>NC_136059.1:1835830946-1837196406 GCF_964261635.1 Lissotriton helveticus
CACCAGCTGAAGCTACTAAAGAAGCCATTGCTCAGTGATCACAAAGGGTCTTTCTCTCACAATGATGAAAGTCAGAGTGAGGAAAGAAGGAGGGATTTTCATCATTTGGGAAAAACAAGAGTTCTCAACCAATCAAAAGTGTTCATTTTAGATTATATGACCTAGTCTTACATCATTAGGAAACCAAAAGTGAAATGAACCAATGAAAAGTGTTATTACCAAGTCACATGACTTGCTGTGTTTACGTTAAGCGCTTTGCAGGGCCTCCCGGTTTGCTTCCAGAAACCTGCGCTTTGCGACTCGCTTCGCGTACCAGTTCGCTAACGTAGTACGTCATATGACGTATCACGCGACAACGTGAAACGTCATGCGGACGGGAGGCGTCACGATGTTGTTTTGTAACGCGGCACTTGCGGTAAAGAAACGTTTACCGGCTCGCGGTCTATTTCGCGGCATCAAGGTCAGCTAACGGGAAGCTTCCCGATTTGCGAAGCGGGAACGAAGAAAAAAAAATATTTATAAAAAAAATTATTCATAAACATATAAAATATATTTTTGGATTTAAAGAAGAATACATTTTACAGCTACAGATATTAGCTGTTAAAAAACCAATGAAATTCACAGAAAAAACCATAGGTTATGGACCATATATAGTTAGGAATTAGCATTTACAAAACCTTGAAAATTCACTGAAAAAACCATAGGTTATAGACCATATATAGTTAGGAATTAGCATTTACAAAACCTTGAAAATTCACTGAAAAAACCATAGGTTATAGACCATATATAGTTAGGAATTAGCATTTAAAAAACTTTATTTTACTCACACAAAACCATTGAAATTCCATATATAGTTACTAACTATATATCGCGCACCCGCAATCCACTGCTGATCATGTCACATATTACATCATTCATGACATGGTCAGTGACATCACTGATGACATCACTGATGACATCTCAAATGACATCACTGATGACATCACTGATGACATTTCAAATGACATCACTGATGACATCACTGATGACATCTCAAATGACATCACTGATGACATCACTGATGACATCACTGATGACATCTCAAATGACATCACTGATGACATCACTGATGACATCTCAAATGACATCACTGATGACATCACTGATGACATCTCAAATGACATCACTGATGACATCACTGATGACATCTCAAATGACATCACTGATGACATCACTGATGACATCTCATTTGACATTACTGATCACATCACTGATGACATCATTCATGTGATAATACGATAAACCTCTTCAGACCCTAATATAACCTTAGATACACTCAGTGTAAACAGACACTCATAGACTGTCACTCATCCATGGAGTTACTCAGACACTTAGTCAGTCATGCAAAGAATCAATCACACCTCCATTTCCTCAACTATACAGTTATACACACCTTACTTATTCAAACATATACTAAAACATATTTACTCACTTATACAATCCTGGATACAAGTTCACAATGATCCATACAGCCACTCACACATTCACTGGCTCTCATGCACAGTTATTTATATATGGTAACTCTCACATGTACTGTGTTTTACATATGTACTTACTTTGACATGTAGCACTGAGATATCCATTCACTCACCAATACACTCATGCACACAGTCAACCGCCCATACAGCTGTTTCCACATGCACTTTTGAACCCATACATCCAGTCAATCAACTGCTCACACATCTATGCAGAGAGTCATACACCTCCCAGCCACCCACACACACACTCAGTCTCCCATACAAATGCTTGGGCAACCAATCAATAACCTATACAGTTAATCATATAGCTAATGATCAACACATGCAGCAGTTTACAGAACAACAGACATAATGATGCACAAATTAAGACAGTTTAGTCACTAACCCATGCACTCAGTGAGACACATTTAATCAGTCACTCATACAGTCAGCCATGCCCCTACTAAATCCTTCATCAAGACACTTATACATCCATTCATTCTTCAATATGTAAGACATATTTTAACTTTACAGAATTATACAGTCACTGGATGACGTCATCAGTGATCTCATCAGTGATGTCATTTGAGATGTCATCAGTGATGTCATCAGTGATGTCACTGACCATGTCATGAATGATGTAATATGTGACATGATCAGCAGTGGATTGCGGGTGCGCGATATATAGTTAGTGCAACTAACTATATATGGAATTTCAATGGTTTTGTGTGAGTAAAATAAGGTTTTTTAAATGCTAATTCCTAACTATATATGGTCTATAACCTATGGTTTTTTCAGTGAATATATATATATATATTACCTACTGGCGGTCGCCAGTAGGTATATATAGTTAGGATTTTTTCCCTATGGGATTTTTGAAAATTCTATGTCTAATAACTTTGGCGTTTGTGGACGGAATTGGATGAAATTTTCTGGAAAATGGAACATTTTGTTTCTGAGCAGCCCCTGAAAATTTAGGGGGGGTTCGTCCAGGGGGGGCCGAGAAAAAAGGGGGGTCCCAAAACGTGTTTTTAACATTGAGTTTTCCATAGGGCGGTTGGCCTCACTTTTAGCCCGAACGGCTGAATGGATTTGCACGAAACTTGGCAAAATTGTAGGGACTGGTAGCCCGATGTGCCTTTTGTAGGTCTCAATATATGTGCTCCAGTGGATTTTGAGAAATTAACGTTTAAAAAAAGATATATATCTGTAACAGTGGACCGGGCAGCTCCCCGGTTCGCGGACCGGGGCGCGTACCAGAACTTCGCGTAGCGAAGCTGATTGGCTTTCCGGTGTCTGTCAACATTCTAAACAGTCCGGAGCGGCCGCCATCTTGTCTCTCGGTAGGATTGAGAGACAAGAGGAGGCCAAAACAAAGGGGGAAATAACCATAAGGGGGCATAGTAGATCCTCCCTGACCCCCTAGGTTTAATGTGGAGGCTTTAAAAGGGCCCCTTGTGGGTAGCGCCCGGTCCGCGAACCGGGAAGCGTTCTGGGCAGCGTACTGCAATGAAAAATGAATGAGAGACTTTTCAAATGCAGTATGTTAATTGATTGTTGGTTTTGTTGATTATTTTTTATTTTTTTTAGTTTTTTAAGCAATTATTTATTATTGTGATTGTGGTTGAAAATTTAATAACATTTCTAACATTTAACTAGTTTATTAATTACATATAAAAATGATTAAAGACTCAAACAATTTTTTAATATTACATACAATTTTATTTTTCGGATTGTTTTTCAAAATTTAATAGAACGTCTAGCATTTGACTGTCCGATATGTCCTCTTGTTGAGTGAACATAAGTTCCCACATTTGACCGTCATCATAATGAAGTAAATGATCCACAGATTCTACACATTGAACTAATTCATGGTCCCGTGATTCATCCATGAAATCTGAGTCATCATTGTCCTCAATATCTTTTTCTGTGTTGTTCTCCAGAACAATTTCAAAGGAAACATTCTGCTCACCTTCCATTTTCTTGCTGTAATTTGCATAAAAAATAAATATATCAGTAGAGATAGGGCACTGTTGGGTTTAAGTTCAGACAGGTACTTGTGAGTTTATAACAGAGAAGTAATCTATGGGCACTGTATGGTTTCAGGCGTGAAGTAGTACTATTAAAAAGTGCCTGTGAAGAAGCCTAAGTAAATTCATAATTATACCACAGAAACCTAAATCAATCCATAATTATAATAAAGAAGCCTTTCTCAATGTCTAACTCTTACAGAGGGATAGTATATAACTATCTGAAAATGTTTTCAAATTTATAAAATAATATCTCACCTTCTAAAAACAAGTTTAAGTTGTGAGTGAAAATGATCTTGCAATGTAGTTCAGGAAGTAGTAGTCAAAATGGCTGTGTTTCTCTCTCTTCCTTTATATATATTCAGGTACATAACCAATCAAATGTCAGGTAAAAAAAGTAGAAAATGAAAGTAACATTTTCATTGGTTGTCAATTCCAACACTTCAGATGTGTTTTGTGAAGTAATTTACCTCAGGGTTATTAGAGAGGTCTACAGGCTAAATGACTAAATGGAATTCCAATCAAATTTGTGAAAATGGTAGGGATTGGTATGTAGTATGAGCTAATCTATATTTGGTGAAATTGTCTCCAGTGGCTTTTCTGTGAACTACTTTCCCACCTTTTTTGATGGTGCGCTTCCAAGGGAGCTACCCGGTACGCGAACCGCTGAGCGCCTCGGTTCGCGGAACTTAAGCGTTCCAGAAGTCCACCATTTTGTGTTTCGGTCGAATTAAGATACAAGATGGAGGGCAAATAATGTTCAGAATGGGTAGAAGGGGGCACGGTAGACTTATCTTGACCCCCTAGGTTTTGTGAGGGTGGCTGAGGAGGCCCATATGTGCGAAAAAAAACATTTTTTTAAAAAATTTCGCGAGGTTAGCTCCCGGTTCGCGTACCGGGTAGCGCCCCAGGGAGCGTACTTTGTTGAAAATTAGTGAAAAATGTTAGAGTACAATAATAATTGTGAGTGATCAGATGTAGGGTAGCTCTGAGAAGAGCTTTTGGGTTTATGGTACATTTAGGTACTTATAAGTAGGTACCAATGCACATTCTTAAATTCAGAGTGAAAATTCTGTTGCCCTCATCTGAGAAGTGAACTCCATCTCCTCTGTAGATATCTTGCATGTAGTAACGCAAGTTATTGTTGTACAGGGAGCCCATTCCATGGTCTCTCATGTAAGCTGAAACAGATTTGTTTACATGCTTCCTCGACTTCTCAATTTGTGGACAAAATTGGTTTGACCACCTCCATTTCTGTCTTTGGCATATATTTGAATATACCAAGGCAGTCTGAGGAAAAAGTGCCATTAATTGCTCAAAGGTGTCCTTTAAAAGCATTTCCAGACCTACACCAGTCAAAGTGCCCAAGTCATTACCTCCACAGTGCACAATTAACAGGTCAGGTTTGGGCAAATGCATAAAGGTTTTCACCAATGGTATCAATTGGTGACATTTTAATCCTCTGTGGCCAAACCACTTAATTTCCACATCTTGTAAATTGAGGTTAGGTAATTTCCTGTTTTCAACGTACCTTTGAGCCCAGTGAATATAACTATGTCCAACAATCCAGACAGAAAACATGGTGAGAGAAGGTTCTCCTGCAGTCAGATGAAGTGTGGCAATGAAATGGCAGTTGAAAAAATGAGAGTTTAAAATGAAAAATACTGTGGAGTTTCTGTGTTCATGAAGCAGTAACAGTGATTGGTGGATTTTGATTGCTGAAAACAGAAAGTTAGGGTGCACGGATGAGTTATTTGAAAGATGTATTTTGAGTGGTCAATAAAAAATCATTAAATGAAAGAATGCACTGGATATGCAGGTGCACTGAGAGTTCAGAGTTCAATTGCAACAAAGTTGTGTGAACTTGCAAACACCAGAAGTCTTCCAAGAGGTGGTTGCCATGCAGAAAAGACAGAAAGGGCAGAGGGGGGAAGGGTTTTCATTTGAAAAAAAGTGAGGGAAGAGTTTTGATTGGGTGACATGAGAAATATGTGTGAAGAATTACAGCATTTCTGTGCTTTTGATAGCTGCAGACTCTGGAGTGCATACCTTTTGCTCTGCTGAAGACAAATTGGTGTGTTTCTGAGACTGTTTTCAAACTCAAAGTATTTGCTAAGGTGAGAAAATATTTCTTTAATTTAGATAGAGAATAGTGTGCTTTAAGGAGAAAATTATGAATTATGTGGCGCAAATTGCTTGTAAATATGCTCCCACATGTGCATGGAAAATTTTGATTTTGAATGTTTGTGTTACATAGCCATGTTAAAAGTGATACAAACATGCAGGAAAGGCAATGAAAAAATGCTTTTATGTGTCTTAAGGACATTTTAAGTAATTTTGCCATGTGCAGTGTTTTGAAATTATGATTTGAAAATCGTTTTTGGGGAAAAGGAATTGATTTAAATTTATGACAAGGACATAATGGTGTATGCTTCTTTATACGGCAATTGACTTTCCCTGATGTTATTTTTCCCATTTTAATGTAAGACCTTTCTCTGTGGCGCAAGTTGCTTGTAAATATGCTCCGACCTGTGCATGGGAAATTTAGATTTTAAATGTTTGTGTTACATAGCCATGTTAAAAGTGACCCAACCATGCTGGAAAGGCAATCAAAAAACGCTTTCATGTGTCTTAATGACATTTTAAGTCATTTTCCCATGTGCAGTGTTTTGAAATTATGATTTGAAAATCGTTTTTGGGGAAAAGGAATTGTTTTTAAATTCATGACAAGGACATAATGGTGTATGCTTCTTTATAAGGCAATTGACTGTCCCTGATGTTATTTTTCTCATTTTAGTGTAAGACCTTTCTCTGTGGCGCAAATTGCTTGTAAATATGCTCCCACATGTGCATGGAAAATTTAGATTTTGAATGTTTGTGTTACATAGCCATGTTAAAAGTGACCCAACCATGCAGGAAAGGCAATCAAAAAACGCTTTTATGTGTCTTAAGGACATTTTAAGTAATTTTCCCATGTGTAGTGTTTTGAAATTATGATTTGAAAATCGTTTTTGAGGTAAAGGAATGTTGTTAAAATTTATGTGCGCCATATGCCCCCAAATTTCTTTTTCAGGGGTGCAGCAGGGTGTTCTTGAGACACCCCTGCACCTTTGGAAAAAATTCCTAATTTGTGATGAGCAAATTGTTAATCGCAAATTGCACCTTCATTTATATGAGCCTCCTAGCCCATGGAAATGAATGGGTAATTTGCAATTAGCAATTTTCTCATCGCAAATTTGGAATGGTAAAGAATCGCTATTTATTCCTTAAAATTCGCTTTTTTGGAAATGCAAAATAGTTATATGATACATATGGCGGTTGATGTCTAACAAGATAAGAAGCTTAGGGATACATTTATGATGACTGGCGCAATGAAGTAGAAATCACTTACTTCATTGGTAGAGCTTTACATGTATTATCTCCTCTGTATTCTTCATCAAGCGTAACTTTAATCTGCAATCCTGAGTAGGCCTCACTTTAAACAAACCTCTGGATAGGCCACATCTTATTGTTATCCTGAATTAATCATTTAAAATGCTAGGGACAGATTTATGATAGGTGTATGCCTCTTTTGCGCCACTTAGAAAACATTGTCCATGGGGAAAGGACTTAAAATGTCCTTAAGACACATGAATGTGTTTTTTTAAAACGTTTGCAATTTTTTTGGGTCACTTTTAACATGGCTATGTGACTCAAACAGTCAAAATCTAAATTCGCCATGCACAGGTGGGAGCATATTTACAAGGAATGTGCTCCATGGGGAAAGGTCTTATAATGTAATATGGGAAAAATGACATCAGAGACACTGAAATGCCTTATAGAGAAGCATACACCATTATGTCCTTGTCATAAATTTGCAAACCATTACTTTTCCCCAAAAACGATTTTCAAATCATAATTTGAGAACACTGCACATGTGGAAATGACTTAAAATGTCCTTAATTCAAAATTTGCGATTCCTTAAATGCAATGTATCAAACAAAAAATATGTAAAAAATGATATTAAGGATTTGGAAACTACCACCAACTTCTAGTTTGTGGTAAATTGCGAATTCTTTTCAAAAAGCATTTTTTTCCAAAAAACAAAAGGTCCCATATGACGCCCATACATGCCCTTAGGGCATGTAGGTGTGCCATATGCCCCCAAATTTATTTTTCAGGGGTGCAGCAGGGTGTTCTTGAGATACCCCTGCACGTTTGAAAAAATTCCTATTTTGTGATGAGCTAATTGCTAATCGCAAATTGCAACCTTCATTCCTATGAGCCTCCTAGCCCATGGAAATGAATGGGTAATTTGCAATTAGCAATTTGCTCATTGCAAATTAGGAATAGTAAAGAATTGCTATTTATTCCTTAAAATTTGCTATTTAGGAAATGCAAAATAGTTTGATGGTACATATGGTGGTTCATCTGTAACAAGATAAGAAGCTTAGGGATACATTTATGATGACTGGCGCAATAAAGTGCACATTACTTACTTCATTGGTAGGCCTTTACATGTATTATCTCCTCTGTATTCTTCATCAAGCGTAACTTTAATCTGCAATCCTGAGTAGGCCTCACCTTAAACAAACCTCTGGATAGGCCACACCTTATCGTCATCCTGGATTAATCATTTAAAATGCTAGGGACAGATTTATGACAGGTGTATGCCTCTTTTGTGCCACTGTGCGTCACTTTTATGATGCAGCGGCGGTGCAAAAGATTTGCTATGAGGCGACAACATTACAAATTGATGCATTTAGGCAGATATGTCATGGTGTAAAAAAAACGTACCACATGAAACCGATGCAGCAGTGATGCAAAAGATGCACCATGTCGTAAGACAGGCCTCACTTGGGGCCATATGTATCAAGCTAATTAGCATTCGCAAAGATCAAAATTCTACGAATTTTGGCCTTTGCGAATGTTAATTAGACAAATGGTATGTATCAAACAGGTTTGATGCAAAATAAGGAGTAGCAAAATGTGCTATTCCTTATTTTGCAATTGCACTGAAGGATTTGCAAATTTTGTGACTACTTAAATGCAATGTATCAAACAAAAAATATGTAAAAAATGACATTAAGGATTTGGAAACTATTGTGGTAAATTGGTGGTAATTTGTGAATTCTTTTCAAAAAGCTTTTTTTTTAAAAAACAAAAGGTCCCATATGACGCCAACACATGCCCTTAGGGCATGTATGTGTGCCATATGCCCCCAAATTTCTTTTTCAGGGGTGCAGCAGGGTGTTCTTGAGACACCCCTGCACCCTTGGAAAAATTCCTAATTTGTGATGAGCAAATTGCTAATCGCAAATTAAACCTTCATTCCTATGAGCCTCCTAGCCCATGGAAATGAATGGGTAACTTGCAATTAGCAATTTGCTCATCGCAAATTAGGAATGGTAAAGAATCGCTATTTATTCCTTAAAATTCGCTATTTAGGAAATGCAAAATATTTTGATGATACATATGGCAGTTCATCTCTAACAAGATAAGAAGCTTAGGGATAGATTTATGATGACTGGCGCATCACCAGGGATGTGCCAGTCATCTTGCGCCGCTGTTCCGCCACCCATGGTGTGCTGCATTTACAATGCGGCACAGCATGGGGCAAAAACGGCACAGATGCTTGACGCATCTGTGCCGTTAAGGTGGCGCATTGCTGGAGTTGTATCGCAAGTGCGATGCAGCTCCAGCAAGGCTCAGGGGTGCACCATCTCCACAATGTTGCGTCAAGACCTATGCCTGCTTCAAGCAGGCGCAGGGTTTTGACGCAGGTTTCTCCTATCTGATTGTAAATGCGGCACACCATGGGTGGCAGAGCAGTGGTGCACGTTAACTGGTGCATGCCTGGGGATGTGCCATTTAACATAAATCTGCCCCTTTACATTTAAGTATGTGCAGGGGACACAGAGTCGGTGAGGCTTATCCAAGGTTAAGAAGAGATGAGTCCTGTTCAGTGAAAGATTAGACATAGGCTTCACCTGCTCAGCATCGCTGGACATGGCTAAATAATAGCTGCAAAATGTTACTCTTGTTAAACAATTTTACTATTATAATCTGTGAGATTTGTCTCTTACTCTGCAACATCTCATTGTTGTTATCTTTCTTTAAAGATAAAGACAACCTCAACATGAGCGACAATCTGCAATCAGTTGATTTTGACCTCATCATTGAACTTGTAATTGAAACATCAGTGGATGTTGATCCCTTGGATGATTTAAATCCTGAGGATGAAGAAGAGCGTGATGAGGATGCAGATTTGTCCGAATTATATGATATAGGATGGGAAGCTGACCTGCTTGAGCCTTTGGAAATATAAACATTTATTTTTAAAATTTATAATTAATAAAAAGTAAAAAGGTAAACCGTTTAATTTAAAAATAAAGACACCTTCAAAAGCAGGTTATGTGTAGTGTCTTCAATAAAATATTAAAATATGCTCATAAAATTAGATCAGATTCACATATAAAATAGCATAGGTAACATAAATATAAATGTCATTTCTTTTCTGGTATTTCTGTATTGTAAATTTGCCAACGACTAAAAAATCTTCTAATTAAAATGTCAAGTAGTGTGTTAAGTTTTTTATCACTGTTACTGATTTACTGTTTGGTAATAATGGTTAATAACATTATTTATTATATTTTTCCACAGATTCAACTGCAGATCATTTCAAGATTTCACCATGCCTACAATAGAAAGACAGAGAAAGGCTGCAAAACGTCAAAGACAGCAGGTGAAAAAAAATACGCAGCAGTCCTCTAACAAAAAGATTTGTCAAGTCACGAAGAAAGCACCGGGTAAGAGCACAAAACAATTTATAAGAAATATGTGTAGTAAAAAAAATATTACTACAGAAAATGTTTCAGTCCATAAAACGAGAAGGAAATCAAATGGAAAAGAAAGGCCAATGAAAAATGTTACTGCTAGAGCAAGAGATAACTCTGTGCATGATAGTAGAAGGAAACAACAGTTTAGGGAGATTCGTAAACGATGTGTTCCGGAACAGGATAATTGGCAATTTGTTAAAAAATATTAAGAAAGGTCAACAGAAACTGGTTTTTTATAAGACAAAAAAAAAAGTTGAGAAAGTTATTGGTCAGGCATTTGAAATTAAACGTAAGTTATTTATTTTGATAATCAATAGAATTAGGAAGCTAAACAAGGCAATTTTTGATTTCAAAAAAAATAGTAGATGGAAGAGAATAGTTAATCGTAGTAATTTTTGTGAAGTTTTTTCTGGAGAATGGATGCATAGTTCAAGCTGTGAGGCATTTTTTAATGAGGAGAGTTATTTCCAGGATAATGATTTGGTGCATGCAGTTGACACCAGTGGTCGTGCTTATGAAGTGAAAGATGGTTGTCCAGTTGAAAAAGAAAAACTTGTGACAACAGAGGCAGAAGAGGTGTTAGGTAATGAGGTTTTAGGAAGACGTGCTAAGGGTCCTGTGTACACCTGGAAGTGTAGTAGTATTTGCAGTGTGCGACAGGATTCCATCAATTTGCTTTGTGATTTTGTACGGTCATTTAATAAGAAAAGTTTGAAGCAGAAAATGATGTTGTTGCAAGAATTAGATCCTTGCAGAGTAAGAGAAGTGACAGGTTTGCATGGACATTCACTGGCTTGTCTTTCCAGGAGAGTATGCCAGAGTGTTTTTCATCATTTCAGGATGCTAGCAGTGCATCATAACAAAGTGAGGAAATTAGTTAGAATGTTGTATTATGCTAAGAGTCCAGCAATTATGCTTAAACAATTATGCGCTGCTCTTTTGCATGGTTCTGAAATAGATGTGAAGAATATATGTGAAGAAATTGAGTTTTGTTACTTTGGAAGTAAAGAGGAGAATGTTGAAATTGAGCAAGAAGAAGAGGGTCATGTGGAAGATAGTGTACAGGTTTCCAGTACAGATAATTTCCAGAGGGAAATTGCGACGTTTGAGGTGAAATCAAGTGAGAGGCCTAATTTCACTTGTGTGTGTTGTCGACGCACTTATTATAAGAATCAGACTAAGTTAGTGGATTTATATGCAAAAAGTGAAAGGGAAAATAATAGTGAATGGAAGGATTTTGCAACATACTTGATGGTAGAAAATTGTTTTGATTTGGGATTGGATCAACGTGTGTGTACTTATTGTTGTTGCAAATTAAATCAAAACCAGATGCCTGCTAGAGCAGTTCATAATAATCTGGAATTGGTTGAGATTCCTTCTGAATTGAAGGATTTAAATACTTATGAATCTATTTTGATTCAAAGTATCCATCCCTTTCAGGCTATTGTAAGAATGGAGCCAAAGACAGGGAAATTGCCTCCATCAGATTTACAGAGAGGATTAAAGGGAAGAGTTGTTTATTTGCCTCTAGATTTGAAGAAAAACATTAACACAATTGGAGTAGAAAAAGTGGAAGAGGAACCTCTGGTTATCTTAGTTAATGGGGTTCCGACAAAGAATAAGAAAATATGGCAAGATTTAGTAGATGTTAGGAAAGTTAAAAAGGCAACATTGTATTTGAAAAAAAATAATAAATACTATAAGAATGTATATGTTGCAGAAGAGGAAGTAAGTGAGGAAGAGGATAGCGATTTGTGTGCTGGTCAAATTGAGAAAGTAGAACCCTCTACTAGTGAAGAAATATATGAACATTATAGTGTTCATCCTTTGCATTCCAAGGAAGTCATGGGGAATGCTATTGAGTTGTTTCAAATGAAACAAGCCAAAGGGAGTCCCATTAGTGTTTGGGAGGAAAGTTTGGAAGCTCGGTGTTTCCCACAGCTTTTTCCAACAGGTCAGGGAGGAAGATATGATGAGCGACCTCATCAAATTCCTGCTTCTGAATACCGGACTTTGCGATTGTATGCAGGAGATGCTAGGTTTCGACAATGCATTCCTTATTTGTTTCATCTCCTGTTTGAAAGCGATCTGTCTGGACTGTCATATGCAGTGAACCACATCTTGAAAAGTGGTATACACATGCAAAACATCTCGGCAAGTGACTTTATGGATAAAGTCAATGTCCAAGACAGTATTTTGGATTCTCACCTGATTAATCTCATGGCGTGTCAGCGTGGTACTAATGAGTACTGGTACCGTCGTCATGGTGATTTAAAATGTATGCTGAGGAACTTAGGTACTCCCACATGGTTCCTCACTCTGAGCTGTGCCGAGTATGGCTGGGAAGACTTACTTGAATTTCTACGAGAGGCAAATGCTAACGTAGATAACATCGAATTCAAGACACCTGGAGAACTGTGCTCTTTGGATCCAGTCAATGTATGTAGGTACTTCAATCATAGATTTGAAGCTATGATGTCTTTCATCATGAATAAGAAGAATCCACCTCTTGGAGAGGTGTTGGATTTCTTCTGGAGAAAGGAGTACCAAGCAAGAGGTGCTCCTCATATACATATGTTGCTGTGGATCAAGGATGCACCTAAATTTGGAACGGATCCAGAAGACTCAGTGATGAGTTTCATCCAACAGTATTCTACGTGTGCTGTTCCAAACGCAAAGGAGAAGAAAAGCCTAAGAGAAAAAGTTCTGCGTTTCCAAAGCCATCGATGTGGAAAGTACTGCCGTCGTAAATTCCGAAACAAGGACAAGTTCTACACTAAATGTCGTTTCGGCTTTCCACGACCGGTGATTTCTAAAGGAAGAGTAAACAGTTTGATGTCTTCGCTGCGACACAATGTCATGAAGAAATCACCTAAAAACACTTACAATTTGAAGAGGAACCAAGAGTCCAAGTACATCAACGACTACAACCCGGTGATTTTGTCCATGTGGAATGCTAACATGGATATACAGTTTGTGGCTGATAACTGTATGGCTGTGGCTCGGTATGTGACGTCTTACATCACCAAAAAAGAGAAGACAGAATTGAAGGATATGTGGGAGGACATTTCCCATGAAAAGAGCCTCAGCAAGAAGTTGTACAGTTTCAGTCTGAAGATGTTGTCGCATCGAGAAATCGGAGCGTACGAATGTTCTGACCGGTTGTCTTCAGCAAGTCTCTATGCCAAGTCCAGGAGTATCGTTTGGGCGAGTCTTGGTCTTGCAGCAACGCGTAATCGAGTTCTCAAACCTGTGCGGGAAATTGAGTATTTGGCGGAAAAGGAGCCAAACAGTACCGACATTTTGAAGACAAACATGTTGGATACATATTATCCAAATCGAAGCAGTCACCTCGAGAATGTTTGTCTGTATGAGGTTCTGCAAAATTACATATTCAAGAGGAACATCAAAGAAGATACTGAGAAAGGAGTGTATGCTGTAATAGGAAGTGAGGGATGTCTGGTCAAGCAAAGAAAATGCCACTTGGTAAACCATCGAAAATTGAGTGGTGAATCTCCTGAAAAAAAGGAGTTTTTCTATTTAGCACTTTTGCAACTTTTCAAGCCTTGGCGTGCAGAAGAGGAACTGCTTGGAGATTTCCTCTGTTACGAAGACTCTTTCAATGCCGCCAAGGAGACCATAGAATGTCCTGCTTTTCCCAAATATGTAGAAATGTTGAATGCGGAAATTGAGCAGGAAGCAACGATTGCAGCCGAGATTGCCAGAGACAGTTCTCAGGACAGTCAGAGTTCTGCTTCATTGAGTCAGGATCCACTAGGAGGACCTGTTATCGAAAATGAAGCTGCCACTGCTATGAATAAAGTGGAAAGAGCCATGGCACATGCTCAAGAGGATGCGGTTAACTTAGAAGAGTTGGAAAGACAACTCAACGTTGAGCAGAGGAAAATATATGACGAAGTTACCATGCAAATTGATCATGGATTAAGTCATGATAAGAAAGAGTGCTCATGTACGTCGTTGAAGCCTGTCCGACTGTACGTGAGTGGAGAAGCGGGAACTGGAAAAAGTTTCCTCATTAAAGCAATTTCATGCTATTTGCAGGAAAGGACAGAGTCATCGCTGTCTTGTGTTGTCACTGCTCCAACTGGACTGGCAGCACATAATATTAAAGGGATTACTTTACATCGTTTACTGATGCTGCCAGTGGAGCATGACAACAAATTACAATATCACAAGCTATCTGGAGATGCTTGTTTTGAAGTTTCAAGAATCTTGAGGAAAATGAAACTTCTTATCATTGACGAAGTAAGCATGGTTTCCAATGTCATGCTTGCCTTTGTGCATTTGAGGATGCAAGAAGTTCTCAAAACAGAGTATGATGTGTTATTTGGTGGCAAACACATCATTGTTTTCGGAGATCTTCTGCAGCTGACACCAGTGAAAGGGCAACCTGTGTTCAAAATGCTCACGCATGAAGATACCAGTAAGTGCCTAGGCAGCATTGGCAACGTCAATATATGGTTAAACTTCAATTATGCTGAACTGCATGAAAATATGCGTCAGGCGAAGGATGAAGTTTACAAGACTATTCTACAAGATGTTAGAATTGGAAAAGTGACCGAGCATGGGAAAGAAGCTTTACATGCACGATTACTGTCAAATTTATATCCAGAACAAGATGTTGTGCCTGAGAATATTTTTCAGAAAATTACTGAGAAGAAATCTGGAATATGTTTGATGCCAACTCTTGCAGAATGTGCCAAATTTAACAACAAAATGTTGCATTTAGAAAAGCAAGAGACTGTGAAACTGGAAGCTATTGATAGAGTAGAGCATATGGGATCAACAATTATTTTGTCTGAGAATCTGAAAACAAAATTGGATTAATTAGAGAAGAGTATATCTAAAACTGCAGGTTTTGAAAAGACTCTGAATGTGTGCTTGAACTGCCGTATAATTTTAAGAAGGAATTTACATGTTGAAAGAGGTCTGGTAAATGGATCAATGGGTAATGTTGTTGATTTTGTGAAATACAGAAATAGAGATGGAATTGAATTTTTAAAAATTAAATTTGATGGCATTGAGGAAGTACAGCTAATTGCTCGTTGTTCTGCTAGATTTTTGCTTGTAAAAGACTTATATGTTCGCCGTAAGCAGTTTCCTGTTTGCTTGGCATATGCGGTGACAATTCATAAATCGCAAGGTTTAAGTGTAGACAGTGCATTGGTGAATATTGGCAGTTCTGTGTTCAAGGAGGGTATGGCATATGTGGCATTGTCACGAGTTAGAACTTTATCGGGATTGTACTTGATTGAGTGTGATGTCACAAACATTTGTGCGGATCTAGATTGTGTTAAGGAATACAATAGGTTAAGAAGAGAGTATGCGCCACATTTGCCTCAGTATCCTTTGTTTGAGAAACGTGTGGTAGGCCGGAAACGAAGAAATGAGAACAATACTGGGGAGGTTGTAGCAAAAAGACAAAAAGTCAATGAACCTAAAATTACAAGCAGAAACAAAAAGGATTCTGTTGAAGATGTTGTTGGTTTTCAGTTTGAAAACAGTTCTGGTGTCAACTGCTATGCTAATGTAGTGGTTAATGTTTTGTTTTCTCTAAAAATGTAAAAGAAGAGATTGTGGTCAATTCTGATCAAAGATTTTGCAGTTTGTTAAATTCTGTGTTAGAGAAATGTACCACTGATAGAAGAAACATAGAAAGTGTGTCTGAAATTCGAAATCTGTTAGACAGATGTTCAGGCCAAACACAATTCTCTCAAAATATTCAGCAAGATTGTCAGGAGTTTTTAATGTATATGCTTGATGTATTACATGCTGAAGGTGTAGATGTAGATCAGCTGTTTGGGCTTTCTTATCAATGGCAGCATGACTGCGAGAACTGTATGGTATCAAGTACTACTAGTGTAGACTCAGAAAGATTTATATATTTAACTTTGCCAGACAGTAAATCAGTCTCCTTTAATAAGCTAGTAAAAGCAGCTGATCACAACATGGAGTGTAGCCAATGTAAATCTGAAATGATGTCCACATTATTTATACGAACATATGGCCAGTATGTCATTTTAATGTTCCAACGATGTAGGCCTGATGGAACAAAATTGACAACTTTAATTAAAAATTTTGTAGCTTCGCAGTTGTCAATATCAGGAAGGACTTTTGTAACTGCAGCAATTATATATCATGACGGCCCTTCAATAACATCAGGACATTACACAGCTTATTTAAAGTCTAGAAATGGCTGGTCATTCTGCAATGATTCTGTTTTAATGTTCAAAAAAAAATTGCTGTATGACCTTAAAAACTCTTACCTGGTGTTTTTAAAACCAAAATTTTAGGGAAATAATCTCGGGATGTGCTCTGTGGAATTTCAAGAAGTTCTAATGGCTCCTACACAATTTGGCCTTGAGGATAAGTGTAGTTCAGAGACATAACTTCTAACCATAGGACTGGACATTATGGAGAAATACGTGCACTTTGAATGAGTTCAGAAAAACTGTTTCTTTTTATAAACTAATTGAAGCAGCCAATCAAAACATGGAGTAGAGGGAATGTAAGTCTGCAATGCTGTCTACTGTTTTACATTGCTTTGTGATTAAAAGTGATGTAGAGAATTAAATAATTGTAGTAGTCATAGAGGTAGTGTAAGTCTGCTTGTATCAGTGTCATAGGAAAAGTAGAACATGACTGAGCAAGAAGGGGAAGATAATACTATTCCAGGATTGTGAAAATGATCTTCAACATTTTAATTCTGAAAGTTGCGGAAATGCCAAATGACGGGATTGGCTTACAAGAAATCCAAGAGTTATAAATGGCTCTGACCAGATTTGGCCTTGTGGAAAATTGTGGTAGAGAGCAAGAAGTCATTTATTGCATGTAACGTGTTTTTAAAAACGATGGAGATTTTCTTTCAGAAAGTGGCGGGCTGAAAGTAATAACAGCACAAAAGAGTGTAAGCTGTTCATAGGACATCCTTGGACGTCATGGAAAGTAAGTTAACTTTAAGGAGTTCTGAATTTTGATTTCTGATGTTGTATGGGTTTTTTAAACACAATCATTTTGATTGTGTTTTTTTTTCCCCGCTGTTACATGATGAATACCTTCAAGTCACTGTTTTTAGTGAATTTTGATACATTCTGAGAACAGCAAAAATAAACCATTTAACATGTATAATTAATTCTGTACTGTTTGCATTTATGATGTATATGTAGAACTGTGTAGGAGGCATGGAGAAGGTGAGGCTTCTGTAAGTGTCAAAGTTGTTGCATGCAGTGCTGCACTTCTGCGTATTCTTTCATATGCTAGACTACATCTGCACAATGAGATACCTAAGCAAAGGAAACACAAGTGATGTGATTGTGAAATGAGCAAAATAAATTGCATGTATTTCAATTACATCACCTGTGTTTCCTATCATTACGAATCACATTGTGCAGATCAAGTTTAGGTCTGTCCAGGGAAACATAGGAGGTTTGGACTTTGTTGAAGAGTGCAGTGGACATGACTCACTTCATTGGTAGACCTTCACATGTATTATGTCCTCTATTCTCTTCAACAACTCGAAATTTCATCTGCAACCCTGAGTAGGCCTCACCTGAAACAAAACTCTGGATAGTAGACATCTTATTGGCATCCTGAAGCAATTATTTAAAATTTTAGTGTCTTGCGACACTTTTCTGAAACAACAGCAATGCAAAATATGCACCATGTTTTAAGATAGGCCTCACTTCATCTGCATCAAGATACTGTTAGTTTAAAATGTATATCTTTAGGACTGTGTAGGGGGCCTGGAGAAGCAGAAGCTTCTGTAAGTGTCAAAGTTGTTGAAAAACTGTTTGTCCTTCAATCTTTGCCCTTGTCTTTTGTAATTTTTAAATACATGTTTTAATATTTTTCAAATGTTTGTTCTCTCTTTCACAGATTGAAAGTATAAAAACAAAAAGTGAGTAATTTAACGACAATTATAAGGTAAATATTTTGTACTCTTTTCGTTACATTTCTATCACATTGAACTACTATTAGTTCCACTGCTTCATTTCTTTAATCCTCAGTTTCCTGCCTTTGCTACTTCCCTCATTCCTTTCTCTATTACCTACTTACTCAACTCCTTCCACTCTTTTTCTCAGTCCCTCTCTTCTCATAGTTCCTCACTCTTGTTCACTCACTCCGTCTCTATTACTCTTAGTGTCTTTGACTGATCACTGTATCACTATTTGTTCATAATGCTTTCTCTGTGTAGTTGAAGCACACTAAGGGGCATATTATGAACACAGCCAATAAAATTATTGCTGTTTTTATTGGCAGAAAACTGGTGCAAAAGTAGTTTTAGTGGCAGTTTTCTGCCGCAAAAGCAGCTTTAGCGACACATTTCTGCCAATAAAAGCTGCAAAACTTTTATTGCCTATGTTGATGATATGGCTCTATGTTACTTACATTTCTTTGCTGTTTCAATTAATCTTTTTCTGTTATTTTTTGTTTTCTGTTTTCTATTTTTTCTCTCTGTTATTCCCCATGTTTTAATCTTATTTTGAACATTCACTCACATTCTCCAAGAAACTCTTCTTTGTTAATGTTATACTCTCTTTTTTAGGTCGAGCGACCTATCGAGAGCGGGAGCTCGATCTATTGCAGCTTAAACAGAGCTTACCGAGATCAGGCGATTCCCAGGCGATTTCTTCCAGTGCACGTGAAAGCGCGTGCACAATGCCACCAGCCGCTTGCCTCGCATTACCACATCAAAGGCAAGGCGGCCTCGTCTCAGGCCCCTGATGCTTCACACCCTCATGCCGCTCTCCCCGCTCCGCCCCCTCCCCTGCCCGCCGTGTCGCATTTCTCCTCCGCCGGCCGTACTTTCACTTTGACGGCCGCAGGCCATCTCTCGTGTTTCTCCTTGTTATTGTTCGAGTGTTTCCCTGGCTCAGCGTGGTGCCCGATTCATGGACATTTACAGACGCTCTGGTCTCTGTTATTGTATTTCCAGGACATGGTGCCATTCTGCCGCAGCAGTATTAGGGCTGTACATAAAATGCCATGCGATAATTCACTCTAGTTTTACTTAGGCTCTCACACTGTTTTTAAGTAACGTGACAGCTGCAACATATTTAAGTGCCCAGACAGCTACAACCACACTTGTGAACAGCATTTCTTACCCCGCTCGGTAGGCGGGGTCATGACTTCACTCAAATGGTGAACAATGGCATGGGAGTCAAGAACATCGCAGAGTAGGGTTATAAGCTGGCCGGTGCTTGTTCTACATTGGCATGCAGCTCTCCCTTTGAAGACTAGATTCCTGTTTGTATTCCCCAGTCTAATATAAACAAGCATTTTTTATACTGCAATCAAAATAAAATAAAGCGGAACAGGACCGTAAATTACGTGTGACGTACATTGCATACAAACTGAGGATTCACGTGTGTTTGTCTATACACTCCAGCACCCGCTTACACATACAGTGGTACCTACACAGCAGCACACACACACTAACAAACATAGATAGATACACAGCACAGCGTGGGACACGCACACAAACACAGTGGCTCACACACGCACACTCACAGTAGGCCACATACAGTAACTCGCTGTACACACACGCGCACACACACGCAGTACATCACGCTCCACATACACAGGCACTCAAGGTTAAATGCACACGCATAAAGTGGCACAGACACAGAGTGAGTCACACACAACTGCAAGGTCAGTAATTGTCAGGTACAAACCCACTCGCAAACAGCGTGACTCACAAGCGCAGTAGTGCATACCCTCACACTGTTACATGCTTAAAGTGGCACACAGTCTAAGATGCAGTGACACATAGACTATTACTATGAAGCACACACACTTAGATAGACATACCTAGGCACGTGCACACGAGCACTCCTAATTTCAGATTTGGACGTAGCATTCGCTGCGTTTTGTAGTCTGAGAGGCATTTGAAACACACAACCACCTGCCTTTAGCTCATACACTCAGAAGGTGCCAGCACAGGGCTCCCTCCTATATCCGCCTTAATGCGCTCTTGTTCTGCCAATTAATTAGCCTCCGAGGGTGGGAGCGGTCGCTCTTGTGATCCCCCCGCCTGCCGGGAGGCTCGGGCACATTACAGACGGAATAGCAGTGGTCCCCACGCCACCAGCTGCCTAATAACTGAGCTGCCTGCAGCCCGGCAGGGCACAGCTGGGACCTGCCCCACCAGGCTCGGCACCAACAGATCCCCTAATCAGCCGGGCCAGCCGGCCACTGCGAGCCGCTCTTTAGTGGGCAGATGGTGTGACTTTGGACACTTTTACCTGCGTTAAAGTATTGCATGCCTCCCTCGCCCCCCCCCTCACTCCCCTCAAACTATACACCCCTGCTTTCAAGTGGAGGCTGGAGGGCATCTTACTCATTCTAGAGACTAATTACAACTCTGATTTCTAGTGTTTATTTGGAAGGGGCACAGAAGTTGCAATTGTGTGTTGCATTATTTCTTATCAAGCACGTAGCAGCAAACACCTGGGTAGGTCAAATGCATGAGAGTATTTTTCTAGGGTTTATCCCAAGCTCAAGCATTTAAAAGTACTTTGAGATGTGATAAATGTCCAAGATCACACAGGGTGTGCCTGCAATGACACTGTAATTGTGCCCAGCTATCAGGTTTTACAATTTGCACTTCAGCCGCTGGATGGTAGGTAGGATTTGTAAAGTGTGCCCAGGATCACACAGTGTGGTCATGCAGCAGTTTAATTGTCTACTGGACCAATAAAACTAACATTGTCCAGTATACCAATCAAAATTGCTCTCCAAAGACACCAGGCAAAGCAGACGCTCCCTCAAACAGATCACCAAGCGCAATTTACCCTACTTACAGCCTAGCCTGTTCTCTGTCGAGACTTTAGCAATCTTTAGAGCACAAGATAAGATCTTTTCACATGGAAGAGTCAGACGTATTGCAATACTACTTAAGAAACAAGCATTGGCATAGACAATAGGTCTCGCCTTTGGGACCTTATACGTGTTTAGCCATGCAACAGTTGATGTTGCTGCACCAAGGATATTATGCTGCATAACTAAATACTTAGAAGGTCCCAAAGGCGAGACCTATTGGCTATGCCAATGCTTGTTTTTCTTTCACTTCGTTATCTATTTTGTTTTTCACAATTATACCCTCTTCTGTCTTTTCTTCGGTAAATAGATCTATTAAACAGTATCTCTTCTTTACTCCCTATAGCTGTCTTTCTTTTAACATCACTCTCTGTTTACTTTCCTTATACTTACACTTTTTTTTAAAAAAAACATTTTTTTGGTTAGCTCCCGGTCCGCGTACCGGGAAGCTAACCCGGGAGCGAACCAAAAGAAATAGAGCTTGCCAGAGTGCTAAACATTGTAGCAATTTTTTTTGAAAGGGAAGGTAGTTCTGAAAAGAACTTTTTTTTTTATATTTTTGTTGTTTTATATATTTTTTTTTTTTGAACATTTTTTGTTTTTTTTTTATTTTTTGAACGATTTTATATATTTTTTGGTTTTTTTTGGGGGGGGAAACAACAAAAAACAGGCGTTGAAAAGGGCTCAACAGGAGCAAAAAAAAATTACTGGGGGCGGTTAGGGCAATCATGGTGTTCATATGCAAGGTTGAGTGCATTGATGCTCATGTTGCCACAAGCTAATAATGCACGACAGTGCATACATAAATGTATCATATGCCCAAAATTTTGTTGGATATTTGGCACAGTTTCCCGTGCCTCCTCTGGTGTTAAAGAAACCGGTATTGTTGGTCTGGCCACAGGAGTTGGTCTAGGATTGTCCAGCATATCCCTTAATTCCGCCCGGCTGTAATTTAGGGGATGTTTCCTCGTCATGTGCCTATGCATGGTGTGATTACCATAACTGTATTTTTTGTCCGTCCCTCTGGACAATTGTTCCTTGCATATGAGGCAGGTGACATACCTCGCGTTGACTTTTTTTTGTCCACGAGGCATCGAAAAAAACTGCCAGATGAAACTGGCTTTCTTTCTGGAAACCCGGGGCAACTCTTCCAGGAATTGTGGTTCTTCTCCCTCCTCATCCATTTCTTCATCTTCCTCCTCAGTGTTGGTAATCACCTGGGGAGGTGGTCCTCTCTTCCCATGAGGAGGTGGAGGTGGTGGTGGGGGTCCACCAGCTGAAGCAACCAATGAAGCCATTTTCACACAAGCAAAATAGGTCTTCCAACAAGCAAAATAGGTCTTCCTCTCACAATGATGAAAGTCAGAGTGAGGAAAGAAGGAGGGGTTTTCATCATTTGGAAAAAACAATACTTCTCAACCAATGAAAAGTGTTATTTTTAGGTCACCTGACCTAGCCTTCCATAATTATGAAACTAAAAGTGAAATGAACCAATGAAAAGTTTTATTAACAAGTCACATGACCTCTCACGCTCATGTTACGCGCTGCGGAACGCTCCCCGGTTAGCTTCCGGGTCGCTCCGCTTCGCGCCTCGGTCCACGCCCCGGGACACTTCCGGGTGCGCTAACGCGATACGTCACAAGACGCATTTCGCGGCAACGCGATACGTCGCGCTTTCGCGCCGCGGATCGCTTCCGGGGAGCTGCGTTTCGCGCCTCGGTCCGCACCCCGGGGCACTTCCGGGTGCGCTAACGCAGTACGTCATAAGACGCATTACGCGGCAACGCGATACCGTCACTATGTTGATTTCTTACCGGTTCGCGGACCGGATCGCGGAATCAAATTGAGCTAACGGGAAGCTTCCCGGTTCGCGGACCGGGAGCGAAACAAAAAAAATATTTAAAAAAAATTATTAATAAACATATAAAATATATTTTTGGATTTAAAGAAGAATAAATTTTACAGCTATAGATATTAGCTTTTAAAAAACCAATGAAATTCATTGAAAAAACCATAGGTTATAGACCATATATAGTTAGGAATTAGCATTTACAAAACCTTGAAAATTCACTGAAAAAACCATAGGTTATAGACCATATATAGTTAGGAATTAGCATTTAAAAAACCTTATTTTACTCACACAAAACCAATGAAATTCCATATATAGTTAGTTGTACTAACTATATATCGCGCACCCGCAATCCACTGCTGATCATGTCACATATTACATCATTCATGACATGGTCAGTGACATCACTGATGACATCACTGATGACATCTCAAATGACATCACTGATGACATCACTGATGACATCTCAAATGACATCACTGATGACATCACTGATGACATCTCAAATGACATCACTGATGACATCACTGATGACAACATCCAGTGACTGTATTTTTCTGTAAAGTTAAAATATGTCTTACATATTGAAGAATGAGTGGATGTATAAGTGTCTGGATGAAGGATTTAGTAGGTGCATGACTGACTGTATGAGTGAGTGGTTAAATGTGTCTCATTGAGTGCATGGGTTAGTGACTAAACTGTCTTAATTTGTGCATCATTATGTCTGTTGTTCTGTAAACTGCTGCATGTGTTGATCAGTAGCTATATGAGTAACTATATGGGTTATTGATTGGTTGCCCAAGCATTTGTATGGGAAACTGAGAGTGTGTGTGGGTGGCTGGGAAGGTGTATGACTCTGTGCATAATGTATGGGTTCAAAAGTGCATGTGGAAACAGCTGTATGGGTGGTTGACTGTGTGCATGACTGTATTGGTGAGTGAATGGATATCTCAGTGCTACATGTCAAAGTAAGTACATATGTAAAACACAGTACATGTGAGAGTTGACATATATAAATAACTGTGCATAAGAGCCAGTGAATGTGTGAGTGGCTGTATGGATCATTGTGCTCTTGTATCCAGGATTGTATAAGTGAGTAAATATGTTTAGTATATGTTTGAATAAGTAAGGTGTGTTTAACTGTATAGTTAAGGAAATGGAGGTGTGATTGATTGTTTGCATGACTGACTAGGTGTGTGTGTAACTTCATGGATGAGTGACAATCTGCGAGTCTGTGTTTACACTGAGTGTATCTAAGGTTATATTAGAGTCTGAAGAGGTTCATCGTATTATCACATGAATGATGTCATCAGTGATGTGATCAGTAATGTCAAATGAGATGTCATCAGTGATGTCATTTGAGATGTCATTTGAGATGTCATCAGTGATGTCATCAGTGATGTCATTAGTGATGTCATTTGAGATGTCATCAGTGATGTCATCAGTGATGTCATTTGAGATGTCATCAGTGATGTCATCAGTGATGTCATTTGAGATGTCATCAGTGATGTCATCAGTGATGTCATTTGAGATGTCATCAGTGATGTCACTGACCATGTCATGAATGATGTAATATGTGACATGATCAGCAGTGGATTGCGGGTGCGCGATATATAGTTAGTACAACTAACTATATATGGAATTTCATTGGTTTTGTGTGAGTAAAATAAGGTTTTTTAAATGCTAATTCCTAACTATATATGGTCTATAACCTATGGTTTTTTCAGTGAATTTTCAAGGTTTTGTAAATGCTAATTCCTAACTATATATGGTCTATAACCTATGGTTTTTTCAATGAATATATATATATATATATATATATATCAAAGCACCTCCTTCTCAAGAATTAATACGTACTCGCAGGATCTGTTCTTTTTCAAGTTTTAATCATTCACAAATTCCAGCATAATAAATAAATGGTATTTATTATGCTGGAATTTGCGAATGATTAAAACTTGAAAAAGAACAGATCCTGCGAGTGCGTATTCATTCCTGAGAAGTAGGTGATTTGATAAAATTCGGCGGGGCTCTGCCGAGGAACTGCACCGGTCCGAGAAGCGCCAGGGGTCGACGAGGACGAGCCAGGTTGATGGAATATATATATATATATATATATATATATATATATATATATATATACCACGTGACTCCTCCTCGAATCTATCGGCGTCTCAGACCCAGCACAGCCTCGCACGCCAGCAAAAATAGGGAGACGGACCACGATGATTCAGCATCAGCAAGTTTTTATTCGATGCACAGAGCAGCTACGCGTTTCTGGCAAATTATGCCTTGATCACCCTTGAATATATATTCACTGAAAAAAACATAGATTTTACACCAGTTATAGTTAGCTGGAAATTTTACTCGCATAAAACCATTGAAATTCCCACATTATAGTTAGTTGGACTCACTATAACTTGCGAGTGCAATGCACTGCTGATGACGTCACATATTACATCACTCATGACATGGTCAGTGACATCACTCATGACATCACTGATGACGCCATCCAGTGAATGTGTCTTTCTGAAAAATAAATATGTGTTATATAAGTATATGTAAAAGTTGATGGAAGAATAAATGTTTAATGTAGATACAATGTTAGACCATCTCCGAACCCATCTATCTCCCAACACTAAGACAGAAAACCCTGAGGCCCTCTGTAAAGAATTATTGGACAAATTTAGGAAGACTCTGGACCACGTGGCACCTATACGTAGGTTGAATGTAACGAGTAGAGGACACAACGAACTCCTTAGGGAAAGGAAACGAGGACTTCGGAAACTAGAAAGAGCCTGGCGGAAGCATTATGATTCCAACTCACGGAGACAGTACACACAGGCACTCGCTCAATATAAACAGGCGATTGTAGTCAGGAAAGCAGAGTTCTTTGAGGAGAGAATAACTACTGCGAATAATCCTCAGAAAGAAGTATTTAAAGTCCTCACGGAACTCAGGAAAAACAAAGAACAAACTTTGGAGTTCATGCAAGAGGACTGCCAAAAATTTCAAGATTTCTTTGTCAATAAAATCTCCAACCTAGTAGTTGAAATTGGCACCACCCCCGAGTTTGACTGTCCCTTGCTAGATACACCTGACAGAACATCGGTGACTAGTCTGTTAACGGCCTTTTCCTTGATTACGAAGGAAAGGCTGCCAGCTCTGTTGAGCCGGGTTAAATCGGGTTCCTCGGCAGACCTGTGCCCACCAGAGGTGTTTAAACTAGCACTGCCAGGTATAGAGGACGAAATATTGAATTTACTAAATACTTCTTTACGAACAGGCCAAGTCCCGTCCTTCTTTAAGGAAACCCGGCTGAATCCTTTGCTGAAAAAAGCCGGGGCGGATGTGAAATGCCTAAAAAACTTCAGGCCCATATCTCAGCTGCCGTTTCTGACGAAGGTGGTTGAGCAACACGTACTCACTATCCTGTCGGAACATCTGGAAAATAACAATGTATTTGAGCCAAACCAAGCTGGGTTCCGTGCGAATTACAGCACGGAACTCGTCATGCTGTCTATTCTGGACGATTTAAGGAACAGGGCAGATAAGAAAACTCCAAGTGCCCTGGTGCTGTTAGACCTCTCCGCGGCATTTGATACTGTCTGTCATAAACAACTATTGTCGCGGATGATGGATTTCGGCATCGTGGGTACAGCACACGCCTGGCTCTCCTCCTTTCTTGAAGGGAGGTCTCAGAGAGTACAGCTTGGTGACCTTCTTTCCACCACTACACCGATCACCTGCGGAGTGCCACAAGGGTCTGCCTTGTCGCCCCTATTCTTCAACATCTATTTACAACCCCTGATCAGATTGCTCAACCAGATGGACTGCCATGTATATAACTATGCGGATGACACCCAAATAGTGATCCAGCTTGACCAGGGTCCGGGTGGTCTCGTAAGACTACAGAACATCTTGAAGCACACAGCCAACTGGATGTCCAGAAATTAATTAAAAATCAATCCGGATAAGACCGAGGTACTGCCAATTACCATCGCAGGGAACCCATGGATTGAGGATTTCTGGCCAAGAGAATTAGGGTCACCTCCGGAACCAGCTGCTGTGGTCAAGAGTGTAGGCATCCAGGTGGACGGCACGCTGTCTATGCAAAAGCAAGTGAGGACGGTGGTAGGGACCTGCACTGGCCTCCTTCGACAACTTAGGAAAGTTGCACCTTTGTTGTCCTTTTCCACCCTGAGGCGAGCAGTCTCCGCCACGATCTTGGCTAGGCTAGATTATGGCAATTCGCTATATATAGGACTGCCACAGAAACTCTTGTATAAGCTGCAGGTTGTCATGAACGACGCTGCTAGGCTTATTTTTTAAAAACCAAGGAATACCCATGCATCTCCCCTTATGCAAGAACTGCACTGGCTGCCGGTTAAGCAGAGGGTGATCTTCAAAGGACTGTGCATTGTTCACAAAGCCCTGTACAGTAAGGCTCCAATGTACATAAAATCTCGCCTTGTTCCCTACAGCCCAGCACGGACACTTCGATCCGCTGATGCCTCTCTACTTATTCAACCACATTGTAGATTGGCCACAGTAGGTGGACGTGCCTTTTCATTTTTGCTCCCAACAGTCTGGAATAAGCTGCCAATTGAACTACGGAAGGAAACTAACTTGTTGGCCTTCCGAAAACTAAAAACAGTGCTTTTCCAGCAAGCATGGGGTGTTCAGTAATTTTTTTATTAACAGTTGTCCTTCACAGTACCTGATGTTTGGACCCCGACCCTGATAAAGCGCTTTGAGACCCCTGGGTTATAACGCGCTATATAAATCGAATAAATAAATAAATAAATAAATAAGTGTTTACATAGATTTAAAAAAAATATATATTGGTTAACTGGTTTATTAAGTGTATCTTAGTGAATACATATATAAGAGAGTAATGTTTAAATATTTAAATATATGCATTAGTGTTTCACTTTGTGTATAAGTGGCTGCATGGGTTGGTGAGTAGCTACATGTGTATGTATATGGGTTATTAGATGTTTTTCGTAGTATCAGTATGAGTGTTTGTATGGTTTACTGGGGGTTTTACTTAGCACATAGATGCATGAATGACTGACTCTCTCTTTGTATGTGTTTTGAAGACAGCATAGGTGCAGGACTGTATGGGTGGATGAGTGTGTATATGTGTGTGTTAGTGAGTGAATGACTGTATCACTAGTGTCTTTTTCAGTATCTACATATGTTTTAATGTAGTATATGTGAATATTGATGTATATAAGTGAGTATATGTGAGAGTGAGGGATTGTAAGAGTTCCTGTTTAAATAAGTATGTGTTTCTATAAGTGATTGTTTAAGAGAGTAAGTATGTGTAAGTTTCCTTAGAAGTAAGATGGTAGTGTGTGTATAGCTGTATATGCAAATAAATGGATGTTCAATAGTTTATTTGCATGTGTGAGTATGTGTGAGAGTATCTTTTGGATGACTGTCGGTGTGTAACAGGATGTATAGGTGCATCACTACATATCATGAGTGAGTATATGTATGAGTGACTATATAGAACTGTTGGTGAATGAGTGGATGTGTATTTAGATGGTGGAATTATTGAATTGGTTGTTGTAACTGGTATGGGTATCTCCATTTATTTGAAAATTTTAGTTTCTATTTTTCAATATGTGTTTCAAGGGTTACATTACTGTGAAAGGAGGTCTGTCACTCTGTCACAAGGATGGTGTAATCAGTGATGTCATGAGTGATGTCACTGACCATGTCATGAGTGATGTAATATGTGACGTCATCAGCAGTGCATTGCACGCGCAAGTTATAGTGAGTCCAACTAACTATAACGTGGGAATTTCAATGGTTTTATGCGAGTAAAATTTCCAGCTAACTATAACTGATGTAAAACCTATGGTTTTTTCAGTGAATTTAATAGGTTTTTTAAATGCTAATTCCTAACTATAACTGGTATGAAACCTATGGTTTTTTCAGTGAACTTCATAGGTTTTTTAAATGCTAATTCCTAACTATAACTGGTGTGAAACCTATGGTTTTTTCAGTGAATTTCATAGGTTTTGTAAATGCTAATTCCTAACTATATATAGGGCCTCAAACCTAAGTTTTTTTCAGTGAATTTCATGTTTTTTAATAGCTAATTTCTATAGCTATGAAATATAATATTTTTTATAATAAATCCTATATTGTATATTTATATAATACTTTTTTTATGTATATTTTCCCCCTTTTTTTTTTTTGCCTTGGTGCGCTCCCGGTGCGCGTACTGGTGAACGCACCGGTAAGCGCAGTGTTATGGCGCGCCCCGGTGCGCGTACCGGTGAGCGTCCCGTTAGCGCCATTGCCGCGAACGAAAACATCATCGTGACATATCGCGTAGTCGCGTGAAAGCATCTTATGACGCACGGCGTAAGCGCACCCGGAAGCGCCCGAGTGCATACGATCGCGCAACGTAAGCGCCGCCGGGCGCGCCCCGGGTCGCGTGGCATAAGCGCGTCGGGTCATGTGACCTAAAAATAAAACTTTTCATTGGTTCAGAACAGTTTTGGTTTCCAAATGATGAAAGCCCGGATCATGTGACTTGAAAATAACACTTTTCATTGGTTCAGAACAGTTTTGTTTTCCAAATGATGAAAGCCCCCACCTTTTTTCCTCATTCTCACTTTGTTCTTTGAGTGAGGAAGACCTGCTTTTTTCTTAGAGATATGGCTACAGTACTGTCAGCAGCTGGAGCATCTGCCCACCACCACCACCACCACCACCACCACCACAAGGACCACCAGAACATCACATTGGTGGTCAAGAAGAAGAGGAGGAGGAGGAGGAAGAGGAGGAAGAGAGAAGGCAGTTCCTGCCAGAAGACAATCCCCCATACAAACCTAGGGAGCACTTTATATGGGAGTTTTATAAAATCCCATGGGGTTCCAAAAAAGTAAACGCTGCAAAGGTGACCTGTCTCATCTGTGGCGCTGTACTATCCAGGAGGAACCCTGCCAAAAAATATTCATTTGGCAATCACACAATGATTCGCCACATGCAACGATTGCATCCCAACAACTATTCTGCAGCAGAGGTGAGAGAACTGTGCAGAAACCTTCCCCAATCATCTTCCAGAATCTCAACAACCAAAGAACCCACTCCATCGGGTCCAGAGGCAAGGGAGATGGTGCCAAACATACAAACCAAGTTTGGTGGGTACAAAATCGTTTGCATTGTTTGTGGAAAAACAATTACCTATGGTGAGCAAAGTATTAATCTCATCAACCTTCCTGGTTTTTTTTGCTCCAGTTGAGCCGTTTACAATTCCCTGTTTTTTGTTTGTCCCCATAAAAAATACAAAAAAATATAAAGTTCTTCATAAATGCCAAAAAAAGTAAAAAATGTTCAAAAAAACAATAAAAAAAATATAAAACAACAAAAAGAATAAAAAAAAGTTCTTTTTAGAACTACCTCTAATTTATAAAAAAATGCTACATTTTTTGAAAACTCTGTCATTCTTTTTTCTCCAGGGTACGCGTACCGGTACGCTCCACCGGTGCGCGTACCGGGGCGCGCACCAAAAAATAAATAAAAAGGAGTGAGCATGAGGGAAGGACACAGAGAGAGTGATGTTAAGAGAAAGAGAGCTAGAGGGAGCAACACAGAGGGACTGTGTATTAGATAGTAAGACAGAGAGAAGGTGTAATAGGGTGTAAGTGAGAAAAGGAAAATGAATAAGGGAGCAAAACAAGGGAAGAGAGAGGAAGAAAACTAAAGCAGAGGTACTGGGAGAATGTGAGTGGGTGTTGAAAGTAAAGGGAAGGACAGTAAAGGATGGGGAATGAGGGGTAGTGTCAGAACCGGAGTAAAGGAACAACGGTGAGGGAGGGTTAGAAAAGAGCAGTGACTGTAAGTAAAGAGGGGTGAAAGAGGGTGGATAAAAGTGAATAAGGGTAAGACATGGGGAGTGACAGAGAGAAAGGAGAGAGAGAGTAAAGGAAGGAGTGACTGAAAGGGAGTGAGTGAAGCAGCAAAGAAAGGTAAGTGAGGGAGTGTGGGTGAGTTGTAGGGAGTGAGCATGACGAACGAGTATTGACAGAGTGGGGGGACAGAGACAGCGACGGTAAGAGAGACAGAGTGAGGGAACGGAAGTGAGGAACTGTGAGGACAGACGGACTGAGAGAAGGAGTGAGAGGAGTGAAGTAAATGAGTAAGGGAAAGGAAATGAGTGAGGGAGCAAACGAAGGGAACAGAGGGTAAGGCAAGTAAAACAGGGGGACTGAAAGAAGTTGAATGTGGGAGGGGAGTTAGGGAAAGGGGAGTAAACATGGAGGATAAGAATACGTGAGGGAAGCAGAGTAAGGAAACAGGAGTGAGGTAGGGTGAGAAAATAGTAGTGAGGTTAAAGCAAAGGGTGATGACAAACTACATTTTTTTAGTCACACTTACCATATAATTAATGCAACTTTAATTACATTTTTTTACTACACTTTGTATCTGTGAAAGAGAGAAGAAAAAATAAGTTATAATTAGTAAAATATATATTTTAAAATAAAAGATACAAATGAAGAGGTTAAAAATCATAACATTGTATTAAGAAATAAAGTACGAGTGAAAGACACAGAAAGGGAAATAAAGTAATGTAGAAGGACAAAAAGAGGGTAAAAGAAATAGAAGGAGAGCAAATTACTAAGAGTAAAGCATATAGATTCACTGACAGAGAGGAAGAGAAGAAGAGAGAAATTAACTGAAGGTAAGAAAGATACTAAAAGAATGTGAGTTAGCAAAACTAAAACAGGAAACAGGAGTAAGTAAAAAGAGAATGACTAAGAGGGAAAGGAGTCTGATTGAGGATGCATTTAGAAGAATGAGGAATGGAAGATAACTGAGAGTAAGTGAAGGAGAGTCATAGAGTGAAGGGATGAAGGGAGAGAGGATAATATAGAAGGATTGAGGGAAAAGGAGTGAGGAAGTTAGTAGACAGAGAGAATAAGGGAAGGACTGAGTGAAGTGGAGTACAATGAGTGAGGAAAGGAAAATGAGTAAGGGAGCAAAAGAAGGAAAGAGAGAAGAAGAGGACTAAAGCAGTGGTACTGAGAGAAAGTGATTCGGTGATGAAAGTAAAGAGAAGGACATTGAAAGCTAGGAAATGAGGGGTAGTAATGGAACCAGACTAAAAGAAATGGGGTGAAGAACGATGAGAGAGGAGAAGTGAAGTTGTTGTAAGAGAAATGATAGAAGGTAGATAAACACAAGTGAACATAACACAAGGAGAGTGAGGGACTGAGGACATAGAGGTAGTGAACTGAAAATAGAGAGAAGAGGTCAAAAGAAAGGAGCAAACAAAGATAAGCAAGGGAGAGTGGGTGAGTTATAGTGACAGAGTGCGACAATACTGGTGAGTGAGTAAAGAGGAATTTTTAAAAGAGCAAAGGAGGAAAAGACGGAAAAGGGAAGTAAAGCAGAGAGACTGAAAGCTGAAAAGTGGTGCAAGGGAGAGAGGTGATGCAGACAGTTGAAATGGAAATGAGGGGTTGTGAAAGAAGTGGAGTAAATGAATGGGTGTGAAACAGAGTGAGAGAAAGGCAGTGTGAGTGAGTAAAGAGAGCTGAAAGAGAGAAGAAAAAGGAAAATGAGTGTGAGACAATGGAAATACAATATAAATTACACAATACAAACTATAGAATAATGTGTACAACATGTTAGATAGTTTATTTTTGCTGTTCTCAGAACATATTGAATTTCACTAAAAACAGTGAGTTCAAACTATTCATCATATGACAGCGGGAAAAAAACACAATCAAAAAGATTGTGTTAAAAAAAACATATAAACTTACAAATCCCTTATGTACACTAATCTTTGATTCACTTACTTTTCCTTTAACCAAATAGTACATCATGAAGGTCCTTTTCGTTGGAAGGTACTCTGCTGTTCTCTAAAAATTCCATTTCATCAACTTTCTAGAAGAAAAGCTCCAAAAACATCTGAAATATGTTTCAATGTTTTCATATACACCTTGTGTTCAGTCATGACTCTTTGCTCATTCCTTCACCTTTCCTTAAGGCCAAATAGTGTCAGATGTATCAGTATATTTTCAAATTACTTAAAACAAACTCTAAAATTACCGTTTTCCCGACGTTCTGAAAGAAAGGCTCAAACAACATTTTCACAATATTTAAATATTCATAATTCCATCTCTGGCTCTCTCATGTTGAACATTTCCTATAATACTGATATCACTTACTATGCGATCCACTTACCGTACCTTTATGAGAACTATAATTTTTATATTATCTTCATCACTTTTACTCACAATATAATTTTAAACAGCAGACTAACTTTTATTAACTGCTCCCGTCTTCATAGGCCATTTACCTTTACTTAAATTTTGGTTGTAAAAACACTAGGTATGAATTTTTTAAGTCAAAAGGCAAACGTTGTTTGAAAGTCAAATGAGTATCATTACAGTTAGTCCAACCTTTTCGACATTTTAAATAGCATGTGTAATGCCCTGATGTTGTTGAAGGACCGTTATGATAAATAATAGCTACAGTTGCAAAAGTTCTTCCTGAAATTGATAACTGAGAAGCCACGAAATTTTTAATAGAAGTTGTCAATTTAGTTCCATCAGGTCTACATCGTTGGAACATTAAAATTACATACTGACCATAATTTTGTATAAATAATGTGGACAGCATTGCAGACTTACATTGGGTACACACCATATTGTGATCAGCTGCTTTAACTAGATTATTAGAAGGCACTGATTTGCAGTCTGGTAAAGTCAAATATATAAATCTTTTGGTGTCTATTGTAGTACTACTTGATAAACTACAGTTGTCGCAGTCATGCTGCCATTGATAAGAAAGGCTAAAAAGATTTTTTATATCTACACCTTCATCTTCCAATGCATCAAACATATACATTAAAAATTCCTGACAATCCTGCTGAATATTCTGTGAAAATTGATTTTGACCAGAACATATGTCTAGAAGATTTCGAATTTCTGAAACACTTTCTATTTTTGCTCTATCACTGCTACATTTCTTAAACACAGAATTCAATAAACAGCAGAATGTTTGATCCCGATTTTCAACAATCTGTTCTTGTAAATTTTGGAGAAAAAAAACAACATTAAGCACTTGCACATAGCAGTTGACACCAGAACTGTTTTCAAACTGAAATCCAACAACATCTTCAACAGAATCCTTTTTCTTTCTGCTTACAATTACAATTTCATCTACTTTTTGTCTTTTTGCTACTACCTCACTGCAATTATTCTCATTTCTTCTTTTTCGGCCTACCACACGTTTTTCAAACAGAGGATATTGAGGCAAATGTGGAGCATACTCTCTTCTTAACCTATTGTATTCTTTAACACAATCTAGATCTGCACAAATCTTTGTTTCATCACACTCAATCAAGTACAATCCTGATAAAGTTCTGACTCGTGATAATGCCACATATGCCATACCCTCTTTAAACACAGAACTTCCAATGTTCACCAAAGCACTATCTACACTTAAACCTTGAGATTTATGAATTGTCACCGCATATGCCAAACAAACAGGAAACTGTTTTGGGCGAACTTATAAGTCTTTCACAAGCAAAAATCTAGCTGAACAACGACAAATTTGTTCTATTTCGTCAATGCCATCAAATTAAATTTTTAAAATTTCAATTCCATCTCTATTTTTGTAATTCACAAAATCAACAACATGACCCATTGCTCCATTTACCAGACCTCTTTCAACATTTAAATTCCTTCTCAAAATGATACGACAATTTAAACACACATTCAGAGTCTTTTCAAAACCAGCAGTTTTAGATATACTCTTCTCTAATGAATCCAATTTTGATTTCAAATTTTCTGACAAAATAATTGTTGCTCCCATATGCTCTATTTTATCTATAGCTTCCAGTTTCACAATCTCTTCATTTTCTAACTTTAACATTTTGTTGTTGAAGATGGAACATTCTTGCAGAGTTGGCATCAAACATATCCCAGATTTGTTCTCAGTAATTTTCTTAAAAATATTCTCTGGAAGAATGTTTTCATTTGGATACAAATATGAAATTAATCGTGCATGTAATGCTTCTTTCCCATGCTCACTTACTTTTCCGATTCTTACATCTTGTAGAATATTTTTATAATCTTCATCCTTTGCCTGTCGTATATTTTGAAGCAGTTCTGCATATTTGAAATTTAACCATATATTAACGTTTCCAATGCTTTCAAGGCACTTCCTGGTATCTTCATGCGTGAGCATTTTAAACACTGGTTGTCCTTTCACTGGAGTCAACTGCAGTAGATCTCCAAAAACAATAATGTGTTTTCCTCCGAATAAGACATCATACTCTGTTCTAAGAATTTCTTGCATTCTCAAATGCACAAAAGCAAGCATTACATTTGAGACCATGCTTACTTCATCAATGATAAGAAGTTTCATTTTCTTCAGGACTCTGGAAACTTCAGAACAAGCATCTCCAGATAGCTTGTGGTATTGTAATTTGTTATCATGCTCCACTGGTACCATCAGTAACCGATGTAAAGTAATCCCTTTAATGTTATGTGCTGCAAGCCCAGTTGGAGCGGTAACGCCACAAGACAGCGGTGATTCAGTCCTTTTCTGCAGATAAGTTGCAATTGCTTTAATCAGAAAACGTTTTCCAGTTCCCGCTTCTCCACTCCGTACAGTCGGACAGGCTTAAATGATGTACATGAGCACTCTTTTTTCTCATGACTGAATCCATGTTCAACCTGTTCTGTGACTTCGTCATATATCTGTTTCTGCTCAAGGTTTAGTTGTTTCACCAAATCTTCTAAGTTAACTACATCATCTTGAGCTTGTTCCATAGCTCTTTCCACCTCATCCATGGCAGTGGCAGCTTCATTTTGGATAATTGGTCCTCCTAGTGGATCCTGACTCAATGAAGCAGAACTCTGACTGTCTTGAGAACTGTCTCTAGCAATCTCTACAGCAATTGTGGCTTCTTGCTCTATTTCTTCGTTCAACATTTGCAGATAATGTGGAAAATCAGGACATTCTATGGTATCCTTGGTTGCATTAAAAGAATCTTCGTAACAGAGAAAATCTCCAAGTAGTTCCTCTTCTGTACGCCATGGCTTAAAGAGTTGCAAAAGAGCTAAATAGTAAAATTCCCTTTTCTCTGGATTTTCGCAACTCAATTTTCGATGATTAATCAAATGGCCTTTTCTCTGCTTCACTAGACATCCTTCACACCCAATGATAGCATATATTCCATTATTGATATCTTCTCTGATGGTCCTCTTATAAATATAGTTTTGCAGAACTTCATACAAACAACTGTTCTCAAGATGACTACTTCTATTTTGATAGTATGTATCCAACATGTTTGTCTTCAAAATATCTGTACTGTTTGGTTCTTTCTCCGCCAAATACTAAATTTCTTGTACAGATTTGAAAACTCGGTTTCGTGTTGCAGCAAGACCTAGACTCACCCAAACAATTGTTCTAGACTTGGCGTAGAGACTTGCTGATGATAACCGATCAGAACATTCATGCGCTCCAATTTCTCAATGCGACAACAACTTCAAACTGAAACTGTATCATTTTTTACTTATACTCTTTTCATGTGAAATGTCCTCCCACATTTCCTTCAGTTCTGTCTTTTCTTTTTTGTGATTTAAGATGTCATATATCGAGCCACAGCAATAGAGTTGTCAGCAACGAACTGAATATCAATGTTAGCATTCCACATGGACAAAATCACTGGGTTGTAGTCGTTGATGTACTTGGACTCTTCGTTTCTTTTTAAATTGTATGTATTTTTTGGTGATTTCCTCGTCACAGTATGTCGCAGAGAAGACATCAAATTATTTACTCTTCCTTTAGAAATCACTAGTCGTGGAAACCCGAAACGACATTTTGTGTAGAACTTGTCCTTGTTTCTGAATTTTCGACGACAGTACTTTCCACAACAATGGAATTGAAAGCGTAAAACTTGTTGCCTTAAACTGTTTTCTTCGGTAGTTTTCGGAACAGCACATGTTGAATACTCTTCAATGAAACTCATCACTGTGTCATCTGACTCTGTTCCAAATTTGGGTGCATCTTTAATCCATAACAACATATGTATGTGAGGAACACCTCTCGCTTGATACTGCTTTCTCCAAAAGAAATCCAAAACCTCTCCAAGGGGAGGATTTTTTTGTTGGTAATAAAAGACATCATAGCTTCAAATCTATGATTGAAATATCTGCATACATTCACTGGATCCAAAGAACACAGTTCTCCAGGTGTTTTGAATTCTATATTTTGCATGTTTGCATTTGCCTCTCGTAGAAATTGAAGTAAGTCGTCCCATGCATACTCAGCACAGCTAAGAGTGAGGAACCATGTAGGAGTTCCTAAGTTTCTTAGCATACATTTCAATTCCCCATGACGACGGTACCAATACTCGTTTGTACCACGCTGACATGCCATGAGATTGATTAGATGAGATTCCAAAATATTGTCTTGCAGATTGATTTTCTCCATAAAGTCCCTCGCCGAAACATTTTGCAGATGTGCTCCACTTTTCAGTATATGATTTACTGCATAAGAAAGCCCAGACAAGTCACTTTCATACAGTAGATGAAACAAATATGGGATGCATTGACGAAACCTTGGATCTTCAGCATATAATCTTAAAGTCCGGTATTCAGATGCTGGAATTTGAAGTGGTCGATCGTCATATCGTCCACCTCGACCTGTTGGAAATAGCTATGGAAAACAACAAGCTTCCAAACTTTCTAGCCATACACTAATGGGACTTCCTTTTGCTGCTTTCATTTGAAACAAGTCAATTGCATTCCCCATTACTTCTTTGGAATGCAAAGGATGAAAAGTATAATGTTCATATATTTCTTCACTTCTAGACACATCAACTTTTTCAATTTGGCCGGCTGAACAATCACTGTCTTCTTCTGCAGCTGTTTCCTCTGCTCCAACACATACATCTTTGTAGTACTCATTGTTTTTGACCAAATACAACTTTGCCTTTTTGACTTTCCTAACATCCACTAAATCTTGCCAGATTTTCTTACTCTTTGTCGGTACCCCATTAACTAGAATAACCAGAGGTTCCTCTTCCACTTTCACTACACCAATTGTATCAATATTTTTCTTGAAATCTAGAGGCAAATAAACAACTCTTCCCTTTAATCCTCTCTGTAAATCTGAAGGAGGCAATTTCCCTATCTTAGGCTCAATGCGAACAATAGCCTGAAAAGGATGGACACATTGAATCAAAATAGATTCATATGTATTTAAATCCATCAATTCAGGAGGAATGTCTACCAACTCAAGATTATTATGAACAGCTCTAGCAGGCATTCTGTTTTCATTTAATTTATTATAACAATATTTACAAATACGCTGATCAGACTCAGGATTCTCCACCAACAAAAAAGTTGCAAAATTCTTCCATTCACTATTATTTTCCATTTCACTCTCTGCACATAAATCAACTAACCTAGTCTGAATCTTATAATGAGTCAGTCGACAACACACAAAAATAAAATTAGGCCTTTCACTTGATTTCACCTTAAACTTGGTAATTTCCTGGTCAAACTTTTCTGTACTTGAAATGTGTACATTGTCTTCCACATTACCTTCTATTACTGTGTCAATTTCTACACTGTCCTCTTTTTCACCAAAGTAACAAATCTCAATATCTTCACAAATCTTCTTCACATCTAATTCAGTTCCATGCAAAAGAGCACTGTTTAACTGTTTAAGCTTAAGTGCTGAACATTTTGCTTAATACAACATTCTCACTAATTTCCTCATTTTGTTATGATGCACTGCTAACATCCTAAAATGATGAAAAACACTCTGACATACTCTTCTAGAAAGACAAGCCAGTGAATGCCCTTGCAAACCTGTGTTTTCTCTCACTCTGCAAGGATCTAAGTCTTGCAACATCTTCATTTTCTGTTTTAGACATTTCTTACCATATGTTTGTAAGAAATTACGAAGCAAATCGATTGAATCCTTTCGCACACTACAAATACTACTACACTTCCAAGTGTACACTGGACCCTTAGTACGTCTCCCTAAAACTTCATCAGTTAACACCTCTTCTGCATTTCTAGACACAAGTTTCTCTTTTTCAATCGGACAACCGTCTTTCACCTCATATGCTCGACCACTGGTGTCAACTGCATGCACCAAATCATTCTCCTGGAAGTAACTCTCCTCATTAAAAAATGGCTCACAACTTGAACTATGCATCCATTCTCCAGAAAAAAACTTTACAAAAATTAGTCCGATTAATTACTCTTTTGCATCTACTCTTTGATTTGAAAACATCAATTGTCTTGTTAAGTGTCCTAATTCTATTGATTACAAAAATAAATAATTTTTTCTTAAGTTCAAAAGCCTGATCAACAATCTTCTCTACACTTTTCTTTTTCTTATAAAAGGCAGCTCTCTGTTTACCTTTTTAATATTTTTTAACACATTTAAAACCACCCTATTGCGAAACATTCGTTTACGAATGTCTTTAAATTGGTTTTGCCTTCTATTCCTATACATATTATTCTCTCCTGCTCCAGTAGTAACATTTTTGGGGGGCCTCTCCTTCCTTTTCAAATTTGCTCTCTCCTTCTGTATATTCACATCCTCATCAACATTTTTTTTTGATCTACATATGTTCCGAAAGAAAGACTTAGTTGTCTTACCAGGAGCTTTTTTTCTGTTTTTTGAAGTATTTGTTGTTGACGAGTGCTTTAATTCCGTTGCTGTTTTTGATTTTTTCCGCTTGGCATCTTTTCTTCTCCTCTGCCTTGAGGGCATATTTCCTTACTAATGAAATCTTGATTTCAATCTGTGTTAAAGAAAAAAAATAACACATTTTAGACCACTATTACCAAACAACAAAGCAATGGCAATAAGCAAACGATATAAACACTAGTTTACAACATATCTAAGTTCATATCACAGCAACTATGTAACTAGGATTAAGACAGAGAAAAAGAGCTAGAGGAACTAACACAAAAAGACAGAGAGAGTCAGACAAAGAAACAGGTAGAGGGAGTAAAACATAGAGAAGGAGTAAGACAGAAAAAGTGTATAATATGTTGTAAGACAGAAAAAGGATATAATAGGGAGAGGGAGTCAGTCAAAGAAAGGGAGAAAGGGAGTAAGTCAGAAAAAGGATGTAACAGGGTGTAAGACAGAGAGAGGGTGTAAGAGGATGTAAGACAGAGAGAGGGTGTTAGAAGGGGAGAGTATGTAAAAGAGACTAAAACAGAGAGAGGCTGTAAAACGGAGAGAGAGAGAGTAAGTTTGAGAGAGGGTGTAAGAGGAAGTAAATCAGTGAGAGGATGTAACAGGGAGTAAGTCAGACAGAGGGTGTAACAGGAAGAGAGGAAGAGAATAAAAAAGTCAGAAAGAGGGAGAGAGGGTGTAAAACAGACAAAAGGTGTAATAGGGAGTAAGTCTAGGAGAGAATGTTACAAAGAGAAAGGTCGTAAGACAGAGTAAATCAGGAAGAGGATGTAAGAGAAAGTATGACTTACAAATTGCTGTAAAAAAGAGAGAGAGGGAATAAATTCGAGACCAGGTGTAAGAGAAAGTACGTCAAAGAGAGAGTGTAAGAGAGTGTAACACAGAGTCAGGATGTAAAAAGGAATAAGTCAAAGAGAGGGTGTTAGAATGGGACAGGTGGAAATATAGAGTAAGTCAGGAAGAGAATATAATAGAGACTAATACATTGTTGATAATGCTTCTTAAAGAAATGTTGGTGCATAAAGGAATTGTATTTTCTAAATGAGTGATGTTTCAGTAGTGTAATGAAATGCTTATACATATGACCTGTGCTCTGTTTTGTAAATGTTATTTAAAAAAAGATTTCGGGCATATGAATTGGTTTTACATTATTGACAAGGATTAGATAGTATCTGCATGATTAAAAAAATATATTAGCACATTTCACAATCATGTCACCTGTGTTTCCTCAGATTAGTAAGCAAATTGTGCAGATGAGGTGAGGCCTGTCCTGGGGTGCAGAGGACATAAGTCCTGTGCCCAAGAGTGCTGTGGACAGGACTTACCTCCTCTGCACCCCTGGACAGGCCTCACCTCATCTGCACAATATGCTTACAAATCGAATGCTTTTACATAGGACGAGCGCTATGTTTCTTGAATGTTATTGGAAAAACGATTTTGGGGCAAATGAATAGATTTTACATTTTTGAGAAGGAATAAATAGTGTCCGCAAGATTAAATAGATATATTTGAACCTTTCACAATCATGCCACCTGTGTTTTCTCAGATTAGTAAGTACATTGTGCACATGAGGTGAGGCCTGTCCAGGGGTGCAGAGGAGGTAAGGCCTGTGTCGAAGAGTGCATTGGACAGGACTCACATCCTCTGACCCTTGAACAAGCCTCACCTCCTCCGTGCACCCTGGACAGGCCTCAATGTATTGGGTATAATTGATGGTAACAGGATGCAGATAAGGTGAGGCCTAACCAGGAGTGCAGATGAGGTGAGGCCTGTCCAGGGGAGCAGAGGTGTTGAGGCCTGTGTCTAAGAGGGCAGTGGAATGAACTTCATGAAGCCACTCCACCACTGCACTCTTAGACACAGGCCTCACCTCCTTTGCACCCCTGGACAGGCTTCTCTCCCACTACACTCTTGAACACAGGCCTCACCTCCTCTGCACCCCTGGACAATCCTCCCCTCACTTGCAACCCTGAACAGACCTCACCTCATCTGCACCCCTAGACAGGCCTCAGCTCATCTACACCCCTGGACACGCCTCACCTCATCTGCACCCTGTTACCATCAATTATACCCAATACATTGAGGCCTGTCCAGGGGGCACAGAGGAGATGAGTCTTGTCCAAGAGTCAGAGGACGTGAGTCCTCCACACTGCACTCATGGACACAGGCCTCACCTCCTTTGCACCCCTGGACATGCCTCACCTCATCTGCACAATCTACTTCCTAATCTGAGGAAACACAGGTGACATGATTGTAAAAGGTTCAAATATATTTATTTAATCTTGCAGACACTATTTATTCCTTCTCAAAAATGTAAAAGCCATTAATTTCCCCAAAATCGTTTTTTAAATAACATTTTAGAAACAGAGCGCAGCCAATCAGCATGCCTTCCCGAGAAAGCTGCATGCTCATTGGCTGTCAACACTTCCAACCAGGAAGTGTTGGCATCCATCTTGGGTCTTAATAGACTGAGGCACAAAAAAGTAGAAAAACAAACGTGTAGAACACAAAAAGGGGGCAGGGTAGAAACACCCTGACCCCTTAGGGTGCTCAGGTGGTCCCACTAGGATATTAATATATTTAAACGTTATCCGCTAATATAATTAGCATTTAAAAAACCTTTGAAATTCACTGAAAAAACCATAGGTTTCAGGCCATATATAGTTAGGAATTAGCATTTAAAAAGCCTTTGAATTTCACTGAAAAAAAACCATAGGTTTCAGGCCTTATATAGTTAGGAATTAGCATTTAAAAAAACATAGTTTTCAGGCCTTATATAGTTAGGAATTAGCATTTAAAAAACCTTGCAAATTCACTGAAAAAACCATAGGTTTCAGGCCTTATATAGTTAGGAATTAGCATTTAAAAAACCTTTGAAATTCACTGAAAAAACCATAGGTTTCAGACCTTATATAGTTAGGAATTAGCATTAAAAAACGTCTGAATATATAAAAACGTTATCCGCTAATAGAATTAGCATTTAAAAAACCTTGCAAATTCACTGAAAAAACCATAGGTTTCAGGCCATATATAGTTAGGAATTAGCATTTAAAAAACCTTGCAAATTCACTGAAAAAAACATAAGTTTCAGGTCATATATAGTTAGGTATTAGCATTTAAAAAACCTTGGAAATTCACTGAAAAAACCAGAGGTTTCAGGTCATATATAGTTAGGTATTAGCATTTAAAAAAAACATTGAAATTCACTCAAAAAACTATAAGTTTTAGTGGTGTTATAGTTAGCTGGACATTTTACTCATACAAAACAATTGAAATTGCTCCTATATAGTTAGTTGGACTAACTATATTTCGCGCACCCGCAATCCACTGCTGATGATGTCACATATTACATCATTCATGACATGGTCAGTGACATCACTGATGACATCACTGATGACATCTCAAATGACATCACTGATGACATCTCATTTGACATCACTGATCATATCACTGATGATATCATTCATGTGATAATACGATGCACCTCCTCACACTCTAATATAACCTTAATATAGCCTAGGTCTACACACACACATCCACTCATTCACCCATACAATCACTCATACATACAGTCACTCATCAATACAATACTATCATATGCACTTATACACCTATAGAGACACTCACACACTTTCACTCATCCATGGAGTTTCTCACACACCTAGTCAGTCATGCAAAGAATCAATCACACTCCCATTTCCTCATCTATACAGTTATACACACAACACCTTACTTATTCAAACATATACTAACACATACTTACTCTCTTAAACAATCACTGATACAAGTACACATTGATCCATACAGCTACTTGCATAATCACTGGCTCTCATGTATAGGCATTTATATATACCAACTCTCACATGCACTGTCTTTTACATATGTACTTACTTGGACATGTAGCACTGAGATATACATTCAGTCACCAACACACCAATGCACACAGTAAACCGCCCATACAGCTGTTTCCACACCTCCCAGTCACCCACACACAGACACAGTCTCATATACAAATACTTGGGCAACCAATCAATGACCCATATAGCCACTCATATAGCTACTGATCAACACATACAGCATCTTACACAACAGCAGACATACTGATGCACAAATTCAGACAGTTTAGTCACTAACCCATGCATTCAGTAAGACACATTTAATCACTCTCTCACTCATACAGTCAGTCACGCACCTACTAAATCCTTCATCCAGACACTTATACATCTACTCATTCTTCAATATGTAAAACATATTTAAACTTTACAGAAACACACAGTCACTGGATGATGTCATCAGTGATGTCATCAGTGACGTTATTTGAGATGTCATCAGTGATGTCATCAGTGATGTCACTGACCATGTCATGAATGATGTAATATGTGACATCATCAGCAGTGGATTGCGGGTGCGCGAAATATAGTTAGTCCAACTAACTATATAGGAGCAATTTCAATGGTTTTGTATGAGTAGAATGTCCAGCTAACTATAACACCACTAAAACGTATAGTTTTTTGAGTGAATTTCAATGGTTTTTTAAATGCTAATACCTAACTATATATGACCTGAAACCTATGGTTTTTTCAGTGAATATATATATATATATATATATATATATATATATATATATATATATATATATATATATATATATATTACCTACTGGCGGTCGCCAGTAGGTATATATAGTTAGGATTTTTTCTCTATGGGTTTTTTGAAAATTCTATGTCTAATAACTTTGGCGTTTGTGGATGGAATTGGCTGAAATTTTCAGGAAAATGGCACATTTTGTTTCTGAGCAGCCCTTGAAAATTTGGGGGGGGTTCGTCCAGTGGGGGCCGAGAAAAAAGGGGGGTCCCAAAACGTGTTTTTAACATTGAGTTTTCCATAGGGCGGTTGGCCTCACTTTTAGCCCGAACGGCTGAATGGATTTGCACGAAACTTGGCAAAATTGTAGGGACTGGTAGCCCGATGTGCCTTTTGTAGGTCTCAATATATGTGCTCCAGTGGATTTTGAGAAATTAACGTTTAAAAAAAGATATATATCTGTAACAGCGGACCGGTTAGCGCTCTGGTTTGCGGACTTTTCGCGCAACGGAGCTTTGTGAAGCGAAGCTGATTGGTTCTCCGGCGTCTGTCAACATTCCAAACAGTCCGTAGCGGCCGCCATCTTGTCTCTCGGTAGGATCGAGAGACAAGAGGAGGTCAAAACAAAGGGGGAAATAACTATAAGGGGGCATAGTAGATCCTCGCTGACCCCCTAGGTTTGATGTGGAGGTTTTAAAAGGGCCCCGCGGGGCAAAAAAAAAAAAAAAAAATAATAATTGAACGGCTGAATGGATTTGCACGAAACTTGGCAAAATATTAGGGACTGGTAGCCCGATGTGCCTTTGCTAGGTCTCAATATATGTGCTCCAGTGGATTTTGAGAAATTAACGTTCAAAAAAAGATATATATCTGTAACAGCGCTCCGCTTCGCGTAACGGAGGTTTGCGAAGCTGATTGGTCATTCTGTCACTGGGCTATAGTTGGGCTACATCTGGCTGATATTTGGGCTACATTTGTTTTTTTGTGTGTCTGGCGGCCATCTTTGGGCTACATTGGGCTACATTGGGCTTCATTGGGCTACATTCGGCTAATTAGCAAATAGCTCATCGCAAACTAGGAATGGTAAAGAATCGCTATTTATTCCTTAAAGTTCGCTATTTAGGAAATGCAAATAACTTTGATGATACATATGGCGGCTCATCTCTAACAAGATAAGAAGCATAGGGATAGATTTATGATGACTGGCGCATCACCAGGGATGTGTTAGTCATTCTGTGCCGCTGTTCCGTCACCTATGGTGTGCTGCATTTACAATGCGGCGCATCATGGGGCAAAAACAGCACAGATGCGTGATGTATCTGTGCCGTAAAGGTGGCGCATTGCTGGAGTTGTATCGCAAGTGTGATGAAGCTCCAGCAAGGGTCGGGGGTGCCCCTGTCGCAGGGTTTCTGTTCTCACACAGAACTGTGGACAGAGGATTGGAACCTCGGCGAATTAGGGTGTCCCAAAACTCACGTTAGTAATCAAAAACTATTTAGCAAGCTAGGTACAGTGTCACATTGGATATAACAAACTCTCAATGTTTAGACAATCCAGAATATGAACTTATAGTACCTCAGGATACGTGGAACTCATGAACAGTCGGTCGTTATATATTTCTTAGAAACCAGAACATGGAGTTAAGAAGAACACATGTGTATTTGAAATGTTTATTTACTAATGCCGTCTTCTCAGGCGTAGTACCTTAGATAATAAAAGTACACATATTATCAGTAGCAAAATTACCAGCATAGTTACTAGTACATAAAAAGTGAATGGTGATAGTATGTTAACATGCTGTAAATGAATAAGAGTTAGCAACACTTATAAGCAGCCGCGGGCCGTGGAGGGAGTTACGGTGAGGCAGGGAGGCGGGGAGGGGGAGAAGCAGGGTGGAGAATACAAGTACACATATTATCAGTAGCAAAATTACCAGCATAGTTACTAGTACATAAAAAGCGAATGGTGACAGTATGTTAACATGCTGTAAATGAATAAGAGTTAGCAACACTTATAAGCAGCCGCGGGCCGTGGAGGGAGTTACGGTGGGGCAGGGAGGCGGGGAGGGGGAGGGGCAAGGTAGAGAGGGCTCCACCCTGCTTCTCCCCCTCCCCGCCTCCCTGCCCCATCGTAACTCCCTCCACGGCCCGCGGCTGCTTATATCTCACCCTCCCTAATACACATATTATATTATTTGCTAAGAAGATCTCTTTGTGTTGGTTTAGGGCGTGTCCATACTTTAGTGTCTTAGATTTGAAGGAATCACATCAGCATACACCAGCTCTCTCTTCATGTGAACCGCATCAACTGTTGTGTATGTGTGTTCGGCAAAGCAATATAAAACCCGCCTCATGCCCAGAATTGGCAGAAGTTGCACTTATGTTATGAGTATGAAGTCGTGGAGATCAGACCTCATAACAATTCTGTATCGTGTTGTTCTTGAAACTTTAGCACTCGCTGTACAGATATAGTTTAACAAGTAAAGCAGATAGTAGACCAATAACATATTATTCTCATGTAAACCACGATGAACTACTAGGTGGAAAGCTAAAGCAACAACTAAGTGTCGTGTGCAGAAGTTGCAAAAAAGGAAAAATGGCGTTTAAACCGGTAATGAGCCCATGCTAACTTAACACGGTGTAAAGATATCCAGGACCTAGATGACACCTCCTCATGATCCGGAAACGAACTGAATAAGATAATAGAAGTGCCATCTCATGAGAGCAGATTGCAAGTTTATATGTGGACGGTCCGCAAGGTAAAGCATTAAAAACTAGGAAAATTCAATGCTAAAGAAAAATAAAACAGCCAAGTACTTTATCGAGTCTTAAGCCAATAGGCAAGGTAAATAATAAAAACTTGACAAATAAGTCAATGAATTGTCAATGAAATGCTAGTACTCAGCATATCAAACATGAAAAAGGTCTATGACATAACTGTGTATGCAAAATAAGCTGCAACAGCCTCCAATAGGAAGTCACCGTCTTCATCCGAAAACAGTTCAGCCATCCAATTTAAAAGCGGAAAAGAACATACGTGCTCTCCCAGCACCGGATCCTCTATCACCATCAGAGGACAGCTCGGTGGGTTTTCAAGAAAGCTGTGTTCCAAGAAAGACTGTGCTGCCGCCAGTAAATTCCAGGGACCAAGTAGTCCATGCATCAATGCCACAGCCATAATCCTTTCGCCAGGACAAATCAACTCGTGAGTAATGATAGGAGTCATCAGCTGATTAAAGTCGACGTCAGGAGAAACCGGTCCGCAGAGACACAAATCAATGGCCCAATCGAAATCACAGGTCAGGCAGTGAAATACAGGCTGGACACAGGTGAAGTAGGAGAACCGAAAAGATAATCCATATGCCGTGCTTAATATCGCCAACGGCATTGTGCCATAATATTCTAGCATGCGATTGCGGAACAGTGTCAGCAGCTGCAGGGTCGGAGGTTGCATAGGAGGGACATCCATATTTAAAAATGTAAAAAAGCACAAGAGCGTCCGCTGGTAATGCAAGTAAAAATGCAATCCACGAACCAGAGTGGAGAAAATGGAATGAAAGGGAGCAGGGATGACTCCAAAGATTTTCTCAAATGAAGTCACGAGACCACTGGTAACAACTTTAAAAAAGTGTGCCAGGGATTTTGTGGAGGATGCGTTAAAGATAGTCGGAAACATGTTGCTGAAATTGAAAGGCAAACCTGTGTACGGGTGTTCGCTATGTGAAGTACGAAAGTTTCACGGGCCGAACTCAAGGCCACCTCTCTCTGAGACAAAAGAGCTCTTATTCTTGTCATGCCGTTGAAACGTGTCCCAAGGTTGGTATTTGTGGCCAGATTGAAAACTCCCTATGTTCATGTGTGGGAGGAAATAGAACATTTCTGCAGCAAATAACCCGTTCACTTACTGTTACGATAAAAGGAATACTTTTAATTAACTCAGAACAATCTTCATTATTGAGCATCAAATAACTACCATTTTCCAACAACTTGAACGTGGGGATGATAGCAGGAACTGGCGTGCCTTGCAACACGCAAGCCATATTTGGTCGGTGTTTGTTGCATGAATCGTGTAACTGTATGTGCCTACACATTAGTGAATGATCTGGCGTCTCAGTGCATTCCTCTCCATTCAGATAAACTTCTTGATCATCTTTGAAACATCTGTATGTGTATGGAAGCGACCAGACCTCATGAACAAAAGCACTACCTAAAGGTTCATAAAGACCTATTGGTATATATTTCATACAATTTGAAAACTTATATAAAGCAAAAGGCAGCGTTATTAAACCGTGGATAAGGCATGTTGCCAAAAAACCCGCAATCCTCTGCTGATGATGTCACTGAGCTTGTCATGAATGATGTAATATGTGACATCATCAGTAGTGGATTATGGGTAATAGTATCTCTAGTTTACTCCCCTATAGCTGTCTTTCTTTTAACATAAGTGTGTGTTTCCTTCCCTTATACTTACTGTTTTTGGTTCGCTTCCAGTTCGCGTACCAGCGAGCGAACTAGGAAGCGAACTAAGAGAAATAGAGGTTGGCACAGTTCCAAATATTGTACCAATTTTTTAATAACGGGGAGGTAGTTCTGAAAAGAACTTTTTTTTTTATTTTTCTGAACATTTTTTTTACTGTTTTTGAATTTTTCGGAACAGTTTTATATTTTTTGGGGTTTTTCTTGGAGGGGGCAATGAAAACGATTCATTGTAAAGGGCTCAACAGGAGCAACAAAACAAAAAAAAGAAGTATTTATTATTTTGGGCGTTTCGGACAAACTTGCATATGATAGTCAATAGCTCTGTTGATCAGAGTGATGCTTCTTTCTCCGTAGGAAATGAATCCATCGCAAAATACGCAGGTGTGTTTTACTTCACCAAATCTCATTTGTATATTTGGCACCATCTCCCTGCCCTCTGGTCCCGTTACTTCCGGTACAACAGATCTTCTGGCCATAATAGGGAGATTATCTAGGTCGTTCCGAAACTGTGCAGCACTGTAGTTGTTAGGATGCCACCTAGTCATATGGCGATGCATTGTGTAGTTTCCGAAACTGTATTTTTTGTCGGTCCCTCTGGACAGTCTATCTTGACATATAAGGCAAGTTACGTATCTTGCATTTACTTTTTTCTGACCTTTGGGAATTTTAAAAAATTGCCAAATAAAGTTTTCTTTCCGGTGAGACGTCTTGGGCTGCTCAGGCAAAAACTGCCTCTCTTCGTGCTCGTCCTCCTGTTCCTCTTCTTCTTCTTCTTGTTGAATTACAACTTGAGCAGGTGGTCCACTCTTCCTTGGATGTGGTGGAGGTGGTGGGGAAGCACCAGCTGAAGCTACTAAAGAAGCCATTGCTCAGTGATCACAAAGGGTCTTTCTCTCACAATGATGAAAGTCAGAGTGAGGAAAGAAGGAGGGATTTTCATCATTTGGGAAAAACAAGAGTTCTCAACCAATCAAAAGTGTTCATTTTAGATTATATGACCTAGTCTTACATCATTAGGAAACCAAAAGTGAAATGAACCAATGAAAAGTGTTATTACCAAGTCACATGACTTGCTGTGTTTACGTTAAGCGCTTTGCAGGGCCTCCCTGTTTGCTTCCAGAAACCTGCGCTTTGGCACTCGCTTCGCGTACCAGTTCGCTAACGTAGCACGTCATATGACGTATCAAGCGACAACGTGGAACGTCATGCGGACGGGAGGCGTCACGATGTTGTTTTCTAACGCGGCACTTGCGGTAAAGAAACGTTTACCGGCTCGCGGTCTATTTCGCGGCATCAAGGTCAGCTAACGGGAAGCTTCCCGATTCGCGAAGCGGGAATGAAGAAAAAAAAATATTTTAAAAAAAAATTATTCATAAACATATAAAATATATTTTTGGATTTAAAGAAGAATACATTTTACAGCTACAGATATTAGCTGTTAAAAAACCAATGAAATTCACAGAAAAAACCATAGGTTATAGACCATATATAGTTAGGAATTAGCATTTACAAAACCTTGAAAATTCACTGAAAAAACCATAGGTTATAGACCATATATAGTTAGGAAATAGCATTTAGAAAACCTTATTTTACTCACACAAAACCATTGAAATTCCATATATAGTTAGTTGCACTAACTATATATCGCGCACCTGCAATCCACTGCTGATGATGTCACATATTACATCATTCATGACATGGTCAGTGACATCACTGATGACATCACTGATGACATCTCAAATGACATCACTGATGACATCACTGATGACAACATCCAGTGACTGTATGCTTCTGTAAAGTTAAAATATGTCTTACATATTGAAGAATGAGTGGATGTATAAGTGTCTGGATGAAGGATTTAGTAGGTGCATGACTGACTGTATAAGTGAGTGATTAAATGTGTCTCACTGAGTGCATGGGTTAGTGACTAAACTGTTTTAAATTGTGCATCATTGTGTCTGTTGTTTTGTAATCTGATGCATGTGTTGATCATTAGCTATATGACTAACTATATGGGTTATTGATTAGTTGCCCAAGTATTTGTATGGGAGACTGAGTGTGTGTGTGGGTGTCTGGGAGGTGTATGACTCTGTGCATAGATGTGTGAGCAGTTGATTCACTAGATGTATGGGTTCAAAAGTGCATGTGGAAACATCTGTATGGGCGGTTGACTGTGTGCATGAGTGTATTGGTGAGTGAATGGATATCTCAGTGCTACATGTCAAAGTAAGTACATATGTAAAACACAGTACATGTGATAGTTGACATATATAAATAACTGTGCATAAGAGCCAGTGAATGTGTGAGTGGCTGTATGGATTATTGTGAACTTGTATCAGGGATTGTATAACAGAGTAAATATGTGTTATTATATGTTCCAATAAGTAAGGTGTGTATAACTATATAGTTGAGGAAATCGAGGTGTGATTGATTCTTTGCAAGACTGACTAGGTGTGTGAGTAACTCCATGGATGAGTGACAGTCTGTGAGTGTCTGTTTACACTGAGTGTATCTAAGGTTATATTAGAGTCTGAAGAGGTTCATTGTATCATCACATGAATGATGTCATCAGTGATGTGATCAGTAATGTCAAATGAGATGTCATCAGTGATGTCATCAGTGATGTCATTTGAGATGTCATCAGTGATGTCATCAGTGATGTCACTGACCATGTCATGAATGATGTAATATGTGACATCATCAGCAGTGGATTGCAGGTGCGCGATATATAGTTAGTGCAACTAACTATATATGGAATTTCAATGGTTTTGTGTGAGTAAAATAAGGTTTTCTAAATGCTATTTCCTAACTATATATGGTCTATAACCTATGGTTTTTTCAGTGAATTTTCAAGGTTTTGTAAATGCTAATTCCTAACTATATATGGTCTATAACCTATGGTTTTTTCTGTGAATATTACCTACTGGCGGTCGCCAGTAGGTATATATAGTTAGGATTTTTTCTCTATGGGTTTTTTGAAAATTCTATGTCTAATAACTTTGGCGTTTGTGGACGGAATTGGCTGAAATTGTCAGGAAAATGGCACATTTTGTTTCTGAGCAGCCCCTGGAAATGTGGGTGGGGTTCGTGGAGGGGGGGCCGAGAAAAAAGGGGGGTCCCAAAACTTTTTAACATTGAGTTTTCCATAGGGCGGTTGGCCTCACTTTTAGGCCGAACGGCTGAATGGATTTCCACGAAACTTGGCAAAATTGTAGGGACTGGTAGCCCGATGTGCCTTTGCTAGGTCTCAATATATGTGCTTCAGTGGATTTTGAGAAATTAACGTTAAAAAAAAGATATATATCTGTAACAGCGGACCAGGCAGCGCTCCGGTTCGCGGACTTTACCCGTTACGGAGCTTTGTGAAGCGAAGCTGATTGGTTCTCCGGCGTCTGTAAACATTCCAAACAGTCCGTAGCGGCCGCCATCTTGTCTCTCGGTAGGATCGAGAGACAAGAGGAGGCCAAAGCGAAGGGGCAAATGACCATAAGGGGGCATAGTAGATCCTCGCTGACCCCCTAGGTTTGATGTGGAGGTTTTAAAAGGGCCCTGCGGGGCAAAAAAAAGATAATATTAATAATAATCGAACGGCTGAATGGATTTGCACGAAACTTGACAAAATATTAGGGACTGGTAGCCCGATGTGCCTTTGCTAGGTCTCAATATATGTGCTCCAGTGGATTTTGAGAAATTAACGTTCAAAAAAAGATATATATCTGTAACAGCGCTCCGCTTCGCGTACTTTTCGCGTTACAGAGCTTTGCGAAGCTGATTGGTTCTCCGGCGTCTGTAAACATTCCAAACTGTCCGTAGCGGCCGCCATCTTGTCTCTCGGTAGGATCGAGAGACAAGAGGAGGCCAAAGCGAAGGGGCAAATGACCATAAGGGGGCATAGTAGATCCTCCCTGACCTCTTAGGTTTGATGTACCATTTTGCCAAGTTTGGTGTAATTCCGTTCAGCCATTCAGGCTGTAGACGTATGTAAATGTCCTATGGGAAATTGCATGGGGAAAACACATTTGAAAGTGTTGAAATTTAGAACCAATTAAAATGTTACTTTGGTTTTGTATTTGTGTGTGATGAAAGTTAATTGGTTATGTATATATCACAAATGAGAGGAAATATCTCAAATGAGAGGAAACCACAGCCATTTTGTGATACTACTGTCTGAGGTACATTTGTGAGGAATTTTTGGTGGTCAATTTCTGGTGTTTGATTTACACAGTACTAACACTTCTCCTACTTTTAAAAAGGTGAGTTGTTAATTTGTAAGGGGAACTATGTTGTACACTTGAAGATAATTTGAAAAATGTTTTCTGTTATTTATTTGCAGTCCTTCTGTTATACTAAATACTTGATAAAGTTAGTTTTATATTATGTATTACTAAAAACGATAAATGAAAGTGATTATTTTTTTCTGCAATTTACAGCAAGCAATTTCAAAATAAAATGGCTCACAATGAAGAGACCGTGGCAATTTCTTTTGAATTATCCACTACATTGATTGAAATTGACAGCACCAATAATGAAATATTGTCACAAGGAGGAGATGACTTGAATGATTTTTTTGATCAATCTGTTGATGGCGAATTTATCGAATGTTTGGAGACCACAGAGTTACAAGAATCATCATTGCAGACTTTTAATGAGGAGATTCCAGATGAGATGATTGAAGAGGAAATTTCTGATGAGGACATGTTAGTAGTTCTTTCAAATTTAGAAAATTCAGAAGAATAAATTTATATTTAGAAATCAAAAATTGTTTGAGACATTATTCATTTTTATTTTTAATTTATGAGGTTGTAGCGAAGTGATTGTAGTATAAAATGAGACTTATAGTATAGAGTGCAACATTTTTATGTTACATGGTAAGTTTACTCATATTTACTTCCCTTCTCCCACTATATTATCTCCAATGTGTATTTGACATCTCTTCTTCATCTCCGGCCTCCTTTCTCTCACTGTGTGTCTCTGATGCATCTTATCGCTGCTATTTTGTGTAATTACAGAAGAGAGTAAAATAAAATAGTTCGGAACGTAAAAAGGGGGCAAAGTAGAGTACCCCTCACCCCCTAGGCCTTTCAGGCGGTCCCAAAAGGATCAGTTTCTGCTTTCCTGAGAGATTATGGTATGAGTTCCATATACCACAATAACTTGCATTACAACATGCAAGATATCTATCTCCTATTACCAACTTTTGGAGATATTTGCGCTAAGCGCGAATATCTCCAAAAACTAACACCTGCCCTGAGCAGTTCTTAGCCATGTTATCCAATGGGAGGTGGATAACATGGCTAAGAGCATTAGCTCGGTAATGCATGAATATCGCGGACTTTTTAGCGATATTCATGCATTGCGGCCGTTTTTTATCGCATTTGCGATAAACCTTGATAATAGCAAGGTTTATCTTCGATAATTTCTGACGATGCTTAGCGGTAAAAAATTCGTTGGTAAGCATCGTTAGCGATAAATATCGCTTAACTTTGGTAATATGCACCAACGTCTGTTAACGTTCGATTCGAAGGAAATGAGGAAGTGTTGAAAAACATTGTTTGCGCCATCTTGCCTTTTTTGAAATGCCACACTTTTGTCGTGCACGGCAGCCATTTTAGATGCCTTGACCAGACCCACTCTCTGCACGCTGTCGATTCGTAGCATGGCTCCCCACCCTCGCAAGCATCTTCCCCAGGCACTGGTTACCCCCGCTCTCTGTCTTATGCATGGGCAATAAACCTCCCCCCATCTGCGCTGCTCTTCCCTGAGAATCACACTCTCTGCCCGCCCGACACCTCCCTTTCGCCCTATTCACTACCGCACCCTCTGACACTCCTCTTCCTCTGTGTCCGATTGTCCAGGCTATCAGCTAGCCCTGCAGATGTAGTTTATGGCCCCAGCTGTAAAGAATCACCCCTCTTCAAAGGAGTTATAGTAGATCAAGGCCCACACCCGATGAGATCCGTCACACCACACGTGTTCCTACTATCTGAAAACCATCCTGTATTGTGATTGGGGAGGGGACCGAGCCTGAAGCGGAAGATTCCAGGGATGACTCTTTGTACATCAAAGTTTTTACATTTATGTGTCACATTAAAAATATATAGCAGGATTATAAAACTTTAATAACTTATAAATATATACAACAAAACAAAAACAGTAAAAACATTTAAACAACGAAGAGACCGTGGCAATTTCTTTTGAATTATCCAATACATTTATTGAAATTGACAGCACCAATAATGAAATATTCTCACAAGGAGGAGATGACTTGAATGATTTTTTTGATCAATCTCTTGTTGGCGAATTTATCGAATGTTTGGAGACCATAGAGTTTCAAGAATCATCATTGCAGACTTTTCATGAGGAAATTCCTGATGAGGACATGTTACTAGTTCTTTCAAATTATGAAAATTCAGAAGATGTTGCCTGGGTGCTGCACTGATTTGGGTATCCGGCGTGGGGCGTCCCGGGGGGTGGATTGTCAGTAGCGGTCTGTTGTGCGAATAGTTCCAAGGCAGCAGAAAGCGCTGAAATCTGGATGTCACGAAGGTGATGTCTAGTAAGTTGCCGCCCAGCAAAAAACGGCGTGGGGCGCCGCGGGGGTGAGTGAGTCCAGTAGGCACCACAGCTATACTTACCGGCATTGCAGAATTACTGCTGGGGACAATGCCTGTGCTGTAGCAGGGTCACAGCAGAAACAAAAAGGATTCTGTTGAAGATGTTGTTGGTTTTCAATTTGAAAACAGTTCTGGTGTCAACTGCTATGCTAATGTAGTGGTTAATGTTTTGTTTTCTCTAGAAAATGTAAAAGAGGGGGAGGCAGTCCAAAGTTCTGGTAAAAGGGCAAAGGAAAGGATCGGTGGTTTGAACTATCAGTCAAAAAGGGGAGGGGGTGCAACAATTTTTCCTACCGGGTCACAGTGTGCTTTCACCGGAACTGAGGTCTGCAGGATTCTAGTCATTCAAAGTGAGGCTGGCGCCAGCATGGGAGCGCCGACGTACCGCGGATACAGTTTTGTCACTCCACGGGCGATCATGGCAGTCATTCCCCATCGGGGGTGTCTGCGGGGGTCGGAGACTCCCGCGGCTCCTCTAGAATCTTCAAGGTCGTGGAGGACTACGGCGGTGGAGTCAATCAGTGACCGGGCCATTTCTTTATGCTGGGCCCGCTCTTGCCAGGTCGACCGCCATTTTGAGAGTTCGGTAGCTACTGGCGATCGCGGGGTCAAATGAGCGGACGGGCTCCACCCTGCCGGGCGAGACGTTGCAGCATCGCCATAGTGGAAGAACCCTTTTCCAGGCGCCTGGAGCGCTGAGGGTGCAGGTGGGAAGCCTCCACTGGGGAGGCGGGAGAGGCCTGTTTGCACCGTCTCTCCCTCCCAGTGCACCCCACGGTGTCTCGCTTGAGATTTGTTATGGCCGGATCAGGCGATGAGGACGAGGGGGGGGGGGGGTCGGAGGCATGTGCAAGACATCCCCCCCAGTGTTGTCAAAGCCATTATTGAAGAAAGTCCCGTCGGTCTTCGGGCCGGGCTTCCGGTGGATGTCGGCCGGACGCCCCTTGCTCTGGCCCCATGAACGGGTTCCTTGGTTTATCGGCTGCAGCCGGATCCCATCGGCCCCGGCCGTTGGTGGCCGGACCGGTAGAGAATGTGGCGGGACTACCTGCAACTGTCAAGGGCCACCGCGGCCGGACTGGGAGAGAGAGGGGAGGGTCGAGGACACGGACATTCCCCCCCCTGCAACTCTCCAGCGTTGTCAATCCCCCTGGCCGGGTCCCGCTGGCCTCGGCCTCTCCTCCGGCTACACCCTACGTGATGATCTCCTGGCCGAGGCGTGGCAGCAGGACCCGTCTTATATGTGTTGCTTCCGGCTGGGCGTAGCCAAAAACCTGTTGCCCTTTGGAAGTTTCTAGAATGGGGCGGATGTCTGCTGACTTCTATCTTTCCCAGTTTGCCGTTATTTGGCCGTGGCAGGCGGTGGCACAGACAGGTTTTGGGGCAGTGAGGGGCGATGTTTTCAGGTTTCTTATTACAGGCTTACTTCTAACGTTTCTTGTTTCTAGGACAATAATAGGTTTTATCATTACGTATTGTTATCGTTTCTTTGTTTGTTATTTAATAAAAAGTTCATCAGTGGCCTACTGATTTTCGTTTTCCTATTCTTTTCTTTCCAGGTTGTTTCATGCTAAAGTTTCTGTTAACAGGATACAGTGATCACTTCGTTATTATTGCATATGTCCTTTTCACTAGGGGTGCTCTCTGGTCGGGCCAGATGACGTATCTCTAGTAAATGGTCCGGGTGAAACAGGTGCATCAATCAGTGGGGAGTAGATAGGCATGACAGATTACAATGGGGGAGAAAGGTCCGCATTACCTACCCTTTCACTACTTGCAAAGATTTTCCTACGTATATTTGCAAACAGGGAATACCTCCAAAAAGAACCAATTCCCAAACAGTCAATGTTTGGGCAAACAATCAATCAATGAGGAACGAAATAGGCACGACGTGTTAAAGGTTTGCGTTACCTACCCTTCACTATCTGCAAAGGGAGAGAGAATATTCCTATTCTTCCTCGTTTGCAGGCAGAGAAGATTCTTAAGAGAACCAACTTCGAACAATTCAATGCTCGATTCAAACAATCAACAAGGGGTACTGTGAACACAAATGGACGCCGCTTATGTACATACACATTGCTATTTTCAACAGGTTGTTCTTAATGTTTCTATTTTAGCGAGGTCAAAAAGAGATCCCATTAGTGGCCTACTGATTTTGCTCGATTCCTTTTGTTTTTTTACACGATTTTTCGCTATCTGCAAAGACTAAACAGAGTATTGCGACTCTGTGCTTGTTTGTAAATAGAGAATGAACCAAAGAGAACAATCAATCAATCAATCAAATGGAGAGAGAAGCAGGCACGACGGATTACAAAGGGGGCAAAGGCCTGCGTTAACTACCCTTCACTATCTGCAAAGAGAGAGTACTCCTAATAGAAATGAGGGGTTGGGGGCAGCATTCAAAGCAGATCAGTGTGCATAAACACGAAAATGTTTTTACTTACCACGTACTTGACATTCGACAGCTTATGATATTTGCTATTAAAAAACCATTGAAATTCACTGAAAAAACCATAGGTTATAGACCATATATAGTTTGGAATTAGCATTTACAAAACCTTGAAAATTCACTGAAAAAACCATAGGTTATAGACCATATATCGTTAGGAATTAGCATTTACAAAACCTTATTTTACTCACACAAAACCATTGAAATTCCATATATAGTTAGTTGCACTAACTATATATCGCGCACCCGCAATCCACTGCTGATGATGTCACATATTACATCATTCATGACATGGTCAGTGACATCACTGATGACATCACTGATGACATCTCAAATGACATCACTGATGACATCACTGATGATATCTCATTTGACATCAATGGTCACATCAATGATGATATCATTAATGTGACAATACAATGCATCTCCTCACACTTTAATATAACCTCTGTTACACCCAGTGTTAAATACAGAGTATAATTTTTGAAACCATTGACACACCAATACTAGTTACTACATACGCACTCACTGATTCCTACGTCTACACACACATTCACTCATTCACCCATACAATCATTCATACATACAATCACTCATCTTTACAACACTATCATATGCACTCATACACCTATACAGACACTCACACTCTGCCACTCATCCATGGAGTTACTCACACACCTAGTCAGTCCTGTAAAGAATCAATCACACTTCCATTTTCTAATCTATACAGTTAAACATAGAGTACCTTACATTTTCAAACATATACTAACACATACTTACTCTCTTATACAATCATTGATACAAGTACACATTGATCTGCACAGAGTCACACATCTCCCAGCCAGCCACACATACACTCAGTCTCTCATACAAATACTTGGCCAATCAATTAATAACCCATATAGTTACTCATATAGCTACTGATCAACACATGCAGCAGTTTACAGAACAACAGACATAATAATGCACAAATTAAGACAGTTTAGTCACTAACCCATGCACTCAGTGAGACACATTTAATCACTCACTCATACAGTTAGTCATGCACCTACTAAATCCTTCGTCCAGACACTTACACATCCACTCAATCTTCAATATGTAAGACATATTTAAACTTTACAGAAACATACAGACACTGGATGTTGATATCAGTGATGTCATCAGTGATGTCATTTGAGATGTCATCAGTGATGTCATCAGTGATGTCACTGACCATGTCATGAATGATGTAATATGTGACATCATCAGCAGTGGATTGTGGGTGCGCGATATATAGTTAGTGCAACTAACTATATATGGAATTTCAATGGTTTTGTGTGAGTAAAATAAGGTTTTGTAAATGCTAATCCCTAACGATATATGGTCTATAACCTATGGTTTTTTCAGTGAATTTTCAAGGTTTTGTAAATGCTAATTCCTAACTATATATGGTCTATAACCTATGTTTTTTTCAGTGAATATATATATATATATATATATATATATATATATATATTACCTACTGGCGGTCGCCAGTAGGTATATATAGTTAGGATTTTTTCCCAATGGGATTTTTGAAAATTCTATGTCTAATAACTTTGGCGTTTGTGGACGGAATTGGCTGAAATTTTCTGGAAAATGGAACATTTTGTTTCTGAGCAGCCCCTGAAAATTTGGGGGGGGTTTGTCCAGGGGGGGCCGAGAAAAAAGGGGGGTCCCAAAACGTGTTTTTAACATTGAGTTTTCCATAGGGCGGTTAGCCTCACTTTTAGCCCGAACGGCTGAATGGATTTGCACGAAACTTGGCTAAATTGTAGGGACTGGTAGCCCGATGTGCCTTTTGTAGGTCTCAATATATGTGCTGCAGTGGATTTTGAGAAATTAACGTTCAAAAAAAGATATATATCTGTAAGCGTGGACCGGGCAGCGCCCCGGTTCGCGGACCTTAAGCGTACCGGAACTTCGCGTAGCGAAGCTGATTGGCTCTCCGGTGTCTGTCAACATTCTAAACAGTCCGGAGCGGCCGCCATCTTGTCTCTCGGTAGGATCGAGAGACAAGAGGAGGCCAAAACAAAGGGGGAAATAACTATAAGGGGGCATAGTAGATCCTCGCTGACCCCCTAGGTTTAATGTGGAGGTTTTAAAGGGGCCCCGCGGGGCAAAAAAAAATAAAAAATTTTTTTGTTTTTTTTCGTGGTTAGCGCCCGGTCCGCGAACCGGGAAGCGTTCTGGGGAGCGTACTACAATGAAAAATGAATGATAGTCTTTTCAAATGCTGTATGTTAATTGATTGTTGGATTTTTTGATTATTTTTTATTTCCTTTATCTTCCCAGGGAGCGACCCGGTACGCGAACCGTTGAGCGCCTCGGTTCGCGGACCTTAAGCGTTCCGGGAGTCCACCATTTTGTGTTTCGGTCGAATTAAGATACAAGATGGAGGGCAAATAATGTTCGGAATGGGTAGAAGGGGGCACGGTAGAGTTATCTTGACCCCCTAGGTTTTCTGAGGGTGGCTGAGGAGGTTTATATGTGCGAAAAAAAAACATTTTTTTTAAAAAATTTCGCGAGGTTAGCTCCCGGTACGCGTACCGGGTAGCGCCCCAGGGAGCGTACTTTGTTGAAAATTAGTGAAAAAAGTTAGAGTAAAATAATAATTGTGAGTGATTAGATGTAGGGTAGCTCTGAGAAGAGCTTTTGGGTTTATGGTACATTTAGGTACTTATAAGTAGGTACCAATGCACATTCTTAAATTCAGAGTGAAAACTCTGTTGCCCTCATCTGAGAAGTGAACTCCATCTCCTCTGTAGATATCTTGCATGTAGTAACGCAAGTTATTGTTGTACAGGGAGCCCATTCCATGGTCTCTCATGTAAGCTGAAACAGATTTGTTTACATGCTTCCTCGACTTCTCAATTTGTGGACAAAATTGGTTTGACCACCTCCATTTCTGTCTTTGGCATATATTTGAATATACCAAGGCAGTCTGAGGAAAAAGTGCCATTAATTGCTCAAAGGTGTCCTTTAAAAGCATTTCCAGACCTACACCAGTCAAAGTGCCCAAGTCATTACCTCCACAGTGCACAATTAACAGGTCAGGTTTTGGCAAATGCATAAAGGTTTTCACCAATGGTATCAATTGGTGACATTTTAATCCTCTGTGGCCAAACCACTTAATTTCCACATCTTGTAAATTGAGGTTAGGTAAATTCCTGCTTTCAACGTACCTTTGAGCCCAGTGAATATAACTATGACCAACAATCCAGACAGAAAACATGGTGAGAGAAGGTTCTCCTGCAGTCAGATGAAGTGTGGCAATGAAATGGCAGTTGAAAAAATGAGAGTGTAAAATGAAAAAAAACTGTGGAGTTTCTGTGTTCATGAAGCAGTAACAGTGATTGGTGGATTTTGATTGATGAAAACAGAAAGTTAGGGTGCACAGATGTGTTCTTTGAAAGATGTATTTTGAGTGGTCAATAAAAAATCATTAAATGAAAGAATGCACTGGATATGCAGGTGCAATGAGAGTTCAGAGTTCAATTGCAACATTGTTGTGTGAACTTGCAAACACCAGAGTTTTTCCAAGAGGTGGTTGCTATGGAAAATAGGCAGAAAGGGCAGAGGGGGAAGGGTTTTCATTTGAAAAAAAGTGAGGGAAGAGTTTTGATTGGGTGACATGAGAAATATGTGTGAAGAATTACAGCATTTCTGTGCTTTTGATAGCTGCAGACTCTGGAGTGCATACCTTTTGCTCTGCTGAAGACAAATTGGTGTGTTTCTTAGACTGTTTTCAAACTCAAAGTATTTGCTAAGGTGAGAAAATATTTCTTTAATTTAGATAGAGAATAGTGTGCTTTAAGGAGAAAATTATGATTTATGTGGCGCAAATTGCTTGTAAATATGCTCTCACATGTGTATGGAAAATTTTGATTTTGAATGTTTGTGTTACATAGCCATGTTAAAAGTGACCCAACCATGCTGGAAAGGCAATCAAAAAATGCTTTCATGTGTTTTAATGACATTTTAAGTCATTTTCCCATGTGCAGTGTTTAGAAATTATGATTTGAAAATCGTTTTTGGGGAAAAGGAATTGTTTTTAAATTCATGACAAGGACATAATGGTGTATGCTTCTTTATAAGGCAATTGACTGTCCCTGATGTTATTTTTCTCATTTTAGTGTAAGACCTTTCTCTGTGGCGCAAATTGCTTGTAAATATGCTTCCACATGTGCATGGAAAATAAAGATTTTGAATGTTTGTGTTACATAGCCATGTTAAAAGTGACCCAACCATGCTCGAAAGGCAATCAAAAAACGCTTTCATGTGTTTTAATGACATTTTAAGTCATTTTCTCATGTGCAGTGTTTTGAAATTATGATTTGAAAATCGTTTTTGGGGAAAAGGAATTGTTTTTAAATTCATGACAAGGACATAATGGTGTATGGTTCTTTATAAGGCAATTGACTGTCCCTGATGTTATTTTTCTCATTTTAGTGTAAGACATTTCTCTGTGGCGCAAATTGCTTGTAAATATGCTCCCACATGTGCATGGAAAATTTTGATTTTGAATGTTTGTGTTACATAGCCATGTTAAAAGTGACCCTACCATGCAGGAAAGCCAATCAAAAAACGCTTTTATGTGTCTTAAGGACAATTTAAGTAATTTTCCCATGTGTAGTGTTTTGAAGTTATGATTTGAAAATCGTTGTTGAGGTAAAGGAATGTTGTTAAAATTTATGTGCGCCATATGCCCCCAAATTTCTTTTTTAGGGTTGCAGCAGGGTGTTCTTGAGACACCCCTGCACCTTTGGAATAAATTCCTAATTTGTGATGAGCAAATTGTTAATCGCAAATTGCACCTTCATTTATATGAGCCTCCTAGCCCATGGAAATGAATGGGTAAAATAGCAATTAGCAATTTTCTCATCGCAAATTAGGAATGGTAAAGAATCGCTAATTATTCCTTAAAATTTGCTTTTTTGGAAATGCAAAATAGTTATATGATACATATGGCGGTTGATGTCTAACAAGATAAGAAGCTTATGGATTCATTTATGGTGACTGGCTCAATGAAGTAGACATCACTTACTTCATTGGTAGAGCTTTACATGTATTATCTCCTCTGTATTCTTCATCAAGCGTAACTTTAATCTGCAATCCTGAGTAGGCCTCACTTTAAACAAACCTCTGGATAGGCTACATCTTATTGTTATCCTGTATTAATCATTTAAAATGCTAGGGACAGATTTATGATAGGTGTATACCTCTTTTGCGCCACTTAGAAAACATTGTCCATGGGGAAATGACTTAAAATGTCCTTAAGACACATGAATGTGTTATTTTAAAACGTTTGCAATTTTTTTGGGTCACTTTCAACATGGCTATGTGACTGAAACAGTCAAAATCTAAATTCGCAATGCACAGGTGGGAGCATATTTACAAGGAATGTGCTCCATGGGGAAAGGTCTTATAATGTAATATGGGAAAAATGACATCAGAGACACTGAAATGCCTTATAGAGAAGCATACACCATTATGTCCTTGTCATAAATTTGCAAACCATTACTTTTCCCCAAAAACGATTTTCAAATTATATTTTGAAAACACTGCACATGTGGAAATGACTTAAAATGTCAATAATTCAAAATTTGCGATTCCTTAAATGCAATGTATCAAACAAAAAAATATGTAAAAAATGATATTAAGGATTTGGAAACTACCACCAACTTCTAGTTTGTGGTAATTTGCGAATTCTTTTCAAAAAGCATTTTTTTCAACAAAAAAAAAAGGTCCCATATGACGCCCATACATGCCCTTAGGGCATGTAGGTGTGCCATATGCTCCCAAATTTCTTTTTCAGGGGTGCAGCAGGGTGTTCTTGAGATACCCCTGCACGCTTGAAAAAAATCCTATTTTGTGATGAGCTAATTGCTAATCACAATTTGCAACCTTCATTCCTATGAGCCTCCTAGCCCATGGAAATGAATGGGTAATTTGCAATTAGCAATTTGCTCATTGCAAATTAGGAATAGTAAAGAATTGCTATTTATTCCTTAAAATTTGCTATTTAGGAAATGCAAAATAGTTTGATGGTACATATGGTGGTTCATCTGTAACAAGATAAGAAGCTTAGGGATACATTTATGATGACTGGCGCAATAAAGTGCACATTACTTACTTCATTGGTAGGCCTTTATATGTATTATCTCCTCTGTATTCTTCATCAAGCGTAACTTTAATCTGCAATCCTGAGTAGCCCTCACCTTAAACAAACCTCTGGATAGGACACACTTTATTGTCATCCTGGATTAATCATTTAAAATGCTAGGGACAGATTTATGATAGGTGTATGCCTTTTTTGTGCCATTGTGCGTCACTTTTATGATGCAGCGGTGGTGCAAAAGATTTGCTATGAGGCGACAACATTACAAATTGATGCATTTAGGCAGATATGTCATGGTGTAAAAAAAACGTACCACATAAAACCCAAGCAGCAGTGATGCAAAAGATGCACCATGTCGCAAGACAGGCCTCACTTGGGGCCATATGTATCAAGCTAATTAGCATTTGCAAAGATCAAAATTCTATGAATTTCGGCCTTTGCGAATGTTAATTAGACAAATGGTATGTATCAAACAAGTTTGATGCAAAATAAGGAGTAGCAAAATTTGCTATTCCTTATTTTTGCAATTGCACTGAAGGATTTGCAAATTTTGTGACTACTTAAATGCAATGTATCAAACAAAAACTATGTAAAAAATGACATTAAGGATTTGGAAACTATTGTGGTAAATTGGTGGTAATTTGTGAATTCTTTTCAAAAAGCTTTTTTTCAAAAAAACAAAAGGTGCCATATGACGCCAACACATGCCCTTAGGGCATGTATGTGTGCCATATGCCCCCAAATTTGTTTTTCAGGGGTGCAGCAGGGTGTTCTTGAGACACCCCTGCACCCTTGGAAAAATTCCTAATTTGTGATGAGCAAATTGCTAATCGCAAATTAAACCTTCATTCATATGAGCCTCCTAGGCCATGGAAATGAATGGGTAACTTGCAATTAGCAATTTGCTCATCGCAAATTAGGAATGGTAAAGAATCGCTATTTATTCCTTAAAATTCGCTATTTAGAAAATGTAAAATATTTTGATGATACATATGGCAGTTCATCTGTAACAAGATAAGAAGCTTAGGGATAGATTTATGATGACTGGCGCATCACCAGGGATGTGACAGTCATCCTGCGCCGCTGTTCCGCCACCCATGTTGTGCTGCATTTACAATGCGGCGCAGCATGGGGCAAAAACGGCACAGATGCGTGACGCATCTGTGCCGTAAAGGTGGCGCATTGCTGGAGTTGTATCGCAAGTGCGATGCAGCTCCAGCAAGGCTCAGGGGTGCCCCATCTCCACAATGCTGCGTCAAGACCTATGCCAGCTTCAAGCAGGCGCAGGGTTTTGACGCAGCTTTCTCCTATCTGATTGTAAATGCGGCACACCATGGGTGGTAAAGCAGTGGTGCACATTAACTGGTGCATGCCTGGGGATGTGCCATTTAATATAAATCTGCCCTTTAACATTTAAGTATGTGCAGGGGACACAGAGTCGGTGAGGCTTATCCAAGGTTAAGAAGAGATGAGTCCTGTTCAGTGAAAAATTAGACATAGGCTTCACTTGCTCAGCATTGCTGGACATGGCTAAATAATAGCTGCAAAATGTTAATGTTGTTAAACAATTTTACTATTATAATCTCTGAGATTTGTTTCTTACTCTGCAACATCTCATTGTTGTTATCTTTCTTTAAAGATAAAGACAACCTCAACATGAGCGACAATCTGCAATCAGTTGATTTTGACCTCATCATTGAACTTGTAATTGAAACATCAGTGGATGTTGATCCTTTGGATGATTTAAATCCTGAGGATGAAGAAGAGCGTGATGAGGATGCAGATTTGTCCGAATTATATGATATAGGATGGGAAGCTGACCTGCTTGAGCCTTTGGAAATATAAACATTTATTTTTAAAATTTATAATCAATAAAAAGTAAAAAGGTAAACCGTTTAATTTAAAAATAAAGACACCTTCAAAAACAGGTTATGTGTAGTGTCTTCAATAAAATATTAAAATATGCTCATAAAATTAGATCAGATTCACATATAAAATAGCATAGGTAACATAAATATAAATGTCATTTCTTTTCTGGTATTTCTGTATTGTAAAATTGCCAATGACTAAAAAATCTTCAAATTAAAATGTCAAGTAGTGTGTTAAGTTTTTGATCACTGTTACTGATTTACTGTTTGGTAATAATGTTTATTACCATTTTTTATTATATTTTTCCACAGATTCAACTGCAGATCATTTCAAGATTTCACCATGCCTACAATACAAAGACAGATAAAGGCTGCAAAACGTCAAAGACAGCAGGTGAAAAAAAAAACGCAGCAGTCCTCTAACAAAAAGATTTCTCAAGCCACGAAGAAAGCACCGGGTAAGAGCTCTAAATATTTCATAAGAAATATTTGTAATAAAAAAAATATTACTACAGAAAATGTTTCAGTCCATAAAACGAGAAGGAAATCAAATGGAAAGAAAGGGACAATGAAAAATGTTACTGCTAGAGCAAGAGATAAATCTGTGCATGATAGTAGAAGGAAACAACAGTTTAGGGAGATTCGTAAACGAATGTTCCGCAACAGGATAATTGGCAATTTGTTAAAAAATATTAAGAAAGGTCAACAGAAACTAGTTTTTTATAAGAGAAAAAAAAAAGTTGAGAAAGTTATTGATCAGGCATTTGAAATTAAACGTAAGTTATTTATTTTGATAATCAATAGAATTAGGAAGCTAAACAAGGCAATTTTTGATTTCAAAAGAAATAGTAGATGGAAGAGAATAGTTAATCGTAGTAATTTTTGTGAAGTTTTTTCTGGAGAATGGATGCATAGTTCAAGCTGTGAGGCATTTTTTAATGAGGAGAGTTATTTCCAGGATAATGATTTGGTGCATGCAGTTGACACCAGTGGTCGTGCTTATGAAGTGAAAGATGGTTTTCCAGTTGAAAAAGAAAAACTTGTGACAACAGAGGCAGAAGAGTTGTTAGGTAATGAGGTTTTAGGAAGACGTGCTAAGGGTCCTGTGTACACCTGGAAGTGTAGTAGTATTTGCAGTGTGCGACAGGATTCCATCAATTTGCTTTGTGATTTTGTACGGTCATTTAACAAAAAAAGTTTGAAGCAGAAAATGATGTTGTTGCAAGAATTAGATCCTTGCAGAGTAAGAGAAGTGACAGGTTTGCATGGTCATTCACTGGCTTGTCTTTCCAGGAGAGTATGCCAGAGTGTTTTTCATCATTTCAGGATGCTAGCAGTGCATCATAACAAAGTGAGGAAATTAGTTAGAATGTTGTATTATGCTAAGAGTCCAGCAATTATGCTGAAACAATTATGCGCTGCTCTTTTGCATGGTTCTGAAATAGATGTGAAGAATATATGTGAAGAAATTGAGTTTTGTTACTTTGGAAGTAAAGAGGAGAATGTTGAAATTGAGCAAGAAGTAGAGGGTCATGTGGAAGATAGTGTACAGGTTTCCAGTACAGATAATTTCCAGAGGGAAATTGCGACGTTTGACGTGAAATCAAGTGAGAGGCCTAATTTCACTTGTGTGTGTTGTAGACGCACTTATTATAAGAATCAGACTAAGTTAGTGGATTTATATGCAAAAAGTGAAAGGGAAAATAATAGTGAATGGAAGGATTTTGCAACATACTTGATGGTAGAAAATTGTTTTGATTTGGGATTGGATCAACGTGTGTGTACTTATTGTTGTAACAAATTAAAACAAAACCAGATGCCTGCTAGAGCAGTTCATAATAATCTGGAATTGGTTGAGATTCCTTCTGAATTGAAGGACTTAAATACTTATGAATCTATTTTGATTCAAAGTATCCATCCCTTTCAGGCTATTGTAAGAATGGAGCCAAAGACAGGGAAATTGCCTCCATCAGATTTACAGAGAGGATTAAAGGGAAGAGTTGTTTATTTGCCTCTAGATTTCAAGAAAAACATTAACACAATTGGAGTAGAAAAAGTGGAAGAGGAACCTCTGGTTATCTTAGTTAATGGGGTTCTGACAAAGAATAAGAAAATATGGCAAGATTTAGTAGATGTTAGGAAAGTTAAAAAGGCAACATTGTATTTGAAAAAAAATAATAAATACTATAAGAATGTATATGTTGCAGAAGAGGAAGTAAGTGAGGAAGAGGATAGCGATTTGTGTGCTGGTCAAATTGAGAAAGTAGAACCCTCTACTAGTGAAGAAATATATGAACATTATAGTGTTCATCCTTTGCATTCCAAGGAAGTCATGGGGAATGCTATTGAGTTGTTTCAAATGAAACAAGCCAAAGGGAGTCCCATTAGTGTTTGGGAGGAAAGTTTGGAAGCTCGGTGTTTCCCACAGCTTTTTCCAACAGGTCAGGGAGGAAGATATGATGAGCGACCTCATCAAATTCCTGCTTCTGAATACCGGACTTTGCGATTGTATGCAGGAGATGCTAGGTTTCGACAATGCATTCCTTATTTGTTTCATCTCCTGTTTGAAAGCGATCTGTCTGGACTGTCATATGCAGTGAACCACATCTTGAAAAGTGGTATACACATGCAAAACATCTCGGCAAGTGATTTTATGGATAAAGTCAATGTCCAAGATAGTATTTTGGATTCTCACCTGATTAATCTCATGGCGTGTCAGCGTGGTACTAATGAGTACTGGTACCGTCGTCATGGTGATTTAAAATGTATGCTGAGGAACTTAGGTACTCCCACATGGTTCCTCACTCTGAGTTGTGCCGAGTATGGCTGGGAAGACTTACTTCAATTTCTACGAGAGGCAAATGCTAACGTAGATAACATCGAATTCAAGACACCCGGAGAACTGTGCTCTTTGGATCCAGTCAATGTATGTAGGTACTTCAATCATAGATTTGAAGCTATGATGTCTTTCATCATGAATAAGAAGAATCCACCTCTTGGAGAGGTGTTGGATTTCTTCTGGAGAAAGGAGTACCAAGCAAGAGGTGCTCCTCATATACATATGTTGCTGTGCATCAAGGATGCACCTAAATTTGGAACGGATCCAGAAGACTCAGTGATGAGTTTCATCCAACAGTATTCTACGTGTGCTGTTCCAAACGCAAAGGAGAAGAAAAGCCTAAGAGAAAAAGTTCTGCGTTTCCAAAGCCATCGATGTGGAAAGTACTGCCGTCGTAAATTCCGAAACAAAGACAAGTTCTACACCAAATGTCGTTTCGGCTTTCCACGACCGGTGATTTCTAAAGGAAGAGTAAACAGTTTGATGTCTTCGCTGCGACATAATGTGATGAAGAAATCACCTAAAAACACATACAATTTGAAGAGGAACGAAGAGTCCAAGTACATCAACGACTACAACCCGGTGATTTTGTCCATGTGGAATGCTAACATGGATATACAGTTTGTGGCTGATAACTGTATGGCTGTGGCTCGGTATGTGACGTCTTACATCACCAAAAAAGAGAAGACAGAATTGAAGGATATGTGGGAGGACATTTCCCATGAAAAGAGCCTCAGCAAGAAGTTGTACAGTTTCAGTCTGAAGATGTTGTCGCATCGAGAAATCGGAGCGTACGAATGTTCTGACCGGTTGTCTTCAGCAAGTCTCTATGCCAAGTCCAGGAGTATCGTTTGGGCGAGTCTTGGTCTTGCTGCAACGCGTAATCGAGTTCTCAAACCTGTGCGGGAAATTGAGTATTTGGCGGAAAAGGAGCCAAACAGTACCGACATTTTGAAGACAAACATGTTGGATACATATTATCCAAATCGAAGCAGTCACCTCGAGAATGTTTGTCTGTATGAGGTTCTGCAAAATTACATATTCAAGAGGAACATCAAAGAAGATACTGAGAAAGGAGTGTATGCTGTAATAGGAAGTGAGGGATGTCTGGTCAAGCAAAGAAAATGCCACTTGGTAAACCATCGAAAATTGAGTGGCGAATCTCCTGAAAAAAAGGAGTTTTTCTATTTAGCACTTTTGCAACTTTTCAAGCCTTGGCGTGCAGAAGAGGAACTGCTTGGAGATTTCCTCTGTTACGAAGACTCTTTCAATGCCGCCAAGGAGACCATAGAATGTCCTGCTTTTCCCAAATATGTAGAAATGTTGAATGCGGAAATTGAGCAGGAAGCAACGATTGCAGCCGAGATTGCCAGAGACAGTTCTCAGGACAGTCAGAGTTCTGCTTCATTGAGTCAGGATCCACTAGGAGGACCTCTTATCGAAAATGAAGCTGCCACTGCTATGAATGAAGTGGAAAGAGCCATGGCACATGCTCAAGAGGATGCGGTTAACTTAGAAGAGTTGGAAAGGCAACTCAACGTTGAGCAGAGGAAAATATATGACGAAGTTACCATGCAAATTGATCATGGATTAAGTCATGATAAGAAAGAGTGCTCATGTACGTCGTTGAAGCCTGTCCGACTGTACGTGAGTGGAGAAGCGGGAACTGGAAAAAGTTTCCTCATTAAAGCAATTTCATGCTATTTGCAGGAAAGGACAGAGTCATCGCTGTCTTGTGTTGTCACTGCTCCAACTGGACTGGCAGCACATAATATTAAAGGGATTACTTTACATCGTTTACTGATGCTGCCAGTGGAGCATGACAACAAATTAGAATATCACAAGCTATCTGGAGATGCTTGTTTTGAAGTTTCAAGAATCTTGAGGAAAATGAAACTTCTTATCATTGACGAAGTAAGCATGGTTTCCAATGTCATGCTTGCCTTTGTGCATTTGAGGATGCAAGAAGTTCTCAAAACAGAGTATGATGTGTTATTTGGTGGCAAACACATCATTGTTTTCGGAGATCTTTTGCAGCTGACACCAGTGAAAGGGCAACCTGTGTTCAAAATGCTCACGCATGAAGATACCAGGAAGTGCCTAGGCAGCATTGGCAACGTCAATATATGGTTAAACTTCAATTATGCTGAACTGCATGAAAATATGCGTCAGGCGAAGGATGAAGTTTACAAGACTATTCTACAAGATGTTAGAATTGGAAAAGTGACCGAGCATGGGAAAGAAGCTTTACATGCACGATTACTGTCAGATTTATATCCAGAACAAGATGTTGTGCCTGAGAATATTTTTCAGAAAATTACTTAAAAGAAATCTGGAATATGTTTGATGCCAACTCTTGCAGAATGTGCCAAATTTAACAACAAAATGTTGCATTTAGAAAAGCAAGAGATTGTGAAACTGGAAGCTATTGATAGAGTAGAGCATATGGGATCAACAATTATTTTGTCTGAGAATCTGAAAACAAAATTGGATTCATTAGAGAAGAGTATATCTAAAACTGCAGGTTTTGAAAAGACTCTGAATGTGTGCTTGAACTGCCGTATAATTTTAAGAAGGAATTTACATGTTGAAAGAGGTCTGGTAAATGGATCAATGGGTAATGTTGTTGATTTTGTGAAATACAGAAATAGAGATGGAATTGAATTTTTAAAAATTTAATTTGATGGCATTGAGGAAGTACAGCTAATTGCTCGTTGTTCTGCTAGATTTTTGCTTGTAAAAGACTTATATGTTCGCCGTAAGCAGTTTCCTGTTTGCTTGGCATATGCGGTGACAATCCATAAATCGCAAGGTTTAAGTGTAGACAGTGCATTGGTGAATATTGGCAGTTCTGTGTTCAAGGAGGGTATGGCATATGTGGCATTGTCACGAGTTAGAACTTTATCGGGATTGTACTTGATTGAGTGTGATGTCACAAACATTTGTGCAGATCTAGATTGTGTTAAGGAATACAATAGGTTAAGAAGAGAGTATGCGCCACATTTGCCTCAGTTTCCTTTGTTTGAGAAACGTCTGGTAGGCAGGAAACGAAGAAATGAGAACAATACTGGGGAGGTTATAGCAAAAAGACAAAAAGTGAATGAACCTAAAATTACAAGCAGAAACAAAAAGGATTCTGTTGAAGATGTTGTTGGTTTTCAGTTTGAAAACAGTTCTGGTGTCAACTGCTATGCTAATGTAGTAATTAATGTTTTGTTTTCTCTAAAAAATGTAAAAGAAGAGATTGTGGTCAATTCTGATCAAAGATTTTGCGGTTTGTTAAATTCTGTGTTAGAGAAATGTACCACTGATAGAAGAAACATAGAAAGTGTGTCTGAAATTCGAAATCTGTTAGACAGATGTTCAGGCCAAACACAATTCTCTCAAAATATTCAGCAAGATTGTCAGGAGTTTTTAATGTATATGCTTGATGTATTACATGCTGAAGGTGTAGATGTAGATCAGCTGTTTGGGCTTTCTTATCAATGGCAGCATGACTGCGAGAACTGTATGATATCAAGTACTACTAGTGTAGACTCAGAAAGATTTATATATTTAAATTGCCAGACAGTAAATCAGTCTCCTTTAATAAGCTAGTAAAAGCTGCTAATCACAACATGGAGTGTAGCCAATGGAAATCTGAAAAGATGTCCACATTATTTATACGAACATATGGCCAGTACGTCATTTTAATGTTCCAACGATGTAGGCCTGATGGAACAAAATTGACAACTTTAATAAAAAAAATTGTAGCTTCGTAGTTGTCAATATCAGGAAGGACTTTTGTAACTACAGCAATTATATATCATGACGGCCCTTCAATATCATCAGGACATTACACAGCTTATTTAAAGTCTAGAAATGGCTGGTCATTCTGCAATGATTCTGTTTTAATTTTCAAAAAAAAATTGCCGTATGACCTTAAAAACTCTTACCTGGTGTTTTTAAAACCAAAATTTTAGGGAAATAATCTCGGGATGTGCTCTGTGGAATTTCAAGAAGTTCTAATGGCTCCTACACAATTTGGCCTTGAGGATAAGTGTAGTTCAGAGACATAACTTCTAATCATAGGATTGGACATCATGGAGATATATGTGCACTTTGAATGAGTTCAGAAAAACTATTTCTTTTTATAAGCTAATTGAAGCAGCCAATCAAAACATGGAGTAGAGGGAATGTAAGTCTGCAATGCTGTCTACTGTTTTACATTGCTTTGTGATTAAAAGTGATGTAGAGAATTAAATAATTGTTGTAGTCATAGAGGTAGTGTAAGTCTGCTTCATATTAAGCAGTATCAGTGTCATAGGAAATGTAGAACATGACTGAGCAAGAAGGGGAAGATATTACTATTCCAGGATTGTGAAAATGATCTTCAACATTTTAATTCTGAAAGTTGCGGAAATGCCAAATGATGGGATTGGCTTACAAGAAATCCAAGAGTTATAAATGGCTCTGACTAGATTTGGCCTTGTGGAAAATAGTGGTAGAGAGCAAGAAGTCATTTATTGCATGTAACGTGTTTTTAAAAACGATGGAGGTTTTCTTTCAGAAAGTGGCGGGCTGAAAGTAATAACAGCACAAAAGAGTGTAAGCTGTTCATAGGACATCCTTGGACGTCATGGAAAGTAAGTTAACTTTAAGGAGTTCTGAATTTTGATTTCTGATGTTGTATGGGTTTTTTAAACACAATCATTTTGATTGTGTTTTTTTTTCCCCGCTGTTACATGATGAATACCTTCAAGTCACTGTTTTTAGTGAATTTTGATACATTCTGAGAACAGCAAAAATAAACCATTTAACATGTATAATTAATTCGGTACTGTTTGCATTTATGATGTATATGTAGAACTGTGTAGGACGCATGGAGAAGGTGAGGCTTCTGTAAGTGTCAAAGTTGTTGCATGCAGTGCTGCACTTCTACGTATTCTTTCATATGCTGGACTACATCTGCACAATGAGATACCTAAGCAAAGGAAACACAAGTGATGTGATTGTGAAATGAGCAAAATAAATTGCACATATTTGAATTACATCACCTGTGTTTCCTATCATTATGAATCACATTGTGCAGATCAAGTTTAGGTCTGTCCAGGGAAACATAGGAGGTTTCTACTTTGTTGAAGAGTGCAGTGGACATGACTCACTTCATTGGTAGACTTTCACAGATATTATCTCCTCTGTACACTTCAACAAGTGTAAATCTCATCTTGAACTCTGAGTAGGCCTCACCTCAAACAAATCTCTGGATAGGAGACATGTTATTGGCATCCTGAAGCGACACTTTTCTGAAACAAGAGCAATGCAAAAGATGCACCATGTTTTAAGATAGGCCTCACTTCATCTGCATCAAGATACTGTTAGTTTAAAATGTATATCTTTAGGACTGTGTAGGGGACCTGGAGAAGCAGAAGCTTCTGTCAGTGTCAAAGTTGTTGAAAAACTATTTGTCCTTCAATCTTTTCCCTTGTCTTTTGTAATTTTTAAATACATGTTTTAATATTTTTCAAATGTTGGTTCTCTCTTTCACAGATTGAAAGTATAAAAATAAAAAGTGATTAATTTAACGGCAATTATAAGGTAAATAGTTGTACTCTTTTCGTTACATTTCTATCACATTCACCTACTATTAGATCCACTGCTTCACTTCTTTAACCCTCAGTTTCCTGCCTTTGCTACTTTCCTCATTCCTTTCTCTATTACCTACTTACTCAATCCTTCCACTCTTTTTCTCAGTCCCTCTGTTCTCATAGTTCCTCAGTCTTGTTCACTCACTCCGTCTCTATTACTCTTAGTGTCTGTGAATTACTTTCCCACCTTTTTTTTTGGACCGCTTCCCGGGAAGTGGCCCGGTTCGCAAACCAGCAGCGTTACGGGAGTCCACCATTTTGTGTTTCGGTCGAATCAAGATACAAGATGGAGGGCAAATAATGTTCAGAATGGGTAGAAGGGGGCACGGTAGATGTATCTTGACCCCCTTGGTTTTCTGAGGGTGGCTGAGGAGGACCATAGTTCTTCACTCTTGTTCATTCTCTCTGTTTCTATTAATGTCACTGTTTATGACTGATCAAAAAAAAATTTAAAAAAAAAGAACAGTAACTATAAGGGAAGGAAACTGACAGTTATGTTAAAAGAAAGACAGCTATAGGGAGTAAACTAAGGATACTGTTACCCGCAATCCACTGCTGTTGATGTTACTGACCATGTCATGAATGATGTAATATGTGACATCATCAGCAGTGGATTGTAGGTAACAGTATCTCTTGTTTACTCCCTAGAGCTGTCTTTCTTTTCACATAACTGTCTGTTTGCTTACCTTATACTTACTGTTGTTTTTTTAAAAAAATATTTTTTTTGGTTAGCTTCCGGTACGCGTACCGGGTAGCGCTCCGGGGAGCGAACTAAGAGAAATAGAGGTTGGCAGAGTTCCAAATATTCTACCAATTTTTTTATAATGGGGAGGTAGTTCTGAAAAGAACTTTTTTTTTAATGTTTTTGTTGTTTTATATTTTTTTTAGTATTTTTTGAACATTTTTTTACTTTTTTTGTATTTTCTGAACGTTTTTAATTTTTTTTGGTTTTTGTGGGGGGGGGGGAAACAAAAACGATCCATTGTAAAGGGCTCAACAGGAGCAACAAAAAAAAAAGAATTTATTCTTTGGGGCGTCTCGGACAAACATTAACATGATTTTGAATAGCTCTCATAATCAAAATGATGCTACTTTCCCTGTAGCAGATGAAATCGCCACAGTGCACGCACACTTGCTTGACGTGCCCAAACAACATTTGAATGTTTGGGATCATCTCCCTCGCCTCTGGTCCCGACACCTCTGGAACAACCGATCTTCTTGCCATTGGGAGGGGATTTTGTTGCTCATCACGTAGCTGGGCAGCACTATAATTATTTGGGTGCCACCTACTCATATGCCGATGCATAGTGTGATTGCCGTAACTGTATTTTTTTTCAGTTCCCCTTGACAATCTATCACCGCATATACGGCAAAACACGTAGCGTACATTCACTTTTTTTTGCCCCTCAGGAATTCTATAGAATTGCCAAATGTAATTCTCCTTTCGATTGTACCTCCTGGGCTCCTCTGGCAAAAACCTTGGCTCTTCCTCCTCTTCCTCCTCTTCCTGTTCTTCCTCTTCTTGCAAAATTACTTCAGCAGGTGGTCCTCTCTTTCTTGGATTTGGTGGAGGTGGTGGGTTAGAACCAGCTGAAGCTACTACTGAAGCCATGTCAAAGTGTAAATAAAGTGTCTTTCTCTCACCAAGATGAAAGTCAGAGTGAGGAAAGAAGGAGGGATTTTCATCATTTGGGAAAAGCAAAAGTTGTAAACCAATGAAAAGTGTTCATTTTAGATCACATGACCTAGTATTACATCATTAGGAAACCAAAAGTGAAATAAACCAATGAAAAGTGTTATTACCGAGTCACATGACCTGCTGTGTTTACGTTACGCGGTCGGCGCCGCGCCGCGGATCGCTTCCGGTTCGCGTACCGGTGCGCTTCCGGGTACGCTAACGTAGCACGTAATATGACGTATTACGCGAGAACGCGAAACGTCATGCTGACGCGACGCGTCACGATGTTGTTTTCTAACGCGAGAGGTGCGCAAACGGAACGTTTACCGGTTCGCGGACCGGGTCGCGCCTCCGGATTGAGCTAATGGGAAGCTAACCGGTTCGCGTACCGGGAGCGAAACAAAAAAAATAATAAAAAAAAATTGTATTAAAAACATGTAAAAAATATTTTTCTATTTAAAGAAGAATACATTGTAAAGGTTTTGATATTAGCTGTTAAAAAACCAATGAAATTCACTGAAAAAACCATAGGTTATAGACCATATATAGTTAGGAATTAGCATTTACAAAACCTTGAAAATTCACTGAAAAAACCATAGGTTATACACCATATATAGTTAGGAATTAGCATTTAAAAAACCTTATTTTACTCACACAAAACCAATGAAATTCCATATATAGTTAGTTGTACTAACTATATATCACGCACCCGCAATCCACTGCTGATGATGTCACATATTACATCATTCATGACATGGTCAGTGACATCACTGATGACATCACTGATGACATCTCAAATGACATCACTGATGACATCACTGATGACATCTCAAATGACATCACTGATGACATCACTGATAAAATCTCATTTGACATTACTGATCACATCACTGATGACATCATTCATGTGATAATACGATGAACATCTTCAGACTCTAATATAACCTTAGATACACTCAGTGTAAACAGACACTCACAGACTGTCACTCATCCATGGAGTTACTTACACACCTAGTCAGTCATGCAAAGAATCAATCACAGCTCCATTTTCACAACTATACAGTTATACACACCTTACTTATTCAAACATATACTAAAACATATTTACTCACTTATACAATCCTGGATACAAGAGCACAATGATCCATACAGCCACTCACACATTCACTGGCTCTTATGCACAGTTATTTATATATGTCAACTCTCACATGTACTGTATTTTACATATGTACTTACTTTGACATGTAGCACTGAGATATCTATTCACTCACCAATACAGTCATGCACACAGTCAACCGCCCATACAGCTGTTTCCACATGCACTTTTGAACCCATACATCTATGCACAGAGTCATACACCTCCCAGCCACCCACACACACACTCAGTATCCCATACAAATGCTTGGGCAACCAATCAATAACCCATATAGTTACTCATATAGCTACTGATCAACACATGCAGCAGTTTACAGAACAACAGACATAATGATGCACAAATTAAGACAGTTTAGTCACTAACCCATGCACTCAGTGAGACACATTTAACCACTCACTCATACAGTCAGTCATGCACCTACTAAATCCTTCATCCAGACACTTATACATCCACTCATTCTTAAATATGTAAGACATATTTTAACTTTACAGAAAAATACAGTCACTGGATGTTGTCATCAGTGATGTCATCAGTGATGTCATTTGAGATGTCATCAATGATGTCATCAGTGATGTCATTTGAGATGTCATCAGTGATGTCATCAGTGATGTCATTTGAGATGTCATCAGTGATGTCATCAGTGATGTCACTGACCATGTCATGAATGATGTAATATGTGACATCATCAGCAGTGGATTGCGGGTGCGTGATATATAGTTAGTACAACTAACTATATATGGAATTTCATTGGTTTTGTGTGAGTAAAATAAGGTTTTTTAAATGCTAATTCCTAACTATATATGGTGTATAACCTATGGTTTTTTCAGTGAATTTTCAAGGTTTTGTAAATGCTAATTCCTAACTATATATGGTCTATAACCTATGGTTTTTTCAGTGAATATATATATATATATATATAATATATATATGTGCCAAGGATGTATTGAAGAATGAATACATTTACAAGTGCCTAAAGGAATTATTTCATAGGTGAGTAACTGACAGAATACGTGAATAAGTGAGTGATTGAACATGTCTTACTGAATGCATGGGTGAGTGACTAAACTGTGTGAAAGTCTGTATTAGTCTCTCTATTGGTGTGCAAGCAACTGCATGGGTTGCTGAATAGCTACATGAGTGTCTTTATAGGTTATTGATTTGTTTTCTGAGTATCTGTATGGGTCCCTGGGTGTCTGTGTGGGTTGGTAGGTGTATGAGTCTGTGCATAGATGTCTGACTGTGTGATTCAGTGGTTGTATGGATTAAAAAGTGAATCTGGGAAGGGCTGTATGGGTGAGTTAGTGTGTCTATGGGTGTGTTGGTGAGTGAATAAATGTCTCAGGGGTATATCTGTGACTAACTACATATGTTTTAAGCCACTATATGTGAGTGTTGGAGTATATAAATGAGTATACATGAACTAAGTTATTTAAAGAGTGGGTGTATAAATAGGTGTCTGCTTCTATCAGTGATTGTATAAGACAGTAAATATGTGTTAGTTGTATTAATATAAATAAGTGATGTGGTATGCCTATAAATAATGGAGTTGGTGTGTATATCTGTATACATGATTAAATGGGTATATGATTGATTCTTTGCATTACTGGCTAGGTGTGTGAGTAACTATGGACGACTGGCAGAGTGTGACTGCATGTATATGTATGAATGCATATTATAGTCCTGTATTGATGAGTAACTACATGTATGAGTGACTGGATGTGTGTGTAGACCTAGGAAATAGTGAGTGCTATGTAGTATATGGCATTCTTCTCTGTATGGTTTCAAAAATAGTAGTCAGCATTTTAGAATGGGTGTGTCAAAGTTTATATTAGAGCATCAGTTTGTGCATCAGATTGTCACGTGAATGATGTCATGAGTGATGTCATCGTTGATGTCATTTGAGATGTCATCAGTGATGTCATGAGTGATGTCACTGACCATGTCATGAGTGATGTAATATGTGACATAATCAGCAATGCATTGCGGGCGCGCAAGTTATAGTTAGCTCAACTAACTATAACAGGCAAATTTCTCTGGTTTAATATAAGTCAAATGTTCAACTAACTATAACGTCCCCGAAACCTATGTTTTTTTTTGTGAATTTCAAAGGTTTTTTAAATGCTAATTCCTAACTAAAACGTCTGTAAAAGCTATGTTTTTTTCAGTGAATTTCAAAGGTTTTTTAAATGTTAATTTCATATTTTAATGTTTACAAAGCCTATCTTTTTTCTATTATATTTTTAAATATTTTGGAACTCTATTATACTTCTTTTTTTTACTTTAAAAATGATGTAATGTTTTATATCTTCCCAAAAAAGTATGTAGTTTTTCTTTTGGAGGGGGGGCTGCACTCCCATACCGGTAGCGTACCAAGTTCCATCACCTAACAAATCCTATCCACCATATTGCTAAACTCTTAAACAATGTGCATTTCATATCCAATGAGTTCATGGCACGACATCCCGCGTAACATCATATACGCATGAAGTCACCCCAGGTGCTACTTTGGTATCCGACGGGTACGCAGTACCAAGCCACGCGTTATGTCCTGTACGTATGGGTTCGTGCTTGCTGCGCTTTGCGTATTCGACGAGTACACTCTGCAAGGCCCTGTGTTACGTCACAGACGTATAGTATCGCACCAGGTACCCCATTCCCTTTTTATTTGTCTCAAAAGTATATCTAAATAATTTTAAACAGTATATGAGAGCACGCGAAAATCTTAATTATGTTAAACATTTATATATTTCTAACTGTAATAAACTTATATTATGATAAATGCATTTCGTCAAAATCGCATCAGGTGCAGTCTCCTTGCACGCTCGGTGCGCGATTGCCATGTGACTTTAAAAAATATATATTTGATTGGTTCATAAGATTTCCCATTGTAACTCATTCTCTCGACAGAGTTTGATGAGAGACCCCTCTTCTGCTTAGAAAGCTTTTTTGAAAAGTGTTTTCCTGTATACACATATCTTATACTACACACTACATGCAACAATCATCTTGATCAATATTCATGCTCTGTACATTAGTCTTCCATGTGTGATTGCCATGCATCTCAAACATTCCATCAAAAAACAAATATGTGTTACACAATGCCCCTGGTGTGTGTGTGTGTGCACATTATTGTGCTGCCTTTCGGCATAGGTATTGGTGGCTCTAAGGAGTATCATCAGCCACTGGCAGACTGCACATCCTAGATCACATACCATCTCATTAACAATAGTTTACATCCTCCTGACACATGCTACACTAATCTAAATTGCACACTCTGCGAGGTCAAAACTACAAAAGAAACACACATAAGTACACTTCCGGGCCAGACAGGAACTGAACAACGCCCAGATCCCCGAAATAATTATTCACACCCCTACGCTGGCCTTGAGTACGCAAGCCAAGCCCACTTTGTGTACATATAAATAGAATAACCACAATGCCACACATCCCTATTCTTCCACACTACCTCAAATTATATGCCGCATCCACCTCGCATATCACAATGTGCAATAAAAAAAAGAAATGGATCGATGAAGTATACACCATCCTGGCAATCAACACGGGCTCTAAATTGTGAGCCCTACTGCCCGTCGTCTCATTTTAAAGACCTGCTGGACCGTACTGTAGGCCTGAGTCAGCGGGCAGCGCTGCCCTACAGACACCTCTTGAGCGCGATTCTGCGGGAGGGGTGGGATGCATCAGCCAGAGTGCACACGTGCAAATAAGCGATATTGCCATGTGCTATGATGTGATCTTTGACCTCATCCAATCACATCTCTGTCTCATTTTAAAGACCTGCTGTACCATAAGGTATGTCTGAGCCTACGGGCAGCGCTGCCCTACAGATACCTGTTGAGCGCAATGCTGCGGGAGGGGTGTGGTGCATCACCCTGAGTGCGCACGTGCGAAAAAGCGATGTTGCCGTGCGTAATGATGTGATCTCTGACCTCATTCAGTCACATCGGTCTCATTTTAAGGACCTGCTGGATCGTACTGTAGGCCTGAGCCAGCGGGCAGTGCTGCCCTACAGACTGGTGGCGTTGGCTTTTAGGACACTGCAGTGAGCTCCTTACTAAGTGTACATGCACACAGGCTCCCGCCACTGCATTACACACGCACATTATGCTTCTAGCTTGCGCTCCATTCCTTTGTATGTAAACGTTGATTTAACATATTATTATTTGACCTTGTGTATTCTCATGTACTCCAACTCCTCTTTGACCCACGATGACCACTAACAGTTAGTAGATCGTTCTTCAAAAACGAAGGATGCGCTCAACTATTTTCTATCAAGCTTGAACTAAACTTTCATTTACCTCTAGGCGTTTCCACCATAAATTATTTGTCCCTTATCAGACATTCCATTGATTGCCTCAAGAAGGGCGGAGCCGAAGCTGACCCCGCAATGATGGCCTGACATTCTGACACCTTTCATCGGGGTATCAAGACAGCGTCCCTGACCGGAGACCTGGTATACTGTACAAACGTACCCCGGACTAGGAGCTTGCACTAACACGTCGTGGGACATATCAATGGTGGCAGGTGAGCAGTGAAGCCTGGGGGTGCAACACCTACAATTGAGCACAGTGCAGGGGAAGGTGTTGGGGTGCAGCACCCTGGGTGCACATGTGCATGCAAGTGATTTTCCCGTAGCTAATAATGTAAAACTACATTATCAAAGAATGGCGATAACATTATCACCACTTTAGCAGCAGGAAACTGCCGCTAAACCGGCGATAAGGGGTTGATAATAGGCCCTTGTGAATTCCTATAGAATTTACAAGGGCATGTTATCGACCCCTTATCGCCGCTTTAGAGGCAGTTTGCCACTAAAGCGGCGATAATATTATCGCCCTTCCTTGATAATATGGCCCATAATCTCTGGCTTCACGTATTTAATTTTAAAGACTTGCTGAACCACACTCTTTCTCGCGGACCCCAGCATCATAGACAAAAGGGTAACGGGAGGGTAAACACTAAGGGCTGGGTGCAATAGTTTGATGCTCTGTCTCTTCCTCCCTCTCTTCTTTTGACTCTCCATCCCCTTCTCCCTTCGACCCACTCCCCCCCTTCCATTCTCACTATGGTCCTTTCATTTGGACTACCTTTCTTTACCTCTTCCACATAGTACACATACTTATATGTATCATTTTTGTCTTGCAGGTTTCCTACGCTGCTTCCACTGGAGTCCAACACACTTTGTTTATCATACCGTTTCTTCTATTAAAGTTAAATTTCTATATATTTGTGTTTCAATAAAGGTTACTTTTTTTTCAAATAAATAACTGAGTGTATAGGTCTTCTTTTTCTGACAACACTTGTCTATTATTTATTGTGAAAATCATCGGTTTATAGGAGATTTTAAGGACAAAATTATTTAATATTAGAGTGCACCTACCAAACATAATCTAACTGACTATTAGACAAATGAAGCCTGGGTAATTATACAACTGCAAGAGTTCTATGAGTGTATCACTTTATAACACCCTAAGTACTGCCCGTGTGATTACTGAACAAGTAGGGCACAGCCTAGGACCACTAAAGCTTCAGGGACTGCCGAGGCCCACGCTGCATATTTAGATAATGACCCGGAGTGTGGCGATCCCCGTACTTCAGTTGGCCTCGCACCCCACAAACAATTAGTAAACAATATCTGGGAAGGTGGCGCACCCCTAGGCTTCAAAATGTCTCTGTGCCCTTCCTCGCCTAATTTACATTTGACATTAAGATCCCCAGTCCTCATACTCAACAACGATCTTGGTCATTTGACAGGAAATTACTCTCCAATAATGAATTTATTTTACATATTAAAAAATGGACTGAAGAGTTTTTTAATATAAATCGCTTCAGCGCATCTAGAAACATAGTCTGGGATGCATACAAATCCGCCTTAAGAGGAGAGATTTCCAGTTTTCAATACGCAGCACGAACTAAAACTAGAAATGTATATGATATAAAGCTGTCGGAACTGACTAAAGCTGAAGTAGAACACACCTCCTTGATTGAACAGGGCAAGGATTCTAATAATCAATGGCTTCGAGTTGCGGTCTTAAAAGCCGAACTCAATACTGATTCAAGTCAAAAAGCTGCTCAAACTTATAGAGCCTATAGACAGAAAGTTTACGAAAATGGGGAAAAAATAGGCAAACATTCGGCATTACGAACACGTCAGAAAAATGCTTTCAAGAATATTACCACTATAGTAGATGGTGGACGGACTTACGTCCAACCGACTGATATTATCCTACAATTTAAACAATATTATCAAAATTTATACTCAGAAGAGGGGAAAAAATTGGAAGAAGATATCGATACCTTCTTGGCTGGCTTTCTTACCAATTCGACAGCTACCACCTTACTAGATATTGAGATGATAGAAGAGCTTGAAGCCGAGATCACATTGGAGGAAGTTGTCTTAGCCCTATCACTTTTATCTTCTGGTAAAGCAGCAGGCCCGGACAAGCTGCCAGTTGAAATTTTTTAAATCTTGAGTCATCAATTAAGCCCCTTATTATTGGATTTATTTTTGGGTGTTCAGTACAACGGCATTCCCCCATGTTCTTGGGATGAGGCTAGCATTATAGTTTTTCCCAAGAAAGGGAAGTCACCCGAGCAGTTGACGTCTTATCGCCCCATTTCGTTGATAAATTCGGACTCTAAATTATATGCCAAAGTAATGGCTCTCAGATTCAGTGGGATCATTGGACACCTGGTCTCTCGTTGGCAACATGGCTTTGTTCCAGGTAAAGGGACCACTGATCATATTCGTCGGGCTATTGCCCTATTTGATGCCATGTCTGTCGAGGGAGGCCAGATGTCTATGATCCTAATTGACGCTGAGAAAGCCTTTGATCGTGTTGCATGGAATTTCTTGTGGGTTGCCATGGCACGTCTTAATTTCGGCCCTAAATTTCTCAAATCCATAAAATCTATGTATCATCAACCCAAAGCAAGAATTTCACTATTAGGTTTGGAATCTCGCCCCATTAACATCACAAGAGGCACAAGACAAGGGTGTCCCTGTTCACCTTTACTATTTGACCTATATATAAACCCTCTTATCCTAAAATTATTAGAAAATACTAATATCAAGCCAATCCTATGCAATCAATATGAAACAAAAGTTTTGGCATACGCTGATGACATCGCGGTATTAACAACTCACCCGATAGAAGCGCTGCATGAAATCGAACAGCTCTCCCTGCAATATGGTAACTGCTCGGGATACTCTCTGAATAGGGGGAAAACCATTGTATTGTGCACAGACAACACTATATGCTTGGATGTAAGAAGAGCAAAAACCGCTACGTACCTGGGCGTGATTTTATCCACTAATACCAACACAGTAGTTAAAAACAACTTTGACCCACTTATAGCTAAGATTAGGATAGATTTGGACAGGGTAAATGGTTTACATCTCTCTATTATTGGAAGGGTGAACTATTTGAAAATGAATATATTACCGAGATGCCTATATCTTTTTCGATCTATCCCTTTAATAGTAGATCCTAAGATAATTATGTTAATTAACAAACTCATTTCTAAATTTGTTTGGCAGCAAGGCAAAATTAGACGGTCAATGTCTTACCTGTCCATTCCGCTCAATAGAGGTGGGCTTACAGCACCGAACATTATCCTATATCATTGGTCAGCTTTTCTAAAACACCTAAAACCAATGATTCTAGAATCACCGCCTATCTCTGATACTATTATTAACACCAAAATTCCTACATTTTATGAATTGGTACTTGGGCAGGAAGCCAATGGTCTTTTACTTAGAAAAACCGCAAATACCCACTATAAACACTTGAAGGGTGAAATCATTAAAAGTGCCTGGCTAATCTGGAATCAGGTCCTCAAACATATGAAGATCGGCAAAATCAATCGCTATACGCCCTTACTTCAATCTACTATAACTTCTGGTTGGATTTTGTTTATACTGCTAAGAGATGGCAAAGATTGGGTATAAGAACAGTAAGAGATGTTTGGGTAAATGGTCCACATACTACATTTCAAGATCTAAAAACAAAATATGGTCTTCCTGGAGGGGGCTTTCTCAAATTCGCACAGCTACATGCACAACTAAAAGCAAAGATGGACTCAATCAATCTCCAGAAGAACGATCTAATAGAAGTATGCTTTAACTCAAAAGTTAGGATAGGAACATTTTATGATATTCTTCTAACAAATTTGAATGACGATATTGAGAAAACATAGATTAAATGGGCGACGAAATTGAATAACCCCGATATTGATATAGATAAAATACTTGACATGGACAATAAGTTGTTTATGGCTAGTAATTTAAGAGCACAACTTTATAAAACAATATATGATTTATACTTTACCCCGGCCAAATTATTCATGTGGGGTAAAAGGGAGACTGATTTATGCCCACGCTGCTCACAAGTTCCAGCGACATTAATTCATATGTTTAGTAGCTGCCCAGAACTCTTTCTTATAAAGAACATGATTGCTTCATTTTGGGAGAAAGTTTTCCATCGTAAACTTCCCGAATCAGACACCCTATACATTCTGGGGTATGATAGCATGCTTAACTTAACAAAATCAGAACAAAGATTATTATTTATAGGTACAGCTGTATTGAGATTAATTTTATCAGCTCGCTGGAAGGACAACCTTCCTTCTAGCTTTCAAATGTGGCTAACTCGCTTTCTTACTGTGTCTAAATATGAAACTGCAATATTTGCCACCAGGGGATTTAAAACAAAGCGCCGAGGTGAAGAACTTTGGCGCCCAATTTCTATCTGGAAAGACGGTTTATTTCCTAGTGGAATTGGTTGAATCTAATGATTTTCTTTTCCTTTTGTAATTCCCTATCAGTACATTTGCTTTTCTACTTTTAATTTCTGGTCAAATTATCCACATTATATCTGTTACCGGTTACATCATTTCCTTTTACTTTCTTGTTTTATTGAACTTATATGTATGTACTCTATTCAATCTTTATGCTAAGTGTATTGTCTTATGCTGATACTGGTTCTTAATAAAAAAGAATAAAAAAAAAATAAAAAAAAGATGCCCAGTCCTACAGAGACCCCGCAATATAATAATTGGATTGGCCACGGAACATTACCCACCAGGGGCCTCAATTAAAAGAACGGTTGAGACCCCGCTTTTTTTTGTTTGTTTCTTCTTTTCTCTACATTTTTACCATTTGCATCAACTCTATTACAGCTATATGAGGTTTTCCTCCTCTCACTTCAAGTAATTGAACAAATATTTGCTATCACAGGGTGGAAGCCATGCACCACCCTCTAATAGCAAACACAAATGTCCCGCGAATGCACACCCCGGGACATTGTATGAGCTGCGCCAGAGAGATTGCCCTCTCTAGGACCATGATGCATTTGTTAGTATAAACGCATACTAACACTGCTTACACACGTGTAGTACAACGACCAGAATGTAGTGAAGAAGCAGAGGAAGCGCAAAATCTAAAAATGTATAAATTCTACCAGAAGTCGGATGACATAGTTCAATGAGCCGACAACCCTGGCATGAGTAGAAACAGCTACACAAAGAAAACGGGTCTTCAGCACAATGCAAGCAATTTAAAAATATTGGTGAGTGGTGCCTTCTTTTTGCCTTCTCCCGCTCGTTGACAAATTTATGTAGTGAAGAGTGAGACAGCAGTGGAGCCAATAAGTAGATTTATTACAAGAAAACAAGACACCTGAAACAACCACCAACAGGAGCATACAGCAAAGTATTAATCTAATCCAGCACTGTGTACAAACTCTGCAAGGTTCCTCTACATTCTAACATTACATACTTAGATTCCAGTAGAATTACATGCTAACATTCTACTATTACTTACACCGGAATACTACACAGAGCACATCACTTTACAGCAATGAGCTCACAATTTCGGGTTACGGTTTAGTAGTTCACTTCCCACTCCCTATATATTATAAACGCATACTAACACTACTTACACACTTATACTACAGCGGCTAGTATCCTACAGCGCCCACAGCCCATTACTTTACAGCAATCAACTCGGTTTCATCCCCAAGTCTTCACACCGGTAGGCGAAACTACTTCGCTTCCCGCTTCGGGTATACTATCGACACACAGTAGAGGTCAGTAGTTCGCTTCCCACTCCCTGTATGCTATAAACGCCTACTAACACTACTTGCACACGTATAACAAACACCAGACCACATCACTTTACAGCAATGACCTCACAGTTTAGACTCTCAGTTTCATACCTGAGTGTAGCACCATATCATATCAGCACCATGTCACTCTGAGCAACATCGCACTTTCAGACCAGTAACAGTGATAACTACTTACTGGCAACCGCCAGTAGGTAATCAAGAACAAATTACAATAGTTCCTTGATTCTTTTAGCTTTCAAAACTTCTCTCTATTACTGTCTTTCTACTTTTCCATATAAACAGTTTTTTAAATATTCAAGTACACATCGAAGTCAGAAATGCAACATATTCTATCAACACACTTTCTAGAACATTCTACAACATGTGGAGGTTAAAAGTTCATCAATTGTTTTAAACCAAACAATATTTTTTGCAAAATTTACTGGAACATTTAACGGCACGTGCAGGTTAAAAGTTAACGATTGTTTTAAGTTCAAACAGTGCCTCCAAATGCAAGTAGCAGTTGTGGTTGAGTTGAACACATTTTATCCTATAATATGTACTCCACGTGAAAACTGCTTTTTCTTAACAAATCACAAAGATATTTTTCCACAAAACAAATGTGCAACCTACTTTTAAAAAACAATGCTTTTCATCAGGTACCTTTTTGTGTGCAAAAAGACACTAGTTCCCAACTTTAAACATATTTAAACAAAAGCTCCATCCCTTTAAAAAATGCCTTAAAACGTACCTGTATAGCCAGATCATCTAAATGACTTTTCTTCTGCTCCAGCTCACACGCGTCAGGACACTCCCGAGTATTAGTGCGTGATATAAAACTGCTATATCATATCATATCTCTTATTCTACGAAGGAATTGCATGAGCTACAGACATCTTTCCATACCTTCCAGCCATAACTTCAAAATGCTAGTGTGGATAGTAGGACATAGCTATGTTTTCTGGTGCAAGAGGTATGCAGAACAGAGACGTATTGACTTAGACCTTAGTTTACAAAATGTGGACATTAAATGGTTTGGACAGAGAGGATTGAAGTGGCACCAATTGTTGCCTTTGGTTAAAACCTGTTTGCATCTCCAACACCCTGACCTCATGATTGTGCACTGTGGTGGAAACGACCTAGGCACATTGACTGGGGTAGGTTTGGAAATGCTAATGAAGAACACCTTTACACAATTGATGTTGTTTTGCCTCAAACTATCTTTGTATATTCCAATATATATGCCAAAGACAGAAGTGGAAATGGTCCAAACTATTTTATCCTCAGATTGAAAAATCTCGGAAAAAAGTAAATAAAGCTGTATCTGCATACCTCAGAGACCACAAAATGGGCTCCATCTACAACAGCTGCATACGTTTTGATATGGCAGATATATACAGAAGTGATGGAGTACACTTCAGAGATCAGGGAAATCGAGTTTTCCAGAATAACTTGAAGCTGTGCATCCGCACTTATATGTAGCTCCAACTAATGAACAAAAGGGCTCTTTTTAGAGCCACCCTATAACTTACAACTTAGGCACGCTATTTTAGGGCCATATAACGTTAACTCCTGCACCCTCGCCAAAATCTATTCTCCACACAGCTGTGGCGCAGTGGCCACAGCATCTCACTTTGCAGCACAGACCTCTTGCTTTGATCCCCAGCTCTACTCACCCACAGGGGTGAGTAGTTGGCGCTTTACAAATACCGTATTGATTTACCTTCGCACTCCCTATACAACACCACCTAAGCACCATACACAAGATACAATGTTGTAAATAAAAGTTCATCCAAGTAGCCATAACTACATGCTGACAATACTTACACAGATGTGGCACAGCAGCCAGAGCACATGACTTCACAGAATATGACACACAGTTTAGGCTCACGCTTTAATCCCCGACAGCGGCAGTAGCTCAGCTTCGCTACATGAGACTCTAGACAATACCTCACATATATTCCGTACCCCAGGACTTCCATACCAGTATGGTCAGTAGTTCATTCTAGTAGTTATAAACACATGCTGACACTACTTCCACACCTGCAGAGCAGTGGCCACGGCACATGACTTCACAGCATAAGACACACAATTTGGGCTCATGCTTTAATCCCCGAATCCGGCACCAGCTCACCTTACCCGCATCAGAATCTGCACAATACCTCACTTAATTTCTGTATCCCACCACTTACATACCGGTCGGGAGGAAAACTTCGCTTTTCAACCCCTCTATAGCACACCCTAAACACCCCACAGAGGTTACAGTGCTCCTACCCTCCTATTTCCCACTTTTTCCCCCTGTGTTCCCCTTACTCACTTCAAAGGACTCACAAAATGGCAGCCAACTCTTCCTAGATGCAACCGCTAGCACCGCTCGCAGCCAATCAGCAGCAAGCTTGTGCTCGTAATGGCTCAGCCAATCAAATGGCAGAATTCCGAAATATTGATATCTGTAAATTTCAATATTTCTCAAAAACTACTTAACGAATTTACACCAAATAAACAAAAGTGTGCTTTCTAGATCAAAACCCTTCTCCCTGCCAAATTTGGGGTAATTCTGTTCACCCGTTCGACCTGTAGCCTTGTCTAAAGTTTCCTACAGAAATGAACATAGAGAAAACACGTTTTGGGACCCCCCTTTTTTCTCGACCTCCCCTTTATTGAATCACCACCAAACTTTCAACATAGGAGCTGCTATTAACAAAGAATTAGCTTTGAACATTTCTAAATATATTTATATATATATATATATATTACCTACTGGCGGTCGCCAGTAGGTAGTCATAGTTAGGACGTAGTTACCATAAGAAAATTGCAACATTCTTTTCCCAATAACTTTGGCGCCAATTGACGAATCTTCGTGAAATTTTTAAAACTTATGGCCCGCTTTGTTCTGCTCCTATCTTTAAAGTTTCGGGGTGATTCGGCAAGCGGGAGCCGAGAAAAAAGGGGGGTCCCAAAACATGTTTTCTCCATGCAATTTTCCATAGGAAACTTTAGACACGGCTACAGCCGGAACTGCTAAACGGAATTACACCAAATTTGGCAAAAAGGTAGCCCTTGGTTCAGAAAGAGCCCTTTTTGTTAAATGATAGAAATTCGTTCAGTAGTTTTTTAAATAATAATGGAAAAAGAAATGTATATATCTGGGCGGAGGCTAACCACACATCTCATCGTGAGATCTGATTGGCTGTCAGCACTCCATCCAAGAAGTGTTGGCAGCCATCTTAGGACCAATATACATGATAGCACCTCATTAAAAAGCATTGCAGTTAATAGAAGGTTTTAACACTTTATTTACATTATAAATAATTTGTTGATGGTACCATACTCATTTTAGGAATTGTGGTGTGTTCTAAGGTGATTTTACCCAGTGAAAAAGCCTTCTGCTGAGATATCATGAATAATGTTTGAGAGAAAATTATTTTCTCATGCTTTTCCCACAGAGGGTTGGAAGGTGATCTATAAGCTAAACTGAGAGCATATTTTCAGTAAATTCATAATATCTTTCTCAGTCATGTGAGAATGAAGTCTGACATTCTCAGTAAAACATGTACATCCAACAAGGGCAGAGACTGTCAGTTGATTCCTGTGTGTTCTACTGCATCTTCCCAGAACAACTAGACCGCTAACAGTCCTACTTATGACAAACGTATTGCACACCTGAAGCCATCTTCATTGGAATAAAGTGGTAACTCTTAAAACATTTAATTTAAAAAGCAACAAAATGAGGGGGTTCATTTTACCATAGAAAATATGATTAGTGCTGCAGAAAGAAAACGTAGGGCACATTTTGAGTGACTTCTCAAATCCTCTTCTATTTCATTAAAAGATTCTGACATGCAGACTGAAACATGCACTTTCAATACCAGCAGCAGCCCTCCCTGGTGAGCAGCAGCTTTACTACAGTGATCTAATAAGCAACTAGAGTGCTAACATTCAGAATTTATGGCAAATGTGTGACATATCTGAATGCCTTCTTGATGGAATCAAAGTAAATAAATGAAAGTATTTCCTACTGAGGAGACTGTAGTAAATTAGGAAACTAGGAAACTTCATAACAAATAAGTCTCCCAAGATGGCCACCAGAGACAAAAGAGCCCAAATGTAGCACACATACCATCTAGAAGTATCCCACGTATAGCTCAATGACAAAATGTCCCAGAGTGTTCTTAAGAATAACTTACTGTCTTACTTATGACACCAGTATGGCACACCTGAAGCCATCTTGATTGGAATAAACTCGTAACACTTAAAACATTTCATTTAAAAAGGAACACAATGTGGGGATAATTTTGCCACAGAAATTATGATTAGTGCTGAAGAAAGAAAAATGAGTGCACATTTTGAGTGACTTCTCAAATCCTCTTCTATTTCATTAAAAACCCCTGACATGCAGACTGAAACATGCACTTTTAATACCTGCAGCAGACTTACGTGGTGAGCAGTAGCTTTACTACAGTGATCTAATGAGCAACTAGACTGCTAACATTAGGAATTTATGGCAAATGTGTAACATATCTGAATACCTTCTTGATGGAATCAAAGTAAGAAAATTGAAAGCATTTCCTACTGAGGAGACTGCAGTAAATGAGAAAATTAGGAAACTTCATAATAAATAAATCTCCCAAAATTGCCACCAGAGACAAAAGAGCAGAAATGTAGCACAAATATCACCCAGATGTAGCCCACATGTAGCCCGGTTTCAGAAGTGTGCAAAACACTATATTTTTTGTGCTTTTGCAGTTTTATATAGTGCAGACTTTTCAGGTATTGGAGTGCTTTACATGTGCATTGGTTACGTCACACAAGAACAAATTCATTTTGGTTTTAGACATGCGGAGATTAAGTGATTTGACCAGAATCACAGAATGTCGAGCTGAAGCACAAACTCCAACCTGGTTCCCAAGTTGCAAAATCTGCAGCTCTGGAAGTAACGCTACATCCTCTCCCCTAAGTGCAACATTTAATCAAGTGGTCAACTGGATAAAAAAACAAAAGATAACAAATAATTTAAAATAGCTTTGTCGCTATTTGAAAAACTCAGAAAATATGTCCTCATTTCAGTTTTTTAGAGCACTAACCATACTTTTGATGCAAATAAGACCCTCTCATATATGTAATTTCTAAAGGAAATGCTCTAGGTATTCCAGTTTTGATTACATCAAGATGTCGTCAGTCGTTCCACACTTTTGTAATAAATATTGAATGTTAGGAATCTAGTTGTTCATTAGGATACTGTTGAGGGGCAGAGGCCAGGGGCGCGGACTCTGAAAATTGAAGGCAGGTAGGAGGCAACAATTTGACCACACTGGGCAGGCAGGAAGGGCAGCTGCAGCATAACAGACTATGGAGGGCAGTGGAACGGGGGGCAGGGGCGATAAACCAACAATACAGGACTGGCAATATAATAGACCATTGTGGGCAGAAGAAAGAGGCAGTGGTAGTACAACCATACATGCCAACAGACCAGATTCAGCAAGGAAACGTCCGATGTTTTTAAGCCCAAATGGGCTTCATTTGATCTGTCTCCTGTCTACAATCTCCTGTTTTCAATGTAAGTCAAAGGGGAAAATCAGTGCCCCAGTTTCTTACCAAGTTTAAAATGTTAGCAAGTATGGTACATTGGATCATGGAAGGCAGGAGGAATTGGGGTAGGGACATGGACTCGGATAACAGAGGACAGGAGGGACATGGAGAGGTGCACCAAACCGACCCTACAGGGCAGGCATCAGGGTTTGCAGCAGCACAATACACCACACCGAGCATGCGGGGCGGGAGGGCAGCACAATAATCCATAGAAAGCAATAGGAAGGGGACCGAACCATGCACATGGACAACAGAGGACAGAGGAGAAAGAGGCAGTAGTAGTTAGCTGGCCATAATGGACAGACAGGAGAGAAATCTGCAGCATAAAGGACCATAAAGGGCAGGAGGGACGGATCAGGGGCATTACAATGGAACAGACAAGCCAGGAGGAAGGGAATAGGGGTCTGCACATGGAAACAGAGGGCTGGGGCAAGGGGGAAGGGCAGGAGCAGCAAGATGACAGTGGAGGTTAGGCAGGATGGGCACTAGAAGCAAGACACACCATGGAGAGCAACAGTGAGACTATAATGGCATACACACAGGCCATGGAGGGAAAGTGGGAGGGGGTCAGGGGAAGCTAGCTGACCACACAGGGAAGGTGCGAGGGGCCGAGGCAGCACAGAAGACCATGCATGGCAAGCAGGAGGGTTAGTGGCAGCACAATGGCTAAGATGGGCAAGAAGGAGGGTGCAGGGGCATACACAAAGGACCATGGAGGATAGAAGGGAGGGTCAGGACCTGGGCACAGACAAGAGAGTTCAGAAGAAGGGGCCTCACAACAGACCAGGAAGGGTAGAAGGGTGTGGCTGTAAAATGGACCATGGGGGACAGGAGGAAGGGGCTAGGGGCATGGAATGTTGACAGGCAGGGTGGAGGTGGCAGGGACTGGTTACAGTCATCTGACAATGCTAGGCAGGTGGGAGGGGAGTGGCAGCTCAACAGAACACTCAGAGTAGATAGGAGTGGCAGGTCCATGGAACATGGTGGGCAAAAAGGATGGAGCAGGGGCATGCACACAGAGATCGGAGGGCAAGGGGAAGGAGAATAGGGGCAGCAAGCTAAGCACAGAGGCTAAGCAGGAGGTCAATGATGGGCCATAAAATTAGGCAATGGAGGGCAGGAGGAGTGGACTGGTACATCATGCTAAATGGAGGGCAGTGGCAGCACATCAGAGCATGCATGGCAGGAAGGAGGAGGCTAGTCTATGGATTCAGACAACAGAGGATAGGGAGGAGGTGGATGGGGCAGCAAGCTAATCATTCAGAGAAGGCGGGAAGGCCAGTGGCAGAACAACAGCCACACAGGGCTGTAATAAGGGAGCAGGGACATGGACTTGGACAATGGATGGCTAGGAGGAGGGAAGACAGGAGCAGCATGCTTGAGTGGGGGCAGCACAATGCTAGGCCCTGCTTCCAACCCCCCACCATCCACTGTGATATGCATATTACTTAACGTTAAAAAAAACTAGAAATTTGCTGAAAAAAACAAAGATTACAGGTATAGTTAGACTTAGATTTCACTCATACACAACCTGTGAAATTCAGCAGTTATAGTTACCTGGGCTAACTATACCTTACGCCCCCGCAATGTACTGCTAATGACCTCAGACATTACATCATTCATGACATGGTCAGTTACATCACTCATGACATCACTCATGACACCTCAAATGAGCTGTGAATGGAATGGAACTATAATCACTAGAACTTTATTTAGGGATACTGTGTGTATATTAATTCTATTTTTTCTTTTCTTTCATGTAAGAACCATTATAATATGCAACGTGCCCAGATTAATATGGTCGATAGTCTTTCACTTTAACCCCTCCACTGCGCCGTCGATTTTGCGGAAGTGCGGCCAATGGCCGATGGCAGCATGGAAGGGGTTAAAGTAATGAGTAGTCCATTGTTTATGTTGATGTTTGCAATCCTAAGTATGTTTATTATGAACAAGTCAAGTTGACGAACATACAGGTATGGCGGTCATGGGGCAAGATATGATGAAATGACATTGTGTGCATATTAACACTTCTTTTTTTCTTTATTGTATCAATTCCTGAATTTTCACATTGTGACCAGGCCAATATGGCCGCCAGCTTTTTGGATTAAAGTAATATGTAGTCATTTGTTAATATTGGCAACTTTAGGCATTTGTACATTTACATAAGGATGCTACAATGATGTCTTGTATCGTTATCAAGGTTCGGACGAGCCAAAATGCATGGATTACGTCCTTTGCAGATTAAATAGTTCCAAACTACAACCTGAGTGCTGATTCCTTCCTTGTAAGAGTGAGAGGAGATTAAATACATATATAGAAAGTTCACCGGATAAAACACAAGTTTCAGGGACCTTATAGTTAGAAATTAGCATTTAAAAAACCTCAGAAATTCACTGAAAAAAACCACAGGTTTCATGGACGTCATAGTTAGTTGGACATTTCACTCGTACAAAGCAAAAGAAATTCAGCTGTTATAGTTAGTTGTGCTAACTATAACTTGCACCCACGCAATGCACTGCTGATGACGTCACATATTACATCACTCATGACATGGTCAGTGACATCACTGATGACATCACTGATGACATCTCAAATTACATTACTGATGACATCATCCATGTGATCATCTGCTGCACCTCCTCGCACCCTAATATACAGACCACCATTTTCGAAACCATAGACACACCAATACTAGTATAGCTACAATATTCTGTGCAGTATGCATGCAGACCTCTAACAAGCTACATACTATTTATACACTTTTCTAAATAGCCAGTTAGTGCCTAGGCAGTCTAGGAATCCTTCTGTCTGTCCCATGCACTTCTCCATTCACCCATCCAGCACTATCTACGTATCCTATCACTCCACCAATAACTAAGCACTTATAAATTCAGCACACACTTTCTTTGCAACACTGAAATGACTCCAGTTATTAGTCGTATACTTAAGAAATGGCGTAGTCACTAACACAAGTGCAGGCACAATATTTTGTACACTATGCGTGCAAACCTCTAACCAGCTACAGACTATTGATACACTCTTCTAAATACCCAGTTAGACCTATGCAATGTAGGAATCCTCCTGTCTGTCCCATGCATTTCTCCAAACACCCATCCAGCACTATCTACTTATCCTATTACTCCACCAATACCTAAGCACTTATAAATTCACTATACACCCTGTTTGTAATAATGTAATTATTCTAGTTACTAGTCATAAACTAATGGAATGGCCTAACTACTAACACAAGTACAGCTATAATATTTTGTGCACTATCCAAGCAGACCTCTAACTTGCTACCTACTATTGATACACTCTTCTAGATGCCCAGTTAGCACTCATGCAGAGTAGGCATTGTCCAGTGTGTCCCATGCACTTCTTTTATCACTTATCTTCCACTATACACTTATCCTATCACTTCATCAATACGTAAGCACTTATAAATTAAGTGTTCACTCTGTTTGCAGCACTGTCATCATTCCAGTTACTAGTGGTATTCTTACAAAATGACCTAGGTACCAACACAAGTATACATAAAATATTCTGTGCATAATCCCTACAAATCTCTAAGCAGATACATACTATTGGTCCACCACTCCATTAAATACTGAAGTAGTAGCCATGCAGCGTAGGATACCTCATGTCAGTCTCATGCAATTCTTCAATCACCCATCCAGCACTATTTTCTTATTATATCAGTCTCCCAATACCTAGCAGTCATGATGCAGATTTACATGCACCCTGCGCCACCTGTACGTCACTTTTTGTAACATAGTGATGGCGCGAGGCACTCCTTCGTATTTACAAGAAGAGGAAAAGCCATGCTGCATGTTTTTTCCTCTCCTTATAAATATGACCCCTTCATACACAGAACTTTGAGTTGAAGGGAGTTCCATAGGTGTTGCTGTGGGTGATCCCATGCAATACCCATAGAACAAGACACATCTCCAGATTTATGAGAAATCGTAAATCTGGAGCCGTGTGTGAATGCTGCGCCATCCTAGAGTTGGTCTAGCAAGGCGCAACGAGGAGAATTGTTTTCATTTCTATTCAGTCTTTCCTCTTTCAATGCATGCTGCATTACACAGCATACATTGAAGGAGGAAAATGCATTTACTGATTGTTTTTGTGCAGGAATGTGTCCCTTCCTGTACAAAAACATTCTCCGCACGTCACAGACATCATTGCACCATGGTGCTAGGGTGCCTGTGTCACCGCATGGCTGCTGTTTGTGCAGCAGTGCAGAGGGAAGCACAGAGTTGCAAAATATTCATGCACATATGTCACGTCCCTGTGCTCTGGAAGAGCCAGAGTGCAGGGCAGCTAAAGAGCTTGCAGTGTCACGCTGCAGTACTTCCTCATAAATCTTCACCTAAAAATTCACCATACACTACTAATGCATTCTTTCAGTCAATCATGCTGTATACATATATTCAACCAAACTTTCACACATTACCTTGCAATTATAGTTCTTTCTTTAACCAGATAAGGTAGCTCTGATAAGAACTTTTTTTTCTTATTTTTTCTTTTGTATTTTCTTTTTTTTTAACAATTCTGTATTTTTTGGGTGTTTTTTCAAAAAATGAACAAAAAAAGAATGAATAAAACAGAAAAACTTTCGGAATTACTTATCATTCCAAAAACAACATACAAAAATAAAATAACAACAATGGTTGCGTTCCGCAGCACAAACTGCTTCCACCGACTGCTTACCGAAGCATATAAGTTTCTTACACTACACGCAGTGTTGCTCGAGAACAGCAAATTCTGGCCTAATGTCTATTGTAGGTGTTCCTGAGGACGCTCCAGACGTACTTGCCACAGCAGGTGAGGGGTTCAACGCAGCTTGCCTCATTTCCTCCTGAGCAAGATTGAGAGAATGTGTGGTCCGGAGGTGCTTGTACATAAAAGCAGTGCCACAAGAGTATTTTTTTGTCACTGCCTCTTGACAGGACTCGGTCACAAATGTTGCACATCACCTTTCTTGCATTTACTTTCTTCTCTCCAGGTGGAAAAGTGAAGAATTTCCACATGACAGATTCCGGACTCTGTGGACTAGGTACCTCCTACAAGAATTCTTCTTCAGATGATACTTCCTCCTGCTGCTGCTGCTGTCCAGATGCCATTTTGTTTGATATGTTTTGAAAAACACCAAAAAAACAAGCAAAAACGGTTCTTGTAGGAAAAGAGATGTCTCTCTGAAGATTCTCCTACAAGAATGTTTAAAATGGTTCGGGTCCTTCAATAGTTACAGTGGGAAATGTTATGAACCAATTGCATTTTTTAGGTCACATGGGATCGGCGCATTCTGCGCTCATGAAGCACGCACCCGATGTGACTTCGTGAAAATATAAAAAAAAGTTTATTATAAGTACACATATATTATTTTTATGAATATCTTAGTAATCTCTTGCCCTAATTTGTATGTTAAAGACACATACATATCATTTTAGAACATTGAAAAATTTAGCGGGAGTTGCACACCTAGCACGCCCCAGCACCTATATGATGCCACGCGGGACCCGCCACCGCGCAAGCATCGCGTACCGTAATGCGCATGTGTTATGAATGCGCGGGAGAAAGAGTCGTGGACTGGTCGCATACCAATTGCGCACATCATGTAATATTAAATGTATATGATGTAACTGAAAAACACGCAGCTGTCACACACCGTATGTGGATCCTTCACGACTTTTCTATAATGGCAGCTAGAATCTGTGCACCCACTGTGATGTGTAAGCTTTGGGTGCACAACTCTGAAAAATGTTGGGAAGCAAAGAAAATAATATTAAAATATTAAAATAAAACAAAAAATGAAACAATATATCAGTTTGAATTTTTTTAACACATTTTTTTGCAATTTTCAGAAAAATATATAATGTTATATAATAAATAACATATTTATAAATAAACAGTTAAAAAATGTTGAAAATCATTACCAAAAAATAGGTATAACTACAGTTACACTTAAAAATTAGCATTCAAAAAAGCTTTGAAATTCACTGAAAAAAACATAGTTTCAGAGACGTTGTAGTTAGAAATTAGCATTTAGAAAACCATAGAAATTCCTCCGTTATAGTTAGTTCTGCTAACTATAACTCGCGCACCCGCAATGCACTGCTGATGATGTCACTTACATCATTATAGTGATGTCACATGACATGGTCAGTGGCATCACTGATGACATCTCAAATGACATCACTGATGACATCACTGATGATATCATCCAGATGACAATCTGATACACCTCATCATACACTAGTATAACATTTCATGACACACTGTAAAATACAGAGTGCCATATTTGAAACCATTGAAACACCAATACCAGTTACTACATACTCACTCACTGATTCCTAAGTCTACACACACAACTACCCATTCAACAACAGAATCACTTATACATGCAGTCACTAATTAATAGAACACGATCAAATGCACTTATACACATATATAGACATTGACACATCAGCAGTTATTCATTCGAATCCTTTATTCGATCTTACACATAAGATCATAAAAGTATTTACAGTCACAGTTTAAGAAAAGATATAGATAAAAATAGCATAAGTCATGATACTTTAAAATCCGCTAACATCCAATTCGGTTAAAATCTATTTAATCTTTATACATATACAAATATAATAGGAGTTTAAAAACAAGTCCTAAATCGTCTTATAAGTCGACCTGCTTCCTCTTTCTCAAACATGCCCTTAAAAACGATGCTAGCGAGAAACACACAAAAGAATTCTGCAAGGATTTGAGAGAAAACATTGCTACACGACAGAATTTAAAATTGTAACACTTACAAATCGGAACAATACAATTATGTCTTTCCTGGCAGTAAAGACCACAAATGAATAAAAGATGAAGATCATTTTGTGGGGGTAACTTGTCACATGGACACAGGGAAAGATCAGAATGTTTATATTTCTTCCCTGTATATCCTACCATCAGCGTTATCAAATTTAGGCGAAATCTTAATAAAATATATTTGTGATGTGGCAATGTAGCATCAGACAAATAAAAGTAGCTTCCCTCCTCCAGCACTGGGGTTAACTCATATAGACAAGCTGACTGAGCGTGGAATTTTTTCTCTCTTCTTAAGTATTGGGCTCTCTGAGTTAATATCTCAATTACTTTCCGCTTTGTAATGGTTTTAAAGGTGAATGGATCTTAAAAAAGGCGACTTAGACTGATTGTAATTAGTTCTGACTCCACGTACTTTATCCACCTGATCCTGCTGTAGTTGTCTGACTTTAAAATAGTTGGTATTACATTTTGGGTAAAGGGGACGGTGTCCCTACGCCATATAGAATGTCACAACAGGAGTGGTGCCATTTTGATAAAATCCATAATGTATGGTAGAGTCAGTTCCATATGAAGCACATAATTTGAATATGACTGGGGTAGGGAAGTAAAAGACTTAAAAAACATATTGTCAATGGATTGCAGAGAATCGCTGGGAGCTATCCCCCATACTGCTGCCCCATACACCACTGCCACCTTTGTTTTTGCATGAAATATTTTTTTCATAGGAATTAGAGCTTTAGCTCCCAATCTTTTGGAAACTGCAATTTGGACCATGATTGATTTTAAAGAAATATGGTGGTCTTTCTCATTTCCCTGCACCTGCAATAATTATAAACGATTTGGTCTGATTGACCTTTAAATATAGTGAATGCATAAAAACCGCATAGGCTGATATAAGATGTTGCAGCCCCATCCCAGTTCAGGCCATCAGAACGGCGTCATCAGCATACGCCAAGATCGGTACCAGCTGATGGTTGGAGAGCATGGGGACATCCAACGCTGCGCCCTCAAGATGTTTTCCCACGCCGTTAGTATAGATGGTAAATAAAAACTGTGCCAAGGTGCAGTCTTGCCTTTCCCCTCTTAAGATCTTAAATGATCGGATACACTCCCTGTTCTTTCCATAGAGGACTGACGAGGAGGCGTCAGAGTACAGCTGTCTGATGAAGTCGACCAATGCCTGATTGATTCCCATCTCCTCCATTATCTGCCAGAGTCTAGGGTGGGACACGCAGTCAAAAGCTGCTGACAGGTCCATAAAGGCAAGATAGATCTTCCCACACTTGGCTCTGACATATCTGTCCATGATCAATGAGAGGTTAAGGCATTGGTCTATCGTACACTTACCCTCCTGTAAGCCATATTGGGACTCCATTAAAATATTCTTACTCCTCACCCATGCCTCCAATTTTGTTAGAAGAAGGCGGCCCATGAGTTTGGCCGTTGTATCAATTAGCGAAATTGCCCGGTAATTTTTAGGATTACTTTTATCTCCCTTTTTGTAGACTGGGACGATTATGCTAGTGTTAGAAGACACGGGGGAACAAACTAAAGGGATTTCATTAAAAACATTAGTTAGAATGGGGACCCATATATCTGTGTCCTCAAATAAGAAGTCCATTGGAACACCATCGGGACCCGGGGGTTTCCCAGTACTGCAGGCCTTAATTCCATCCCTAACTTCTTTAGTGAGAAAAGAGAGAGGATTCCTGGAGATAATACAAACCGGTGGTATTGGGTAATTGGTTGGAGAAAAGGCACCTTTAAAGTGAGCCTTCCACTCCTCCTCCCCTACCTTAACATTGAGTGATGTATAATTAGGCATTTTGAAGTGGGGTGCCATTTATTATTCCACCAGATTTGCCAAAAGGATAGGTCTTGATCCAGAAAGCATGTTTTTTTTAAAATGGTGTAAATCCAGTCAGTAGTTGCAGAGAAATCCCAAAAATAATAATATAGATATCTGAGGGCCAAGGAGGATTCGCAAACCCTCCTGACCATGACCTTCATTCTGGTTGGCTGTCAATACTCCAAACCAGGAAGGGTTGGCAGCAATCTTGTGACTCGGTTTTACTGAGTCACAAGAACAGTGTTTAAAAAAGGATAAAAAACAAGAAAAAGGAGCCTACCAGGTACCTCCAGTAAGCCCCTCACAGTGGGATTGCTGAGAGGTGGTCCAAGGCCATGCCACTTTTTATACGGCTCTGCAACTCGCCTCTTGGTGCATTGCTGGTGGGGCAATGAGGTCCACTTATGTCCTGAGGACCTCAGGGCTGAAGTGGACTTCATCCCCCAAGAAGCAGTGCACCAGGAGGCGTGTTTGCAGAGTGGTGTAAAAAGGGGCGTGGCCTCAGAACACTCTCAGCAATCCAGCTGTGTGAGTCTTACTGGACATTCCCGGTGCTTTAGTTGCCCCCCCAGGGACCCTCAGGATTCAAAGGGACTTAATCCCAGGTGCATTTGCACAGTGGTGCAGTAAGGGGACATGGCCTGTGTCCACCGGTCAGCTATCCTACTATCTTGGGCATACTGGCGGTATCAGGAAGGGAGCTGGCCCCTAAGTGCCCCCAGCAGCATTGGGGACTTTAATCCCCATCCAAGAGCATGCCAGGAAATGTGTTTGTAGAGTGATGCAGAAAGGGGGCATGGCCTGCTACGAGAACTTTTGTGTGGGACTTACTGGAGCTAATAGGAGGGGGAATTGGTACCCAAGGTTGACCTTAAGGGCTAACTACCCCTCCCATTACGTCCTGTAAATCCCACACTGTGGGATTGCTAAGAGATCTTTGGAGGCCATGTTTACCTTTCTTCATCACTCTGCAAAAGTGCCTCCTGGAAAAAGTACTAGTTGGGGGATGAAGTACACTTTACTCCTGAGGGATTTTAGCGGCCAAGCAGCCCTTCTGGTACCTCCTGTAAGTCCTATGCAGTGGAATTCCTGAGCGCTGGTTGGAGGCCCAGCCCCCTTACTCCACCAGTCTGCAAATGCTACTACCAGTTAAAGAAGCACTTGTAATGTAATAGGTCTCACATTTGCAAGAGTTATAGCTACTAGCATTGTAAACTTATAAGTGTTTTTTATTAATGTTTCTTGGAGTGGAGTGGATGTAGGTTGTGTGTAGTGGAATTATGTGGTATGTTGTGCAGTGAAATAATGTGGATGGAAAGTATGTGGTATTTAGTGTGTAGAAATTGTGTAGAGTGGGATTATGTGTTATGGAGAGTAATTGTGTGGTATGATAGTCTGTGTTATGGAGCGGTAACCTTAGGTTTAGTCTTCCTCGTTTTCATAGAAGCTAAAGGATAAACTCAAAGAGACAAAAAAAGAAGGAACCACTGAGGAGCACTTCTGGACCAAGTCAGGCATACTGTTTTGCTGCACTGACTTTTGCTCAGTTATACATTTTCCGCAATTGCCACATAATCCATCATCTGCTGCATAATCTGCAGATTTGAACAAAAAAACATTGTTTCTAGCTCTAACAGCTCAAACATTACCAGAAATGCAGCAACAGGTGTTACAGCATGGCGGAAAGCCATTTGCAAACCTGGAATAGTCACCTGTTACTTATTGCTAAATTTGGTTATTTAATTGGTAATAATAGTGCGCAACCCACTCTTCTTCCTTGCCTCTTTCTGCATTTCTGTTGCTTCTTTCTGCACCTTTGACTTCTTTTTCTGTTCTTCTTTTGCATCATTCTACTCATCTCTCTTTTACTTTCTGCACCTCTCTTGCCTCTTTCTGTACCTCTGTTGTCTCTTTTTGCACCTCACTTGCTTCTTTGTGTACCCCCTCTTACCTCTTCCTGCACCTTTCTTCCTTCTTTCTGCACCTCTTTTGCCTCTTTCTGTACCCCTGTTCCCTCTTTCTGAACCTCTCCTGCCTGTTTCTGTACCTCTCTTGCCTTTTTTTCTGCACCTCTGTTCCTTCTTTTAGCACTTCTCTTGCCTCTTTCTGTACCCCATTTGCCTTTTTCTGCACTTCTGATGGTTCTTTTGCGCTGTTCTTGCTTCTTTATGCACCTATCTTGAAATTTTCTGCACCCCTCTTCCCACTTTCTGTACCACTCTTGCCTCTGTCTGCACCCCTGTTCTCTCTTTCTGCACCTCCTTTGCCTGTTTCTGCAACTTCCTTGCCTCTCTCTGCAGTTCTCTTCCCTACTTCTGCACTTCTGTTGCTTTTTTTTGCCCTTCATTTGCCTCTTTCTGGACCTTTCGTGCTTCTTTCTGCACCTCTCGTGCTTCTTTCTGCACCTTTCTTGCTTCTTTCTGCACCTGTCTTCCATTTTTTGCATCCATCGTGTCTCTTTTTGCAGTTCTCTTGCCATTTTTTGCACCTCTCTTGCCTCTTTCTGTACCTCACGTGCCTCTTTCTGCACTTCTCTTGCTTCTTTCTACACCTCTTTTGCTTGTTTCTGCAATTCTCTTGCCTCCGTCTGCACTGCTCTTGCTTGTTTCTGCACCTCTCTTGTGTCTTTCTACACCTCTTTTGCTTGTTTCTGCAATTCTCTTGCCTCCGTCTGCACTGCTCTTGCTTGTTTCTGCACCTCTTTTGTGTCTTTCTGCACCTCTCTTGCCTTTTTCTGCATCTCACTTGCTACTTTCTGCACCGCTCTTGCCTCGTTCTGCAACCCTCTCCCTCTTTCTGCACCTCTCTTGCCTCTTTCTATACCCCTGTTTTCTCTTTCTGTTCATTTCCTGCCTGTTTCTGCACTTCTCTTGCCTCTTTCTGCACTTCTCTTTCTTCTTTCTGCATCCTTTCTGCTTCTTTCTGCACCCCTCTTGTCTCTTTCCGTACCTCTCTTGTACATTTCTTTATCACCCTTATCTATTTCTGCATCACTGTTCCCTTTTTCTGCAGCTTTCTTGCCTGTTTCTACACATCCCTTGCCTCTTTTGTCATCTCTGTTGCTTCTTTCTGCACTTCTATTGCCTATTTCTGTACCTCTGTTGCTTCTTTCTGTACTTCTCTTGCTTCTTTCTGTACCCCATTTGTCTCTTTGTGCACCTCTTCTAGCTCTTTGTGCACCTATCTTGCCTTTTCTGCAGATCTCTTGCTTCTTTCTGCATCTCTTTTGCTTCTTTCTGCACTTTTCTTGACTCTTTCTGTACCCTGCTTGCCTCTTTCGGCACCTCTGTTAGTTCTTTCTCTACTGCTCTTGTTTCTTTCTGCACCTCTCTTGCAAATTTCTGCATCCCTCTTGCCTCTTTCTGTACCCCTCTTCCGTCTTTCTGCACTTCTCTTGCCTCTGTCTGCACAACTGTTCCCTCTTTCTCCACACCTTTTGCATGTGTCTACAACTCTTTTGCCTCTTTCTGCAGTTCTTTTGCCTCCTTCTGTAACTTACTTGCCTTTTTGTGCACTTCTCTTGCTTCTTTCTGTACATTTTCTCCCTTTTTCTGCACATCTCTTACATCATTCTGTACCTCTCTTACCTCTTTCTGCACATCTCCTTGCTCTTTCTGCATTGCCTTTGCCTCTTATTGCATTCCTCTTGCCTCTTTCTGCACCACTTTTACCTCTTTCTGCACTTCTCTCTCCTCTTTCTGCACCCCTCTTGCCTCTTTCTGCACCTCTAATGCTTCTTTCTGGACTTTCCTTACTTCTTTCTGCATCCCACTTGCTTCTTTCTGAACCCCTTTTGCCTTGTTGTGCAACCCTATTCCCTCTTTATGCACCTCTCTGCTTCTTTCTGCACCCCTCTTGCCTCTTTCAGCACCACTGTTTCTTCTTTCTACACTTCTCTTGCTTCTTTCTACACACCTCTTGCCTCTTTCTGTACCCTTTTACTTCTTTGTGGTCCTCTCCTGCCTCCTTCTGTACCTATCTTGCCTTTTTCTGCACCTTCCCTGCCTGTTTCTGCACCTCTCTTGTCTCTTTCCGCACTTTTCTTCCATCTTTCTGCATCCTCTTCTGCTTTTTTCTGCACCCCTCTCGCCTCTTTCAGCACCACTGTTGCTTCTCTCTATACTTTTCTTGCTTCTTTCTACAACCCTCTTGCCTCTTTCTCTACCCCGTTTGCCTCTTTCTGCAGTACTGTTGGTTCTATTGCACTGTTTTTGCTTCTTTCTGCACCTATCTTGAAATTTTCTGCACCCCTCTGGCATCTTTTTGCACCCCTCCTCCCACTTTCTGCACCTCTCTTGCCTCTTTCTACACACCTCTTGCCTCTTTCTGTAGCCTGTTACCTCTTTGTGCTCCTCTCTTGACTTTTTCTGTACCTTTCCTGCCTGTTTCTGTTCCTCTGTTGCCTCATTCTGCACTTTGGTTCCATCGTTCTGCACCCCTCCTGCTTCTTTCTGCACCCCTCCTGCCTCTTTCCGCACCACTGTTGCTTCTTTCCACACTTCTCTTGCTTCTTTCTACACCCCTCTTGCCTCTTTCTGTATCCCGTTTGCCTCTTTCTACAGTTCTGTTGGTTCTTTTGCACTGTTCTTGCTTCTTTCTGCACCTATCTTGAAATTTTCTGTACCCCTCTCGCATATTTTTGCACCCCTCTTCCCCCTTTGTGCACCTCACTTGCCTCTGTCTGCACCCATGTTCTCTCTTTATGCACTTCCATTGCTAGTTTCTGCAACTTCCTTGCCTCTTTTTGCAGTTCTCCTCCATACTTCTGTACCTCTGTTGCTTCTTTTTGCACTTCTTTTGCCTCTTTTTGGATCTCTCTTGCTTCTTTCTGCATCCCTGTTGTTTCTTTCTGCACTCATCTTTCCTCTTTCTGTAGTTCTCTTGCTTGTGTCTGCAAATCTCTTGTTTTGCACCTCACTTGCTTCTTTCTGCGCCCTTCCTCCTTTTTTGTACCCATCTTGCCTCTTTCTGGAGTTCTCCTGCCATTTTCTGCACCTCTCTTGCATCTTTCTGCACCTCACTTGCCTCTTTCTGCACTTTGCTTACTTCTTTCTACACCTCTAGTGTTTCTTTCAGCAATTCTCTTGCCTCTTTCTGCACTTCTCTTGCTTGTTTCTGCACCTCTCTTGCATCTTTCTGCACCCCTGTTGCCGTTTTGCACCTCACTTGCTTCTTTCTGTGCCCCTCTTGCCTCTTTCTGTACATATTTCCCTGTTTCTGCACCTCTATTGCCTCTTTCTGCACCACTGTTTCCTCTTTCTGCACCTTTATTGCCTGTTTCTGCACCTCTCTTGCATCTTTCTGCACCCCTGTTGCCGTTTTGCACCTCACTTGCTTCTTTCTGTGCCCCTCTTGCCTCTTTCTGTACATATTTCCCTGTTTCTGCACCTCTATTGCCTCTTTCTGCACCACTGATTCCTCTTTCTGCACCTTTTTTGCCTGTTTCTGCACCTCTCTTGCCTCTTTCTGTACCCTTCCCGGCTCTTTCAGAAACTCTGTTGCTTCTTTCTGCACTTCTCTTCTTTCTTTCTGCACCCCTCCTGTCTCAATCTGTATCCATCTTGCCTGTTTGTTCACCTCTACTACCTGTTTCTGCACCCCTCTTGCCTCTTTATGTACATCTGCTGTTTCTTTTTGTACCTTTAGCAAAGTTCAGCATCTCTTTTGCCTCTTTCTGCACACCTCTTCACTATTTCGCCGCCCTTCTTGCTTCTTTTTTTTTTTTATTTAAACATTTTTATTTATGGGTGGCACAAGCAATTTAAACATATACAAAAATACTTCATTTAACAAAACTTTCCAGCGTCTGCATAAATGTTTACAAGAAGCAGTTATACGAGAAAAAGATAAAAAGAAAAAAAATAGTTAAACATAAGAATACGAGATAAATAGGCAAAGGAATCAGATACATCTAAAGGATAGCAAAGTAATAATATAATACAGGGCTTCAATTCAGATTAGTTCTATTCATATGTAGGAAACAGGCTTCTTTTTGTACTTCTTTTGTTTCTGTCTGCACTGCTCTTGCTTCTTTCTGTACCTCTCCTGCAAATTTCTATACACTCTTACCCCTTCCTGTTCCTCTGTTCCCTCTTTCTGTACTTTCTTGCCTGTTTCTGCACCTCTCTTGCCTCTTCTGGCACCACCATTGCTTCATTCTACACTTATCTTGCCTCTTTTTACACCCCTCTTACCTCTTTCATCAACTATGTTGCTTCTTTCTGCACTTTACTTTTTCCTTTCTGCACCTTTCATGCCTGTTTCTGCAGATCTATTGATTCTCTCTGCACTTCTCTTCCTTCTTTCTGTATAACTCCTGCTTCTTTCCGCACCCCTCGTGGCTCTTCCAGCACCTCTGTTGCTTCTTTCTGCACTTCTCTAACTTCTTTCTGCACCCCTCTTGCCTCTTTCTGCACCTCTGTTACTACGTTCTGCACTTCTATTGCCTCTTACTACACCCCTCTTGCCTCTTTCAGGCAAGAGAGCTTCCGTCTGCACTTCCCTTGCTTCTTTCTGTATCTCTCTTGCCTCTTTTTGTACTCATTTTGCCTCTTTGTACACATCCCCTGCCTCTTTGTGCACCTCTCTTGCCTTTTTCTGCAGATATCTTGCCTCTTTATGCACCTCCTTTGCTTCTTTATACACTTTTCTTGCCTCTTTCTGTACACATCTTGCCTCTTTCTGCACCACTTTTGGTTCTTTCTGCACTGCTCATGCTTCTTTCTGCACCTCTATTACAAATTTGTGCATCCCTCTTGCCTCTTTCTACAGCCCTCTTTCCTCTTTCTAAACTTCTCTTGACTCTGTCTGCATACCTGTGCCTTTGTTCTGCACCCCTTTTGCATGCATCTGCAACTCTCTTGCCTCTTTTTGCAGTTCTCTTGCCTCCTTCTGTACTTTACTTGCCTATTTGTGCACTTCTCTTGCTTCTTTCTGTATCCTTCTTCCACTTTTTTGTACAGCTCTCGCCTCTTGCTGCAACTTTCTTGCCTCTTTCTACACCCCTCTTGCTTCTTTATGCACCTCTGTTGCGTCTTCATGCACTTGTTTACCTCTTTCTGTACTTCTCTTTCTTCTTTCAGTACACCTGTTGTCTCTTTCTGTACTCATCTTTGCTGTTTCTGCACCTTTCATGCTTCTTTCTGCACCTGTCTTCCTTTTTTTGCATCCGTCATGCTTCTTTCTGCAGTTCTCTTGCCATTTTTGCACCTCTTTTGCCTCTTTCTGTACCTCACTTGCCTCTTTCTGCACTTCTCTTCCTTCTTTCTAGCAATTCTATTGCCGCTTTCTGCACTTCTCTTGCTTGTTTCTGCACCTCTTTTGCGTCTTTCTACACCTCTCTTGCCTTTTTCTGCATCTCATTTGCTTCTTTCTGCACCCCATTGCCTCCTTCTGCAACCCTCTTCCCTCTTTCTGTACCTCTCTTGCCTCTTTCTGCATCCCTGTTCCCTCTTTCTGTACATTTTCTGCCTGTTTCTGCACCTCTCTTTCCTCTTCTTGCCTCTTTCTGCACCTCTGTTAGTTCTTTCTGCAGTGCTCTTGCTTCTTTCTGCACCTCTGTTGTAAATTTCTGCATTCCTCTTGCATCTTTCTGTACCCCTCTTCCCTCTGTCTGTACTTCTCTTGCCTCTGTCTGGACAACGGTTCCCTCTTTCTGCTCGCCTTTTGCATGTTTCTGCAACTATCTTGCCTCTTTCAGCAGTTCTTTTGCCTCCTTCTGTACCTTGCCTTTTTGTGCACCTTTCTTGTTTCTTTCTGCACTCTTTTTCGCCTTTTTCAGCAAACTTTTCCCCTTTTTCTGCACATTTCTTGCCTTTTTCTGCACCTCTCTTGCCTTTTTCTGGACCTCTCTTTGCTCTTTTTGCACTGCTTTTGCCTCTTCCTGCATTCCTCTTGCCTCTTTCTGTACCACTTTTATTTCTTTCTGTACTTCTCTCTCCTCTTTCTGTACCCTATTGCCTATTTCTGCACCTCTGTTGCTTCTATCTGTACTTTTTTGCCTCTCTCTTCACCTCTCTTGCTTATGTCTGCACCACTGCTTTCTCTTTCTTCACTTCTCTTGCTTCTTTCCGCACTTCTCCTGCTTCTTTCCATATCTCTCTTGCTTCTTTCTGCACCCTTCTTCCCTTTTTTGCATCCCTTTTGCCCCTTTTTGGAGTTCTCTTGCCACTTTCTGCATCTCTCTTGACTCTTTCTGTACCTCAACTGCCTCTTTCTGGACTTGTTTTACTTCTTTCTGCATTTCACTTGCTTCTTTCTGTACACCTCTTGCCTTGTTTTGCAACCCTCTTCCCTCTTTCGGCACCTCTCTTGTCTCTTTCTGCACTTTTCTTCCATCTTTCTGCATGCCCCTGCTTCTTTCTGCACCCCTTTTTCCTCTTTCAGCACCACTGTTGCTTATTTCCACACTTCTCCTGCTTCTTTCTATATCTCTCTTGCTTCTTTCTGCACCCTTCTTCCATTTTTTGCATCCCTTTTGCCCCTTTTTGGAGTTCTCTTGCCACGTTCTGCATCTCTCTTGACTCTTTCTGTACCTCAACTGCCTCTTTCTGGACTTCTCTTACTTCTTTCTGCATCTCACTTGCTTCTTTCTGCACACCTCTTGCCTTGTTCTGCAACCCTCTTCCCTCTTTCGGCACCTCTCTTGTCTCTTTCTGCACTTTTCTTCCATCTTTCTGCATGCCCCTGCTTCTTTCTGCACCCCTCTTGCCTCTTTCAGCACCACTGTTGCTCATTTCTACACTTCTCTTGCTTCTTTCTATACCCCTCTTCCTTCTTTCTGTACCTCCTTTACCTCTTTGTGCACCTCTCCTGCCTCTTTGTGCACCTCTTGTATTTTTCTGCAGATCTCTTGCCTCTTTATGGACCTCCTTTGCTTCTTTATGCACTTTTTTGCCTCTTTCTGTACCCGTCTTGCCTCTTTCTGCACCTCTGTTGGTTGTTTCTGCACTGCTCATGCTTCTTTCTACAGCTCTGTTGCAAATTTCTACATCCTTCTTGCCTCTTTCTATAGCCCTCTTTCCTCTTACTGCACTCCATTTGCCTTTGTCTGCATACCTGTTCCTTTGTTCTGGACCCCTATTGCATGTTTCTGCAACTTTCTTGCCTCTTTCTGCAGTGCTCTTGCCTCCTTCTGCACTTTACTTGCCTATTTGTGCACTTCTCTTGCTTCTTTCTGTACCCTTCCCGGCTCTTTCAGAAACTCTGTTGCTTCTTTCTGCACTTCTCTTCTTTCTTTCTGCACCCCTCCTGTCTCAATCTGTATCCATCTTGCCTGTTTGTTCACCTCTACTACCTGTTTCTGCACCCCTCTTGTCTCTTTATGCACATCTGCTGTTTCTTTCTGTACCTTTAGCAAATTGCAGCATCTCTTTTGCCTCTCTCTGTACACCTCCTCACTATTTTGCCACCCTTCTTGCTTCTTTTTGAACTTCTTTTGTTTCTGTCTGCACTGCTCTTGCTTCTTTCTGTACCTCTCTTGCAAATTTCTATACACTCTTACCCCTTCCTGTTCCTCTGTTCCCTCTTTCTGTACTTTCTTTACTGTTTCTGCACCTCTCTTGCCTCTTCAGGCACCACCATTGCTTCATTCTACACTTATCTTGCCTCTTTGTACACCCCTCTTACCTCTTTCATCAACTATGTTGCTTCTTTCTGCACTTCACGTTTTCCTTTCTGCACCTTTCATGCCTGTTTCTGCAGATCTATTGATTCTCTCTGCACTTCTCTTCCTTCTTTCTGTATAACTCCTGCTTCTTTCCGCACCCCTCGTGGCTCTTCCAGCACCTCTGTTGCTTCTTTCTGCACTTCTCTAACTTCTTTCTGTACCCCTCTTGCCTCTTTCTGCACCTCTGTTACTACTTTCTGCACTTCTATTGCCTCTTACTACACCCCTCTTGCCTCTTTCAGGCAAGAGAGCTTCTGTCTGCACTTCCCTTGCTTCTTTTTGTATCTCTCTTGCCTCTTTTTGTACTCATTTTGCCTCTTTGTACACATCCCCTGCCTATGTGTGCACCTCTCTTGCCTTTTTCTGCAGATCTCTTGCCTCTTGATGCACCTCCTTTGCTTCTTTATGCACTTTTCTTGCCTCTTTCTGTACACATCTTGCCTCTTTCTGCACCACTTTTGGTTCTTTCTGCACTGCTCATGCTTCTTTTTGCACCTCTATTACAAATGTTTGCATCCCTCTTGCCTCTTTTTACAGCCCTCTTTCCTCTTTCTAAACTTCTCTTGCCTCTGTTTGCATACCTGTGCCTTTGTTCTGCACCCCTTTTGCATGCTTCTGCAACTCTCTTGCCTCTTTTTGCAGTTCTCTTGCCTCCTTCTGTACTTTACTTGCCTATTTGTGCACTTCTCTTGCTTCTTTCTGTATCCTTCTTCCACTTTTTTGTACAGCTCTCGCCTCTTGCTGTAACTTTCTTGCCTCTTTCTACACCCCTCTTGCTTCTTTATGCACCTCTGTTGCATCTTCATGCACTTGTTTACCTCTTTCTGTACCTCTCTTGCTTCTTTCAGTACACCTGTTGTCTCTTTCTGTACTCATCATTGCTGTTTCTGCACCTTTCTTGCTTCTTTCTGCACCTGTCTTCCTTTTTTTGCATCCGTCATGCTTCTTTCTGCAGTTCTCTTGCCATTTTTGCACCTCTTTTGCCTCTTTCTGTACCTCACTTGCCTCTTTCTGCACTTCTCTTCCTTCTTTCTAGCAATTCTATTGCCGCTTTCTGCACTTCTCTTGCTTGTTTCTGCACCTCTCTTGCGTCTTTCTACACCTCTCTTGCCTTTTTCTGCATCTCATTTGCTTCTTTCTGCACCCCATTGCCTCGTTCTGCAACCCTCTTCCCTCTTTCTGTACCTCTCTTGCCTCTTTCTGCATCCCCGTTCCCTCTTTCTGTACCTTTCCTGCCTGTTTCTGCACCTCTCTTTCCTCTTTATGCAATACTCTATCTTCTTTCTGCATCCTTCCTGCTTCTTTCTGCACCCCTCTTGCCTCTTTCAGCACCTCTCTTGCAAATTTCTGTATCCCTCTTACCTCTTTCTACATCCCTGTTCCCTTTTTCTGCACCTTTCTTGCCTGTTTCTACGCCTCCCTTGCCTCTTTTGGCATATCTGTTGCTTCTTTCTGTACTCCCATTGCCTCTTTCTGTACCACTATTGGTTCTTTCTGCACTTCTCTTGCTTCTTTAAGCACCCCTCTTGCCTCTTTCTGTACCCCTTTTGTATCTTTGTGTGCCTCTCCTGCCTCTTTGTGCACATATCTTGCCTTTTCTGCAGATCTCTTGCCTCTTTTTGCACCTCTTTTGCTGCTTTCTGCAATTTTCTTACCTCTTTCTGTACCCCTCTTGCCTCTTTCTGCACCTCTGTTAGTTCTTTCTGCAGTGCTCTTGCTTCTTTCTGCACCTCTGTTGTAAATGTCTGCATTCCTCTTGCATCTTTCTGTACCCCTCTTCCCTCTGTCTGTACTTTTCTTGCCTCTGTCTGGACAACGGTTCCCTCTATCTGCACGCCTTTTGCATGTTTCTGCAACTATCTTGCCTCTTTCAGCAGTTCTTTTGCCTCCTTCTGTACCTTGCCTTTTTGTGCACTTTTCTTGTTTCTTTCTGCACCCTTTTTCGCCTTTTTTAGCCAACTTTTCCCCTTTTTCTGCACATCTCTTGCCTTTTTCTGCACCTCTCTTGCCTTTTTCTGCACATCTCTTTGCTCTTTCTGCACTGCTTTTGCCTCTTCCTGCATTCCTCTTGCCTCTTTCTGTACCACTTTTATTTCTTTCTGTACTTCTCTCTCCTCTTTCTGTACCCTATTGCCTATTTCTGCACCTCTGTTGCTTCTATCTGTACTTCTTTTGCATCTCTCTTCACCTCTCTTGTTTATGTCTGCACCACTGCTTTCTCTTTCTTCACTTCTCTTGCTTCTTTCCACACTTCCCCTGCTTCTTTCCATATCTCTCTTGCTTCTTTCTGCACCCTTCTTCCCTTTTTTGCATCCCTTTTGCCCCTTTTTGGAGTTCTCTTGCCACTTTCTGCATCTCTCTTGACTGTTTCTGTACCTCAACTGCCTCTTTCTGGACTTCTTTTACTTCTTTCTGCATTTCACTTGCTTCTTTCTGTACACCTCTTGCCTTGTTTTGCAACCCTCTTCCCTCTTTCGGCACCTCTCTTGTCTCTTTCTGCACTTTTCTTCCATCTTTCTGCATGCCCCTGCTTCTTTCTGCACCCCTTTTGCCTCTTTCAGCACCACTGTTGCTTATTTCCACACTTCTCCTGCTTCTTTCTATATCTCTCTTGCTTCTTTCTGCACCCTTCTTCCATTTTTTGCATCCCTTTTGCCCCTTTTTGGAGTTCTCTTGCCACTTTCTGCATCTCTCTTGACTGTTTCTGTACCTCAACTGCCTCTTTCTGGACTTCTTTTACTTCTTTCTGCATTTCACTTGCTTCTTTCTGCACACCTCTTGCCTTGTTCTGCAACCCTCTTCCCTCTTTCGGCACCTCTCTTGTCTCTTTCTGCACTTTTCTTCCATCTTTCTGCATGCCCCTGCTTCTTTCTGCACCCCTCTTGCCTCTTTCAGCACCACTGTTGCTTATTTCTACACTTCTCTTGCTTCTTTCTATACCCCTCTTCCCTCTTTCTGTACCCCCTTTACCTCTTTGTGCACCTCTCCTGCCTCTTTGTGCACCTCTTGTCTTTTTCTGCAGATCTCTTGCCTCTTTATGGACCTCCTTTGCTTCTTTATGCACTTTTTTGCCTCTTTCTGTACCCGTCTTGCCTCTTTCTGCACCTCTGTTGGTTGTTTCTGCACTGCTCATGCTTCTTTCTACAGCTCTGTTGCAAATTTCTACATCCTTCTTGCCTCTTTCTATAGCCCTTTTTCCTCTTACTGCACTTCATTTGCCTTTGTCTGCATACCTGTTCCTTTGTTCTGGACCCCTATTGCATGTTTCTGCAACTCTCTTGCCTCTTTCTGCAGTTCTCTTGCCTCCTTCTGCACTTTACTTGCCTATTTGTGCACTTCTCTTGCTTCTTTCTGTACCCTTCCCGGCTCAATATGTATCCATCTTGCCTGTTTGTTCACCTCTACTACCTGTTTCTGCACCCCTCTTGCCTCTTTATGCACATCTGCTGTTTCTTTCTGTACCTTTAGCAAATTTCAGCATCTCTTTTGCCTCTCTCTGTACACCTCTTCACTATTTTGCCACCCTTCTTGCTTCTTTTTGTACTTCTTTTGTTTCTGTCTGCACTGCTCTTGCTTCTTTCTGTACCTCTCTTGCAAATTTCTATACACTCTTACCCCTTCCTGTTCCTCTGTTCCCTCTTTCTGTACTTTCTTTCCTGTTTCTGCACCTCTCTTGCCTCTTCTGGCACCACCATTGCTTCATTCTACACTTATCTTGCCTCTTTTTACACCCCTCTTACCTCTTTCATCAACTATGTTGCTTCTTTCTGCACTTCACGTTTTCCTTTCTGCACCTTTCATGCCTGTTTCTGCAGATCTATTGATTCTCTCTGCACTTCTCTTCCTTCTTTCTGTATAACTCCTGCTTCTTTCCGCACCCCTCGTGGCTCTTCCAGCACCTCTGTTGCTTCTTTCTGCACTTCTCTAACTTCTTTCTGTACCCCTCTTGCCTCTTTCTGCACCTCTGTTACTACTTTCTGCACTTCTATTGCCTCTTACTACACCCCTCTTGCCTCTTTCAGGCAAGAGAGCTTCTGTCTGCACTCCCCTTGCTTCTTTCTGTATCTCTCTTGCCTCTTTTTGTACTCATTTTGCCTCTTTGTACACATCCCCTGCCTATTTGTGCACCTCTCTTGCCTTTTTCTGCAGATCTCTTGCCTCTTGATGCACCTCCTCTGCTTCTTTATGCACTTTTCTTGCCTCTTTCTGTACACATCTTGCCTCTTTCTGCACCACTTTTGGTTCTTTCTGCACTGCTCATGCTTCTTTTTGCACCTCTATTACAAATGTTTGCATCCCTCTTGCCTCTTTTTACAGCCCTCTTTCCTCTTTCTAAACTTCTCTTGCCTCTGTTTGCATACCTGTGCCTTTGTTCTGCACCCCTTTTGCATGCTTCTGCAACTCTCTTGCCTCTTTTTGCAGTTCTCTTGCCTCCTTCTGTACTTTACTTGCCTATTTGTGCACTTCTCTTGCTTCTTTCTGTATCCTTCTTCCACTTTTTTGTACAGCTCTCGCCTCTTGCTGTAACTTTCTTGCCTCTTTCTACACCCCTCTTGCTTCTTTATGCACCTCTGTTGCGTCTTCATGCACTTGTTTACCTCTTTCTGTACCTCTCTTGCTTCTTTCAGTACACCTGTTGTCTCTTTCTGTACTCATCCTTGCTGTTTCTGCACCTTTCTTGCTTCTTTCTGCACCTGTCTTCCTTTTTTTGCATCCGTCATGCTTCTTTCTGCAGTTCTCTTGCCATTTTTGCACCTCTTTTGCCTCTTTCTGTACCTCACTTGCCTCTTTCTGCACTTCTCTTCCTTCTTTCTAGCAATTCTATTGCCGCTTTCTGCACTTCTCTTGCTTGTTTCTGCACCTCTCTTGCGTCTTTCTACACCTCTCTTGCCTTTTTCTGCATCTCATTTGCTTCTTTCTGCACCCCATTGCCTCGTTCTGCAACCCTCTTCCCTCTTTCTGTACCTCTCTTGCCTCTTTCTGCATCCCCGTTCCCTCTTTCTGTACCTTTCCTGCCTGTTTCTGCACCTCTCTTTCCTCTTTATGCAATACTCTATCTTCTTTCTGCATCCTTCCTGCTTCTTTCTGCACCCCTCTTGCCTCTTTCAGCACCTCTCTTGCAAATTTCTGTATCCCTCTTACCTCTTTCTACATCCCTGTTCCCTTTTTCTGCACCTTTCTTGCCTGTTTCTACGCCTCCCTTGCCTCTTTTGGCATATCTGTTGCTTCTTTCTGTACTCCCATTGCCTCTTTCTGTACCACTATTGGTCCTTTCTGCACTTCTCTTGCTTCTTTAAGCACCCCTCTTGCCTCTTTCTGTACCCCTTTTGTATCTTTGTGTGCCTCTCCTGCCTCTTTGTGCACATATCTTGCCTTTTCTGCAGATCTCTTGCCTCTTTTTGCACCTCTTTTGCTGCTTTCTGCAATTTTCTTACCTCTTTCTGTACCCCTCTTGCCTCTTTCTGCACCTCTGTTAGTTCTTTCTGCAGTGCTCTTGCTTCTTTCTGCACCTCTGTTGTAAATGTCTGCATTCCTCTTGCATCTTTCTATACCCCTCTTCCCTCTGTCTGTACTTTTCTTGCCTCTGTCTGGACAACGGTTCCCTCTTTCTGCACGCCTTTTGCATGTTTCTGCAACTATCTTGCCTCTTTCAGCAGTTCTTTTGCCTCCTTCTGTACCTTGCCTTTTTGTGCACTTTTCTTGTTTCTTTCTGCACCCTTTTTCGCCTTTTTTAGCCAACTTTTCCCCTTTTTCTGCACATCTCTTGCCTTTTTCTGCACCTCTCTTGCCTTTTTCTGCACATCTCTTTGCTCTTTCTGCACTGCTTTTGCCTCTTCCTGCATTCCTCTTGCCTCTTTCTGTACCACTTTTATTTCTTTCTGTACTTCTCTCTCCTCTTTCTGTACCCTATTGCCTATTTCTGCACCTCTGTTGCTTCTATCTGTACTTCTTTTGCCTCTCTCTTCACCTCTCTTGTTTATGTCTGCACCACTGCTTTCTCTTTCTTCACTTCTCTTGCTTCTTTCCACACTTCTCCTGCTTCTTTCCATATCTCTCTTGCTTCTTTCTGCACCCTTCTTCCCTTTTTTGCATCCCTTTTGCCCCTTTTTGGAGTTCTCTTGCCACTTTCTGCATCTCTCTTGACTGTTTCTGTACCTCAACTGCCTCTTTCTGGACTTCTTTTACTTCTTTCTGCATTTCACTTGCTTCTTTCTGTACACCTCTTGCCTTGTTTTGCAACCCTCTTCCCTCTTTCGGCACCTCTCTTGTCTCTTTCTGCACTTTTCTTCCATCTTTCTGCATGCCCCTGCTTCTTTCTGCACCCCTTTTGCCTCTTTCAGCACCACTGTTGCTTATTTCCACACTTCTCCTGCTTCTTTCTATATCTCTCTTGCTTCTTTCTGCACCCTTCTTCCATTTTTTGCATCCCTTTTGCCCCTTTTTGGAGTTCTCTTGCCACTTTCTGCATCTCTCTTGACTGTTTCTGTACCTCAACTGCCTCTTTCTGGACTTCTTTTACTTCTTTCTGCATTTCACTTGCTTCTTTCTGCACACCTCTTGCCTTGTTCTGCAACCCTCTTCCCTCTTTCGGCACCTCTCTTGTCTCTTTCTGCACTTTTCTTCCATCTTTCTGCATGCCCCTGCTTCTTTCTGCACCCCTCTTGCCTCTTTCAGCACCACTGTTGCTTATTTCTACACTTCTCTTGCTTCTTTCTATACCCCTCTTCCCTCTTTCTGTACCCCCTTTACCTCTTTGTGCACCTCTCCTGCCTCTTTGTGCACCTCTTGTCTTTTTCTGCAGATCTCTTGCCTCTTTATGGACCTCCTTTGCTTCTTTATGCACTTTTTTTGCCTCTTTCTGTACCCGTCTTGCCTCTTTCTGCACCTCTGTTGGTTGTTTCTGCACTGCTCATGCTTCTTTCTACAGCTCTGTTGCAAATTTCTACATCCTTCTTGCCTCTTTCTATAGCCCTCTTTCCTCTTACTGCACTCCATTTGCCTTTGTCTGCATACCTGTTCCTTTGTTCTGGACCCCTATTGCATGTTTCTGCAACTTTCTTGCCTCTTTCTGCAGTGCTCTTGCCTCCTTCTGCACTTTACTTGCCTATTTGTGCACTTCTCTTGCTTCTTTCTGTACCCTTCCCGGCTCTTTCAGAAACTCTGTTGCTTCTTTCTGCACTTCTCTTCTTTCTTTCTGCACCCCTCCTGTCTCAATCTGTATCCATCTTGCCTGTTTGTTCACCTCTACTACCTGTTTCTGCACCCCTCTTGTCTCTTTATGCACATCTGCTGTTTCTTTCTGTACCTTTAGCAAATTGCAGCATCTCTTTTGCCTCTCTCTGTACACCTCCTCACTATTTTGCCACCCTTCTTGCTTCTTTTTGAACTTCTTTTGTTTCTGTCTGCACTGCTCTTGCTTCTTTCTGTACCTCTCTTGCAAATTTCTATACACTCTTACCCCTTCCTGTTCCTCTGTTCCCTCTTTCTGTACTTTCTTTACTGTTTCTGCACCTCTCTTGCCTCTTCTGGCACCACCATTGCTTCATTCTACACTTATCTTGCCTCTTTGTACACCCCTCTTACCTCTTTCATCAACTATGTTGCTTCTTTCTGCACTTCACGTTTTCCTTTCTGCACCTTTCATGCCTGTTTCTGCAGATCTATTGATTCTCTCTGCACTTCTCTTCCTTCTTTCTGTATAACTCCTGCTTCTTTCCGCACCCCTCGTGGCTCTTCCAGCACCTCTGTTGCTTCTTTCTGCACTTCTCTAACTTCTTTCTGTACCCCTCTTGCCTCTTTCTGCACCTCTGTTACTACTTTCTGCACTTCTATTGCCTCTTACTACACCCCTCTTGCCTCTTTCAGGCAAGAGAGCTTCTGTCTGCACTTCCCTTGCTTCTTTTTGTATCTCTCTTGCCTCTTTTTGTACTCATTTTGCCTCTTTGTACACATCCCCTGCCTATGTGTGCACCTCTCTTGCCTTTTTCTGCAGATCTCTTGCCTCTTGATGCACCTCCTTTGCTTCTTTATGCACTTTTCTTGCCTCTTTCTGTACACATCTTGCCTCTTTCTGCACCACTTTTGGTTCTTTCTGCACTGCTCATGCTTCTTTTTGCACCTCTATTACAAATGTTTGCATCCCTCTTGCCTCTTTTTACAGCCCTCTTTCCTCTTTCTAAACTTCTCTTGCCTCTGTTTGCATACCTGTGCCTTTGTTCTGCACCCCTTTTGCATGCTTCTGCAACTCTCTTGCCTCTTTTTGCAGTTCTCTTGCCTCCTTCTGTACTTTACTTGCCTATTTGTGCACTTCTCTTGCTTCTTTCTGTATCCTTCTTCCACTTTTTTGTACAGCTCTCGCCTCTTGCTGTAACTTTCTTGCCTCTTTCTACACCCCTCTTGCTTCTTTATGCACCTCTGTTGCATCTTCATGCACTTGTTTACCTCTTTCTGTACCTCTCTTGCTTCTTTCAGTACACCTGTTGTCTCTTTCTGTACTCATCATTGCTGTTTCTGCACCTTTCTTGCTTCTTTCTGCACCTGTCTTCCTTTTTTTGCATCCGTCATGCTTCTTTCTGCAGTTCTCTTGCCATTTTTGCACCTCTTTTGCCTCTTTCTGTACCTCACTTGCCTCTTTCTGCACTTCTCTTCCTTCTTTCTAGCAATTCTATTGCCGCTTTCTGCACTTCTCTTGCTTGTTTCTGCACCTCTCTTGCGTCTTTCTACACCTCTCTTGCCTTTTTCTGCATCTCATTTGCTTCTTTCTGCACCCAATTGCCTCGTTCTGCAACCCTCTTCCCTCTTTCTGTACCTCTCTTGCCTCTTTCTGCATCCCCGTTCCCTCTTTCTGTACCTTTCCTGCCTGTTTCTGCACCTCTCTTTCCTCTTTATGCAATACTCTATCTTCTTTCTGCATCCTTCCTGCTTCTTTCTGCACCCCTCTTGCCTCTTTCAGCACCTCTCTTGCAAATTTCTGTATCCCTCTTACCTCTTTCTACATCCCTGTTCCCTTTTTCTGCACCTTTCTTGCCTGTTTCTACGCCTCCCTTGCCTCTTTTGGCATATCTGTTGCTTCTTTCTGTACTCCCATTGCCTCTTTCTGTACCACTATTGGTTCTTTCTGCACTTCTCTTGCTTCTTTAAGCACCCCTCTTGCCTCTTTCTGTACCCCTTTTGTATCTTTGTGTGCCTCTCCTGCCTCTTTGTGCACATATCTTGCCTTTTCTGCAGATCTCTTGCCTCTTTTTGCACCTCTTTTGCTGCTTTCTGCAATTTTCTTACCTCTTTCTGTACCCCTCTTGCCTCTTTCTGCACCTCTGTTAGTTCTTTCTGCAGTGCTCTTGCTTCTTTCTGCACCTCTGTTGTAAATGTCTGCATTCCTCTTGCATCTTTCTGTACCCCTCTTCCCTCTGTCTGTACTTTTCTTGCCTCTGTCTGGACAACGGTTCCCTCTATCTGCACGCCTTTTGCATGTTTCTGCAACTATCTTGCCTCTTTCAGCAGTTCTTTTGCCTCCTTCTGTACCTTGCCTTTTTGTGCACTTTTCTTGTTTCTTTCTGCACCCTTTTTCGCCTTTTTTAGCCAACTTTTCCCCTTTTTCTGCACATCTCTTGCCTTTTTCTGCACCTCTCTTGCCTTTTTCTGCACATCTCTTTGCTCTTTCTGCACTGCTTTTGCCTCTTCCTGCATTCCTCTTGCCTCTTTCTGTACCACTTTTATTTCTTTCTGTACTTCTCTCTCCTCTTTCTGTACCCTATTGCCTATTTCTGCACCTCTGTTGCTTCTATCTGTACTTCTTTTGCATCTCTCTTCACCTCTCTTGTTTATGTCTGCACCACTGCTTTCTCTTTCTTCACTTCTCTTGCTTCTTTCCACACTTCCCCTGCTTCTTTCCATATCTCTCTTGCTTCTTTCTGCACCCTTCTTCCCTTTTTTGCATCCCTTTTGCCCCTTTTTGGAGTTCTCTTGCCACTTTCTGCATCTCTCTTGACTGTTTCTGTACCTCAACTGCCTCTTTCTGGACTTCTTTTACTTCTTTCTGCATTTCACTTGCTTCTTTCTGTACACCTCTTGCCTTGTTTTGCAACCCTCTTCCCTCTTTCGGCACCTCTCTTGTCTCTTTCTGCACTTTTCTTCCATCTTTCTGCATGCCCCTGCTTCTTTCTGCACCCCTTTTGCCTCTTTCAGCACCACTGTTGCTTATTTCCACACTTCTCCTGCTTCTTTCTATATCTCTCTTGCTTCTTTCTGCACCCTTCTTCCATTTTTTGCATCCCTTTTGCCCCTTTTTGGAGTTCTCTTGCCACTTTCTGCATCTCTCTTGACTGTTTCTGTACCTCAACTGCCTCTTTCTGGACTTCTTTTACTTCTTTCTGCATTTCACTTGCTTCTTTCTGCACACCTCTTGCCTTGTTCTGCAACCCTCTTCCCTCTTTCGGCACCTCTCTTGTCTCTTTCTGCACTTTTCTTCCATCTTTCTGCATGCCCCTGCTTCTTTCTGCACCCCTCTTGCCTCTTTCAGCACCACTGTTGCTTATTTCTACACTTCTCTTGCTTCTTTCTATACCCCTCTTCCCTCTTTCTGTACCCCCTTTACCTCTTTGTGCACCTCTCCTGCCTCTTTGTGCACCTCTTGTCTTTTTCTGCAGATCTCTTGCCTCTTTATGGACCTCCTTTGCTTCTTTATGCACTTTTTTTGCCTCTTTCTGTACCCGTCTTGCCTCTTTCTGCACCTCTGTTGGTTGTTTCTGCACTGCTCATGCTTCTTTCTACAGCTCTGTTGCAAATTTCTACATCCTTCTTGCCTCTTTCTATAGCCCTTTTCCCTCTTACTGCACTTCATTTGCCTTTGTCTGCATACCTGTTCCTTTGTTCTGGACCCCTATTGCATGTTTCTGCAACTCTCTTGCCTCTTTCTGCAGTTCTCTTGCCTCCTTCTGCACTTTACTTGCCTATTTGTGCACTTCTCTTGCTTCTTTCTGTACCCTTCCCGGCTCAATATGTATCCATCTTGCCTGTTTGTTCACCTCTACTACCTGTTTCTGCACCCCTCTTGCCTCTTTATGCACATCTGCTGTTTCTTTCTGTACCTTTAGCAAATTTCAGCATCTCTTTTGCCTCTCTCTGTACACCTCTTCACTATTTTGCCACCCTTCTTGCTTCTTTTTGTACTTCTTTTGTTTCTGTCTGCACTGCTCTTGCTTCTTTCTGTACCTCTCTTGCAAATTTCTATACACTCTTACCCCTTCCTGTTCCTCTGTTCCCTCTTTCTGTACTTTCTTTCCTGTTTCTGCACCTCTCTTGCCTCTTCTGGCACCACCATTGCTTCATTCTACACTTATCTTGCCTCTTTTTACACCCCTCTTACCTCTTTCATCAACTATGTTGCTTCTTTCTGCACTTCACGTTTTCCTTTCTGCACCTTTCATGCCTGTTTCTGCAGATCTATTGATTCTCTCTGCACTTCTCTTCCTTCTTTCTGTATAACTCCTGCTTCTTTCCGCACCCCTCGTGGCTCTTCCAGCACCTCTGTTGCTTCTTTCTGCACTTCTCTAACTTCTTTCTGTACCCCTCTTGCCTCTTTCTGCACCTCTGTTACTACTTTCTGCACTTCTATTGCCTCTTACTACACCCCTCTTGCCTCTTTCAGGCAAGAGAGCTTCTGTCTGCACTCCCCTTGCTTCTTTCTGTATCTCTCTTGCCTCTTTTTGTACTCATTTTGCCTCTTTGTACACATCCCCTGCCTATTTGTGCACCTCTCTTGCCTTTTTCTGCAGATCTCTTGCCTCTTGATGCACCTCCTCTGCTTCTTTATGCACTTTTCTTGCCTCTTTCTGTACACATCTTGCCTCTTTCTGCACCACTTTTGGTTCTTTCTGCACTGCTCATGCTTCTTTTTGCACCTCTATTACAAATGTTTGCATCCCTCTTGCCTCTTTTTACAGCCCTCTTTCCTCTTTCTAAACTTCTCTTGCCTCTGTTTGCATACCTGTGCCTTTGTTCTGCACCCCTTTTGCATGCTTCTGCAACTCTCTTGCCTCTTTTTGCAGTTCTCTTGCCTCCTTCTGTACTTTACTTGCCTATTTGTGCACTTCTCTTGCTTCTTTCTGTATCCTTCTTCCACTTTTTTGTACAGCTCTCGCCTCTTGCTGTAACTTTCTTGCCTCTTTCTACACCCCTCTTGCTTCTTTATGCACCTCTGTTGCGTCTTCATGCACTTGTTTACCTCTTTCTGTACCTCTCTTGCTTCTTTCAGTACACCTGTTGTCTCTTTCTGTACTCATCCTTGCTGTTTCTGCACCTTTCTTGCTTCTTTCTGCACCTGTCTTCCTTTTTTTGCATCCGTCATGCTTCTTTCTGCAGTTCTCTTGCCATTTTTGCACCTCTTTTGCCTCTTTCTGTACCTCACTTGCCTCTTTCTGCACTTCTCTTCCTTCTTTCTAGCAATTCTGTTGCCGCTTTCTGCACTTCTCTTGCTTGTTTCTGCACCTCTCTTGCGTCTTTCTACACCTCTCTTGCCTTTTTCTGCATCTCATTTGCTTCTTTCTGCACCCCATTGCCTCGTTCTGCAACCCTCTTCCCTCTTTCTGTACCTCTCTTGCCTCTTTCTGCATCCCCGTTCCCTCTTTCTGTACCTTTCCTGCCTGTTTCTGCACCTCTCTTTCCTCTTTATGCAATACTCTATCTTCTTTCTGCATCCTTCCTGCTTCTTTCTGCACCCCTCTTGCCTCTTTCAGCACCTCTCTTGCAAATTTCTGTATCCCTCTTACCTCTTTCTACATCCCTGTTCCCTTTTTCTGCACCTTTCTTGCCTGTTTCTACGCCTCCCTTGCCTCTTTTGGCATATCTGTTGCTTCTTTCTGTACTCCCATTGCCTCTTTCTGTACCACTATTGGTCCTTTCTGCACTTCTCTTGCTTCTTTAAGCACCCCTCTTGCCTCTTTCTGTACCCCTTTTGTATCTTTGTGTGCCTCTCCTGCCTCTTTGTGCACATATCTTGCCTTTTCTGCAGATCTCTTGCCTCTTTTTGCACCTCTTTTGCTGCTTTCTGCAATTTTCTTACCTCTTTCTGTACCCCTCTTGCCTCTTTCTGCACCTCTGTTAGTTCTTTCTGCAGTGCTCTTGCTTCTTTCTGCACCTCTGTTGTAAATGTCTGCATTCCTCTTGCATCTTTCTATACCCCTCTTCCCTCTGTCTGTACTTTTCTTGCCTCTGTCTGGACAACGGTTCCCTCTTTCTGCACGCCTTTTGCATGTTTCTGCAACTATCTTGCCTCTTTCAGCAGTTCTTTTGCCTCCTTCTGTACCTTGCCTTTTTGTGCACTTTTCTTGTTTCTTTCTGCACCCTTTTTCGCCTTTTTTAGCCAACTTTTCCCCTTTTTCTGCACATCTCTTGCCTTTTTCTGCACCTCTCTTGCCTTTTTCTGCACATCTCTTTGCTCTTTCTGCACTGCTTTTGCCTCTTCCTGCATTCCTCTTGCCTCTTTCTGTACCACTTTTATTTCTTTCTGTACTTCTCTCTCCTCTTTCTGTACCCTATTGCCTATTTCTGCACCTCTGTTGCTTCTATCTGTACTTCTTTTGCCTCTCTCTTCACCTCTCTTGTTTATGTCTGCACCACTGCTTTCTCTTTCTTCACTTCTCTTGCTTCTTTCCACACTTCTCCTGCTTCTTTCCATATCTCTCTTGCTTCTTTCTGCACCCTTCTTCCCTTTTTTGCATCCCTTTTGCCCCTTTTTGGAGTTCTCTTGCCACTTTCTGCATCTCTCTTGACTGTTTCTGTACCTCAACTGCCTCTTTCTGGACTTCTTTTACTTCTTTCTGCATTTCACTTGCTTCTTTCTGTACACCTCTTGCCTTGTTTTGCAACCCTCTTCCCTCTTTCGGCACCTCTCTTGTCTCTTTCTGCACTTTTCTTCCATCTTTCTGCATGCCCCTGCTTCTTTCTGCACCCCTTTTGCCTCTTTCAGCACCACTGTTGCTTATTTCCACACTTCTCCTGCTTCTTTCTATATCTCTCTTGCTTCTTTCTGCACCCTTCTTCCATTTTTTGCATCCCTTTTGCCCCTTTTTGGAGTTCTCTTGCCACTTTCTGCATCTCTCTTGACTGTTTCTGTACCTCAACTGCCTCTTTCTGGACTTCTTTTACTTCTTTCTGCATTTCACTTGCTTCTTTCTGCACACCTCTTGCCTTGTTCTGCAACCCTCTTCCCTCTTTCGGCACCTCTCTTGTCTCTTTCTGCACTTTTCTTCCATCTTTCTGCATGCCCCTGCTTCTTTCTGCACCCCTCTTGCCTCTTTCAGCACCACTGTTGCTTATTTCTACACTTCTCTTGCTTCTTTCTATACCCCTCTTCCCTCTTTCTGTACCCCCTTTACCTCTTTGTGCACCTCTCCTGCCTCTTTGTGCACCTCTTGTCTTTTTCTGCAGATCTCTTGCCTCTTTATGGACCTCCTTTGCTTCTTTATGCACTTTTTTGCCTCTTTCTGTACCCGTCTTGCCTCTTTCTGCACCTCTGTTGGTTGTTTCTGCACTGCTCATGCTTCTTTCTACAGCTCTGTTGCAAATTTCTACATCCTTCTTGCCTCTTTCTATAGCCCTTTTTCCTCTTACTGCACTTCATTTGCCTTTGTCTGCATACCTGTTCCTTTGTTCTGGACCCCTATTGCATGTTTCTGCAACTCTCTTGCCTCTTTCTGCAGTTCTCTTGCCTCCTTCTGCACTTTACTTGCCTATTTGTGCACTTCTCTTGCTTCTTTCTGTACCCTTCCCGGCTCAATATGTATCCATCTTGCCTGTTTGTTCACCTCTACTACCTGTTTCTGCACCCCTCTTGCCTCTTTATGCACATCTGCTGTTTCTTTCTGTACCTTTAGCAAATTTCAGCATCTCTTTTGCCTCTCTCTGTACACCTCTTCACTATTTTGCCACCCTTCTTGCTTCTTTTTGTACTTCTTTTGTTTCTGTCTGCACTGCTCTTGCTTCTTTCTGTACCTCTCTTGCAAATTTCTATACACTCTTACCCCTTCCTGTTCCTCTGTTCCCTCTTTCTGTACTTTCTTTCCTGTTTCTGCACCTCTTTTGCCTCTTCTGGCACCACCATTGCTTCATTCTACACTTATCTTGCCTCTTTTTACACCCCTCTTACCTCTTTCATCAACTATGTTGCTTCTTTCTGCACTTCACGTTTTCCTTTCTGCACCTTTCATGCCTGTTTCTGCAGATCTATTGATTCTCTCTGCACTTCTCTTCCTTCTTTCTGTATAACTCCTGCTTCTTTCCGCACCCCTCGTGGCTCTTCCAGCACCTCTGTTGCTTCTTTCTGCACTTCTCTAACTTCTTTCTGTACCCCTCTTGCCTCTTTCTGCACCTCTGTTACTACTTTCTGCACTTCTATTGCTTCTTACTATACCCCTCTTGCCTCTTTCAGGCAAGAGAGCTTCTGTCTGCACTTCCCTTGCTTCTTTTTGTATCTCTCTTGCCTCTTTTTGTACTCATTTTGCCTCTTTGTACACATCCCCTGCCTATTTGTGCACCTCTCTTGCCTTTTTCTGCAGATCTCTTGCCTCTTGATGCACCTCCTTTGCTTCTTTATGCACTTTTCTTGCCTCTTTCTGTACACATCTTGCCTCTTTCTGCACCACTTTTGGTTCTTTCTGCACTGCTCATGCTTCTTTTTGCACCTCTATTACAAATGTTTGCATCCCTCTTGCCTCTTTTTACAGCCCTCTTTCCTCTTTCTAAACTTCTCTTGCCTCTGTTTGCATACCTGTGCCTTTGTTCTGCACCCCTTTTGCATGCTTCTGCAACTCTCTTGCCTCTTTTTGCAGTTCTCTTGCCTCCTTCTGTACTTTACTTGCCTATTTGTGCACTTCTCTTGCTTCTTTCTGTATCCTTCTTCCACTTTTTTGTACAGCTCTCGCCTCTTGCTGCAACTTTCTTGCCTCTTTCTACACCCCTCTTGCTTCTTTATGCACCTCTGTTGCGTCTTCATGCACTTGTTTACCTCTTTATGTACCTCTCTTGCTTCTTTCAGTACACCTGTTGTCTCTTTCTGTACTCATCCTTGCTGTTTCTGCACCTTTCTTGCTTCTTTCTGCACCTGTCTTCCTTTTTTTGCATCCGTCATGCTTCTTTCTGCAGTTCTCTTGCCATTTTTGCACCTCTTTTGCCTCTTACTGTACCTCACTTGCCTCTTTCTGCACTTCTCTTCCTTCTTTCTAGCAATTCTATTGCCGCTTTCTGCACTTCTCTTGCTTGTTTCTGCACCTCTCTTGCGTCTTTCTACACCTCTCTTGCCTTTTTCTGCATCTCATTTGCTTCTTTCTGCACCCCATTGCCTCGTTCTGCAACCCTCTTCCCTCTTTCTGTACCTCTCTTGCCTCTTTCTGCATCCCCGTTCCCTCTTTCTGTACCTTTCCTGCCTGTTTCTGCACCTCTCTTTCCTCTTTATGCACTACTCTATCTTCTTTCTGCATCCTTCCTGCTTCTTTCTGCACCCCTCTTGCCTCTTTCAGCACCTCTCTTGCAAATTTCTGTATCCCTCTTACCTCTTTCTACATCCCTGTTCCCTTTTTCTGCACCTTTCTTGCCTGTTTCTACGCCTCCCTTGCCTCTTTTGGCATCTCTGTTGCTTCTTTCTGTACTTCCATTGCCTCTTTCTGTACCACTATTGGTTCTTTCTGCACTTCTCTTGCTTCTTTAAGCACCCCTCTTGCCTCTTTCTGTACCCCTTTTGTATCTTTGTGTGCCTCTCCTGCCTCTTTGTGCACATATCTTGCCTTTTCTGCAGATCTCTTGCCTCTTTTTGCACCTCTTTTGCTGCTTTCTGCAATTTTCTTACCTCTTTCTGTACCCCTCTTGCCTCTTTCTGCACCTCTGTTAGTTCTTTCTGCAGTGCTCTTGCTTCTTTCTGCACCTCTGTTGTAAATGTCTGCATTCCTCTTGCATCTTTCTGTACCCCTCTTCCCTCTGTCTGTACTTCTCTTGCCTCTGTCTGGACAACGGTTCCCTCTTTCTGCACGCCTTTTGCATGTTTCTGCAACTATCTTGCCTCTTTCAGCAGTTCTTTTGCCTCCTTCTGTACCTTGCCTTTTTGTGCACTTTTCTTGTTTCTTTCTGCACCCTTTTTCGCCTTTTTTAGCCAACTTTTCCCCTTTTTCTGCACATCTCTTGCCTTTTTCTGCACCTCTCTTGCCTTTTTCTGCACATCTCTTTGCTCTTTCTGCACTGCTTTTGCCTCTTCCTGCATTCCTCTTGCCTATTTCTGTACCACTTTTATTTCTTTCTGTACTTCTCTCTCCTCTTTCTGTACCCTATTGCCTATTTCTGCACCTCTGTTGCTTCTATCTGTACTTCTTTTGCCTCTCTCTTCACCTCTCTTGTTTATGTCTGCACCACTGCTTTCTCTTTCTTCACTTCTCTTGCTTCTTTCCGCACTTCTCCTGCTTCTTTCCATATCTCTCTTGCTTCTTTCTGCACCCTTCTTCCCTTTTTTGCATCCCTTTTGCCCCTTTTTGGAGTTCTCTTGCCACTTTCTGCATCTCTCTTGACTGTTTCTGTACCTCAACTGCCTCTTTCTGGACTTCTTTTACTTCTTTCTGCATTTCACTTGCTTCTTTCTGTACACCTCTTGCCTTGTTTTGCAACCCTCTTCCCTCTTTTGGCACCTCTCTTGTCTCTTTCTGCACTTTTCTTCCATCTTTCTGCATGCCCCTGCTTCTTTCTGCACCCCTTTTGCCTCTTTCAGCACCACTGTTGCTTATTTCCACACTTCTCCTGCTTCTTTCTATATCTCTCTTGCTTCTTTCTGCACCCTTCTTCCATTTTTTGCATCCCTTTTGCCCCTTTTTGGAGTTCTCTTGCCACGTTCTTCATCTCTCTTGACTCTTTCTGTACCTCAACTGCCTCTTTCTGGACTTCTCTTACTTCTTTCTGCATCTCACTTGCTTCTTTCTGCACACCTCTTGCCTTGTTCTGCAACCCTCTTCCCTCTTTCGGCACCTCTCTTGTCTCTTTCTGCACTTTTCTTCCATCTTTCTGCATGCCCCTGCTTCTTTCTGCACCCCTCTTGCCTCTTTCAGCACCACTGTTGCTTATTTCTACACTTCTCTTGCTTCTTTCTATACCCCTCTTCCCTCTTTCTGTACCCCCTTTACCTCTTTGTGCACCTCTCCTGCCTCTTTGTGCACCTCTTGTCTTTTTCTGCAGATCTCTTGCCTCTTTATGGACCTCCTTTGCTTCTTTATGCACTTTTTTGCCTCTTTCTGTACCCGTCTTGCCTCTTTCTGCACCTCTGTTGGTTGTTTCTGCACTGCTCATGCTTCTTTCTACAGCTCTGTTGCAAATTTCTACATCCGTCTTGCCTCTTTCTATAGCCCTTTTTCCTCTTACTGCACTTCATTTGCCTTTGTCTGCATACCTGTTCCTTTGTTCTGGACCCCTATTGCTTGTTTCTGCAACTCTCTTGCCTCTTTCTGCAGTTCTCTTGCCTCCTTCTGCACTTTACTTGCCTATTTGTGCACTTCTCTTGCTTCTTTCTGTACCCTTCCCGGCTCTTTCAGAAACTCTGTTGCTTCTTTCTGCACTTCTCTTCTTTCTTTCTGCACCCCTCCTGTCTCAATATGTATCCATCTTGCCTGTTTGTTCACCTCTACTACCTGTTTCTGCACCCCTCTTGCCTCTTTATGCACATCTGCTGTTTCTTTCTGTACCTTTAGCAAATTTCAGCATCTCTTTTGCCTCTCTCTGTACACCTCTTCACTATTTTGCCACCCTTCTTGCTTCTTTTTGTACTTCTTTTGTTTCTGTCTGCACTGCTCTTGCTTCTTTCTGTACCTCTCTTGCAAATTTCTATACACTCTTACCCCTTCCTGTTCCTCTGTTCCCTCTTTCTGTACTTTCTTTCCTGTTTCTGCACCTCTCTTGCCTCTTCTGGCACCACCATTGCTTCATTCTACACTTATCTTGCCTCTTTTTACACCCCTCTTACCTCTTTCATCAACTATGTTGCTTCTTTCTGCACTTCACGTTTTCCTTTCTGCACCTTTCATGCCTGTTTCTGCAGATCTATTGATTCTCTCTGCACTTCTCTTCCTTCTTTCTGTATAACTCCTGCTTCTTTCCGCACCCCTCGTGGCTCTTCCAGCACCTCTGTTGCTTCTTTCTGCACTTCTCTAACTTCTTTCTGTACCCCTCTTGCCTCTTTCTGCACCTCTGTTACTACTTTCTGCACTTCTATTGCTTCTTACTATACCCCTCTTGCCTCTTTCAGGCAAGAGAGCTTCTGTCTGCACTTCCCTTGCTTCTTTTTGTATCTCTCTTGCCTCTTTTTGTACTCATTCTGCCTCTTTGTACACATCCCCTGCCTATTTGTGCACCTCTCTTGCCTTTTTCTGCAGATCTCCTGCCTCTTGATGCACCTCCTTTGCTTCTTTATGCACTTTTCTTGCCTCTTTCTGTACACATCTTGCCTCTTTCTGCACCACTTTTGGTTCTTTCTGCACTGCTCATGCTTCTTTTTGCACCTCTATTACAAATGTTTGCATCCCTCTTGCCTCTTTTTACAGCCCTCTTTCCTCTTTCTAAACTTCTCTTGCCTCTGTTTGCATACCTGTGCCTTTGTTCTGCACCCCTTTTGCATGCTTCTGCAACTCTCTTGCCTCTTTTTGCAGTTCTCTTGCCTCCTTCTGTACTTTACTTGCCTATTTGTGCACTTCTCTTGCTTCTTTCTGTATCCTTCTTCCACTTTTTTGTACAGCTCTCGCCTCTTGCTGCAACTTTCTTGCCTCTTTCTACACCCCTCTTGCTTCTTTATGCACCTCTGTTGCGTCTTCATGCACTTGTTTACCTCTTTCTGTACCTCTCTTGCTTCTTTCAGTACACCTGTTGTATCTTTCTGTACTCATCCTTGCTGTTTCTGCACCTTTCTTGCTTCTTTCTGCACCTGTCTTCCTTTTTTTGCATCCGTCATGCTTCTGTCTGCAGTTCTCTTGCCATTTTTGCACCTCTTTTGCCTCTTACTGTACCTCACTTGCCTCTTTCTGCACTTCTCTTCCTTCTTTCTAGCAATTCTATTGCCGCTTTCTGCACTTCTCTTGCTTGTTTCTGCACCTCTCTTGCGTCTTTCTACACCTCTCTTGCCTTTTTCTGCATCTCATTTGCTTCTTTCTGCACCCCATTGCCTCGTTCTGCAACCCTCTTCCCTCTTTCTGTACCTCTCTTGCCTCTTTCTGCATCCCCGTTCCCTCTTTCTCTACCTTTCCTGCCTGTTTCTGCACCTCTCTTTTCTCTTTATGCACTACTCTATCTTCTTTCTGCATCCTTCCTGCTTCTTTCTGCACCCCTCTTGCCTCTTTCAGCACCTCTCTTGCAAATTTCTGTATCCCTCTTATCTCTTTCTACATCCCTGTTCCCTTTTTCTGCACCTTTCTTGCCTGTTTCTACGCCTCCCTTGCCTCTTTTGGCATCTCTGTTGCTTCTTTCTGTACTTCCATTGCCTCTTTCTGTACCACTATTGGTTCTTTCTGCACTTCTCTTGCTTCTTTAAGCACCCCTCTTGCCTCTTTCTGTACCCCTTTTGTATCTTTGTGTGCCTCTCCTGCCTCTTTGTGCACATATCTTGCCTTTTATGCAGATCTCTTGCCTCTTTTTGCACCTCTTTTGCTGCTTTCTGCAATTTTCTTACCTCTTTCTGTACCCCTCTTGCCTCTTTCTGCACCTCTGTTAGTTCTTTCTGCAGTGCTCTTGCTTCTTTCTGCACCTCTGTTGTAAATGTCTGCGTTCCTCTTGCATCTTTCTGTACCCCTCTTCCCTCTGTCTGTACTTCTCTTGCCTCTGTCTGGACAACGGTTCCCTCTTTCTGCACGCCTTTTGCATGTTTCTGCAACTATCTTGCCTCTTTCAGCAGTTCTTTTGCCTCCTTCTGTACCTTGCCTTTTTGTGCACTTTTCTTGTTTCTTTCTGCACCCTTTTTCGCCTTTTTTAGCCAACTTTTCCCCTTTTTCTGCACATCTCTTGCCTTTTTCTGCACCTCTCTTGCCTTTTTCTGCACATCTCTTTGCTCTTTCTGCACTGCTTTTGCCTCTTCCTGCATTCCTCTTGCCTATTTCTGTACCACTTTTATTTCTTTCTGTACTTCTCTCTCCTCTTTCTGTACCCTATTGCCTATTTCTGCACCTCTGTTGCTTCTATCTGTACTTCTTTTGCCTCTCTCTTCACCTCTCTTGTTTATGTCTGCACCACTGCTTTCTCTTTCTTCACTTCTCTTGCTTCTTTCCGCACTTCTCCTGCTTCTTTCCATATCTCTCTTGCTTCTTTCTGCACCCTTCTTCCCTTTTTTGCATCCCTTTTGCCCCTTTTTGGAGTTCTCTTGCCACTTTCTGCATCTCTCTTGACTGTTTCTGTACCTCAACTGCCTCTTTCTGGACTTCTTTTACTTCTTTCTGCATTTCACTTGCTTCTTTCTGTACACCTCTTGCCTTGTTTTGCAACCCTCTTCCCTCTTTCGGCACCTCTCTTGTCTCTTTCTGCACTTTTCTTCCATCTTTCTGCATGCCCCTGCTTCTTTCTGCACCCCTTTTGCCTCTTTCAGCACCACTGTTGCTTATTTCCACACTTCTCCTGCTTCTTTCTATATCTCTCTTGCTTCTTTCTGCACCCTTCTTCCATTTTTTGCATCCCTTTTGCCCCTTTTTGGAGTTCTCTTGCCACGTTCTTCATCTCTCTTGACTCTTTCTGTACCTCAACTGCCTCTTTCTGGACTTCTCTTACTTCTTTCTGCATCTCACTTGCTTCTTTCTGCACACCTCTTGCCTTGTTCTGCAACCCTCTTCCCTCTTTCGGCACCTCTCTTGTCTCTTTCTGCACTTTTCTTCCATCTTTCTGCATGCCTCTGCTTTTTTCTGCACCCCTCTTGCCTCTTTCAGCACCACTGTTGCTTATTTCTACACTTCTCTTGCTTCTTTCTATACCCCTCTTCCCTCTTTCTGTACCCCCTTTACCTCTTTGTGCACCTCTCCTGCCTCTTTGTGCACCTCTTGTCTTTTTCTGCAGATCTCCTGCCTCTTTATGGACCTCCTTTGCTTCTTTATGCACTTTTTTGCCTCTTTCTGTACCCGTCTTGCCTCTTTCTGCACCTCTGTTGGTTGTTTCTGCACTGCTCATGCTTCTTTCTACAGCTCTGTTGCAAATTTCTACATCCTTCTTGCCTCTTTCTATAGCCCTTTTTCCTCTTACTGCACTTCATTTGCCTTTGTCTACATACCTGTTCCTTTGTTCTGGACCCCTATTGCTTGTTTCTGCAACTCTCTTGCCTCTTTCTGCAGTTCTCTTGCCTCCTTCTGCACTTTACTTGCCTATTTGTGCACTTCTCTTGCTTCTTTCTGTACCCTTCCCGGCTCTTTCAGAAACTCTGTTGCTTCTTTCTGCACTTCTCTTCTTTCTTTCTGCACCCCTCCTGTCTCAATATGTATCCATCTTGCCTGTTTGTTCACCTCTACTACCTGTTTCTGCACCCCTCTTGCCTCTTTATGCACATCTGCTGTTTCTTTCTGTACCTTTAGCAAATTTCAGCATCTCTTTTGCCTCTCTCTGTACACCTCTTCACTATTTTGCCACCCTTCTTGCTTCTTTTTGTACTTCTTTTGTTTCTGTCTGCACTGCTCTTGCTTCTTTCTGTACCTCTCTTGCAAATTTCTATACACTCTTACCCCTTCCTGTTCCTCTGTTCCCTCTTTCTGTACTTTCTTTCCTGTTTCTGCACCTCTCTTGCCTCTTCTGGCACCACCATTGCTTCATTCTACACTTATCTTGCCTCTTTTTACACCCCTCTTACCTCTTTCATCAACTATGTTGCTTCTTTCTGCACTTCACGTTTTCCTTTCTGCACCTTTCATGCCTGTTTCTGCAGATCTATTGATTCTCTCTGCACTTCTCTTCCTTCTTTCTGTATAACTCCTGCTTCTTTCCGCACCCCTCGTGGCTCTTCCAGCACCTCTGTTGCTTCTTTCTGCACTTCTCTAACTTCTTTCTGTACCCCTCTTGCCTCTTTCTGCACCTCTGTTACTACTTTCTGCACTTCTATTGCCTCTTACTACACCCCTCTTGCCTCTTTCAGGCAAGAGAGCTTCTGTCTGCACTTCCCTTGCTTCTTTCTGTATCTCTCTTGCCTCTTTTTGTACTCATTTTGCCTCTTTGTACACATCCCCTGCCTATTTGTGCACCTCTCTTGCCTTTTTCTGCAGATATCTTGCCTCTTTATGCACCTCCTTTGCTTCTTTATGCACTTTTCTTGCCTCTTTCTGGACACATCTTGCCTCTTTCTGCACCACTTTTGGTTCTTTCTGCACTGCTCATGCTTCTTTTTGCACCTCTATTACAAATGTTTGCATCCCTCTTGCCTCTTTTTACAGCCCTCTTTCCTCTTTCTAAACTTCTCTTGCCTCTGTCTGCATACCTGTGCCTTTGTTCTGCACCCCTTTTGCATGCTTCTGCAACTCTATTGCCTCTTTTTGCAGTTCGCTTGCCTCCTTCTGTACTTTACTTGCCTATTTGTGCACTTCTCTTGCTTCTTTCTGTATCCTTCTTACACTTTTTTGTACAGCTCTCGCCTCTTGCTGCAACTTTCTTGCCTCTTTCTACACCCCTCTTGCTTCTTTATGCACCTCTGTTGCGTCTTCATGCACTTGTTTACCTCTTTCTGTACCTCTCTTGCTTCTTTCAGTACACCTGTTGTCTCTTTCTGTACTCATCCTTGCTGTTTCTGCACCTTTCTTGCTTCTTTCTGCACCTGTCTTCCTTTTTTTGCATCCGTCATGCTTCCTTCTGCAGTTCTCGTGCCATTTTTGCACCTCTTTTGCCTCTTTCTGTACCTCACTTGCCTCTTTCTGCACTTCTCTTCCTTCTTTCTAGCAATTCTATTGCCGCTTTCTGCACTTCTCTTGCTTGTTTCTGCACCTCTCTTGCGTCTTTCTACACCTCTCTTGCCTTTTTCTGCATCTCATTTGCTTCTTTCTGCATCCCATTGCCTCGTTCTGCAACCCTCTTCCCTCTTTCTGTACCTCTCTTGCCTCTTTCTGCATCCCCGTTCCCTCTTTCTGTACCTTTCCTGCCTGTTTCTGCACCTCTCTTTCCTCTTTATGCACTACTCTATCTTCTTTCTGCATCCTTCCTGTTTCTTTCTGCACCCCTCTTGCCTCTTTCAGCACCTCTCTTGCAAATTTCTGTATCCCTCTTACCTCTTTCTACATCCCTGTTCCCTTTTTTTTTCTGCACCTTTCTTGCCTGTTTCTACACCTCCCTTGCCTCTTTTGGCATCTCTGTTGCTTCTTTCTGTACTTCCATTGCCTCTTTCTGTACCACTATTGGTTCTTTCTGCACTTCTCTTGCTTCTTTAAGCACCCCTCTTGCCTCTTTCTGTACCCCTTTTGTATCTTTGTGTGCCTCTCCTGCCTCTTTGTGCACATATCTTGCCTTTTCTGCAGATCTCTTGCCTCTTTTGCACCTCTTTTGCTGCTTTCTGCAATTTTCTTACCTCTTTCTGTACCCCTCTTGCCTCTTTCCGCACTTCTGTTAGTTCTTTCTGCAGTGCTCTTGCTTCTTTCTGCACCTCTGTTGTAAATGTCTGCATTCCTCTTGCATCTTTCTGTACCCCTCTTCCCTCTGTCTGTACTTCTCTTGCCTCTGTCTGGACAACGGTTCCCTCTTTCTGCACGCCTTTTGCATGGTTCTGCAACTATCTTGCCTCTTTCAGCAGTTCTTTTGCCTCCTTCTGTACCTTGCCTTTTTGTGCCCTTTTTTCTTGTTTCTTTCTGCACCCTTTTTCGCCTTTTTCAGCCAACTTTTCCCCTTTTTCTGCACATCTCTTGCCTTTTTCTGCACCTCTCTTGCCTTTTTCTGCACATCTCTTTGCTCTTTCTGCACTGCTTTTGCCTCTTCCTGCATTGCTCTTGCCTCTTTCTGTACCACTTTTATTTCTTTCTGTACTTCTCTCTCCTCTTTCTGTACCCTATTGCCTATTTCTGCACCTCTGTTGCTTCTATCTGTACTTTTTTTTGCCTCTCTCTTCACCTCTCTTGCTTATGTCTGCACCACTGCTTTCTCTTTCTTCACTTCTCTTGCTTCTTTCCGCACTTCTCCTGCTTCTTTCCATATCTCTCTTGCTTCTTTCTGCACCCTTCTTCCCTTTTTTGCATCCCTTTTGCCCCTTTTTGGAGTTCTCTTGCCACTTTCTGCATCTCTCTTGACTGTTTCTGTACCTCAACTGCCTCTTTCTGGACTTTTTTTACTTCTTTCTGCATTTCACTTGCTTCTTTCTGTACACCTCTTGCCTTGTTTTGCAACCCTCTTCCCTCTTTTGGCACCTCTCTTGTCTCTTTCTGCACTTTTCTTCCATCTTTCTGCATGCCCCTGCTTCTTTCTGCACCCCTTTTGCCTCTTTCAGCACCACTGTTGCTTATTTCCACACTTCTCCTGCTTCTTTCTATATCTCTCTTGCTTCTTTCTGCACCCTTCTTCCATTTTTTGCATCCCTTTTGCCCCTTTTTGGAGTTCTCTTGCCACGTTCTGCATCTCTCTTGACTCTTTCTGTACCTCAACTGCCTCTTTCTGGACTTCTCTTACTTCTTTCTGCATCTCACTTGCTTCTTTCTGCACACCTCTTGCCTTGTTCTGCAACCCTCTTCCCTCTTTCGGCACCTCTCTTGTCTCTTTCTGCACATTTCTTCCATGTTTCTGCATGCCCCTGCTTCTTTCTGCACCCCTCTTGCCTCTTTCAGCACCACTGTTGCTTATTTCTACACTTCTCTTGCTTCTTTCTATACCCCTCTTCCCTCTTTCTGTACCCCCTTTACCGCTTTGTGCACCTCTCCTGCCTCTTTGTGCACCTCTTGTCTTTTTCTGCAGATCTCTTGCCTCTTTATGGACCTCCTTTGCTTCTTTATGCACTTTCTTGCCTCTTTCTGTACCCGTCTTGCCTCTTTCTGCACCTCTGTTGGTTGTTTCTGCACTGCTCATGCTTCTTTCTACAGCTCTGTTGCAAATTTCTACATCCTTCTTGCCTCTTTCTATAGCCCTCTTTCCTCTTACTGCACTTCATTTGCCTTTGTCTGCATACCTGTTCCTTTGTTCTGGACCCCTATTGCATGTTTCTGCAACTCTCTTGCCTCTTTCTGCAGTTCTCTTGCCTCCTTCTGCACTTTACTTGCCTATTTGTGCACTTCTCTTGCTTCTTTCTGTACCCTTCCCGGCTCTTTCAGAAACTCTGTTGCTTCTTTCTGCTCTTCTCTTCTTTCTTTGTGCACCACTCCTGTCTCAATATGTATCCATCTTGCCTGTTTGTTCACCTCTACTACCTGTTTTTGCACCCCTCTTGCCTCTTTATGCACATCTGCTGTTTCTTTCTGTACCTTTAGCACATTTCAGCATCTCTTTTGCCTCTTTCTGTACACCTCTTCACTATTTCGCCACCCTTCTTGCTTCTTTTTGTACTTCTTTTGTTTCTGTCTGGTCTGCTCTTGCTTCTTTCTGTACCTCTCTTGCAAATTTCTATACACTCTTACCCCTTCCTGTTCCTCTGTTCCCTCTTTCTGTACTTTCTTGCCTGTTTCTGCACCTCTCTTGCCTCTTCTGGCACCACCATTGCTTCATTCTACACTTATCTTGCCTCTTTTTACACCCCTCTTACCTCTTTCATCAACTATGTTGCTTCTTTCTACACTTCACTTTTTCCTTTCTGCACCTTTCATGCCTGTTTCTGCAGATCTATTGATTCTCTCTGCACTTCTCTTCCTTCTTTCTGTATAACTCCTGCTTCTTTCCGCACCCCTCGTGGCTCTTCCAGCACCTCTGTTGCTTCTTTCTGCACTTCTCTAACTTCTTTCTGCACCCCTCTTGCCTCTTTCTGCACCTCTGTTACTACTTTCTGCACTTCTATTGCCTCTTACTTCACCCCTCTTGCCTCTTTCAGGCAAGAGAGCTTCCGTCTGCACTTCCCTTGCTTCTTTCTGTATCTCTCTTGCCTCTTTTTGTACTCATTTTGCCTCTTTGTACACTCCCCTGCCTCTTTGTGCACCTTTCTTGCCTTTTTCTGCAGATCTCTTGCCTCTTTATGCACCTCCTTTGCTTCTTTATGCACTTTTCTTGCCTCTTTCTGTACACATCTTGCCTCTTTCTGCACCACTTTTGGTTCTTTCTGCACTGCTCATGCTTCTTTCTGCACCTCTATTACAAATGTTTGCATCCCTCTTGCCTCTTTCTACAGCCCTCTTTCCTCTTTCTAAACTTCTCTTGCCTCTGTCTGCATACCTATGCCTTTGTTCTGCACCCCTTTTGCATGCTTCTGCAACTCTCTTGCCTCTTTTTGCAGTTCTCTTGCCTCCTTCTGTACTTTACTTGCCTATTTGTGCACTTCTCTTGCTTCTTTCTGTATCCTTCTTCCAGTTTTTTGTACAGCTCTCGCCTCTTGCTGCAACTTTCTTGCCTCTTTCTACACCCCTCTTGCTTCTTTATGCACCTCTGTTGCGTCTTCATGCACTTGTTTACCTCTTTCTGTACCTCTCTTGCTTCTTTCAGTACACCTGTTGTCTCTTTCTGTACTCATCTTGCTGTTTCTGCACCATTCTTGCTTCTTTCTGCACCTGTCTTCCTTTTCTTTGCATCCGTCATGCTTCTTTCTGCAGTTCTCTTGCCATTTTTGCACCTCTTTTGCCTCTTTCTGTACCTCACTTGCCTCTTTCTGCACTTCTCTTCCTTCTTTCTAGCAATTCTATTGCCGCTTTCTGTACTTCTCTTGCTTGTTTCTGCACCTCTCTTGCGTCTTTCTACACCTCTCTTGAATTTTTCTGCATCTCATTTGCTTCTTTCTGCACCCCATTGCCTCGTTCTGCAACCCTCTTCCTTCATCAACTATGTTGCTTCTTTCTACACTTCACTTTTTCCTTTCTGCACCTTTCATGCCTGTTTCTGCAGATCTATTGATTCTCTCTGCACTTCTCTTCCTTCTTTCTGTATAACTCCTGCTTCTTTCCGCACCCCTCGTGGCTCTTCCAGCACCTCTGTTGCTTCTTTCTGCACTTCTCTAACTTCTTTCTGTACCCCTCTTGCCTCTTTCTGCACCACTGTTACTACTTTCTGCACTTCTATTGCCTCTTACTACACCCCTCTTGCCTCTTTCAGGCAAGAGAGATTCTGTCTGCACTTCCCTTGCTTCTTTCTGTATCTCTCTTGCCTCTTTTTGTACTCATTTTGCCTCTTTGTACACATCCCCTGCCTATTTGTGCACCTCTCTTGCCTTTTTCTGCAGATCTCTTGCCTCTTTATGCACCTCCTTTGCTTCTTTATGCACTTTTCTTGCCTCTTTCTGTACACATCTTGCCTCTTTCTGCACCACTTTTGGTTCTTTCTGCACTGCTCATGCTTCTTTTTGCACCTCTATTACAAATATTTGCATCCCTCTTGCCTCTTTTTACAGCCCTCTTTCCTCTTTCTAAACTTCTCTTGCTTCTGTCTGCATACCTGTGCCTTTGTTCTGCACCCCTTTTGCATGCTTCTGCAACTCTCTTGCCTCTTTTTGCAGTTCTCTTGCCTCCTTCTGTACTTTACTTGCCTATTTGTGCACTTCTCTTGCTTCTTTCTGTATCCTTCTTCCACTTTTTTGTACAGCTCTCGCCTCTTGCTGTAACTTTCTTGTCTCTTTCTACACCCCTCTTGCTTCTTTATGCACCTCTGTTGCGTCTTCATGCACTTGTTTACCTCTTTCTGTACCTCTCTTGCTTCTTTCAGTACACCTGTTGTCTCTTTCTGTACTCATCCTTGCTGTTTCTGCACCTTTCTTGCTTCTTTCTGCACCTGTCTTCCTTTTTTTGCATCCGTCATGCTTCCTTCTGCAGTTCTCTTGCCATTTTTGCACCTCTTTTGCCTCTTTCTGTACCTCACATGCCTCTTTCTGCACTTCTCTTCCTTCTTTCTAGCAATTCTATTGCCGCTTTCTGCACTTCTCTTGCTTGTTTCTGCACCTCTCTTGCGTCTTTCTACACCTCTCTTGCCTTTTTCTGCATCTCATTTGCTTCTTTCTGCACCCCATTGCCTTGTTCTGCAACCCTCTTCCCTCTTTCTGTACCTCTCTTGCCTCTTTCTGCATCCCCGTTCCCTCTTTCTGTACCTTTCCTGCCTGTTTCTGCACCTCTCTTTCCTCTTTATGCACTACTCTATCTTCTTTCTGCATCCTTCCTGTTTCTTTCTGCACCCCTCTTGCCTCTTTCAGCACCTCTCTTGCAAATTTCTGTATCCCTCTTACCTCTTTCTACATCCCGTTCCCTTTTTTTTCTTCACCTTTCTTGCCTGTTTCTACACCTCCCTTGCCTCTTTTGGCATCTCTGTTGCTTCTTTCTGTACTTCCATTGCCTCTTTCTGTACCACTATTGGTTCTTTAAGCACCCATCTTGCCTCTTTCTGTACCCCTTTTGTATCTGTGTGTGCCTCTCCTGCCTCTTTGTGCACATATCTTGCCTTTTCTGCAGATCTCTTGCCTCTTTTTGCACCTCTTTTGCTGCTTTCTGCAATTTTCTTACCTCTTTCTGTACCCCTCTTGCCTCTTTCTGCACCTCTGTTAGTTCTTTCTGCAGTGCTCTTGCTTCTTTCTGCACCTCTGTTGTAAATGTCTGCATTCCTCTTCCATCTTTCTGTACCCCTCTTCCCTCTGTCTGTACTTCTCTTGCCTCTGTCTGGACAACGGTTCCCTCTTTCTGCACGCCTTTTGCATGTTTCTGCAACTATCTTGCCTCTTTCAGCAGTTCTTTTGCCTCCTTCTGTACCTTGCCTTTTTGTGCACTTTTCTTGTTTCTTTCTGCACCCTTTTTCGCCTTTTTCAGCCAACTTTTCCCCTTTTTCTGCACATCTCTTGCCTTTTTCTGCACCTCTCTTGCCTTTTTCTGCACATCTCTTTGCTCTTTCTGCACTGCTTTTGCCTCTTCCTGCATTCCTCTTGCCTCTTTCTGTACCACTTTTATTTCTTTCTGTACTTCTCTCTCCTCTTTCTGTACCCTATTGCCTATTTCTGCACCTCTGTTGCTTCTATCTGTACTTTTTTTGCCTCTCTCTTCACCTCTCTTGCTTATGTCTGCACCACTGCTTTCTCTTTCTTCACTTCTCTTGCTTCTTTCCGCACTTCTCCTGCTTCTTTCCATATCTCTCTTGCTTCTTTCTGCACCCTTCTTCCCTTTTTTGCATCCCTTTTGCCCCTTTTTGGAGTTCTCTTGCCACTTTCTGCATCTCTCTTGACTGTTTCTGTACCTCAACTGCCTCTTTCTGGACTTCTTTTACTTCTTTCTGCATTTCACTTGCTTCTTTCTGTACACCTCTTGCCTTGTTTTGCAACCCTCTTCCCTCTTTCGGCACCTCTCTTGTCTCTTTCTGCACTTTTCTTCCATCTTTCTGCATGCCCCTGCTTCTTTCTGCACCCCTTTTGCCTCTTTCAGCACCACTGTTGCTTATTTCCACACTTCTCCTGCTTCTTTCTATATCTCTCTTGCTTCTTTCTGCACCCTTCTTCCATTTTTTGCATCCCTTTTGCCCCTTTTTGGAGTTCTCTTGCCACGTTCTGCATCTCTCTTGACTCTTTCTGTACCTCAACTGCCTCTTTCTGGACTTCTCTTACTTCTTTCTGCATCTCACTTGCTTCTTTCTGCACACCTCTTGCCTTGTTCTGCAACCCTCTTCCCTCTTTCGGCACCTCTCTTGTCTCTTTCTGCACTTTTCTTCCATCTTTCTGCATGCCCCTGCTTCTTTCTGCACCCCTCTTGCCTCTTTCAGCACCACTGTTGCTTATTTCTACACTTCTCTTGCTTCTTTCTATACCCCTCTTCCCTCTTTCTGTACCCCCTTTACCTCTTTGTGCCCCTCTCCTGCCTCTTTGTCCACCTCTTGTCTTTTTCTGCAGATCTCTTGCCTCTTTATGGACCTCCTTTGCTTCTTTATGCACTTTTTTGCCTCTTTCTTTACCCGTCTTGCCTCTTTCTGCACCTCTGTTGGTTGTTTCTGCACTGCTCATGCTTCTTTCTACAGCTCTGTTGCAAATTTCTACATCCTTCTTGCCTCTTTCTATAGCCCTCTTTCCTCTTACTGCACTTCATTTGCCTTTGTCTGCATACCTGTTCCTTTGTTCTGGACCCCTGTTGCATGTTTCTGCAACTCTCTTGCCTCTTTCTGCAGTTCTCTTGCCTCCTTCTGCACTTTACTTGCCTATTTGTGCACTTCTCTTGCTTCTTTCTGTACCCTTCCCGGCTCTTTCAGAAACTCTGTTGCTTCTTTCTGCACTTCTCTTCTTTCTTTCTGCACCCCTCCTGTCTCAATATGTATCCATCTTGCCTGTTTGTTCACCTCTACTACCTGTTTTTGCACCCCTCTTGCCTCTTTATGCACATCTGCTGTTTCTTTCTGTACCTTTAGCAAATTTCAGCATCTCTTTTGCCTCTTTCTGTACACCTCTTCACTATTTTGCCACCCTTCTTGCTTCTTTTTATACTTCTTTTGTTTCTGTCTGGTCTGCTCTTGCTTCTTTCTGTACCTCTCTTGCAAATTTCTATACACTCTTACCCCTTCCTGTTCCTCTGTTCCCTCTTTCTGTACTTTCTTGCCTGTTTCTGCACCTCTCTTGCCTCTTCTGGCACCACCATTGCTTCATTCTACACTTATCTTGCCTCTCTTTACACCCCTCTTACCTCTTTCATCAACTATGTTGCTTCTTTCTACACTTCACGTTTTCCTTTCTGCACCTTTCATGCCTGTTTCTGCAGATCTATTGATTCTCTCTGCACTTCTCTTCCTTCTTTCTGTATAACTCCTGCTTCTTTCCGCACCCCTCGTGGCTCTTCCAGCACCTCTGTTGCTTCTTTCTGCACTTCTCTAACTTCTTTCTGCACCCCTCCTGCCTCTTTCTGCACCTCTGTTACTACTTTCTACACTTCTATTGCCTCTTACTTCACCCCTCTTGCCTCTTTCAGGCAAGAGAGCTTCCGTCTGCACTTCCCTTGCTTCTTTCTGTATCTCTCTTGCCTCTTTTTGTACTCATTTTGCCTCTTTGTACACATCCCCTGCCTCTTTGTGCACCTCTCTTGCCTTTTTCTGCAGATCTCTTGCCTCTTTATGCACCTCCTTTGCTTCTTTATGCACTTTTCTTGCCTCTTTCTGTACACATCTTGCCTCTTTCTGCACCACTTTTGGTTCTTTCTGCACTGCTCATGCTTCTTTCTGCACCTCTATTACAAATGTTTGCATCCCTCTTGCCTCTTTCTACAGCCCTCTTTCCTCTTTCTAAACTTCTCTTGCCTCTGTCTGCATACCTATGCCTTTCGTCTGCACCCCTTTTGCATGCTTCTGCAATTCTCTTGCCTCTTTTTGCAGTTCTCTTGCCTCCTTCTGTACTTTACTTGCCTATTTGTGCACTTCTCTTGCTTCTTTCTGTATCCTTCTTCCAGTTTTTTGTACAGCTCTTGCCTCTTGCTGCAACTTTCTTGCCTTTTTCTACACCCCTCTTGCTTCTTTATGCACCTCTGTTGCGTCTTCATGCACTTGTTTACCTCTTTCTGTACCTCTCTTGCTTCTTTCAGTACACCTGTTGTCTCTTTCTGTACTCATCTTGCTGTTTCTGCACCTTTCTTGCTTCTTTCTGCACCTGTCTTCCTTTTCTTTGCATCCGTCATGCTTCTTTCTGCAGTTCTCTTGCCATTTTTGCACCTCTTTTGCCTCTTTCTGTACCTCACTTGCCTCTTTCTGCACTTCTCTTCCTTCTTTCTAGCAATTCTATTGCCGCTTTCTGCACTTCTCTTGCTTGTTTCTGCACCTCTCTTGCGTCTTTCTACACCTCTCTTGAATTTTTCTGCATCTCATTTGCTTCTTTCTGCACCCCATTGCCTCGTTCTGCAACCCTCTTCCTTCATCAACTATGTTGCTTCTTTCTACACTTCACTTTTTCCTTTCTGCACCTTTCATGCCTGTTTCTGCAGATCTATTGATTCTCTCTGCACTTCTCTTCCTTCTTTCTGTATAACTCCTGCTTCTTTCCGCATCCCTCGTGGCTCTTCCAGCACCTCTGTTGCTTCTTTCTGCACTTCTCTAACTTCTTTCTGTACCCCTCTTGCCTCTTTCTGCACCTCTGTTACTACTTTCTGCACTTCTATTGCCTCTTACTACACCCCTCTTGCCTCTTTCAGGCAAGAGAGCTTCTGTCTGCACTTCCCTTGCTTCTTTCTGTATCTCTCTTGCCTCTTTTTGTACTCATTTTGCCTCTTTGTACACATCCCCTGCCTATTTGTGCACCTCTCTTGCCTTTTTCTGCAGATCTCTTGCCTCTTTATGCACCTCCTTTGCTTCTTTATGCACTTTTCTTGCCTCTTTTTGTACACATCTTGCCTCTTTCTGCACCACTTTTGGTTCTTTCTGCACTGCTCATGCTTCTTTTTGCACCTCTATTACAAATGTTTGCATCCCTCTTGCCTCTTTTTACAGCCCTCTTTCCTCTTTCTAAACTTCTCTTGCCTCTGTCTGCATACCTGTGCCTTTGTTCTGCACCCCTTTTGCATGCTTCTGCAACTCTCTTGCCTCTTTTTGCAGTTCTCTTGCCTCCTTCTGTACTTTACTTGCCTATTTGTGCACTTCTCTTGCTTCTTTCTGTATCCTTCTTCCACTTTTGTGTACAGCTCTCGCCTCTTGCTGCAACTTTCTTGCCTCTTTCTACACCCCTCTTGCTTCTTTATGCACCTCTGTTGCGTCTTCATGCACTTGTTTACCTCTTTCTGTACCTCTCTTGCTTCTTTCAGTACACCTGTTGTCTCTTTCTGTACTCATCTTTGCTGTTTCTGCACCTTTCTTGCTTCTTTCTGCACCTGTCTTCCTTTTCTTTGCATCCGTCATGCTTCTTTCTGCAGTTCTCTTGCCATTTTTGCACCTCTTTTGCCTCTTTCTGTACCTCCCTTGCCTCTTTCTGCACTTCTCTTCCTTCTTTCTAGCAATTCTATTGCCGCTTTCTGCACTTCTCTTGCTTGTTTCTGCACCTCTCTTGCGTCTTTCTACACCTCTCTTGCCTTTTTCTGCATCTCATTTGCTTCTTTCTGCACCCCATTGCCTCGTTCTGCAACCCTCTTCCCTCTTTCTGTACCTCTCTTGCCTCTTTCTGCATCCCTGTTCCCTCTTTCTGTACCTTTCCTGCCTGTTTCTGCACCTCTCTTTCCTCTTCTTGCCTCTTTCTGCACCTCTGTTAGTTCTTTCTGCAGTGCTCTTGCTTTTTTCTGCACCTCTGTTGTAAATTTCTGCATTCCTCTTGCATCTTTCTGTACCCCTCTTCCCTCTGTCTGTACTTCTCTTGCCTCTGTCTGGACAACGGTTCCCTCTTTCTGCACGCCTTTTGCATGTTTCTGCAACTATCTTGCCTCTTTCAGGAGTTCTTTTGCCTCCTTCTGTACCTTGCCTTTTTGTGCACTTTTCTTGTTTCTTTCTGCACCCTTTTTCGCCTTTTTCAGCAAACTTTTCCCCTTTTTCTGCACATCTCTTGCCTTTTTCTGCACCTCTCTTGCCTTTTTCTGCACATCTCTTTGCTCTTTCTGCACTGCTTTTGCCTCTTCCTGCATTCCTCTTGCCTATTTCTGTACCACTTTTATTTCTTTCTGCTCTTCTCTCTCCTCTTTCTGTACCCTATTGCCTATTTATGCACCTCTGTTGCTTCTATCTGTACTTTTTTGCCTCTCTCTTCACCTTTCTTGCTTCTTTATGGACCTCCTTTGCTTCTTTATGCACTTTTTACCTCTTTCTGTACCCGTCTTGCCTCTTTCTGCACCTCTGTTGGTTGTTTCTGCACTGCTCATGCTTCTTTCTACAGCTCTGTTGCAAATTTCTACATCCTTCTTGCCTCTTTCTATAGCCCTCTTTCCTCTTACTGCACTTCATTTGCCTTTGTCTGCATACCTGTCCCTTTGTTCTGGACCCCTATTGCATGTTTCTGCAACTCTCTTGCCTCTTTCTGCAGGTCTCTTGCCTCCTTCTGCACTTTACTTGCCTATGTGTGCACTTCTCTTGCTTCTTTCTGTATCCTTCTTCCCTTTTTTTGCACAGCTCTTGCCTCTTTCTGCAACTCGTACCTCTTTCTATACCTCTTTCGCTTCTTTCTGCCATTCCCTCTCCTTTTTCTGCTCCCCTTTTGCTTCTTTATGCACCTCTGTTGCATATTTCAATATTTTTTTGCCTCTTTCAGCACGTCTCTTGAATCTTTCTATACTCATTTTCCCTCTTTCTGCACATCTCCTGCCTCTTGCTGTACTTTTTGTGCTTCTTTCTGCACCTTTCTTGCTTCTTTCTTCACCCGTCTTCCCTTTTTTGAATTTGTCATGCATCTTTCTACAGTTCTCTTGACATTTTCTGCTCCTCTCTTGCCTCATTCTGTATCTCACTTGCCTCTTTCTGCACTTCTCTTGCATGTTTCTGCACCTCTTTTGCATCTTTCTACACCTCTCTTACCTCATTCTGCATCCCTCTTCCCTCTTTCTGCACCTCTTTTTCCTCTTTCTGCACCCCTTTTCCCTCATTCTGTACCTTTCCTGCCTGTTCCTGCTCCTCTCTTGCCTCTTTCTGCACTTCTCTTTCTTCTTTCTGCATCCTTTCTGCTTCTTTCTGCACACCTCTTGCTTCTTACAGCATCCCCGTTGCTTCTTTCTGCACTCTCCTGCTTCTTTCTGCACCCCTCTTGTCTCTTTCTGCACCTCTATTGCAAATGTATGTATCCCTCTTACCTCTGTCTGCATTCCTGTTCCCTTTTTATGCACCTTTCTTGCCTGTTTCTGCACCTCCCTTGCATCTTTTAGCACCTCTGTTGCTTCGTTCTGTACTTCCATTGCCTCTTTTTGTACCTCCTGTGTCTCTTTTTGCACATCCCCTGCCTCTTTGTGCACCTATCTTGCCTTTTCTGCAGTTCTCTTGCCTCTGTCTGCATACCTGTTCCTTTGTTCTGCACCCCTTTTGCATGTTTCTGCACTTCTCTTGCTTCTTTCTGTATCCTTCCACTTTTTTGCACAGCTCTTGCCTCTTTATGCAAATTGCTTGCCTCTTTCTACACCTCTTTTGCTTCTTTCTGCCATTCCCTCTCCTCTTTTTGCACCCCTCTTGCTTCTTTATGCACCTCTGTTGCGTCTTTATGTACTTTTTTGCCTCTTTCTGTACCTCTCTTTCTTCTTTCAGTACACCTGTTGTCTCTTTCTGTACTCATCTTTCCTCTTTCTGCACCTCTCTTGCTTCTTTCTGCACTTGTGCTTTTTTTGCACCTTTCATGCTTCTTTCTGCACCTGTCTTCCTTTTTTGCCTCCGTCATGCTTCTTTCTGCAGTTTTCTTGCCATTTTTTGCACCTCTCTTGCCTCTTTCTGTACCTCACTTGCCTCTTTCTGCACTTCTCTTCTTTTTTCTACACCTCTGTTGCTTCTTTTAGCAATTCTCTTGCCACTTTCTGCACATCTCTTACTTGTTTCTGCACCTCTCTTGCATCTTTCTACACCTCTCGTTCATTTTCTGCATCTCACCCGCTTCTTCCTGCACCCTATTGCCTCATTCTGCAACCCTCTTACCTCTTTCTGTACTTCTCTTGCCAATTTCTGCATCCCTGTTCCCTCTTTCTGTACCTTTCCTGCCTGTTTCTGTACCTCTTTCCTCTTTATGCACTACTCTATCTTCTTTCTGCATCCTTCCTGCTTCTTTCTGCACCCATCTTGCCTCTTTCAGCACCTGTTGCTTCTTTTTGCACTCTCTTGCTTTTTTTCTGCACACCTCTTGCCTCTTTCTGCACCTCTCTTGCAAATTGCTGTATCCCTCCTACCTCTTTCTGCATCCCTGTCTCCTTTTTCTGCACATGTCTTGCCTGTTTCTGCACCTCCCTTGCCTCTTTTGGCATCACTGTTGCTTCTTTTTTTACTTCCATTGCCTCTTTCTGTACCTCTGTTGCTTCTTTCTGCAGTTCTCTTGCCTCCTTCTGCACTTTACTTGCCTATTAGTGCACTTCTCTTGCTTATTTCTGTATCCTTCTTCCATTTTTTATGCACAGCTCTTGCCTCTTTCTGCAACTCTTATCTCTTTCTATACCTCTTTTGCTTCTTTCTGCCATTCCCTCTCCTTTTTCTGCACCCCTTTTGCTTCTTTATGCACCTCTGATTCATCTTTCTATAATTTTTTTGCCTTTCTGCACCTCTCTTGAATCTTTCTACACTCATTTTCACTCTTTCTGCACCTCTCTTGCCTCTTGCTGTACTTTATGTGCTTCTTTTTGCACCTTTCTTGCTTCTTTCTTCACCTGTCTTCCCTTTTTTGAATTTGTCATGCCTCTTTCTGCAGTTCTCCTGACATTTTCTACTCCTCTCTTGCCTCATTCTGCATCTCACTTGCCTCTTTCTGCACTTCTCTTGCTTCTTTCTACACCTCTGTTGCTTGTTTCAGCAATTCTCTTACCTCTTTCTGCACTTCTCTTGCTTGTTTCTGCACCTCTTTTGTGTCTTTCTACACCTCTCTTGCCTTTTTCTTCATCTCACTTGCTTCTTTCTGCACCCCTCTTACCTCATTCTGCATCCCTCTTCCCTCTTTCTGCACCTCTTTTGCCTCTTTCTGCACCCCTGTTCCCTCTTTCTGTACCTCTCCTGCCTGTTCCTGCACCTCTCTTGCCTCTTTCTGCACTTCTCTTTCTTCTTTCTGCATCCTTCCTGCTTCTTTCTGCACCCCTCCTGCTTTTTACAGCACACCTGTTGCTTCTTTCTGCACTCTCCTGCTTCTTTCTGCACCCCTCTTGTCTCTTTCTGTACCTCTCTTGCAAATGTATGTATCCCTCTTACCTCTGTCTGCATCACTGTTCCCTTTTTATGCACCTTTTTTGCCTGTTTCTGCACCTCCCTTGCATCTTTTGGCACCTCTGTTGCTTCGTTCTGTACTTCCATTGCCTCTTTCTGTACCTCTGTTGTTTCTTTTTGCACTTCTTTTGCTTCTTTCTGCACCCCTATTGCTTCTTTCTGTGCCCCTTTTGTCTCTTTGTGCACATCCCCTGCCTCTTTGTGCACCTATCTTGCCTTTTCTGCAGTTCTCTTGCCTCTGTCTGCATACCTGTTTATTTGTTCTGCACCCCTTTAGCATGTTTCTGCACTTCTCTTGCTTCTTTCTGTATCCTTCCACTTTTTTTGCACAGCTCTTGCCTCTTAATGCAAATTGTTTGCCTCTTTCTACACCTCTTTTGCTCATTTCTGCCATTACGTCTCCTCTTTTTGCACCCCTCTTGCTTCTTTATGCACCTCTGTTGCATCTTTATGCACTTTTTTGCCTCTCTCTGTATCTCTTTTGGGGGCAGATGTATCAAGCTTTTTTTATGTCGCAAACGCTGCAAATCGCAATTTCGCAGCTTTTGCGACAAAATAAATTTTTGCGATTTCTTAGTGTGCGAGAAGTGTTTTTCTGAGAATTTTTTTGCGATTCTTTATTTTGCATGTTCTTAGTTCTGCGAACTTCGCAAACAAGAAATCGCAGCTTAAGAAATCGCAACAGGATGTATGTAAAAATTGCAATTTACGACTTTCCTAACATCGCAAAATAAGAAATCGCAATTAACACCAAATACAAGCAGGTGGTAAAAGAAAAAAAAGTATAAAAAGGCACCCAGAATGCATTATTTTCAATTCCAAAATGGCTGGACTATACCTGATTGCCAGGAGGCTGCGCATTCCAGCTCTTGCACAGAGGAGACAGAGACAGGAGAGAATCTTCAGAATACACATTACGCTGTTCCAGCAGACTCAGGAGGAGATATATGACAAATACAGACTTCATCCACACACCATTTTGGACCTCATTAATGAATTGGAACCTTTTTTGGAACATCCTACAGCCAGGACACAATCAATCCCAACACATGTGCAGGTATTGTGCTCACTGTACCTTTTGGCTTCAGGGTCCTTTCAAAGTGTCATTGTAGAGGTTGGTGGAGTGTCACAAAGTTCTCTATCACGCTTCTTTCATGTGTTCCTGGATGCAATGCTGAGGAGACTACAACATCATATATATTTCTCAAATACACAACAAGCCTTACAGGAAACAAAGTTGGATTTCTATCAAATCGCATGCTTTCCACATGTGATTGGATGCCTTGACGGAACTCATATTGCTATCACTCCACCTGCAGCCACAGAATTTGTATTTCGTAATAGGAAAAACTACCACTCTCTCAACATCCAGATCATATGCAATGCCAAATACATTATCAGTGACATTTGGCAAAGTATCCAGGGAGCACACATGACTCCTTTATCTTCAGACATAGCGCAATTCATAGACGTCTGATTGCTGGTCAGTTTGGAGACGGATACCTGCTAGGTGAGTAACACTCATGCAAACATCCATCCTTCCATCCATCCATCCATCCATCATTTGAAAATGGAACATACAGTTACTACTTTTTTTCTCACATGCAGGTGATAGTGCCTATGCAGTGCATGATTTCATCCTAACACCATACTTGAATCCTGCAAATGCAACTGAAAGACGGTACAACAGGGCACACCGGTCTACACGTGGGGTCATTGAACGCACATTTGGAATTTTAAAAAGCCGTTTCAGATGCATACACAAAAGTGGAGGAGCTTTGCAATATAGTCCTGAAACCTGTTGTAAAATTGTTACAACATGTGCAATGCTGCACAACATGGCCATGCGCAAAGGCACAGACATTGAAGTGAGTGAGTATGACTCATCTGATGATGATGACATACCTCCACCTAGAATGGCTATAGCAGGAGCTGGAGTAATGGCTGGCAGACAAAGAAGGACAGAGATTACGCGAAATTATTTTTAGGTAAGAAAAGCCAAACTACAGACTCATGTTTGCAATTGTTGTTTTAACCCACAACAGACAAACCATAGTGTATTGTGCAAAAATCTAAAATTTAGAATGAAGGAAATGAAAATAGCCATAGGTGGAACATAAAGACAGCTTCCACAATGCAGTAATGCTGAATAAATTGCTATTCAAAATGTTACTTCTTGGACTGGCGGCTTGAAGCAGGTTGTTCCTGTGATTGCGTGCCTTCTTGTTCAGGTCCTGTACTAGCACGCCTTCCACTTCTGCGCTGGGGCAATTGAGTTGTTGGAGTGGGGTTCCTACTGCTCCTACTGGAGGTGTCCTCACTATCAGCTGAGCCCAGGAGAGCGCTTGCGCTAGAGTTGGATGTTTGCATAATTTCTACCACAGAGGTCACTTTGTCCAAGCTTTTAGCCATGTCACGTGTGCAGTCGCTCATTTCACGCTGCATGTTAATGCTGCGCCTGGTGAAATTGCTAGTGACAGAACAAAGCCTGTTAAATGCCTTTGTGTACCCATGCATCCTCACATGTGCTGTCTGTGCAGCCCTGTTGCAAGCACTTTCTGTGCGTTCAAGGGTCAGGCAGAGTTTTTCTATTGATGCAGCCATGCCTTCTTGATTTTTTTTTTAATTTCAAAAGCTGCCTATTGATTGACCTGAGGCCCTGTGTTGCAGGCGCTGTACATGAAGCATATCCTGCTCAAGGCCAGCAAAAACAGTGCCTCCTTTAATTTGCCCACTGCTGCTCCTACATGTCTCCAACCTGAAAGACCGTGGCCTCGTTGGTATTTGTGGTTGGTCTTGTGAGTCTTGAGGGAACACTGTGTCAGTCTCACTGGGTACTGTAACTGCATCTACATTATCATCATCTTCCATTGGTGGCAGAGGAACAACATGTCTCAGCTTTCTGTACATATTTGGATTGAGGGCAGTGGCATCAGTGCCTCCTCCTTCTGTATCAGTTGTAACATGGGGAGGTGAATTATCCAAATCACTTTCTTCCCTGGATTCCCTTGATTGTTCTGTGGATGTAGAGTGAGATATATGAGTTTGTATTTCTAACAAATAAAGTGTTTTCATTGATAACAATAACTTGTACTACACTGTTTTTCTACCTTCATTATTAATTACAAACAACTCATGTGTTTCTATGATGAAATGTGTGACAATCATGATTGCACTACAAATCCCATGATGCATTGCTTGCTACAGGTTTAACAGTCTCACTAGACTTCTACCTTTCTCAAACTGAGTATAAGCACAGGACACACACACATGCATTACACAAATTCTATGGACTTATTTGCATGCATCTTACCTTGTGTAGTTGGTGTAGGGTCAGAGCTATCAATGTTAGCCACTCCACTCACACTCTCTGGAAGCAGGGTTGATTCAATTAATTCCTCATGGGCTGTAGGTTGGTCTGCAGATGATGTACCACCACCAGTTTTATTTGCCTCTTTAATCCTTTCTGCAAGCCTCTCTTTGGATCTTAGTTGCATGTCATACCATCTCTTCTTTATTTTATCTATGAGCGAGTGGTAACTCCAACTGAATTTACTTTTTCCTGGATCTCCAACCAGATTTTTCTTTTTTTTGAATCAGGAACTTTATTTAAGTACTTTCTTCCCAAAAAGAACCTCATGGTTACAAACCATTTCTTCAATGAGGATTTCTTGCTCCTTTTCAGAGAGTTTTTGCTTCTTTTTCCTCTTTTCTGCAGACATTTCCTCCTGTGTGTTTTGGGACTCCATTGCTCTCCAAACAGGTCTGCTCTGCCTCACAACAGTCTTCCAACTGCCACTGGGTGTGGCTCAGGCAAGCAGGTGCAAGCAATCACTGAAACTTCCTGGTTGTGATGTCATCAGCCTGTTCCTGCATTGCAGATTCAGGTTTTTGCGATTTCTTAATTTGCGAATTTCGCTAAATAAGAAATCGCAGAAAATTCGCAAATTAAACTGCGATTTTTAAGGAATCGCAAATTTATCGCAAAAATGTACATACATCCCATTTTGCGATTCCGAAATTGCGATTTGCAAAAAATCACAATTAAGGACTCACAAAACAGATTTTTGATAAATCTGCCCATTGCTTCTTTCAGTACACCTGTTGTCTCTTTCTGTACTCATCTTTCCTCTTTCTGCACCTCTCTTGCTTCTTTCTGCACTTGTGCTTTTGTCTGCACCTTTCATGCTTCTTTCTGCACCTGTCTTCCTTTTTAGCCTCCATCATGCTTCTTTCTGCAGTTTTCTTGTCATTATTTGCACCTCTCTTGCATCTTTCTGTACCTCACTTGCCTCTTTCTGCAAATCTCTTCCTTTTTCTGCACCTCTGTTGCTTCTTTTAGCAATTCTCTTGTACCTCTTTTTGTACTTCTCTTGCCAATTTCTGCATCCCTGTTCCCTCTTTCTGTACCTTTTCCTGCCTGTTTCTGCACCTCTTTCCTCTTAATGCACTACTCTATCTTCTTTCTGCATCCTTCCTGCTTCTTTCTGCACCCCTCTTGCCTCTTTCAGCACCTCTTGCCTCTTTCTGCACCTCTTGCAAATTGCTGTATCCCTCTTACCTCTTTCTGCATCCCTGTTCCCTTTTTCTGCACCTGTCTTGCCTGTTTCTGCACTTCCCTTGCCTCTTTTGGCATCTCTGTTGCTTCTTTCTGTACTTCCATTGCCTCTTTCTGTACCTCTGTTGCTTCTTTCTGCACTTCTATTGCCTCTTTCTGCACCCCTCTTACCTCTTTCTGTACCCCTTTTGTCTCTTTGTGCACCTCTCCTGCCTCTTTGTCCACATAGCTTGCCTTTTCTGCAGATCTCTTGCCTCTTTTTGCACCTCTTTTGCTGCTTTCTGCAATTTTCTTATCTCTTTCTGTACCCCTCTTGCCTCTTTCTGCACCTCTGTTATTTCTTTCTGCACTGCTCTTGCTTCTTTCTGCACCTCTGTTGTAAATTTCTGCATCCCTCTTGCATCTTTCTGTACCCCTCTTCCCTCTGTCTGCACTTTTCTTGCCTCTGTCTGCACAACTGTTCCCTCTTTCTGCACGCCTTTTGCATGTTTCTGCAACTATCTTGCCTCTTTCCTTTCTGCAGTTTTCTTGCCTCTACCTGTACCTTACTTGCCTTTTTGTGCACTTTTCTTGCTTCTTTCTGCACCCTTTTTCCCTTTTTCTGCACATCTCTTGCCTCTGTCTGCACCTCTCTTGTCTTTTTTCTGCACATCTCTTTGCTCTTTCTGCTCTGCTCTTGCCTCTTTCTGCATTCCTCTTGCCTCTTTCTGTACCACTTACTTTTTTCTGTACTTCTCTCTCCTCTTGCTGCACCCCTATTGCCTCTTTCTGCACCTCTGTTGCTTCTATCTGTACTTGTTTGCCTCTCTCTGCACCTCTCTTGCTTCTGTCTGCATCCCTGTTTTCTCTTTCTTCACCACTCCTGCTTCTTTCCGCACTTCTCTTGCTTCTTTCAATACCTCTCTTGCTTCTTTCTGCACCCTTCTTCCCTTTTTCGCATCACTTTTGCCCCTTTTTGCAGTTCTCTTGCCACTTTCTGCATCTCTCTTGACTCTTTCTGTACCTCGACTGCCTCTTTCTGGTCTTCTCTTACTTCTTTCTGTATCTCACTTGCTTCTTTCTGCACACCTCTTGCCTTGCCTTGTTCTGCACCCCTCTTCCCTCTTTCCGTACCTCTCTTGTCTCTTTCTGCACTTTTCTTCCATCTTTCTGCATGCCTCTGCTTCTTTCTGCATCCCTCTTGCCTCTTTCAGCACCACTCTGGCTTATTTCTACACCTCTCTTGCTTCTTTCTACGCCTCTCTTGCCTCTTTCTGTACCCCCTTTACCTCTTGTGCACCTCTCTTGTCTTTTTCTACAGATCTCTTGCCTCTTTATGGCCCTCCTTTGCTTCTTTAAGCACTTTTCTTGCCTATTTCTGTACCAGTCTTTCCTCTTTCTGCACCTCTGTTGTTTCTATCTGCACTGCTCATGCTTCTTTCTACACCTCTGTTGTAAATTTCTGCATCCCTCTTGTAGTACTGGAAAAATATCGAGAAGGGCCACACTTACCAATAGCCCAATAACATTGCCAAATACCCAGTCAGTTGGCAGTGAAGAAATAGCAATCGTTTATTAACAAAAGACTCTGCGCAGAGGAGCCCCCTCGTCCACACCAAAATCAGTGCGTCGAGAAGACTGACGATTTACACATGAGACAAGTCATTTATACCTTAGTTACATTACATGAAATAACCATATTTGGCAACCTCCCAATAGGTACATGATCTTAAGGAAGAACCATATATGGCACACAAAGCCTGCTCAGAAGTCTGTTTCTGCTATTATGGGGAAGGTCAGAAAGGGTAACTCCTTTTCGTCTCGGTACATGGGAGTAACAGCCTGGTGCCGGCAAGAATGTGCTTATCACCTCCAAAGCCAGATGCGACCTTGGTCCTTAGAGCAGAGAAATACATTGTGAATTCAGCTGTCTTGTAACTCAACTAATTGGGACTCGCTCGGTAACATGAAAAACAACACGTAATCACTTTCCAGGCCCGAGTCGACAAATGCAAAATGGCGCTAGTGTGGTTTCTCTAACTAATGTGAAACTTAACCTATAAGAAGAAACAAAAGCTACTCTTCGTTATTAACACTAAATGGTACATAATAATGAATATACGTGTATGCAGCTACATCAGGCTAACAATGTCATATTAGTAATGACAGAAAACGGAATTCTGTAGCACACTCTTGCCTCTTTCTATAGCCCTCTTTCCTCTATCTGCACTTCTCTTGCCTTTGTCTGCATTCCTGTTCCTTTGTTCTGCACCCCTTTTGCATGTTTCTTCAACTCTCTTGCCTCTTTCTACAGTTCTCTTTCCTCCTTCTGCACTTTACTTGCCTGTTTGTGCCCTTGTCCTGCTTCTTTCCGTATCCTTCTTCCTTTTTTTGTACAGCTCTTACCTCTTTCTGCAACTCTTACCTCTTTCTATACCTCTTTTGCTTCTTTATGCACCTCTGTTGCATCTTTCTGTGCTTTTCTGCCTCTTTCTGTACCTCTCTTGCTTCTTTCTGCACTCATCTTCCCTCTTTCTGCAACTCTCTTGCTTCTTGCTGTACTTTATGTGCTTCTTTTTGCACCTTTCTTGCTTCTTTCTTCACCTGTCTTCCCTTTTTTGAATCCGTCATGCCTCTTTCTGCAGTTCTCTTGCCATTTTCTGCACCTCTCATGCCTCTTTCTGTACCTCACTTGCCTCTTTCTGCACTTCTCGTGCTTCTTTCTACACCCATGTGCTTCTTTCAGCAATTCTCCTACCTCTTTCTGCACTTCTCTTGCTTGTTTCTGCACCTCTATTGCGTCTTTATACACCTCTCTTGCCTTTTTCTTCATCTCACTGGCTTCTTTCTGCACCCCTCTTGCCTCGTTCTGCATCCCTCTTCCCTATTTCTGCACCTTTTTTGCCTCTTTCAGCACCACTGTTGCTTCTTTCTGCACTCTCCTGCTTCTTTCTGCACCCCTCTTGTCTCTTTCTGCACCTCTCTTACAAATTTCTGTATCCCTCTTGCCTCTTTCTGCATCCCTGTTCCCTTTTTCTGTACCTTTCTTGCCTGTTTCTGCACCTCCCTTGCCTCTTTTGGCACCTCTGTTTCTTCTTTCTGTACTTCCATTGCCTCTTTCTGTACCACTATTGGTTCTTTCTGCACTTCTCTTGCTTCTTTAAGCACCCCTCTTGCCTCTTTCTGTACCCCTTTTGTATCTTTGTGTGCCTCTCCTGCCTCTTTGTGCACATATCAGGCCTTTTCTGCAGATCTCTTTCCTCTTTTTGCACCTCTTTTGCTGCTTTCTGCAATTTTCTTACCTCTTTCTGTACCCCTCTTGCCTCTTTCTGCACCTCTGTTAGTTCTTTCTGCAGTGCTCTTGCTTCTTTCTGCACCTCTGTTATAAATTTCTGCATTCCTCTTGCATCTTTCTGTACCCCTCTTCCCTCTGTCTGTACTTCTCTTGCCTCTGTCTGGACAACGGTTCCCTCTTTCTGCACGCCTTTCGCATGTTTCTGCAACTATCTTGCCTCTTTCAGCAGTTCTTTTGCCTCCTTCTGTACCTTGCCTTTTTGTGCACTTTTCTTGTTTCTTTCTGCACCCTTTTTTGCCTTTTTCAGCAAACTTTTCCCCTTTTTCTGCACATCTCTTGCCTTTTTCTGCACCTCTCTTGCCTTTTTCTGCACATCTCTTTGCTCTTTCTGTACTGCTTTTGCCTCTTCCTGCATTTATTTATTTATTTATTTTATTTATTAGCATTTATAAAGCGCAGCATATACCCTGGGGTGTCTTGGCGCTGATAAATTTGCTAGCTTGATGACAAGTAAGCTGCCATGCTCAGAACCTCTATTCTATACCGTGATCTTATTTATTAAACAGCCAGGTTTTTAGTTTTTTGCGGAATTGGAGCAGTGTGGGACATGCTCTGATTTCCTGGGGTAAAGTATTCCAGAGCTTGGAAGCTGCTACCACAAACCGTCGGTCTCCCCACAACACTGTTCTAGTGCGAGGTATCGTTAGTTGGTTGCTGTTAGTTGAACGCAACTGGCGTATAGGTTGGTAAGGACATAGATGGTCTTGAAGGAACTGCGGGCCCTGTTTATTTAGTGCTTTGTAAACAATGCACTGTGATTTGAATCTGGCTCTATTTTGAATCGTCAGCCAGTGTAGTTTTGAAATGGCATCAGAGAGAGGGGCAAACTTAGGAATTCCCAGAACAAGACGTGCTGCCGCATTCTGTATGGTCTGTAGTTTTTTTATCACTCTAACTTGGGAATTAATAAAAAGCCCATTGCAATAGTCAAGGGATGTCAAGACTAATGAGCTCACCAGAGTTTTGATGGCAGTGGTAGGAAGATAAGGACTTATTTTACGGATCATGCGTAGTTTATAGTGGGCTATTGAGGCCACTTTGTTAGCATGATCCATGAAATTTAGATGGTCATCAAAAAGTATTCCTAAGTTTCTTACTTTTGTAACTGGATTGGGGGGGGCACCAAAAGATTGGGGCCACCACGAGGCAGGCCATTCTGGTGAAAGTTGTCCGAAAATCATTACCTCGGTTTTTTCCGAGTTAAGTTTTAGGCAGTTCACTGCCATCCACTCGCCTATTTCCGTCAAACCTCTCTGGAGGCATTCCTCTTGCCTCTTTCTGTACCACTTTTATTTCTTTCTGTACTTCTCTCTCCTCTTTCTGTACCCTATTGCCTATTTCTGTACCTCTGTTGCTTCTATCTGTACTTTTATTGCCTCTCTCTTCACCTCTCTTGCTTATGTCTGCACCACTGCTTTCTCTTTCTTCACTTCTCTTGCTTCTTTCCGCACTTCTCCTGCTTCTTTCCATATCTCTCTTGCTTCTTTCTGCACCCTTCTTCCCTTTTTTGCATCCCTTTTGCCCCTTTTTGGAGTTCTCTTGCCACTTTCTGCATCTCTCTTGACTCTTTCTGTACCTCAACTGCCTCTTTCTGGACTTCTTTTTACTTCTTTCGGCATTTAATTGCTTCTTTCTGTACACCTCTTGCCTTGTTTTGCAACCCTCTTCCCTCTTTCGGCACCTCTTTTGTCTCTTTCTGCACTTTTCTTCCATCTTTCTGCATGCCCTGCTTCTTTCTGCACCCCTTTTGCCTCTTTCAGCACCACTGTTGCTTATTTCCACACTTCTCCTGCTTCTTTCTATATCTCTCTTGCTTCTTTCTGCACCCTTCTTCCATTTTTATCATCCCTTTTGCCCCTTTTTGGAGTTCTCTTGCCACGTTCTGCATCTCTCTTGACTCTTTCTGTACCTCAACTGCCTCTTTCTGGACTTCTCTTACTTCTTTCTGCATCTCACTTGCTTCTTTCTGCACACCTCTTGCCTTGTTCTGCAACCCTCTTCCCTCTTTCGGCACCTCTCTTGTCTCTTTCTGCACTTTTCTTCCATCTTTCTGCATGCCCCTGCTTCTTTCTGCACCCCTCTTGCCTCTTTCAGCACCACTGTTGGTTATTTCTACACTTCTCTTGCTTCTTTCTATACCCCTCTTCCCTTTTTCTGTCCCCTTTACCTCTTTGTGCACCTCTCCTGCCTCTTTGTGCACCTCTTGTCTTTTTCTGCAGATCTCTTGCCTCTTTATGGCCCTCCTTTGCTTCTTTAAGCACTTTTCTTGCCTCTTTCTTTACCAGTCTTGCCTCTTTCTGCACCTCTGTTGTTTCTTTCTGCACTGCTCATGCTTCTTTCTACACCTCTGTTGTAAATTTCTGCATCCCTCTTGTAGTACTGGAAAAATATCGAGAAGGGCCACACTTACCAATAGCCCAATAACATTGCCAAATACCCAGTCAGTTGGCAGTGAAGAAATAGCAATCGTTTATTAACAAAAGACTCTGCGCAGAGGAGCCCCCTCGTCCACACCAAAATCAGTGCGTCGAGAAGACTGACGATTTACACATGAGACAAGTCATTTATACCTTAGTTACATTACATGAAATAACCATATTTGGCAACCTCCCAATAGGTACATGATCTTAAGGAAGAACCATATATGGCACACAAAGCCTGCTCAGAAGTCTGTTTCTGCTATTATGGGGAAGGTCAGAAAGGGTAACTCCTTTTCGTCTCGGTACATGGGAGTAACAGCCTGGTGCCGGCAAGAATGTGCTTATCACCTCTAAAGCCAGATGCGACCTTGGTCCTTAGAGCAGAGAAATACATTGTGAATTCAGCTGTCTTGTAACTCAACTAATTGGGACTCGCTCGGTAACATGAAAAACAACACATAATCACTTTCCAGGCCCGAGTGTCATGATTCAGTGAGGATGAGAGTTTTATGATGAATGAATTTACTTAGGAACTACAACTCCCAGAATGCCTGGCGATATGTGTTGGCCTCTCTCTCTTTCCGTTCTACTACTTAGGCCTTCCTTTTCCTGTGCTCCGGTGCTTGTCACCTGTTTTTCAGTGAGAGTCTTGGTCTTGGAGGAAACACTCGTGTTTGGAGCCTGTGAGGAGAAAACGCTGCTTTCTCCTGTTTATGCGGTAGCGCATGACGCGCTGGATTTAAACCGCGAAGATATATTTCGTGTTGCTGAGGCGCGGACAGTTTGGAGGCGTTGCGCGATTCCGGAAGCGTGAAGAAACGCTTGATTTTGCAGAAAGACTGGCGCGTGGACTTTCAGTAGTCGCGCAGGATTTCAAGACTTTGTAGTTAGTTTTGTAGCGCATGCCGCGCTGGATTAGAGAGGTTCTGACTCGTGAGTTTAACGAGTGTGTAGCAGTCGCAACGGATACTGCTTCATGTGGACCCAGAATTACAAAGGACTCTCACTGGTGCAGATAAGTAGTATTGAAGGGTCTTAAATCGCAGCAAGAATTTATTCTCTGTTTTTAAGAGAATCGACATCTACTGCCATTATTGCTTTTTCTTTATCTTTTCTTTATTTTTCCATTTTTGTGCCGTTTTGAGTAATGCCATCTGCAGCAGTGGTTACTGTAAGTTAGTCACTCACACATAGTTATCATTGTATGTTTACGTGTTGCGTGGTGTGTGGTGACGTGTGCTTTTTTCCTCTGCAGGGTCCTTGATTAGGAAGAAGTGTTTCTGATATCCTGATCTCTCAAGACCTGCTGATTTACACTGCTGCATCTTTATGTTTTATTTATCCACTTTTCCCCTTCCCCTTGTGTGATGCCCATGGTGGAGTTGTAAAATATCGCTCCTGCGGGGTATTGCATATAGGGGTAGTTGGAATCAAGCATCATCATCGCTCCTGCTGTATCCTGCCTTTGAGAGGTTAGTTCACTCATGTTTTGGTTCTTGACAGAGTGACAAGCCCACGGATTGTATACGGCCTGAGCGATGGATTCTAACGTTGTATTAACTTCAGTGTTGGAAACATTGGCTGCCCTAAGGATGGAGGTAGAAGCGTTTAGAGGGGAACACGCTGCTATGCGTACTGAGATGGTTACAGTGCGCAGGGAAGTCACAGGTCTTTCACGGGGTGGTCCTGTGGGTGCACAGGGAGGTTCTTATATTCGAGGTTGGACATTGCCCCCTCCTGCTACGAAGGATACACTACAGGGTCAAAGTGGGGGTGCTAGTCCCTCTACTATACAGGTCATACAGCCCCTTCAACTTCCTCTTTCACCTCCTGAAAGATTCTTTGGGGATCCAAAGAAGTTTAACATCTTTCTGGGACAATGCCGGCTGCACTTTTTGTGTAAACCGGCTGTTTTTCCTGATGATCAGTCTAAGACAGCGTTCGTTATGTCGTATTTGGGTGGCAATGCGGCTACATGGTCTTTTCCGTTGATTGAAAGAAACGACCCTGTTCTTGTTGACTTTTCCAAGTTTTGTGATGAAATGAGGAAGCTTTTTGATAGGAAGGCTCATTCTCTGTCCTTGGATAGGGAACTAATCACGTTAAAACAAGGCACACAGGATTTATTGCCTTATATAACCGATTTTAATAGATTAGTGGTGGAAACGGAGTGGCCTCAGGAAAAACGCACTTCATTATTCTATCAGGGGCTGCGTAGTGAACTGAAGGATGTGTTAGCCTCAGTAGTTCCTCTACCTGTCACTTGTGAGGGTCTTATTGATCTAACAGTCCAGTTGGACCATCGTCTGCAGGAGAGAAAGGGGGATAGGCAACGTGGTGAAACCAAACTCCCATATATTAGGCCCAGAGTGATGGCAGAAGGAAATTCATCCAGCTCGGATGGAACTGAATCAAGACAAGTAGGGGGCCTCAGAGGGCCTATCAGCTCAGAAGAACGACAAAGAAGAAGACAGCTGAAGTTGTGTATGTACTGTGGGAAGGCGGGCCATTTCATACAAAATTGTTCCATGAGAAACAAGACCCCCTATAAAGATAGGCAAGCAGCGAAAAAGGTACCTGTGGTGGAGTGGGCTGATGAGCCGGCGGAAAACTGAATACCTCAAGCATGAAGGAGACGCCTTGTTTGAGGTCTGAGAAAAATGATGTCTCTTCTTTTCTAATTAACACCATACAAAACACTGTTGCCCACATGAATGTGTGTGTCACGTTGGAGGTGTCTGCGGGAAAACTGGAATTGGTACACGCCCTACTTGATTGTGGAGCTACGGGGAATTTTATCGACCAAACGTATGCTCATGAGTTGGGTATTCCTTGCATCCGAAAATTGAAGCCAGAACCTGTCAAAGCAGTGGATGGTACAGCATTGACTTCTGGGCCTGTGTGCTATCATACGCACCCTATTATGATGCAAATGGGAATAACGCATTTTGAGAAAATTCAATTTGATCTTATTGATGCCCCAAACTTTAAGTTGATATTGGGAATGCCATGGCTCACTACGCACGATCCACATGTTCAATGGGCCGCTAGAACGATCAAAATGAATTCTATATTCTGTGCTGAGCATTGTACTAGAGCACATTATGCATCTGATACCTTCAACAAGGAGAACCCGGCGGTGTTATTGGCCTCTGGTTGTGGTGTACAGTCAGTATGCCTTGTGTCAGCTTTACCTGAAGAATATGTGGCCTACCAGGATGTTTTCTGTGAGAAAGAAGCGAGTTGACTACCTCCCCATAGGGAGTATGATTGCGTAATAGAGTTAGAACCCGGCGCAAGCATACCGTGTAGTAGGATATACGCACTCACGGAGCCCGAGAATGCTTATTTGCAATCCTACCTGAAGAAAATGTTAGCATCTGCTTTCATTCGACCGTCTACTTCACCTGCCTCTTCGCCGCTTTTTTTTATTTCGAAGAAGGAAGGCGGTTTGCGGGCATGCATTGATTATAGGGCAATAAACCGGGTCACAAAGAAGAACAGGTATCCTTTACCTTTGATACCGGTGCTAATGGACCAGCTGAAGGGAGCCACAGTGTTTACTAAATTGTATCTCTGGGGTGCATACCATTTGGTGAGAGTAAAACAGGGCGACGAGTGGAAGACTGCATTCCGAACGAAATACGGCCTGTATGAATACTGTGTGATGCCCTTCGGCCTATGCAATGCCCCTGCCGCCTTCCAGTTTTTCATGGATGAGGTTTTAAGAGGTCTGTTGGACGTTTCATGTATGGTCTATATTGATGAAATCTTAATATATTCCAAGACTATTGATCTACATGTCCAGCACGTGGAGGCGGTGTTGCAACGTTTGCAACAGAACACTTTGTTTGTGAAACTAGAAAAATGCTTGTTCCATGCCAAAGAGGTGGAGTTTTTGGGGTATGTGATTGGCCCAGGGGGAATATGTATGGACAAAAAGAAAATTGATGCCATTATTCGTTGGGAGTCTCCTTCCAGCGTGAAAAGCTTGCAGAGCTTTCTAGGATTCTCTAACTTTTACAGACGGTTTATACAAGGATTTTCCTCCATCATTCAACCAATGACATTACTGTTGCGGAAAGGAGTTACTTTTTGTTGGAACGAGGCAGCGGAGGTTGCCTTTCAGACGTTGAAGAGATGCTTCACTAGTGCTCCTGTTTTACGTCATCCAGACCCTGATCTACCGTTCGTGCTGGAAACAGATGCATCCTACTACGCTTTGGGGGGTGTCCTGTCTCAAAGACATCCTGAGTCTGGGCAAATCCATCCAGTCGCTTTCTTCTCTAAGAAATTGACTCCCTCTGAAATAAATTACAGTATTAAGGGAAGCTAAACTACATTTGGGAGAAGCAAGGGATAGGGACAAACTCTATGCTGACAAAAAGAGACGAGAGGAGCCTTCCTATCAAATAGGAGATAAGGTGTGGTTAAGCACTAGGTATTTGAAATTCAAAGGGAACACCAGATTGCAACCGAAGTTTGTGGGGCCGTATGCTGTCCATAGTGTGATAAATCCTGTTGCCATTAAGCTTGTCCTTCCCCCTAAGTGGCACATTCATCCGGTATTTCATGTTTCCCTTTTGAAGCCATGCGCTCCTTGCGCTCGGTTACCCTTGAAGCCTTGTCCTTTGGATGTGGAGGGTGATCTGGAGTATGAAGTAAGGGCAATTCTTGACTCCAAGAAGGTTAGGGGTAGGGTGCTGTACTTGGTTGATTGGAAAGGGTATGGGCCTGAAGATCGCTCTTGGGTACCCCGGTCCAATTTGCATTGTCCAGCCCTTTTGCGGCATTTCCATGCGCGCTTTCCTGGAAAGCCTGGTGGACCGCCGGGACGTCGGTCATTGTGAGGGGGTTCTGTCATGATTCAGTGAGGATGAGAGTTTTATGATGAATGAATTTACTTAGGAACTACAACTCCCAGAATGCCTGGCGATATGTGTTGGCCTCTCTCTCTTTCCCTTCTACTACTTAGGCCTTCCTTTTCCTGTGCTCCGGTGCTTGTCACCTGTTTTTCAGTGAGAGTCTTGGTCTTGGAGGAAACACTCGTGTTTGGAGCCTGTGAGGAGAAAACGCTGCTTTCTCCTGTTTATGCGGGAGCGCATGACGCTCTGGATTTAAACCGCGAAGATATATTTCGTGTTGCTGAGGCGCGGACAGTTTGGAGGCGTTGCGCGATTCCGGAAGCGTGAAGAAACGCTTGATTTTGCAGAAAGACTGGCGCGTGGACTTTCAGTAGTCGCGCAGGATTTCAAGACTTTGTAGTTAGTTTTGTAGCGCATGCCGCGCTGGATTAGAGAGGTTCTGACTCGTGAGTTTAACGAGTGTGTAGCAGTCGCAACGGATACTGCTTCATGTGGACCCAGAATTACAAAGGACTCTCACTGGTGCAGATAAGTAGTATTGAAGGGTCTTAAATCGCAGCAAGAATTTATTCTCTGTTTTTAAGAGAATCGACATCTACTGCCATTATTGCTTTTTCTTTATCTTTTCTTTATTTTTCCATTTTTGTGCCGTTTTGAGTAATGCCATCTGCAGCAGTGGTTACTGTAAGTTAGTCACTCACACATAGTTATCATTGTATGTTTACGTGTTGCGTGGTGTGTGGTGACGTGTGCTTTTTTCCTCTGCAGGGTCCTTGATTAGGAAGAAGTGTTTCTGATATCCTGATCTCTCAAGACCTGCTGATTTACACTGCTGCATCTTTATGTTTTATTTATCCACTTTTCCCCTTCCCCTTGTGTGATGCCCGTGGTGGAGTTGTAAAATATCGCTCCTGCGGGGTATTGCATATAGGGGTAGTTGGAATCAAGCATCATCATCGCTCCTGCTGTATCCTGCCTTTGGTTCTTGACACCGAGTCGACAAATGCAAAATGGGGCTAGTGTGGTTTCTCTAACTAATGTGCAACTTAACCTATAAGAAGAAACAAAAGCTACTCTTCGTTATTAACACTAAATGGTACATAATAATGAATATACGTGTATGCAGCTACATCAGGCTAACGATGTCATATTAGTAATGACAGAAAACGGAATTCTGTAGCACACTCTTGCCTCTTTCTATAGCCCTCTTTCCTCTATCTGCACTTCTCTTGCCTTTGTCTGCACTCCTATTCCTTTGTTCTGCACCCCTTTTGCATGTTTCTGCAACTCTCTTGCCTCTTTCTACAGTTCTCTTTCCTCCTTCTGCACTTTACTTGCCTGTTTGTGCCCTTGTCCTGCTTCTTTCCGTATCCTTCTTCCTTTTTTTGCACCGCTCTTACCTCTTTCTGCAACTCCTACCTCTTTCTATACCTCTTTTGCTTCTTTATGCACCTCTGTTGCATCTTTCTGTGCTTTTTTGCCTCTTTCTGCACCTCTCTTGCTTCTTTCTGCACTCATCTTCCCTCTTTCTGCAACTCTCTTGCTTCTTGCTGTACTTTATGTGCTTCTTTTTGCACCTTTCTTGATTCTTTCTTCACCTGTCTTCCCTTTTTTGAATCCATCATGCCTCTTTCTGCAGTTCTCTTGCCATTTTCTGCACCTCTCATGCCTCTTTCTGTACCTCACTTGCCTCTTTCTGCACTTCTCGTGCTTCTTTCTACACCCATGTTGCTTCTTTCAGCAATTCTCCTACCTCTTTCTGCACTTCTCTTGCTTGTTTCTGCACCTCTCTTGCGTCTTTATACACCTCTCTTGCCTTTTTCTTCATCTCACTGGCTTCTTTCTGCACCCCTCTTGCCTCGTTCTGCATCCCTCTTCCCTATTTCTGCACCTTTTTTGACTCTTTCAGCACCACTGTTGCTTCTTTCTGCACTCTCCTGCTTCTTTCTGCACCCCTCTTGTCTCTTTCTGCACCTCTCTTACAAATTTCTGTATCCCTCTTGCCTCTTTCTGCATCCCTGTTCCCTTTTTCTGTACCTTTCTTGCCTGTGTCTGCACCTCCCTTGCCTCTTTTGGCACCTCTGTTTCTTCTTTCTGTACTTCCATTGCCTCTTTCTGTACCACTATTGGTTCTTTCTGCACTTCTCTTGCTTCTTTAAGCACCCCTCTTGCCTCTTTCTGTACCCCTTTTGTATCTTTGTGTGCCTCTCCTGCCTCTTTGTGCACATATCAGGCCTTTTCTGCAGATCTCTTGCCTCTTTTTGCACCTCTTTTGCTGCTTTCTGCAATTTTCTTACCTCTTTCTGTACCCCTCTTGCCTCTTTCTGCACCTCTGTTAGTTCTTTCTGCAGTGCTCTTGCTTCTTTCTGCACCTCTGTTGTAAATTTCTGCATTCCTCTTGCATCTTTCTGTACCCCTCTTCCCTCTGTCTGTACTTCTCTTGCCTCTGTCTGGACAACGGTTCCCTCTTTCTGCACGCCTTTTGCATGTTTCTGCAACTATCTTGCCTCTTTCAGCAGTTCTTTTGCCTCCTTCTGTACCTTGCCTTTTTGTGCACTTTTCTTGTTTTTTTCTGCACCCTTTTTCGCCTTTTTCAGCAAACTTTTCCCCTTTTTCTGCACATCTCTTGCCTTTTTCTGCACTTCTCTTGCCTTTTTCTGCACATCTCTTTGCTCTTTCTGTACTGCTTTTCCCTCTTCCTGCATTCCTCTTGCCTCTTTCTGTACCACTTTTATTTCTTTCTGTACTTCTCTCTCCTCTTTCTGTACCCTATTGCCTATTTCTGTACCTCTGTTGCTTCTATCTGTACTTTTCTTGCCTCTCTCTTCACCTCTCTTGCTTATGTCTGCACCACTGCTTTCTCTTTCTTCACTTCTCTTGCTTCTTTCCGCACTTCTCCTGCTTCTTTCCATATCTCTCTTGCTTCTTTCTGCACCCTTCTTCCCTTTTTTGCATCCCTTTTGCCACTTTTTGGAGTTCTCTTGCCACTTTCTGCATCTCTCTTGACTCTTTCTGTACCTCAACTGCCTCTTTCTGGACTTCTTTTTACTTCTTTCGGCATTTCACTTGCTTCTTTCTGTACACCTCTTGCCTTGTTTTGCAACCCTCTTCCCTCTTTCGGCACCTCTCTTGTCTCTTTCTGCACTTTTCTTCCATCTTTCTGCATGCCCCTGCTTCTTTCTGCACCCCTTTTGCCTCTTTCAGCACCACTGTTGCTTATTTCCACACTTCTCCTGCTTCTTTCTATATCTCTCTCGCTTCTTTCTGCACCCTTCTTCCATTTTTTGCATCCCTTTTGCCCCTTTTTGGAGTTCTCTTGCCACGTTCTGCATCTCTCTTGACTCTTTCTGTACCTCAACTGCCTCTTTCTGGACTTCTCTTACTTCTTTCTGCATCTCACTTGCTTCTTTCTGCACACCTCTTGCCTTGTTCTGCAACCCTCTTCCCTCTTTCGGCACCTCTCTTGTCTCTTTCTGCACTTTTCTTCCATCTTTCTGCATGCTCCTGCTTCTTTCTGCACCCCTCTTGCCTCTTTCAGCACCACTGTTGCTTATTTCTACACTTCTCTTGCTTCTTTCTATACCCCTCTTCCCTTTTTCTGTACCCCCTTTACCTCTTTGTGCACCTCTCCTGCCTCTTTGTGCACCTCTTGTCTTTTTCTGCAGATCTCTTGCCTCTTTATGGACCTCCTTTGCTTCTTTATGCACTTTTTTGCATCTTTCTGTACCCGTCTTGCCTCTTTCTGCACGTCTTTTGGTTGTTTTTGCACTGCTCATGCTTCTTTCTACAGCTCTGTTGCAAATTTCTACATCCTTCTTGCCTCTTTCTATAGCCCTCTTTCCTCTTACTGCACGTCATTTGCCTTTGTCTGCATACCTGTTCCTTTGTTCTGGACCCCTATTGCATGTTTCTGCAACTCTCTTGCTTCTTTCTGCAGTTCTCTTGCCTCCTTCTGCACTTTACTTGCCTATTTTTGCACTTCTCTTGCTTCTTTCTGTACCCTTCCCGGCTCTTTCAGAAACTCTGTTGCTTCTTTCTGCACTTCTCTTCTTTCTTTCTGCACCCCTCCTGTCTCAATCTGTATCCATCTTGCCTGTTTGTTCACCTCTACTACCTGTTTCTGCACCCCTCTTGCCTCTTTATGCACATCTGCTGTTTCTTTCTGTACCTTTAGCAAATGTCAGCATCTCTTTTGCCTCTCTCTGTACACCTCTTCACTATTTCGCCACCCTTCTTGCTTCTTTTTGTACTTCTTTTGTTTCTGTCTGCACTGCTCTTGCTTCTTTCTGTACCTCTCTTGCACATTTCTATACACTTTTACCCCTTCCTGTTCCTCTGTTCCCTCTTTCTGTACTTTCTTGCCTGTTTCTGCACCTCTCTTACCTCTTCTGGCACCACCATTGCTTCATTCTACACTTATCTTGCCTCTTTTTACACCCCTCTTACCTCTTTCATCAACTATGTTGCTTCTTTCTGCACTTTACTTTTTCCTTTCTGCACCTTTCAAGCCTGTTTCTGCAGATCTATTGATTCTCTCTGCAATTCTCCTTCTTCTTTATGTATAATTCCTGCTTCTTTCCGCACCCCTCGTGGCTCTTCCAGCAGCTCTGTTGCTTCTTTCTGCACTTCTCTAACTTCTTTTTGCACCCCTCTTGCCTCTTTCTGCACCTCTGTTACTATTTTCTGCACTTCTATTGCCTCTTACTACACTCCTCTTGCCTCTTTCAGGCAAGAGTGCTTCCGTCTGCACTTCCCTTGCTTCTTTCTATATCTCTCTTGCCTCTTTTTGTACTCATTTTGCCTCTTTGTACACATCCCCTGCCTCTTTGTGCACCTGTCACCTTTTTCTGCAGATCTCTTGCCTCTTTAGGCACCTCCTTTGCTTCTTTATGCACTTTTCTTGCCTCTTTCTGTACACATCTTGCCTCTTTTGGCACCTCTGTTGCTTCTTTCTGTACTTCCATTGCCTCTTTCTGTACCTCTGTTGCTTCTTTCTGCACTTCTCTTGCTTCTTTATGCACCCCTCTTGCCTCTTTCTGTATCCCTTTTATCTCCTTCTGCACATCCCCTGCCTCTTTGTGCACCTATCTTACCTTTGTCTGCAGATCTCTTGCCTCTTTCTGCCCCTCTTTTGCTTCTTTCTTCACTTTGCTTGCCTCTTTCTGTACCCCTCTTGCCTCTTTCTGCACCTCTGTTAGTTCTTTCTGCAATGCTCTTGCTTCTTTCCGCACCTCTGTTGCAAATTTCTGCATCCATCTTGCCTCTTTCTGTACCCCTCTTCCCTCTGTCTGCAGTTCTCTTGCTTCTGTTTGCACAACTGTTCCCTCTTTCTTCATCTCTTTTGCATGTTTCTGCAACTCTCTTGCCTCTTTCCATTCTGCAGTTTTCTTGCCTCTACCTGTACCTTACTTGCCTTTTTGTGCACTTTTATTGCTTCTTTCTGCACCCTTTTACCCTTTTTCTGCACATCTCTTGCCTCTTTCTGCACCTCTCTTGTCTTTTTTCTGCACATCTCTTTGCTCTTTCTGCTCTGCTCTTGCCTCTTTCTGCATTCCTCTTGCCTCTTTATGTACCACTTACTTTTTTCTGTACTTCTCTCTCATCTTGCTGCACCCCTATTGCCTCTTTCTGCACCTCTTTTGCTTCTATCTGTACTTTATTGCCTCTCTCTGCACCTCTCTTGCTTCTGTCTGCATCCCTGTTTTCTCTTTCTTCACCACTCTTGCTTCTTTCCGCACTTCTCTTGCTTCTTTCAATACCTCTCTTGCTTCTTTCTGCACCATTCTTCCCTTTTTTGAATCCCTTTTTCCCCTTTTTTGCAGTTCTCTTGCCACTTTCTGCATTTCTCTTGACTCTTTCTGTACCTCAACTGCCTCTTTCTGGTCTTCTCTTACTTCTTTCTGCATCTCACTTGCTTTTTTCTGCACACCTCTTGCCTTGTTCTGCAACCCTCTTCCCTCTTTCTGTACCTCTCTTGTCTCTTTCTGCACTTTTCTTCCATCTTTCTGCATGCCTCTGCTTTAAGCATGGGCGTAAAATCCGTTCCGCTCGCGGAATTAGCGGATATTCGATTTTTTGTCTTGGTGTGGAAAAGTAAATTTTGCCATGTTCTGTGTCCCTACTCATCCATCATATGTTATGTGTGCATGACCAATATGCATATGTTATTCCCCATGTCCGATTAATGACGCAATTCCAGTTGTGTCCACCTCTAGTATGCTAGTTTCCAGTCCTCGTGAATACTACGAATATCAGGCCTATGTAAAGCTATGTTGCCACGTTTCTCAGTATGCACGTTATTCCATTATAAAGCCCCCGTTTCCAGGCCTCAAAAGGGCCCGGACATCAGATTCAGCTCCTGTCTCCTGAAAGCCTCGCTGAGGAGCGATACAGCCCCCACCTGTATCCTCGACCCTTCACTTACTCCCTGCCTCGCAGTGCCCGGTGCAGCTTGGTTCTGCCTCTGAGTCTGCCAAAAGTATGTTATAGTTCCAGCTATCAGTTCAGTCCTCCTTCTCTGCATTCCTAAGCTACTGAACTGCATCAATAGTTTCCGTCATTGTCTAGCCTTCTCGTCTCCATGTTAGAGAAATACTGCATTTACTGGTCATTTAATATTCCTCATCACGCACTACATATAGAATAATGCATGGTCCAGTCTTAGAGTCAAGTTAGCTTTTCCCCTCATGACTTCTAGTTTATATCAACATGTTCCCTAAACATCAGATACCAGATAGGGTTTAGGTACATGTCGCTCCGACCCTCCAGACTTTAGTCTCTGCTCCTAGCACAGAGTTCGTAGCCCCCAGCTTCTCCTAGTAATACGTCATTGCCAGTTTTCGCGCACCATTAGGTTAGAGGTCCCGGCTCCTTAGGTAGCCCCCTCCTATGTTTCCGCCCATTCATGACATATTCTGTTACGTTTGCACCACATGTCTATGTACACGCCCAGTTACACCTACCTTTACTGTTATCTCTCGCGACTGCTACGCGTCACGCCTTCTGCTCCACCCACTGTTACGCCTACTGCAATGTAATGCTATGTGTTTGCGCTATGTATATAAGTCAATGTATTGTTATTAAAAGTTAGCGCGCTCATCCCAGATCAAGCCCCGGCAGCTGCTGGGCCCCAGTTGTCCTGCTGGGCCCTGTCACCTCTGTTCCTATGCAGGTTGTCCTGATCCTGTCCTTATGCTGTAATAAACCTGCAGAAACTCCTACTACCTCGAATCTTGACTCTTATTTTATTGAGCTATCTGTTATTCATTCATTCATTCAAAAATAGATCCGGTATTATTTATTTATATACCACATAATGGCGCCCGAATAGGGACTTGCCCTTTCCCCACGCGTCGGTGAAGCCACGCCGACCCCCTGACCCTCTGCAGTCGTGACGGAACTCTTCTGCGCAGTGGCAGATATTTCTGCCCAAGTATCCCTCAGGCCCACGGAGGAGACGGAGGAGGCGGTCCAGCATCCAAACGAGACGGTGGAGGAACGCGGCGAGTCCCGACCAGAGCCCAAGCCGAGAGTCCAAGGTCCGAGGTATCCGGAGGCCCACCCGTAACTGAAGTCCGAAGTCCGAAGTTCGTCGTCGTAGCAGTCCAGTCCCGTCCGAGGCCTTCCGTTCCGTGCTGCCCGGTGAGTACCATTGCTGGGGTAGTATCTAGACAGGACCAATCTAAATTGACTCCTGGTCCGTGGGTTGGTGGTGCCCAGACTCACAAACGAAGTGTTCACCTAGGTGGATACGGGTCTTGATGCGTCCCTTTATGGGACCGGTATGTTCCGTACTGTTACAGCAGTGCATCCAGTAACTCTAGTCTGTTCCGTTCTCGAGAAAATCTGTTCTGTTTCTGTTCTCAGTATTTTCAGGTAGTATTCTGTCCGAACTGTTATGTTATGATGTGGTTCAATGTATTTCCAATATCGTGGTATGCCTGAATTGTTTTCCCAATTGTTATTGTTCTTTGTGTATTGTATTGTGTTCCGATTCAAGTTTACAATGCCGCTCTTTTCCAAGTTACGTCAGTTAAAAACTAGAAAGGGTTTATTAGAAGAAGCAGTTCCTGTCCCGCCGAGGGACAGTCCAGGTCACTTTATGTATCAGAAACATGGCATAAGCGCCATATTGTATCTAGATTTATGGGTAGAGTATACCAAACAGTTAGAAGAAAAGTATAGATGGCCCGTATCGGGTACATGGGATGCCGAATGTATCATGCGAGTAGAAGAAGCATTATGGAAAAAGAAAGCCAGACAGTCACAGAAAGATGCCATCGAGTTATGGCGTAAAGAAGCGCATAGAAGAACCGAAAAGGAAGTCAGAAAGTCGGAGTTAAGTAGAGAATCCCAGGAACGAGCCCAAGAAAGAGAATTAATCGAGATAGGTGAACAAGTCAAAGCCGAACAGTCAGACAGACAGAGGCATGCCCTCATTAAGGGTATGTATCCTCTTCTTGCCGAGGGCTTGCCAAAAGCGACCCCAGAGGCATCCAGTAATTTCCCGCCGCCATTAGTTCCGACCAAGCTACGTCACAAACAGACCGCAGCTGATATTTTTATTTCGTCCTATTTGGACGACACAGTCCCAGAATATGCAAATCCTGTTCGCGCTCCGCCAGTCCCTGTAAATCAGGCACTTCCCGCTCTTCCAGACACCGGAGTACCTGCTACGGTACCCCCGGTCCAGCCAGCGTTTCAACTTCCCGCTCCGCCACGAAGAATGTCAGTCGACGATTCTAGTCTAGGGGCCGCAGGAGGAGGTCCTCCTCAAACCCCGCCGCCACACAAGCGTTTAACGTTAGCCGAATTACATGCACAAGCATCACAGCGTACGCCTAGATATCAGTCTGTTGCAGAAATAAGAAAATCCCTTGCCGAATGTTGCTATGATCCAGTCCCAGGCGAGGATAATATGGTTTTATATTCATTCCGCGTAAGAAAAGTGACCGAGTATCTAGTCACCTTACCGAATATGAAAGAAGATCTAGACAGAATATATCGTTTCATCCGTACAGGGGATGATCCAGAAAGTATTGGCGAGATTATGTCTCAAAGGAAAGCCGAGATTCAGCTCATGATATTAAAGTTCCTGATCAATTGTTTAATAAGAGAACAAGATTACCCGTCTAAAGATTCCGCCGAAATGAGAATCCTGACAAGGTGGAGTGATAATATAGCCGAGGGTAAGCACAAGACCGTCGGTGCTATGGAGAGTATGTACAAGAAAATTCGTAAAGAAATAATAAGGTTACACGACCAGCGTAAAGCAGCACAAGTAAGCGAGAAAGAAAGTATCTCTGATCCCGAAGAAGAGGAAGACGAGAATCCCGCCAGAATAGCGTATGTAGGAAAATCTAGATTTCCAGATCGCCATTTACGCCTAGAACACAAGTCTATTTGTCATCATTCAGCACCAGAACAAGGTTCTCTAGAACAAGTATTTCAAGCTACCGATCACATTCTGAAATCACGAATCGGTTATAGTGAATTAAGTACCATGCATGAACAAGAACTAGCCCGATCAGCAGTCCGATGGATTACTGATTCTACCACTTTTCCAGACGAAATAGTGGCACAAATGTTTCTGAAATTGCCCCCAGCCGAGCAACGACTGGTGGGTATGTATATGGTCCAGTACCTCATTACTCTGTATGAGGGTCAACACTCTGATCCAGGCCCGTTACACGATATCCTGAACGAGTTACTCCAGTATAGATGGAGAGGTCTGGGTACCGATTTAATTAGTGTCATTCTAGAACAGCGCCACAAATATAGAACGTTCCTGAACCCGCATTTTGTTCATGTCTCACCCCCAGAAAGTAAATCATTCTACATAGACAGACAGAATCCGTTACGAGAAGTCCACCCAGTCCAAGGGGCGGGTGGCGTAATGCAACGAGTGTTTGTATACACTCCAATATCAAAGATGGAACTTCTTGAAATGAAGAAATTAATTCCCTGTCATGACAAAGATCCAGCAGGGTTCCATAGAGAATTAAAAGACATGCTCCGTATGGGAGAATACACTTACCCAGATATCATTAAAATGTTAAAAGTCCTGCTGCCCGCAGGGGTATATGAAAAGTTAAAAGAAAAAGAATGGGAGGTGGGAGAGAAAAAGATCGATTGGGCAGCTCTAGAAGCTGAAGACAAGGCACGAGTACCAGGTACCGGTCTTGGAGATAAATGTAAAGAATTACCAGAATTATTGATTCAAGTTTTACCCAGATTATTGACAACTAGGAAGGAAGACTGGGATGCAATCTCAGCCTGTAAACAGAAACAAGATGAAGATATTAGTGATTTTTATTCTAGATTTGAGAAATGTTTCAGTATCAATAGTGGTCTCAAGACAAGTAGTGAGTCATACCCTCATCTTTTTGTTACCAAATTAGTCGAGAATTCAAGTCCACAAATTAAAAATCGAGTTTTGAAAGTCGAAAGCACCTGGCAAGCAAATACTCCGTCCCAGATGCTCCAGATGCTTCAGTATCACCAGAATAGAATTAGGGAAGAGCAAGAACACGAGAGAAAACGTATGAAAGATACGAAAATGAAAGTGCTAGTTGCACAATCTGTTCCTCAAGACAGTCAGAAGAGGGGTCCGAATCAAGCCAGTCATCCTGCAGCTCCCGTTAAAGGGAACTGCAATTATTGTAAACAGCCAGGTCATTTTATAAACGAGTGTGCAGTTCTGAAACATAACATAGCTACTGGTAAGACTAAAGAAAGACCACGTCCGCCTAGACAAGAACAAGTTTCACAGATTCCTCAGTCACAGAATGCACAACAGACAGTTCCCGCACCGCAGCCTATTGCTGCAACACAGCACGTTACATCGCAGATGTATCAGTATGCACAGTCTGAGTATCCAGAGTACCAGCCATATTCATGAAACAGCCTAGAGAGGGAGGTAGGTTTGCCTCTCATCGAGATACCTGTAGATCAAGAAGGTCCCTATGTTCACAGTCAAGTATTAGGGAAAGACAGAAAGTTTTTGATCGATACAGGGGCAAGTAGGACCACAATTAGTCACGCCGAAGTTCCAGGGGCTCCGCTCTCAGGCTCAAGAAATGTTTCCCTTGGATTTTCAGGAAAGCCAATAGTTAATGAGATATCAAAGCCAGTCACTCTAGAAGTAGGTCCATTGTCCCGCACTACTGATCTGTTACTTACTAAGTCATGTCCAGAAAATCTGTTAGGCATTAAGACACTGAAAGAGTTAGGTGCAGTTATTTGCTGTTCCCCAGAGGGAATACGTCTGTTCCTACGTGACTTTAAGGGTCACTATGTATTACGAGATTTTGATTCCAGATTGTCTAATGTTCCGCAGCATTTATGGGCGCAAGGTCCAACTGATGTAGGTTACATGCAAATCACACCCCATCGTGTGACTCTCAAGCCAGGTGTAGTGTTACCACGAATCAGACAGTACAGATTGCCACCTGAGGCTGTAGCAGCCTTATCCAAAATTATTGACGAGCTCATGGCTCAAGGAGTAGTTGTAGAAACTGACTCCAATGTATGTAATTCTCCGATCATTCCAGTCATGAAACGTACTGATCCAAAAGCACCCCCAGTATATCGATTAGTGATTGATTTACGAGAGCTTAACAAATGTATTATTCCTCAGTACCCAGTTGTCCCAGATATTTCTTCCCTGTTAACTGCTATTGATTACGAAGCCATGTTTTTCACTGTCATAGACCTTAAGAATGCATTTTTTAGTGTTCCAATTCATCCAGACAGCCAGTTTCTTTTCGGATTTTGTTTAAATGGAAGGAGCTATATGTTTACACGCGCTCCTCAAGGTTTCACAGAAAGCCCTAGTATTTACAGTCAAGCACTCAAGCGACAACTAGACAACATTCACATGCCAACTGACACTGCCCTGCTCCAGTATGTCGATGATCTACTGATCACAGCCCGTTCTGAACGTGACTGCGAGCGAGCGTCACTGACAGTTTTGTATTTCCTTGCCGAGATGGGGCACAAGGTGTCACCTTCGAAGCTTCAATTCTGTGTCCAGCAAGTGGTATACTTAGGACACTTGCTGTCCAAGAGGGGTAGGCAGTTGACACACGACCGTATCCAGTTAATAGCGAGTCTTCCCCAGCCCAGAACCCAGAAGGAGGTACGTGCCTTTATCGGCCTTACTTCTTATTGTAGACAATGGATTCCTCAGTATGCATTTCTAGCCAAGCCACTGATACAGTTAACGACACAGGAGGCAGCCGTATCGACTGTCCTCCCTTGGACATCTGACCATACACTTAGTTTCAACGAGTTAAAGAAAGCCCTATGTCAAGCTCCAGTTCTAGCTACACCGAACTACAGTAAGCCTTTTACACTTTTCGTTACTGAACGCGAAGGTACAGCATTATCTGTTCTCACACAAGATCAAGCAGGACAATACAAGCCCTGTGCTTATTTTTCGAGCACATTAGATCCAGTCGCCCAGGCGTTGCCTGCGTGCCTCAAGTCAGTTGCAGCCACAGCACTAGCTATCAGACAAAGTGATTCCATAGTTTTAGGACACTCCCTGACAGTACAAGTTCCACACTCCGTAGAAGTTCTTTTAAACAGAACACAAACACAGCACTTGACAATTGCACGTTTAACAGGTTATGAATTGACACTGTTCCAGCCACACATAGAAATTAGACGCTGCAACGTCCTGAATCCTGCTACACTGTTACCATCAGTTAATTCAAATCCAGACACACATGACTGTGTGGAAGTAGTTAACATTACGACAAAGCCAAGACAAGACCTGACAGACATTCCGTTACCAGATCCTGACCTGACACTTTATGTGGATGGTTCATGTATGAGAACTAGTACAGGAGAACTAGTCGCCGCGTATGCAGTGACTACTGACACCGAAGTTATTGAAACACACCGTATTGATACCCTGTCCGCTCAAGCAGCAGAGCTAGTCGCTCTGACACAAGCCTGTATACACGCCAAGAACCTGAAAGTTAATGTTTACACAGATTCACGTTACGCATTCGGAGTTGTACACGACTTCGGAGTGCTCTGGCAGGAGAGAGGTTTCATGACTTCTCATGGAACCAAGATTCAGCATGGTCTCCTTATTCAAGCCCTGTTAGATGCCATACATTTACCGACATCCATTGCTATCATGAAGTGCAAAGCACATACGAAAGTTACTGACATTATTTCTCAAGGTAATGATCTAGCAGACCGCACAGCCAAGCTTACAGCACAGACTCCAGACATTCCAGTTAACATGACACATACTCCAGATCCGACTACATGCATGACAGTTAAGGACCCTACACAAGACGTCATAGATATACAGTTACACGCTACTCCCGATGAAATCAAGAAATGGTCTGAACAAGGAGGGGTCCAGACAGATCAAGGATGGTTAACGAAGGGTAGAGCCACATGGTTTCTCCCCGATTCTATGGTTCAAGTCATTATCAATACCGCACATAGTCCAGCACATTTAGGAGAAAAAGCTATGTTAGACAGTATCCAGAACATTTGGTTCAACAAGCATTTACGAGCTGCAGCCAAGCAGAAAGTCCGTACCTGTATGATATGTTGTCAGTTTAATCCAGGTAAAAGTGTCCCGGTGGAACAAGGTGGTTTCCAGCCCCCTGACCACCCTTTTGAGGTCCTCCAGATGGATTATATTCAGATGGAGCGATGTCGAGGTTTCAAGTATGTCCTTGTAGTTGTATGCGCTTTGTCCAGATGGACAGAAGCATATCCAGTCCCAGATTACACAGCCGCGACCACTGCCAAGCAGTTGGTTCGTGAATTCTTCCCTAGATACGGACTCCCTAGAGTCGTATATTCTGATAACGGTCAGCCATTCTCCTCAGAGTTAATGAAGCACGTTTCCCTTTTGTTAGGGTACCAGTGGAAGTTCCATTGTGTACGCCATCCTGAAGCAGCCGGTCTAGTCGAGAGACATAATCAGACCCTGAAAATCCGTATTGCCAAAGTTTGTAAAGAAAAAGGTGTGGACTGGCTAGTAGCTCTGCCAGTCGCTTTGTTTTATATGCGCATGGTCGCACATTCCAGATCAGGTCTGTCCCCGTATGAGGTCGTATTCGGCCGCCCCCCTAACATGTGGGGTACTCCTAGACCCCGAAGTATTACCGATGTTTCATGTAATATGCTGACAGATTACCTAGCTTCCTTGATGTCTGCCCTCAACTCATGTCGTTCACAGGTTGCCGCCGCATTTCCAGACAATACCGAGGTGGCACCGCACGAGATCGTTCCAGGCTCCTTGGTGATGATCAGAAATTTTGACAGATCAAGTCCGCTGGAACCACGTTGGAAGGAGCCACGTCAGGTCCTCTTGACCACCCGTACTGCCGTCAAGTTGGAAGGCAGGAAGGGGTGGGTCCATCTTTCTCATGTAAAACTTTTCAATGGATTGAAACCCGTCTCCAAGAACATTTCCCAGGATTCCCAGGATTTTAAAAACTGTCAAGACATTGTTTTAAAGGACTGTCCCGCAAAAGACATTACTACAACCCCTCCCTGGTTAGAGAAAACTCCGCAGCAGGAGTATAAGTTAAAGCTCAGGTCTAGTAAAATAAGTCAGTCAGTTTGATTGTATAAGTCCTCCCCTAGGTGAAACGGTTAGATTGTTTCTGACATGAATAAAATAGACCCCCATAGTGAGAGAGTCAGTAATAACTCAATTCAATGTATCGTTTTTCTGAGTTTCATATTATTCATCAGCATTTTGATTTCCTGCACCAGCTATGCGTTCTATCTGTATTTTCCAGTTCCTCATGTAAATATGTCTGCTAATGCTACAGTAGAGCACACGTTTAGTGATCTGCCTCCTCACGAATATTCTTACCGCCTCGCTATGCGTAACAACACATTTATCCGTATGTTACATTATTCACACCAGACCAGCAATGCCACTAATTGTTGGGTGTGTGGTCGACTCCCCCCTTTCCAGACACCGAAGGGAGTTCTGCCACTCTTTCCTTATCCATTCTCACATAATGGTTCGTGTGGAGCATGGTCCACGTTAACGTCATCCTCAACAGATATGTCTTTTCTTAACAGTACATGTTTCCCAGACAAGCAAGGTCTCCCCCACAGAACAGGTTTAGATCTAGAAAATGAAGTATATAATTTAGGTAATTATTCGTCGAATTTCATGGTCCTGAATGCTCAGTCTGATACTACTCCAGACTTACCTGCTATTTCAGTACTACCTGTCAAAGGCGAATTATGTGTCCGTAGTTATGGTTCCATACATGTAGGTCATAGTGAATGTACTACTGTTATCCAGTATAGTGACAGTGGGAAATCTGTTTTCAAAGCTTCACGTCATTCTTATTTTATTTGTGGTCAAACTGCATATGTTCGTCTGCCCCTCGATTGGGAGGGAACCTGTTACATTGCCTTCCTACTGCCACCTGTTTTCCTAGCCCCATCTGATTATCACCGAAACACACATCTAGTACACATTAGACATAGAAGGGAGTCCCCAATTGTCGATTATACTGAAACTACTCTAGAACAGTATACAGATTTCAATAAAGGTTTCTTCTTCTTTGTAGGACCTGTCCAGAATAGTAAACTGATCCGTAGGTTAACAAGAACCCTTGAAGCTGTAGTAAATGAGACTGCCTCTGCTCTAGGTAACTTAACCGAAGAACAATCTGCTATGAGATTTGTCGTTTTGCAAAATCGTCTCGTCCTTGACGTCATACTGGCCGATAGGGGCGGGGCCTGTAGAGTCATCGGATCTAGTTGCTGTATTTTCATTCCAAATAACGCGCCGTCTGTTTATTCAGCTATAACCAGACTCCATAAAATTGCCCATCTGTTACACCAAGATCCAGGCACCTGGACATGGTCCGGTTGGTTCTGGAATATAATTTCCGCATGGGGATGGAAAGTCCTGTCCTTTCTAGGTATTGCAGTAGCGATCATATTTAGCTGCTGCCTCTGTATACAATGTGGCCCTGCGATTTGCAGCATGTGTGCTACCTCTTGTATTCCTAGTCCCAAGCCCCGTTCTAAATCCCGTTCCAAGACAATTCGAGACGAGCAAATGGTACTGTATGAAATGATAGATGGTATCATGAAAATTGATGTTTCCTGATGGAAACGTAGTGACAAGGAGGGAATGTGGAAAAGTAAATTTTGCCATGTTCTGTGTCCCTACTCATCCATCATATGTTATGTGTGCATGACCAATATGCATATGTTATTCCCCATGTCCGATTAATGACGCAATTCCAGTTGTGTCCACCTCTAGTATGCTAGTTTCCAGTCCTCGTGAATACTACGAATATCAGGCCTATGTAAAGCTATGTTGCCACGTTTCTCAGTATGCACGTTATTCCATTATAAAGCCCCCGTTTCCAGGCCTCAAAAGGGCCCGGACATCAGATTCAGCTCCTGTCTCCTGAAAGCCTCGCTGAGGAGCGATACAGCCCCCACCTGTATCCTCGACCCTTCACTTACTCCCTGCCTCGCAGTGCCCGGTGCAGCTTGGTTCTGCCTCTGAGTCTGCCAAAAGTATGTTATAGTTCCAGCTATCAGTTCAGTCCTCCTTCTCTGCATTCCTAAGCTACTGAACTGCATCAATAGTTTCCGTCATTGTCTAGCCTTCTCGTCTCCATGTTAGAGAAATACTGCATTTACTGGTCATTTAATATTCCTCATCACGCACTACATATAGAATAATGCATGGTCCAGTCTTAGAGTCAAGTTAGCTTTTCCCCTCATGACTTCTAGTTTATATCAACATGTTCCCTAAACATCAGATACCAGATAGGGTTTAGGTACATGTCGCTCCGACCCTCCAGACTTTAGTCTCTGCTCCTAGCACAGAGTTCGTAGCCCCCAGCTTCTCCTAGTAATACGTCATTGCCAGTTTTCGCGCACCATTAGGTTAGAGGTCCCGGCTCCTTAGGTAGCCCCCTCCTATGTTTCCGCCCATTCATGACATATTCTGTTACGTTTGCACCACATGTCTATGTACACGCCCAGTTACACCTACCTTTACTGTTATCTCTCGCGACTGCTACGCGTCACGCCTTCTGCTCCACCCACTGTTACGCCTACTGCAATGTAATGCTATGTGTTTGCGCTATGTATATAAGTCAATGTATTGTTATTAAAAGTTAGCGCGCTCATCCCAGATCAAGCCCCGGCAGCTGCTGGGCCCCAGTTGTCCTGCTGGGCCCTGTCACCTCTGTTCCTATGCAGGTTGTCCTGATCCTGTCCTTATGCTGTAATAAACCTGCAGAAACTCCTACTACCTCGAATCTTGACTCTTATTTTATTGAGCTATCTGTTATTCATTCATTCATTCAAAAATAGATCCGGTATTATTTATTTATATACCACATTGGTGATACAATTTTGCGTCGAGCGGCGTTCACTTACCGTCATTCCGCATTTGCCGAGTTGTTTTTCTCGATATTTTGCTAGTGCTGCGCCATTTTGGATCTTGCTGCGGGATCCCGCGGGAGTTTGTCGACCGCGATTACGTCATCGCGCCTTGCCACCTTGCACAGCAGCACGCATCCCGAGAGTTCGCAATTGCGAACACGTAGGTGCGGCGGGCAGCAATAATCTTGCACTCGCAAAATACAGATTTTGCAATTTCGCACAAAAAATCCACCAGCAAACAGCAAAAACCTTCAGAAAATGATGATTTTGATCAGAATCACTCCTCAGGTTGACATTTGCCTGAACTTTTTTTAGCAAGGAGTCCATTTTGGAAGGAAGTGCCCCACAGTCTCCAACTTCCTGTTCCTGTACAGCAGGCTCCTCCCAGTGCTTTCTTCATGTGCTGGTCACTTTCATTTTGACCTTGACCTGGAAGGATTACTCTTTGAGGATGCTGCTGGATATTTGGATTTAAGGCCTTTTTGACTTTCTTTGGATCACTTTTGGATTAGAAATCAACTTTCACAAGTAAGTTTGTTTGGGGCATTACAGTTGCTGCAACTACAATTTTGGAATTTTTTCAGAACATTAAATAAAATATATTGTGGGTAGCCACAGTATCCAGTAGGACCAGGGTTAGTTATGGGTGCATGATACAACTGTTTTGTTGAATTTAAACATCATTGAGGCCATGGATGGGCTGGGATTGTGCTGAATTTTGTGTTTTTTGTCTATTTTTTTGGGGCTGCTGTTGTGACCTTTTGCCCAGGGGTAGTGAGTGGTGCATGGACTGAGTCTGCCTGTGATGTCTCTTTAATGTAAACATCCTGGATGGCATTGGATTTTGGTGATTTTTGTGTGTTTTTAGGTTTTTTTTGGGTGTTCTGTTGATGTGGACTGGCCATGTGGGTGGTGGTGGCCATCTTGAGTGCTGGTACAGGCAACATGTGCTTGGGGTGCACCCATTTTGCCTAGCTTTCATCCATTATGCCCAGGGGTAGTGAGTGGTGCATGGGTGTAGTCTTTCTGTGGGGTGTCTTCTTGAATTTAAACATCACTGAGGACAGGGGTGGGCTGGGATTGTGCTGAATTTTGTGGTTTTTGTCAATTTTTTGGGGCTGCTGGTGGGGCCTTTTGCCCAGGGGTAGTGGGTGGTGCAGGGACTGAGTCTGCCTGTGGGCTCTCACTCTCTTTAATGTAAACATCCTGGCTGGCATTGGATTGTGGTGATTTTTGTGTGTTTTTCATTTTTTTTGGGGTGTACTGTTGATGTGGACTGGCCATGTGGGTGGTGGTGGCCATCTTGAGTGCTGGTACAGGCAACATGTGCTTGGGGTGCACCCATTTTGCCTATCTCTCATCCATTATGCCCAGGGGTAGTGAGCGGTGCATGGGTGTTGTCTTTCTGTGGGGTGTCTTCTTGAATTTAAACATCATTGAGGCCAGGGGCGTGGCTACGCAGGCGAGCGAAATGGCCGCCTGACTGTAGAGCTCCGCCGGGCGAGGAATGGACGGGGCCGTTCGCCAGTGATCCGGCGCTGCACTGAGGTCGGATTATGCCTGCAACTGATCCCTGAAGCCGCCTGATGCAGCCTGCCTAGTCTGGAGGACGGGGGACGACGTGAAAGATCGGAACAGCTGAGAGGTGCTGAGGCCGGCTGTGCCTCGCGGGCCGTTACATTGCAGCTCCGGAGTGCCCGGTGAGTGTCCTGGTTGCCCCCTTGCTGCCCCCCTCGGCCCTGGAGCCGCTGTAGTACTCCCCCAGGTCCGCTGCTCGGCCCCGGTGGTGTCCGGGGGTGGAGGTGCGGCCCCTCGGTGCGCGACCGGCACTTGCGGCCTGGTCCGGCCTTGGGAGCCGGGGCCTCGATTTTCGGGGACTGCCGGGCGGTGCGGCGGCGGGAGGGGAGCGCGGGCGGCGGGCTCCGGGGTTGGGGGGCGATCGGCGAGGGGTGTGGCCGGCGGGCTATTGGGCGCTCTGTGGACGGCCTGGCGTCGCTGCATTCGGTGGGGGCCTGCCACCTTTGCCCCCACCGCTACCGTGCACCCCAGACCTGCGCCTGTCCCCCTGCAGACCTAGGACTTCCAGACTCTCCTGCACTCCTGCTGATGCGGTGGCCTTGATTATCACACGCCTGTACAACTCCCCGTGGCCGGCGCTGGCTGCATGACCTGCGGGTCCTCGCCCATTTGTGCTGCTTTTGCCTCGAGGCCTTGCCTACCTGGTCCCCCCACTACATCACCATTGGCTGCCTGTCTTGGCGGGCCTCTTGATCCGCCGGCCGCTGCCGGGTGGTTGCCACGGCCACCTGCTGAACCTACTTCTTGACCTCTGGCACGTTGCTCCAGCCGGATTCATACACTGCCGTCCTGTGTACAACTGCCTTGGCGACTCGTGGGCTCCTGCGGCGTGTCTCAGCCCTGGGGCGGAGGAACAACGAGTACCCCTAGTCCTCTGGTCCCGACCTGACCGCCTTGCTGCTGGGGTGCCCTGTCACTGTACTTGACTCTCTGGGTGTCGCTACAGTCGTAGAGTCCTGTGCCACTGGTGATTTGTCCAACATTACTTCCAACATGGTTAAGAAGGATGTTACCCAGAAGAGGCTTACCTTCAGTTCAGCGCCCGTCCGTGCTTCTGCAGTTTCGCCGGCGGCGGAGGCAGACACCGGGGGCCAGGTGGCAGCGAAAGACACTGCGGGTATGGTCGCTGAGATGATGGGTGAGATGCGGGCTGGATTCAAGGCCTTGGATTCCCGCTTTGATACCCTCGAAAAGAAAATGGCGGACATGGGCGCGACGATCCAACTGCACGATAGGCGCCTAGACCTGGCGGAATCCAGAGTTTCCGACATCGAGGATGGAGCTGCGTCAACGCTGAAAAGGTTGGAACGAGTGGAGAAGATCCTTAAAGATGTCGCAATTAAGAACGAGGACTTGGAAGCGCGCAGTAGGCGCAATAATATCCGAATTATCGGCGTGGCGGAGACGACAGCTACCGGACGCTTTGACACTTTTGTGGAACACCTCCTGATTGAACTTTTTTGCCGAGACACGTTTACCGCTGGCTTCGTGGTTGAACGCGCACACAGATCGCTGGGGCCCCGACCTAACCCTGGTCTGCCGCCCCGGCCCATTATTGCCAGGCTCATGAACTTCAGGGACAGAGACGCGGCGCTGAAGGCTGCCAGGGAGGCGGGCGAGGTTCGGTGGCAGGGAGATGTGCTCTCTTTCTACCCGGACTTCACCATCATGGTCCAAGATGCGCGCCGTAAGTACACTGGTGTCAAGGCTGCCTTGCGCAAAATGGGGTTGCGCTATGGTATGCTGTATCCTGCCAGGCTCAGGGTTGACGTGGATGGCAGGTTTCGCATTTTTGAATCCCCTGCGGAAGCACAAGAATTTTGTCGGGCCTACAAAAACAGAGGGTCTCCTCGAAAATCAGATGATGTTCAACGGTCTCCGCCACACACTGACTCACAGGCTAGTGCTGACCTGTTTAATGAAACCGGACAGGGTTGACTTATCGCCTCCCCATCTTTTCGAGCCAGGCTGTTCGCCTCAGTAATCTGCATCTGATACTACTGTTCTTTTATTTTTGCAGTGCTTTTTCATAATTGCTGACAATTGAACGGTGCCCCGGTTGTGGTTCTCGCATGGCGGAGCGTCGCCTACCCCCATGGCGCGAGCCGTATTGTACTTTTCTCTAACGTTGTCTTTATTTTGCAGGTACATTAGTGGACAACTGTTGTTGTTTGTTGCTCTAGGTTGTTTCCGTAGGGGTGGGCTTAGCCTCCTTGGGCTTAAGGAGTGGCTGGGTGGTTGGGATGGGTTTGTTTATGCTTTGGTTCTGTTGTTTGTACATACGCACTGTTTTTGTATCTGAGTGATGCCTATTTTGCGGGAGGAGTTGGCTGGTCCGTACACACATGTTTTCTTACGATTCCACCGAGTTTGAATGGCTAAATTAGGGCAGCAGTCTGGTCCTTCCAGACTTACCTCCATGTCTTGGAATGTCCGAGGTTTAAATGACACGAGGAAACGGCGACAAGTTCTAAACTATGCAGCGCGACATGGGGTGGATGTCTTATTTCTGCAGGAAACTCACCTAGTGGATGCTGACTCTTCCTCCTTTGCGAAAAGCTGGGGCGCGCACAGATTTTTTTCTAGCTATAGCAGATATGCAAGGGGGGTTGCGATCTTGATACATCGACGCGTTCCATTCGTGCTCTCAGACAGTGTATTAGATGTAGATGGCAGGTATGTTGTGGTTACGGGGGTGCTTCAGGGCTTTAAGATCACCTTTGTTGGAGTATATGGCCCCAATTCGGACTCCCCTGCCTTCTTCCAGGGACTCCAGGATGTGCTGCTGAGATTTGACACTGATATGATGATAATGGGGGGTGACTTTAACCTGCTCATGACCCCGGCCAGGGACAGCACCTCCTCTTCCCCGGATTGTAAGCCCCGCTCCCGTGCTGTGCTGGCGGATGTGTGTGCTCACTACTCACTGATTGACATTGAGGCCCGTCTACACTCCACCGCACCCATATACACCCACCACTCGGGGTATCACAACACTAGCACCAGAATACACTACTGGCTCCTTTCCCCAGGGGTGGCCGGTTGGGTAAGTGACCATTTGACACTCCCGCGCACTCTGTCTGATCACTCTCCCATAGTGCTGACCCTGCTAATCCCCAGGTTGGGAGGGTACGAGAGACAATGGCGTTTTCCTGGCAAGGCGTTATCTGACCCGGTCTTCAAGGAAGACGTTCGTATTGCCATAGAGGAGTATTTTGAGTTCAACGAGGGCACAGTGGACACTTGGGCTACATTGTGGGAGGGATTCAAGGCCACTATTAGGGGGGTTTGCATCAACAAACATGCGGGGGCTTTGCGCGACATCCGTGCCTCCCTGACCCGTATTGAGAAGGACATTGCTGCATTGGACACTACCACGCTCACTGACATGGATGGTGGGGTGGAGGCGAAGAGGTTGGCACTACTGCAAGAATTCAGGGACACTGCAGACAGGGAACTGACATATCTCTGCACACAACACTCGGCTAGGCAATATGGTGAAGGTGACAGGCCTGGCAAGCTCTTGGCCCATTTGCTTCGTCCCCCCCGCCAGGCTTCATTCATCTCTGACATGGTAGATGATCTAGGTGTTCGTCATCAGACCACCCCTGCCATTTGCGATGCCTTCCTATCCTACTACAAGGACTTGTACACCTCAGGTCTGTCGGCTGACTGTCGCGACCCTGGCCCCTATATTAACAAAATCTCTATGGTGTTCCTGGAAAAACATATGCAGGAATTTCTGGCGATGCCTATTGAACCGGACAGCGTTGTGGAAGCCATTGATGCTTTAAAGGGCTCCTCGGCGCCGGGTCTGGATGGCTTTTCAGCTGACTTTTATAAGGAGTACAAGGAGGAACTGGTACCCCGCCTGATCGAGGTGTATGCGGAGTCGCTCGAGACCGGGATTCTGCCGCCCACATTGCGGGAGGCAGTTATCATTTTACTTCCCAAACCGGGTCGGGATCCCACTAGGTGCGGCTCCTACAGGCCCCTTTCCCTACTAAATCTTGACTATAAGATTTTGGCAAAGGTCCTTGCCACTCGACTATCTTTACTTATGGAATCTATCATTTCGCCAGCACAGTCCGGGTTCGTTCCCCATAGATCCACCTCCTTTAATCTGCGGACGCTGTTTTCTGTCCTTCACAAGATTGAGCCAACTACGCCGGCGGCTGCGGTGTTTCTCGACGCCGAGAAGGCATTTGACTCCTTAGAATGGTCGTTTTTTTTGTCTGTCATGCACCGCATGGGCATGCCATCCTTGTTTGTCTCCACGGTCGAGCTGCTTTATACTGCCCCCAGGGCGCGGCTGCGTCTTAATGGCACGCTCTCTGATAGCTTCCCTCTTTCCCAGGGAACCAGACAGGGATGCCCCCTGTCCCCCCTGTTATATATCCTGGCCATGGACCCCTTGGTACGGCACTTTCAGGAGCGCCACCTGCACCGCGGGCTCCAGTTCCGGACGGGCCCGTTACTCGTCTCCCTTTACGCTGATGATACCATTCTATATGTTAGGTCTCCGGAGACCAACCTGTCGCCTTTGCTGCTTGAGGTGGAACGCTTTGGGAGGTACTCCGGTCTTCGTATTAATTGGCATAAATCTGAGATCTTTCCGCTCACCCCCTCCACTGCCCGCTGGGACTGCCCGTTCCCGCTGGAATGGAATACTGAGTCGGTGAAATATCTGGGTATCCACATTCATCTAGACACGGTATCCATGATTATGGACAGGCGTTAGACTTTCTGGAGGATAATATTGCACGTTGGATTCGCCTCCCTATCTCGATGGCCGGCCGTATCGCCATAATTAAAATGATTATACTTCCCCATTTTCTGTATTTATTTAATAACATACCGATCCCGCTCACTCGAATCTTTTTCACCCAACTCCGCTCATTGTTGTTGCGTTTAGTGTGGGGGGATAAGAATCCGCGAGTTTCTTGGCGCATCTTAACGCTGCCTTATGAACGGGGTGGCTTTGGAGTGCCAGACTTCTATATTTATTATCTAGTCGCACAGTGCGCCTATGCGCATCCTTGGTTCCATCCGGACGTTCGGATCCCGTATTTGAGACCTGAAGCGGACTTGGTACTGCCACTTACCCTCAACTTGATCTTGCCCAGAGGCTTACCACGTGACCCACTTGACATACAAACCGTGTCCACTACATCGTGGGCCTGGATGCAGTTGCGTAGACTGCTCCAGCTGGACGTACTGTACTTCCCGGCTCTTCCATTACCTAACCCTCACTGGCTCCCCATCACTGCGGAAACGGTGGTCTGCAGAACGCTGTCCAAATACCAGCTCACCACAATAGGGGATCTGTTCCCAGACGGGCATGTTTTTTCTGTGTCCGAGGATCCGCGGTTCACGGACCGGACGTTTATGGATTCCTTTGTCCTGACCAGGATGAGGTCCATGCTTAGAGCGCAGTTTCCTTCGTTCCCATTGCCGCCGGATGAAATGGCAGCACTGACTTTCCTACTCCAGTCGCAAACGGGAGCCCATATGGTCTCCAGGTTGTATGGACTTTGTGTGGCGGCCCTCCCGGCTTCGGACGCGAGGGTTCGTGCGGCGTGGGAACTTGATTTGGGTGGCCCCATCACGGATGCCCAATGGGATGCCTGTTGCCGCTCCACTAAAGAGGTCTCTGTCAACAGTAGACATAAGCTAATTCATTTCAAATTTTTGAGGCGACTATACTTCACTCCGGCGCTGGCCCACAGAATCGATCCAAACAGACCTCATCACTGCCCTAAATGCAAAGCTCCCCATGCCGATTTTGCACATCTCACATGGACCTGTCGGAAATTGCACACCTACTGGCTACAGGTACACCACATCTTGGGAGACATTCTGGAGTGCGAATTGCAGCATAAGCCGGAGATTGCACTGCTTGGCTATGTAGCAGAGTTCCCCCGGACCACGCGTAAGCTTGCCGCCATAGGTTTCTTGCTGGCGAAAAGGGAAATTGCTCTACTTTGGGGGTCCAGGCGAATCCCTGATTCCACGACCTGGATGCGCAGCCTTGCCCAATGCAATACCAATAGTGTGGAATACTCCACCCAGATCCCTGCAACCTCACGCCCAATCGACATCTGGGGCCCATACCGACAGTATATTAGCAAGATTACACGGGATACACACTCCCAGGCTGCTAGCTCTATTGTCCCAGAAGGGGTGGGCTAGGTGATTTTAGCCGAACTGCCAGTGCGCTGCCTATTGAGGTATGCAGGGCTTAGCGTCCACACACTACCGGAGTGGGTTATGCGTGAGCTGCTGATTTTGGACTGTGTGCTGGTTGGGGCCGGGACGTCTCCCTCTTCAGTTCCCTTACACACCTTGCCCCGGCTGGAGTGGTTGCTTCACCCTAGTCTTTATGCTTGTCGTTTTGCCTACCCTCGTCTGCCTATGCCTCTGGTTATGCCATCTCACTAGTCAATAGGTGTATTGCTTGCCGCTCTCTCTGTCGCGAAGGCTCACTTGTTTTCGTTTTGTTTGTGGAAGGTTTTATCTCTTTGTGCCATCTTTCCGCATATGCAATTTTCCTTCTGATATGGAAAAGTGAAAATAAGATTTTAGAATGTGTTACACTGCCTGTAATGTCATTGGTCTAGTCATCCATTTACTTCCTTTGCATAATGAACATTAACGTTTTCATTGTTAACAATTTACTGTATATTTGTATGCCTGCACGGACCAATCTGATGCTAATAAAGAGATTACAAAAAAAAAAAAAAAAAACATCATTGAGGCCATGGGTGGGCTGTGATTGTGCTGAATTTTGTGGTTTTTGTCGATTTTTTGGGTTGTATAACTGATGTTCCTCTGTCTTCCATTGCTTTTAGGTGCACAAGAGAACCACCAGTGCCAGGAAGAAGTCCTGCTGCGGTGTGTGCAGCACAACGTCATGTGTGGCCACAGACAACTCTGCAACTTGTGCAACTGCGGTCTGCTGTTCTGAGTGACATCTGAAGAAGATGGCCCCAAAAAAAGTACCCCGTAGCTCCTCTAGCAAGAAAGATGGCAGAAAGGAGCAGAAGAAGCAAGTTACCAAGCAAACTGGTGTGCCGCCCGCCACATTTTTTGGGAATAAAAAAAAAAAAAAACGCCTGCAGCAGCAGCGGGATCTGCTGGGGACCAAGCTGGGAGCAGCACCCCCGCTCCATTGGGCTCAGTGCCACAACCCCCACGCCAACTTAAGTCCAAGACCTTGAGTGCTGCAGAGGCAGCCAGTCTACTTGTTCAATCACCATCGACCAGTGATGTTGGCTCATCGCAAGAAAGTAGCAGCAATGCCCCTCAATCAACACAGGTTGTTGTAACTCATCTGACGAGTGTTGAACAACCACAGCCGCAACAACAACCACATGTGCAAGTACAAGCCCAAGTACATGTGGAAGGAGAGGCGGCGCAAGGAGAGGAGCAAGCAGAGGTGCATGGAGCGGCACAAGTGCCCACAATAGTTGTTCCTCCCGAAGTAGGGGCACATCTGGAAATCGACAATCAAGCCGAGGTATCATTCGAGGAAGCCACTCCTCCTGATGATCATTCATTGTCTTCCACATCCCGAGCAAGGAAAAGATCAAGGGTGGTGGTGTCTACATCTTCTTCAAGCCCACCTCCTTCTGATGATATGGATCTTACTTGGGAACCAGCACCACTGCCGTCTGAGAGTGAGGCTGAGGCACACCATGATCTGACAGGTAGCTAAGCGTAAAAGGAAGATCGTTGAAACTCTCATAGTTATGGAGTGTGATGACGCTCAACAAGAAGTGGCGTATACTCCTGCTGCTGAAGACTCTCACGACGACGACACAGTCATCACTAACGTCACTGAAGCCCCAGCAGGCATGCAGCAAACAGACATTTTGACCCTAGCCCGACAAGCTGCTGAGCGTGATGATGAAGTCGACGAGGAGGCAATGGGAACACCACAATCATTGAAGTTAACTAGTACACCACCACCTACCGCTTCCATATTTCTTCCTCGCCAGAAGGTACCTCCATCCACCTCGACCTCATTTAGTGGTGGGCAAAGTGCACAACGTAGCAAAGTTCCGCAATACGCATCCTCCACTTCATCTGGCATTAGCAGCATGACCACCACCAGTATCACCTCCTCCGGCCCCCCGAGACATTTCAAGTCCGCAGTTTGGGATTTCTTTAGTATTTGCACAAAAAAGGAAAACCGAGCCATTTGTAGCATTTGTAAGCTTGCAGTTAGTCGTGGTAAGCTTGGTACCAACTATGGGACTGGAGGCCAGAGAGGTCATCTTGAGAGACAGCACACTGTCCAATGGTTTGCGCACCTAGAGGAGATCAAGAAAGCCCGAATTGCAAGTCGAGAAAAGGTTGATGTTCCATCTGATGATGACGAGGAGGAAGAAGCGTCACACGCTTCACTTACACCCAGTACCCCTGTCAGCACACCCCCTGTGAGCCACACTAAGAGTGTGGGACAGAGTGAGACACCAATGCGAAAAAGTTCATCAGCGAGCGTAACTGGGTCGAAGAAGTCAGACTCATCATCATCCCGTAAAATGGTCCAGGGCAACATTAAAACCATGTTGTTTTCAGACGCGCCATATGAACGCAACCACCCAATGGTGCGTCTGTATAACACTAAGCTGGCTAAAATGCTAGCGCTGGATCTTCTCCCTTTTTCTTTTGTAGAAGGGGTTGGTTTTCTAGAATTAGTTGCAGCGCTCTGCCGTAAATGGAAGGTTCTTAGCCGGTTCTATTTTGCCCGAGTTGCGGTTCCAGCACTACATGAAGATGTGCTGGAGGTGATTGGGGCAGCTTTGCAGAAGAGTGCTGTTCACACTATACATCTGACAACAGACATGTGGACCAGTGTCGCAGGCACTGATTACATGTGCATCACTGCACACTGGGTCTCTTTTTCAGGGGTTAAAGCAAAGCTAAACACACATGCTGACCTGTACCAAGTTTTTAAAGCTGCTCGGAAACATGCAACACTAGCCATGTTTGGCTTGGAGAAACGTCATACAGCACAAAACATTTTGAATGTGTTCAACACAAAGGTCTTTCACTGGCTGTCTCCAAAAAAATGCGGCATTGGTTATGTTTCCGTGGATAATGGCGCCAATGTAGTTAAGGCCATGGAACTGGGTGACTATTTCAGAGTGCCGTGTTTGGCGCACTGTATAAACCTGGTTGTTAAAAAATTCTTGGATAAAGACAGCCCAGCATGCCAGTTAGTGGTCACCTGCCGAAAAATGTGCAACCATTTCAGCCATTCTTTTAAGGCCCAGAAGCATCTGAGGCGCCTGCTACATGAACGTCGAATGCCAGTGAAAGCACTCATCCAGGAGGTGCCAACACGTTGGAACTCAACCTTCTACATGCTTGAGCGTCTGTATGAGCAGTATGCGGTAGTCGATCAGTATTACTTAACACTGGGTACAGCTGTGAAGGAGGACCTGAGGTTAAATGCGGCGGAATGGGAGCTAGTTAAAAGCCTGACAGACATGCTTCGTCCTTTTGAGGTCTTCACGCGTGCAGTCAGCAGGGAGGACTGTAATTTGGGAAAAGCTATCCCATTGTTGCGCATGCTGGAGCACAAACTGAAGGCGGTGTCTTCAAAGTTTCAAAAAGATGAAGAAAAGCAAGAAGCTTTTGTTTTGGCGGAGAAATTATTAGAGCGCCTACTTGGCGATGAACGTCTTCAAAAGATCCACTCAGAACAGCATTACATTTGTGCTACTATTCTGTATCCACGCTACAAAAAGGCGCTGGCAGGCTGTGTATTATTTCCTTTTAGTGATGAAGATGTTACAAAGTACAAACGTTGGCTAGCCTTGTCAGCCATCAGGTTTGAAAGAGAATGGAAGCAAATTGAAGGAAAAAGCAGTACATCAGCATCAGCAGGCCATCCCCAGTCAAAAGACTCCACTTCTGCACCTGTGGCTGTGGCAGAAGTGACCTCTCAGCCGTTAAAGACACCGGCAACCGCATCATCTGCACCAGACACAACAGAAATATCGGGTGATGAAGAGGATTGGCTAGCTGAGATTGGGTATGGTTCTCAAAAGGTCCGAGCAAAAATTCAGCAAAGTGGAGGAACCGTGGAGAACTTTGAGTCCATGGTGCAGGACTATTTGAATGACTCAACAGAGGTCTATGTTAATGCTGACCCATTCGCGTATTGGCATGGGAAAAAAGAATTGTGGCCAGAGATCACCAACCTGGCTATACATTACTTGTCTTGCCCACTCGCAAGTGTGCCTTCTGAACGTGTTTTCAGTGCTGCTGGTGGCATTGTGGAGATATTGACAATGATCAAGATGAATGAGCACCTCATACCACCAGATTTCAAAGTACCAGATTGCACGACGGAAGAAGACGAGGAGGACAGCAACTTAGATGAGGGAATTTCTTCTGTGTTAGGTGACACTGACCTACTCCTGTCTGAATTTGCAGAGTATGAGGACGAACTCTTCTTCCCTGACACCGAGCCCTGAAAATGAGCCAATGAATTCAGAAATTTTCTTTTTCGTACATATTCACTTTTATTCCTGTGTTTCTGTCTTTCTTTGTTTTGCACAGTTAATATAATTAAAACTTTAATCACCTGTACTTTTGCTTTTTGGCTGTTTGGGGGTCTTCTACTTGTTTTCGCCTGGGTTGACGGCTCTGGGGCCATTGCTGGGAAGGTCTAATACCGGATAAAACTGGTTTGGACAACATCCATGAGGAAAAAGGTTTTGCATTTTCTGACTTTTCGCTCAATGTAGCGTTTTCGGGGGCCTGTTTGGGGGGTTTCCTGGTGTTTGTGGGTGGGTTTCGGGGTCTGGGAGCACTACTGGGTATGGATAGTTTAGATAGCAAGAGGTTTGAAGGAAATGCATGGAGGCAGAGGGGAGTTAGGGCCTAACTGCAGAGCGCGCATTGAATGATTTTGGACATTTTCAGAAAAGTGACTAAGTCCACATTTTTGTACTTTTGATTTTTGGCAGTTTGGGGGTTTTCTAGTTGTTTTCGCCTGCGTTGACGGCTCTGGGGCCATTGCTGGGAAGGTCTAATACCGGATAAAACTGGTTTGGACAACATCCATGAGGAAAAAGGTTTTGCATTTTCTGACTTTTCGCTCAATGTAGCGTTTTCGGGGGCCTGTTTGGGGGGCTTCCTGGTGTTTGTGGGTGGGTTTCTGGGTCTGGGAGCACTACTGGGTATGGATAGTTTAGATAGCAAGAGGTTTGAAGGAAATCCATGGTGGCAGAGGGGAGTTAGGGCCTAGCTGCATAGCGCGCGTTGAATGATTCTGGAAATTTTCAGAAAAGTGACTAAGTCCACATTTTTGTACTTTTGCTTTTTGGCTGTTTGGGGGTCTTCTACTTGTTTTCGCCTGGGTTGACGGCTCTGGGGCCATTGCTGGGAAGGTCTAATACCGGATAAAACTGGTTTGGACAACATCCATGAGGAAAAAGGTTTTGCATTTTCTGACTTTTCGCTCAATGTAGCGTTTTCGGGGGCCTGTTTGGGGGGCTTCCTGGTGTTTGTGGGTGGGTTTCGGGTCTGGGAGCACTACTGGGTATGGATAGTTTAGATAGCAAGAGGTTTGAAGGAAATCCATGGAGGCAGAGGGGAGTTAGGGCCTAGCTGCAGAGCGTGCGTTGAATGATTTTCGAAATTTTCAGAAAAGTGACTAAGTCCACATTTTTGTACTTTTGCTTTTTGGCTGTTTGGGGGTCTTCTACTTGTTTTCGCCTGGGTTGACGGCTCTGGGGCCATTGCTGGGAAGGTCTAATACCGGATAAAACTGGTTTGGACAACATCCATGAGGAAAAAGGTTTTGCATTTTCTGACTTTTCGCTCAATGTAGCGTTTTCGGGGGCCTGTTTGGGGGGTTTCCTGGTGTTTGTGGGTGGGTTTCGGGGTCTGGGAGCACTACTGGGTATGGATAGTTTAGATAGCAAGAGGTATGAAGGAAATGCATGGAGGCAGAGGGGAGTTAGGGCCTAACTGCAGAGCGCGCATTGAATGATTTTGGACATTTTCAGAAAAGTGACTAAGTCCACATTTTTGTACTTTTGATTTTTGGCTGTTTGGGGGTTTTCTAGTTGTTTTCGCCTGCCTTGACGGCTCTGGGGCCATTGCTGGGAAGGTCTAATACCGGATAAAACTGGTTTGGACAACATCCATGAGGAAAAAGGTTTTGGCACTTTTTGTAACTTAGGGTTCGTTAGGGTTAGCCCTAGCAGCAGGATTGCATGTTTTTCTGGGTGTTCTTGATTTTTGCAACTGAGTTCTGGGGTCTTAGAGCACTCGTTGGAATGTTTAATTTTTGTTGCAAGTGATTTGAAGAAAATCCATGGTGGGAAAGGCACTTACTCTCTCTCTGTGAGAGGCACTTAGTGTTGAAAACATTTAGCCATTTACACTTAAAGGAAGAAAATGATGCAGACTTAAGTTTCAGAAAAACAAACTTACTGTTAAACCACCACCCACCAGACTCAAAAGCAGTAAAAAACAGGTATGCTCAGATAAAGTTTCAAAAAGTATATTTGTATAGCCCTAACAAAATAATCTCCCAAAAGACCCTCCCTAACCCCAACGATTGTCCTTCAAAAGTCCCAAAAAGAACCCAACTCCCAAATCCCACCCCCTAAAAGTCTCTAAAAAAGGGGCAAGGGACACTACGGCAGGATGCTGTTCACTGTAGCGGCCAGGGCATCATACTCCTTGCGGAGGGTGGCATGGTCGGAGCGGAGGCCCTCCACCAAGTTCTTATAGGTTAAGACCTCCTGCTCCAAGTAGGACACTCTGAGGGATAAGCAGCGCTGGCGTGCCTTGCAACTCCTGTGGGGGGCAGCTGATGTCTTTGCTGCTCGGCGGTGGCGGTTGGCTTTGGTAGCCCGGATCCGTACCGCTGGAGCACTGCTCTGGCTGGCTGCCCGTGTGGGCCCGGGGGAGGATGCAGCTGTCGCAGTAGATGTACTAGTAGACTGCGTGTCCTCCTCCTCCAGGGCCAGCAGCCGCCGATATTCTGCAACAGTGGCATCCAGCCTCCGCTGCCGGGCCATTCGAGCCTGCTCCTTCCTTGATGGTTTGTTGGATTTGGAAGGAGCAACTATATAATGAAATAAAGACATAGTCTGTAACCAATGCTCTTAAGATTACCACAAAATGATTGAGCAGAAAGTTGTGTCACAGTACAACTAGCAACTTGAATGCACAGTACATAACTATTGAGGCCAGTATCTATCTAACCTCCCACTTCTTCATCCTTGCTCTAACATTAGTGGGAGTTTAAGGAACAAATTCTACGAGCACTATGGACTTCCATTACAGTCGACTATGACAGTACACCAGTCTTATTCTTCTTCTTCTCTCTTGTTTCGGAAAATTGGTACGTTATCTTCTGCAAGCCGGCATAATGCCAGCGCAGTGAACTTGCACCCGAGAAAAACAGACGCACACCATGATTAGTGAGACAGACTTGCGTTACTGTACCGGTACAGTACATGCAGGTGGTGAAGCTCATATTTTTCTATTACAGGTGGCACTGAGAATACTCTGTTAAAAGGGCTACTGCTTAATTAATTTAACTTTCACCCTACAGTGCAAATGAGTACTAGAGAAGGAAAAAGAAGAAACTAAATATTCTGATTATCTATCACTTCACATGGGATGTATATTTGATTACATATGGGATGACTTTAGGTGCTTTGCTTTTTATTGAGTGAACAGTGATACACCCACACATGAATGACGTACTACTACCAAACTAAAATTATTAACCTTTTCAGCGCGACCGCGATTCCCCCTCCGGTGCTGGGCCCTAATAAAAACGGGCGTGGTCATGACGGAATGGTTCCGTCATGAGCACAGCTCAACCGTAGCTCATGACGGAACCGTTCTGTCATGAGCATCGAAGGGGTTAAGAGAGGTAAGGAGTGTCCACCACAATAACCGGATATATGCTGTGCTTGCAGTTGCAATACAAACTACTGCTACTATTCATGGTAGTATTTGGACAAAATTACAACTTCTTTTCCTTGCCTTTCCTACACTGGAACAGACGTGCGGGTGCGGTGTTACATGATCTTCAAAGTAACACTTTGTTCATCCAGTGACCATCTACTCTCTCTAGATACACATATGTTATCTAAGAGTCAGATAGTACCATGATCCAGGCATCCATCCATTCAAAGTATATGCACACATACAGTTTCTGTTTCACCCACCAAGGCTGTTCTCCTTCCACCCATCCTTGCTTCATCATTCACCCAGCCATGCACCATACCATATTCTTTCCTTTCCAGCCACCTCGGGGACCAAGCAAACACATATCATTCTTCTTTGCCAGTCATCATTAAATTTCTCGTCCTTCCACACTTACTTACACCCTTCTTTCGCTTTTCGTTCATCCCATCCATCAAGTTCATCTCAGATCTGATTGGGATTCTTCTCGCCAAACACTTCACAGCTAAGTCGAAGTACATTTAGAGGAGGCTACTACCTGGTTGATTTATAATACACCCGTGCAGAAAGCACACTCTGCAGTCTTCAATCTCAATAAGTAAGGAATATATAGCTTACCTCTGCCCGCCACCACCGTGTGAACCCTCACAGGCACATTGGTGTTGTCCGGCACTTGCACCGCCTCCTCCCCAGAAGTGTCCTCCTCATCCACTACCGCCACCTCCGCGCTGGCCCCGCCACCAGATGTTCCACCTACAAAGTACATTTAAGATTGTTAGAATACACCACTCACTACTATATAATATTTGGTCTAGGAATAAAGAAATGTGAAAAAAACAGAAAACAATGTAATAATTTGTGACTGTCTAATCTAAAGTAAAAATGTTCCTTTTTCCAGGGAAGGCTCAGTGCATAGAGCTATTGCTGACTAGAATGGGAGTCCAATGGAATTGCCAAATGTGCAATCTTAGTTAGCTACATAGACAGACTAATAAGAATAATCTAGTAATACCACAGGGAGTCATAGTCGAGGCAGGATAAGAATTTAGATACAGTCTACAAGAAGAACAAAGACAATTTAGAAAAATCGAATGAGGAACGCTAGGAAAAAATAGGTACTCTATATTAAAATGAAAACTTACTGGGGCCAGCAAAGGAGCCTTCGCCTGGCCGATCCTGCCTTCTACAGCAGCAGCAGCAACCACCTCCTCCTCTGTCCTCTTGCCCCTGGGGGGAGCTGATGTACAACATGAAAGAAAGAAAGAGACGAAAACATGGATGATTGTTGTCAACCAAATCAAACATTTCAAATGAACAATAACAAAATATTTTGACGAAATAGCAAATAGACAACTATTCCACGGGATATATTGACCGATCCCATGTGGTCTACTACGTTATTAGTATTGCTTGATTTGCTGACCGTCGACTTGGAAAGTTCATATGTAACTCACTAAACAAACTACTAAAAAGGTTCGCCTAGGACTGGCAGGCAGCAGTCCGCAGCACGCAAAGTGACAGACAAAGTCCATTGTGATTGCAGATCAGCGACAACACTAAAAAGTTTCCTACTACATTAACCAGTCATTAAAATACTCAAACTATCAATCCTCCACCACTATTTCTTCTTATCGCCATGTGTACAAAAGAAGGACTAAACTTGAGTCTGTAGGGGCTGATTTAGAAGCCCCTTGCGGCTCTTTTGCTCCATTGTTGCGTTACTTTTGTGACGCAGCGGCAGGACAAAAGAGGCGCCATGGTGCGGCGTATATTAACAACGTGACACATATGGGAGATGCATCACGTTGTAAAGCCCTGCGTCATCAGGGGGCGTTCCGGTGCAAGGGAGGGCGTTCCTGCGCAGGAACGCATCCTAAAAGTGGCTGAGTGGCATCTACAAGATTTCAATTGTTCACTTTGAGGACAATGATGCGTGACTCAAACCCTGCGCCTGCTTGAAGCAGACGTACGGCTTGACGCAGCATTGGGGAGATAGAGCACCCCAGAGCATTGCTGGAGCTGCACCATCGTTGCGACGCAACTCCAGCAATGCGCCGCCTTTACGGCACAGAAGCGCAACGCTTCGGTGACGTTTTGGGCACATGGTGCGCCGCATTGTAAATACGGTGCTCCATGGGTGGTGGAGGCGTGGCGCACAATTACTGGCACATCCCTGCTACTTTGCAGGGATGCGCCAGTAATTAAATATCTGACCCTTAGTGTCTAGCATTACACAGTTCTTTAAACTACACTCATGCATAATTTCACAGGCCAATGAAATGAACACAAAATCGAAAACAAATAAGCATAGTAGCAGCGCTACTGAGAAGGAGAGCAGTGCACCTGAAATGCACAGAAGATTTTGAAATATAATTTACCTACAATGTAATCAGCAGCATTATTGCTCTTGGTAAAAAACAAAAATTTGCAAGATAATAACACACAGAGCAGGAGAAAACAGAGTAGTAAAGAAATAGCTACTACTACTCACCAAGCCCGGGGATCTCAAGGCCGAGCTGGTCCAGCAGATCGCGTTCCCGGTCCAGGATATCGTCCAACGGTGGGTGACTTGGTTGTAGGTGCGCCGGACCCGAGATTGTTGGTACATGGACCGGCACACCTTCTCCCACCGCTTCCGGCGCTCCCGGAGCCCGTAGCCGCTAGCGATCTTGCCGCCTGCCATGATGGTCCTGGGGAGGCGGCGCTGAACATAAAAAACTAGTGCGGCCACCTCCTCCGCGCTGAAGATCTCCCGGGGCGCGACATTCTCCCCCCTCAAACGCCTGCACAGGAGCTGGGCACGTGGTGCGGGACCCTTCCCCTTCGCGGGCTGCTTCCCAACTCCCTTTACCATGGTCTGGGCAGAAAGGAAGCTAAATAATAAAGAAGAAATAGAATAGGGAAGAAGAAAAGAAAAGAGTTTAAAAAAGTAGTTTAAAATTAACAAAAAGTAGCAGAAAACACAAAAATATAGAGCTAGAAAAATAGAGGGATAGATAATAAGTAAAATAAATAAAAAAAAACTTCAAACAAGCAAAGGATGGCAGAGATTCAGAGAGGATACAGATTCAGAAAGCATGCCCAGAACCATAGGAATGAATGAGAAACAAGATGGTCGCGCCCGTTCACGACCACGTGGGTAAGTTCGGCGAGATTTTCCTCCCGAGCACACGCAATTGTACTAGCAAGCCGTACACTTTGCGAGATTACACATAGCGCCCGGAAACGGAATTACGTCACGCAAACAAGATGGCCGCGCCCATGTACGACCGCTAGGGTAACTTCGCAAACCTGTGATGATGAACCAGACGTAGAAACAACATAGTCGCGGCCGTTGCGAGCCGACAAGTAAGTTCGCAATTGCGAACTGGTACACAACCCTCGCGAACTGGCAGAAACCCTTGTGAAAAAAAAAACAAAAAAAATCAGCAAATTCGCGAGAGTTCGCGGATCCTGCGGATTGCGAATCCGTAAATACGCACATTCGCGTACGCCAGATTCGCAAAATCCGCCCATGCTTACTCTGCTTCTTTCTGCATCCCTCTTGCCTCTTTCAGCACCACTCTTGCTTCTTTCTACACCTCTCTTGCTTCTTTCTACACCTCTCTTGCCTCTTTCTGTACCCCATTTACCTCTTTGTGCACCTCTCTTGTCGTTTTCTGCAGATCTCTTGCCTCTTTATGGCCCTCCTTTTCTTCTTCAAGCACTATTCTTGCCTCTTTCTGTACCAGTCTTGCCTCTTTCTGCACCTCTGTTGTTTCTTTCTGCACTGCTCATGCTTCTTTCTACACCTCTGTTGTAAATTTCTGCATCCCTCTTGTAGTACTGGAAAAATATCGAGAAGGGCCACACTTACCAATAGCCCAATAACATTGCCAAATAACCAGTCAGTTGGCAGTGAAGAAATAGCAATCGTTTAATAACAAAAGACTCTGCGCAGAGGAGCCCCCTCGTCCACACCAAAATCAGTGCGCCGAGAAGACTGACGATTTACACATGAGACAAGTCATTTATACCTTAGTTACATTACATGAAATAACCATATTTGGCAACCTCCCAATAGGTACAGGATCTTAAGGAAGAACCATACATGGCACACAAAGCCTGCTCAGAAGTCTGTTTCTGCTATTATGGGGAAGGTCAGAAAGAGTAACGCCCTTTCGTCTCAGTACATGGGAGTAACAGCCTGGCGCCGGCAAGAATGTGCTCATCACCTCTAAAGCCAGATGCGACCTTGGTCCTTAGAGCAGAGAAATACATTGTGAATTCAGCTGTCTTGTAACTCAACTAATTGGGACTAGCTCGGTAACATGAAAAACAACACGTAATCACTTTCCAGGCCCGAGTCGACAAATGCAAAATGGCGTTAGTGTGGTTTCTCTAACTAATGTGCAACTTAACCTATAAGAAGAAACAAAAGCTACTCTTCGTTATTAACACTAAATGGTACATAACTATGAATATACGTGTATGCAGCTACATCAGGCTAACAATGTCATATTAGTAATGACAGAAAACGGAATTCTGTACCACACTCTTGCCTCTTTCTATAGCCCTCTATCCTCTATCTGTACTTCTCTTGCCTTTGTCTGCATTCCTGTTCCTTTGTTCTGCACACCTTTTGCATGTTTCTGCAACTCTCTTGCCTCTTTCTGCACATCTCTTTGCTCTATCTGCACTGCTCTTGCCTCTTTCTGGATTCCTCTTGCCTCTTTCTGCACCTCTTTTATTTATTTCTGCACTTCTCTCTCCTCTTTCTGCACCCCTCTAGCCTCTTTCTGCACCTCTCTTGCTTTTTTCTGTACCTCTGTTTTTTCTTTCTGCACCTCTTTCTCTTTTTGCACCTCTTTTGCTTCTTTCTGTACTTTTCTTGCTTCTTTCTATACCCTCCTGCTTCTTTCTGCACCCTTCTTCCCTTTTTTGCATCCCTTTTACCTCTGTCTGCAGTTCTCTTGCCATTTTCTGCATTTCTCTTGAATCTTTCTGTACCTCACTTGCCTCTTTCTGGACTTCTCTTACTTCTTTCAGCATCTCTCTTGCTTCTTTCTGTACCCCTCTTGCCTTTGTTCTGCAACCCTATTCCCTCTTTCTGCACCTTTCGTGCCTCTTTCTGTACCTCTTTTGCTTCTTTAAGCACTTTTCTCGCCTTTTTCTGTTCCCCTCTTGCTTTCTGCACCTCTTATGGTTCTTTCTGCACCGCTCTTGCTTTTTTTAACCTCTGTTGCAAATATATGCATCCCGCTTGCCTCTTTCCATAACCCTGTTCCTGATTTCTGTACCTCTCTTGCCTCTGTATGCACACCTGTACCCCCTTTCTGCACCCTTCTGCCTGTTTCTGCAACTCTCTTGCTTCTTTCTATACCTCACTTGCCTCATTTTGCGCTTCCCTTGCTTCCTTCTGCACCCTTCTTCCCTTCCCTTTTTCTGCACATCTCTTGCCTCTTTCTGTACCTCTCTTGCATCTTTCTGCATTTCTCTTTGTTCTTTCCGCACTGCGCTTCCCTCTTTCTGCACATCTCTTGCCTCTTTCTGCACCTATTTTGCTACTTTCTGTACTTCTCTCTCCTCTTTCTGTACCCCTCTTGCCTCTTTCTCCACCTCAGTTGCTTTTTTCTGCACTGATCTTGCTTCTTTATGAACCTGTCTTGCTCTGTCAGTATCCCTCTTCCCTCTTTCTGCAATTCTCGTATCTCTATTTACACCCCTCGTCCCTCTTTCTGCACCTCTTTTGTCTGTTTCTGCAACTCTTGCCTCTTTGTGCATTTCTCTTGCCTCCTTCTGTATATCTATTGCCTCTTTCTGTACTTTTCCTACCTCTTTCAGCACCCTTCTGGCCTCTTTCTGCACCTCAGATGGTTCTTTGTGCACTTCTCCTGCTCATTTTTGAACCTCTCTTGCTTTTTTCTGCACACTTCTTGCCTCTTTCTGCACCCTTCTTCACTCTTTCTGCACATCTCTTGCCTCTTTCTGCAAACACAGGGCTAATTTTAAACTAACCTCAGGCTCAGCAGTGCAAACATGCAAGTGCAGAAAAGGGCTGCTGGCCTCTAAACTGCCATGCCCTGTTATATGCTATGGACTTAGAGCTAGTTTTTCCCTGCCCTATTATGTACTAGGGCCTTACAGGGGAGGTTATGGCAATCATGGGGGTACCCCAACCCATAGTGTACCCTTGTGTATTTAGGTGTTTTTACTGTATTCTAAGTGTCTTTCAGCATAGCACTGGCTCTGGGCCTGGTTAGGCAGAGCCCAGGGTCAGTCAGAGTCAATTACCACCAGTACCACTCAGCAAAATTTTGGGGGGGGGGTACCCAGGTCGAAGGATGACTTTGCAACAAGGCCTCTTTCTGCACCTCTGTTGGCTCTTTGTGTATATCTCTTGTTTCTTTCTGCACCTTTCTTCCTCTTTCTGGACTTCTGTTGCCTCTTTCTGCATTTCTCTTGCTCCTTCTGCGCCTTTCTTCTTCTTTCTGCACATGTCCTACCTCTGTAGGCATAGTTAGAAATTAACATTTGAAAAACCTTGGAAATTCAATCAAAACCATAGGTTTCAGGGACATTATAGTTAGAAATGTTAATTTAAAAAACCTCAGAAAATCACCAAAAAAAACATAGGTTTCAGGGGCGTTATAATTTGCATTTAAAACAACTTAGAAATTCATTGAAAAAAGCACAGGTTTCAGACACATTATAGTTAGATTGATATTTCCCTCGCACAAAACCAGAGAAATTTGGCCAATATAGTTAATTGAGCTAACTATAACTTGCACCCCCGCAATGCACTGCTGATGATGTCACATATTACATCATTCATGACATGGTCAGTGACATCACTGATGACATCACAGATGACATCTCATATGCAAAAAGAACAATCAACGGTCTTAGTTCCTTTTTATGTGCAAAGGATACATTCGGCCTTAGTTTCAATTCCGCGTACACTATGTCCAAACCTATATGTATTGAAACAACTTCTAAAGAAGTTTAGATTCCCTATTTGTTTGGCGAGAGATGTGGCCTCCAGCCAGTCCAGGTCCAGTAATCAGGCAGTCATAGGGAGAGCTTTGGGGAATAAACCACAGAATTATTTAACTTGGATTATCCCTCAAAGATTAGAAGAATGATACTCCTAATGAGACTTAATTTGTTGCCTGAGATGTTACTGGCATCTGGGATAAAACACCTAGAGAGAAGAGAATTTGTGAATTGTGCCAGTTGCAAATCCAAGATCTTAATCATGTGCTATTTGTATGCCGAAAGCTGCAAAGTGCCAGACGATTGTTTTTAAAGTCAGTTTTTATTAAATATAATATCAACTCTGCCCAGGAGGCATGATCTTTGGTTCTGTCCCCTCCAAATTAAATGGTTTGTTTTATGATAAACAATGTTTTAAAATATGTATGCCTATTTATTATGAATTTCTTTTATTGTCTTATGTATTTATGGCACTATTTGTACATTTCTCATTATGTCGATAAAAAAAAATTACTGGCTGGTGATTTGACTGTATTGTGTATTTTAGCACTATTTGTACACTTCTCAGTATGTTTGGTATTAGACTATCCAAAGCAATGTATAAGGAAGAATGTTGTATAGTATGTATGGTTTGTTTCTTTTTTTACCTGATGGTGTGTTTTTGTAGACCTCCGTAGGAGTTCCATAACAAAATAACTAAATAAATTGGAAAATTTGACATCTCATATGACATCAATGATGACATCACTGATGACATCATCGATGTGCTAATCTGATTCACCTCCTCAGACCCTAATAAACATTTTGATACACCCACTCTAAAATACAGACTATCATTTTTGAAACCATAGACATACCAACACCAGTAACTACATACCCAATCACTGATTCCTAGGTCTACAAACACATCCACTCATTCATGTATACAGTCACTTATACATGCGCTCACTCATCAATACAGCACTATCATATGTGCTCATATACCTATACAGACAATCATATACCACCACTCATCCATAGAGTTACTCACACACCTAGTCAGTTATGCAAAGAATCAATTATACTCCCATTTACTCACCTAAACTGTTATACACACACACCACCTCACTTATTCATACAGACACTAACACATACTTACTCTCTTATACAATCACTGACACAAACAGACACTCATCCATACAGCCATTCTCACAATCACTCTCTCACATATAGTCATTTATATACTCCAACACTCACATATACTGCCTTTCACATATGCAGTTACTTACACATGTACTACTGAGACATCCATTCACTCACCAATATACCCATACACACACTCACCAACCCATACAGCCCTTCACAGATGCACTCTTAAACCCATCCACCCAGTCAATCACTCACTCACACATCTATGCACAGAGTCACCCATCCACACAGATATTCACCCATATAGACACTCATGTAGCTACTCACTAACCCATGCCGCCACTTACACACCAGGTGACAGACTTATGTAGACATTCACACAGAGTAGTCACTAACCCATGCATTTAGTATGCCACGTTTGATCACTCACTTATACAGTCAGTCACGTACCTACTAAATCATCCATTCAGACACTTATACACCCATTCATTCTTCAATACACCCTGAAATATATATATATTCAATGAAAAAACCATAGGTTTCAGACATGTTATAGTTAGGAATTAGCATTTAAAAAACCTTAGAAATTCACTGAAAAAACCATAGGTTTTAGGGCTGTTATAGTTCGCTGGACATTTCACTCGTACAAAACCATTGAAATTCCTCCGTTATAGTTAGGTCTGCTAACTATAACTCGCGCACCCACAATCCACTGCTGATGATGTCACATATTACATCATTCATGACATGGTCACTCTTTTGCGCGAAATTTGTTTGCAGAAGGTTTCTACGTTTGGAATTCTTCTTCGACAGAATGAAGACGACTTGGTAATTCAGGATCCATCTAATTGCGGAGCATATCAGAGTACCCACTTTCCATACTTTAATGGGTGACTGAAAAAAATTTTTGCTACAGATATTTTAGTGGTTACTCCACTCTCATCTTTGAACTGGCAATCCGTTTTGAGTCGTCTTTCGTCCTTTTCTATTATGAATGCTGCACACTTTATGTGCTTCAATGAGCATCGCGGTTGACTTATCATATCAGCTGTGTGCCTCTCTTTTTAACGAGATCGCATTCTACCTGAATTTATTCTGCCCTGAGGAAGCCCTTATCGGGTGAAACGCATTGGCTGTTTCGTGCTGTTTCATTGATCATCTTACTGGCTGTCTCGTGCTGTTTCATTTGATCATCATGCTTTAAGTTTCTTGGCTGTTATCATCGTGTCAAGAGAAATCGATTAAAATGTTGCCATTTTTCACATCTAAGAAGGATATGTGTCTCAATTTATCAAATTTGATATTTCATATTTAATAATTGCTCCTGTTGCCTCTCCATTCGTCTGTTTTGTGGTCATTCTAAGCTATTCCCTTGAACGACACTCCACTGTGCAACACTCCACTATAAGCTATTTAAGTCTGTCCCACTCCACTGTATACCACTGCGTTATTTGCAACTTCATTGTGCACAACCCCACTGTAAGCACTGCACTGAAAGCAAATCCAGTCTACACCACTCCAAAGAATGCAATTCCACTGTATGGTACTCTACTATACATTATTCCACTGTAAGCCACTTCACTGTATGTCACAACACTCTATGCTATTCCACTGTATGCCACTTAAATGTACACTAAACCCCTCTACAACACTCCATTTTATTCTATTCCGTTGGATGTCACTCCTTGGTACTCCACTCCACTCCACCATAAGGTATTCCAGTTTAGCACACTGCACTGTATGCCATTCCAGTTAACATTAAATCGGCGACAATGTTGACGCCGTGCTTGATAATATGCTCCTTGGTGTCCAGAGTGAAATCGTATATCAACTGTTTTTGTGATGAAATTTTATATTTTTGGACATTGCGCGAACATCCTTTAGAACAAAATGGATAATAAAATTCATAGTATTTCTAAAGAGGGCCCCCTTATATGTTTAAGTCTATAATATCATAGAAGTGCTAATGATTTCTTTGCTTGGAGTAATGAACGAAAGGCTGTGAGTGAAGGACTCCGTTCAAATGATATGTTTCATAACATTTTGTAACACGCTGAGCTATTCATAGCTAGACTGCTGTGATCTACAATATCACTCTGGTAATTTAGCATTTAAATCTACGTACATCGATGGATGAGTGAGTCTCTGGATTAGTGCGTAAACTGCAGTGGTGGAAGGGGAGAGTATTCTCTTTCCCCAAACAAATAAATGAGCCGCCTCAAGTACACTGCGCTCATCGATTCCTGCACTCATGAAGCATTTTACTCATCCATTCATCCAGTCATACATCACTGATTAGCTACTGATGAGTCCAATTACTGTTCTGTGCACCAAGTCACTCACACAGTTCAACATTCCACACTCAGTCACAGCTCAGCCTCTTTCCCCATCCTCCCCTCCTCAAGACTTTTGAGCAACTCTCACCTACTGCTTTGCCCTTCGCCCCTTCCACTTCCTGCCTTCTCGCCTACCTTTTCTTCATTATCAGACAGATTTCTTCCCTGTCCTTGAGGGCTGCTCCCCCGCAGGAGAAATAAGATCACAGGGACATGTGCTGATATGGACTCTGGCAGCCATGCAAACAACAGGAAAACAAAACTAAAAGTAAGTATTACTGCAGCGAGCCCCACCGCAATACAGTCCTGCCCAAGGCCACAACAATTTCTAGGATGGCCCAAGTCACTGCTACCGCACCGGTTCCAGGCCCACCCATCCTTGCTGCCCCTCCAACCATATAAGTGTTGCTCCCCCACCGCCGTAACAAGTAGTTTTGAAAGTGACTGTGCAACCACAAGTACCACCATGACTGCATTCGGCCCTAAGTTAACCTATAGCAGAAAAGTGTATTCTGAAAACATGACCAAACTCCACCTTTTCCTCCACCCAGAGCCCAAATTCCACTTTCAACAAAAAATATACATTCCCAGTATAACTATCGACCCTTAGAACCAACTGCCAACCAGTGGAAACATCCCCAATTTCGGTTCTTAAAAACAGGCAATACTGCAACTAGGCCTCATGTTGCGCCTAAATCGTGTCGAAAAATTAGACCCAAAACACCCCTTTCCCTGCATCAGTTTCCTTCAAACCACTTGCAAAGAAACCTAGAGGTTACCATCTATTCGCCCATACAAGCAGCCCCATCTGAAACACCCTCGAATTTCAGCCCAAAAATTTGCAAAACAGATCCATGAATCCTGTTTCTCCCCCTCACTACACTTTAACTGCCCCGGGGGCCATTCCTTTATCCACTTCCGATCACTGGCACTGTCCTGGCCACATTATTCATAAAAATCACCAATCATTATTGTGGCACAGTGACCTACCGTTTTTGCTGAGAAGTGGCTGGTGCAGTGCTTAATTTGTAAAATATTAAGTCCAGGTGCTCAAATGTTTGTAGGAGGCCACTCTCACTGTCCCCGGCTCCGCCCACTTCATTCACTGGCACCACTCTCTTACTCTGTTGGCTCCACCCACATCCTCAACTTGCACTGATGAAAGCCAGATGTAATACCCGGTCTGAATTTCAACTAGGGATCCTTCCTCATGAACATTTTGAAAAATATGAAATAAAAAGTGCATTTAAAGCACAATTTTGTAACAAATTGGCTAAAGTAACAATCAACAATAACATCACTTCGTTAGGATTGTGAAAAATCTAAGCAAGCAAATGAGCCTTGCCCATTCCAGCGGTGGTGGTGAGGGTGTGGTATGTAGCAGTGCAGCATTTTGAAAACCACTGTTTTCTGAAGCATGCTTTGGTATCACTCTGTCAAATACTGACAACACATTTTCCATTGAAATTGCCCAAAAAAACCATGCAGTTTTACTGATAAAACAATGTGCCATTCAAACGATAATGAGTAGAAATTGGGCTTCAGAAAGCAAGGTGTCTTGATTAATTGTGCTCCATTTAAAATCATTGTTTTCATCATTGTTTTCATCATACTTCAGAAGTACAAAATAATGTGCTTAATTTCTCTAAATGCTGATATACTTTTGAAATATTTGTGCAGTTCCTTTACAGATAGTTTGTTTTACAAACGCCACTAACTTTACAGCCACAGAAATAAAAGTAAACACCACACTCCATTTACAAAGAATAAACAGCACTTTATCAGACAACATAGCCTGCCATTTGACCTGTCTTTGAGCGCACAGCAAATGTGACAAGATGAACAGAAAAAAGTAAAGGCATTATATTAGCCATTCCCCATTTGAATTCTACCCTGAATATTTTGGGGGTGCGGCGGCAGCATCCACACATCTATTTCCAGGACCTATGGCCCATGCCAAAAAGCATGGCAATGGCACACACTAAGGGGTCGATTAGGATCGCAGATTTTCTGCATCCTCCGGGTCGGCGGAAGCCACCGCCGGCCCGGAGGATGCGGAAAATCCGCTGCGGACCCACCAAAGACCCACCGCCAAATTAGGATGGCTGATGAGTCTTGGTTTCAGTCCGCCGCTTTTCCGCCGCGGTCGGTTTACAACCGCGGCGTAAAAGCTCTAACATGTCTGGCGGTGTCTATCAGACAATAGACACCGCCAGGCATATTAGGATGTCTGGAGTACTATGCCTATCCACGGCGGCATTTCCGCCGTGGAAAGGCATACAGACTTTTGTTTCGGGGCCCGTTGCGGGCCCCCAGGGGTGAAGTGGGCGGTGGGGTGTGCACATGGGGGGTACCTAAGGTATCCCCCTGCCTCTGTGTGCACAAAGCGGCAGGCACCGCGCGGTGCCTGCCGCTTTGTGCATGCAAATGCACTGCTTACATTTTTAACATTGCAGCGGGTGCTGCTTCAAGCCGCACCGGCCGCAATGTTAAAAATAGAGGATGTGACCGCCAGGGTGGCGGTCACATCCTAATTGCACAGGAGGGAACGCCGCAGGACATGCGGACGATCCCTCTTACTCAGGGCTCGCGGACGTACGCAAGTCCGTCCGCGATCGTAATGTGCCCCCAAGTTCAGACAATGCAAACTTACCAGGTTTTACTCACATCCACCAGACTGCTCTGCCTGTGCCACCCTCTGCCCTCATGGCTCATTGACACTGGAGAAAGCCCAACACAGTCTTGGTTCAAAACTCGAGGTCACTCTGCCACAGAACAGAAGCACCCAGGGAGCCCTGTGCATGTGTGCAAGGCAAGGGGTAGCCAGCGAGGGATTACATATCAGAAGGGAGGGGCTTCTGCATATTGCAGAGAGGAACTACTGGGGAATCCAGGTATGAATTTGCATATAATTTAAAGCTGATGCTCTCGTGCCACATGGAATTAAGCATTAAATAATATGCAAATGTATGCCATGGTGATGACTAGGGCAGAGGCCACGGGGACAATGCAGACCAACCACACTAGGGCAATCAAATTTGTAGCTACCAGATTGAATGACGGCCGCGAGGAATGTTTTTTTTAAAAAAAGCAGTGCAGGCTTCAGTGCGTGTAAAGAGTGTGCACGGTGAACCTGAACTCTGAAAAGTGGGCTTGCTGCTGGCACCTGCCGGGAGGGAGAAGGGGAAGGGGGGTTCGTAGAATCATGGGCTTGGTGCAGAGTGCAGTCTGTCACAGTGGCCTTCTGATTTTGTTACTGTGGGCTGAGTTTAAAAAAAAAAATAGGCCTTCAGTAACAAAGCGAACCCCCTGTTCAAAAACGGCCTGCCCTTCCAGCGTGTCCAGCATGTAAGTGTGATTGCTTGTCAGTCACAAATCACAATACCAGAAGCCTTACTAGACATGCTCACTGGTGCAAGTCCTCCCTGGCGCATTCCCTCTGCTCTACTGGTTCCATCCTACTGAACTTAGCACCCAGACGTGGCACACTTGAAATAAATCCCCTTCTTTATCAACAGTTTAAACCAGCCCCTGCAATCAGGGGCCTAATGCTGGCTGAATATTCACAAGTGCTGCGTCACGACCCCTCACTTCCGCACTCAAAATACTTTTCAATTTGTAAACTGCTCATCTTAAAGTTTGGGAGACACTATCATAAAACACATTTTGTTCCATGCCCTGCAGCACAAAATGCTTTGCAGGGCGCGCTACGAAATTTGTTTTATTAATTTAATTGTTTACTTACCTGCAATCATCCATATTCCGGTGTTTATCACCCCCCACCCTGCCCCTCCCCTGCCTGTCTGCCCCACCGGACCTCCTCCACGGGCCACGGCTGCCAGCCACCACTGGATACTAACATTAATTCCTAAAGATTTCACTCTCAGTAGCAAATTACCTACCTCCCACCCAATCATGGATTGTTCTCTGATTCAATTTAAAGAGATTCTCGTGGGTGGGGATGCACACCATCTTCTTATTATCCAAAATTCACCATATTTAATCAGAGTGCGTGCAGTTTGGTTTGATGCCCTGCCCAACCGGCACCTGAGTAAACATATTATCAAACTGGGGCGAATCTTCGCCCCAACCAAACGCACAGCTCAAGTCGCCATTTAGGCTGTCATCCAATCCTTTCAAATTAATCCATGTATTCCATTGAAATCCAATTTTGTAAACATTTTATGTAACTGTTTCCATCATCAACTTTTCCACACACGAAGTGGATATGCCAATTTTCAAGTTTTTCTCATGTTTTGCTGGGCCATCCGAACCTCTTCATTACACAAAACACGAAAGAAGCATTTTCGTCTGAGGCAGTGTTGTTTATTGTAAAACCCAATGCATTTCGGGCCACTGGGGCCCTTCGTCAGGGGTTGCTAAAATGACAAATAAAATTACCAATATTACCATAACACCTTTACCAACATTAATAATGAAACGTTGATGTCTAATTAAATGCTGAATATTCAATGTGAATTAACATGCTATACACCGCTTCTCATATTTTCGATAAACCTCATTACAATGGTAGGATTTACCAAACATTACCAAACTTTTATCTTACCCACCCACCTTACTACCTTTGTCCATAGTCTGTGTAGTCCCCAGTTGCTTTTGTAATTATTCCTTCATTTAAATGTTCTTAATTCAATAGTGCGTGTTTACACTGATTGACCTGCCAGATTTATAACCCTTTTTATTGACATTTCCCGCCTGCCTTATGCGCGCAACAGACGCCCCCACTTGGGCACTCCAATTGCACAACACTCACTTTGTAATCCATGTTCCTTTCCCACTTTCCATCGCTCATTGCGCTGCCTACTTTATTGACACTCATAACAACCCGTGTACAACTCCACCAAACCTTCATTTAAGCTGCTGCATTCAATCCTATTCCTATTCACTCTTGTCCAATTCCAGTCATACACTAACGATCACACCCGACATACTGCATGCCTTTTCAAGTTGACCCCTCCTCGCATGCCTAATCTCACTTTCACATCACTCTCTCTTGTCGCTGGATTCACTCATAGCAAACACACTTACCCTCCAACTATAAACACTTTCTCTCCTCATTCTCTCCAACCACTACTCCACACCTTCATCATTGAAATGTGCTCTTGCTCATTTTTCTTAGCTCTAACAACCATCCTCGCCCGGCTGCATAATCAACATTACGCTAGCGATTGCGCTGCATCACGTACCTGTCACTGCCCTTACAAAACAACCGTCTTCATTGCTTAACTAACAGAAGCTGATACCCTCCCTCTTTCCACCCCTTATTTAAACACATGCACCCCTTCCTCATTGACTTTTCGTTTCCCGCCAAACAGATTATGTGAAGCTACTTTTCCGTCAAAATGACTGCATTACCCACAATCCAATGCAGTTGTGGGAACTTGCACCAAAACGTACTTGTCAGATGTTTTTTTTTTTATTTCAAAGAATTTTTATTGAAAATAAATTTTGCACATACAAACACGAAACAGTTTGTCTTATTTCTTGGCAGTTCCAACAAATGTGTACTGTTGGCTTCGTGGAGCTCGAGAGAGAGAAGAGAGAAGAAAAGAAGAGAGAGGAAGAGGGGGGGGTAGGGGGGTGCTTACTGCCTCAGGTGGGCGTCAAGGGCTTCCCACATGTCTTCCCTGGCAGTATGGTTCGCCGCCTGGTGTTTAGAGGTGATGTTGTCTGCCCCCCGAAGGAATGTTACCCAGTTGAACCAGCGTTTGAAGGTGGCTTTGCTCGTGTTTTTCCAGTTCCCCAGGATTGTTTTAACGGCTGATGTGAGCAGAACATCGACTAGTTCGCGTTATTCTTTGGATTCAAGCTGGGGTGCTAGGAAGGCCGTGGCTATACCCTCTAATCCACGTTGTATCTGGCAGCCTGTGATCGTGTCTATGAGGTTGTAGACTTTGTTCCAGAATGTTTTGACTATGGTGCAGTTGTACAGCAAGTGAGCCAGGTCTCCCCTTGTTTTATGGCAATTCCAGCAGGTGCCGTTTTCGCTCACCCCCACTGTTTCTAGCTTCGCTGGTGTCCAGTGTAGCCTGTGTAATATCCAGTATTTTGTTTGTGCTAGTTGTGGGGTTACTTTGTTTTTAGACGCCGATGTCCATAGTCTAGCCTCTCATCTTCGTTTAGTGGTCTCTGTATTTTCTCTTCCCAGAAAGCTATTGTCTTGTTGTTTAGAGAGGTGGTGCGTGGTGTGATTAGTTTGTAGATCTGCGCTGTTTGGTGGCCTGTCTTGTTTAAGTTCTGTGAGTACTGTATGATGGTGGGTTTGTGTTTCGAGAGGTTTGCTTTGGTGATGGCTGCTTTGATTCTTAGGAATTCATAGAATTCCTTGTTTGGTAGTTTGTGCATCTGCTGCAGTGCTTTGTAAGTGAGTGGGTTGCTCCCTGCTTCTAGTTGTGCCGGCACCGTGATGCCTCTGCTGTACCACTCTTTGTTGTCTAGAGTTTTCCCTTTGTATGTTACTTTGGGGTTATGCCATATTGACTCCCATTTGGAACCTCTGATGCTGACTTCTAGTTCTCTGTCTAATCTCAGTAATTCCGTTTTTGTGTTCCGGAGTATCGCATTTTTAAATTCTGGGTGCCTGTTGGCTGTTAGTGCCATGATCGAGTCAGACCTCCCCCAGGATTCCCCTTTCCAGGTCTAGCCAGACCGGCACGTACTCTGGTGTAGGGGCAATCCAGTGTATTCCCTGTTTGGCAAGGCATGCCATTTGGAAGGCCTTGTAGTTCGTGAGGTTCAGTCCTCCTTGATCTTTTTTTAGTCTGAGCTTTGCTAGGCTGATTCTTGTCTTTTTTCCCCCCCATAGGAACGTGTTGATTGCTTTATCTATATGTTTGTGGAAATCTGTGGTTAGGGTGAGTGGCAGCATGCTCAGCAAGTAGTTTAGCATTGGTGTGACCATCATTTTGATTGTCTCGATTCTGCCCCACCAGCTAATGAATTTGGGGCTCCATGTCTCTAGCTTGGTTTTGATCGTTTTCAGCATTGCCTCCTCGTTGTGTTCTAAGGTGGACCTAAGGTCCCTCCCGAAGAGGAGGCCTAGATATTTCAGGGGTTTTGTTTGCCACGCCAGTCCGGACGTCCCTAGGACTATCCTGGTGGTGTGGCAGTTCATCGGTTTGCATTCGGATTTGTCCCTGTTTAGTTTATATCCTGAGACATGTGCGTACTCCTCGATTGTTTGTACCAGGGCTTCTATTGACTCTTCTGGGCTACTGGTGGTGATCAGGATGTCGTCCGCGTACGCCGCCAGTTTGAAAGCTTGTCCCTCTACTTGCACTCCAGTTATACGCGGGTTAATCCTAATCATGTGGAGGAGCGGCTCTAGTGCTAGTAGGAATAGTCCCAGTGACAGTGGACATCCCTGCCTTGTCCCTCTGCCTAGGGTGAATGTTTCTGACGTGGATGCGTTGACCACCACTCGTGCATGGGGTTTTTGTATAGAGACATGCGCATACATTGGTCTAGGAATGGCCACGAGACTCTATCGAAGGCCTTTTCTGCGTCAAGCGCGATCATAACAGCCTTCTCCATGCTATTTGTGGTGTGGTTTATTAAGTGACAGAGTAGTCTGGTGTTGTCTTATGAGAGTCTGTGTTTTAGGTAGCCCACTTGCGTTTTGTGTATGAGAAGGGGAAGATATGTGTTTAGCCTTGCGGCCATTACTTTGGCGTAGATTTTACAGTCAACGTTTATTAGTGAGATTGGCCGGTAGTTTTGCGGGAACTGAGGGTCTTTCCCCTCTTTGGGGATGACAATGATGTTTGCCTCCGCCATTGAGTTGGTCATGCTGCCCCTCTCCGCGCATGACTGGAAGACTCTGACCATTGTATCTTTTAGCAGTGGTTGGAACTGTTTATAGAATGTTGCCGTGAAACCGTCTGGCCCTGGGGCTTTGTTTGCTTTCAGCGCGTCTATTGCCATACCTACTTCTGTTCTGGTTATGTCTTGCTCTAGTGCCTCTCTCTGTTCGTTGCTGAGTTTGGGCAGGTCTAGTTTATCTAGCAAGCTTGCTCCCCCGTCCGCACCTAGCGATGTATCGGCTGTGTACAGTTCCTTGTAGAAATCTCTGAATGTTTCAAGAATGTGCTTGTTTACCGTGTGCGTTTTGTTGTTTTTGTCAGTAATTGCTGCGACTGAGTGCTGCCTTTGTTTGGCTTTTAGGTACCCTGCTAGCGCCCTTCCTGCTTTGTTTGCTGAGCATAAGTTTATGGATTTGTATTTGTTGATCCATGGGGAGGCCCTCTCACTTAGTATCCTGTTCAGTTCGTACTTCTTTGTGAGTGTCGTTAGTGTGTTCCTGTCTGACAGATTAGCAGTGTGGTTCCTTTCTAGTTCTTTTATCTGCCCCTCCAGTTCTCTGATAATCTTGTTCCCGCCTCTGTTCATCCTTGCCTTGATGCTCAGGAGTTTCCCTCTTATTGTGGCTTTGAGTGCTTCCCACAATGTCATGACTTCGGTGTCTTCTGTGTCATTAAATGTAAGGTATTCTCTGATTGCCTCTTCTATTTCGGTGACGTTTGTGGGGTTATCTAGTATGTCGCTGTTGAGGCGCCATCTCCGGCTTGGTGCATCATTGTGTTTCCCGCTTATGGATAGGGAGACATGAGCATGATCTGAAATTGTTATTGGGCCTATTTCAGTTGTGTCCGTCAGGTGTGTGTGTGTGTCAGACATGAGTATATAATCTATTCTGCTGTATGAGTTGTGTGGGTTCGAGTAGAATGTGTATTCTCTGGCGCTGGGGTGTTGTAGTCTCCACGGGTCTGATAGTGCCAATTTGGTGTATAGGTTTTTTAGTGTGTTCTGTTCTTGCGTGGCATGGCTAGGTCTGTGTGGGTGTCTGTCTGTGGCGTTGTCCATCGCTTGGTTCATATCTCCAGCTGTGATTAGCAGTTCCCCCAATGGGATGTTGCTGAGCTCGCTTTCTACCTCTTCCCAGGATTTTTTGTCTGTTGCGTTCGGCCCATATATGTTTGCTATGTGCATGGTCTCCTCCCCCCTTTTGATGCATGTGAGTAGTCTTCTGCCGTTTGTGTCAGCTTGGTGGTCATGGACCCTGAACTTTGCTTTCTTGCTAATGATAGTGATCACTCCTCCCCTCTTATTCACGGCTGGTGAGCAATCTACCTCACTTATCCAGTTTGCCTTGAGCCTGTTTGCGTCCTCTATGGAGACTCTGGTCTCTTGGAGGACGTATATGTCTGCTTTTTACTTATTTAAGTATTCTAATGTCTTCCGTCGCTTGACGGGGTGGTTGAGGCCTTTGACATTCAGGGATACGATCTTGATGTCTGCGGCTATCCATGCTAGGCCCTGAGTGTCGGGTATGGTCATGGTACAGTGGTTATATCGCTGCTTCCTGAGCTGGTGCTTGGACTGGTGCCTTGTTTCAGCTGTGGTACCACAGATACTGCCTTCCACCACGAGTAAATAAGCCCCCCGGTTTGTGATTAGGACTGGGGATGTGTGCCAGAACAGAAAAAAGAAGGAAAAAGAGAATAAGTAACTCCACCACGATGTGAATGTCTGTGCTTCATGGCCTCCCCCCGGCCCTCTCCCCCCCTCCCCCCTGTCAACATACTGTAAACGTGCGACAGCAACGGTTCTCCGCCCCCCGCCACCCCGGGTGTACCAAGTCCCCCCGCCCCTTTCCGTGCTGTGCATTTGCCAAAAGGATATTCTTTGCAGATCACTAGGGCCCGTCCGTCAGTGATCACTTCCTGAGAGTTGCATAATACTGTGTGTAGTAGTCTTTAGTACAGAGACAAAAAGGATAATATGGTAGTTCAGAGTACATCGTTCGTTGAGGTAGATGGGTTGTTAATTCTGCAGGCCATGAGGTAAGTGTCAGCTTCATGGATGACTGTAGTATCTCTGTGCTTGGCATGCTGAGGTAGCCGTATTGAGGTAGCCATTGTTCGGGTATTCGGGCTAGTGTCTGAGTCTCTCATCGACCACCTGCTTCCGCAAATTCCCTGATTTCTGGGCCATCCGATGATGCCCTTCTTTTTGCAGTTCCTGGGCTGTTTTGTTACATCTCCTCCTGCTCCTGTTCCAGGAGATATCTGCGAAGTTCGGCCGGGTCATCGAAAATGTGCGTGCCTCTTCTGTCAGTTATCTTCATTTTCGCTGGCCCTGCAAAGCTACATGTGATCCTGGCCTTCTTCAGTGTGTCTCTCAGCGCCAGGAAGCCTTTCCTGGTTTTTACCGTACTTTTTGAGAAGTCTTGGGTGATAATTATTTTTTTGCCATTCCATTTGAGTGTTTGGCCTTTCCGCGCAAAAGCGAAAATGGCGTCGGTGTGATTTGCTCTTAGGGGCTTGCAGATGATTGTTCTTGGTCCCTTCATGTGCTGTTGCTTCATGGCCGGTACCCTATATGCTTTATCTATCTCGAAGGCTCTTTCGAAATGGAGGCCTGTCAGTTTGGGGATTAGGGTTTCATGTAATAATGCGCATGCCCCTGCCGCCTCTTCCTCATCTTCTGGCACTCCCAGGATCCTGATGTTCCCCTTTCTGTTTATGTCTTCCTGTTCCGCGAGCAGTTTCTCTATGTCACTCGATATCTTGGATATATAGCGTACGTCTCTGTCGTGGTAACTGCTTTGTCTTCTATGTCGCTTATTCTTCTCTCCGCCTCTCCTACTCTGCTGGCGATCCTGTTCTGGTCTGCACGTATTGCAGTGAGCTCTAGCTGGACGTTGTCCATAGAGGTATTGGTGGCCTTGGCCAGGTCATTGGCTTCCGTTATCTTTTTGACGAGCATGTCCATTGCTGCATCAGTGTTGTGGTTGTTTTTCGTTTTGATTGGCGAGTCAACCAGGTCTTTCCTTATTTTTTTGTTGTTGCTGACCACTTTGTCTTCTCTGCCGGACATCCTATCAAAGCCTCTTCTTTCCAGGTAGATGGACTGCCTGTCCTTCTTTTGCTGGTCTACCTGCTGGACCCCTTGTTGTGGGCTGTTTTTTGTAGTGCTTATTTCTTTGTCTTTTGTGGTGCCCCCAAAGGTGAACCTGCTGGGCCACCTCACTGTCCTTGTTCTTGTTTTTCCGGATGCCAGGGCTTCTGCGGCTGTGTTTGGTGGCAGTGTGGCTGATCTGTCTGGCGACCTGCTTGTGCATATTGGGATCGGCTGTGTATACGCCGCTGCCAGGTTTTGTCGATGCCTTTCACTGTGCTCGTTAATGACTCGTTTCCTGTTGCTTGTCTCTTGGTGCTTTGTGCTCGTTCACTTCCGCCTGTACGTTATTGCGCCGCTCCTATTGCCCTTGTGTCGCCACCGCCGGGATTCTTGCCTGGTGCTCGCTTGTGACTTTTAGCTTGCCGGCGAACTACGTGTTGCCCTCGTTCCTGCGTCTGCCTTATGCCCCAGTTGAGATGGCCGCCACCCTTTTTGCCTCAGCGTTGTTTGCCTCACTTAAGATGGCCGCCGTACGTGTCCGGTTGATATTGGGTGTCAGGGTTTTGTGCGTCCTTCGGCCGGTGTTAGCCACTGAGCTCTTAGTTCGGCAAAACCGCAAGAACTACCCCTTGTTTGCATTGCTTCCCTTTCTTTTCTTTCTGTCCTTCTGACAGTCGGTACGTGCAGCCGTACGCCCTCCTTAAGATGGCCGCCGCCTTTTGCTTTTTGAACTACGGTGTGTGGCTGTAAGTCTTTAAGCTGTTTGAGTTCTTTGAGATCTTTTGGGGTCTGGGTCTGATGCTTGCCAATTGCCGATTGCCGGTGCGCTCACACGGGGGCTTGACCCTGTGGGCCTGCGCACTTTGTTTGCCTCGCTTCCTGACGCCGCTTCCTTTGTTGTAGTTCAGCTGTTAAGAAGGCCGCCCTAGGCTGATCAGATTCGGTTTCGCTTTCTCCTGTATCGGAGCTTCCAGTGCTTGCCTGGGGGGGTTGGATGCTTCCGCGATCTCTGCCGCCTTTGCCCTTACCTCCGCTCTTGTTTTCAGCGTTCTGAGGATTCCGGGCGCATCTGGTGCATCTGGTGCCAGTGTCCGTGTCGCGGTAGCCTCCCTTTCTCCTTCAGCCCCTCTCAGTGCTCCGCCATCTTGGTCCGCCTCCTTTCTTGATCGCTCTCTAGAGGTCAGCCCCTTATGTTCCCACACCCTCCGCTCTGCTTCACATGAGGATTGGGGCTCTTTTCGCTATGTTGCTCGCCTTTTTTTTTACCCGGGGGTACGGAGCTCCCGAACTTAGGCAACCGCCTGCGTTGCCATCCAAGCCACGCCCCCCTCACATGGTTTTAACATACTAAAAATATGTTCGTAATATATACAACTAAAGTCCATATGTCATTTCATTCTGATGAAGGTTTTCCAGTTCACTTAAATCCAACACCTTTATATTCGGACGAACCACGATGTCTCGCCAGCCGTGTGTGATCGTACATTGTTCATTGTTCTTCATTCTATTTTCACTTTTTTTATTATTCCCGGGTGCAATCCCCCGGGAATAATAAAAAAATGTGTGGAAAAGTTGATGATGGTAACAGTTACATAAAATGTTTACAAAATTGGATTTCATGAAATACATGGATTAATTTGAAAGGATTGGATGACAGCCTAAATGGCGACTTGAGCTGTGCGTTTGGTTGGGGCGAAGATTTGCCCCAGTTTGATAATAAATTTACCTACCTCCCACCCAATCATGGATTGTTCTCTGATTCAATTTAAAGAGACGCACATACAAAATTAAATGAACTGTTTGAATGTGCACACAGTAAGAACGAGTTAAGTCATTGTCGCAAGATGAAAATGTCATACAAATATGTTGTGATAAAAAGCATTCACATTAATCCACTGAGCTATCCACACTGTATTAACGTAATGTAATGTTTCTCAGCAATTGTTGGTTTAGAACATCAGAAGCCAAAACAAGCATGCAGTAAAAATATATTCTTAAGTAGAGCCCGGAAGTGAGGATCAGTTAGAGGGTCGTCTCTAGGTCAGAACAAAACTGTTGTCTCCAAGGAAATCACCCATATTTCAGCTTAGCAGCTATCAATGGCGGAGCATCATCCCCAGTGGAGCATGGTAGATACAAATAAAATGGCTGGCATAAAACTGTGCTAGCCGGAAAGCTCAAGAAAAAGCCTCATTACCTCCTCGTCCGTCTTCCTCGCCACAGTAATTACCCATGAGCCTCCGGCTCCACACAGAACTCCAAGTATAAAACAAAAAAAAACGCTCTAGTCTCCCTCTCCCTCCTCCAAGATGGCCCCCAGTGGCTCCAGCCAATCCCATAAAGGGATACAGAAACACCAACACGACCTGTCCTTTTTTTCTGCACTACTCCGAGTGCGGTGTTCCCTGCTGGTCAGGTGAGTGGGGCTGCGGTCCTGCTTGAGCAACCCTTTGTGCCCTTGGGTATTTAGCTGGGGGGAAGTTAGTTTTTCGAAATTGTTTTCCTTTGTGCTATTCGTTTATGTTTAAAAGTGTTTTTCCCCCTTTCTAATGCCAGGCGCCTTGTCCTGCTTTAGCGGACCTGTGGTGCTTTTTCTTATGCGAGTTCGCTTGGGGGTCTCGCTTTCTGTGGGGCCACTCCTGCGCTTCCTGCTGAGCGGGAGGTTGTGTTATGGTGTGCCCATTGCCGACCGCGCGTCCTGTTTAGTGGGATTCGCGCGGTCGGCTGATTTCTTTGCCGGTTTTTGTTGTTGAGCTTACCTGATGGCCGTGATAATTGTGGACGGCTGGGGTAGGCGCGCTGGTATCGCGCTGCTGGGTTGGGCTGCTGGGGGTCTGGAGCCTCGTTAGGTGAGGCGTGCATGACTTCCTCGATGTTTGTCCTACTTACAGGGTGTGCCATGGGTGTTTCCTTTGGTTGCCTGGCAACATCCAGCCTTTTTTAACCGGTCGAGGGTTTCTGTGCATTGTTTCACTCATGTATTGGAACATCGTGGAGCGTGGTTCTTCGTGTTTCACTGATCCTGACCCCTTGGGGGCTTCTGGTTCTGGGGTGACTATTCCTTCTATGGGATGGTTGCAGCTTATGGGAAATTCTGCTGTGGCTGCTGCTTTGCGGGATTAATTGCCAGTTCCTCCCGTCTATTGGGCGAGGATTGATGGCGCTCCTGATGTTGACTCTGGCAATGATGTCAAGGGTCGCTTTGTGCAGGGTGCCGGCCTTAAGGAGGTGCTGTGTCACATTCGCAAAATGAACTTTGTTTTTCCTGAATCGGTCGTGCCTCTGGAGGATGACTTTTTCACGGTATCAGCGTCCTGAGCCTGATTCTTTGCCTCTGGATTCTTCTGTATTGGAGGTTTTTGGGACGAAGTGGAGAGATGTGGGCAGGGGCTCTTATCCGCGTTTTTTGAATAGACGCTATCCTCTGTTGGACTTTGCTGATAAATTCACGTCCTCGGTTGAGGTTGATTCCTTGTTGGCCTGTATGTCCTCTCAGGGGGCTGTTGTTTCTGAGGATTTCTCTCCTGCGGATCCTGTGGTTCGTATGGTGGATGGTGCGATTTGTCGCACTTTTGCAGCTGCTGAATTTTATATCCGGGCTGCGGCCTATTCCTCTTGCGCGATCCTTTCCTTGATTAAGGGTTTTCAGTCTTTGGCTGAATTGTTGGACCAGGGGGAAGATGACCCTTCTACTCTGGCTATGTTGGAGCAGCAGGTTCGCCTACTTTCTGATGTCTCTTTTGATTCATTGGGGGTGGCGGCTTCTGCGGCTGGGTCTTCTGTCGCTGCGAGGCGTCAGTTGTGGCTTCGCTCCTGGAAAGCGGATGCTGCGCTGAAGAGTCTTCTGATGACGATCCCTTTTTCTGGGGTTAAGCTTTTTTGGTTCACCTTTGGATGAGATGGTGATGATGACGGCGGAGGACTGTGAAATCCTTGCTCCTGAACGGGCTGGTCGATTCCGTTCCTTTTGTTCTCTGAGGGCTTTTGGTCCTTCCTGGTGGGGTCGTGCTGGTCGGCCCTTTCGTGGGAGGGGGCGTGAATGGGGTGCGCCTTCCTTTGATTTATCCCAGTTCTCCGGTGCTTCTTCATCCTCCACTCCCGCTTCCAAGTCCTGACTGGATCGCTTCTGGTGTGGGTCCAGTTGGGGGTCGCCTCACTTACTTCATGGTATCTTGGCGCAAGTCTGTGTCAGATCAGTGGGTACTATAGGTGGTGTCAGGAGGTGTTCATCTTGAATTTTCCCAGGCACCCCCAGACGGTTTCAGGTCCACTCCTTGTTCCAGAGACGCTTTGATGCGAGTGGCTCTTTTGGAGGATGTTGAGTCCCTTGTTATGTAGGGGGCCGTCGTTCCCGTGCCTGACGATCAATTGGAGTTGGGGGTTTGTTCCATCCTCTTTCTGGTGTCAAGACGCACAAGGGATCTCAGACCTGTGATGGATTTGTAATGGGTGCATACTCTCGTTCCTCATCCGACATTCATGGTGGTTTCCCTCCAGGTGCTCCTCCCTCTGATATCTCAAAGGGATTTACTGGCCTCCATGGACTTGAGGGATGCTTCTCTGCATGTGCCTGTTCACCCGGATTCTTAGAGGTTTCTCTGTTTCTGCATCCTGGGTCGTCACTTTCAGTTCCAGGTATTGCCTTTTTGGCCTCCGCTCTTCGCCCAGGATTTTTACTATGGTTCTGGCTCCTCTTATTGGCCATTTGCAAGGGCAGGGCATTGGTGTTTTTCCCTTTCTGGCCGATATTTTAATCTCTGCTTTTTCTCTTTCGAAGGCGGAGTTGCATGTCCGGTAGGTGTGCCTTGTCCTGGAGCCTTAGGGGTTCCTGGTGATTGTTCCATAATCCTCCCTGGTTCCGGCGCTGGTATTGACTTTCGTTGGGGCTCTGTTCGGGACTCAGTTGGGGATGGTGTTCCTGACCCCCGCTCGGATTCTGTCCCTGGTGTCTGCTGTGCGGTCCCTGTTGTCGGGGCCTTCTCATCCTGTGAGCCTGTGATTGCGGGTTCGGGGGCTAGTGTCTGCCTCTTTGTTGACGGTACCATGGGCTCGCCTTCACATATATCAGTTGGTGTCCCGCATTTTTGTTGCATTGGGACCCCTGTTCCCTAGATATGAGTGTTTTGATCCCTGTGTCCCCGGGGGTTCAGGTGGTCCTGGTGTGGTGGTTGGCCGAAGGTCGTCTGTCCAGGGGCAGCCCGTTTCTGGTTGTTCCCTCCCGGGTTATCACTGCCGATTCCGGCCTGCTGGGGTAGGGTACTACTCTGGGGGATTCTATGACTCAGGGGGTTTGGCCTCAATCGGTGTTGTCTTGTTCTTCCAACTTTAAGGGGCTGGGTCCATCCTGTTGGGTCTGTTGGCCTTTTTGGGTCTGCGCAGGGTCACAGTGTGCGGGTCCGGATGGACAGTCACGTTCCCTCGGTTGCCTCGGCCGTCGGATTGTTGTTGGGCAGAGATGAGCCTGGCGTCCCTGTCTGCGATTTACCTGCCTGGTCAGGAGAGCTTTGTGGCGGATTGTCTGAGCCGTGTGTTTCCATCCATGGGGTCTTTGTCGCTGACGCCCTTGATGTTCAGATGGTTGCGGTGGATGTTTGGGTCTCTGATTGTAGAACTCTTTGCTTCCCGGGCCTATGCCACATTCCGCTGTTTTTACACAATTATGCCTTGTCTGGATGCTTGGAGTGTGGACGCTCTGTCGTTCCTTTGGCCGAGGGACCTGTGGTGTGCCTTTCCTCCTGTTCCCCTGATTCCGGCGGTCTTGCAGAAGATCAAGAGGGAGGGGTCCTTTGTCCTTCTGATTGCTCCGGGATGGTGCTATCGACCTTGGTGTCCCTTGTTATTGGAATTGGCTGTGCCTCCGGGTTGGGTATTGCCATTCGTGCCTTACCCGCTGTTGGGTTGTCTTCTGCCTCTTCCTGTGTTCCGGTCCCTGGGTCTGCGGGCCTGGCTCTTGAGAGGGAGTCGCTGATGCATGAAGGTTGTTCTTTGGCTGTTGTTGGCGTCATTCGGCAATCTCGGAGGCCTTCTACTCTTAAATCCTACGTTAAGCCTTGGGATGTCTTTGCTTCTTGGTGTGTGAGTCACGGGTTGTCATTAGCTTCTTTGGACCCGGCTCGCATTCTGGATTTTCTTAATGATGGTTTTCTTTTGGGAATGGCCATTTCCACTCTCAGGACGCAAAGGGCCGCCATTCGGGCATTTCATGTCCTGCCTTTGGTTTTTGTTTCTCCTTTGGTGGCTCGACTTTTTAAGTCGCTTTCTTTGCAACGTCGCCGTCCTATCGTGTGTTCTCCTCCTTGGGACCTTCCTTTGGAGTTGCGTTCCTTGCAGGTGACTCCTTTCATACCTTTGGTGTCGGTGGCCTTGAAGTTTTTGACGCTCAAGGTCGTGTTTCTTGTGGCTATTGCTTCTGCCCGGCGCATTGGGGAGTTGGTGCTCTCCTGAGGTCTGCTCCGTTTTTAGTTAATTTGATGGATCGGGTGGTCTTGCGCCCTCATCCTACGTTTGTGCCTAAGGTGGATTCTTATTTTCACTGGTCTGCGGAGGTGGTTCTTCCGGTTCTTTGACCTGATTCTTCCTCGGCTGAGGATTGTCTTTTGCACCTCTTGGATGTTCGTCGTGCCTTATTGTTTTCTTTGTCACGCACTTCTTCCTCTTGTGAGGTGGACAATTTCTTTGTCAATTTTGGTTTGTCCCGTCAAGGCCTGAAGCCCTCCCTCTCCACGGTCAGTCGTTGGATCACGGAGGCCATTCTGTTGGCATATGGTTCTGTTTCCGAGGTTCCCACTCTTCCTGTTCAGAGTCGGTCCACCAGGTCTGTTGCTGTGTCGTGGGCTGCTTTCAAGGGGGTCTCCATGGCGGATGTTTGCAGGGCTGCCACCTGGTCGTCCCCTCATGCCTTCATGTCCCATTGCCGCCTTCAGGTTGGGGGTGGAGGTTCTGTTTCCTTTGCCTCTTCTGTTCTTACTGCTGGTTTGCCTTTAGGTTTTTCCTTTGTTTGATATACCTCTTGTGTTTCAACTGTGTTTCACTGCAGTCGTGTTGTGATCTATTTCCTTGCATGAAGCTGATTTGCTTTGGTATCGGCTCATGGGTAATTACTGTGACGAGGAAGACGGACCAGGAGGTAATGCCCCGATTACTTAGTGGTAATCTTCATTACTCCGAGTCCTTGTCTTCCTCGCCACAGTATAGTTTCATTTCCCTCCCGGCCCTGTTGGTGGCTTCATGTCTGCGGCTTGGTTCTTCAGGTCGTGTTGGTGTTTCTGTATCCCTTTATGGGATTGGCTGGAGCCACTGGGGGCCATCTTGGAGGAGGGAGAGGGAGACTAGAGCGTTTTTTTTGTTTTATACTTGGAGTTCTGTGTGGAGCCGGAGGCTCATGGGTAATTACTGTGGCGAGGAAGACAAGGACTCGGAGTAATGAAGATTACCGGTAAGTAATCGGGGCATTACTTACTGCTTTTATTAATTCTGATTACAAATCCGAAGCCTGCTGCTGCACTGCACGACACGCTGCTGCTTGCTTCAACTGAACTGTCTGAATAGAGGTCGTGCGACGTATGCGTGTGCCTCATGATAATGCGGGCAGCGTTGATTTTTTAAAAAGATACGCTTACGCTGCCACTACCGCACACGGGACCAAATCCAGCCCAATCAGTGCCCCACCCAGCGCAACACTGACTGAATGCATGGATTTATTTTCCTGTGCGATATATCAAATGGCTCTTCACCGGAGACAGCATGAAGTGCCGATATTGTATGACACACCTTGACACCATGTGAGTTGACACTGATAAATAAGTATCGGAATGCACCGGCACAAATTAAGCACTGCTCTGGCTTATTCCATCATAACCAAAGTGCCCACTCCTCAAATCTGGATCTTTCTGACTATAGCCGGCCTGACTACAGCAGTGTGAGATGAGGTCAAGGGTGTAGCCTGACTCCCTCTCGCTCACTCGGAAGAGGGGAGAGACAGACAGGCTTGCCATCAGACCAGCAATGGAGGAAATGACCGATCATTGCATGGCTTCACAAAGCCATTCTCCTCCATGAGCCGAGCCTCCTACCCCGCCATGCCATATGCACAAACTGTCTGCCAATCCAGACACTACTACCTTACTGAGAGCAGCACCAGGATTGGTTTGAGCGGCCAAACTGACCGCTTACTAAGTGACTGGAGGTCACCCCTCACTCACTAATGGGCAGTTAAGAGAGAAGCCTGCAGTGCATATTTCCGGCTGGATGGAGAAAGAGTGTCGGCCAATCCAACATGCACACTTTGTGGTGTAGGAGCCCTGCACTTGTCACTGCCACAGACCATCAAATTTAAGGCCCAGTGCCCCCTTCAGAGCTGCAACCAGCTGAGTTTCTGTAAACAAAAATGCTAAGTCAGTCACATGATATTAGGGGGCTGGGAAGGTCGAAATATAAGTGGGGCAACGCACCAATGCAATAGGGCGAAAACCACTGTTGACAACATGATACTTTAGTAACATTAAAAAAATCGCTCAACTCGTGTCAATTAAAGTTAGATGGGTCACGAAAGTTTGCACTTCTAAAAACTAGCAGTGGTTCAAAACATTAAGGAAGCACTTATTTAGTGTCCAAGCACTGTATCCTGCTAAACAGGTCAACTCAAAACAACCCATTGGACTTGAGAAAAGATGAATTCAAGAAATGAGAAAGTGCAGTGAAAACTACTTTCGGTAAAGGGAAAGGTGAAGTGTACTTCCCCAAAATAGGAGAGGGATGATAGTGTAAGGTTACAAGTTTCATTCCAGGGAGTAACATTTTATGAACAAATACAACAACTACAAAATTACATTTTAACACAAGTAAATGTACAGTATATAGACTTATTCTGGAAGAAATATCAACACACTGGCAGAAAAAGAAATTCACAAAAGTATTTTCAAAAGTATACCTGGAAAAATGCTTCTGACACAGCTTTTCAAATGGTTTCTAGGGAATCATTGTGAAATATAGATACAAAATTACTGGGCTGTTCCTTAGTAAGAGGAATGTACGTGTCCCTATGGTGCAGAGGATGTAGTACTACCACCAGTCAAGGGACATTACCCATGCGGCAATTGTAGTGCGTGCCCTTTTACCAAAACATACAAAACCATAACCCTGTGTAATACTTTTGATTGGGAAATGAGAGGACACACGAACTGCAATAGCTCCAATTGCATTTACTTGTTGATATGCCCATGTAGCCTATACTACATCGGGATGACAACCCGAGCCATTAAGCTATGCATTTCAGAACACAGAAGCAATATCCGTTGCAAAAAGACCAACACGAAAATGTGTAGACACTATCTTGAGTCAAACCATACACCTGACTCACTACAATGGTTGGTATTAGAAGCTAGCCCGAGAACTTCAAAACGGAATTTGTTCTATAAGGAACAACGCTGGATACATAGGCTCTCTTCTGACAGCAGAGGCCTCAATGAAGACATTCCATGGAGTGCACTGTGATTTAATCTAACTCCATGAGTTGTCCAAAGCCAGTTACTCCTGCACACTGGAGACATATGGGTATTACCGCCACTACTGTGAATTAATACGACAACTGATCACCACAGTAGAAATCATGTCCATCTCGAGGCATCAATAGAGCACTATGTGTAGGGGTTAGCTTCATAATCCCTGAGACATACATAGCCAACATCTCGAGTGACCAGACAACCCTGCAATATGGCCACCAGCCCTGATTCTATATGCCATATGATCCTGGTCGTAATCCACGAGGAACTGAATGAGATATTTGTCATTCTGTTGCCCATAATTAACAAATTTTGAAAAGTGATGAGGCACTATATGGTGGGGGCCACCATGCTATAAGGGTGGGGGCAATTTCAATAATCCCGGTTACATCACCAGCCAACACGCCCTTTGAGCATACAACACCGAAAGATGGCCGCCAGCACCAACACCTCCAGCCAGGCGTCTTTGCCCACACTCCAATAACTCGCAATGTACTCAACGAGATAACGTGCTAGCTGTGTCTCCAGCGCCACCTCCATAGGACAGGCACCCTGAAGACGCATACTATGACCAACATGATGTAGGATACACACTAGCTATATCCAATTACTTAAGTTAAGTTTGGTATTCCACGAGGCATTTATAAATTACAATATACATGCGCAGGATATGTTGCGGAAACCCCCTTTTTTAATTTTTTATAAAAGGAACACTTATCATCCCCTACTTTAGGGCAAGAACCTCACTGAGCAACGCTTTACCCCCACATACACGGCAAAGGCAGTCCATGCTAAGATGGCCGCCTTGGTACCATAGATATTAGACTGACACTACGTTTCGCAGAGTCACGGCATCACGTGACCGCGGGACGGGTACTAGAGATTGCGCCACCGGACCACTAACTACCACCCGGATCTGGCGGCGAGGGGTAGGTGCAGAGAAGGAACCACGCTGAAGTCACCAAGTAAGTGCCTTAGGTAATCGAGGGAGACGGATTTTCTAGTAGTCTGCCCCCGACCACCGAGCGGAGCCCCCGCAGGTCTACTTAAGCTTAAAGGGGTTTTGTGATCTGTTTAACCAAGGGCGGTCCGATAGGTTCGGCGCCCCTAACATATTGGCTAAACATTAAGATGCACACTGCATACTACTAACAAGGGTACGGAGGCTGGACAGCCAGGCTTCAAGCAGGTAGAGCACAACATGCAATAATATATCGCAAATAACGATTACCAACTGAGATTACCACCACAGTCTCAGTACCACTTTGACTCCATAAAACTTTAGGATTGTACCATGAGAGCATTACACAGTGTAATAAAACAATCCCCCCCCCAGAATCCCTGCCAGAGCATAATAGAGATGCCACGCTCCAACTAGGAGCAACAGAGACACAGCGCCAGCGAAACCATTACTCCATAAAGCTTAGGGTTGTACTATGAGAGAATTACACTGCGCAATCTCGTAATCATTGTTTCCTACTACAGTCAGTCAGAAACTTGGAGGTTCTTCACATTTGTACAGCCCGCCGGATACTGTTGGGGTCTGTATACACAACTGATTAGGTGAGTGATCAGTCACGCTTACCTGAACAATGTACGCTCCTCCATCTGTAGTGAATGTTTTTGATTTTAATCTTAATTTCAGACTTAAGGTTCACAGTTAAACGATTGTCAACATGAGCATGACCACTTGACTGCTCACTAAGGATTTGCATGAACACTTGTTCAATTTTAACCACACGCTAGTAGCACTGGAATTAGCATGACACCAGGAATGTACGTTCTCCACCCTATGGTTTTATTACTATACCTGTTGTGATGTGCTCCTTTTCTCCCAATCCAGGTAGATGCAGCCCGACAGGAATAGGACGCAGGAAAAACTTCTTTTTCTGTGAGCTATACACTTGATTACCTGTCTGATACACAGACACCTTTTCACAACCACGTAGATAGTCTTCATATTAGATACACTAATTTCTACATTAGGTCCTGAAGAATCGCTAGCTATTTGCAACAAGCGAGAAACATGTCGACCAACCATAACACACACTAGACCGTCACTCGCGACCTTGAAGCATAATATTCAAACGAGTAACAGATAGTTCATTTTAATTAGAGCAAGGGGACCACCTGAATAAATTCTTTCCTGGTACTCCTGGCTTTATTTTAACCACACTCACACATCTACGTACTTCCGGCCCCACACCCGCGCTTCATCTAAACGGCAGTTGGATAAAAGATCTCCGCTAAAGAGCCCCTCTTTGAGGTGTCGCCCGTTGGGTATTACACCGCCGACCCGACGATGAGCAAGCCCAGATGATGAAGCATGACACCAGAAAGGGTGTGTGAGGGCATTACATCCAACATAATGGATGCCCAACTGTAGGAGTCCCTCTGGACCCTACAACATCCTCTGCACCACATGGACACGTACATTCCTCTTACTAAGGAACAGCCCAGTAATTTTGTATCTTTACATGTTCTCAGGGCAATACTGAAGCTGGACCTACCACTTATTAGTAGTGGTGAAACCCCCTTCTTGTAAAAGAACTTTCCCTCTCTTTGTACAAAATCTTTGTGAATTAACAAAAATCGTAGATCTGTTTCCTGAGGAGGAAAACCTCTGTATGTGCAGATCTTTCTACTTTTTTTGTTGAAAATTAGGCCCTTCTCTGTTCCATGCATATTTATCTGTTACCTTCGTTAGTGGCCTGATGTAGTGGAAGGAAACAGATCAGAGAGCACTGTGATTCGGGCATTTCCTGTAAAGCTGCATGGCCTCCATAAATGTGTGCCGAGCTGCTGGAAACGTCTTTCAGAGCAAAGCTGTCATTCTGCAATAGTGATTTAAGTAGAATAAACATAATGTAGACACATAGGAATATTGTTAAACATTGCAATAACATTTAACTTGTGTGAAAGAAAGCGATTTCACAAATATTTTTTTTAATGTTATCATTGTAAAACAGCTCAAATACATAGATTTTACTTGCTTTTACCCATATTGTGAAATACCAAGACCAAAATTGATTTGAGACCAGTAACACGAAAATAGCCACACTAGTTAGCTTATCCCACAGTATTTGGCACGATCCTTTTTGCCTTAGTCTTTCATTTAACATATCAGTGCATATCACTACTCTCCATAATTAACCCTTGTGATAACAGTGATAACTAAAAGCAATTCTCGGTCTGGATACACATTATTTGCTTGATGTAGATGGAACAGGCCGGTAAATGTGTGTGTGTGTGTCATACGTCAGGAGGGGGATGCACCCTATCCTAAACAAGCATTTACAATGCAATGGTTTCGCCTTTGGAAAGGTTAGAGCTATTGGCATTGTAAATGACAAATTTTGTATTTATGTGTTGGTTTTGAAAACAGATAAATAAATGGCATTGTCATTTACATTGCCATTAGCTTAATCTCTTGCAAATGTGAGACCTATTGTACCCTATGGACGAGCTCAGCAGACAGCAATTACTACCACACACACACACCCAGAACCACACACACACACACCCAGAGCCACACACACACACCCAGAGCCAGCCACACACACCCACACACACACACCCAGAGCCACACACACACACACAGAGCCACACACACACACACTTTGCTCTTCTGAAATGTTGGCATGTATGGTAGTGAACTGTGTGTGGTGAGCTGTGTGTGGTGTGGTGTGTGTGGCGAGCGCCAGGCGAAACCTAAAAACCACAATCCTTCAGTGCAGGAAGTGATGACAGATCATCATTGGAAACGCAGAAAGGTGAGGCAGCTAAATAGTGCCAACCTAACACTGCTAATACATCAAGACACAAACATTGCATTCTAGACGTAAGCTTTTAATAGCGATAAAAATTAGAAATGTATTACATTTTCAGAAAACAATACCCCAAATAGATAATTCAAGCGCTTCAACTTGATCTCACGTTGTGACAACCCGACAGTATGGACCCAATACCGGTACACATCAAGTGTGGCAACCACCGATTATGTGCCAGCCTTATTTACTGTAGGGGAAAGACACTTAAAGACAAGGGGAAAGACGGATGGGCAAAAACTTACCAACTTATCAACTAAGCATCAGTGCAGAGAATGGAACCACGAGTGGCATCAAGCAATAGCTCTACAAAATAAAGTGATTATCTACATATGCTCGTAACCCTTACGTTAAAACCGTGATGTCAATTAATAAAATGAAGCTCTAAAAAAGTAACCTAAACAACTTGTACCTTCACGGTTGCATGTACAGCCATCAACGTACCACCTCAAATAACAATAGAATAAAGATCCCAGCCCAGGAGAAGATAATACACACATCAGATTCACTCTTCAATACAGAACACTGTAGTGCTTCTCCAAGCAGAACTGTCACTAACGAAAGCGACAGACAGAAGATGCAATCACTGGGGAAAAGGTGAAGAGATGTCAAAAGGAGGGGGGTGTCTAGTATGGATGGACCTATATGCACCTGCAAGCATTCAGCCCGACAACAGGAGTGGGCAGCGGTGCTGAGAAGCCATTCACACGAAATGTCGCTGACTACAGTTTTGAAAGCGTAGCTACAAGTTTCTCGCCCATACAGTGAAAATAGCATGAAATTAACTAATTAGGGTTAACTACATAAAGCAACATTCTGCTCTTAGTATGATGGTATCGGTGGCAGTAGCAGGGTACAGGATGAGATGTAGGGTGATTTAGTAAGTTTATCGAACTGCTTCATGTCCCCAAGGGTCTGATGCTCAAGTCCTGGGCTTATTTTTTTCTTCTTCAAAACATTAATTTCAGGTATGTTAGTTCAACCGAAGCAACTAAATCTGGACTACAACTATAATAGGCTGTAGATTCATAACCTGGGATTGGATCAGTTCACTCTTGTTAACATGGATTTATTTGGCAACTTGATAATCGGAAGACAGAAAGGTTGTCGTGGTCGTGGTTGGTCACTGCAGGAGGTGTACTACGCATCATCTTAAAAGGTAAACATGAGGTAATTAAGCAGAGTGACTACTAGACTAACAGTCTAGATGGAGGCATGGGAAAGCAGGCCCATGGCTGGGGAAGTGTGCAGATGACCACGTTAATAGTTTGGGAGTGACTTGAGAATCATCTCGAGAAAAACAAAATTCACTCAGTTTTGAGGTTTTACGACTCGACTAACAGCAACCAGCAACGTGAATTTGTAGCTAGAAAAAAATATACATGCTCTGCTTGTTAGAACTGTTGTTAGTAGGGTTTATCCCATACAGTGTCTAATGCTATGTATGTGGTATTAAATTATGTGTTCAGGCCCGTTAAGATTTGTGATTTAATGCTAATATTGTATATGCTTACTTTTGTGTGAAAATCAATGTTATATTTGCGAGTAGGTTTTTATCTAACATTCAATAAAGCTGGGAAGAACTGAACTAAGCTAATAACTCTGCCTAGATGCAAGATAGGGCACTGTGGGAATAATGCGGCAGTCAATCTTGGCGATTACCAGGGAGTTTCATCAGCAGGAATTTACACACTGCCAAGACAGGTGTTTCCCTTAAGTTTCAAAATGATCACCGTGCCTTCTCTTCTCTAGAAAAAAAGAACTTTCCATAAATTAACAGGAGCAGCTCATTACAGGCTCCAGATCACCTTCCAAAAGACCTTTCGTATTGACTCCGCAGAGTGAAAAAAAGGCATTGATTCCTCTAATTCCCCCGACTCTCCCACAGGAGTGACCCCTGCTAGAGACACTGAAGTGACCTCCGACAACGTTCACACCCGCACTCTTACCGCAATGATGTGCTTCTCAAAATCAAAGTCTGCTGCAACGCCGTCCGCATACACTGAGCCGCCATGTCTGACCTGTCACACAGCGCACACACACCGGGCAAGCAGCACCTCCTCCGACGCAAAGCAATGACGCACTCCCGAAATCAGCCAATCACTACACTTACAACTGCCACGACATAAAGCAACGCCGAAGCCATTCACTCTCTGGAAACAAATAATAAAGCTGCCATTGCTAAAGCCGCCACTCTGCTGAGCAAAAACTTAGGCGAGCTGCTGCTTTCGACAAACGACTCCTGCTGGAACACTGCATTTGAGTCCATGTCATCGGGACACAACTCGGTTCAGCGGCAAGGTTTACATTACCAAATAATAATAACAAGCAGCTCCTGAAAGGCACGGACAGCGGGAGGGGGGCAGGATACGACTGCACGGGACCAGGAGACACGCAAACACATAAAACAAACAGGGAGACGACATGAGACGGGGTAGAGGTACAAAGTGAAAAGAAAATATAAACAAAATGCTGCTTACCTGATCGCAAATACAAAGTACTTCCTGGCAACTTCAATCGCGCAGCCCACTCCTGCAAAGGATACTTCGAAAAAGACCAAAACATGCCGAGACCCAAAAAAAATAAATATCATCCGCCCACCGCCGCAATGGCGCACGAAAATGGGCGGGATGAGTAAAAATCACGGGAACGCCCACGAATCTGCTCGGGGAATGAGTGACGCATCTCTGTTCCAATGGCTAGCCTCCATTTATGGAGCTAGCCAATGGGACAGAGAGGCGGGTCGAAGCCCCATACTTGTAAACAAAAGTTTTTCGCGCATCTTTCGGCGAGGCGAAGCCTAAAAACAACTTTGGACTGGTGGGCTACTCACATGTGGACCTGAGAAACTTTCAGAGCTCTACGAGTTCCTTTAAAGACACGTGTATTAACGGCGACAAAACGAGTACCAGAACTACAGTAATCGTTAGAAAGTATTGTATTGCATTTATATAGCGCTTACTACCCCTGACGAGGCATCAAAGTGCTTTTTCAGCGAGTAGCACGCTACTCCGTGACCCATAGAGGATTAGTGTTGAATTAGTATAGTGAAACGTACATTTTAAGTGGTGGATAGGTTAGTCAGTTATTTGGATTTGGAATGATAGTAGAAGGATATAGGAGGAAATTAGGTTTGTTTTTATATAGAGCTTATTACCCCTGATGGGGTGTTTAAGCACGCTACTTCGGAAGCCCATAAAGGATTAGTGGTGAATTAGTATGGTGAAATATGAAAGTAATCTCAGTGGTGGATATTAGTCTTTGAACTATTCAAATCAAAAACAGTAGCCAAACTCTGATCCCTCAGCTTTCAAGTTCCTGAGATCCACACGAGAGTAGCTCAAACATTGAGCCTCAAAGAGTTCAGGCTTATTGGTCCTTAAAGTCCTGCTTACTGAATTTTAAATCCACAATTACAGGTTTAGATTGCACAGTAAAAACTGGTGGGTAAGATATTGCATGGACGAGTGAGAGTTCTGGTTGCCACTCACAATATGACTTCTGTTCTGAACCCAGAGAAGAGGCAGCGTGACTCGGACAGCAAGGCGAAGGTGACCTCCTTACCCACATGCAGGTGCCAGGGAGGGTCTGGATGCCCCATGGAAAGCAGCAGGGCCAAGGAAAGCAAGCGGGTTCTGGTTCACAAGGACGGGGTTGATGACGATGACATGATATGTCAGAGATGACATGATATGTCAGAGAGCAAGGTAGGAGGCGACCGGACTGGGATAACAGGCTTTGACCCCAGACATTGCACAATGTTGACATCAGTGATTAGAGACCAGTAAAGCCAGCAGACCGGACCTATCAAAGTAGGAGGGGTTTAACTAAAGCAAACAGGCAGTTATTTACATGCTACCCTAGGGAGAGGCCAGCAAGGAGATTTTAACTCATAAAGGTTGGGAATATTTCCATTTGCCCGTTTGCTCAAATGGGATGGAGGTGATATTTTGTGTGCTGTGGGGGTTGGGAGATTGAAGAAAGTTGCGAAACTATGAATATTGTTAAACAGTCATAGTGTAAATTGCCACGCATTGTAGACCCCACATAATAAGTTGGGAAAGCAAAAAGACGATAGTGAAAGCGGCGTTATAAACAAGCTTTTAAGCAGGCGGGGTTTTAGCAAGTCCAGAGGTGCGGGGGGCACCGATCCATTCGCGCTGCACTGGAAGGGATAGGGGGGTCCTACTCACCTGGCAAGGACCGGTAGAGCCAACACCAGGAAGTAGCTGCCGCCCGCCCGGCTCTGCTCCTTCCTGATTGGACAGTCTGGCACGTGATGAGAAATAGCCAATAGGAGCCCGTGTGGGATGTAAACACATCTGTTGAGGAAGATCTCTTACAGTCTAGGATAAACAGCTGAGGTCCCACAACGGCTCAGCGATCACCAGCATGGTAGACAGGAATGCAAACAGCGGTGAGATAGTAAAGCTAACAAAAGATGACCTAAACAGGAAGGAGAGCCTGAGCCAGGGAGGGTGTGACCCCATTTGCCACCATACAGCGAAGTCAGTAAATGAGGTGGATTTTATTGCAATATCAGTTGCTATAATGCGTTTTGTCTATTTGAACAGAAGAAAAACAAGCAACGGCAGGCATTTGCGACCCGCCCGTCCCAGCTTCCTGAAAAAATGGCGGCCGAAAACATCCGGGGGAAAAAAAAAAGTAAACACCCATATGTTCATGATGGCAAAAAAGGGGCGGGATGAGTAAAAATGGCCGGAACGCCCACGAATCTGCTCGGGGAATGAGTGACGCATCTCTGTTACAATGGCTAGCCTCCATTTATGGAGCTAGCCAATGGGACAGAGAGGCGGGACGAAGCCCCATACTTGTAAACAAAAGTTTTTCGCTTGCGCGAAAGTCTGCTGCGCAGCTTTCAGCAAGGCGAAACCTAAAAAGGACTCTGGGTCCCCATCCCCTCGTACCAAACTGAACTTTAAAGGGAAGTTTGAGCCAGAAAGGCCACAGGGACCCCATCTGCCAGGGCTAGCTCGATTACTGTGTCTGTTGCAACACTTCCGGGTAACAGTTTTTACCCTGCCTGCAACAGCACAGATGGGGAAACAGCAGCCGTGGCCCGTGGAGGGAGTTCCGTGGGCAGAGAGGCGGGCGGAGGAGGGGCAGGGTGGGGTACTAAACATGGATAATTGGAGGTAAGTAAACAATTTAATAAATAAAACTAAATTTGTAGCGCGCCCTGCATTGCAAAATGTAATGCAGCTTGCGCTACGAAATTTGTTTTATTTATTACATTGTTTACTAACCTCCAATTATCCATGTTCCGGTGTTTAATAACCCCCACCCTGCCACTCCCCCATCCCGCCTCACTGGCCCACGGAACTCCCTCCACGGACTGCGGCTGGGAAACAGAGGTCTGCTCCCACTCGTTGGAAGCATTTTTAACGCTAGCACCCTTTGGGAGTAGACATGCCTTCCCTCCTCACAGCAACGAGGGTAGGTTAGGCATGTGTGTCCCACTCAGCAGGACCTTAAAAAATTCTCCCACCAGGTGGGAGAAGACTTCTGTTTTACTGCCCATGCTCTTTTGGGCAAGGGAACTCAAATTGCTCCTGCCCGGAGGGGGCAAGGAAAATCAGCTGCTCCTTTCAGGCAGGAACAGAGCCAGCTGATGGGTGCAAGTGGTGAACTGACAGGGCTGCAGGACCCTGGGGCTCAGCCCCTAACATAGTGGTTTGTGGGTGCCCGGGGGTGGGCTTTGTGGCACCCACCTGAGGTCCCAGGGGATAGGGTCCTTAGACTCCAAGAAAGCTCAAGGAGTGGGCCATGTACCCCCTGGACATAATCAATAAAATAGGTCCTTGGGCTTCAAAGAGGCTCAGGGAGGGGATGGCAGGCCTCTTCCCCTGTATTAATAAAATATGCCTGGGGATGGGGTTCTTGGGGCCCAAGGTGGCACAGGGAGGGAGGCCGCGCAACTCCCCTCCCCTTATTAGAAAAAATGACGTCTTGGGATGTATGTATGTATGTATTGCATACTTCTATAGCGCAACACTGTCACCCAAAGGGTATCCTGGCGCTTTGACTATACATAGCTAATGCACACCTACAAGGATCATACTGATCTTGGAAAGAGATAGGTCTACAACCCTCTCTTAAACGGCAAAAGTTCTCCCTGACTCCTCAGGGATGAGATCCCCAGGGCCCGAAAAGGCTCAGTGAGGGAGGCTGCATGTCCATTCCCCAATAATGTTTTTTAAAAAGGGTGTCCCAGCTAGACATCATTACAACAAAGTGAATAATATATACAGTTACGCTCTCGCTACTACAGTAAATTATCACACAAACAGTACAATGACTGGTAGTTATTCATAGAGACAGAAGCAGATTCTTTGGTGTGTTCTTGGTTACAGCAAGAAGATGTTTTATTTTCTCCAGACTCTTGGAATTTCATACAAAGCCAGCCGACACGTGTTTCGTCGTGTACAGTTGAGTCAACACGACTCTTCAGGGCTGATGATACAAGAATAACATATGCAGATTTACTTATGCAGCTTGTCTTGGTCACATACTGCAAATGGTGACAGAGTGCAACCAACATGCAGTAGTGCCGTGCGTCTGGGTTGGCACATGGTGGTCGTGTATAGTGGTGAGGCCACATACTTAGGAAGTGTGTCACCCCAAGGCTGTGGGTGGTTGCCCTTGGGTGGCGGTCTACTACCGTGCGATCTTGTGGCATAATACTAAAGTGTGTGGTCACATGTAACTCAAACACGGTGATCTTGCACTTTAAAGGATCGTGCGGGGGTGAGTCGATTGAAAAGTAAAATTGGTGAGCTATTGTGTGGGGGTGTTGGTGAGGGACTGTAACGGTAGCCGGACGTGGTTAAAACAAGGTGTTTATAAGTGATTTGTAAATGCAAGCAAGGAGTTCCGTTACCGCGCAAGTGAAATTGTAGTTTAAAAAAGAGAATACACTCTCTCTCGACATGATGGCTTATTTACCTTAAAGCTCAGTATAATCTTGGCGATTAGGTCTGGACTGGTATTCAAGTGTTTGACGTTTATGTCATAGAGAGACTGAAGGAGAGAGAAACATAAAAAATCATTTTTATATAAAAAGGAGAAATCAGGGAACACATTCTAAAAGGGGCCATGGCATCCATTTAGTAAAATAGATGGCTGAAATACATGCGGTATCCTTACCGATGATTAGTGTAACAGTGACTAAATAGAAACTGTGCGTTCTTTAAGGGTAGTCACGAGGAAAGCACTAATGTTTAGGCAGTCTGCCTAGTTGATTGTCAGGAATCTTCAACTTTCTGTTTGAGCAAGGGGCAGTAAAAAGGAGAAAAACGAAAATCAAATTGGCTCTTAACAACTATAAGCGCGTAGTAGCGCGGTGCTTAAAAGATGCACACTGCAACACATCTGCTGCTTAGAGGAGTTTAGATAGACAAAATACCTGACTATTGGTATGCGTCAGGCAGAAACCGGGAGGGGATCCTTCTGGTCGAAAGCACACTAGAAACGGGTGCGTTTCTTGTCGGGCGATGCGCTACAAGTGAAAAGCAAGAGCACGAGTTAGCTCATAAAGAGTCCGGTTCTGTATGTTTACAGAACATACATTTGTGACGGGTTGCAAATGGCTCGAGATCTGTTTCACCGCTTACCCGTATTTTGGTCTCCCTCCTCCTTAGGTTCCCGGTCGCCGTCTCTCGGTACGGACACGTGATCGAGTGGGAGGGGTCGTTTTGTAAAACAAACTAGACATCAATGATGTCCAAATGTCAGTAATGTTAGAGAAAAGGAGTTCGCCATCTTAGAATGGTGAAGTAGTGCGGCGAGAGAATGTATTTACAACAAGGCACCCACAGTTTGTTAGCCTCCTTGGGAAACATGACTAGATCCTTAGAGTACGAAATGTCGTACATGTGGCTGGTTAGGGCGCGCGAATGCTAAGGATCTCAGAGTGTTGGAAAATAAAAATAAAAATAACAATGAAATGGAATTCGCATCGTTGTCAAAAGGAAATAGTATATAAAAAGGCTCACCGGCAAAGTGAATAATAAATGAGTGCCACTGCAAGGCATTTTTTGTTCCAGTATTTTTGTAAACTAGAAATCATTTGTTAAATGTTGCTGTGGGGCTACAGAAAGAGAAACAGCCCCCAGCAACATTAAAATAAAACCGTAAGTCTCCTGAGACATTGAATCCATTGCCCCTGAAGAACTTACTATATGTTTCAAATTACTCCTAGCTGGAGGTCTATGCTCTTCATATGGAGTACAATAATCTCTTTTGGTTGTTTTTATGATTATGTTTTGTGGGCCGAAAAATGTTTTAAAAAAATTCAAATCCATATTTGTTAGATCTGGGGGTCTCTAGTTGGCAGAGGTAGGTACCAATGTCCAAATAGGGACCCTTGCTTCTTGCCCTCTCCTCTCATGAGAGGCGCCCTCAGAACACAACTCTCCTACCAGTTCAGGACCTTCTTCCAGCAACTGTTCTCCCAACCTAGGGTCTAAACCCTCGGGTTGCATCGGGGTCAGAGGCGAGGCCCTCTGTACCTCCTTCCAGAGTGCTGCACCCTCCCCACTGGAGTGGTACCTCTGGAAGCCAAATCGGTCAGGACACTGCTTACAGATATTCTTCCCTCCAGGTCAGGCAGAACCTGAACCTGGCCTCTCTATCCAGGGACTAAACCATGCGTTTGAACACCTGCCTGGCATGCCAGGACTTCTGGGGTCTCACACATTATTCCCCCGAGGGTGACACATGATTCATGTGTCCTGTGACAGTCTGCCTGGCGCAGATCTCCCGAACCCTGTCCACCTGAGAGTGCACGAAGATCCTCCAGGACAGAAGTGGTGTCACCATGGTCACTCCTGGGAGACTCAGCCCTTCTGGCTGGTCCCTGACCCACTGGTTCTCCCACACATCCCCCTCTCACCCCTCACTCTGGACTTCTGCACCCTCCCAAATGGAGCGGTACCGCCAGACACCTGAACCACTGGAGCTCTGGTTACAGACGCCCCCGGTTCTCCTGACACTAGGAGGTCCCCCTCAAATGGCCTACAAGTACAGCCTAGGTCCCCAACCTGGTGTTCCCTTAAGGAACCCTTCAGGCCCTGAGACTGGGTTTCGGGCACCTTGGGACACACAGTCCCACACTCACTCCTTCTCCACTGAGACAGGACGTGAGCCCCTACACTCCTCTCACTACACTGGGACCTAACTAAGCTACACTGAACCTCTTCCACCTCACAGGTCTGGACGATATCTGCACCAGTCATTTTGGGATCACTCCCCAATGCCTCATCAGACTCTCTGGAATATACCAAGAGGTCTTCCTCCAACGCAAGCCCGCTGGAATCAGAGGACTCGCACTCCACCAGGTGTTGACATAGCTCTAGAAAACAGGGACTTAAAATATGCTCTCCACCAAATGAATCACACAGCCCCCCACAGTTGTTGACCAAGCTACCCTTTGCCTCACCCTCCAGTGCCTCACACAAGTACCGCACACCAATCTCCTGAGACTGGCAAGACAGTATCTGACTGTCTCTGTCACACAACCCACACTCTTCTGGGCGGTCTTCATACTCACACACCAAGGTTTCTACCATGGGGGAACCCCTCTCCCTGTACCTCTCATCTAGAGTCAGTAGAGTGTCCCTCGTACCACTTGGAATATGATCCCCTGCGTCAGTCCCCCAATTTACTTCAGGGACACTGGACACCACTGGAGCTACCTCATAAACCTGACCCCTCTGGTGTATATCAACCTCTTCCCTCAAGTCAGGCGCCACATCTCTGGGTGTTTGTACCTTTCTCTTAGCACTAGAAACTACAATCTTGATGCCACCATTGGAGCTGGACTCCACCTCCAACTCAGCAAAGCGTACCTGTTGAGCTACACATTTTTCTTCTGTAGCTGAGACACTCATAGCCTCAAGCCTCTTGAGCTCCTAATCAAGCTCCCTCATTCTCAATTCATGAGCTAAGGTCAATTTCAATTCTTCCAAGGCATACTTCTCTTTGCTCTACTCTGCCTTGGTCTGGATTTCTATTTCCATCAGCTTCAACTCAAGCATCATGACTTCTAACTCATGATCTCTAACCCTTTGGTTTTCCTCCAGCTCCTCTGATGAAAAACTTCTAGCGGAATGGTTGCTGCCAGCCCTGGAGGCTGCTCTGGACACAGGCAGATCCTGTGACCTGAAACCATCCCCTTCCGCATCCTCATCCACTTCTGCACCATCTGTCTCTACAGCCCCTTTGGTCTCCCACCAGGTCCTTAAGGCCTTTTGTAGCTCCTCCTTTTTGAAGCGGCGCTTCATGGGACATCCAATGCTCCTGCAGAACTGCTTGAGTTGACCTACTTTGTAATCACTTAACATTTCAATATCAAACTCCAGTTCCGCAACCTCACTTGCTGGTTTACCATTCTGAGAAATGATGTGTGGGTACTCTCGGGGTTATGATCAAAAATAGAACCAAAACAAAACACAGTATGTTGCTGCGTAGTGGTCTGCACTAAACTAGTGATGTACACCAATTACTGTAGGTCAAGTACAAATACAAGTTCAAATCCTCACCACTGACCACCAATGTTAGATGTGGGGGTCTCTAGTTGGCAGAGGTAGGTATCAATGTCCAAATAGGGACCCTTGCTTCTAGTTAGGGTAAGGGAGATACACTCTTAGATAACCCCTGCTCACCCCCTTGGTAGCTTGGCACGAGCAGACAGGCTTATCAAAGGCAATGTGTAAAGTATTTGTACCAACACTCACAGTAGCACAGTGAAAGCACCACATATGGACTCCACACTCGTTTAGAAAATAAAGTATCTTTATCTAAACTACACAAGACCAAAACGACAAAAATCCAACATACAAAGTTCAAGAATACAATTGTTAAAGAGTTCTAGGATTTGCGTCAAAATAATCCACAGTTGCATCACGTTTAGCCCAAAGTACCTGTAGATGCAACAAAAGTTCCAAATGGAAGCTGCAGCATTGAAAAACAAGCGACATGTCACTTCTGGGACCCTGGGGAGGCGATGTGACAGCCCCACTGGACGCAGCGGGCGTGTTGCGACGAATCCCGTCTGTATGGGTAGGGATGCGATACCTTGTATGGACTCCGGTGCGCAGGTTCGGAAAGAAGCGTCTCGCACAGGCACGATGCGTCGATCTTCGGGACGGCAACAATCTCAGGTGCAGCGGCGAGGCGCAGTGTCGATCTGCTCCTCTCGCGGCCCCTTGATACGATAGCTCTGCGATGATGTTCGCTGTGACGTGATGCAGTCCGGAAGCAAGCGGTGCAACATTCTCACCCATCAATGACAGGCTCTACGACGATACTCGCAGCAACAGTAATCTTCCTGCACCTGGGTGATGCGTTCCGCAAATGAACGATGCGTCGGTTCTTGCAGCGGCAATAGGCGCTGCGACAATCTCTTCTTCGCTGCGGCGGAAATTTCCTCGCACTGTTGGGGTTGCGCTCCGCAAGCGAGCGATGCATGAAAATTCAGATTGTCTTCTTTTCTCCTTGTCCAGCTCCCCAAACAGCAGGCACAACTTCCAGAGGTCCCACAATTGGACCAAGCACTCTAGGAAGGGCAGAACTCATATAGCAGAGTTCAGGGGAAAGCTGGGGGTGAAGTCCTTTTGTTCCTGGGACTTCTTAACAGGAGGCCAGCTCTCCTCAGGCCCTTGGAGATCTCTTAAAGCAAGGGGACACAGCACACAGCAAAGTCCTTCCCCTCTCTTTGGCAGCAAAGCAACTGCAGGTCAGTCCACAAGCACACACCAGGACAGTCCTTCCTCTTCAGTCTTCCAGCATTCTCCTTGGCAGAGGTTCCTTCTTGATACCAGGATGATCTAATTTTCTGTAGTCTGGGTCCTGTACTTATACCCCAAAAAGTCTGTGTTCCCTTTGTGCAGGAGGGCTCTGAGCCCGGTCCAACCCAGTTCTGGAACACTCTGTTTACATGACTCCTTCTTTCATTTCACAGTGCAGAGCAGAAACATCAGACGCCCCACAGGAGGCGGAGCCAACATTGTGGAAGGAAAACACAGTCCTATTTAGGTCCCAAGTGCAACTCCTCCCTCCCATCTAGATGCAGATCTCTCTGTTCACCACTGGGCGGACTCATTCTGTCTCCTGGAATCCCCCAGCCCTGTCACTCACAAACCAGACAGTCAATTCACAAACAGCCAAAGGCACACAGAAAGTTCAGACAAGAAAGCAGCCACTTTCTAAAAGTGCCGCTTTCAAACACAGGATTTAAAAACCATCCTTCCTAAAAGATGTGTTATTAAATTCTGAGTTCAGGTATACCAGACTTCATTTTTCTATCTTGCTCCTACGGGAAGTTGGCAGGGTATGCTCAGACATGCCACTGGATGCCACATTTGCCATTGGATTCAAGCAAGCCTGGCTGAAGACGCCTGAAATGCCAGAAACCGGTCCTAGGAAGCTTGTTTCCGGTCCAGGGAAGGCATGGCTTGGCAGTTCGGGCTGGACTGGTCCCATGAGGCACAGGGTCAGACTGATTTGCATATGGCCATGTCTGAACTGGGGTGGCAGACTGGGCTAAAGAACGGTGATGGATTAAAACCAGATCTTTTAACTGGGTGTGAGTGTTTGATTGATTCAGATGCTCGGTCCATCACCACCCCCTTTTGTACCGCTTTGTTCGCCATAAGTTGGCAGGGTATGCTCAGACGGGAGTCCCTTGCTCACGTTGCCACTGGATTCAAGCAAGCCTGGCTGAAGACGGCTGAAATGACAGAAACCGGTCCTAGGAAGCTTGTTTCTGGTCCAGGGAAGGCATGGCTTGGCAGTTGGGGCTGGACTGTTCCCATGAGGCACAGGGTCAGACTGATTGGCATATGGCCATGTCTGAACTGGGGTGGCAGAGTGGGCTAAAAACAGTGATGGATTAAACCCGGATCTTTTGACTGGGTGTGAGTGTTTGATTGATTCAGATGCTCGGTCTATCACCTCCCCCTTTTGTACCGCTTTGTTCGCCATAAGTTGGCAGGGTATGCTCAGACGTGAGTCCCTTGCTCACTTTGCCACGGGATTCAAGCAAGCCTCGCTGAAGACCGTGAAATGCCAGAAACCGGTCCTAGGAAGCTTGTTTCCGGTCCAGGGAAGGCATGGCTTGGCAGTTCGGGCTGGACTGTTCCCATGAGGCACAGGTTCAAACTGATTGGCATATGGCCATGTCTGAACTGGGGTGGCAGAGTGGGCTAAAGAATGGTAATGGATTAAACCCAGATCTTTTGACTGGGTGTGAGTGTTTGATTGATTCAGATGCTCAGTCCATCACCACCCTATTTTGTACCGCCAAGATATGTAGGTAAACATTATACACAGCATTCCCCATTATGGGCAAGATAGCCTTTCATTAGTGAAAAACAAAAATGGCTGCAATTCCCTACCAGAGCATGTCACCCACACTAGTACATGCTCTACCTTTCACCTACACTGCACCCTGCCTAGGGGGGTAGCTTGAGCCTTCCATGGGGTGTCCAATGTGTACATAAAGGGAAGGGTTAGGCCTGGCCAGTGTGGACACTGGTAAGGTCAGCATGGCAGTTAGCAACTGCACACAGGCACTGCAGTGGCAGGCCTAAGACACCATTTTAGGGCTGCTCTTGTGGGTGCACAATCATTGCTGCAGGCCCACTAGTAGCATTTGAATCACCAGTCCTGGCAAACTCAGTACACTTTACTAGGGACCTACTGGTACAACAAATATGCCAATCATGGTTAACCAATCGCAATAACAATTTATACAGAGAGCATATGCACTTTAGCACTGAACAGCGGTGGTAAAGTGCCCAGAGTCCTATTGCCAACAACCACAGGTCAGTAAAAATGAACGAGGAAGAAGCTAAAAGTTTGGGGATAACCCTGCAAAAAGGGCCATTTCCAACAATATTCATTTAGTTTAAAAATAAAAACAAAATCAACATGTCCTTGTCATGTGTTCCTTTAATATTTTTAGGCCACAAAATGAAAAAATAAACACTATATTTTTTTAATTATAACTTTATTAAACATTTTTATATTAATAACTTTTAAAAAACATGGCATTGTGTGAGTAACTGAAATATACTTTTGATTAAAACATTTGTGATTTTTGGAGATAGATGATAGATCTGATTTATTTTCTGATATGTTCACTGGTTGATAATGTCAATATGCCCACTTTTGATATTTTGATGAAAGTGAGTGTGGCTGCAATTTGCGGGACCAACTGCACGCTATGTATGCACGCTATGTATGTCAGAAGGCAATGCGCACCTTGGTGCTGGTGTTACGTATGGACATAACATATTACTTTACATCTAAAAGAAACCTTAGAACTTCCCTAGAAAAATAAAGGTTAAAGTAATGTTACAGTTAGGAGAACATTTTAAACAAAAAAACAAACAAATTTCACCAGTTATAGTTATGTATTAGCTATAACTTGTGCCCTAAAGTAACTATAACTCATGCACTCACCATGCACTGCTAATTAATCCTCATATTATGTTACTCATACATGATCTATGACATCAATAAGTGCATTACTGCAACATTTAGAAGGACATGATTGAGGACAATACTGTGCTTGGCAAGAGGTGAGTTATAGTTACTTTAGGGCATGAGTTATAGTTACTTTTTGAAAATTGGTGGTTTCCTAAAGATGTCTTTTATATGTATAGTAGCTCTTTTGAGAAATCATTCTGGATAACCCTTTTCCCTAAAGCTTTGTATCATATTCACCTCTCTCCTATGGTATACAGCTTCTGTTTTACATCTCCTTTTTACCCTCAGCAACTCCCAGGTTCTGGGTTTGAGTATCTTGGGTGGCTGCTGAGGGTGTGAATAATGCTGGTGCCTTCTGTGGGATTTCTGAAATGATTAGTCTGAAGTTTGTCCCCCTTGACTTCAATCAACACATTGAGAAATTCCAATTGTATTTTGCTCAACATGTAGGAGCGGTCAAGGCTCATGGTGTTAGCTTTGATTTTATTTACAAAATCTCTAGCTGATTTTTCTGTTCCCTTTCATGTAACGAAAAGGACATACATGTAATAAAGCCACATAATTGTACTTTCCATTGTACTTGCATCATCTGGCGCAAAGGACAAATGTTGGTCTTGCCAGTCCATGAAAATATGTTGAAAGCTGGGGACAAAACAGGTGCCCAATGCAGTTCCTGTCAGTTGTCTGTGTAAGACCCCATTGAACATGAAAATGTTAATGGTGAGACATATCTCATCATGCCTAGCGACATATTGGTGTGTGCCCAAAGATACATTGGTCCAGCTCTCAATTAGTATTGCCATGCCTCAGCTCCCATATTGGGTTTGAAGCAAGTATATAGAGAACATACACACAGTGACATCAGCAGAAGATCACTTTGTCTACTCGATGTCTTGTATTCTACTGAAGAAATATTTGGTATCTGTTACATATGAAGGAAAAGCTCTTATAAAATCCCTCCGGTACAAGTCAACATATTTGGACATATTTTCAAGAACACTAGCCTTGGATGGGACAATTGGCGTACAAAGTGGTTTAGACTTATTCTTATGGATTTTAGGTAAGAGGGACAATACAGGCAAGTGAGGTTATTCAGTTCTAAGATACTGGTATCCTTTTGTTCAAGTAGCCCGTGGTCCCTGCAACTCTCCAGGTATTCCTAGAATATGCCAACCATATTAATATAGGTTTCTCTATCTACAGTCTAATAGCATGCGTCGTCATTCACTTGGCGATTTGTTTCCTCAATATACATATCTCTAGACAAGATTACAATGTTGCTCACTTTGTCAGTAGGGAAAAGCACAACGTTCTCATTAGTAGCAAGATTCTCTACAGTCAGTTACTGTGCCTTTGATAGTTTAAATCTCTCACTATATTTGACATATTTCAATTACACAAGAGCAACCCATATGCCCATGTGAACTGAGTATAGCTATTAAGCTGAAACAATTGTTCACAAGGTACTCATTTTAAGAAAACTTTTAACAATGCTGCAAGTATCTTGAATTTTTGCATATACTCTCCCATGAGCTTTAACAATGAGAATGCAGTATTTTTAATGTCTAAGTTAATTCAATATTGAAGGTAATTACCGAACACAGTAAAAAAGTAGCCCAAACCGGTTCATGCAATTAGTACTCAGTTCAGCCAAAATGAGTAATCTATAAGAATATTTTTCATATGCATTTCAAATAGATGTAAGAACCGTGTATTTTCAAATAAATATACAGATTACTAATTTCGGCTTAAGTGAGTACTAATTGCATAAACCTCTTTGGGTTTCTTTTTTACTGTGTTAGGTAACTACTATATTTGACATGGCTCAACCTTTTGAGTTCCTGGACTGACTTGTTGTGAAAAGTGTCAATAAGATCATATGTTATCTGAGGTACAAAGTGAATTTAGTCTCAAATTTGATAGGTGTGGCACAATCAAATACAATACGCAAACTGTCAAGAAAGTCTCTTATATTGTGGGCTCCCTCACTCTAGCTATCTTCACGCTTCAGCTCTTGAAGGATTAAGAGAATGTCCACATACCCAATAGACAGATTGCTCACATTTTCCATGTTAATGTTTTCATGTAGATTGCCCTGCTTTTCACCTTTCAAATAATGCCAGTTCTTTAGACATAACTTTTGAATATACTTGAAAAGGTCAATGTGGGTTGGTGTATAGTCATATCTTTATGTAGGACAGAAGGAAAGACCCAGACTGAGGACAGAATTTTCCTCATCATTTAAGACCTGTATCTGACAAATAATGACAATATCATTTACCATTGACACAATCGTATTGTTCTCTGGTGTTGACCCTTCTTGCTTATTTCCACTAGAACATGAAGTACTGGTGTAGTGTCTTTGACTTTTCTGGCTTTTTTTATGTTTTTCCTCCTCTTGAGCCTCCTCCTTGACATCTTTTACCTCTGCCACTCATTTAGCTTTCCATCACCTTCTGCCCCCTTCTCAGGAGGCAGTATTATACAAAGGATGTAAGATACACTTGAGGACTTAGGATTTTTCACCTTTATTATTGAGCTGATGTCCCCTTATCAGGATATATATTTATATATCTTGTTCACATGACCTTTTGCAAACAACGCAGAGTGCATTGAAACATAGAAAAAATACTGTTTTGAGTTTTTGTATTGTTCAAATGAAATTAAATTAAAACAATGTTTATTTCACAATTGTTTGGAAGGTACCTGTGTAAAAATATAGACATTCAAGTAAATTAAATTAATCTGCAGTACATATTCCCAACAGCAGGATTGTTGTATTGTCTTGTCTGTGTGTGTGTGTATATATATATATATATATATGCACCAACCTCCTTCCACGAAGAAAGACAGCGACCCAGGGGAAACGGTAGGCAACACCTTTATTTAGCACAATTGCGAATGCATTTCGGCAGCCTTCTGCCTTCTTCAGCGCCCAAAACGATCCGTGAGTAATGTCTCATGCTGGAAATCAGTCCCTCATTTGAATGCTTGCTGCTGCAAGCCAGCTCCACCCCCAGTAATTGGCTCCACACACCTGTGAGCAGTCCTGAGCGTAGTTCAAAACTGCAAGCCCCAGAATGCAACAGTGTGAGATCTGGGACCAGCGGTGCAGGAGTAAGTCACCAATTAGTAAAATGTCATTTCGGGGGGGCAGGGAACAGCGTGAGCCCCAAGGAAACAAGTGTGACAGTCCCGTTTTGGTGTGCCAGTTGTCCAGTGTCACCTCCGGTCCCCCAATACCACCGCAGCCGTCACATCCAGAGAGTCAGTTAAACAGGGGCTGAGCCACAGTGTGCTCTACCCAGCATCTATATATATATATATGTCCAAGGTTTGCTGCGCTCAACCGCTCAACCATCAAATGGTGCTGGTGCATGCAATGGCGGCAGCTGCCATCAATATATCTCCCCAGGAAATACAATGCGACACACCTGAGGTCAGCACAATAGTTTTTTTGTGCACACGAATGATGCGCTTCGGCGGTGAGCCGCAACTATTGTTTTTGTGCACAATAAAAAAAATTGTATTTATATTTGTTATATGCGTGAGGATCTTCCCATGGAAAAAATAGGAAAGGTGGAGATTTATCCTCATGCTATTGTGAAGAGCAGTTTATGGTACTTTAGTATTGCTATTGCACTACAACTATATGTATTACAAAATGCAGTTTATGAACCGGGCCAGATGTCTCATAGGCAACTTAAATTGGTGTTGGTATACCAGGTGATCTATGGGCCCGATTCACAGAACTAACTTAAGACAAAATCCTAAACTTACTACTATTTTGGTATTCACAGAAGGCACTTACTCATTTTGGAATTCACAGAAGGCACTTACTCATTTCGGTATTCACAGAAGTTAGAAATCCTAACTTTAGGACTCCTAAATGCCTTCTGTGAATACCGAAAGTCTTAAAGTTAGGATTTTTCTCAATTTAGTAGTAGTAAAGTTAGGACTCCTAACTTTCGGACTCCTAAATGCCTTCTGTGAATAGCAAAAGTTTTAATATTTGGATGTTTCTCAACTTTACTACTACTAAACTGAGAAAAATCCTAATTTTAAGACTTTCGGTATTCACAGAAGGCATTTAGGAGTCCTAAAGTTAGTACTCCTAACTTCTGTGAATACCGAAATGAGTAAGTGTCTTCTGTGAATACCAAAATGAGTAAGTGTCTTCTGTGAATATGAAAATGGTAGTAAGTTTAGGATTTTGTCTTAAGTTAGTTCTGTGAATCGGGCCCAATGTGTTTAGCACACTTCCATGAGTTGTTGTATGCATGTAGGTCAGTGTGCATATAAATGTCTGCAGGTATATCTGTGTATTTGTTTGCATGTGTCATAAGGCAATGTACTTGTAAGTTGTTTGATAGAATGTGTGCTTACACTTTTCAAAGGCAAACCTCTTTTTTTGTCAGTACTTGATTTTATATAGTATTTGATGGTTTACCTGCAATTTGCTTTTTCTCCTAAGGTGAGTGTGATGTATTTCCAACTCCTTCCAGTTAAATGAGTGCAGCTTAAGACCCAGGGGGTATTTATAAGAGGCCTGTGCCGCCGGAGCATCGGGGGACATATCAGCAATGCTTTGCCTTAACTATCGCAAAGCGTGCTTAGTGCTCCTTTCCCTAACGCCCGCTATCGCAGGTTTTTATCGGGGAGATATCGCGTTATTAGCAACGCGTATCTCCAAGGCGATAAAAATCCCTGCGATAGCGGGGAAATCGCCGTTTTGCAGGGAACAACCCTGGTTTTCCAGCGATGGTCCCTGCAAAACGGCGATAACCTTGCTGATACGACCCTGCGGTCGTATCAGCAGAATCCACCCCCTATGTTAGGGCTGATTCAAGAATTTAGCAGACGTTAGTTTTTAGAGAAAATAGCAGTTGTCCCCAAAAACTAACGTTTGCATTAATGCTAGGGCATCCTTGCTGTTAGCACGAAGCCGCGCTATTGATGTCCTGACATGTAGTGTATGTCAGGAACGCCCACTTTGCATCTCATAGAGATGCAAAGGTAGGCGCTAATAGGTGCTAATATGCGAATATGCATGTTAGCACCCTCTTGCTGATAGGGCGATGGTTTTATCTCTGCTTTTCTGACTTTTAAAGCCAAAAAGCGGAGATAACGCCCTTGCTGATATGCCCTGACTTTTTTTAATTCTCCGGCAGCGCAACCCTCTCAATCAGATCTATGAGGCGATGCAAAGCCACTCTCTGTGTGGCTTTATATCTCCTCATAGATATGGAGTAAGACAAAGCAGCTAAAGTCTTTGCATTGCATTACTCTGCATCAAGGAGTCACTCCCTGGGCATTGTGGTGGGTGTTACCACACAAAACCCATGGATTTTGACGCTGCCCAAGATTTACTTAATCACGTAAACCTGGGGTAGCACCAAAATCTTACGCCTCTCCAGGGCAGGGGGTAACAAGGAGAAATATTTTTATTTCTCCTCATCTTTCTTCTTTTTTTCCACAACCAAGGAAAATGCCTCTTGGAATTATATTTGTGCAGGATGGTGCCTCTTCCTGCATAAAACAATCCTGCCTGCAATGGAGGCACCCTTACACAAGTTTCCATGTGTTGGTGCTAGGCAGCAAATTGTGCACCAGCAAGGGGGACAGGACTGAACTACACTGTATTTCATAAACATGGTGCATTCAGACCCTTTCGCTTTGGCGTAGGGCAGCGCAACAAGAAGACTTGCGGTGCTGACCTACGCAAAAATGAACTCAGTTGAACTCTATGCTGCCAGATCCAATTATTCTTTTATGCTGCACTTAAAGTTTATAACAGAACATTACTGCTGAAGAATTCAAAAGTGCCCTTTAAAATGTAACCTGCTCTAAAAAAATAAAATAAACAGTGCCTATTATTAAGTATTATCAACTATCGCATACTGTGACAGTGATAAATCCTCCTTGTGACACTTTGGTGTCCTGTTGTTATGTTTAAGCATCTTTCAACTTGTCAATCTTTTTGCTCCAGATGGCATCAGATTATGACACCAATAAAACTTGTTTAATTTGCATGTGGCTATGTAGCCTTTTTATTTTAAGTAAATGGTGTATCCTCCTGCTGATTCGTTTATTGCTTTTGCAGATTTTCGCTGTCATAAACAATTATCTCACCATTTATCTTTGGAACAATTAGAATTTCTGAATAAATACTAAGACTTTCCTATGTACTTGAAGGTGAAGTTTATGTTAAAGGTTTGTCTTCAGAAATAGCCAAAAGACCACACACAAGGATTGATGTTAAAAGCCATTTTGCGGCCGATATTCAGAGCATCACAGTTTTTGCGAAAGCATAATGGCTTTTTACGGCAGACTAACCCCCTCTTGTGATTAGGAAAGGCCCTACTGGTTCACAAAAATGGTTTTGTTACTCATTTTGAATTGCAATTTAAAAAGGTGTCCCTTCCTATTCACAATTAGAAATAAGGTGCATAAATGGCTTGGGATCAGAATTGAGGTTCTAAATCACTAAAAAGCTCTTAAAACCTCAAAGGAGGTGGTAACTCATTCTCAAAGGCGACCAATTGTGAAGGCAGGGATGATGGATTGGCGTCCCTTGATGTACACCATACATTTGTTCGTAGCCAATCACAAGACATCACAAATAGCAACCTGCCTAATTAATATTCATTAGGAATTATGTTCTGCAACCACCAGCAAATGCCACCTAATAGTTATACAAGCTGCATCACAAAATTACAGGCAGAATGCAAGAGAGTTGTTGCAAAATGTAAAAAATCTCAAAATAAATAAATATTTAAATGAATGGATTGAAATTATTTTAAGTCATAAACGAACACGAGCAAAACGAGGGAAGATAATAATGTTACGGACTGTATTAAAATGCCATTCCATTGCATGGTCAAAAGAAATGTTGATATATAAACTCCAAAGTCACATTGAGACAACATCTCTTAAAGATGTATAATATCTTTAAACTGGCATATTTCTACGACATAAATCGGTACAAGAATCTATCCAATCTATCATCTGGATCACTATGAGTGTCAGTAGACCCATCCTAGGTCATTCAATATTAGGAGGAAGTTGCAGTGTCCTGTGTTTATATGTATGAGCCCTCTAGTGGCCTTCAGCAGGCTTCTTACAAATATTTTGTAATCTGCTGGGAGTGACTGGGTGTGGCTAATAACATTTGTGATGCAGTGTGTTAAGTTAACAGTTGCATGCTGAAGAATAAAGACATGCAAACCAGAGCTCCATGTGTGCCTTGGCCTGTTACATGCTCCCAGGCTGGTGAGGATAGCTACAACTGGCAACAAGATAGAGGATACGTGCCCTCAAAGATACAAAACCGCACTCCCTGAGAGTTTACCATGGCCCATCAAACTGCTCCTCAAGAAGTGTTCTTTGTTTGGCGCATGTGGAGTCAAAATGCAACTCCTGCTTTTGAGAGGCCCTCGAAGAAGATGAAGGCCCCTACAGAGGAGCACAGTGAGAAAGTCTGCCAAAAATCTACAGATAAGGCTGAAAGAAGAAATACTGTGCTACAACATAACGCAAAGCTAGCATCGATACACAGAAGACACACTAAAGACGAAGAAGTGATAAAGGAGGCTTCAGCCAGGTGCAAGAAAATGCTAGAGGCAGAGAGACCGGGTGGAAAGAAATGCTGAAGGCAGCGACAGCCAGGTATAATGCATGGCGTTAAGAGTGGTGAGAAGTACATGCAGGACGCAACATTATTTCTCACCCTGAAGGAGGACAGTGACGCACTCCGACCTCTGCTCGGGTGCGACAACCAAGCACCATTGAGGAGGCTGATGCTTACAGATGTGCCACAGGGCCAAGAGATGCTTAGGATCAAATACTATCTGAATAGCATATACTCTTGACGTCATCAGAAATTTATACCAGTACTCGTTCAAAATACATATGATGTCTGTTTATGACAATCGATTGGTATACAAGGAGATCTTTTTAATTCTCAACGATTCTTCTCTGGACAGGAAACTGCATAGGAAATATATACAAACACACATGTATTGTTATATCGTACCTAACTCTATCTGCAATTTGTCTCTCTATCTTTGACTTGCTATCTTACCCAATATGCCTGTGACTGATGCCCCTCTTTTATAACCTTATATATAGCCTTATATCTTCTTTTTCAAATTATTCCTTAGCATATGTAATTTCAGCAAAATAGTCCTTCTTAAACTACATGTATATTTATCACAAAAACATATTAGTTCATCAGAGATAAATTTCTGCTCTTTTCTTTGTCTTAGGGTAATTCAAAGAAGGAGGAGAATTTGGAGTTCTTTTTTACCTTCAGGTAAGTGCTTTCCTTCCTTTGTAATACAATACTTCACTGCTGTTCTCTATTCACGTTCCTTGGTTATTGAACGTTTTACTCTTGTTGAGTGAGAGAGGAAATTATATTTCCCTCTTGTCCAATATCAATGAGAGATTATCTAGACTCTGGGTACTTAGAGAGACACTAACCTCCCTCAACACGACTTTCGACAGGACTTGGGAATTTACATTGTCTCCAGTCAGCCTCCGAAACAAGACACTATGTCTCACTTGAGGCCTGCTAGAGCCAATAGGGATTACCGTACCTGACTGGCAGACTCAGAAAAGAGACACTTCTCACCTCATGAACAGAATTAATTTTATAGCAAAAGCGACGGACTAAAACATGATTTTACTCACAATGCAGCTACCCTAACTAAAACTTTAGCTGAGCAATAAGGATTCCAACCTGCTTGAGAAACTTCTTATGTGAAGTGCACTATTTTGAGGCAGAGCGAGTTGAACATTCCATTCCTGTCTTCAGGGTTGCAATACTGGAATGTTGTAAATATCTTGGTATTCTGGCGGCCATCTTGGAACTTCTAATCTTCTTTGTCAAGTACAAACTGAAGTTCTTATGCCTCAGTCTTGATACATTTCCAGATCTTCCTGTTTTGCCAAGGATCTGTGGGGTCTGAATGTACCCCCTTCTTAAGGATGAACCCCCCGGTCAGGATTTGCTTGGAAATGTAATGTGAAATGCCTTAACCAAGCGAGGGGCATGCACATATGAATGAAGTTCCCAAGATCTTTCCTCACGGCCATAACCCTTTCAATCAATCAAATAAAAAATGTCACCATTGGATACCCTTGAATTTAAGATTTGTTTCACTTTGAATTCTGATCCTGTTTCAGTTTGCACTGGCTTAGGTAGCAGAGTTACTCTTAAACCTTTTAATACTATATAAATGCAACTTACATTACATTATATTTTTTAATAAAGAGACATGAAACACTGGATGCATCTTCTGATGTTGGGGTAATTTTACCTTGTATGCTACAGGGTTTATCTTTTGTACTAATGGGTAAGGACCTACAAAGCCTGGCTGAAGCTTCCTATAACCTTTAAGTCTAAGATTCTTAGAGTTGAGCCATCTCTTCTTATCGGGATGGAAATTGCAATTTTCCTTAGCCTTGGTTAAGTTCTCAGTTGCTGATTTGCATATCGAAGCCATATGTTCCGCCAGATCTTTCACAGCTAGAACTGCCACCTCTTGGGCAAGAAATAGAAAAATTCAAATGTTAATCATAATTCAAGTAAAAAGGCGTGTTAGCCTGTAGACACATTTTTTGCATTATTGTGTCCACAGTCAGCTGCCCATAAGAATAATGGCCAATCACTCTCTTGATCAATCAATGAATCAATCAATCAGGGTTGTTGAAGTACAACTACTCACCTGTGAGGGTCTCAAGGTGCTGGCTCTGTTGAGTGTAGGGGTCGTCCAAAGAGTCAGGTTGTCATGTCCTTAGTGGACTGGGGGGAGGGGGCAGCGAAGATCCAGGTCTTGAGTTCTTTCCTTAACTGGGACAGTGTGGATTTTTGTCAGAGGTGGAGGGAGAGGTTGTTCCAGGCCTTGGCTGCAAGGTAGAAGAACTTTCATCCAGTTCTGGTCCTGTGGATGTGTTTGACGGTGCTCAGTGAGAGGTCAGCTGATCTGAGGTGTCATTAGGGTGCATGGAAGGAGAGGCAGCTGTTCAATTATGCTGGTCCGGTGTTGTGCAGGGCCTTGTATGCTTGGGTGAGGAGTTTGAAGATTCTTCTTCTTTTGACTCAGAGCTAGTGGACAAAGCATTGGTTTTGGGGGACGTGGCTGTGGCAGGGGATGTTGAGGATCAGTCTGGCTGCGGCATTGTGGAAAGTCTGGAGCCTTGACGCTGCTCGCAGGCAGGTCGCTCCCTCCTCACCGCACTACCTGTGAGTCCTCTGCCCTGAAAGAAGATCGAGCGAGCACTCTGCGCTCTGTGCTCTGCCCCCTCTCCCCTCAGCCTCACTGTAATTTTGTATTTTGTGCCTGTTACTCGTATGTGATTTGTTTTTCTGCCCTCGCTCTGATTTTTCTTGCACTGTGACTTTGTTTTTTCCCCCTCTCCCCTCAACATTACTGTAAACTTGTGCCTTCTCCTGTAGTGTGCTTGTTGGTTTTTTGCCCCTTTTTTAGTTATTGCACTGTGATTTTTATCTTCTTCTATCCTTTTTGCCTTCTGTACCCGCTCTGCCTTTTTTCCTGCCACTGATTCCCCTGCGGCCCCGCCCCCCTGCTCGCCAATTCGTCATCCCGCTCCTGCCTCCCAGCTGTTCCTCCCTCCCACCTTCCCTTATATGGCGGCCACTGCGCGGTGAAAGGAGCGACCACTGACCCTGCTCGCAGGCAAGTCGCTCCCTCCTTACCGCACAGCACCACCTGTGCGACCTCTGCCCTGCTGCTATCACTGTGAGAAGTTTGAACGAGCTCTCTGCGCTCTACCCCCTCTCTCCTCAGCCTCACTGTAATTTTGTATTTTGGGCCTGTTACTCGTATGTGATTCGCAACGAAGCCTGTTAGTGTTGTTTGGCAGCCTTCAAAGCCACCCCAAACTGATCTCTACTGATGAAGGATATTATCCAGAAACACGAGTCGTGTCTCGTGTCTAGAGATACCTTATACCAAGTACCTACTTCCACCAACCTTGGTGAAATACTTACGAACTTTGTCCTGAATCATACGAACTGCATGTACCAGAATGCAAAGGGGCGATCCGGCTCAGAGGGTAGTGGTGTGCTCCCTCGCTGTTTCCTGTTAAAGGGCTCCCGTGAGCCTCCGTAGCTGACGAGCTATTGGTGATGCACCTGCGCGCCCGAGAGGCAACAAAGCCTGTTAGTGTTGTTTGGCAGCCTTCAAAGCCACCCCAAACTGATCTCTACTGATGAAGGATATTATCCAGAAACACAAGTCGTGTCTCGTGTCTAGAGATACCTTACACCAAGTACCTACTTGCACCAACCTTGGTGAAATACTTATGAACTTTGTCCTGAATCATACGAACTGCATGTACCAGAATGCAAAGGGGCGATCCGGCTGAGAGGGTAGTGGTGTGCTCCCTCACTGTTTCCTGTTAAAGGGCTCCCTTGAGCCTCCGTAGCTGACGAGCTATTGGTGATGCACCTGCGCGCCCGAGAGGCAACGAAGCCTATTAGTGTTGTTTGGCAGCCTTCAAAGCCACCCCAAACTGATCTCTACCGATGAAGGATATTATCCAGAAACACGAGTCGTGTCTCGTGTCTAGAAATACCTTATACCAAATACCTACTTGCACAAACCTTGGTGAAATACTTACGAACTTTGTCCTGAATCATACGAACTGCATGTACCAGAATGCAAAGGGGCGATCCGCCTGAGAGGGTAGTGGTGTGCTCCCTTGCTGCTTCCTGTTAAAGGGCTCCCGTGAGCTTCCGTAGCTGACGAGCTGTTGGTGATGCACCTGCGCGCCCGAGAGGCAACGAAGCCTGTTAGTGTTGTTTGGCAGCCTTCAAAGCCACCCCAAACTGATCTCTACTGATGAAGGATATTATTCAGAAACATGAGTCATGTCTCGTGTCTAGAGATACCTTATACCAAATACCTACTTGCACAAACCTTGGTGAAATACTTACGAACTTTGTCCTGAATCATACGAACTGCATGTACCAGAATGCAAAGGGGCGATCCGGCTGAGAGGGTAGTGGTGTGCTCTCTCGCTGTTTCCTGTTAAAGGGCTCCCGTGAGCCTCCATAGCTGACAAGCTATTGGTGATGCGCCTGCGCGCCCGACCCCCTTCTTCTCTCCTTTTTGCCTTCTTTCCCCCGCTCTGCCGTTTTTCCCTACCACTGTGTCCCCTGCGGCCCAACAGCCTGCTCTCCCATTCGCTGCCCCACTCCCGCCTCCCAGCTGCTCCTCCCTCCCACTTCCCCTTATATGGCGGCCACTGCGTGGTGAAAGGAGCGACCCTTGCCTCTGCTCACAGGCTGGTCGCTCCCTCCTCACCGCACAGCACCACCTGTGAGTCCTCTGCCCTGCTGCTATCACTGTAAGAAGTTTGAGCGAGCTCTCTGTGCTCTGCCCCCTCTCCCCTCAGCCTCACTGTAATTTTGTATTTTGTGCCTCTTACTCATATGTGATTTGTTTTTCTGCCCTCACTCTGATTTTTCTTGCACTGTGACTTTGTTTTTCCCCCTCTCCCTGCAGGCTTACTGTAAACTTGTGCCTGCTCATGTAGTGTGCTTATTGTTTTTTTACCCCTTTTCTGGTTATTGAACTGTGATTTTTGTCTTTTTCTCTCCTTTTTGCCTTCTGTACCTCGCTCTGCCGTTTTTTTTACTGCTGCTGCGTCCCCTGCGTCCCACCCCCCTGCTCGCTCATTCACCACCCTGCTCCTGCCTCCCAGCTGCTCATCCCTACCACCTCCCGTTATATGGCAGCCGCTGTGCGGCCATGCCGCTGGCGCACGAATGGCGTGCCTAAGGCAAGCCTGTCTGCACCCGTCCACGCCTGGACCAAAGAACCCAACTACCTCATATGCATTCTCCTCAACACACGCTCCGCTTGCAAACATGCCATTGAACTCTGGGGCCTACTCAAATCAACCTCCCCATATGTCGCCTTTCTGACAGAGACCTGGCTGAACCCCACCTCGGCACTGGACATCGCCATAGCCTTCCCGGAAGGCTATAAGATCACCCGCAAGGACAGCACCAACGGAGTGGGAGGAGGAATCGCCATCTTCCACAGGAACACTCTCAAAGTCTCGAAAAGCACCGACAACACCCTCAGCACCGCAGAAGACCTGCACTTCCAGATCCCCACCAACCCCAACACCATCCTCAGAGGAACCCTTGTCTACAGACCTCCCGTACCCCGACCACAGTTCCGTGACTCCATTGCCGACTTCATCATCACACACGCCCTCGCCTCCACGGACTACATCCTGCACGGAGACCTGAACTTCCACCTCGAGAACAACAACGATGCCAACTCTTCCACCTTGATCGAGAACCTCACCAACCTCGGACTCAACAGCAAGAAAGCCAGCTGGTTCACTGAAGACCTCTAGGCCTCCAAGCAAACATGACGAAAGCTAGAGAAAGACTGGATCCGTGAACAAACATCGGAAAGCTACTCAGCCCACAAGAACGCCACCCGCAGACATCACCACCTCATCAGATCCGCCATAGGGCCCTCCTTTAAAGACCGCCTAGACAACAACGCACACAACAGCAAAGAGCTCTTCAACATCGTGAAGGAATTCTTCAACCCCAGCTTCAACACCAATGACATCCCACTGTTGCAAGACCTGTGCGACTCGCTGGCCACCTTCTTCTACCGCAAGATTGCAGACATCCACGACAGCTTCCAAGCCGCGACCGTCCCGGCAACCACTGAGACCTCTGCCCCCACGACAACCATCCGCACCAACTGCCTGCTCTCCTGGACCAACATTGATGGCAACAACACCATCAAGATCATGAAGATCGTACACTCCGGATCCCTGTCAGACCCTTGCCCACACCACAGCTTCTACAAAGCCAGCACCACCATCACACCCCATCTCCGGAATGCCATCAACATCTCCTTCTAGACAGTGACCTTCCCAGAGAGCTGGAAGCACACCGAGATCAACGCCCAACTGAAGAAAGCCAAGGTGGACCCCAAGGACCCCAAGAACTTCCAACATATCTCCCTGCTCCCGTTCCTGGCGAAGGTCATTGAGAAGGCCGTCAACAGACAACTGACCAGCTTCCTTGAGGAGAACAGCATCCTAGACCCATCCCAGTCTGGGTACTGCAGCAACCACAGCACCTAAACCACCCTCATCGCCACCACCGACGACATCAGAACCCTGCTTGACAATGGAGAGACCGCAGCCCTCATCCTCCTGGACCTGTCAGCCACCTTCGACACGGTCTGCCACCGCACATTACGAGCATGCCTCCACGACGCCAGAATCCAAGAGAAGGCACTGTACTGGACCACCTCCTTCCTCTCCGGCAGAACTCAGAGGGCCCGCCTCCCCCCTTCCACTCCGAAGCCACCGAGATAATCTACGGCGTACCCCAGGGCTCATCCCTCAGCCCAACGCTGTTCAACATCTACATGGCACCGCTCGTCCACGTTGCCTGACTGCATAACCTCAACATCATCTCTTACGCCAATAAAACCCAGCTGATTCTATCCCTCACAAAGGACCCTCACACCGCCAAAACCAACCTCCATGAAGAAATGAAGGCCGTTGCCGACTGGATGAAGAACAGCCGACTGAAGCTGAACTTGGACAAGACAGAGGTTCTCATCCTCGGATCCACCCCCTCGGCCTGGGACGACTCCTGGTGGCCGACGAAACTAGGGACAGCTCCAGCACCCACCGACCACGTATGAAACCTAGGGGTCATCCTCGACTCCACCCTCTCCATGACAAAACAGATCAACGCCGTCTCCTCCTCCTCCTCCAACACCCTCTGCATGCTCCGCAGGATCTACAAGTGGATCCTCACAGAAATAAGAAGGACAGTCACCCAGGCCCTCGTCAGCAGCAGACTGGACTAGGGAATCGCCCTCTATGCAGGAGCCTCGGCCAAATTCCTGAAACGGCTCCAAAGCATCCAGAACGCCTCCACATGCCTGATCCTCAACATCCCTCACCGCAAACACATCATGGCCTACCTGAGAGACCTGCACTGGCTCCCTGTTGACAAGAGGATAACCTTCAAGCTCTTCACCCACGCACACAAGGCGCTCCACAACACCGGACCAGTGTACCTCAACAGCCGACTCAGCTTCTACACCCCCACCCGCCAGCTCAGCCCTGCCGACCTCACTCTCGCCACTGTCCCCCGCATCCGAAGAGGGACTTCCGGCGGCAGATTATTCTCTCACTTTGCCGCCAAGACATGGAGTATCCTCCCCATTCCCCTATGGCAGACTCAAGAGCTACTGACCTTCAGAAGACGCCTCAAGACCTGGCTCTTCGAACAGTACTAGAACCCCCCTCCTTAGTGCCTTGAGACCCTCACGGGTAGGTAGCGCACTTTACAAATGTTATGATTGATTGATTGGAGTTTGCAAAGAAGATTCTATTGATTCCAACAGAGAGTGCATTGCCGTAGTCTAGTCTGCTACTGATGAGAGCGGGCGTGACGGATTTTCTGTATTTGAGTGAGATCCATCTGAAAGTCTTTTTAAGCATGCAGAGGGTGTTGAAGCAGGCTGAGCTTACGGCGTTTATCTGGCGGTTCATTATGAGTGATGAGTCCAGTATTATGCCGAGGTTTCATCCGTGGCCTGTCGGGGTGGGGGGATTTCTTCAGGCGGCGGCCACAAGGAGTCGTTCTATGCAGAGGGGGTGAAGCTCAGGATGAGGACATCGGTTTTCTCAGAGTTGAGTCACAGGCAGCTGATCTTCATCCAGGTGGCAATGGCGTTCATCTCTTCTTGGAATATGTGTTTGGGGATGTTGGGTTCTTTGGTGAGGGAGAGGATGGGTGTCATTGGCATAGGTGACGATGTTGAGCCCACGGTTTCTGATGATGGTTGCGAGGGGTGCCATATAGATGTTAAAGAAGGTAAAGCTGAGGGAGCAGTCCTGGTGCACTCTACAGTTGGTCGCTGTCAGTTCTGAGATGTAGGACGAGATTCTGACTCATTGAGTTCTGCGGAATGAGCATATCCAGTTGAGGGTCTTGTCATGGATGCTGGTGTCTTGTAGTCTGGTGGCTAGGTTGCGGTGTGAGATGGTGTCAAAAGTAGCCGAGAGGACCAAGAAACTGAGGGATGCCAATTTGTCCCTGTAGATGGATTGAGCGGATTTTGTCGGTGGCGGCGAGTAGGGCGGTCTTGGTACTGTGGGTGCTACAGAATCCAGATTGGGAAATGTGCAGGACATTGTTTGTTTTGATGAAATTTGCTATCTGGGTGTTGACGGCCTTTTCGATAACTTTTTACTTTAGCTGCAAAGGGAAGCAGGTCCTGAAGTTTTTCAAGTCTGTCGGATCGGCAGCGGGTTCCTTCAATAGGGTGCTGACCATGGCGTGTTTCCAGTCATCAGGGAAGGTGGTGGTCTTGAAGGAGCAGTTGATCATCAGGCATAGTTCATGTGCAATGGCCGAGGTAGCTCTGTTAAAGATGTGGTGTGGGCAGGGGTCTGGGGGTGCCCCAAAGTTCATGCTTCTCATGGTCTTCAGGGTGTCTTCTGTCATGAGCGGGGTCCTGTTGAGCAGGGTTCATCAGTGGCATCACTAGGGTGAAGAGCAGGAGCAGGAGCAGTGTGTAGGTCATGGTTTTCGAAGTTGTTATAGATCATCTTGATCTTGAGGTGGAAGAAGGTGCTGAGTCTATTGCAGAGGTCTTGGGAGGGTGGATACTCTTTTCAGTTTTGTTTTGCTTGGGCATGGCAGCATGGGTTGATGGGAGGGTTCAGTGAGAGGGTGAGTGAATAGTATATGCATGCATATTGTTAGTATCACTTTATATTTAGAACTGATGTTTAGTTGTCTTTGTTACTTTAATTTCCACTATCCCTGACGAAGGGCCAAATAGGCCCGAAATGCATTGGGTGAAGTTACGCAAGGCTAGCCAGGAAAAATTGTTTACTATTACATATCAATGTGAAAGCCCGTATGGGCACTCAGAAGGCTGTGGAAACATCAAATGAAATAAAGAATTCTAGTGGCTTTCCTCATTGTGATTATATTTGATTGGATTTACGTTTGGAAAGTGAATAATTGATTGGTTTACTATTTGGACTTCAAAAAAAAGAGTGAAAAAAAATGTAACCTGCTTACAGTCAGGATCATATCCTTCATGCCGCAGTGCAACTGATGGGCGCATTAAACACACGTCTTTTGGTTTACTTTATAGAGTGCCGTGATTTTTGGGATTGATCATGGAATCAGTTTGCACGCAATACAAATTGAAATTACAGAATCACACATTTTGAAACAGTTTAAGGAAAGTTGTGCACTCTGCTTTCATGTTCTTTCAACTTTGTAAAAGTGGCATTTCTAAAACAGGAATGGTAAATCAATTGTTACCATTAAAGAAGATTTATCATTACCATACCAATGACATAAAACATGATGCAGCTACTCTTTTCGGATCAGCAATTGCATCTTACAAGACTAAGAGTTTGTTTTGCTCCTGCTTTCCTGCTGCCACATTGCCGATTGAGGACAGAACTCCAAGGCCCAGCTGACAAAGCGGCTTGCTTGCCACCACCGTCACCTTTGCTTGCCAGGAGGCGCTTAAAATTTGACCCACATTGCCCGGGGGGGGGAGGACTCCAAGGCCCAGCTGACAAAGCGGCTAGCTCGCCGTCAACTTTGCGTGCCAGGAGGCACTTTGAATTTGACCTGGGCTACCACAGCTCGGGAAACCTGTGGGTGTGCCTTGGCAAAGCCCGGACCAAGAGCAGGCCCGTCTGCACCTGTCAGAGCCTGAAAGAGGCTGGGCTTGGCCACTCCCCTGAAATTTGGTACTTGGTACTCTCGCCCCACATTTTCATTGGATGCCTATACCAAGGTTAAGGTACTGTCTTCGAATTACAGTTGACTACACACAGTGGCTATCCTGCTTCTTTACCTTTCTGAACCCTTTTGTATGTAACTGTTTGTAACTATTCTTTTGCGTTGGGAGTTAGATCCATAATGGGAAAGTGCAAAGCTATTAAGGAGGGCTCAAAGGCTGCCACCAAACAAATGAAGAAGAAGAGTAAAAAGGCCACAAGCTTTGTTGAGGGGTGTGGGGGTGTTAGACGTATTTACAGTTTACTGTCTGAATGTGAAGGCCTTCTTGACTCAAATACTACAACTATCCCAGCACCCAACTGACAGTCTCCTGGAAGCTCTATTTATAACACCAATTAAGGTCATATACCATTGATTTTTAATAGAGTATAGGGAAAGAAATCTCCAACAGCTTCCCCAAATCCTAGTCTCTGTGATAGTGATAATAAAGCTATAGAGGAGCAAACGCCTGTAGATGATCTTTCAGCTTTTCCTTGTAGGAACAGTTTCCCCCCACTCAAGGACAATGCCGATTTACCAGAAAAGCTCACCAAATTGAGAAGTGTGGCACAAAAAGGGAGCTCAAATGAAACAGGGTGACTCCATAGAGTGCGATTTCTCATTTAGGTTCTGTCCTCCATGCCAGTAAGGTAGTTGTTAATTCTAGCAAAAGCATAGCTACCCACACAAATCCTACTCATACGGAGATGTCCTTGCCAAGATCGATATCAGCACAAATAACTAAATTAGTAGAAGAATTCAGAGCGCTTAAGACAGCTATAGGTAGCCTTTCCGAATATTTTAGTAAGGTACTTAATGATTTCCAATTCCTTAAAAAAATCTTCGGATCTAAGTCTATCACAATTCCGTTTTACAACAAGGGAACTTCAGGGCGCTAACACAGGCGCTAGTGGTAGCAGAGTAATTCAGGGGAGCGCCAAGGGAGATGATCAAGACCCCAAGAACTTGGGTGAGGAAATCGATAACAGGGCAGCTCCCCACCAATTGCCAACTCTGAATCAGTTACAGGGCCCCTAAGCAACCATTCTGCTTCTGCAGGCAACCAGGCAATCCATCCCCCCTGGTACAGATAGCTCCCCAGTGCAGAAGCGGATAATATACTTGACTAATGTACCTAAGCTCCCACACAGGTCACATACCGAAGTTGAGGCCACTCTGGTTAATAAGTCCATTCATTGGATTCGGCGAGTGAGGGGGTGTCAATCTATTATAAGGGATGATATAGTCAGGGCTAAAAGACATGCTACCCCGGGGCCCACCACTGATGCCATTGCCCTTACACTATCCCACCGTGACCTAGGTGAAAACCTGGTAGCCTTTGAACTTCGGACCCAACATCTCTGTAAAACCAACATTCGTCTCAAATACAGCCGGGCAGATTAGATCATTGATTTGATTCCCAACCCCCCTGCCACCCCTCAATCAACCGGGTCTCCACTCAGAGAGATAGACTGAAGGTTTCTTCCGCCCCCTGCCACCGGCTCACAGGCTGCCAAAATAGCTTACACTAGTGAGCTTAGCATTCCTTGCCCCGAAGGTACATTTCCAACAGTGACCAGCTCTCCTAGTAGTGCTAGGTGTGTGCCAGACCAGACGCCAGGACCCACAATCCCTAGGGCTGGCCTGACTCTAGATACACATTCAATGTCACATACCACCACAGTACTATCTTGGAACATTGCCAGATTGAGACATAGGGGTGTCCCTCCTGAGTGGAACAATTTTATAAGAAATTTTGACATGTGTGCTTTCCAGGAAACTTGGTCAATAGAGCCACGCTACCACCCTGGACATCTTGAATATAATATCCCGGCAACCCAGGGTGTTAGAGGTCACCCATTGGGGGGGCCTCACACTCTGGGTTAGACAGGATATTGGTCTCAAGATCCTGGCCTTACCCACAGGCAATAATGATATTCTTGCAATCAGGCTAGTGTCTGGCCCATATAGCATTATCAACATCTATAATGTATATGCAAGAGGCGTCAGCAGGGGGAGGGAATCTGAAACCATTGACTCCTTAAGTGGGCTTTTAGATACCCACTCAGGGGAAGCCTCATTAGTTATAGTTGGGGATCTAAACACGACATTTGAACCTGTTGACAATGAAGATAATGACTTGGCGAGAGAGGAGGGCAAGCAGTGGGGTGTTCCACTCTTGGAACTAACACCAAATAAGCGATGGAACAAGGCTGCCATCCAATTGAAAACTCTTCTTCTAGAATACGGTTTATGGGCTGCCAACGGTAGAACCACCTCCGACAGACATGGGGCACACACCTTTAATAGTGGATACCACTCAACTCACCTTGATTATCTTCTAGTTAGCTTGAACCTGTGGCCTACTCTTAAGGACATGGTTGTCCAGGCACGTGTGGAGAGTGACCATGACTCTCTGGGCTCCAGGTTCGTGTTCAGGGATTTAAATGTACAAGTACAAACTGACATCCTACTCATTACCAGTGACCACCAGCTCTCAATCAAAATGCAACAAGTAAAATGGCCCATGATCCTAGAATGCCCAGAAATCTTATCCTCCATAACTAGTGAGATGGAAAGTACAGTAATAGTAATGTAGATATGCCTCCTTAACCACCAGCCGCTAAATGATCTCACACAACTGCACAACTCATTATTCTCAAAAATCTGTACTTACTTCCAAAGAGTAGCAAATATAGGAGGACAGATACCCAATGAAAGCCTCACTGGTACAATACTGACTCTAGATACACCAGTGGAGCCCTTAGTGAGGCAATCAAGTCAGGCGATGCAGCCAGAGTGCGATCCGCTAGGTCTAGTTACAAGAAGGCTATCCTCTGTGCCAAAAAATCCTGGGATGAGGATAGGTGGTTGGAATTAAAATGCGCTTGTGGCAGTAATATTTCACAACGGTTCTGGTATTTGGTAAAATGGGGTAGGGGAGGAGTGGCACTGTCCCGGAAAATCATGTTGACCCGCGTGTGTGGTTTAGCTACTTTGCCTCTCAGTATGCCACTGACGAAGTAGAGCACTGTGGATCTTTACTGATATACCTTTACCCTACTGATAAAGTATTTGATGAGGCAGTTGTTAGTTCTGCACTTAATGCACTCAAAGGAGGTCGAGCACCAGGGATAGACTGTGTCCCTGCCAACATTTTTCTGCAGGACAGACCTAAATGGACTCAATATATACTATTGTCAGCTAACGCCATTGCCCGCGGTGCCCCTATCCTGGACACTTGGCGAGGGTGGAGATAATTCCTGTATATAAAAAAGGAGATAAATACTTGCCTGGTAATTATAGAACAATAAGCCTTATAGATTCCATACAAAAGGTGGTGGCCCCGCTTGTCCTGGGCAAGACTCACGCATGGATGGATGAAAACTCCATCCCTATTCATCTCCAGGAGTTCCGGGCCCATATAAGTACAATTGACCAGCTCTTTCATTTTGTCATAATATATTGGCGGACAATAGTCCTCGGCAAGGGCAGCATGTATGCTGTCTTTGTTGATTTGAAATCAGCCTTTGTCCTGGTCTCACGACATAAACTGTGGGAGGCACTGAAGGAGGTGGGGATGCCACCAAATTTATTCTCCCTCCTTTTCCGCCTCCATGAGGAAAACCTTGCCCAAATCCGATGGGAGGGTGCAGGGAAACAAGACAGAGCCTTACCCTGTACAAAAAATCATCTTTCAAGGATGTGTGTTAGCTCTTACATTGTTTTCTCTATTTTTTTAACGGAGTCGGAAAACTTCCTTGCAGCTACAAACACTGATGCACCTGTTCTAGCTGCTAGAAAGATCCAGATTTTAATGTTCGCAGATGACATGCTGATTATTTCTTAAACTCCAAGTGGATTACAGCGTGCACCGCGATGATATGAAGAATTTTCCCCCAGATTCATCAAAGTCCCGTTTTGCAAGTCCTTAATAGCGATTTTTAAGGAATCGCTATTAAAGACTCGCAAAATGGGATGCATGTAGAAATCGCAATATATTTTGCGATTTCTACTGCTTCCTTATTTGCGATTCGCTGATTGCTAATCGCAAATAAGGAATGAATGGGGAGTCATGTCTTATTTGCGATTTGCAATTAGCGAATCGCAAATAAGGAAGCGATTTCAAGGGTGCCAGGGTAGCACCCCTGAAATGGTAATGTACACTGGTGTTGCGCACACATATGTCCAAAGGACATGTGTGTATGTAACATACAACTTAGAAAAATGCACTAAAGTGCATTTTTCTAAGTGTTCGCTATTTACCACGTAGTTAGACTACGCGGTAAATAGCGGCCCCAGATTGCGAATTCGCAATTTTAAAATGGTTCATGAATTGCATTTAAGGAATCTCAAATTGAGATTCCTTAAATGCAATTTTTCTCAATTTATCGATTTCTATAATTACGATTTTTGCATTTGGGATGATGAATACCAAATGCAAAAATAGCGCTCGCAAAGGGCCAGATTCTCAGAATCTGGCCCTTTGCGAGCCGATTTTGCTTTGATGATCTGGCTGTTGTCTTTTACGAGGCTTACAAATTAAGGCTGATAAGACAAAGTTCAAGGCCTTCAATCAACATAGATCCTTTTAGGGCAGAATAACAATGGATGAGCCTTCCCTCGAGCAGGGTAATGCATTTATTTATTTGGGCAACAAACTGCAGAAGGATATGAGATGGAAGCCACACATTGACGCCATGCCATTAAAATATCTGCAGTTAGCTGGTGTCCTGAGAGAGGAATTTAAAACCTCCTTGACAAAGCCACTCAGCCTGGTACTCCAAATTTATAATACCAAAGTGGTGAGCTCGGCCCTTTATGGTGCTTAGCTGTGGGGCCTAGAGAATTTGTCACAGCTAACTATCGCTGAGAACATGTTCCTGCGAACGATAACCAGTCTCCCACAAAGCACACCCACCCTTCCTTTAAGGAGGGAGTTGGGCAGGAAAGCTATGGAGGATTTTGGCAGGCTATTGTATATTGGTGCAGAACATGGTGTACACCGGAACTGAAAAGATGAAAGAGTTGTCGCACTCCTGTGTTCAAATCAAGGTAAATAGTTTACACTGCAGTTCCAATGTAAGGGTGCTATAGAGATTCACTTCCCGGCCTAGAGGTGTTGGGAAAAATGCATTAAGCATTAAGCAACTGTTATTTACAGCTAAAAGGGAAATTAATCAGAGACTCCATGCCAGTACACTAATATAGTATCATAAAGTTCAGAGGATACCAAGGGGTTTACAGATACCGATAAAGTCCACATTGTGTAAGAGTTCGCTTGTTCTAATCCTTTTAATTGTTGAAGAATTATCCAGAGCACTTGAAAAACTGGAGAAGGAAGTTTCACAACTGAAACAACAATTAAGTGATAAACTACCTGTTGATGAATGGAATAAAATTCTTGAGGATATCAATTCACAGTTGGACAAGTATACAACAGAGATCAATCAAAGAAAGCTCTGAAAATTCAAGAGAGACACTTTTGATTACAAGTTAGGAGAGGTGTACAACTGGGCTGAGGCTTATGCCTCCCGAACATAACAGAGACCTTTTGGCAATCGATCAACTGATGAAACGCCATTGTCTGATGAGTCACAACCCAGACATACCAAAAAGGTCTTCCACCCAGAAACATGAACCCTGAAAGAGACAGTAGACCCTCAAGTTCCATTTTTACGAAGAGGTCGAGGCACACTCGTCGAACCAGGAGGGCAAGGCACAACGGAAACAGATTAGCCCATAGCAAAATCCATCAGAAGCCAGAAAGTTTAGTCATTAACATCACTCAAATCGAACTATCCCCATTTGAGATACAAACTTTGCAAAAAGGTATGTCCTATGTGGCCACATATGAATCCAACGAGTTAGAATCACAAATTTGTGTATTTAATTTCATGAGAACACTACGTCTCAAACACTTTTTCAGCAAAATCATTGAACCACAATCAACAGAGGATAAAGGTACACTCATGGATTTAAGACCTAGAAGTACTTTCCTAGCACCTGTGAGCCACAGGGTTCTTGATATGTTTGAGGCAGTGGTAAAAAAGGAGATACATGACATATTCAAAACCAACGTGACAAAAAGACCCAATTTAACCATTAAAGAATGCAATGTCATAGTACGGTTGGCTAATAATGAGAAAATTACGTGTTGCAAAGCAGACAAAGGGGAAGCACTAGTCATTCTGGACACTGATTTCTACCTCAATAACGTACAAGCTCATGTCTCTGATAAAACTATTTAAATGGAATTGCACTCAAATCCGACGCAAGAATTCACAAAAGTATTGAAGACCATCATTAATAAAGCACTGAACTGGGGCACCATCACTCAACGTGATAAGAAGTTTTTAATCAAAGAGAATCCAAGTACACCATACTTGTGTATGATTCCTAATATCCACAAAAATGTGAACCAACCTCCGTTGAGGCCTATCGTAAGTGCAAGGAACTCAATACATGAGCCCATTGGTAAATACATAGATCGAAATTTACAATCGAGCGTGCAAAAGATCACAACTTATTTACAAGACACCACTGATTTCATCATCAAACTCAACAATACGAAGCTTCAAGAATACAGTGATCTACTGCTATATACTATCGACGTAAACTCCTTGTACACCTCTATTCCTCATGACTTAGGTTTACAAGCGATGGAATGTTTCCTTTTGAAAAGTGACAAAAAAGAGGACCTTAAGATACTTCTATTAGAACTAATTCATTTTATATTGTATCATAGTTATTTCACCTGGCAATATCGATTTCACACCCAACTCTCAGGTACATCTATGGGCAATTGCGCAGCTCCTGCGTATGCAAACCTCTTCATGCATCGATTTGAATTAGATCATATTTTATCAAACCTATCGGGCAAGAAAATCTGATTACCTATTATCGCTATATAGATGACAACTTTCTAATTTGGAAAGACACTGAAAAAGATTTACTTTAAGCTATCAGCAAGATAAATACCAATGATGACCGCATTCAGTTTACACACATTGTGGACAAGAAAAAAAATCTCTTTCCTAGACGTAGAGATCACATTACAAGACCGAGAGCTAATAACAACTGTGTTTACAAAGTCTACGGCCAGAAATATTTTTTTGCATTTTTCTAGTTTTCATCAAATGAGTTTGAAGAAACACCTCCCATACTCACAATTACTCAGGGCTAAATGCATTTCATTGACCGAGGAATTATGGGCCATATGTATGAAGCAGTTTTGAGATCGCATATCCTGCGAATCGCAAAAAAACAGTGTATTCGTTCGCAAAACACAGCTTTGCTATGTAAGAGACACATTCTGTACGCAAAATTGCTAATCGCAAATTTGCAATTCATACTCCTTTGCGATTTATTTGTGAATCGCAAAATGTGACTCAACAATAGCAAATCTCACAATTGTTGAGCTCGCATTTTGCGAATTCGCAAAACAGAATGCATGAAAAAATCGCAAATTGCGATTTGTCAAAATTTGCAATTTACAGAATTGCAATTACCACCAAGTCTGAGCAGGTGGTAACCAGGTGCAAACTATTTAAGGAGGCTTACAATGCAACAGATTTTTTTCCACAATGGCTGGGCTGTATGTGATAGCCAGGAGGCTGCGACTCAGAGCTGCTGCACAGAGAAGGAGACGCCAGGAAAGGATCTTTCGAGCATGCATAACCCTGTTCCAGCGGAATGAGGAGGAGATCCATACAAACTACAGGCTGGATGAAGAGAGCATCCTGGATTTAATAGAGGAGCTCAAACCTATACTTGAACACCCCACACGCAGGACACACACCATCCCCACCCACATCCAGGTCCTGTGCTCACTGCACCTCTTGGCATCAGGTAGCTTCCAGGGGGTGATAGCCTCAGCAGAAGGGGTCTCACAGAGTGCATTGTTGCGCTTTTTCCACATGTTCCTTGATGCTATGGTACAGAGGATAAATCACCACATTCACTTCCCCAGTGTTCTGTGTGAGACTGACCTCTGGTGGCCGGAAGTCGCAGCTGCAGGATCGGAGAGCGGAGAACGGAGAACAGAGCATGGAGCGCAAACCGGAGCTGGGAGCGGGGAGCCAGGAGCCGATAGCTCCCCTCCACCTGCCCATTGCCTGCCTGCTCATTGCCTCCACACTGCTCACATTGCTCCCCACTGGCATCAGCTGAGCACATCCGAAATCCGCAACCGAGCACAGTTGAGGCGTGAAACTGCCGAGCCATGCTGACTGCCCTGTGCGGGTCCTGTGGTCCGCGGCACACACCCTCACTATCGGCGTGCAATTGCACCACACCGCACCGCACCTCAGCGGCCTGTGAGGAGGTGGCGGCTGTGAGCGGTGAGACGGAGAAAAAGTGGCAGAGGGCACTGGTCGTGTCGTGGTGTTAAGCAAGTAGCCCAGCACAAAGGCAAACAACAAGAGCCTGGTAGGGGGCTTCCCCCCCAGCAGAAAGGAGTATGTCAGGCGGTGCGGGACCAGCAGGCTCGGGTGGCAAAACTGTGAGGAGCAAGCATTGGGATGGACACAAGGGGTTTCTGCCTCTCTGCTTAACTCAGATTTTAACTGTCCCCTCCCCTTCCTGCACTTTCTTGATGATCTGATGAACCCCTGTCGTCTGTAGCAGATTCAGCCGACGATTTCAAGAAAGCGAAGCAGAGGAGAGCGCCGAAAGAGCCATGACCTAGGCCCTGAGCATACTTTAGAGCAAACATTAGAGCAAGATAGCAGGCCGGGTACCTGGGCACCTCTCAGCTCTCCTAAACCAGCAAACCCCGGCTCTTCCCTCAAGCCCTTAGTCCTTTAGCTCTTCAGACTCTTGGTGCCTCTCTGATTTCAGTCCGCGTGCTCGCCCATTTAGGAAACCGGAGTGTCTGGATTGCGAAAGCGTGAGAGCCAGCTGCTGAGGACTTGTTGAAGGGTTGTAAATTTATCTACAATCTCTGTGCCTTCAGGCGGACTCATGAGGTCAGGAAGAACCAGGGAGACCCCTGATACCAAATCAAAGGGAAAAAAGGGAAGAATTCAAACCCCAGTGCAAAAAACACTGCCGAGCTAAAGCTCATCACAACCGAGCAGGATCAGGATCCGGATAAGTCAATAGCACAATTGCAAGCTACCCGCGCAACATGCAGCTACCAACCAAAGATTTATACGAAGTTCAGTTTTTTTAAGGAAGCAGGGTCAGCCATTTTTTCCAGCAATAAATCCCTGAAGGGCTTGCAAAAGCCACTGCTACCACTATTATAACCACCACAAATGCAAGCACTTGTTTTAAGCTCTTTGCCCCCAGACAAACATATGGCACCACAGCATCAAGGCCAGCCATCAAAACACAGACATCAGGGCAGCATCCAGAGGAGCCTGATCAAAGGACACAAGCCCCAAGAAATAGCTGACGCTCCGTCACAATTTGCTGACAGAGCGGAAGACTGGGCCTCCAACAAAACCAAGGCCAAGAGCAAAGACAGCATAGATGCATTGAGAGAAGAAGGGGCACAAATCAGCGCCATTAACTCAGGATGCGTCTAAAAAAAAATACAGTTGACAGGGCAGCAGCCAGAGGACTCCGTCTGCAGAACACAAACCACAACAAACAGCTATCACACCACCACAACTTGACACCAGAGTTGAAAACTGGCCCACCGAAAAGCTGAAGGCCAAGCACATACCTGGGGCAGAACTAAGGAGAGAAGAAGAGGAACAAATTAGGGAAATTAATTTCAGCCCCTAAACCAGCATGTCGATCAGAAGTTACAGCGCGCTGATCAAGACAACATATCAAACAAATAAAACACTGTCACCAACTCCAGATCCTCATGTTCATGCCCAAGGTAGTGTGTCTATCCAACTTGGAGGATCATGTGCAGGTTCATGGGACCCAAGCCAGAAAGAAGAAGGCAGGGCAATTATGTCTTACCTAAACACACTAGAATGGGAAGACATGCTCGCAACTTACAATTCTAATCGGAAAGCGTACCCTCACCAAGACACTCCACAGGAGTCCTCCCGGCCAGGACACCAACCTGGCAGAACATAACATCAATAAAAGCACAAAAAAGAAAGAGCTTAGAAAAGAACAAAATACTGGCACTTGGACTTCTCTTTTAAACACAATCCAACTCGCCGCCGAAGCATTGCACTACCAATCAGAAAAGATGGAGATACAACTAACACTTCTGAACACACTGGCAGGTTTTACTGCAGGTATTGACGTAAAACTGGGAAACCTGAATGGCTTGACAACAAGAGCACAAACAAACACCTATCTTAGTTGTAATTGCAACAAGGTTGTCGACAAATTATCTACACTGCCTTCAATGCTAACTGGCCTTATAAGCGATATCCAATACTCAACAGCAGAAAACGCAACAAAAGACCTGGGCACCACCGGAAGCGTAGAGGGAACAACCAAAAGTAAAAAAAACTCGGCATTGTGCTAAAAGACAACCCTGAGGTGCATACTGAGGAGACGGCATGGTCTGGAGATGGAAAATTCCCAAAACTCAACGCCAAACAACGTCGTCAACAAAAAAGGAAAGGGCGTAATCAAAAGTTGCAAACAAACACAACAAAATATTTTTCTATTTTCTCAGGCACTCATAATGAACATGAAACCGACTACTGAGACGCAAGGCTAATACATCAGGCACAACAGCCCCCATCCATTTCTGAACAACCGCAAATAGCAAGGACAAGTATCGAACCTGGAGAAACAAAGGGACAAGGATTGCCACTAAGGGACATAACAGCACAAAAACAAGAACAAAAACAAGAAAAAAGAAAAATGAAAGATTTGTCCATCTTTAAAAACTGACAGTGGCAAGAACAAACACTGGAAAAATCTAAGGAGAGAAATAAGTCTCTCATTCAATGAACCTGCACTTGCAGAGCAAGCACGCGGACAGATGTGCAACTTAGAGCCAATAAGCTTGCTCGAAAGCAAGCAAAAAATCACCAGTGCAAGCTCCAACATAGGGACCAGAAGAGAAATTCATGGATCAACAACTAGGCCAAATCAAGAATTATCATTTAGAGAGATAGAAATGACTATTACACTAACCACAATCAGCCCTAGGTGGAAGCCACCGGAAAAAAGGGAACAGAACAGGGGGCAAGATTCAAAGCAAACTCCTGTCAAGTATATAACACCAAAACTAAATACCAAGAACCCCATGGTAGTAAGAGCAAGTAAGCAATTTGAAATACAGCTCAAAAAACCAAACAACAAATCAACGGCTACAATACAGCTACAACCAGTGTTACAACAAATATCAGAAAGCAGGCAGCAGGAAACAGAGGTTTTGGTCTTCTATCCTCAATACACTTCAAAGGGACAAGAGGACTTGCTAAATCGAGGAAATATCCTCAGAATAATTAAATCTATCTCAAAGCTGGATGGCATAAGGTCAAAGGATCTACTTTCTGTAGAATTCTTACCTGCTGTTAACTGCCAAAGCTCAGAGGCAACAAAGACAACTTGGTCCTCAAGCAAGATTGTAGACTCGATTTTAGCTGAGCTGGAGTTATTTAAAAACTGGGGCATCAATATTGCCCCCTTTCAAAAACCAGCCTACCCTCTCCCATTTCTGAGCATGACAAGCTCAATAATAAAAAAACACCAGACACACTCAAATAGTGTACTCAGAGGTGCATGGGGAAGATCGCCAAATAGGAGCACCAGCAGCCAATGGGATCGACCAGATCTATGGTCGAAGGCAGTCACTCATCCAAAACAAGGCCCAACAAGGGAAGTATTGTCTTGCACGATCACCATACGCTCCAAGGAGGACTGACGCTACCCACAAGATAGAGTCCACAGCAGGGGAAAGGAACCAACCCTAGGCCTATGCTCGTGGAACATCAGTGGTTTAGCCACAAAAATAGAAGATCCAGAGTTTCTGAACTACATCTCCCTCTTTGATATAATAATTTTGCAAGAAACTTGGCTCAAGGACCCATGTTGGGAATTAGTTGGCTTAACCCTTTTCCTTTTTTCTCTTCAGTCCTCTCTCTATGGGCATGCATCATAGAAGACCAGGTCAGCTGGTGTAGCACCTTCGAATCAGCATGCTTCATAAAAAAGCCTGTAGCTGTTGTTCCCTGCTTGGTTTCTTTACCCGGTCAGCAAGTGTGGGTTCCTTTCCCTTCCGGTGGCTCGAGTTGTTGTGGGTACCTTTGGAATCCTTCCACATTGGTGTGTTGGTGTCTGCAGGATTGCGGGCATCGCTCAGCTGAATTCTGGGCTGTTGTCCTGTTTGTTGCGAAACCGTGGGAAGTCCTGTTTTGTCCCATTTAGCAAGGAAGTGCTGAGTTGCTGAACGAAGTTTGTTTCAGTATACGGCTGTGTGCTGTAGCCTCGGTGGATTCCCGACATGAAACATCCTGGACTTTATTAACCTATCACCCCATTATGTGTTTTTTTTCTATGTATTCACGGACTTGGCGTTCTAGTAGCTTTTTTTGCACTTACTTTTTGATGTGGCCACAGTTTATCGTGTTTTGTCACTTCGGAGGAGCTATTTTTGGACAAAAGTTGTTTTAAGGGTTTTTTTAATGTCTTTTGACTTTTTTCCCTGCATGTCTTGGCGGGAGTATATTTACTCTTCTGATACAGACATCACTCGTATCTGCCTTCATATGACACGACTGGAAAGCGGCAAATCACAGATATAATACAGATAAGGAGGGTTACGGTGCTGTTCACGCAAATAACTGTTGATGTATGTCCATAGGGAGATTGACAAATACAGTGTGTTACTCTAATACATATATTGCTGTTTGTCTATCAATACAGGTACAGAGGTTGCTAATCACTTGTGAGGATTGAACAGGTGGAACTCAGACGAGGCGTATTGTGTCTTCCCTTCTCATATTTCTCCCACCCTCTCCCTGTGCTCAGATAGCAAGTTTACTGTTTATTGTTCAGTAACTGCTGTCGGAGTGGGGGTAGTGGACTGGGCTTATCCTCGCTTCCGCAGTGTTGTGCAAGGTTGGGCGGTAATCTGACAACCCACAGCACATCGAGGGTTTTACATGCTTCACCAGCTACTGGGACCAGCACGTTTCTCAGGAGGATTGGATACCTATATCTTTACAACAACAATAGCTTCAGCAATCCTCATGGACTCAATGATAAGTGCAACACTAGCAGCCAAAATTAGCACTGTCCTTGATGGAATAGAATTGTCGGTCTGCATAATCAATTCGTATGTACATCCAAAAAGCAAAGCGAAAGACTCGACCAAAATTACCAACCAATTGGCCGAGTACGCTACTGAGATGGAAAATCCACTATTCATCCTGACGAAACCTAAACCATTATCTCATTGGCTCTGCAGAAGGGGAGGAGGTACTGGCTTTAACTAGAATTTACAACATACCTTCACCTAGTGTCCCACTAGACAATAGTCGCTTTCTTGACGACTTAGAACATCATAACCTTCCTGCATTGAACAGTAGATTTCCGGCAGACTCTCCTCCAGTTAATTCTTTTTACTCCACAACAACAAGCTCCATACTGGATTACACCTTTGCAAGCCTCGCGCTGTGCCCATATATTCTTGGGTTCAGAATGGGCAATATGGGCGACAGCGATCATCGCCCCCAGGAATTTCATATAACAGCATCTATGCCGAGCTTAATCAGGCCAGATACATCTATGGGGCCAAGCCATACCTTAAATCAAAATAGGATCAAATGCACGACAGCCAATACTAACCTCCAGACTGAAGCTGCAATACAACTTTTCAATATGCAAGCATCGACCACAGATGGCCATATTACTTACTGGGGTTCATCGCCACACTGCTAAAAAAGCTTGCAGTTACTCCCCCCTCAAAAGACATCCTTCGAAAAGAGGGAAGTAACAACAACTTAAAGAAAGAGCAGAGAGTACAGTTAAAAATACTCAAAAGATCGATAAATTCGACTCTGCACGAGTTGAGAAGATCCCCTGGGAACACTAGCGTACGAGTATCTTTGAAACATCAAAGGGCAGTGCTCAAACAATTAAAATGGAATATCAAGAGAGACGGCGAGAACAAAGTCTGGGCTAAACTCTTGTACAATATAAATAGTAACAACAGTGCCCGCTTTTGGAAAACAGTTAACGGGATCATGCGTCCACAACACAAAGGTATAGGGTCTCACATCTCCGAAGCGATTTGGATAAAAGAGTCCAAATGGTCACCTTCCTGCATTGAACAGCAGATTTCCGGCAGACTCTCCTCCAGTTAATTCTTTTTACTCCACAACAACAAGCTCCATACTGGATTACACCTTTGCAAGGCTCGCGCTGTTCCCATATATTCTTGGGTTCAGAATGGGCAATATGGGCGACAGCGATCATCGCCCCCAGGAATTTCATATAACAGCATCTATGCCGAGCTTAATCAGGCCAGATACATCTATGGGGCCAACCCATACCTTAAATCAAAATAGGATCAAATGCACGACAGCCAATACTAACCTCCAGGCTGAAGCTGCAATACAACTTTTCAATATGCAAGCATCGACCACAGGTGGCCATATTACTTACTGGGGTTCATCGCCACACTGCTAAAAAAGCTTGCAGTTACTCCCCCCTCAAAAGACATCCTTCGAAAAGAGGGAAGTAACAACAACTTAAAGAAAGAGCAGAGAGTACAGTTAAAAATACTCAAAAGATCGATAAATTCGACTCTGCACGAGTTGAGAAGATCCCCTGGGAAGACTAGTGTACGAGTATCTTTGAAACATCAAAGGGCAGTGCTCAAACGATTAAAATGGAATATCAAGAGAGACGGCGAGAACAAAGTCTGGGCTAAACTCTTGTACAATATAAATAGTAACAACAGTACCCGCTTTTGGAAAACAGTTAACGGGATCATGCGTCCACAACACAAAGGTATAGGGTCTCACATCTCCGAAGCGATTTGGATAAAAGAGTCCAAATGGTCACCAGCTGGATTCCAGAGAGACAACGGGAAACAATTGCTTCAGAGAAATGGGAGCAGGTCTATCCAGACACAAAAATCAATCCTTTGGAGGCAGCGAGGCACCAGCAGTTAGACTCAATTAAAAAACAGATAGCCAAAGGCAGGAAAGAAGGTGCCCCGGGACGAAATGGCATTCCACCTGCCCTTTATAAAGCAAAGAGCAAAGAGTGGGCGGACATACTGCAACCTCTATTCCTGGAAATCAGGCTGATAAACGGAATTCCAGAATCCTGTAGGGGCTCTACAATAGTCCCAATCTACAAAAAATGAGACAAGGCTGATCCAAACAACTACCACCTAGTAACAACAACAACAACAAAGCTAAATATTTTGCAGGCACCATATTAGAGGAGCTTACACTTTGGGCTGAGTCAAACCAAGTAATACCGCTGAACCAGACCGGCTTCCGTAAAACAGCTGGAACATCAACAAATATTCTCACTTTCTCATTAATAATTGACGCAGCAAAATCATCTAAGATTCCTCTACATTTGTGTTACATTGACTTCAATGTTGCTTTAGACAATATAGAGAGAGGCAGACTGTGGGGGAAATTGGCCCGATGGGGCATACCACAGACTACTCTAAATATGCTTATGCTCTTACACACGGATACCTGGGTGCAGGTGAAAATAGGAGGCGGTACTCATCTGTCCTCAAAAGTGCCCACTGCAAAAGGATTGAAACAGGGATGCGTGCTTGCGCCAACCTTGTTTAATTTTTTCATGCAGACCTCCCAAAAGTGCTTGATGCCTTCAACTTCCACTCACCAAGGGTAGGTGGGAAAACTTTGACCAATTTTATGAATGCAGATGAAGTAGTGCTGCTCAGTCACACTTACATCGGCTTCAACGACTACTGACTGAAATGCAGAAATAAGCCACAGAAAATAACCTAAAAATAAATCTTAGCAAGACAAGGACAATGTCAATAAACAATAAAAAGAACCCACAGAAGATCTGGTTCCTCTGCGGTACAAAAATGGACCCAGCTTGTGAGTACAAATATTTGGGAGTTACATTCGACAAAGAAGGGTCTTTTGTGCGTCAGAAACAGGGAATAAGAAGGAGAGGCTTATTGATCACCATGACGATGAAAACCTGGCAAATCAACTGATGGGCCCAACTTTGACCCTGTTACTGAAGGCAATTCAGGCCAAACTGCTCCCCTCAACCACCTATGGTAGTGAGGCAATGCGGGGAAGAGATGCTAAACACCTGGATAGTACGCAGGTTAAAGCCTATAGAACCATGTTCTCCCTCGCGCTTTACACATCACCGGCTCAAATAAGACTGGAGTTTGGCCTACAAAAACAAGTTTTAGCCAGGTACGGGACATACATCATCTGCTGGCATAAGATAAGAAGCGCCACTACAAACACGCTAAACTATCTGCTGTGGTGCAACATAGAACACAGGGATTTCTCTGAGGCGAGAAATCATCTTCGGCTAGCCTTGGAAGTCACTAAACTCTCTGATCTTTGGGATGCACAATTTGGTCACCCCAACTTCAAAAAATGAGTTTGGAAAAATGTAAAATCACTCTCCTTACTGGAGGATAAGGCGATTTTCTCAAAAAAGATCTCACACATGCATGACTCTAAACTCCTACAAATCACTAACTCCACAAGCATACTTTAATCAGGGCTAGCCCAAAGTCATGAAATTGAATTCTTGAAGCACAGACTAGGGATTCTTCCACGTACTGGGCACTTACCACCATGGCTGAGGAAAAATGAACAAGATACTTGTAGGCTGTGTAACTCCAACAATGGTGACATCCTTCATGTAATCTGTCTATGTGAAGAGCTGCACCAAGCTCGGCAACAGCTCCTTAAAGATCAATTCAAGAAGAAAGGCATCCGCACCAGAAAGCAAGTGGGACTGGCCTGCTTAAACCCGTCAAACACCAAACTAAATTGCAGATTTGTAAAATTTCTGATGGCGGTCGAACAGAGAATGCCAAAAACAGTGAAAAATGCTCTACAAAATCCACCGACCCAAGCCGACCAGCAGATGGACAAAAGGACTTAGTGGAACCTTATCAAAGATGTACATTTAGCACCAGGGGGACAAATTGTGGAATAAGAAGAGTCCATGTGGAAAACACAACAAATGGTCAAGCTGGATGAGAGCAAGTGAAAACTGTGATAAGCACTTTCCAGCAGTCAGTGTATAAATGTATGTCTTTAATCATCTCCATTGAACTATCATTTTAAACTGTAATGAATTTCTCACTCTTTGACGTTTTATTGGTTTTAAACAAGGATGTTTTCAGAATCTTGAAATATTTTATTGCAATAGTTTTAATTAACTATGCAAAATAAAAACAAACTTGAAACTTGAAACATCCACTTCCCCAGCACACCACATGCACTAGACCTGACGAAGCACGAGTTCTATCAAATTGCACAATTTCCCCATGTCATTGGATACATAGTTGGGACACATGTTGCCATATCCCCCCTCCCAGAACGAGTATATGTTCAGGAATCTCAAATCCCACCATTCCCTGTACATACAGGTGGTGTGTAATGCCAAGCACATTATCACTGACATCGTCGCAATATACCCAGGCAGCACACACAACGCTTTCATCTTCCACCACAGTGGGATACACCATCGACTCACAAGTTTGGTGAGGGATATCTACTAGGTAATTGCATTTGTTCAAAGGACACACTAGTAAAGTACAGCATTGGCAGGACAGTGTTTAACCATATTCCTCCCACCCCAAAGGTGACAGTGCGTATGTGGTCCGTAAACTCATACTGACTCCTTACCTGAATCTTTCCAACGCTGGGGAGCGGAGGTACAACAGTGCTCACATAGCAACCAGATGTACCATTGAGCGGACCTTCGGAATACTCAAGAGCAGATTCAGATGACTACGTAAGAGTGGAGGGGCACAACAATACAGCCCCCAAACCTGTTGCAAGATAGTGGGAGCATGTGCCATTCTGCACAACATCACCACCAGGAAAGGCACACCAGTGGAGCTCAATGAATCAGATTAATCAGATAAGGAGTGGCCAGCACCAGGACGCATGCCAGCCGGTGTAATTGATACAGCTGCTGGGCGCCAGAGGCGAGACGAGATCACGCAGAACTATTTCTAGGTAAGAAAACTTGGCACAACACTAAATATCAATTACAAGACTGTGTTGTATTTCCTTTAGTACAGGAATAATATCGGCACACAGCCTGTGTAGCACAAAATGTACTGTTCAATGCCCAGCACATGTTAGGATCACAGTGCGAATGAAAAATCTGGACCAAGTGTCTGTGTACACTTGGTTGATGCACCCATCTCCTTGTCCAAGTCTGAGCACCTCAACTGCGGTGCTGTCAACCCGTAGCCCCTAGCTGCGGGTGCACAGTGCCCTCCTCAACTGTCCCAGAAGCCCTTCTGTGACGCACACTAAGGCACCTATCTGGGGGGGGGGCAGGGGTGTAATGCTGCTCCTGCCAAATTGTGCGTCCTCAGTGGAGAAGTGTGGCTCAATGGTTAGAGCAGGCAGACCTTGATGCAGAGCTCTGGCCAGGGACCAGGGTTGCAGAGCTCTGGCCAGGGACCAGGGTTCGATTCCCGCCTCGGCGGGTCTCCGGCTCATTAATTCCCCTGACTGGATATTCTCGCCTCAGTGCCTGTTCTGATCATGGGTCCCACGCTGCAACTCTGGGCAATAGCTTGCTTAGTCTCCACAACGGCCCCAAAAGCGCTGGGATGCCTGGCTGCACCTGGGGGTTGCCCAGGAGTGGACATTTCCCAGGAAAGCCAGGAAGGGTTCCTAAGCGGTATACGGACAGCGCCGGGACACCTCCGGTGGAGGTAGCTGTGCGCTTTACAAATTCCGACATTTACATTTATCTTTTCGAGTGAGGACTTCTGGGCCAGTAGTGTGAGCTGCCCGCAGCTCATCCACAGCACATGTCACCTGTACCAGGTCCCTTGTCACATCCTGGTACATGTGTGCCACCTCACGCTGCATACTTATGTTGCGCCGTGACAGACACATTGATCGCTGAGGAAAGGCAGTTGACCGCCCTGGTGTAGAGGTCAAGGCGCTGCATCTCTCTGTGCCTAGCAGCACGATCCACAGTCACTTCAGCACAGAGTGCCTCCAGGGCACCCATCATGCCCATGAAGCCAACAATGATTTGCCTCTGTATTGACCTACTATTTCTTGTCTGCAGGCACTGGACTTCCAACATGTGCCCCTCCAGCCCTCTGAAGACTGTGGCCTCTCCTGGGACTGCTGCACTGGTGGATGCACATGCTCTGCGACTGGATGGGAGTGGTGGTATTGGATCAGCGCGTGCTCGAGCACGGTGTTGTGGCTCTGACTGTCCCGGGACTGGTTGGACTAGTGTCCTGGGCTTCCTCCTCCAGGGGGGCCAATGGTGGCACTGCATTCCGCCTTCTGCATTTCGGTGGGATGACTGTGCTGCCCTCCTCTTCCATTTCCTCCTCCTCCTCTTGCCCAGTTGCCTCTGGGTTAAGGGATTCATCCTCGCCTCCACTGTCTGTTACCCATGTTTCTGATGGTGCTGTGGACGTAAATGCAGTGATCCCTCACCTCCACTCTTACTCTCTCAGTGTGGTTGTGAAACTCAGGTGCAGCATGGGTAGTCACATTTCCTGGTTGTGATGTCATGAAGCTGCCCCTGAGTTTCCTATTCTTTAATTTGCGAATTTCACAATTCTGTGATTTTTTAGAATAAGGAGTCGCTATTTGACATGTCGCAGTGGAAATAGCAATTTTTTCGGAAGCACTATTTTTTTCCCGATTTTTTATTTACATACCGTTTTATGATTCTCAATTTGTGATTCATGAAAAGTGGCAAAATGGAAATCGCAAAAAGGGAGTTTGATACATATGGCCCTATATCTTGAGAACAAAGCCAAAATTAAAAGTATAGAGAATATCCTGAATCCATCTTGAGACAAGCAGAAGAAAGAGGTGGCGTGAAAAACAGAACAGAAATACTCAAATTTAACACAGGTAAAAAGAATAATGAAGACAGAATGGTATTTGTGTCTATATATCCGACAAAAAGCCCAAAAATCAAACAAACTATTCGTAAATATTGGCCTCTTTTGCAGCCGGAAACTGACTTCAAGGGAATATTTAATCAGTTCCCCATTTTTGCCTACCAATGACCGAAGAATTTGCAACAACTTCTGCATATGAAAGCGGATAATATTGACCAAACACGCACAGGTACTATTCCATGCCACAATTATGGCAGCTGCAAAAACATAATAAGAGGGACAACTCTGATGCACACTACCCAATGGACTCCTATCAAGTTACAAGTGACTGCCACATGTGACACCAGTAATGTAGTGTACCTGCTGAAATGCCCTTGTGGATTACCCTACATAGGGAAAACTGAACGGAAAATTAAAACACGTTTAAAAGAACATAAAAGTAATATCCGATTGAAGTATCTATAATCGACTGTGGCAACACACTATTTTGCCATGAATCACAACAGTAGTCAATTGAGATTTTTGATATGTAACCGAGGCACAAGAAAACAGAACAAAAAAAGGTGAAAAATAAAAAAAGGGGGCAGGGTAGAAAGACCCTGACCCCCTAGGTCTGCTCAGGGACCCCCAGGGCCAAAAAAGCATATTTTTTTAAAATCTACCGAATTCGTGCTGGGTCCGCAAATCGCGAAAATAAAAAAAACGCTTCTTTGTATTGAAGCTCCCAGGTGGGCCAGGTCCCGAGGGCAGTGAAAACAATGTGTGGGGGGCCCCCAAACCCCCCACACTGCCCCAGGGACCGCAACCTCCCCGGGGCAAGAATATTGAGTTGTGGGGGCGTGTAGCCCCCGCCGCAACCCCGAGGACTGCCACCCTCTGGGGCTTCTCTTTCAATGTGTGGGGGGCCTCCAAGGCTACCCCAAGCCCAAGAGACCACCACCCCGGGACTTTTATTGATTATTTAGCGGGGACACACGGCACCCCTGCTACCCCAGGGACCGCCTCCTCCCCGGGACACTAATATTCAAATGCGGGGGTCCGTTACAGACCCCCAAGTCCCGGGGACCACCACCTCCCTGTGCATTAGGTGGGAGGGGGGCTGCGCAGCCCCCTTCCTGGAGCCCTCCATGGCCCTGGGGACCGCCACCCCCCAGGGCCAGCTATAGCAGTGTCCCGGGGTACCCACCCCCGGGACACTGCTGTTAGCAATGACAGCGAGGGAGCAGTGTGGCTCCTGCCCTGTCATTGCAAGCTGCTTTGCTTCATTGAAGCGAGAGCAGGGAAACCTGCTCTCGCTTCAATGAAGCAAAGCAGAATTGCTTTTCCATAAGGGGAGCTGCATGTTAGCAGCTCCCCGTGTGGAAAAGCAATGCCGGCTCCCGCAGGAGGCGGGGAGCCAGCGGTACCATAGGGGAATTGGGATCCCCCCACGGTCCCCAACAGATAGGGCCAGCCCCTGGGGATGGGGTCCCCGAGGCCAGAAGTGGCCCAGGAGGAGGGCACGCAGCCCCGTCCCCTACATTTTTTTTTAAGGAAAGGCCAGCCCTCTGGGATGGGGTCCCTGGGGCCATAAATGGTCTTGGAAGGGGGACAACGCGGCCCCCCTCTAAATAAATAAGACTAAAAAAATACTGGCCATGCCCGGGAGATAGGGTCCCCAGCGCCAAAAATGGCCTTGGGAGGGGGGCCTCGCGCACCCCCTTCCAATAATTATTTTTAAAAAAGCATGGCCATGCCCCGGGGGATGGGGTCCCCGAGCCCATAATTGGCCTCGGGAGGGGGGCTGCATGACCCTCTTCCCGTTTTTTTTTAAAAGGGAAAAAAAAGCAGGCCCTGGGAGATGGGGTCCCCAGGGCAATAATTAATGTAAAAGAAAGGGGGCCACACAGCCCCCCTTGTAAAATAAAAAATGAATTTAAAAAACGGCATTGTGGTTAGGCCCCGCCCCCTCCCTGCAGCACTCAGCACATGCGCCCCCGGCACTTTGTAAGTTGGGGAATTAATTCCCCTTGAATACTGAGGGTCTCTGGGGGCCAACTAGCCCACTAGGTACGTCCAGTATGCGCCAGGGAGCTGTGTTGTTGAGAGGTGTTCAGAGGCCATGCCCCTTTTTACACCTCTCTGCAACGCAGCTCTGTGGCGCTTACTGGAGGTGCCTGGTGGGCTAGTCAGCCCTCAGGGACCCTCAGGACTCAATGGGACTTAATCCCCCAATTTACAATGCGCCAGGGGGTGCGTTTGCACAGTGGTGCACGGCTTGACATAGCAAGTGTGCAAACGCAGCCCCTGGCACATTGTAAATTTGAGGGATTAAGTCCCCGTCAATCCTGAGGGTCCCTGGGGGTGAACTAGCCCACCAGGTAACTCCAATATGCACCAGGGAGCTGCGTTGCAGAGAGGTGTTCAAAGACCACGCCTCTTTTTACAGCTCTCTGCAACGCAGCTCCGTGGTGCTTACTGGAGGTTGCTGGTGGGCTAGTTGGTCCCTAGGAATCCTCATTACTCAAGGAGATTTAATTCCCCAATTTACAACACTCCAGGGGATGCATTTGCACAATGGTGCAGGGAGAGGGTGTGGCCTGATGGGAAAAGTGTGCAAACGCGCCGTGTGGCACGTTTTAATTTGTGAATTAAGTCCCCTTGAATCCTGAGGGTCCCTGGGGGCCAACTAGCCCACCAGGTACGTCCAATAAGTGCCACAGAGTTGCACTGCAGACCGGTGTAAAAAGGGGCTTGACCTCAAACCACCTGTCTGCAACGCAGCTCTGTGGCGCTTACTGGAGGTACCTGGTGGGCTAGGGGACCCCCAGGGACCCAAAGGATTCAAGGGGAATTAATCCCCCAACTTAAAACCTGCCAGGGGGCGCGTTTGCACAGTGATGAAGGGAGGGGGCGGGGCCAGATGTGACATGTGTGTCTTATACAATTACTCCACCAAAACCCAAGCACTTATAAATTCACCATACACCTTCCGTGTAGCACTCTAATCGTCCTGTCACTACCCATGCACTCATGCAATGGCCCATGCACTAACTCATGCACTACTACAATACCCTGGAAGTACCCATGCAGTCCAGCCATTGCCCTGTCACTACCCATGCACTCCTCCAATCACCCAGCATGCACCATGTACTTATCCAATCACTCCGCCAAAACCTAAGCACTTATAAATTCACGATGCACTCTCCTTGCAGTACTCTAATCATCAACTTAGTAAGTACCCATGTACTCATGCAATGACCCAGGCACTAACTCATGGCAAATACAGAGGAGGTCATGCTAATCACAGGGGTACCCCAACGCATAGTGTTCCCTAGTGTATGTAGGTGTTTTCACTGTATTCTAAGTATCTTTTGGCATAGCACTGGCTCCGGTCATGGTTCGTCAGTCAGTTACCACCAGTACCCGTCAGTAAAAAGTTGGGGGCACAGTAGGACTTTCTGCTCCTCTGTTGGTTCTTTCTGCACATCTCTTGCTTCTTCCAGCACCTTTCTCATCTTTCTGGACTTCTATTGCCTCTTTCTGCATTTGTTTTGCTTCTATCTGCACTTATCTTCTTCTTTCTTCAAATGTACTAACTTTGTAGGCAGAGTTAGAAATAATCATTTAAAAAACCTTTGACATTCACTGAGAAATCATAGGTTTCAGGCACGTTATAGTTAGAAATTAGCATTTAAAAAAACTTTGAAATTCACTGAAAAAACCATATGTTTCAGGCACATTATAGTTAGAAATTAGCATTTAAAAAACCTTAGAAATTCACTGTAAAAACCATAGGTTTCAGGGACATTATAGTTAGTTGGACATTTCACTCATACAAAACCATAGAAATTCCCGGTTATAGTTAGTTCAGCTAACTATAACTCGTGCCCCCGCAATGCACTGCTGATGACTTCACATATTACATCATTCATGACATGGTCAGTGACATCACTGATGACATCACTGATGGCATCTCAAATGACATCATTTTTTTTTTTTTGGTTTTTTTTTTTTTTTGTTCAAAAACCTTTATTTGAGCAAGCATAGAAAAATACAAGAATGGGCCTACAACCTCACGGGCTGGCCGCTAATAATAAGGCACAAGGAATAAATTAGAAATGTACTCCCGTGGTCAGGCACAAATCAAGTACCAAGCATTACTCCCAACATATCACAGAGCATATTGAATTTAGTTTTATACAAAAAGAAAAACAAACACTAAAAAGGCGAATGCACAGTAATCAAGGTCAGCCCAAAGAACGGAGGGGATGGTCAACACTCAGGAGAACATACCAAGAGCCCTGATGCTCTAACAAGGTCGGGGGGGGGGGGAGCAGCGGGGAGAATCGGAAATTCACAAAACAGTATGAAAAGGTTCCGGGAACGCTCGCCTAGGGAGATAGGACAACATCAGTAGTGCCTACAAGGGGAGGGGTACAGATATCCCCACGATATTCATTCCACTGGCCCCAAATCTTCGTCCACGCCCTGGGTCTGCCCCTGGCCACATATACAGTCTTCTCACGAAACATGGACCAGTCCATGTTGTCCTCCCATTTCGAGACCTCAGGGGGCCTGGATGCGCCCCAGAGTTGCGCAATATCCCGTTTCGCAATCATGTAACCCAAGGTAGCCCATCTGGTCTGGGCTACAGAGTAGTCAGTGGGCTCCCACACATTCAACAGACACCGTCGTGGCTCCGGCCGCAGGGCAACACCAGTCACAGCAGTCATCACCTCAAGCACAGCAGTCCAGTAGGCCGCCACAACTGGGCATTCCCAAAGAATGTGTAAAAAAGTAGCACTCGACCCACAACCACGCCTACATAACCCACCAGACGCGGACCAGTAACATACACTCGATGAAGGATTTTAAGTTGAACCAAACGGAGACGGGCAGGAATGGCTACCTCCTTGGGAGAAGAGAGTGCCGATTGCCAATCCTCGTCGTCCAGTTCCAACCCATCGCCGACCCAAACCTGCCGAAGTCGGACCAATAAGTCCGCCCGATTATTGATCAGCTTCTTATAGATCAGGGAAATAGTGCTATCAGGCAGGTGCCCATCAAGGACACGATCTTCGAGGGGGGAAGACTCGGGCAGGGCCTCATCAGGAGTCAAGACTGAGGCGAGGGCGTGTCGGACCTGCAGATAACGAAAAAATTCCCTACCATTCAAACCGTATTCCGCCTGGAGGGCCTGGAACGACTTCACACTACCTTTCGAACAGACATCACCCACCTTACATATCCCAATCATATCCCAGCGGTCGAAGCCCTTAGTAGACCAGAGACACCCCAAACGTTCCGAGGCATAAAGCGGCGTCGCCAGTGTCATTCGATCCTCCCATCCCAAACTCACATTCGCGGCTCGCCACACAAATACTGCAATCCTAGACGGGCTCACAAGATGGCGCCCGGCTGATCGAGAATAAAGCGCTCTATTAAAGTCCCCACCCGGCAGCTGGAGTCTATCCATCTCGAATGCAGGATTCCGACCCGGTGAAAACATCGCGTGATTAATAGCAGACAACTGGGAAGCCCAATAATATCGCTTGATATCGGGGAGCGCCATGCCCCCGTCGTACCAAGGGATGGTGAGTTTCGCGAGGGCAATACATGGACGCCCGTCGCAAATCAATTGCCTTTGAAGACTCTCGATCTCTCGGAAATAGGTCTTGGGGATGTCGTCATAGGAATTCTGGAGCGCATAGAGGAACCGCGGCAAGGACATCATTTTAAACAGAGCCGCCCTGCCCAGAGGAGACAAAGGAAGCTTACGCCAACGGGCCACGTCCAGTCGCAATCTAAGCAATGGGGGGAGGAGATTACGCTCAAATCGGAGCGAGGGGTCCAGCGTAATGAAAATCCCTAAATATTTGAAGCCAGACTGGACCACCTGGATAGGAAGTCTGCTCGGCAATGGGGGTAAAACACCCGAAAGAACATACACGCAGGACTTGGCCCAGTTAATAACGAGGCCTGAGTTGGCACCAAATGAAGTGAGAACATCAAATAAAACAGTCAGAGATTTACGCGGGGAGGTGAGATATAAAAGAATGTCGTCCGCGTAAAGCGAGACGCGGTCCTCAAAGTCCGGTGACCAGCGAATCCCCTTGAGCGAAGGCTCCCACCGAAGCCATGCAGCTAATGGTTCCAAGGCGAGTGCAAAAAGCAACGGAGACAAGGGGCAGCCCTGACGGGTACCCCTGCCAAGGGTGAAAGGGGTCGAAACTCTACCATTTACCACTACTTGCGCCAAAGGTTCAGCATATAATAACTTAATCCAACCAATAAACTCAGGCCCGAAACCAAATTTCTCAAGAGCAGCCCAAAGATAAGGCCATTCCACCGTGTCAAAAGCCATTGAGGCATCCAACGATGCCAAAATGGCCGGCTCCGTCAGAAGCCCCGCCCTCGCAATCGCACCGTGGAGACGACGTAGGTTAAGAGCCGTGTTGCGATGCGGGATAAATCCGGATTGATCTGGATGGACCAAGCCACTAATGACCGTCAGGAGGCGGGACGCCAGGAGTTTCGCCAATACCTTGGGCTCAACATTCAGCAGGGATATGGGCCTATAGGATGAACAAAGGTCCCGCGGTTTACCATCCTTGGGGATGACAACTATCGTGGCCAGTCGCTGATCATATGGGAGAATACCCCGTTCCCGGGACTCCAGAAACATGGCGCGAAGATACGGCGCCACTCTGTCGGGACGCAACTTGTACAGTTCAATTGGCAACCCGTTCGGGCCCAATGCTTTGCCCGAACGGAGTGAACGGATGGCAGTAGCTATCTCATCAACAGTAAAGGGGGAATCCAACGCCACACGATCCAAATCGGAGACACTGGGCAGAGCTATATCACGCAATAGAAGGCGAGAGTCAGCCACATCTCTCACAGACACAGGGGTATATACTACACGGAAATACTCAGCAAAACAATCAACTATGCCAATCGGGTCCGTCACACTCTCACCACTCGAAGACTGAATCACGGGCACCACACGATTAGCTCTCTCCTTCTTATCCAGCCATGCCAGCAATTTACCCGCTTTGTCCCCCACATCATACAAACGACCCTGTTGCTCCCGAAACATCACTTTAGCAGCATCCGTGACCATAGATTTATAGGCAAATTGTTTCAGACCCAGGGCGTGGAGTTTCGCAGACGTGACACCCGATTCCAAAGCATCCTCCAATGCAGAAATCTCTCCCTCAAGGTCCACCACCTCCCTATTCGTCGCCCTCTTAGCTTCAACAATAAGGGAGAGGGCCTGCCCTCGAATCACCGTCTTAAAGGCCTCCCACAGGGACACCGCTGAGGAAACCGACCCCTCGTTATCCAGAAAATATGCGTCCAAAGACTGAAGCAAAAGGCTGCGGGTCTCGGGGGAGGTAAGGTACCACGGATTGATGGGCGCCACCCGGCCCACTGCCTCCACTCCAACCTCAAAACGGAGCCAGAGCGGAGAGTGGTCAGAAATACCCCTGGGTAGGTGTACAATCTCACGCACCGCTGGCGACTGAGCCGCAGGCATCAGGAAATAATCCAGTCTAGACAGACTCCCATGGGCCCCAGAGTGAAAGGTGTATTGAAGCTGAGTAGGATGCAAAAGCCTCCAGCAATCCACCAAGCCAAAGGTATCCAAAAACCCACCCAACCACTGTTGGGCCGCAGGAGTATCTCTAGGGGGGTGGCGATCGTGGAGACCGGAGAACACCGAATTAAAATCACCAGCCAGAAAGAGAGTACTATCAGGGAGGTCCAACAACACACGGCCCAAATCGGAAAAGGTAGAGGTCTTCAAGCCGGGGGGCACGTAAACAGTAAATAGGGAGAGGGCACGACCCTCATAGCGACCCACAAGGACAGCATATCGCCCCCGATCATCCTGAATCACATCATCAATAGCTAGGGGGAGGGAAGCCCGAACAAGGATACCCACACCCCTAGAACCCGAGGTAAACCCCGAATGTGCTACGAGGCGATAGCCCCACCTATTCATCGCATGACAAACATTGCCTACCAAATGAGTCTCCTGCAGGAAAACAATATCAGGAGATAAACGTCGTATACATTTCAACACCACACTCCGTTTGATGCGATCCCCCAGACCGTTAACGTTCCACGAAACAAATCTCAACCCGCTACCCCCCATCCCACCCAGCAAAGCCAAAACCCCCCACCAATGCGCATGACACAAGAAACATCTTCAAATACAGGATAAAGTCGCCTTGAGAACAGAACACACAAACAACGAACTTCCCAACCACCCACCCCCCAAATAACAAGAAAACACCCCCCACCCTGCACCCCTGCAAAAAGCTAAAAAGCCACCCCAACCTGCAGTGTGCCTGTCGCCCAAGAACCCCTATTCTACACAAAGACCCCGGAAGAGGAAAGGCTCCGTCCCACCCGCCACCCCGATCAAGACCAATAACGAGAAAAGAACATACATCAAATCACATAAGCAGTAGAGGAACGTAGGCATACACTCCTGGAAAGAGTTATTCAAAACAAGGCACCAGGCAAAGACGAAATGTTCAGCTCTCTACACCACCTTCAGCACCGCCCGGGTGGACATCGGACTCAGTCTCAGGAGGTCGGCCAGGCAAGGAGTCCAGCCAGTCATTCACAGCATCCGGCCGATCAAAGAAGAAAGTTCGGTCATTATACTCAACCCGCAGCCTGGTCGGAAAAAGCATAGCGTAGCGCATCCCCATGTCCCTAAGACGCTTCTTGGCACCACGAAATCCCATCCGCTGCTTCTGGACCTGTTGGGAAAAGTCCGGATAAAAGTTCACCGTGGCATTCTCAAAGGCCACCGGGCCCTTCACCCGTGATGCCTGCAGGATAGCGTCCCGATCCCTATAGTGGAAAAGTTTTGCAACAATAGGTCTCGGCGGGGCACCTGGCTTACCCTGGCCCCCCGGAACACGATGTGCACGCTCCACTGTAAAGAATTTACTACGGCCAGATGGAGAAAGGTGGTTTTGGATCAGGTCTTCAACCAGGAGATCAACCGAGTGGGATTCTGGATTCTCCGGAACACCAACCACGCGAACATTACAGCGACGTGCCCTGTTCTCAAAATCTTCCAAGCGCCGGGTCATGAAATCGTTCACCCTACGGAGATTGCCAATCTCCGTCTGTATCTCAGAGACGTCCGCCGTGAGGCTGGATGATTTGATGTCCAATGACTTCACCTTTTCGTTCGTTTTCGAGAGATCGGCTCGAATTAAGTTCACATCGATGGCCACGGTGTCAATTTTGTGGGCCAAGGTTTCATATTGTTGGCCTATCGACTCCCTCATGCCAGAAATGGCGCCCATGATGTCCTGCAAGGAAGGCTCCGTCGACGCATCCACGACGTGGTCAGACGCACTGGGACCGGGCAGGGCAGCTCCGGGGGACCCCTTAGAGTGGGTATAACGGTCCATGACGTTAGATTGGACCGGACCCCCGCGCAGAGGTGCCTTCGTCTTCTGCGTCTCCCGGCCCCCTCTGCCCGCCATTTCGGAGATGCGTCACAAGGAGATTCACCAGGGTCAACGGACCGGGCACCAGAAAGGGAGGCCTCGGGACCAAAGGACCGCAACAAGGGTACCACTAGGAAAGGGACAGCCAAATAGGAGAATAGTCCAGCCAAAGGCCCGACAGCCGACTCGTGCCCTGGACCCAGCTCTGGCCCGACCCTCTCGCCGATGTCCCAGTCAGAGGTAGAATCGAAACCGAAACTTAAGAAGGGGACCCACAAGTCCAATCCCCCTGCCGTTGTTGTTCAACTCCAAGACGGCCACTGAACCTCACCCAGTCCCGGGCGCACCTCAAGGGCGGAGCCCAAAAGTTCGAATCACCGTAACTCAGGCACCCGGTGTCAAAATAAATTTCTGAAAGGTCCAGGTAGATCAGCCCAACGTCCTCTATACAAATCCTCGTGAAAAATCAGGATTTATGCAGGATATTATGCCGGGAGCGGCGGGGGTCCGGGGAGCGCTGTGCTCACGCGGCCATCTCGGATGCCCGCCAAGCTCCTCCTCCTCAAATGACATCATTGATGACTTCACTCATGACATCCTCCACATGAAAATCTGATGCACCTCTTCACAGTCTAATATAACCTTTGATACACTCACTGTAAAATACAGACTACCATTTCCGAAACCATCAACACATCAATACCAGTAACACACACATCCACATATTCACCCATATAATCACTGATACATACAGTCTCTCATCAATACAACACTATCATATGCACATATACACCTATACAGACACTCACACACCACCACTCATCCATGGAGTTATTCACACACCTTGTCAGTCATGCAAAGAATTAATCATACTCCCATTTCCTCACCTATACAGATATACACACACCACCTCACTTATTCAAACATATATTATCTCTTATACAATCACTGATGCAAGTACACTCTCATCCATACAGCCACTCCCACAATCACTGACTCTCATGTATAGTCACTTATATACTCCAACTTTCACATACACTGCCTTTTACATGTGTAGTTACTTGGCCATGTGCCACTGAGGCAACCAATCTCTCACTAACGTACTCATACACACACTCACCAGCCCATGCAGCTGTTTCCACATGCACTCTAAAACCCATACACCCAGTGAATCAACCACTCACACATCTATGCACAGGGCCTCACATCTCCCACCTACCCACACACACACTCAGTCTACCATTCAAATACTCAGGCAACCAATCAATAACCCATATAGACACTCAAGTAGCTCCTGACCAACACATGCAACAGCCTACACAACAACAGATATACTGATACAGACACTCAGACAGTTTAGTCACTAACACATGCATTCAGTAGGACACATTCAATCACTCACTTATACAGTCAGTCACGCACCCACTAAATCCTTCATCCAGACACTTATACACCCACTTATTCTTCAACACACCTTAGCATATATAAAATATATTTAAACTTTACAGCAACACACAGTCACTGGATGATTGACTGATTGATACAGCTCTATGGACACGGTTTCCGAATGAGCGATTATGATGACCGATTTGGACAGCTGTTCTGATTCGGTCTGCCCGACATGAAACAACTGTCGGAAGCTGGTTTCTGGGGCCCGTAGCAGGCACACAATTTGCCCGTAGGCCTTCGGTTGGGGCCCATGGGGGTACCCAAGGGACCCCTCATACCAACCATGCACTGTGCGGCAGGCACCATGTGGTACCCATCAGAGGGTGCATGGTTTTCCCCAACCACCCTTTTTTCAATGGGAGCCTGTGTTCTTATTCATGACACAGGTTCCTATTGAAGTCAATGCGAGTCCGACCAAACTATGTACGGAAGCATCATAATCGGTCGGACTCGCAGAACCCAAGTCGGTCGGAAACAATTCCGAAACTGATTCGGTCGGAAGAGTTTCCGAACGGCAATGTAATTGGCCCCTAAATAGTAAACTTACATATGTGAGGATCTCTTTTGTGAATCAGGCCCTGAGTTTAAAATATAGCAGTTTGCATCTATTGTCATACTTTTTGCAAAATATGATGGTGAACTAACTATAGCACGGATGCTTCTTCTGACATCTTGTCACTGTCAACGTCTCACTAGTATCATTCTGATACCTTTTTCCTGCTACCAACCAGTGATACCTGTTTAGCCTATGTACTATGTACTAGGTGTGCTCTATATCTTGCTTCTCTTCACCTACCCCTCAGGTTGTTGTCTCCTTCTCGATCTACAAACTGAAGAAGTGTGAGAGGAAGTTCTAGTCAGGTGGCTACATAGGAAAAGGCCATGATGCTCATGTAATTCATCTGATTGTCAACTTGTAAATGTTGGTGTTCTTATGTAGGCTATTTATTGTAGAATTGCTAGCAGACCTTCTGCAGATAGTCCTTTTTGTAAATGCCTTTTGTGCTTGTGATAGTAAGGCAATTTGAGGTGGCAAAGGTCAACTTGATGCTGTTAAACACTAGGGATGGGACAAATTCAGGTACCAACCTTCACCTTAGCAAATTAAATGCCAGGTGAAGAACATAAAGTGGCCAGTTTCTATAGTAACTTTATTATAGCCACCCCAATCTCGATTGGTGCTGGAAGTGTCACTGCTCCTACTAGTGGTACTATTGATCATGAATACTTTAGGTGAAGTTAAGCTGTGACCAAACATTACTTTAGAGAAATATTGTCAGTCTTAACCCTGTTTTCTTGCTGATGTCAAAGAGTTTTTAATCTTACAATATAGTCAGTCAAAATACTTTTATTTTGCTAGGTAGCCATAAAAAGACAGAAACACAATAATAAAACACATAATTAAAAAAGCAAAAGGTTTACATAAAGTGCTTAAAGAGCTAAACAAGTGTGCAACAGCTGAATAACAACATAGCATATTGGTGAAAGTTACAAAAAACTACTCATACACGACAAATCATTGCATTTAAAAAGCACTTATTTTAAAAACATTATGAAACATGATGCCATAGGGCCAATATATTAATCCTCTATGCTTCCCGAACATGGTGATAACTGCATGACAAATGAACTGTGAATCCAAGTGCTATACAAATTGGAGATTTAACTTGAAAGATCTAAGGTTAATTGCACGTAGTATAGGATGTAAAATCTAAGCAGAAGGTACGCTGTAAAAGTCCCAAAAAAGCAAAAAATGAATGAAAGATTGCTGAGTACAATTATTACAGGGGCACCAGGACAAAGTATAAAACCTGGAATGGAAAAGGTGCTGGGAAATGGACTGTGCTCAATCTAAAATGAGTTACAAAAACATCTATGTTCAGGGCTAGTGATCTATGGTTTATAGGGTTCAATCCCTTCAGAAGATGTTATCCCTTTGTTGCAGTAGACTGTGTTCATTGTAAACAATATAGGGTACGCAGCTAGCTAGGTGTCATGCTTCATCATCTGGGTTTTGCTCCTCGTCAAACTGGCAGTGCAATGTCTGACGGGCTCCCAAAAAGTGGCTCTTTATCGGAGTTCTTTTGTCCCTGCCAGTTGGTGCTGTGGGTGTGAGGGCCCTAGGGGAAGTGTAGATGAAAGGGAGTAGTGGTGTTTTAAAAAAGTTTAGGTAGTCCACTGAGTAACTTTAATGGTGCGGCTAACGGCCTTATTAATAAGAGCCCCTTTTTGGGTGCCCATCCGACATTGCACCGCCTAGCTTGCTGGGTGTGTGAGGGTTTTAGTCCCGAAAGGGAGGATTCCCCTCCCTTTCCTCCCACCCCTTTGGGGCCTGGTGCCATTTCTCGGTTCATCATCAATTTTTGAATCACCTTGGGGAACTGCTTACCCTATATTGTTTACATAGTCATAGGGCTTGTACGCTGGACCCCGGTAAAAATAGCCCTTCTTGTCCCTCTCTTTGTCGATAGACTGTGTTGATTGCCGGAAACTTAGTTGTTCTAGTTTGTGTTTATAATGAAATTATAAGGCTCTGTATCTTTTTTTGCTGTTCCACTAAAGAAGACTCATATGTTTATATTTCTTCATAGCAACGATTCCTCTCAAATGATCCAGCTGCACTTTCCCCATGACTCCAACAAAGGTGGTATATATTATTCAAATGATCATACAATATTTATTCTCCATATTTCAATAAACAGCAACACCCAATAAGGAACATATATATATACCGATCTTGAGGAAAGCGCGGCAGGGATTTGGTTTCCGTGATTAATTGAACTTTGTGCAAACAAGGGATTACCATACCTGCCTGGAAACATGACGAGGGGTAAACAGACGGTGGCGGCTGCCACGTCTGCAACAACAACTACGAAAACCACCACGGTGAATGAAACCACCATGATCAAAATCCGCCGTGCTGGCAGGGTGGATGAGGCGAGGTCGCTATTTTGTGAGACAGACAGCGCAACAGCAAATACAGTGAGTACTAATGAGACGGCAATTACACCGCCGGATAAGACTCTGAAACAGATGCTATTTCAGTATGAAAAACTTATGAAGAAAGAAATCAACCGCTGGTGGGAGGTAACTTCTCTCGATAATTATATAGAAGTTGGCAGGGTGCCGAGAGGGCTACGAATTATGATTACCCCAACCTATCCGAACCCCCATCCGAAACTGATATCCGACTGGTCTGAACTGATGGCTGGAACTTGCAAAAATATGCTTGGTTTACTGTCTAAATATGCTGCTATGGAACTTGAGCAGGTTATTATAGACATTGGCAAACTGAAGGAAGAACTTGATAAACATGACTCGAAAGATGAGATCACCAAGGCAATTGAACAAATGGAAAAAAGACTCGATAAATATGAGGATGAGATCAAGCAGAAAAAGAAAAGCAAATGCTTGAGGGACAAACAGGATTATGCCAGTGGGCGGATCTTAACGTTTGGCAAAAAATATGATGGAGCCATAAGACAGTTCAAACAGCTAGGAGCGAGTGGACGACCTCGCAACGTCACTGTATCGGAGTCAGGTTCAAAAACCTTTTCAGATATGTACGAAGTCTTGGATACCAGCGGGAGGAGTTTACTTTCATTTAAACCCTTGGAGGAATATGATTTTTTACAATCGGCAATGACACTCAGGGCCAGACCACCGGAGCGGTCATACGGAAGAGGAAGAGGCGGAAACACAAGAGGAAAGTCACAAGGCGCGGAGGAAAGAATCACAAGAGGAACAATGTCGCATGGTAAGACAACATGACAGACCAAGCAACAATGATGGGTGAGCACAATCTGACTATCATTAACATTTCCTCCCAAAACTTGACTATAGCAGAGAAATCGGTATTGGAGTTGGGCTTGAGTTTCTGCCCGATGGCCAATTTCGACTATAGCCAAACAAGAATTGATGTATTTCTTTTTGTTCGTAAACTTAAGTTAATGAAAATGTTTGCACTAAAGAAAAAACGGGCCCTTGAGCAAAGGGGCAATGATACTAATTGGAGCACAAAGGTGTCAAATGTCTTACAAATACAGGATGTTGAGAGTTTAGCGAGCGCGTTAGAATTGTGTGGTGAAGATGTGAGTGGTTTGAGTGACTCTGAGGTACTTGACAGGATGGGTTTGTCTTTAGGAGGATGTACAGCAACTAATCACAGACCAAAATCCACCTTTAATCCTATCACACCACATGACAACCTAGAGACATTTCACGAAATTGTGACCAGAGACCTTCTCTCTTTATGGGAGAATAGCAAGAACAAGCATGCGCATAATCTCTCGACAGAAAAGAGGAAAGCCCTCGGAACACTGAACGCAGACCCCTGCTGTATAATTAAGCCATCTGACAAAGGTGGGAATGTTGTCTTATGGGACATAAATCTGTACAAACAGAAGGCGAATAGACAACTTGAAATGTCAGACAATTACAGGCGATTAAACAGAGAGGAATATGCAGCTAGCATCACAACGTACCATGAGAAACTTAATGGTTGGAAAGAGAAGAACTTGCTAGCGGAATCGGATTTTTATATGTCAAACAACCGTTTTCCCCCTTTTTCTATATGTTGCCAAAAGTCCACAAGGACGAGACTAACCCACCTGGTAGGCCGATTGTGTCTGCCAACGATAGTCTTCTTGAAAGTACATCCATTTTCCTTGACACCTTTCTTTTCCCGTATGTCCTCAATCTTCCCTCGTACTGTAGGGACAGTACAGTTTTTATTACCAAGATAGAGGGAATTAGATGGGAGGACAGTTTGTGGTTGGTCACGGTAGACATGGTCTCATTGTACACGTATATCAGACACGCTGATGGTTTGAGAGCCTGTAGACATTTCTTGAGGGATAGGTCTGTTTTCTTTTTACAACAAACAGAAATGCTGCTTGACATGCTAGAATTTTGTCTGATGAACAATTTCTTTCTCTTTGATAACACTTGGTTCAAACAAGAGGTGGGGACGGCGATGGGAAGCTGCTTTGCTCCTAGCTTTGCCTGCATGCTGATGGGTTGGTGGAAGGAACAAGTCCTATGGTCAGAAGATAATACCAGTCTCACTCGTCATATTGCCTTTTACACCAGGTATATCGACGATATTTTCCTGATCTGGGATGGCACCAAACTAGAGCTAAACAAATTCCTTGCCAGCATCAATAGGAATGGGGTCAACCTGAAATTTACCAAAAAAGTAGACCAAACAGAAATGGACTTCCTAGATGTTACAGTAAAAGTGGTGGAGGGAGTGTTCCAAACCAGCCTATATAGGAAACCTACCTCAGGCAATAGCATTTTACATGCTAGAAGTCACCATCCCAGTAACCTCAAGGACAGCATCCCATATGGAGAATTCCTGAGGGCAAAACGTAATTGCAGCTCAGAGGCAACATTTAAGAAAGAACAGATCACCATGACCCAGAGATTTAAGGCCAGGGGCTATACAGACCAGGTACTGCTGGTGGCCAGAGAAAAAGCTAAAGCTAGAAATAGGGAGACTCTCCTGACCAAAAAAACAGTGAGAGCAAAGGAGAATCAGGGACTCAACAATGTCAGGATGATAACAACTTACAGCGTATAAGCAGGCAAGGTACGAGAGATCCTGAAGAAACACTGGCACATCGTTAAGAGTGACCCAGTCATAGGCAAAATGATAAATAGACAACCACAGTTGACGTATAGAAAGGCACGCTCTCTGAGGGACATGCTAGTGAGAAGCTACTTTGAGACACCTACAAAGAAAAAGAATTGGCTAAAAGAGCAGCGAGGCTTTTACAAATGTGGGAAGTGTAAGGCCTGTGCAACGAGCAAAAATGTCAAATCCTATCCACTGCCTACAGGCAAGAATGCTATGATTGGGAAATTTATGAACTGCAATACTGACCACTGTGTGTATGTGATTGTTTGCCCATGTGCGAAATTTTACATTGGGAGCACCATCTTCCCAATAAAGAAACGTATATTGGAGCATATGAGGGCAATCAAGAATGTTGACATGTGCAATGCCACTGCGCGCCACTGTTTACGCTTTCATAACAGCGATGTAAACCAATTTTCCTTTTTTGGCATTGACAGAATTCCTGCGAACCCAAGAGGGGGCAACAGACTCAAGCAGCTACGAATCCTGGAATCTCAGTACATCATACGTCTGGATTCAAGAAACCCCTTTGGCCTGAATGAGGATGAGGATGAGGAGTTACATGTGCATATTGGCTGAAAACCCTATGTTAGGCCTTCGATAGTACCTACCTGCACCTGACCCTCATCCCTACCATATCCCCAGCTGTTGTGCTTGCAATTTCCAACCCACTCTTTCTCTCAGAGGGGGCTCTCTCTGTCATTAGACGTGGATCTGGAAGCTTCACATAAGAGCTTAGACTAGACGACCTCGGCATGACCCACCTGGTCAAGCACATGGTTAGCTCACACCCGATGAGCAACCCATCACCACGTTAATTTGGTCAAGAATTTTCCCATTCCCTTATTTGGACACTACCCAACTCCACGTTTTTAACTACACAATCACACCCAGATCAATACCTTTTGCTGTAGGTCCTGTCAGGCTCTCAACAAATAGTATAGGGTTCACCCTCTGCACCTCTCACAGTGCTGAAAGATTGATTTTAGCACTTTTTTGCTTGTACCCAGCCATTTCTTTGGATGGGCCTTTCAATTTGGTTTACTCCCTCACTCCCCGTGACCCAGCCCCATCCCATTGGACATACAATCTCTGTCATATTCTCTTGAGAACCCGGTCAGTTATAGGGATTTAGCACCTAGGGTCCCTATTGTGTATATATATTCAATTTGCCCCTTCTTTGGCCACTTGGCCTTGACTCAATCTGTATCCTTTGTTGAAATTTAACCTTTCCTTTTTCCTCTCTTGAACTATTTCCGTGTCGAAATGTACTGACCAAATGTCAGGTTGGAATGGATTCTTTGTAACAAGAGATAACTAATTAAATATACAGACCGATGATTAGGTTTAAAATGAACTTTCATACTAAGAGACAAGAAATGGCCACTTGGCCTCCACTGTTGAATGTGACTGTGATATTGCTATGGACCTGGACTAAATTTAGCAAATTGGCAAAAGTATTTTGTTTGGTGCATAAGAATTGGCCACTTGGCCGGAATGCAATTTAAGTTCTGAATTAGTGCAAATATGTAAGTTGACAAATCAGCTTGTTTATTTAAACATTAGAATGTCACTTTCATTAATTTACTTTGTTATTGCATCAGTCTGTATTTACTTAGGCGCCACAGAGTCTTTCTATTATTTCATTTGTAGTTCTTTGAAAGATTGTAGTTCTGAGATGGGCTGTGGTCCTTTGTCAATTTTCACTACCCCTTTGGTGCACTTTAAAATGGTGACTGCGTGTTTATGTGGCTGGCTAACGAAAAAGACCGCCTGGTCGAAACGCGTCGCCAATAAACTAACTTCAAACACGGACCCTGGAGTGCAAGTCTTCTGTGAGTCCTGAAGCTTTACTGTGTGGGGAACCCTTTCTAACATATATATATATATATATATATATATATATATATATATATATATGCAAAGCAAAATCCTCGAACCTCCGCGCCGTCGGCGCAGCGAAAGAAGAGAGCAGACCCAGCGTTGTCAGGCAGGATGTTTATTCAAACCTTTTCAGATGACGCGTTTCGAGTACCCTGTACTCTTGTTCACACACCGTTAAACCAGTCAACCTGTTATTTTTATATGCTTTTTTCCCTGACCCTTCCCAAGGGCCACACCTCCTGTCAAACATCACGTGACATAGAACATGACCATAGAAACGGGTGCTAGATTGTAGATAAACAAACAGACGACATTTCTCGTTGTAATCAATTTGAACACAACATAACAGGAGAAAATCATACAGTCTGTGAAACAAATCAAATCTGTTTGCCAAAATTGTATTGCGTCATAGAATAATATAAAACAAAAAATGTACGTTGTAACATTTTTTTTAAAATCTACTATTTTTGTCCCAATCTTTGCACGAATCTCTTAGTTGGTAACTTTACATATCATAACTGCCTAAATGCAGATGTCAAAAATGTACACTGAATAGTGACTGGTACTTAGTTCTTACCGCATGAATGCAGATTATATATATTATATATATATATATATATATATATATTAATACTGGCGGTCGCCAGTAGGTAGTTATAGTTAGGAACTAGTTTCCATAGGAAAGCCACAACATTCTATTTGGAATAACTTTGGCGCTGGTGTGCAAATCTTCGTGAATTTCTTCAAGGAAATGGCCTGCCTGGTTCCGCTCCTTCCCTGAAAGTTTGGGGGTGATTCATCCAGTGGGGGCTGAGAAAAAAGGTGGGTCCCAAAACGTGTTTTCCCAATGCAAATTTCCTTAGGGACCTTTAGCCAGGGCTACAGTCCGAACGGCTGAACGGAATAACAAGAAATTTGGCAGAGGTAGAGTTCAGTTCGCAGATTATGCTTTTTGTTAAATGGTGTAAATGGTGTAAATCTGTTCAGTAGTTTCTGAGAAAATTGCAAGTAAAAGCATAGCGATATCTAGAGACGGAGTTCGGCACACGTACTGAAATCTGTTTAATTACAAGCGCGAGCTGCATGCTGATTGGCTATGAACTGTCTGTCAACACTCGAAACCAGGAAGTGTTGGTGGCCATCCTGTGTCTCGGTAGAACCGAGTCACAAGAAAACAGTAAAAAAAAGTTCAGAAATAAGGGAAGGGGGTAGGGTAGAGACATTCTGACCCTCTAGGCATGCTTAGGGGGTCGTACATGGATGTTTAGGCTCTATTTTTTAAAGAAAAATCGCGGCGTACGCATATGGAAATACGTACAATTCTGAGCAGGAGCTGCATGCTGATTGGCTGTGAATACTCCAAACCAGGAAGTGTTGGCAGCCATGTTGTTTGTAGGGAGAGCAGAGTCAGAAGAAAACAGTAAAACAAAGTTGAGAAATGAGGAAACGGGGCAGGGTAGAAACAATCTGAGCCTATAGTCTTGGTCAGGGGGTGATATATGGATCTTTAGGCTCAATTTTTATTTAAAAAAAAAATGGCGGGATACTCGTGAGTACTTGTACCCGGTGGAAAAGGTGAAAAAAAAGTAGAAGTCCGTTTTATTCATTAGGTCCCGGGGGGCAAAGTACGGGGGCAATTTGTCTGCATAAAGGGGGCTTGTAAGGTGCCCCGAGCACTGGGGAACGGCACTCCTCTGGTTTTAATTTTGAAGTATGCGGGGGGTTACGGCCCTACTTCCTGCAGTCTCAGTGAGCAGCACCCCTCGGGTCTTTTTAAAAAAAAATATGTTTTGAGCTCTCTCTCTCTCGCCGTACACGTTGCGGGGAACGCTACAATTCTGGGGCAGTGATATGTAAAATGACCTTCCAGCTCCGGGTACCTGCATTGTCTGGAGTTTTTTATAAATGTTGGGAGGGTGGGCTTGATAATACGTCCTTGTCAATTCCCATAGAAGTCTATGTTCTGGTGTTAACATGGGCTTCTATGGGAAATAACAAGGCCGTATTATCAAGCTCATTATCGCCGTTTTATCTGCAGTTTCCTGCCAATAAAACGGCGATAATTTTAACACCGGTCCTTGATAATATGCACGTAAGTTTACTGGTCAAAAAAAGAGCAATGAGCCATATTATCAACAAAAGGTGATACATTATCGTCGCTTTTTTTGGCAGGAAACTGCCTATAAAGCGGCGATAATGGGCTTGATAATATGCCCTTGTGAATAACCATAGGAGCCCAGGATAACACCAGAACCTGGGCTGCTATGGGAAGTTACAAGGGCCTATTATCAAGCGCATTATCGCCGCTTTATCGGCAGTTTCCTGTTGATAAAAGCGGCGAAAATGTATCGCCTTTTGTTAATAATATGCTCCTTCATTTCAATGACAGTATGTAAAGCTTTCCTTTTTTTTTGGTGTAGCAGCTGTACTCTCTTCGCATGCTCAGCGTCGTTTCGAAGCCCACGTTTTCTTTTTCTTCAAGTTCAAATAGCAATCCTTTCTTTATATCAGTTAGTAAATCTGTTGCTTTCTTTTCTCGGTTCGTGTGTGTCATCCGCTTCAGTATTAATAGTCATGTTTTTAAATATTTATTTGAAAGGTAGTGCCGAGGCGCCAAACGTTGATTACGTACTCCGTCCACCGCCATTTTAGTAGTTTCACCGTTGTTTTTATTATATCTGTTAGTTACAACTCAGTAGTTTCAACTAAGCATATTATTCACCCAGATCCATTTAAAATCAAGCTTGACTCATAGTGTGATCTTAGGCACATGACCAGAATGTTACATATAATCTACCATCTCTGTTTCTGCAAGCAGTATGTGTGTCTCTGCTCATATTATTTCACAGTCTCTACAGGCCAAAAACAGGCCACCTATATATAAGCAAGACATAACATTAATTAGTAAATCGTTTTTGACACAAAGTAAAGCACATGTAATGTAAATCAGCCTTTTGTGGTATACTAGTGTTTATATCGTTTACTTATTTTAATTGCTATGTAATATGTTTGTAGTGGTCTATAATATGTTATTTTTTCTTCACCACAGATTATAATCTTCTATACAAAGAAAGAAAAATATGCCATCCAATCAAAGACGTGAGAAACTTTATAAAAAACATTTAAGGTCTAAAGAAAAAAAAACAAGACTACACCAAAACAAAATCTTCAGAGAAAAAAAATAATGCTCCTGGTAAGCAAACTAAAAATTTTCCCAGGAACGTATTGAAATGTAAAAAAAAAAAAAACGAGTGTTTTCAAACAAAAATAAGACACCTGTAATTAGAAAGAAGACAGTGTGTCCCTCTAAAAATGGTAGACCTGTACAAGGAGATAATATTGTCTCTAGCAATAGAAGGAGAAATCAATTTATTGAAATTCGTAGACGAATGTTTTATAACAGAATTATATCTAATTTATTAAAAAATGTAAGGAGGTATCAAAAAAGACCGCTTTTTAAAAGAAAAAAAAAACATAGTTAAGATTGTGGATGAAACATTTAAAGTGAAAAATAAATTGTTTAGTTTAGTAATGAATAGAATTCGTACACTCGATAAGGTAATCAATGTGTTCAAATCAAAATGTAAGTGGAGGAGAGTAATTAATCGGACTCATTTTTGTGATGTTTTTTCTGGAGAATGGAAGCATAGTTCAAGTTGTGAGCCATTTTTTAATGAAGAAAGTTACTTTCAGGATAATGATTTGGTGCATGCAGTTGACATCAGTGGTCGAGCATATGAGGTGAAGGACGGTTGTCCGGTTGAAAAAGAAGAGATTGTGCCTAGAAATACAGAAGAGGTGTTAGCTGATGAAGTTTTAGGGAAATGTCCTAAGGCTCCAGTGTATACTTGGAATTGTAGTACTATTTGTAGTGTGCGACAGGATTCAATTGATTTGTTTCGCAGTTTCTACAGACATATACTAAGAAAAGTGTGAAACAAAAAATGAAACTTTTACAAGAGTTAGATCCTTGTAGAGTGAGAGAAAAAACAGGTTTGCAAGGGCATTCACTGGCTTGTCTTTCAAGAAAAGTATGTCAGAGTGTTTTTCACCATTTTAGGATGTTAGCAGTGCATCATAATAAAGTGAGGAAATTAGTGAGAAGGTTGTATTATGCAAAAAGTCCAGCACTTAAACTAAAACAGTTAAACAGTGCTCTTTTGCATGGAACTGAATTAGATGTCAAAAACATTTGTGATGAAATTGAGTTTTGTTACTTTGGTTAAAAAGAGGTCAGTGCAGAAATTGATACAGTAATAGAAGGTAATGTAGAAGAGAATGTAGAGATTTTAAGTACAGAAATGTTTGAAAATGAAATTACAAAGTTTAAGATCAATTCAAGTGAAAGGCCTAATTTTACTTGTGTGTGTTGTCGAGGAACTCATTATAAGCATCAGACTAGATTAGTTGATTTATATGTAAAAAGCGAAAAGATAAATAATAATGAGTGGAAGGATTTTGCAACTTATTTGTTGGTTGAAATTGTTTTGATTTGGGTTCTTATCAACGTATTTGTAAATATTGGTATAATAAATTAAATGAAAACAGAATGCCTGCTAGAGCTGTTCATAATAATCTGGAGTTGGTAGACATTTCTTCTGAATTGATGGATTTAAATACCTATGAGTCTATTCTGATTCAAGGTGTGCATCCTTTTCAGGCTATTATTTGCATGGAGCCTAAGACAGGCAAATTGCCTTCTTCAGATTTACAGAGAGGATTAAAGGGAAGATTTGTTTATTTGCCTCTAGATTTTAAGAAAAATATTGATACAATTGGTGTCGAAAAAGTAGAAGAGGAACCTCTGGTTATTCTAGTTAATTGTGTTCCGACAAAAAGTAAGAAAATCTGGCAAGAATTAGTGGGTTAGGAAAGTCAAAAAGGCAACGTTGTATCTGGTAAAAAAGAATCAGTACTATAAAAATGTGTATGTGGGAGAAGAGGAAACAACTGTACAAGACGACACTGATGTCTCTGCTGGGCAAATAGAAAAAGTTGATGTTTCTAGAAGTGAAGAAATTTATGAACATTATAGTGTTCATCCATTGCATTCTAAAGAAGTAATGGGGAATGCTATTGACTTGTTTCAGATGAAAAAAGACAAGGGAAGCCCAATTAGTGTATGGGAAGAAAGTTTGGAAGCTCGTTGTTTTCCACAGTTATTTCCAACAGGTGAAGGTGGACGATATGACAACCGACCTGTTCAAATTCCTGCATCTGAATACCGGACTTCAAGATTATATGCAGAAGATCCAAGGTTTCGTCAATGAATTCCATATTTGTTCCATCTACTGTTTGAGAGTGATTTGTCTGGACTTTCTTATGCTGTAAACCATATACTGAAAAGTGGAACACATCTACAAAATGTTTCGGCAAGGGATTTTATGGATAAAGTGAAACTGCAAGACAGTGTTTTGGAATCTCAGCTAATTAATCTCATGGCAGGACAGCGTGGTACTAACGAGTATTGGTACCGTCGTCATGGGGAATTGAAATGTATGCCAAGAAACTTAGGAACTCCTACATGGTTCCTCACTCTTAGCTGTGCTGAGTATGCTTGGGAAGACTTACTTGAATTTCTACGAGAGGCAAATAAAAACATTGAAAATATTGAATACAAGACACCTGGAGAACTGTGCTCTTTGGATCCAGTTAATGTATTCAGATATTTCAATCATAGGTTTGAAGCTGTGATGTCTTTTATTACAAACAAAAAAAAATCATCCGCTTGGAGAGGTGTTGGATTTCTTTTGGAGAAAGGAGTATCAAGCAAGAGGTGCTCCTCACATACATATACTGCTATGGATTAAAGATGCACCAAAATTTGGAACAGATTCAGATGAGAAAGTGATGAGTTTCATTGAGCAGTATTCTACATGTGCTGTTCCGAAAAGTACAGAAGAAAACAATTTAAGAAATCAAGTTTTACGCTTTCAAACCCATCGTTGTGGGAAATACTGTCGTCGAAAATACAAATCCAAGGACAAGTTCTACACGAAATGTCGTTTTGCATTTCCACGTCCAGTAACATCCAAAGGAAGAGTCAACAATTTTATGTCTTCTCTGCGACATACTGTGACAAGAAAATCACCCAAAAATACATACAACCTAAGAAGAAATGAGGAATCCAAATTCATAAATGACTACAACCCAGTCATTTTGTCCATGTGGAATGCTAACATGGATATTCAATATGTGGCTGACAACTCTATAGCTGTGGCTCGATATGTGACGTCTTACATCACAAAATCAGAAAAGACGGAACTGAAGGAAATGTAGGAGGAAATTTCACATGAAAAGAGTCTAAGCAAGAAATTATACAGTTACAGTCTGAAGATGTTGTCGCATCGAGAAATTGGAGCATATGAATGTTCTGATCGGTTATCATCAGCAAGTCTATATGCCAAATCTAGAACCATCATTTTGGTGAGTCTAGGTCTTGCTGCAACACGAAACCGAGTTTTGAAATCCGTACAAGAAATAGAGTATTTGGCGGAGAAAGAACCAGACAGTACAGATATTTTGAAGACAAACATGTTGGATACATACTATCCAAATAGAAGTACTCACCTTGAGAACGTTTGTCTCTATGAAGTTCTGCAAACCTATACTTTTAAAAAGAACGTTACAGAAGACATCAATAAAGGTGTATATGCTGTAATTGGTTGTGAAGGCTGTTTAGTGAAACAAAGAAAAGGCCATTTGATTAATCATCGAAAATTGAGTTGTGATTCTCCAGACAAAAGGGAATTTTATTACTTAGCTCTTTTGCAACTCTTTAAGCCTTGGCGTACAGAAGAGGAACTACTTGGAGATTTTCTTACTTATGAAGATTCGTTCAATGCAATCAAGAATACGATAGAATGTCCTGTTTTTTCAAATTATCTGCAAATGTTGAACGAGGAAATGCAGCAAGAAGCTACAATTGCAGCAGAGATTGCCAGAGACAGTTCTCAAGATAGTCAGAATTCTGCTTCATTGAGTCAGGATCCACTAGGAGGACCAATTGTACAAAATGAAGCTGCCACTGCCATGGATGAAGTTGAAAGAGCCATGGAACAAGCTCAGGAGGATGGAGTTCACTTAGAAGATTTGGAAAAAGAACTAAACGTTGAGCAGAGACAAATATGTGACGAAGTCACAGAACACATTGAGCATGGTTTATCTCATGAGAAAAAAGAGTGCTCATGTACATCATTTATACCTGTCCGACTGTATGTGAGTGGAGAAGCAGGAACTGGAAAAAGTTTCCTGATTAAAGCGATTGCAACATATTTGCAGAAAACAACGGAGTCATCGCTCTCTTGTGTTGTTACTGCTCCAACTGGGTTGGCAGCACACAACATTAAAGGGATTACTTTACATCGCTTATTGATGCTGCCAGTAGAGCATGATAACAAATTACAATACCACAAGCTATCTGGAGAAGCTTGTTGTGAAGTTTCAAGAGTCCTAAAGAAAATGAAACTTCTTATCATTGATGAAGTAAGCATGGTATCAAATGTAATGCTTGCTTTTGTGCATTTAAGAATGCAAGAAATTCTTAAAACAGACTATGATGTGTTATTTGGAGGCAAACACATCATTGTTTTTGGAGATCTACTGCAACTAACTCCAGTGAAAGGACAGCCCGTGTTTAAAATGCTTACGCATGAAGATACCAGGAAGTGCTTAGGAAGCATTGGAAATGTTAACTTATGGTTAAATTTCAAATATGCAGAACTGCTTCAAAATATGCGACAGGCAAAGGATGAAGATTATACAAATATTCTACAAGATGTAAGAATTGGAAAACTAACTGAGCATGGCAAAGAAGCGTTACATGGACGATTAATTTCAAATTTGTTTCTAAATGAAAATATTCTCCCAGAGAATATTTTTAAGAAAATTCCTGAAAACAAATCTGTCATATGCTTGATGCCAACTCTGCAAGAATGTTCAATCTTCAACAACAAAATGTTAAAGTTGGAAAATCAAGAGATTGTGAAACTGGAAGCTATTGATAAAATCGAACATGAAGGAGCAACTATTATTTTGTCAAAAAAGTTGAAATCAAAATTGGATTCTTTAGAGAAGACAATATCTAAAACTGCTGGTATGGAAAAGACTGTGTGCATCTTTAAATCGTCGTATAATTTTGCGACGTAATTTACATGTGGAAAGAGGTTTAGTAAATGGAGCAATGGGTCATGTAGTGGATTTTGTGAATTACCGAAATAGAGGTGGAATTGAATTTATAAAAATTAAATTTGATGGTATTGAAGAGGTACAACAAATCAGTCGTTCTGCCCGATTTTTGCTTGTGAAAGATTTATATGTCCGCAGAAAACAGTTTCCTGTTTCTTTGGCATATGCAGTGACTATTCATAAATCTCAAGGTTTAAGTGTTGATAGTGCTTTGGTGAATATTGGCAATTCTGTGTTCAAGGAGGGTATGGCATATGTTGCTTTATGTCGAGTCAGAACTTGATCAGGATTGTACTTGATTGATTTTGATGAGACAAAGATTAATGCAGATCTAAATTGTGTAAAAGAATATAATAGGTTAAGAAGAGAGTATGCTCCAAATTTACCTCAATATCCTCTATTTGAAAAGCGTGTGGGAGGCCGAAAAAGAAGAAATGAGAAAAATTGTAGTGAAGTTGTAGCAAAAAGAAAAAAGCTAGATGAATCAGTAATTGTAAGCAGAAACAAAATGGATTCAGTTAAAGATGTTGTTGGATTTCAGTTTGAAAATAGTTCTGGTGTCAACTGCTATGCTAATGTTGTTTTTTTCTCCAAACTGTACAAGAACAGATTGCTGAAAATCGTGATCAAACATTTTGTTGTTTATTAAATTCTGTGTTAGAGAAATGTAGCAGTGATAGAACAAAAATACAAAGTGTTTCTGAAATTCGAAATGTTTTAAACATATGTTCTGGTCTAAATCAATTTTCACAGAATATTCAGCAAGATTGTCAGGAATTTCTAATGTATACGCTTGTTGTTTTGCAAGATGAAGGTGTAGATGTAGAAAATCTTTTTGGCCTTTCTTATAAATGGCAGCATGACTGCGACAATTGCTCCTTTTCAAGTAGTACTACAATAGACACTGAAAGATTTATATATTTGACTTTACCAGACTGCAAATCAGTGTCATTTAATAATCTAGTTAGACAAGCAAATCAAAGCATGGTCTGTACTCAATGTAATACAGCAATGCTATCAACATTATTTATACAAAGATATGGACAGTAGGTTATTTTAATGTTCTAACGATGTAGACCTGATGGAACTAAATTGACAACATTAATTAAAAATGTTGTGGCTTCTCAATTACCAATTTCAGGAAGAACCTTTACAACTGCAGCAATTATTTACCATGATGGTCCTTCAACAACATCAGGACATTACACAGCTTATTTAAAATGTCAAAAAGGATGGAAACACTGTAATGATACTCAATTGACTTTCAAACAACGTTTGCCTCTGACTTACAAAATTCTTACCTAGTGTTCTTACAACCGAAAGTTTAGGGAAGGTAATTGGCCTATGAAGATTGCAGCAGTTAATATAAATTATTTTGCTGTTCAAAATTACTTTCTGAATTAGAGTGATGAAGATAATAAAAAAAATGTAGTTCTCATAGAGATAGTATATGTATAACACATAGTGTGTGCTGTGAGTATTATAGAAAATATTTATAAAAAGTAAGCTAGAGGTGGAAATAAAACTATTGTTTCATAATGTAAAAGATGTTGGAGCTTTTCTTTCAGAAACTCGGGTAAATGAGAGATTAAGAATACTCTGGACTAATTTTCAAAGAAAAGGACTTTCCATATATTATTTGGCCTCGTGGAAAAGTAGGTGGATCAAAAGTGAGTTTAGATATGTTTTTTCTAAATTTTACATTATTTATTAAAAGATTGTATGGTTTTTTTAAACACAATCATTTTGATTGTGGTTTTTTGCCCGCTGTTATATGATGTGTACTATTGAAGTCACTGTTTTTAGTGAAATTTAATATATTCTGAGAATAGCAAAAATAAACCATATAACATGTTGTTGAAATTATTTTGTTTTTTCTATTATTAAATATATATTATTCTCGCATTCTCTTATGCTCACTCACCTATTTCCACCCTCTGTCATTCCTCTTAACTCACCCTCACTGGCTTTGTTTCACTCTCCCTCACCTCCCTTCCCTTATTCCACTTTCCTCACTTATTCTCATTATCCACTCCTTCACGGCCCTTTCCCTCTCTCCAATTGACCACTTTCCAGCTGTCAGTCACTCTACTTCACTCCCCTTCCCCTTGTTTCCTTTCTTTGTTCCCTCAATAATTCCCCTTCTCTCACTCACCTTATTACACTTCACTCACTCCTTCTCTCACTTCCTCTGTCCTCTCACATCCTCACCCCCCTTCCCTCACTTCCTCTCTCTTAGCCTCAGTCTCTCGATCCTCTCACTCTCTCACTCCTCTTCTGTCACGCTTACTCCCTAAAACTCACCCACACTCCCTTACTTACCTTTCTTTGCTCTTTCACTCAGTTCCTTTCTGCCACTCTTTCCTTCACTACCTCTATGTTTTCACTCCTCACTTCCCTTGTCTCAAGCTCACTTGCTTTTATCCTCTCTTTATTTTCCCTTTTTCATCAACCTCACTGCCCTTCATTCACCCTCCCTCACCCTTGTTCCCTTACTCCAGTTCCTTCAGTTATCCTCATTCATCATCTTTAACTACCCTTCTTCTTTCTCTCGTCACACACTCACCTTTTCCCAGTCCCTTTTTTTCACATTTCTTCCCTTTCTTCCCTTCCTTTGCTCCCTCAGTCATTCTCCTTCCTTTACTCACCTTACTGCTGTTTACTCACTCTTTCTCTCACTCACCTCTGTTCTCTCATATTCTCACTTGTCTTCCCTCACTCCCTCTCTGTTACCTTCACTCCCATTGTCTCCTCACTGTCTTACAACCCTACATTCACCCTCACTCACCTTCCATGCCTCATTGTCATTAATCTACTGTTATTCACTCCTGCTTCTCTGTCACTCACTCCCCTTTCTTTACTCCCCTTTCTTCCTTTAGTTTTCCTAATGCACATTCCTTTAGTATCTTACTCACCTTCAGTTCATTTCTCTCTACTGCTCTGGTTCACTGTCACTGAATGTATCCATGTCATTATCCTTTTAGTAATTTGCTCTCTCTCTATTTATTTTTAATTCTCTCTGACCTTCACCATTCCTTTGTTTTTCCTTCTGAGTACTTCACTTCTACTTTATCTCTTATTAACCTTTTATGACTTTTAATCTCCTACTTTGTCTCTTGTATTGTAAAATATATATTATAAATATTGTAACTTATTTTGTTTTCTCTTTCACAGATATTAAATTTAATGAAAATATGTAATTAGGTTTACATTACTTATAAGGTAAGGTTGATGTACAAAATTTACTTTCCCTATACTCTTTTCCTTAACCTCACTACTCTTCTCTGATGCTCCCACACCCCTGTTCCCTTATTGCGCTTGCCTCACTTATTCTGAATCCTCACGTTTACTCCCCTTTTCCTCACTCCTCTCTCACACTCACCTTCTTTCAGACCTTCTCCTTTACTTTCCTTCCTCTCTCTTCCCTTTCTTCACTCCTTTACTCTTTTCCTTTCCCTTACTCTCCTTACTCCACTTCACTAACTCTTTCTCTTACTCCCTCTGTCCTTTTTATTCTACACTCCCCTTCCCTCATTCTCTCCATTTCCTTAGTCTCTCACACCTCTTCTGTCACACTCACTCCCTATAACTCAGCTACACTCCCACACTCACCTTCTTTCAAACCTTCTCCTTCACTTTCCTTCCTGTCTATTCCCTTCTTTTGCTCCTTCACTCTTTTCCCTTCCCTTACTCTCCTTACTGCACTTCATTAACTCCCTCTCTTACTCCCTCTGTCCTGTTAGTTCTACACTTTTCTTCCCTCATTCTCTCTCTGTTAGCCTCATTCTCTCCGTCCCTTTAGTCTCTCACTCCTCTTCTATCACGCTCACTCCCTATAACACAGCAATACTCCCACACTCACCTTCTTACAGACTTTCTCCTTTACTTTCCTTCCTCTCTCTTCCCTTGTTTCGCTCTTTCACTCTTTTCCCTTTCCTTACTCTCCTTACTCCACTTTACTAACTCCTTCTCTTTCTCCCTCTGTCCTCTTAGCTCTACACTCCCCTTCCCTCATTCTCTCTCTGTTAGCCTCATTCTCTCCGTCCCCTTAGTCTCTCACTCCTCTTCTGTCACACTCACTCCCTATAACTCAGCCATACTCCCACACTCACCTTCTTTCAGACCTTACTCTTTACTTTCCTTCCTCTCTTTTCTCTTACTTCGTCCCTTTACTCTTTTCCCTTCCTCTCCTTACTCCACTTCACTAACTCTTTCTCTTACTCCCTCTGTCCTCTTTCTTCTACATTCCTCTTCCCTCATTATCTCTCTGTTAGCCTCATTCTCTCCATTCCCTTAGTCTCTCACACCTCTTCCGTCACACTCAATCCCTATAACTCAGCTACACTCACACACTCACCTTCTTTCAAACCTTCTCCTTTACTTTCCTTCCTGTCTCTTCCCTTCTTTCGCTCCTTCACACTTTTCCCTTCCCTTACTCTCTTTACTCCACTTCACTAACTCCTTCTCTTACTCCCTCTGTCCTGTTAGTTCTACACTTTCCTTCCCTCATTCTCTCTCTGTTAGCCTCATTCTCTCAGTCCCTTTAGTCTCTCACTCCTCTTCTATCACGCTCACTCCCTATAACACAGCCATACTCCCACACTCACCTTCTTTCAAACCTTCTCCTTTACTTTCCTTCCTGTCTCTTCCATTCTTTCCCTCCTTCACTTTTTTCCCTTCCCTTACTCTCCTTACTCCACTTCATTAACTCCTTCTATTACTCCCTCTGTCCTCTTACTTCTACACTCCCCTTCCCTCATTCTCTCTCTGTTAACCTCATTCTCTCCGTCACCTTAGTCTGTCACTCCTCTTCTGTTACGCTCACTCCCTATAACTCAGCTACACTCCCACACTCACCTTCTTTCAAACCTTCTCCTTTACTTTCCTTCCTGTCTCTTCCCTTCTTTCGCTCTTTCACACTTTTCCCTTCCCTTACTCTCTTTACTCCACTTCACTAACTCCTTCTCTTACTCCCTCTGTCCTGTTAGTTCTACACTTTCCTTCCCTCATTCTCTCTCTGTTAGTCTCATTCTCTCCATCCCTTTAGTCTCTCACTACTCTTCTATCACGCTCACTCCCTATAACACAGCAATACTCCCACACTCACCTTCTTACAAACATTCTCCTTTACTTTCCTTCCTCTCTCTTCCCTTGTTTCGCTCTTTCACTCTTTTCCCTTTCCTTACTCGCCTTACTTCACTTTACTAACTCCTTCTCTTTCTCCCTCTGCCCTCTTAGTTCTACAGTCCCCTTCCCTCATTCTCTCTCTGTTAGCCTCATTCTCTCCGTCCCCTTAGTCTCTCACTCCTCTTCTGTCGCACTCACCCCCTATAACTCAGCCATACTCCCACACTCACCTTCTTTCTGACCTCATCCTTTACCTTCCTTCCTCTCTCTTCTCTTACTTCATTCCTTTACTCTTTTCCCTTCCCTTACTCTCCTTACTCCACTTCACTAACTCTTTCTCTTACTCCCTCTGTCCTCTTTCTTCTACATTCCTCTTCCCTCATTCTCTCTCTGTTAGCCTCATTCTCTCCATTCCCTTAGTCTCTCACACCTCTTCTGTCACACTCACTCCCTATAACTCAGCTACACTCCCACACTCACCTTCTTTCAAACCTTCTCCTTTACTTTCCTTCCTGTCTCTTCCCTTCTTTCGCTCCTTCACACTTTTCCCTTCCCTTACTCTCCTTACTCCACTTCATTAACTCCTTCTATTACTCCCTCTGTCCTCTTACTTCTACACTCCCCTTCCCTCATTCTCTCTCTGTTAACCTCATTCTCTCCGTCACCTTAGTCTGTCACTCCTCTTCTGTTACGCTCACTCCCTATAACTCAGCTACACTCCCACACTCACCTTCTTTCAAACCTTCTCCTTTACTTTCCTTCCTGTCTCTTCCATTCTTTCGCTCCTTCACTCTTTTCCCTTCCCTTACTCTCCTTACTCCACTTCATTAACTCCTTCTCTTACTCCCTCTGTCCTCTTACTTCTATACTCCCCTTACCTCATTCTCTCTCTGTTAGCCTCATTCTCTCCATTCCCTTGGTCTCTCACACCTCTTCTGTCACACTCACTCCCTATAACTCAGCTACACTCCCACACTCACCTTCTTTCAAACCTTCTCCTTTACTTTCCTTCCTGTCTCTTCCCTTCTTTCGCTCCTTCACACTTTTCCCTTCCCTTACTCTCCTTACTCCACTTCACTAACTCCTTCTCTTACTCCCTCTGTCCTCTTCCTTCTACACTCCCCTTCCCTCATTCTCTCCGTCCCCTTAGTCTCTCTCACCTCTTCTGTCACGCTCACTCCGTATAACTCAGCCATACTCCCACACTCACCTTTTTTCAAACCTTCTCCTTTACTTTCCTTCCTGTCTCTTTCCTTCTTTTGCTCCTTCACTCTTTTCTCTTCCCTTACTCTCCTTACTCCACTTCACTAACTCCTTCTCTTACTCCCTCTTTCCTCTTACTTCTACACTCCCCTTCCCTCATTCTCTCTCTGTTAGCCTCATTCTCTCCGTCCCCTTAGTCTGTCACTCCTCTTCTGTCACGCTCACTCCCTATAACTCAGCCACACTCCCTCACTTATGTTTCTTTCCTCCCTCACTCAGTCCTCTACTCTCACTTTTTCCTTCACTTTCTCTGTCTCTTCACTCCCTTACTCCCATTGTCTCACTCCCACTTGCCTTTATCCAGTCTGTATCACCACTCTTTCATCTACATCTCTGCTCTTTTCTTACCCTTCCACACCCCGTTCCTTTACTACATTATTTTCACTTATCCTCATTCCCCTTGTTCACTCCACTTCTCCTCACTCACCTCCCACACTCACCTTCTTTCAGTCCCCCTACTTCACTTCCCTTCTCCTCTCATCCCTTTCTTTGCTTCCTCATTCATTTTCCTTTCCTCTCTCACTGCACTCCACTTCAGTTACTCCTTTTGAATTTGTTAAGAATACAGCTCTTTTTTGAGAATTGGAGGTAGTTCTAAAAAGAACTGTTTTTTTCTTCTTTTTTAGGTTTTTTTCTGAACAAAAACAGGGAATGCAAAACCGCTCAACAGGAGCAAAAAAAAGGGGAAAAATTAGGGCTGAGGAGGGCAGCGGTGTTCTTCCCTTTTGCGTGCAATGAGCTTGATGCTCTGCTCACCATAGCAAAGCAGTTCATCGCATTGCTTGCACTTGATAGTAATGTCACTAAAAACAGGCTGAATCATCTCCAATTCCACTGCACATCCTCTCCCTGATGTTGTGGCTCCTCCAGTGGATGTAGAGGCACCATCCCTTGGGGGATTACGTGCCAGGTCTCTGACACTCTCCCGGGAATAGTTCTGGGGGTGCCTCCGTTGGACATGGCGAATCATTGTGGAGTTGCCAAAACTGTACTTCCTTCTAGGGTCTCCTCGTGAAAGTACAGTTTTGCAGATTTTGCACTCCACATTAGGAGCATTAACCTTTTTCAATCCTGCAGGTATTGAAAAAAACTTCCAAATAAAGTGCTACTTATGCATGGGCGTAAAATCCGTTCCGCTCGCGGATTTTGCGGATTTTCGGTAAGTTCGCAATCCGCGAACTCTCGCGAACTTACCGAAAATTCGTAAATCCGTGCGAAGCGGATTTTTTTGCTTGGTCGCACTTGCCAACTAGAATACTATACAATTTCGCGGGAGTAAACACTTGCGAAAACGTAGATGCGGCGGGCAGCAACAATCTCGCAATTGCGAGATTGCAAAATTTGCAATTTCGCACAAGAAATCCACCAGCAGGCAGCATAAACCTTGAAAATTATGATTTTTATCAGAATAACTCCTCAGGTTGACATTTGCCTGCACTTTTTTTTGCAAGGAGTCCATTTGGGGGGGGGGGGGAGGAAGGAAGTGCCCCACAGTCTCCAACTTCCTGTTCCTGTCCAGCAGGCTCCTTTCAGTGCTTTCTTCATGTGCTGGTCACTTTGATTTGGATCTTGACCTGGAAGCACTCAGCAGGTGCAAAAGTTCAATCTTATCATTAGTAACCATTCCCTGTAGTGCCTGGAAGGATTACTTTTTGTGGATGCTGCTGGATATTTGGATTTTTGCAAAACTGAAAGCACTCAGCAGGTGCAAAAGTTCAATCTTATCATTAGTAACCATTCCCTGTTGTGCTTCCTGAGGGGCCCCTTCAGAGTTCAGTTGCCGACTTGCAACTATTCTATGACCCTGCTCTGACCCTCACAGCAGGCTCAGAGAAAGCAATTACCGATAAGGAAGCAGGTTCCAGCCAGGAAGTTCAAATTCAGTATCACATTAATCAGCCCCTAATTCATTTATGTCAGTTGAGGCAGGGCAGGTGTGCTTTTCCACCCATAATCTACAGTGATGAACTAGAGGGTGGCATGGGTGAGCCAGAGGGTGGCATGGGTGAGCCAGAGGGTGGCAGTGGTGAAACAGAGGGTGGCAGTGGTGAAACAGAGGGTGCTGTGATGAACCAGATGTAGAAACAACATGTTCGCGACCGTTGCTACCCGAAAAGTAAGTTCGCGTTTGCGAACTGGTACAAAATCCTCGCGAACTGGCAGAAATCCTTGCGAACACAAAAAATTTTTAAAAATCCGCAAATTCGCGAGAGTTCGCGGATTTTGCGGATTGCGAATCCGTAAATACGCAATTTCGCGGATTGCCAATTCGCAAAATCCGCCCATGCTTAGTGCTACTTGACCTTGGGCTGAGGAGGCTCTTCCTGAATGAAGTCATCTGACTCCTCACTGCTGCTGGGTGCTCTGGCAGCCATTCTTTTCACAAAATGGTAGAACAGAAAAGAACAGGTCTTGTTGTCTCCAAAGTGAAAGAAGAAGTGAAGGAAATGGGTGGGGGTTTCATTAGTTGTAAAAAAAACTGTTAACAGCCAATGAAAAGAGTTATTTTAAGGTCACATGACTTGACACGCTTACGCTGCGCGCTCGGGTGAGCTTACCGGTGCGTGTACCCTCAGCGCTCCAAGACAAAATGATAAAAAAACGACATGAAAAATACATTGTGAGAAAAAAAATTGAAAAAAATAATAACAATTAATAGTTATAAAAAACAGCTAATAAAAACAGTTTAAAAATCATAGGTTACAAACTCAATATACAAAAGAATTAGCTTTTAAAAAACCTTTGAAATTCACTGAAAAAACCATAGGTTTCACAATTGTTATAGTTAGGAATTGGCATTTAAAAAACTTTTGAAATTCACTGAAAAACCATAGGTTTCACATTTGTTATAGTTAGGAATTAGCATTTAAAAAACCTTTGAAATTCACAGAAAAAACCATAGGTTTCTCACCAGTTATAGTTAGCTGGACATTTTACTCATACAAAACCATTGAAATTCCCACGTTATAGTTAGTTGGACTCACTATAACTCGCGCGCCCGCAATCCACTGTTGATGATGTCACATATTACATCATTCATGACATGGTCAGTGACACCACTGATGACATCACTGATGACATCTCAAATGACATCACTGATGACATCACTGATGACATCTCAAATGACATCACTGATGACATCTGGCGAAACGCGTCTGTTGGGGTAGGGGCTTAGATTAAAATTTATCATCTATGATATTGGTGTGCTGGTCATTCTTCTAGCCGAAAATTGGAGTGAATTGTGTGGAAATACAGAAGCGGCTCACCACCGCTGACCAAGCACCCGGGACTGAGAGGAGCGACGGCGGTGAGGACTCGGTGCTGCAAAATATATATATATATATATATTCACTGAAAAAACCATAGGTTATAGACCATATATAGTTAGGAATTTGCATTTACAAAACCTTGAAAATTCACTGAAAAAACCATAGGTTAGAGACCATATATAGTTAGCTGGACATTTTATTGACATAAAACCAATGAAATTCCATATATAGTTAGTTGCACTAACTATATATCGCGCACCCGCAATCCACTGCTGATGATGTCACATATTACATCATTCATGACATGGTCAGTGACATCACTGATGACATCACTGATGACATCTCAAATGACATCACTGATGACATCACTGATGACATCTCAAATGACATCACTGATGACATCATCTAGTGTCTGTGTGTTTTTGTAAAGTTTAAATATGTTTTACATATTGAAGAATGAGTGGATGTATGGAAGACTGAGTGTGTGTGTGGCTGGCTGGGAGGTGTGTGACTCTGTGCATATCAATGTGTACTTGTATCAGTGATTGTATAAGAGAGTAAGTATGTGTTAGTATATGTGTGAAAAAGTATGGTGTTCTGTGTTTAACTGTATAGATGAGGAAATCGAAGTGTGATTGATTCTTCACAGGACTGACTAGGTGTATGAGTGCATATGATAGTGTTGTAATAATGAGTGACTGTATGTATGAGTGATTGTATGGGTGAATGAGTGAATGTGTGTGTAGACGTAGGAATCAGTGAGTGCGTATGTAGTAACTGGTATTGGTGTGTCATGATGTCATCAGTGATGTCATTTGAGATGTCATCAGTGATGTCATCAGTGATGTCATTTGAGATGCCATCAGTGATGTCATCAGTGATGTCACTGACCATGTCATGAATGATGTAATATGTGACATCATCAGCAGTGGATTGCGGGTGCGCGATATATAGTTAGTGCAACTAACTATATATGGAATTTCATTGGTTTTATGTCAATAAAATGTCCAGCTAACTATATATGGTCTCTAACCTATGGTTTTTTCAGTGAATTTTCAAGGTTTTGTAAATGCAAATTCCTAACTATATATGGTCTATAACCTATGGTTTTTTCAGTGAATTTCATTGGTTTTTTAAAAGCTAATATCTATAGCTGTAAAATATATTCTTTATTACGTGACGTATCACGTAGCCACGTGAGACGCCTCATGACGCGTCGCATAACCGTGACGTATCGGCTCTGCAGCACAAACAAAACCCGTAACGTAAGCGTGCCGGAGCACGCTTACAGATATATATATTTTTTTTAACCTTAATTAGACAAGATCCACACGTGCACATATCTTGAGGCCTTGCAAAGGCACATCAAACAAACAGTCCCTACAATTTTGCCAAGTTTGCTGGAAATCTATTCCCTTCATTTTTTTTTACTGTTTCTCTTGGTTTTCCCCTTGTTACGCTTACCGGGACGCTACCCGGTACGCGAACCGGACGCTCCAAAAACACAAGATGGCGGACTCCCGTTACGCTGCCGGTTAGCTGCCCGGTTCGCGTACCGGGAAGCGCCTCTACCGCGAAAAATCGCGGGGGACTTTAATATCCCCCTCATCAATCCTAGGGGGTCAGGAGGGGTTTACCTTGCCCCCTTTCCTTCATTTCCCCCTTCTTTTTTCACCACATCTTGTCTCTCGAACCTACAGAGAGACAAGATGGCGGCCGCTTCGGACTGTTTAGAATGTTGACAGACACCGGAGAGCCAATCAGCTTCGCTTCGCGAAGTTCCATTACGCGTCAGGTACGCGAACCGGGGCGCTAACCGGAGCGCTGTCACAGATATATATATTTTTTTAAACGTTAATTTCTCAAAATCCACTGGAGCACATATATTGAGACATAGCAAAGGCACGTCGGGCAAACCATATCTACAATTTTGCCAAGTTTCATGTAAATCTATTCAGCCGTTCGAGCTAAAAGTGAGTCCAACCGCCCTATGGAAAAATGAATGTGAAAAACGTGTTTTGGGACCCCCCTTTTTTCTCGCCCCCCCCTTGACGAAACCCCCCCAAATTTTCAAGGGCTGCTCAGAAACAAAATGTGCCATTTTCCTGAAAATTTCAGCCAATTCCGTCCACAAACGCCAAAGTTATTAGACATAGAATTTTCAGAAATCCCATAGAGAAAAAATCCTAACTATATATACCCACTGGCTATCGCCAGTAGGTAATATACATATATAAACATATATAATCTGCATATCTATATAAATATAAATGCATGCATACATATACATATATGCATACATATGCATGTTATTTACATGAAAGTTTTAAAAACACTAATAAAAGCAAAGCTAAAAAGCCACCTCATTACAAACAGAATGGCTTTAACTTAAACGAGGGCGAGATCTATTGCATTTTCAATGCTTGTTTACTTTGGTTCTATCAAGAAGGCATTCAGATGTGTCACACATTTGCCATAAATTCTGAATGTTAGCACTCTAGTTGCTCATTAGATCACTGTAGTAAAGCTAGTGCTCACCAGGGAAGTCTGCTGCTAATCATGGTTTGCAGCCATTTTCCCGCATTTTTTATCCCGCAGACTTTCAGTCCGCATACCATTATCCCGCAAGGTCATTGACCTCGCATACCATTATCCCGCATTTTTTCAAAACGCATGTGCATTTATCGCGCATGCCTTTACAAAGATTTACGTTTTAAAGGCATGTATGGTAAATGCATTTGCGTTGTGAAAACCACGATGAGGAGAGAGGTAAGTTGGTTTGTGTTAATTTTTTCGTGGGTTAGTGATTGTGTAGTGTAGTGTTGTGTAGTGTAGTGTTGTGTTAGTGTAGTGTAGAGTTGTGGTGGTTGTTTAGTGTAGGGTCATGCTGGGGGTAGTGTTTTAGGGTTTAGGGTTGTGTTGTAGTGTTTGCGTAGTGTAGGGTCATGCTGGGGCTAGTGTTTTAGGGTTTAGGGTAGTGTTGTAGTGTTTGCGTAGTGTAGGGTCATGCTGGGGGTAGTGTTTTAGGGTGTAGGGTAGTGTTGTTGTGTTTGCGTAGTGTAGGGTCATGCTGGGGGTAGTGTTTTAGGGTTTTGGGTAGTGTTGTAGTGTTTGCGTAGTGTAGGGTCATGCTGGGGGTAGTGTTTTAGGGTTTAGGGTAGTGTTGTAGTGTTTGCGTAGTGTAGGGTCATGCTGGGGTGTAGTGTTTTAGGGTTTTGGGTAGTGTTGTAGTGTTTGCGTAGTGTAGGGTCATGCTGGGGGTAGTGTTTTAGGGTTTAGGGTAGTGTTGTAATGTTTGCGTAGTGTAGGGTCATGCTGGGGGTAGTGTTGTAGGGTTTAGGGTAGTGTTGTAGTGTTTGCGTAGTGTAGGGTCATGCTGGGGTGTAGTGTTTTAGGGTTTTGGGTAGTGTTGTAGTGTGTGCGTAGTGTAGGGTCATGCTGGGGGTAGTGTTTTAGGGTTTAGGGTAGTGTTGTAGTGTTTGCGTAGTGTAGGGTCATGCTGGGGGTAGTGTTTTAGGGTTTAGGGTAGTGTTGTAGTGTTTGTGTAGTGTAGGGTCATGCTGGGGGTAGTGTTTTAGGGTTTAGGGTAGTGTTGTAGTGTTTGCCTAGTGTAGGGTCATGCTGGGGTGTAGTGTTTTAGGGTTTTGCGTAGTGTTGTAGTGTTTGCGTAGTGTAGGGTCATGCTGGGGGTAGTGTTTTAGGGTTTAGGGTAGTGTTGTAGTGTTGTAGTGTTTGCGTAGTGTAGGGTCATGCTGGGGTGTAGTGTTTTAGGGTTTAGGGTTGTGTTGTAGTGTTTGTGTAGTGTAGGGTCATGCTGGGGGTAGTGTTTTAGGGTTTAGGGTAGTGTTGTAGTGTTTGTGTAGTGTAGGGTCATGCTGGGGGTAGTGTTTTAGGGTTTAGGGTTGTGTTGTAGTGTTTGTGTAGTGTAGGGTCATGCTGGGGGTAGTGTTTTAGGGTTTAGGGTAGTGTTGTAGTGTTTGCGTAGTGTAGGGTCATGCTGGGGTGTAGTGTTTTAGGGTTTTGGGTAGTGTTGTAGTGTTTGCGTAGTGTAGGGTCATGCTGGGGGTAGTGTTTTAGGGTTTAGGGTAGTGTTGTAGTGTTTGTGTAGTGTAGGGTCATGCTGGGGGTAGTGTTTTAGGGTTTAGGGTAGTGTTGTACTGTTTGTGTAGTGTAGGGTCATGCTGGGGGTAGTGTTTTAGGGTTTAGGGTAGTTTAGTTGTTTAGTGTATGCTAAAGGCATATTCGTTCTAAAAGTTTTCGTTATTTTAATTTGCGGCCTAATAGTACATGCAGGATTTTTTTTGCGGACTGATGGTATGCGGGATTTCGTCATATATTCGCTAATCATACTTTCTATGGCAAAATGAACCCCCTCATTTTGTTCCTTTTTAAATTAAATGTTTTAAGAGTTACCACTTTATTCCAATCAAGATGGCTTCAGGTGTGCCATACCTTTGTAATAAGTAGGACTGTTAGCACTCTAGTTGTTCTTTAGAACACTCTGGGACATTCTGTCATTGGGCTATAGTTGGGCTACATCTGGCTGATATTTGGGCTACATTTGTTTTTTTTTGTCTCTGGTGGCCATCTTTGGGCTACATTGGGCTACATTGGGCTACATTGGGCTCCAACATATATATAGCCCAATGTAGCCCAATATATATTTTTCAAAGTTAATTTTTGTAAAAACCACTGGAGCCTATATCTTGAGACATAGCAAAGGCACATCGGGCTACCAGTCCCTACAATTTTGCCAAGTTTGGTGTAAATCCATTCAGCCGTTCGGGCTAAAAGTGAGGCCAACCGCCCTATGGAAAATTGCATGGGAAAAACACGTTTTGGGACCCCCCTTTTTTCTCGGCCCCCCCTTGACGAAACCCCCCCAAATTTTCAGGGGCTGCTCAGAAACAAAATGTTCCATTTTCCTGAAAATTTCAGCCAATTCTGTCCTCAAACGCCAAAGTTATTCGACATAGAATTTTCAAAAATCCCATAGGAAAAAAATCCTAACTATATATACCTACTGGCTATCGCCAGTAGGTAATATATTACCTACTGGTGGTTGTGAATTCCAACACTTCAGATGTGTTTTGTGAAGTAATTTACCTCAGGGTATTTAGAGAGGTCTACAGGCTAAATGGCTAAATGGAATTTCAACCAAATTTGTGAAAATGGTAGGGATTGGTATGTAGTATGAGCAAATCTATATTTGGTGAAAGTGTCTCAAGGGTTTCTTCTGTAAATTACTTTCCCACCTTTTTTAATGGAGCGCTTCCCGGGGAGCGCCCCGGTACGCGAACTGGCGAGCGCCCCGGTACGCGAACCTTAAGCGTTACGGGAGTCCACCATTTTGTGTTTCGGTCGAATTAAGATACAAGATGGAGGGCACATAATGTTCAGAATGGGTAGAAGGGGACACGGTAGACGTATTTTGACCCCCTAGGTTTTCTGAGGATGGCTGAGGAGGCCCATATGTGCGGAAAAAAAAAAGAATTTAAATTTTGCGCGGTTAGCTTCCGGTTCGCGTACCGGGTAGCGCTCCGGGGAGCGTACTTTGTTGAAAATTAGTAAAAAAAGTTAGAGTAAAATAATAATTGTGAGTGATCAGATGTAGGGTAGCTCTGAGAAGAGCTTTTGGGTTTATGGTACATTTAGGTACTTATAAGTAGGTACCAATGCACATTTTTAAATTCAGAATGAAAACTCTGTTCCCTTCATCTGAGAAGTGAACTCCATCTCCTCTGTAGATATCTTGCATGTAGTAACGCAAGTTATTGTTGTACACGGAGCCCATTCCATGGTCTCTCATGTAAGCTGAAACAGATTTGTTTACATGCTTCCTCGACTTCTCAATTTGTGGACAAAATTGGTTCGACCACCTCCATTTCTGTCTTTGGCATATATTTGAATATACCAAGGCAGTTTGAGGAAAAAGTGCCATTAATTGCTCAAAGGTGTCCTTTAAAAGCATTTCCAGACCTACTCCAGTCAAAGTGCCCAAATCATTACCTCCACAGTGCACAATTAACAGGTCAGGTTTTGGCAAATGCGTAAAGGTTTTCACCAATGGTATCAATTGGTGACATTTTAATCCTCTGTGGCCAAACCACTTAATTTCCACATCTTGTAAATTGAGGTTAGGTAAATTTCTGTTCTCAGCATACCTCTGAGCCCAATAGATGTAACTATGTCCAACAATCCAGACAGAAAACATGGTGAGAGAAGGTTCTGCTGCAGTCAGATGAAGTGTGGTAATGAAATGGCAGTTGAAAAAATAAGAGTATAAAATGAAAAAAACTGTGGAGTTTCTGTGTTAATGAAGCAGTAACAGTGATTGGTGGATTTTGATTGCTGAAAACAGAAAGTTAGGGTGCATGGATGAGTACTTTGAAAGATGTAATTTGAATGGTCAAAAAAAATCATTTAATGAAAGATTGCACTGGATACGCAGGGGCACTGAGAGTTCAGAGTTCAATTGAAACATTGTTGTGTGAACTTGCAAACACCAGAGGTCTTCCAGGAGGTGGTTGCTATGTAAAAAAGGCAGAGAGGGCAGAGGGGAGAAGGGTTTTGATTTGAAAAAAGTGAGGGAAGAGTTTTGATTGGGTGACATGAGAGATATGTGTGATGAATTACAGCATTTCTGTGCTTTCTATAGCTGCAGCCTCTGGAGTGCATACCCTTTGTTCTGCTGAAGACAAATTGGTGTATTTCTGAGACTGTTTTGAAACTCATAAAGTATTTGCTAAGGTGAGAAAAGATTTATTTAATTTAGATAGAGAATAGTGTTTTACAAATAGATTATGTTTCTTTGAGAAATTGTAATTGGAGAAAATGTGAAGTATTAGTACTGACAGGGTGTTTTTGTGCATAGGAGCTGTGCAGTGTTTTCAAATTATGACTTGAAAATCGTTTTTGAGGAAAAGGAATGCTTTTAAAATTTATGACAAGGAAATAATGGTGTCTGCTTCTTTATAAGGCATTTGAGTGTCTCTGATGTTATTTTTCCCATTTTAATTTAAGACCTTTCTCCGTGGGGCAAGTTCCTTGGAAATATGCTCCCACCTGTGCTTGGCAAATTTAGATTTTGAGTCTTTAAGTTACATAGCCATGTTAAAAGTGACCCAAAAATGCTGCAAAGGCAATCAAAAAATGCTTTCATGTGTCTTAAGGACATTTTCAGTCATTTCCCCATGTGCAGTGTTTTCAAATTATGACTTGAAAATCGTTTTTGAGGAAAAGGAATGCTTTTAAAATTTATGACAAGGAAATAATGGTGTCTGCTTCTTTATAAGGCATTTGAGTGTCTCTGATGTTATTTTTCCCATTTTAATTTAAGACCTTTCTCCGTGGGGCAAGTTCCTTGGAAATATGCTCCCACCTGTGCTTGGCAAATTTAGATTTTGAGTCTTTAAGTTACATAGCCATGTTAAAAGTGACCCATAAATGCTGCAAAGGCAATCAAAAAACGCTTTCATGTGTCTTAAGGACATTTTCAGTCATTTCCCCATGTTCAGTGTTTTCAAATTATGACTTGAAAATCGTTTTTGAGGAAAAGGAATGCTTTTAAAATTTATGACAAGGAAATAATGGTGTCTGCTTCTTTATAAGGCATTTGAGTGTCTCTGATGTTATTTTTCCCATTTTAATTTAAGACCTTTCCCCGTGGTGCAAATTCCTTGTAAATATGCTCGCACCTGTGCTTGGCAAATTTAGATTTTGAGTCTTTGAGTTACATAGCCATGTTAAAAGTGACCCAAAAATGCTGCAAAGGCAATCAAAAAACGCTTTCATGTGTCTTAAGGACATTTTAAGTCATTTCCCCATGTGCAGTGTTTTCAAATTATGACTTGAAAATCGTTTTTGAGGAAAAGGAATGCTTTTAAAATTTATGACAAGGAAATAATGGTGTCTGCTTCTTTATAAGGCATTTGAGTGTCTCTGATGTTATTGTTCCCATTTTAATTTAAGACCTTTCTCCGTGGGGCAAATTCCTTGTAAATATGCTCGCACCTGTGCTTGGCAAATTTAGATTTTGAGTCTTTGAGTTACATAGCCATGTTAAAAGTGACCCAAAAATGCTGCAAAGGCAATCAAAAAACGCTTTCATGTGTCTTAAGGACATTTTAAGTCATTTCCCCATGTGCAGTGTTTTCAAATTATGACTTGAAAATCGTTTTTGAGGAAAAGGAATGCTTTTAAAATTTATGACAAGGAAATAATGGTGTCTGCTTCTTTATAAGGCATTTGAGTGTCTCTGATGTTATTTTTCCCATTTTAATTTAAGACCTTTCCCCGTGGTGCAAATTCCTTGTAAATATGCTCGCACCTGTGCTTGACAAATTTAGATTTTGAGTCTTTGAGTTACATAGCCATGTTAAAAGTGACCCAAAAATGCTGCAAAGGCAATCAAAAAACGCTTTCATGTGTCTTAAGGACATTTTAAGTCATTTCCCCATGTGCAGTGTTTTCAAATTATGACTTGAAAATCGTTTTTGAGGAAAAGGAATGCTTTTAATATTTATGACAAGGAAATAATGGTGTCTGCTTCTTTATAAGGCATTTGAGTGTCTCTGATGTTATTTTTCCCATTTTAATTTAAGACCTTTCTCTGTGGGGCAAGTTCCTTGTAAATATGCTCCCACCTGTGCTTGGCAAATTTAGATTTTGAGTCTTTGAGTTACATAGCCATGTTAAAAGTGACCCAAAAATGCTGCAAAGGCAATCAAAAAACGCTTTCATGTGTCTTAAGGACATTTTCAGTCATTTCCCCATGTGCAGTGTTTTCAAATTATGTCTTGAAAATCGTTTTTGAGGAAAAGGAATGCTTTTAAAATTTATGACAAGGACATAATGGTGTCTGCTTCTTTATAAGGCATTTGAGTGTCTCTGATGTTATTTTTCGCATTTTAATTTAAGACCTTTCTCCGTGGGGCAAGTTCCTTGTAAATATGCTCCCACCTGTGCTTGGCAAATTTAGATTTTGATTATTTGACTTACATAGCCATGTTCCATACAGTTCTAACCTTCTGCGTAGTCTTTGATATGCTAGACTCCATCTGCACTATGAGATACCTAAGCAAAGGAAACATAGGTGATGTGATTGTGAAATGAGGAAAAGAAACTCCACATTTTTCAATTACATCACCTGTGTTTCTTAAGTTTATGAATGACATTGTGCAGATGAAGTTAAGGTCTGTCCACGGACACAAAAGAGGTCTGGCCTTTGTTCAAGAGTGAAGTGCACATGACTTACTTCATTAGTAGGCCTTCACATGTATTATCTCCTCTGTATTCTTCAACAAGCATAAATTTGATCTGCAACCCTGAGTAGGCCTCACCTTAAACAAACCTCTGGATAGGCCACACCTTATCGTCATCCTGAATCAATCATTTAACATGTTAGGGACAGATTTATGATAGCCGTGTGCCTCTTTTGCGCTGCTGTGCGTCACTTTTGTGACGCAGCGGTGGTGCAAAAGATTTGCTATGTGGCGACATATTTAAAAATTGATGCATCTAGGCAGATGTGTCATGCTGTAAAGTCCTGTGCCACATGAAACCTGCGTCAGTTTTCATATAGGTGTTTTGTTGCAAGGTATGCATTAATTTGCAAGAAAGCCCTGTAAAACTAACACAGTGAAATTTAGAAGATTTCACTGAGTCAGCTTTATAGCATTGCTGAATCAAATCCTTACGCCTGTTTGAAACAGGCATAAGAAGTGATGCACCATGCAATGTGAGGGTTCCTCCTGTGCATTGCAGTAGACATGTCGCGCTTATGACGTGATTCCTGCAATGTGCTGCTTTTGCGGCACAGATGCGTGACGCATCTGTGCTGTTTTTGCTCAATGGTGCTCCACATTGTAAATGCGGCACACTATGGGTGGCAGAGCAGCGGTGCACATTAACTGGTGCATCCGTGGGGATGCGCCACTTAGCATAAATCTGCCCCTGTACATTTAAGTATGAGCAGGGGACACAGAGTCGGTGAGGCTTATCCAATGTTAAGAAGAGATGAGTCCTGTTCACTGAAAACTTGGATATAGGCCTCACCTCCTCAGCATCGCTGGACATGGCTAAATAATAGCTGCAAAATGTTACTCTTGTTAAACAATTTTACTATTATAATCTCTGAGATTTGTCTCTTACTCTGCAACATCTCATTGTTGTTATCTTTCTTTAAAGATAACGACAACATCAACATGAGCGACAATCAGCAATCAGTTGATCTTGACCTCATCATTGAACTCGTAATTGAAACGTCAGTGGAAGTAGATCCCTTGGATGATTTAAATCCTGAGGATGAAGAAGAACATGATGAGGATGCAGATTTGTCAGAATTGTATGACATAGGGTGGGAAGCTGACCTGCGTGAGCCTATGGAACTATAAACATTTATTTTCAAAATTTACAATAAATGAAAAGTAAAAATGTAAACTGTTTAATTTTAAATTAAACACACCTTCAAAAACAGGTTATGTGTAGTGTCTTCAATAAAATATTAAAATATGCTCATAAAATTAGATCAGATTCACATATAAAACAGCACAGGTAAAATGAATATGAATTCCATTTCTTTTCTGCTATTTCTGTATTCTAAATTTGCCAAGCACTAAAAAATATTCTATGTAAAAATGTGAAGTAGTGTGTTAAGTTTTTGATGACTGTTATTGATTTACTGTTTGGTAATAGTGGTTAATAACATTTTTTATTATATTTTACCACAGATTCAACTGCAGATCATTTCAAGATTTCAGCATGCCAACCAAGGATAGACTTAGAAAGGCTGCAAAACGTCAAAGACAGCAGGTCCATGAAATAATGCAGCAGTCCTCTACCAAAAAAACTTGTCAAGTCACCAAGAAAGCACCGGGTAAGACCACAAAAACATTCATAAGAAATATTTGTAGTAAAAAAAGTATTACTACAGAAAATGTTTCAGTCCAGAAAAAGAGAAGCAATTTAAACGGAAAGGAAAGGCCAATCAAAAATGTTACTGCTAGAGCAAGAGATAACTCTGTGCATGATAGTAGAAGGAAACAACAGTTTAGGGACATTCGTAAACGAATGTTCCGCAACAGGATAATTGGCAATTTGTTAAAAAATATTAAGAAAGGTCAACAGAAAGTGGTTTTTTATAAGAGAGAAAAAAAAAGTTGAGAAAGTTATTGATCAGGCATTTGAAATTAAACGCAAGTTATTTATTTTGATAATCAATAGAATTAGGAAGCTAAACAAGGCAATTTATGATTTCAAAAGAAATAGTAGATGGAAGAGAATAGTTAATCGTAGTAATTTTTGTGAAGTTTTTTCCGGAGAATGGATGCATAGTTCAAGTTGTGAGGCATTTTTTAATGAGGAGAGTTATTTCCAGGATAATGATTTGGTGCATGCAGTTGACACCAGTGGTCGAGCTTATGAAGTGAAAGATGGTTGTCCAGTTGAAAAAGAAAAACTTGTGACAACAGAGACAGAAGAGGTGTTAGGTAATGAGGTTTTAGGAAGACGTCCTAAGGGTCCTGTGTACACCTGGAAGTGTAGTAGTATTTGCAGTGTGCGACAGGATTCCATCAATTTGCTTTGTGATTTCGTACGGACATTTAATAAGAAAAGTTTGAAGCAGAAAATGAAGTTGTTGCAAGAATTAGATCCTTGCAGAGTGAGAGAAGTGACAGGTTTGCATGGTCATTCACTGGCTTGTCTTTCCAGGAGAGTATGCCAGAGTGTTTTTCATCATTTCAGGATGCTAGCAGTGCATCATAATAAAGTGAGGAAATTAGTTAGAATGTTGTATTATGCTAAGAGTCCAGCAATTATGCTTAAACAATTATGCGCTGCTCTTTTGCATGGTTCTGAAATAGATGTGAAGAATATTTGTGAAGAAATTGAGTTTTGTTACTTTGGAAGTAAAGAGGAGAATGTTGAAATTGACCAAGAAGAAGAGGGTAATGTGGAAGATAGTGTACAGGTTTCCTTTACAGATAATTTTCAGAGGGAAATTGCGACGTTTCAGGTGAAATCAAGTGAGAGGCCTAATTTCACTTGTGTGTGTTGTCGACGCGCTTATTATAAGAATCAGACTAAGTTAGTGGATTTATATGCAAAAAGTGAAAGGGAAAATAATAGTGAATGGAAGGATTTCACAACATACTTGATGGTAGAAAATTGTTTTGATTTGGGATCGGATCAACGTGTGTGTACTTATTGTTCTAGCAAATTAAATCAAAACCAGATGCCTGCTAGAGCAGTTCATAATAATCTGGAATTGGTTGAGATTCCTTCTGAATTGAAGGATTTAAATACTTATGAATCTATTTTGATTCAAAGTATCCATCCCTTTCAGGCTATTGTAAGAATGGAGCCAAAGACAGGGAAATTGCCTCCATCAGATTTACAGAGAGGATTAAAGGGAAGAGTTGTTTATTTGCCTCTGGATTTGAAGAAAAACATTAACACAATTGGAGTAGAAAAAGTGGAAGAGGACCCTCTGGTTATCTTAGTTAATGGGGTTCCGACAAAGAATAAGAAAATATGGCAAGATTTAGTGGATGTTAGGAAAGTCAAAAAGGCAACATTGTATTTGAAAAAAAATAATAAGTACTATAAGAATATATATGTTGCAGAAGAGGAAGTAAGTGAGGAAGAGGATAGCGATTTGTGTGCTGGTCAAATTGAGAAAGTAGAACCCTCTACTAGTGAAGAAATATATGAACATTATAGTGTTCATCCTTTGCATTCCAAGGAAGTCATGGGGAATGCTATTGAGTTGTTTCAAATGAAACAAGCCAAAGGGAGTCCCATTAGTGTTTGGGAGGAAAGTTTGGAAGCTCGGTGTTTCCCACAGCTTTTTCCAACAGGTCAGGGAGGAAGATATGATGAGCGACCTCATCAAATTCCTGCTTCTGAATACCGGACTTTGCGATTGTATGCAGGAGATGCTAGGTTTCGACAATGTATTCCCTATTTGTTTCATCTCCTGTTTGAAAGCGATCTGTCTGGACTGTCATATGCAGTGAACCACATCTTGAAAAGTGGTATACACATGCAAAACATCTCGGCAAGTGACTTTATGGATAAAGTCAATGTCCAAGACAGTATTTTGGATTCTCACCTGATTAATCTCATGGCGTGTCAGCGTGGTACTAATGAGTACTGGTACCGTCATCATGGTGATTTAAAATGTATGCTGAGGAACTTAGGAACTCCCACATGGTTCCTCACTCTGAGCTGTGCCGAGTATGGCTGGGAAGACTTACTTGAATTTCTACGAGAGGCAAATGGAAACATCGAAAACATCGAATTCAAGACACCCGGAGAACTGTGATCTTTGGATCCAGTCAATGTATGCCGGTACTTCAATCATAGATTTGAAGCTATGATGTCTTTCATCATGAATAAGAAGAATCCACCTCTTGGAGAGGTGTTGGATTTCTTCTGGAGAAAGGAGTACCAAGCAAGAGGTGCTCCTCACATACATATGCTGTTGTGGATCAAGGATGCACCTAAATTTGGAACAGATCCAGAAGACTCAGTGATGAGTTTCATACAACAGTATTCTACGTGTGCTGTACCAAACGCAAACGAGAAGAAAAGCCTAAGAGAAAAAGTTCTACGTTTCCAAAGCCATCGTTGTGGAAAATACTGTCGTCGTAAATTCCGAAACAAAGACAAGATCTACACCAAATGTCGTTTCGGCTTTCCACGACCGGTGATTTCTAAAGGAAGAGTAAACAGTTTGATGTCTTCGCTGCGACATAATGTGATGAAGAAATCACCTAAAAACACATACAATTTGAAGAGGAACGAAGAGTCCAAGTACATCAACGACTACAACCCAGTGATTTTGTCCATGTGGAATGCTAACATGGATATACAGTTTGTGGCTGATAACTGTATGGCTGTGGCTCGGTATGTGACATCTTACATCACCAAAAAAGAAAAGACAGAATTGAAGGATATGTGGGAGGACATTTCCCATGAAAAGAGCCTCAGTAAGAAGTTGTACAGTTTCAGTCTGAAGATGTTGTCGCATCGAGAAATCGGAGCTTACGAATGTTCTGACCGGTTGTCTTCAGCAAGTCTCTATGCCAAATCTAGGAGTATCGTTTGGGCGAGTCTTGGTCTTGCTGCAACACGTGATCGAGTTCTGAAACCTGTGCGGGAAATTGAGTATTTGGCGGAAAAGGAGCCAAACAGTACCGACATTTTGAAGACCAACATGTTGGATACATATTATCCAAATCGAAGCAGTCACCTCGAGAATGTTTGTCTGTATGAGGTTCTACAAATTTACATATTCAAGAGGAACATCAAAGAAGATACTGAGAAAGGAGTGTATGCTGTAATTGGAAGTGAGGGATGTCTGGTCAAGCAAAGAAAATGCCACTTGGTAAACCATCGAAAATTGAGTGGCGAATCTCCTGAAAAAAAGGAGTTTTTCTATTTAGCACTTTTGCAACTTTTCAAGCCTTGGCGTGCAGAAGAGGAACTGCTTGGAGATTTCCTCTGTTACGAAGACTCTTTCACTGCCGCCAAGGAGACCATAGAATGTCCTGCTTTTCCTAAATATGTAGAAATGTTGAATGCGGAAATCGAGCAGGAAGCAACGATTGCAGCCGAGATTGCCAGAGACAGTTCTCAGGACAGTCAGAGTTCTGCTTCATTGAGTCAGGATCCACTAGGAGGACCTGTTATCGAAAATGAAGCTGCCACTGCCATGAATGAAGTGGAAAGAGCCATGGCACATGCTCAGGAGGATGCAGTTAACTTAGAAGACTTGGAAAGACAACTCAACGTTGAGCAGAGGAAAATATATGACGAAGTTACCAAGCAAATTGATCATGGATTAAGTCATGAGAAGAAAGAGTGCTCATGTACGTCGTTGAAGCCTGTCCGACTGTACGTGAGTGGAGAAGCGGGAACTGGAAAAAGTTTCCTCATTAAAGCAATTTCATGTTATTTGCAGGAAAGGACTGAGTCATCGCTGTCCTGTGTTGTCACCGCTCCAACTGGACTGGCAGCACATAACATTAAAGGGATTACTTTACATCGTTTACTGATGCTGCCAGTGGAGCATGACAACAAATTACAATATCACAAGCTATCTGGAGATGCTTGTTGTGAAGTTTCAAGAATATTGAGGAAAATGAAACTTCTTATCATTGACGAAGTAAGCATGGTTTCCAATGTCATGCTTGCCTTTGTACATTTGAGAATGCAAGAAGTTCTCAAAACAGAGTATGATGTGTTATTTGGTGGCAAACACATCATTGTTCTCGGAGATCTTCTGCAGCTGACACCAGTGAAAGGACAACCTGTGTTCAAAATGCTCACGCATGAAGATACCAGGAAGTGCCTAGGGAGCATTGGCAACGTCAATATATGGTTAAACTTCAATTATGCTGAACTGCATGAAAATATGCGTCAGGCGAAGGATGAAGTTTACAAGAATATTCTACAAGATGTTAGAATTGGAAAAGTGACCGAGCATGGGAAAGAAGCTTTACATGCACGATTACTGTCAAATTTATATCCAGAACAAGATGTTGTGCCTGAGAATATTTTTCAGAAAATTACTGAGAAGAAATCTGGAATATGTTTGATGCCAACTCTTGCAGAATGTGCCATCTTCAACAACAAAATGTTGCATTTAGAAAAGCAAGAGATTGTGAAACTGGAAGCTATTGACAGAGTAGAGCATATGGGATCAACAATTATTTTGTCTGAGAATTTGAAAACAAAATTGGATTCATTAGAGAAGACTATATCTAAAACTGCAGGTTTTGAAAAGACTCTGAATGTGTGCTTAAACTGCCGTATAATTTTAAGAAGGAATTTACATGTTGAAAGAGGTCTGGTAAATGGATCAATGGGTAATGTTGTTGATTTTGTGAAATACAGAAATAGAGATGGAATTGAATTTTTAAAAATTAAATTTGATGGCATTGAGGAAGTACAGCTAATTGGTCGTTGTTCTGCTAGATTTTTGCTTGTAAAAGACTTATATGTTCGCCGTAAGCAGTTTCCTGTTTGCTTGGCATATGCGGTGACAATCCATAAATCGCAAGGTTTAAGTGTAGACAGTGCATTGGTGAATATTGGCAGTTCTGTGTTCAAGGAGGGTATGGCATATGTGGCATTGTCACAAGTTAGAACTTTATCGGGATTGTACTTGATTGAGTGTGATGTCACAAACATTTGTGCGGATCTAGATTGTGTTAAGGAATACAATAGGTTAAGAAGAGAGTATGCGCCACATTTGCCTCAATATCCTTTGTTTGAGAAACGTGTGGTAGGCCGGAAACGAAGAAATGTGACCAATACTAGGGAGGTTGTAGCAAAAAGACGAAAAGTCGATGAACCTGAAATTATAAGCAGAAACAAAAAGGATTCTGTTGAAGATGTTGTTGGTTTTCAATTTGAAAACAGTTCTGGTGTCAACTGCTATGCTAATGTAGTGGTTAATGTTTTGTTTTCTCTAGAAAATGTAAAAGAAGAGATTGTGGTCAATTCTGATCAAAGATTTTGCAGTTTGTTAAATTCTGTGTTACAGAAATGTAGCACTGATAGAACAAAAATAGAAAGTGTGTCTGAAATTCGAAATCTGTTAGACAGATGTTCAGGTCAAACACAATTCTCTCAAAATATTCAGCAAGATTGTCAGGAGTTTTTAATGTATATACTTGATGTATTGCATGCTGAAGGTGTAGATGTAGATCACCTGTTTGGGCTTTCTTATCAATGGCAGCATGACTGCGAGAACTGTAGGGTATCAAGTACTACTAGTGTAGACTCAGAAAGATTTATATATTTAACTTTGCCAGACAGTAAATCAGTCTCTTTTAATAAGCTGGTAAAAGCAGCTGATCACAACATGGAGTGTAGCCAATGTAAATCTGAAATGATGTCAACATTATTTATACGAACATATGGCCAGTATGTCATTTTAATGTTCCAACGATGTAGGCCTGATGGAACAAAATTGACAACTTTAATTAAAAATGTTGTGGCTTCACAGTTGTCAATATCAGGAAGGACTTTTGTAACTGCAGCAATTATATATCATGACGGTCCTTCAATAACATCAGGACATTACACAGCTTATTTAAAGTCTAGAAATGGCTGGTCATTCTGCAACGATTCTGTTTTAATTTTCCCAAAAAAATTGCCGTATGACCTTAAAAATTCTTACCTGGTGTTTTTAAAACCAAAATTTTAGGGAAAGAATCTCGGGATGTGCTCTGAGGAATTTCAAGAAGTTCTAATGGCTCCTACACGATTTGGCCTTGAGGATAAGTGTAGTACAGAGACATAACTTCTTACCATAACACTGGACGTCATGGAAAAATAACTGCACTTTGAATGAGTTCAGAAAAACTATTTCTTTTTATAAGCTAATTCAAGCAGCCAATCAAAACATGGAGTAGAGGGAATGTAAGTCTGCAATGCTGTCTACTGTTTTATATTGCTTTGTGATTAAAAGTGATGTAGAGAATTAAATAATTGTAGTAGTCATAGAGGTAGTGTAAGTCTGCTTCATAGTAAGCAGTATCAGTGTCATCTGAAATGTAGAACATGAGTGAGCAAGAAGGGTAAGATATTAGTAGTCCAGGATTGTGAAAAGGATCTTCAACATTTTAATTCTGAAAGTTGCGGAAATATAAAATGACGGGATTGGCTTACAAGAATTCCAAGAGTTATAAATGGCTCTTACATGATTTGGCCTTGTGGAAACGTGTGGTAGAGAGCGAGAAGTCATTTATTGTATGTAACATATTTTTCAAAACGATGGAGGTTTTCTTTCAGAAAGTGGCGGGCTGAAAGTAATAACAGCACAACAGAGTGTAAGCTGTTCATAGGACATCCTTCGACGTCCTGGAAAGTAAGTTAACTTTAAGGAGTTCTGAATTCTGATTTGTTATGTTGTATGGGTTTTTGAAACACAATCATTTTGATTGTGTTTTTTTTTTCCCCGCTGTTATATGATGAATACCTTCAAGTCACTGTTTTTAGTGAAATTTGATACATTCTGAGAACAGCAAAAATAAACCATTTAACATGTATAATTAATTCTGTACTGTTTGCATTTATGATGTACATTTAGAACTGTGTAGGAGGCATGGACAAGGAGAGGCTTCTGTAAGTGTCAAAGTTGTTGCATACAGTGCTCACATTCTACGTAGTCTTTCATATGATAGACTACATTCCCACAATGAGATACTTAAGCAAAGGAAACACAGGTGATATGATTGTGGAATGAGCAAAAAAAATTGCACGTTTTTCAATTATATTACCTGTGTTTCCTAACATTACACATCACATTGTGTAGATGAGGTTTAGGCCTGTTCCAGGAGACAGAGGAGGTCTGACATTTGTTCAACAGTGCAATGGACATGACTCACTTCGTTGGTAGGTCTGCACATGTATTATCTCCTCTGTATTCTTCAACAAACCTAAATTTCATCTGCAACCCTGAGTAGGACTTACCTGAAACAAATCTGTGGATAGGTTACACCTTATCGGCATCTTGAAACAATCATTTAAAATGTTAGGATCAGATTTATGATGGCCGTGCGCCTCTTTTGCGCCGCTGTGGGTCAGTTTTGTGTAAAAGATGCACCATGTTGCAAGATAGGTTTCAGTTCATCTCCAGCAAGATACCATCAGTTTGAAATGTATATAATTAGCACTGCGTAGGGGACATGCAGAAGCTGAAGCTTTTGTAAGTGTCAAAGTTGTTGCATGCAGTGTGCATTTCTGGGTACTGTTTCATATGCTGGACTACATCTGCACTATGAGATACCTAAGCAAAGGCAACACAGGTGATGTCATTGTGAAATGAGGAAAAGAAACTCCACATTTTTCAATTACATCACCTGTGTTTCCTAAGTTTACGAATGACATTGTGCAGATGAAGTTTAGGTCTGTCCACGGACACAGAAGAGGTCTGGCCTTTGTTCAAGAGTGAAGTGGACATGACTTACTTCATTGGTAGGCCTTCACATGTATTATCTCCTCTATACTCTTCAACAATCCTAAATTTCATCTGCAACCCTGAGTAGGACTTACCTGAAACAAATCTGTGGATAGGTTACACCTTATCAGCATCTAGAAACAATTATTTAAAATGTTAAGGGCAGTTTTATGAAGGCTGTGTGCCTCTTTTGTCACTTTTGTGTAAAAGATGCACCATGTTGCAAGATAGGCCTCAGTTCATTTCCAGCAAGATACCGTCAGTTTAAAATGTATATAATTAGGACTGTGTAGGGGGCCTGGAGAAGCAGAAGCTTCTGTAAGTGTCAAAGTTGTTGAAAAACTGTTTGTCCTTCAATCTTTTCCCTTGTCTTTTCTAATTTTTAAATACATGTTTTAATATGTTTCAAATGTTTGTTATCTCTTTCACAGATTGAAAGTATAAAAATTACAAGTGAGTAAGTTAACGACAATTATAAGGTAAATGTTTTGTACTCTTTTCGTTACATTTCTATCACATTCACCTACTATTAGTTCCACAGCTTCATTTCTTTAAGCATCACTTTCCTGCCTTTGCTACTTCCCTCATTCCTTTCTCTATTACCTACTTACTCTACTCCTTCCACTCCTTTTCTCAGTCCCTCTCTTCTCCTAGTTCCTCACTCTTGTTCACTCACTCCGTCTCTATTACTCTTAGTGTCTTTGACTGATCACTCTTTCACTACTTGTTCATTATGCTTTTTCTGTGTAGTTGAAGCACACTAAGGGGCATATTATGAACACAACCAATAAAATTATTGCTGTTTTTATCGGCAGAAAACTGCTGCAAAAGTGGTTTTAGCGGCAGTTTTCTGCCGCAAAAGCGACTTAAGCGACACATTTCTGCAGATAAAAGCTGCAAAACTTTTATTGCCTATGTTGATCATATGGCCCTATGTTATTTACATTTCTTTGCTGTTTCAATTATTCTTTTTCTGTTACTTCTTCTTTTCTGCTTTCTGTTTTTTCTCTCTGTTATTCCACATGTTTTAATCTTATTTTGAACATTCACTCATATTCTCTAAGAAACTCTTCTTTGTTATTGTTCTACTCTCTTTTTTTTCTTTCACTTCCTTATCTATTTTGTTTTTCACAATTATATCCTCTTCCCTCTTTTCTTCGGTAAATAAATCTATTAAACAGTATCTCTGGTTTAGACCCTATAGCTGTCTTTGTTTTAACATTACTCTCTGTTTACTTCCCTTATACTTACTCTTCTTTTTTTAAAAAAAAAAATTTTGGGTTCGCTCCCGGTTCGTGTACCGGTGAGCGAAACCAGGAAGCGAACCAAAAGAAATACAGCTTGCCAGAGTGCTAAACATTCTAGCAATTTTTTTTGAAAGGGGAGGTAGTTCTGAAAAGAACTTTTTTTTTAATGTTTTTGTTGTTTTATATATTTTTTTATTTTTCTGAACATTTATTGTTTTTTTTGTATTTTTTGAACAGTTTTATGTTTTTTTTGTTTTTTTGGGAGGGGAAACAACAAAAAACAGGCATTGGAAAGGGCTCAACAGGAGCAAAAAAAAAAATTACTTTCTGGGGCGTTTAGAGCACTTGTGATTTTCATAAGCTCGGTTGATTAAGGTAATGCTCATATTGCCACATGAGAGTAATGCACCGCAATACAAACAGGTAAACTTCATATGGACAAAGTTGTCCTGAATGTTTGGCACGGTTTCCCGTGCCTCTGGTCCTGTCAAATATACCTGTGTTGATGTCGTGGCCACAGGAGTTGATGGGTTGTCCTGCAGGTCACGCATCTCTGCCCGGCTGTAGTTTAATGGATGCCACCTGCTCATGTGACGATGCATGGTGTAGTTGCCGAAGCTATACTTTTTTAAGGTGCCTCTAGATAAGGCCTCTTTACATATGAGGCACGTCACATATCTAGCATTAACTTTCTTCTGCCCTTCAGGGATTGAAAAAAACTGCCAAATAAAACTGGTTTTACGATGAGAAACCCGGGGCTCCTCTTGTAAAAACTGTGGTTCTTCTGTCTCCTCTTCCTCTTGTTCATCCTCTTCCTCCTCTGTGTTGCTGATGAACTGTGGAGGTGGTCCTCTCTTCCCATGAGGAGGTGGTGGTGGTGGGGGTCCACCAGCTGAAGCTACCAATGAAGCCATTGCTCAAATATCAAAAAAGGTCTTCCTCTCACAAAGATGAAAGTCAGAGTGAGGAAAGAAGGAGGGGTTTTCATCATTTGGGAAAAACAATAGTTCTAAACCAATGAAAAGTGTTATTTTTAGGTCACCTGACCTAGCCTTACATCATTATGAAACCAAAAGTGAAATGAACCAATGAAAAGTTTTATTAACAAGTCACATGACCTGTTCCGCTTATGTTACGCGCTGCGGAACGCGCCCCGGATCGCTTCCGGGTCGCTGCGCTTCGCGTCTCAGTTCGCGTACCGGAGCACTTCCGGGTGCGCAAACGCGGCGCGTCATAAGACGCATTACGCGACAACGCGATACGTCGCGCTTTCGCGACGCGCCCAGGATCGCTTACGGGGAGCTGCGCTTCGCGTCTCAGTTCGCGTACCGGAGCACTTCCGGGTGCGCAAACGCGGCGCGTCATAAGACGCATTACGCGACAACGTGATACGTCGCACTTCCGCGACGCGTCACGATGTTGATTTCTAACAGGGCAGTTGCGCAAACGGAACGTTTACCGGTTCGCGGACCGGGTCGCGGCATCAAATTGAGCTAACGGGAAGCTTCCCGGTTCGCGAACCGGGAGCGAACAAAAACAAAATATAAAAAAAAAAATTATTAATAAACATATAAAATATATTTTTGGATTTAAAGAAGAATACATTTTACAGCTACAGATATTAGCTTTTAAAAAACCAATGAAATTCACTGAAAAAACCATAGGTTATAGACCATATATAGTTAGGAATTAGCATTTACAAAACCTTGAAAATTCACTGAAAAAACCATAGGTTATAGACCATATATAGTTAGGAATTAGCATTTAAAAAACCTTATTTTACTCACACAAAACCATTGAAATTCCATATATAGTTAGTTGTACTAACTATATATCGCGCACCCGCAATCCACTGCTGATCATGTCACATATTACATCATTCATGACATGGTCAGTGACATCACTGATGACATCACTGATGACATCTCAAATGACATCACTGATGACATCACTGATGACATCTCAAATGACATCACTGATGACATCACTGATGACAACATCCAGTGACTGTATGTTTCTGTAAAGTTAAAATATGTCTTACATATTGAAGAATGAGTGGATGTAGAAGTGTCTGGATGAAGGATTTAGTAGGTGCATGACTGACTGTATGAGTGAGTGAATAAATGTGTGTCACTGAGTGCATGGGTTAGTGACTAAACTGTCTTAATTTGTGCATCATTATGTCTGTTGTTCTGTAAACTGCTGCATGTGTTGATCAGTAGCTATATGAGTAACTATATGGGTTATTGATTGATTGTCCAAGTATTTGTATGGGAGACTGAGTATGTGTGTGGCTGGCTGGGAGATGTGTGACTCTGTGCAGATCAATGTGTTCTTGTATCAATGATTGTATAAGAGAGTAAGTATGTGTTAGTATATGTTTGAAAATGTAAGGTACTCTATGTTTAACTGTATAGATTAGAAAATGGAAGTGTGATTGATTCTTTACAGGACTGACTAGGTGTGTGAGTAACTCCATGGATGAGTGGCAGAGTGTGAGTGTCTGTATAGGTGTATGAGTGCATATGATAGTGTTGTAAAGATGAGTGATTGTATGTATGAATGATTGTATGGGTGAATGAGTGAATGTGTGTGTAGACGTAGGAATCAGTGAGTGCGTATGTAGTAACTAGTATTGGTGTGTCAATGGTTTAAAAAATTATATTCTGTATTTAACACTGGGTGTAACAGAGGTTATATTAAAGTGTGAGGAGATGCATTGTATTGTCACATGAATGATATCATCAGTGATGTGACCATTGATGTCAAATGAGATGTCATCAGTGATGTCATCAGTGATGTCATTTGAGATGTCATCAGTGATGTCATTTGAGATGTTATCAGTGATGTCATTTGAGATGTCATCAGTGATGTCATTTGAGATGTCATCAGTGATGTCATCAGTGATGTCATTTGAGATGTCATCAGTGATGTCATCAGTGATGTCACTGACCATGTCATGAATGATGTAATATGTGACATGATCAGCAGTGGATTGCGGGTGCCCAATATATAGTTAGTACAACTAACTATATATGGAATTTCAATGGTTTTGTGTGAGTAAAATAAGGTTTTTTAAATGCTAATTCCTAACTATATATGGTCTATAACCTATGTTTTTTTCAGTGAATTTTCAAGGTTTTGTAAATGCTAATTCCTAACTATATATGGTCTATAACCTATGGTTTTTTCAGTGAATATATATATATATCAAAGCTTATTCCACAACTCGATTTCAAAGAAGGAATTTCCGGGCCAGCTTGTGCAGTTTAACGAGCTTTTAATGATAGCTCCACTCGACGCGTTTCGAGGAGGTTTCCTCTTGTTCACGAGCCTACAATATGTGAAACACATTTTTAATTTTCAGGAACACACATTCACTGGATGATGTCATTTGAAATGTCATCAGTGATGTCATCAGTGATGTCATTTGAGATGTCATCGGTGATGTCATCAGTGATGTCACTGACCATGTCATGAATGATGTAATATGTGACATCATCAGCAGTAAAACGTCCAGCTAACTATAACTGGTGTGAAGCCTATGGTTTTATATATATCGGCGTCTGAGGAAGGCTCACGCCGAAATGCATCACGCCTCACCTGCTAGCAAATAAAGAACCTCTCTATCCAGTCCTCGCTTGTGGCTCCTTCTTTCAGTTTTCACTGGAGGTGGATTGTGATATTGTTCGTGTCGTCCAGAGACACGTCAAGGAGCTCCCGTCTCGGAAAGTTGGCTGCCTAATCCTGGTGCCTGCGCAAGCAGTTTCTCTCGTCAAGTGATTGACATAAGGCATCCCACCTACAGCAAAGCAGGAAAGCACGGGACGTTGCGCAAATGGCAGTCTGTGATTTCACGGATGGTGATTAGTACAATGTTACTGACCCACGACCTGGAGGACCTGTACCCTGCAGGTTGAAGCGGTACAGCGGGGACTCGAGGGGTTCTCACGCTTTTAAAAACTGTTTGAAGCTCGCCGAGCGCTGCAGACGCCTGAAAACACAAGATTTTCACTTTGGTTTCCCCACGTATTTTCAGCCCAGGTATGAAGAATGCTGGGAATTGTAGTGTTTGCTACTCTACACTACAACCAACGATCACATGGTTGGGGGAGGCGTGCTCCTATCAATTAGGGAGTGCTGCAGAGACTTTAACTAGCTGGGCGCATGAACTTTCAGTTAAGCAGGGGCGTCTGAGGAAGGCTCACGCCGAAATGCATCACACCTCACCTGCTAGCAAATAAAGAACCTCTCTATCCAGTCCTCGCTTGTGGCTCCTTCTTTCAGTTTTCACTGGAGGTGGATTGTGATATATATATGGAAAGCAATAACGAAATGGAAACAACAGATAACACGCTTACCCAAAGACTGGCTAATGTTGATGTTGAACAGACCGCACCTAAAAGTGATTTTAAATTGGCTTCGAAATTTGTTCCACAAGTTGCAGTGGACGCGATCGATATTTTTTCAGAGATAGTCATCAGGGATCTGATGACCATGAGAACCACTCAAGAAAAACAAAAAATTCGATTTAATACAACTAAGGAACAACAATCAGCCATTAAGTCCATTATGGACGATGAGACCATAGTGTGCAAACCTTCCGACAAAGGAGGCAACATTGTCGTTATGTCCAGGACCAAGTATGTAGCAGAGGCCATGCGGCAACTGCAGGATGTCTCCTGTTATGCTGTAATAAAGAAATCAGATTATCTATCCAGTATGAATGATCTTTATGTTCTACTTAAAAAATGGCATGACAAACAGATGCTTGACCTGAAAGAATATCTGTTCCTCAAGACTACCAATCCTGTGTTACCTTGTTTTTACCACCTCCCTAAGGTCCATAAGAACATTAGAGATCCCCCTGGGAGACCTATAATTTCTTCCATGGGAGGACTGACGGAGAATCTCTCCAAATTCCTAGACCACCATCTGTTCAGTACGGTTTTGTCTCTGAAATCATATATCAGGGACACTTCGGACTTTATAGAAAAGGTGGAACATTTGAACTGGCAACCATCCTATACATTGATCACCCTTGATATAACAAGTTTGTATACTTGCATAGAGCACGATCAGGGTTTACAGGCTATAGAGTATTTCCTCAACAAAAGAGAAATGAAATTTGCAATACATAATAGGATGCTACTAGAACTAACCGCATTCTGTTTACGCAATAACATCTTTCTTTTTCAGGATACAATGTATCGCCAAGTGACCGGTACGGCGATGGGTTCCTGCTTCGCTCCCAGCTACGCGAATTTATTCGTGGGCTGGTGGGAGGAGCAGGTAGCCTGGGCCCACAGCTTGTCCTCCTGGAGTTCCAAGGTGGTACTATGGAGCAGGTATATTGATGACCTGTTCCTGGTGTGGGATGGCACCATTGAGGAGGCAAATCAGTACATTGATATGCTCAATATCAATGAGTTTCATCTTAAATTTACTGGGGACATCAGTAAGGAAAGGGTCAACTATCTGGACCTGGAAGTGAGCATTAGGGATGGACATATTTGTACGGATTTGTATCGCAAACCGACAGCTGGGAATAGCGTTTTACACGCGTCCAGTAGCCATCCTGGCAAACTAATCAACAACATCCCATATGGGGAACTCTTGCGGTTAAAACGAAACTGCAGCCGGGATGATGCATTTGAGGAAGCAGCCAAAGAATGTATAGAGAGATTTGTGGTAAGAGGATACAGTCCCCAAGTTCTCAAAAAGACCTTGAAGAAAGTTAGAAGTGTCCCCCGGTCTAGTCTTTTCATTAAGAAACCGGTCTCTAGCACGGATGGCAAATTCCGCATGATTACTTCTTACTCTGCGGACTCCCATAAATTACGTGATACATTGGCTAAACATTGGCATATCTTAAAATCAGACCCAATTATAGGATCTGATATGCCTAATGTGCCACTAATCACTTTCAGGAAGGCGAGATCACTGCGTGACCAAGTTGTCCACAGTTATCTACGGCCTATTGCGAAACGACAGGGCACTTTGAAGGAAGCCCAGGGCTTTTTTCCGTGTGGGAAGTGCAAAGCCTGCTCTGCGAGCAGGAGAACTTTGTACTATGAGGTCCCAGGACAGAGCAGAGAGAAGAGGATTAACAAATTTATGTCCTGCGATTCTGATCACGCGGTCTATTGCCTAATATGTCCGTGCATGTTGAGATATGTGGGAAGCACCATCAATCCTGTCAAATTGAGAATATTGGAGCACATGCGTGCAATAGCCAACAAGGATTTTACCTACCCAGTGGCACGCCACTTCTCGATCAAACACAACAGTGACAGGAGTCTTCTAAGGTACTTTTGTCTGGATAGGGTAGAAGTAAATCCGAGGGGCGGCAATAGATTGCTTGCCTTAAGGAGACTTGAGTCCCGTTATATCATAGATCTAGAAACAAAAGCACCGAAGGGTCTGAATATGGGAGAGGAACTGGCCTCACATTTGGGCTGATGAATATGTGATTTGTGAAAAATGAATTGTAACTATATTAATACTGTCTTGATGATGGTTTATCTGTATATATCTGTTGATGGTTTAAAGAACAAGTTGAGGCTTGGGATGTATGATGCCACTATTATTAACTGTCTGTTAATATCTATTTAATGCATTGTTTATAACATGGTCCACCCTAAGTGGGAAGTCCTTCTGGGCTGCCAATGCCGATCCACGGCGAGATTTTCCTGATGTTTTTATCAATGATGAATGATATGCTGCACAGGTTGTATTTTACAGTCATCCAAGCTCCGCTACTCAGACACTAACAGGTTGTCCGTTTTAAATCATGCGGGTAATAATCTGGATGACGAATTTGCCGATACACGGCTTAATTTGTGGTGTGACACATGGACGAACAATGTGTGATTATTTGATGTATTTGCACGTTATAAGATGGCGCCTACGAGGCGCGTGTTTAGTCCCTTGTTTATGTCCTTTATTTCAGGGTAAACATAGATAAGGATTCAGTTTGGTTCGCATTGATGTAATACTGACGAAGGGAGTGCCATCTCCTGAAACGCGTCTAGCGGAATAAACCTACCCCTGCCTAAGCAACTGTCGTTCTTGGGAGTGCTTTTTTGTCTTAACAACCCGGCTGGGTATCTGTTGGGAACTTGGAGCTTGTTTGTGTATATATTTATATATATATATATATATATATATATATATATATATCCCCATATACACTGAAAAACCAAAGGTTACAGGGATGTTATATTTAGAATTTTTTTTAAGCAGAAATTCACTGAAAAAAACAAAGGCATTACAGTTAGGTTCACATGTTACACACACACAACCATAGAAATTCAGCAGTTATAGTTATTTGTATGTTAAGAAAATGTAAGTCATGGCCTCAACTTTCTTAAATGCACAAGTTATAGTTTCTTTATATAAGTGTTACTATAACTGTTGAATTTCAATGGTTTTGTGTGTGTAAAATGTGAACCTAATTATAATCTCTCTGTAGCCTTTGATTTTTTCAATGAATTTGTAAGGTGTATTTAATTCCTTTTCTTAACTATAGCATCCTTGTAACCTTTGCTTTTTTCAGTGCATTCCTATGGGGTTTTTAACGTAAAGTAATATTAGCCAAACATTAATCTAACCGCTACCGTACAGCCCCCAAAAGCCGTCAATGTGGGGGTTGATGGCAGGGCCTTACCGCAAGCCAGACCCTGTTGTCATATTCCCGGATGCGGCCATATCCTGCCACCGACCCCCGCCATGCATGATGTGGGGCCCCCTCCCCATTTTCAAATTTAACAAGTCCCCCAGGGGTTGGGGTCCCCAGGGCCATAATGAGTGTGTGTCCCTTCCTGCAATATAGAAATGAATGAAATTCCCTTTAGTACTTGGCCAACCCAGAGGGTAAAAAAAGCAAACATGGGTAACCAGGCTTGCTTTTTTGAGAAGAAAATCCCACGGATCCACAGATGCTCTGCAAATTCATGCTAAAATGTAAGAATTTCTTTTGGGGGGGTCACTGGTGAAGTACCTGTGGGACCCCAACTCCAGGCCTAGGGGGTAAGGGTATTTCCTACCCTGCCCCTTCTGTTTTTTGTTTCCTTTTTTTCTAAGGACTCGGTTGAGTCTTAGTCCCAAGATGGCCGCCACCACTTCTTGGTTGAAGTGGTGGCAGTGGATCAGATCTCACCATAATACCTGTAGGATCCACAGAAGATTCACATCCCTAGATATCTATAAATATTTTCCTTAATAACTCCAAAACTGCTGAATGTATTCACACCAAATTACAAAAGGTGCCTCTTCTGGACTAGGAGCTGGCTTTCTGCCAAATTTGATGTTATTCCGTTCAGTGGTTCGGGCTGTAGTCGTATCTAAATCACTATGGGCAGTGGCAGCTGGTATTTGAAGGCGGTGTGGGGAAGGTCATGGGAAGGGAGGAAGAGGAAATAAAAAAATGAAAATGCACACTTACCTGTCTGCCGCCCGCCTACACAGCTTCCTCCTCTTGGTTCTCGTTCCCGCTTCCAGGGCAGGAAGCACCCGGCTCCCAGCCTCCCGAAAGCCAATCACAATGCTGCAATGCAGCATTGTGATTGGTCTGAGTGCCATGGTTCGGCGCTCAGCCAGTGAATGGGAGGCTGGCATGTTTTCCATGCAGGCTGTAATGCAGCCTGCATGGAGAACATGCAAAGTGTGCATGACTGTTTGCCTCTGCCCGAAATGGACAGCCAAAGCCTCATGCGCACTTGGAGTGAGCAAAGCACTCCTCTCCTGCCCTGTGAGCAGTGCAGCCCTGCCCCAACCCAGCTGAACAAGCGGAAAAATAAAATGATCATAGCAATGATTTAGAATCATTTTATCTTTTCCTCTTTAGACTTTCTCAGTGAGGTGAAGTTCCTCTGCCTTAGCAGAGGAGCTATCACTGCCATGGGGATATTGCAAGGGGAAAATGTATGTTGGAACCCCCCTTTTTCTCAGACCCTGCTAGTCAAATTACCCTGAAACTTTCCAGACAGCAGCTGAAGAGACTGTTGTATTAGTTTTGAAAAGTTCATAAAGATTTGTCAAACAGCCCCAATGTATTAGCAAAACAAAAAGTGCTTTTCCTTTGGGAACTAGGTCCTAACTATAACTACCTATTTGCAACCGCCAGTAGGCAAAATATTTTTTTCATATATACATATATATGTGTGCGTGTGTGTATATATATGTTTATAACATATACAAAACATAGAATTAATTTAGTTAATTTAGCATGAATTCTTATGGGCCTAATTAGTTGCGCCATACAAATCTACATAACATAACATGACATAATATGGGTGTTAGATTAATTCCCTCACTTAACTGATAGCTGTGAGAGAGGGTTGCAGTAACACTGGTTGGCCATGTGGTGTGATGCTGACTAACTCCAAGACTGGGCTGGAGTACCTTTAAGCCTGTTTTGACACTATTATGCTTGTACTAAATTTTGAAGTGTATTTTGTGGAATGCAGTTGTCATACTGTTTTGTGGATGTGTGTTTTCCATTGGGACTTTCTTCTCCAACATTTCCCCTAATAACACCCATTTTGTTATAATCTTTCCACATTTTCCCACCTTTCCCTCTGTTCCCGCCAACATTTACTACAAAAACATGTTCCTACATTTGCGGAGATATCCATTCAGAATAGAAAGACTTGGCAGAGATGGAGGTATCCACTTATAGGATTGTGAATTACATTTTGTACTGAGCAAATAGTACTACTGGAGTATTATTTTACGTGACTCAAAATGCATTTTGTGAATTGGGCCCACTGTCTATTGTTTGATTATTTTTTATAGAAGTAATCTAGCACATCTATTTTCTGTTGCAAATGCTTTTTACTTGATACAGCTATAGATTAAGACTGAAGATATCGTTTGCTACATTTGCATTCCTGAAAGGTCTTCATTCAAATATGACAATAATGGGTTGAGTATTATTTAGCAATATCAAAATGCTATGATTAAAATCTGTTTTTTAAAACAGGCATTTCATGTAAAGTAACTTGTAGAAAAAAGTGGCTTACTTCCAACTTTTTTTGTCTGTACTAAATGCAGACTCTCTGAAGAAGATGAAACGAAAAACATAAAACAATCCTGTTTAAGATGGTGACATGTTAACATTAAAATATTATGTCCAGGTTTGTAAAGATCCCTTGGGAAATGTGATGCATTGGAAGAAAGGATTTGTCAGGTGTTCAGAAATTCTTCAACATATGGATGGCATTTCAATGTCTGGCGATCAAAAAGTTGTGAGTTGCCCATCAGCTCTAGTTTGATCTAATGTATACATTATTAATGAATCTCGAAAGGCCAAACCGGGTAGACAGATGATTTTGATTAGCAAGTATTCTGTGCTGCAGACGTGAACATGCAGCGGCAATCAAGTTATTTGAGATTAAAGACTTCATGCTAGATATAGGATTAAGGTGGAAAATTCAGAATTTAATGCTATTTTTTCTTCCTTTCTGTACGTTAGGCCTCAATCTGTGTCACATTATAATTTTCATTCGAGCACAATTGGAAATCTATGCCTAAAATAAATGTACTGGTTGTGTTGGAAGAGTCATACATTGTGTACATTTCCTCATTCACATTTCATCAAGATAAAGCATGGCGAAATGTCAACATGGAAATCTGTTAAAAAAAGCAAAAAGATGTGGTAATCATTAGGCAAATTCATATTCGGCTCTTTATGCCGGATTTCGAGCAAGAAAACAGAGAAGTGGAAGGCACTGCTATATCACATTTACAAGGCACCCTATTGAATCAGTAGTGACATATATACTCGCTAGGTGCGGGATCTATGTATATTGTATTTCTATAGAAGAACCTAGCGAACAGGCAGCGGAGCGCCGTACATGTTCAAAGACATGAATAAAGCTAATGTGTAGGAGGGGAGAAAGCAAGTATTTGGATGAATAATACATTGTGATATACTGTTCTTTATCCAGGTGACACTTCAACTCTTTTCTAAATTGGAGCAGAGCTGGGGTGGTCATGATGGATACAGGGATGGTGTTCCAGATCTTAGGTGCATACAGGGTAAAAGGCCTGCTGTCTGGCTTTTTTCTCTTTTACACTACTTAGTCTGCTGTATAATGATGTCTTCACTGAGGATATGTCAAGATCTATCAGAGATGGTGAGCTTGTCTGCAGTTTAAGCAGGGAGGTTGGGTCAGACGGCTGTGTAAATAATGTGTCTGGCTTTGAAGGTGGTGTTGGTCTCAATGGGAGACAATGGAGTTCAAACAGGATGGGGGTGATGTTATCATGTTTCTTCAGGGTCAATCCAAGAAACGCAGAACTCAGTGAAAGCTGGAGTTCAAAGCCTTCAAGGTTCATGTAATTAAACCAGGTCTGTGCTATCCCTTGTTTATTGTACTGAGCAAATAACAGGAGTTCTGTCTTAATTGGGTTGAGCTTCAATTAGACACTGAACATCCAGGTCTGGATGATCTGCAAACAGTTTCTGAAGCTGAGGAGACTTTAAAATGTATCATCAGCCTATTGATGAAGCTTGATGCTATTGCCTGGGAGCCTGTGGTGTTTCTCCAACACAGTGGTGTGTGCAACACAGTTGGGTTGGAGCAACATAAGTGTGCATGTCTATTTGGCTGTCCTAAAACGGACAGACGTGTGCACTTAACCGCATGCGCGCTAGCGGTTTTCCCGCTGCGCGCTGCGTTTTTTAAAAAGCCGCGTTACATGACGAGCTCAGCACTAAGCATGGGCGGATTTTACGAATTGGCAATCCGCGAACTTGCGTATTTACGGATTCGCAATCCGCAAAATCCGCGAACTCTCGCGAATTTGCGGATTTTTTTTTTTATGTTCGCAAGGATTTCTGCCAGTTCGCGAGGGTTCTGTACCAGTTCGCAATTGCGAACTTACTTGTCGGCTCGCAACGGCCGCGACTATGTTGTTTCTACATCTGGTTCATCATCACAGGTTCACAGCACCCTCTGTTTCACCACTGCCACCCTCTGGTACACCCATGACACCCTCTGGTACATCACTGCCACCCTCTGGTTGGTTTATCACTGTAGATTATGGGGGTGAAAAAAAGCAAGCGCACCTGCCCTGCTTCAACTGACATGAATTAATTTGGGGTTGATTAATGTGCCACTGAATTTAAACTTCCAGTCTGGCTGGCACCTGCCTCCTTATCTGTAATTTGCTGAACTCTGAAGGGGCCCCTCAGGAAGCACTACAGGGAATGGTTACTAATGATAAGATTGAACTTTTGCACCTGCTGAGTGCTTTCAGTATTGTCTGTAATTGCTTTCTGTTGCAGTGTAATTTTTTTAACAGGACCTTTGTTGTATACTTGTAGCTATTCTCTGAGCCTGCTTTGAGGGTCAGAGCAGGGTCATAGAATAGTTGCAAGTAGGCAAATGAACTCTGAAGCGGCCCCTCAGGAAGCACTACAGGGAATGGTTACTAATGATAAGATTGAACTTTTGCACCTGCTGAGTGCTTTCAGTATTGCAAAAATCCAAATATCCAGCAGCATCCACAAAAGTAATCCTTCCAGGTCAAGATCCAAATCAAAGTGACCAGCACATGAAGAAAGCACTGGGAGGAGCCTGGTGGACAGGAACAGGAAGTTGGAGACTGTGGGGCACTTCCTTCCTCCCACCCCCACCCCCCAAAATGGACTCCTTGCAAAGAAAAAGTGCAGGCAAATGTCAACCTGAGGAGTTATTCTGATAAAAATCATAATTTTCAAGGTTTATGCTGCCTGCTGGTGGATTTCTTGTGCGAAATTGCAAATTTTGCAATCTCGCAATTGCGAGATTGTCGCTGCCCGCCGCATCTACGTGTTCGCAAGTATTTACTCCCGCGAAATTGTATAGTATTCTAGTTGGCAAGCAAAAAATCCGCTTCGCACTGATTTTACGAATTTTCGGCAAGTTCGCTAGAGTTCGCGGATTGCGAATTTACCGAAAATCCGCAAAATCCGCGAGCGGCACGGATTTTACGCCCATGCTTACTCAGCACGTCATCAGCGTGCGAGCGGCGTAACTCATGACGAAACTCATGACGAGCTGTGCGCCGAAGTGGTTAAAAGGGCCCACCACTGTTCCCCCTGCCACGCCTGTCACACAGGGTTGCCTGGCCCGCCCAGCTGAATACTTGTATCATCAGCTACTAGACAGTCAAAACTAAAATGATAATAACATGCTTTTTTTATCTATTTCTTTTACCACTTTTAGCACTCCGCCACATTATGGAGGAGCTTCCCCTGTTAGTTCTGATGTCATAATGCCTGCTGCCAGAGTCAACAGCCAAAGGAAAAGGCAAGACACCAAGCTGCACTGTAAAAAGCGAAAAGGAAATGTGTTTATTTGTCTTGGTTTCCGAAGCTGAACAGTATTTATCAGAGATACGATATTTGTAGCATCATATTTAATTTTTGCACTTTTTGGAAAGAAGGCATTTTTCTGGATGTTTCCATACATTCCAAGCAACATTTTTTTTATCTGAGTTGTATCAAACTGATTCTAATTTCATTTGCCCACCCATGTCTAAATGCTTTTTGGGGGTGTTTAATTTTGCAGTACATATTCTACATTTATCCATCATGTCTGCAAACATTATATTTCTTTCATATGAAAGTGCAAGACACCAGGATTTATGTGGTTTGTGGTAAAAGGGATGGTGTGATCATGTACTATATGTAAGGGTTCCCGGGGTTTATGGTATTTATTTTCTTGACAATTCCGCCTGCATTTATCCATATATATTTTGGTAATTTTATCTGCATGTATCCATTTTTATTTCTTTTTTTTAGACAGATGAAGCAAAAAAAAAACATTTCCACATTTATTTAAATGATAAATGGAAACTCTTATTTGAATGTATGACATATTTCAATAATACGAAGTCCTACAGATGATAGATAAATCAATACACATATATGAAAAGATGAACATTTTAGGATCAACCTTTTGCATATCTACTAGAGTTAAAGCCTCATAACAATATCTTTTTAATTTTTGTATCTGCTTACCTTTCAATCTACACAGCTATTGGCCCGACAGTCATGACTGACAGTATTTAGAATCACTCAAAAAAGAAACTCATTTCCATTTTTATCCATATTTATATATGAATACAGTCAGGAAAATAAATGTTTTTCTGTCTTTTTTTATCTGTAAAATGTAGTCAAATCAGAAAACGGAGCCTTGATTTTAAGGAATAATGTATTGCCTTGCATACATTATATGGTTACTGCAAGCCATCTCTGAGCTCTATGACCTTGCATAGGAAGTCAACTTTCTACCTTATCCCTTTGCATGGTCACAGAACTTCTCAGTGACTTGCAGTACCCTCACAATAGACATCAGTCGGCAATTTATACCATATCTTAGGTTTCAACCACCAAGAACGCTTGTGGAACATTGTGGCATCCTTCTTTCTCAGCAGCAACCTCACCCCAGAATCACACTAAATCGCCATTCTCTATCTTTTTCATTAATTCATATTTTTGGATTTGTAGACAGGGCAATTTCATCATTACACTTCAAGGTCAGTTCGAATTAGCTATTGTCACTGGCTAAATAAATATATATATATATATGCGTGGTGCAGAAATTGAACGCATTTATACTTATTTTTATGTTATTTTAGTTAGGAAAAATATCCCCGTTTCTGAAAAAATAAGTTATTGTCAACAAAATGTATGCTACAAAATAGCTAGGGTCTAATTCAGCAAATGTGAATTGTGCAGTTATGGCGAATGTATAATTAGTAATGCATACACAATAAAGTATTGTTTTAAAACTTGGGGAGATGAAATAATGTTAACATAGATGTATTTATTTTTTAAAGGGATGGGTTGTCCTTGAAAGTGGGACCATAAGTGGGGAAAGTGGAAGAAATATAGGGGCAAAATGTGTATTTCTCCTACGGTGGAACTGAGGAGGGAGAGACGAATGTTGTTGGATAGAGTGGGTGAGACAATGGTAGCCCCCACACTGGGCTACTGAGGATAAGATGCGGTAGCAGATGGACCAGATGCTCGGTTGCTCACAGTTCTGACCCGAGTACACTGCTGTAACTATGGAGGAAAGAACATCCTTATAAGATAATGGCTTTATGTATTCCTGATCCTGGAAATGTTGTGAAACAATGCTGAGACCTCGTGTAACCATGCCAAAGACGAGTGTATAATGCCTTGCACTGTTAATAAACACAGCTTTAAAAAAAAGTAGATGTATGTATTTATTTGCATTAATTCTTATTAACATTGTATTATATCTTTCTGATTATATTATATTGAGTATGATTAGCTGATATGGGTTGGTTCAGAAGAAAATGTTCACCTGACTTGTCACAGGACAGTTTTTTTTAATCATTTTAACAACCTATATTTAAGTATAAGTCAATATCAGATTATTATGTTCATAGCAAAAAACATTTCTACAATGCCAGGTGAGTTACTTAGAAGAGCTAAATAACTCACCTGGCATTGTACAATTATTTGACAGCTCAAATAAGATCTGATGACAAAATACCAATCAAATATTTACTGCAGTCGTAAGTGGGTACATTTGAAAATATTTCTAGTATAAGGATGTGTCTATTAATTTAGCTGTCCTTTTCTTTAAATCTACATACAAGATGGTTAAGTGTGTGCTGAGCAGTAACCGTATACCCTATGATGTATATGTTGTGTGTTTTTTAAAGTAGGAAAAGCAAAAACTGTAAGCGTACAGGAAAGCAACATACACAGCATTCAGATTTCACTACAAAATCATTTACGTCCTACTCTGGCATGATGCTATATTTGAATTACATTCACGACTACACAAAACAAGTTTTTTAGTGGTAAGTAAATATCAAATCAATACATGCGAGTTTGCATCACTTTTTGTAACTTTGCGCCAGCACAAAGTGTGGAAAAAGCTTGGCTTTTGTGTTACATTCATATTATTTAAATTTTGTAAATATATATTTATATGTAGTAGTTTAAACTCTTAGGTGTTGGCTACGGTGATCCCCAGGCAGGGTTCCACGAGGTAGAGTTGTAACTGGAAATGTGACATCGTCCCCTTTCCAACTGTACCTCTCCTGCATTGATGGGTGTTCGAGGGACAGTCTTGTTTACCAGTGAGTAGGGCTTTATAGGTGAGACAGGCAGTTTTGAAACAGCAACGTGCTATGATTTGTAGCCACTTTAGGTTTTGTGGGAGATGTGATTGTGTTTCTTAGCTCCTGTGACATTCCTTGTTGCTGCATTAAGGGTGGCTGTCATAGGGGCTACGTGTGCATTGCCTGCTGCGGTGAATGTGGCAATTTCTTTGTCTAGTTTGGACAGAACTCGTGCTTGCATTGCATATTTTAGGTCATTTGGAGGTAGGAAGGGCTTGATTTGTTGACGAGTTTTAAGATGTAAAAAGTGCCTTTTGCAGAGGACCTTATATGAAGTTCATGTTTAGTCTTGAGTTCAGAGAGATTCAGAGATATTTGGCTGAGTAAGCTAGAGTAAGCTTGCAGTTCAGGGAGTCTAGGGGCCCGATTCACAAAAGTAATCTGAGACAAAATCCTAACTTTTATGACTTTTGGTATTCACAAAAGGCATTTCGGAGTAGTAAAGTTAGGATTTTCTCTTAAGTTTGTCGTGCGTTTTGGTCTTAAGACAAAATCCTAACTTAAGTTAAACTTAAGTTAGGATTTTGCCTTGAGACAAAAACTTAAGACAAACTTAAGACAAAATCCTAACTTTACTACTCCTAAATGCCTTTTGTGAATAGCGAAAGTCATAAAGTTAGGATTTTGTCTCAGTTTACTTTTGTGAATGGGGCCCTAGGTTATTTATCTATTTTTGGAACTGTGAATGGTGTATGTCATTAGAGAAGACAAGAATTTCAGTTTTGTCTTGGTTGAGTTATAGGTGGTTGTGTGATAGCCAGTTTTGTGTGTGGAGTAAAGTCTGTGAATGTCGTTCAGAGAAGATATTTCTAGGTAAAGCTGAGGGTCATCAGCATAGAGGTAATATGACATTTTTGCTTGTTTTAGAATTGATGTGAGGAGTTCCATGTAAATGTTGAACAGTGTGGGAAAGAGTACGGAGCCTTGTGGGACACCTTGTGCAATGGGTGAAATGTCAGACATTGAGTTGTTGATTTGGGATTGGTTATGCAAAATGAGGTGAAGCATTGCAGAACAGTGCCATTAACTCCAATTTTTTATTGCAGTGCATCCAAAAGTAACTTGTTATCTACCTTTGAAAAGCCACCCATAGGTCTAGGAGGACCACCATGCAGCATCTGTTTGTGTTTAGGGCTTTATGAATGTCATCTGTTATATTCAGTATAGCTGTTTCAATAGTTCCTGAAACCTGACTGGTGTGGTGTGAGTCAAGTAGGTTCTTGGAGTCGAAGTGTTGGTTGAGGTGGGAGAGAACGCATTACTCAAGAATTAGTGCTTGTAAGGGAAAGGTTGATGATGGGTTCGAAATTCTTGGATCGTTTGGGTTTATTTTAAATAGGGGTGATTTGGCCTGGTTTTAGGCAGTTAGGCATTCACCCATAATCCATGGACCTGTTTATGATCTTTGTCCATAGAGGGGTAAAGGTGAGGGTGAGACGTTTAGCCAGGAAAGCAGCGAGTGGGTCTGCTAGGTGGGGGAGGGTTTGGATTTGGCAATCAACATGGAGATGTCCTCCTCTGTGAGAAGATTGAAAGCCTTACAACTCTTGGGTGTTGAGAAGGGGCTTGGTATTGGTTTATACTGGTAGTTATTGAGGGAGGGGCCTCAGATGTGGGTAATGAGGAGTGATCTAGGGTTGGGTTCATTTCCATTGTGGGTGCTGGTAAGTCCATCGTATGTAGACATAGGATGAAAACAGAGTTCAAAAAGCATGAGCAGAGATTAACAGTCATGTCCATAAATTTGGAAAAAATTGAAGACGAGAGTCTATATAAAAGAAACAATTTCTGAAAGAAGAGAAAAAAATATGGGTGGAAAAAGGTATCCAAAACCCAAATGATGTGGTGGGTCACTTACGGGGTAAATCCATAAGCGTCACATCTGTCTCCAGAGGCAGAAGTGAGGGTATTGTGGACAAGCACAAGCACTACTCAAGCGTCTCGCAGACACGAACCAAACCAAAACCTTGGCGGATCCTTGTTGAAGGAATTCTGCACATATACAGAACTATGCATAGGAAAACAGGACCTCAGTGAATAGGGGTGTACCATCCTACCACATTAGTACCCAAAATCCCAAACCGACTGACTATAGTGTCTCATTAGTTCTCCGACTTCAGCGAAGCTACAAATGATTAGACAACCCAGAACACGTCACTCTGTCTTGGGAATCGCGGGAGCCAGACAACTCTTTCGCTCACTCACTCATATTTATCCACAATGTGAGTAAGCAGAGATGCTGTATAGTTTAAATTGTTTATTTTCACTAACACGCTCTATGGTACAGTAAACATGCCATTACTAGCAGCAAAATGCATAAACACAATATAGTCAGCATTGTCACAATTCCATAGAATATAAACGGGGATATAATTTTATAAAGACTGTGGAAAAGAACCAAAAGACCTAAACACCCTCAACGTTGTAAGAAATAGTTCATTATAAAAAAGAAGACCTCTGGGCTTTGTCAACAGACCCCACACCTTAGGGCCTAGATGAAATGTTCACATCTCAGGACAAGCACAGCTCTTCTCTCTGGAAAGGTGTCTCTCCAAGTGTCTAAAAACATGTTTAGCTTGCAATATTAAAGCACACGCTTTTCAGTAGTGCAACTGTGGGTAGTATGTTATGTCTAGGTGCGAGGGACTGACCAGAACAGAATAACGAGGGGCATTGTTGATCGACCTAGTACCTCATGTGCATACTAAACCTCAGAGCACAGTAGAGAAAGGGAAAAGCAGACAGTTCTCATGTGAAAGGGGCACAAACAGAGTCTTACAAAATATATGCTTGCAGTGTCGTGTGCAAAGGCAGTCTCAAGGCAGCGAAGCTCATGTTTACTTAGCAAATGTCGACAATGGACCCATAAGTCATACCACAGTGTCTCTGGGTGATAATCCAGGGAGAGCTCAATCTCATTGAAGAATTTGCCCAGAGCGTCACACTGTAGTTTTGATGCAGGTGGATTTTCTTTGGTAGACTTAGAGGTTTGTTGTTTAATGACGTTAAAAATTTCTTTTGGGCGGTTTTTGCTTTGTCTATGGCATTCTGAAACAATGTGGCTTTCTCTTTGAGGATATGTTTTTTGTACTTCCTTTGTTCTCTTTTCAGCTTGTAAAGATTGCTTGTGGATGTGTTAGCTCTACAAGTCTTTCAGTGACTCTTACTTGTGATCTTTCAGAGTTCAGGTCTTAGGTGAACCAGGATCTTGAAGGGGTGTCTATGACCCTTTTTAGTTTCAGGGGGGCTAGTTGGTCCAGGACAGGTTTAATTTTCGAGTTGTAGAGGATAGTGAGCTCATTCGTATTGAGGTTATGAGGCACTGTAGCTAGGTTGATGTCAAACAGAATAATGTGGTGGGCAGACCAGTCGACCGGGAGAATGTTGTTTATGCTTAGCAATTTGTTTTGGTCTGTGATAGCATCTAAGGTTGAGGCTTTGTTGTGGGTTTCTGCATTGCAGTGTTGGGTAAGATCCTTGCTGAGTAGAAATTTGTTTAATGGCTGTATTGTTGTGTCCTTCTCATTATTCCAGTGGAGATTGACGTCACCTAGGTTTATGCTATCAGAATTAGAGAGAGAGAGACGTTTCGTAGTAGGCCGGATAGTTGTTCCCCAAAGGCCGGCGTTTTTCTTGGTGGATGGTAGATGAGATGATATTTCGTTACTTTGTTGTCTATTCAGTTTAGATCGGTGCTCAGATATTCGAATGTTGTATAGGATAAGGTTTTAGTTTCAGCCATTGTGATGCAATTCTTATGTATGACTGCTATGCCACCACCACCATGGTCTATACTGTCTTTCTTGATGATGAAGAAACCTGGGGGGACAAGGAGGTCAAGGATCGGATAGGATGCTTCGTTGAGCCAGGTTTCTGTGATGAATGCAATGCCAATGTCAATGTACAGTATGGCTTCAGCCAATTCTGCTGTGTGTTTGATTGCTCATCTACAGTTTAACCCCTTCGCTGTTAGGCCTTTCCCCCCTTTGCTAAGTCTTTTTTGGCTATTTGGGGTAGTTTGCTCTTAGGCCTCTGTAACTTTTTGTACACATAAGGTACCCATGCCAAATTTGCATCCTTTTCTTACAACATCTTGAGGATTCTAAATGCACCCAGGTATTGTGAATTCCCCTATAGAGGACCCAGAGGACCCAGAAAATAACCAAAACACAGCCACATTTTGTATTTTTCTTTTAAATGAGGAACAGGTGCTACAGAAGAAAGCATCTGTTTTTTTCCCTATAAATGGTACCAATGAAGGGTTTGTGGTGCTGAAATCACCATCTTCCCAGCTTTAAAAAAACAGGCTGACTTTTGTCAGAAAACTCACATTTTCTACACAGTTTTGGCATGTTACTGGCACATAGCCAATTTTTGCTAATTTTTGTGCTTTCAACCGCCTTTCAGTAAGTGGTAGAAATGGGTGTGAAAGCAATATGTATCCCGGAAAACTATACATTTCTGAAACGTAGACAAAATTCTGAATTCAGAAGGGGGTCATTTGTGTAGATCCTTTAAGGTTTTTTTATAGAAAGTTGAAAATAAAAAATATTAAAATTGAGTTGAAAAAATAGCCATTTGTGCCAACATTTTAACCTGTAACTTCTCCTAAGTATGACATATTTTTAAAAGCAATATACCGTTACATCTTCTGGGCCCTTCTGGTTTCGTCGATATATAGGACTTGTAGGTTTACCAAGAACCCAAGGAATCAGAGACAATAATTGAGCTGCGTCTTGCAATGGTTTTTCAGTGTGTACCAAAATAGGTACCAAGGATTCCTATATATTTCCGGAATAGGAACAAAATATAGAGTTTAGAAGTATTGCTTATTTGCACATCTCTGACATTGTGGGTACCGATACAAACATGTGCGTTAGAGGTCATTTTTAAAATGACTTACTTTTTTTTACAAATTGTCTTACATTTGGAAGGCAGAAATGCAAAGAAAGTCAATTGTTAATAACAACTGTTCTACTATTCTTTTTTCCCCATAGTCTCCCGACAAACATGCTACCTCAGTTGTAAGGGTAGGCCTAGTGTCTGCGACAGGAAACAGCCAACATGCAATGTGGACACATGACATTTTTCGAGTGAAAACTGACCCTTTTTTTGCAATATGCCTAGCTGTGGATTTTGGACCCTAGCTCAACCGGCACCTTGGGAAACCTAGCAAACCTATACATTTTCTAAAACTAAACACCCAGGGTAATCCAGGATGGGGTGACTTGTATGGCTCTCTTCAGGTTCTGTTACCCAGAATCCTTTACACATCTCAAACTTTGTCAAAGAAAATATATTTTCCTCACATTTCTGTGATGGAAAGTTTTTGAAACTGCGAAGAGGCACAAACTTCCACCCACCCAGCATACCCCAAGGTATCCTGAAAAAAAGGTACCTCACTTTTGTGGTAGGCCTCCTACATGCAACAGAAAACGTCCCAAAACGCAACATGGACACATAACATTTTGCACTAAAAACTGCATTTTTTGCTTGGTTGTGGATTTTGGACCCTTGTTCTGCCGCCACATAAAGAAATCTAGCAAATCCACACATTTTTGAAACCTAGACATCCAGGGGAATCCAGTACGGGGTAAATTGAGTGTCTATCACCAGGTTTGGTTACCCAGAAATCCTTGCAAACCTCCCATTTCTGTGATGAAAAGTTCTGCAATCTGAGGGGAGCCACAAAACTCCAACAACCTAGCATTCCACAAAGTCGCCCAATAAAAATGGTATCTCACTTGTGTAGGTAGGCCTAAAACTGGCAACAAGAAACGCCAAAACCTCAAGGTGAACACATCCCATTTTTACAATGATTACAGACTCTTTTTTCGCAAAGTGCCTAGTTGTGGATTTTGAACCCTAGCTCTGCTGGCACCTAAGGAAACCTAGAAAACCTATACATTTTTTAATACTATACCTCCAGAGAAATCCAGGATGGGGTGACTTGTGTGGCTCTCACCAGGTTCTATTACCCAGAATCCCTTCCAAACCAGTAAAAACAAAAACATATTTTCCTCATATTTCTGTGATGGAAAGTTCTGGAATCTGTGTGCATCCACAAACTTCTACACACCCAGCATTCTTCAAAAGTCTCCCAATCAAAATTGTACCTCACTTGTGTGGGTAGGCATAGTGCCCGTAAATATAAGCATCCCAAAATGCACCGTGGACACATTACATTTTCCAGTGAAAACTGACCCTTTTTTGCAATGTGCCTAGCTGTGAATTTTCGACCATAGCTCAACCAGCACCGAGGGAAACCGAAAAAAACTATACATTTTTTAAAACTAGACACCCAGAAGAATTCAGAATGGGGTGACTTGTGTGGCTTCCACTAGGTTTTGTAACCAAAACCCTTGCAAACCTCAATCTTTGTAAAAAAAAACAACACACATTTTCCGTGTAGGCGGGGAGCCACAAACTCCCTGTCATGCAGCATTCCCCAAAGTCTCCTGATAAAAATGGAACATCACTTGTGTGGGTAGGCCTAGTGCCCTTGAGAGGAAATGGACCAAAATATACTGTGGAGACTTCAAAATTATCGATGTCAAAAAGACCTTGAAGCAAAATTTAAATCTTCGGGAGTTTGGAGAAGCTCTTTCTCACCTCCTGAGGCAAAGATTTTAAAAAAGGAAATCCCTCTGCTGTCTGCAGCAGAGGGATTTTGTGCACCTGTGCACATGATGGAATGGTTCTGTCATGAACATAGGAGCACTGGTGTTCATGACGGAACCATACTGTCATGATCCACGAAGGAGTTATGAGCATGCAGTTTGCCTTGCTGCTTGCAGTATGTTTTGGGAGGGGGGAGCCAAAGGTATTTTAGTGCGTTGTGATGGTGGTAGAATAATTTTATTTCTTCCTTTAGGGGCAGGGTATATAATTATTATACCTGCTCTTTCTTCAATGATCAGATTCTCTCAGATTAACTTGTCAACACATGACTATATTAATTAGGGAAACTGTTTCAAATTGTGCCCGGGGAAAAAACTATGCAGATTTTTGATTTTTTGATTTTTCCCGTAGACTACTATGTTGATATATTTTTGTGCCAATTCTGAGCTCTGTGAAATTGAATTGGTACTTCAAATCAGGAATGTGTTCATTAGTGATAACTGGGTCACAATTATCTGAATCCTTCACTGTATCTCTACATTTGGGCATTATTTATGACCCAGTTTGTGTCGCTTTTGCAACATTCAATGTGGTGCAAGAGCAAGACAAACATTAAGTCATATTTCTGAAGCAACAGAAAGCCACTCTGTATGACTTTGAGCAGCTCCAAATATATGGAGTAATGTAATGAACCCCAAATTGATGCATTGTGTTACACTGCCCTGGGTAGGTGTTGCATGGGTGTTGTTTGGCTGTTTCCACACAACTCCCATGGTTTTTGGAGCATTCCCAGATGTACAAGACCTTGTAAACCTGGAAATGTACCAAAAAGATATGCCTCACCAGGAGTGGCATAACTAGGAGAAATATCTTTATTTCTTCCTTGTTTTTTCCCCTTTCTACGTGTGCTGTGGAAAAGCCTCTCAATCCTGCCTACAACACAGGGACCCTTTCATGGGAGGAGAAAGCAGGAGTCATCTTCCCCAGGAGGAAAAATCACAAGGTGCGGGCACATTTTGCCAACCTCTCCCGGCTGCTGGCTGAATGTCTCTTGAGTTTGTATGGCAGAATCCTACATGCATTTAGCATGCATGTCTTTGCAATGCAGGCATTAGAAGGAACGCATTGTTAAGATGTGTTCCTTTAGCATTCAAGTTCTTGCAATTCATCATCAAAAATCTTTATTTCGGTAATGTTGTCACCATAAAAGATACACACAATGAATGCATAATATTAAAAGAATAAAACGTTAAAACATCAAAATCGACCCGGTTATATAAAAGTTTCCAAAAAATACAGAATTTCAAATTTTATAGTACAGACATCAATGATCAATGTCCAGCCTTAAGGCACTGTCTCCTCAGAGACCACATTGCACCTAAGTATTTAGTCACAGCAAAGACAATGTGATCAGACAAATCTGTTTTCAATACTCTGAACGCGGCCAAGCACTCCACAAACCCCAGACTCCTACAAATGGGCACAATCCATTTCCTGCGGGAAGCATTATAGGCCGGACAGAAAAAGATTATGTGGAGCTCTGATTCATTGGCCGCACCGCAAGCCGGGCATGAACTGGTTGCTGAATCACTCCACTTACTAGTTAGTGCTCGCAGTGGCAGAGTCCCATGTCTCCACTGTAGATAGAATTTCCTAAGTAGAGCAGGACATATTTTGTCCAGGACTGGTTCAAAACTGTATTTATCCTTAATACATAAAAATGACTCCGTGAGTGTTCCCAGAGTAGCCTGACGAGAGAGTGCCGCTAGTTTACTGTCACGGTAGACCTTTGCCAGTGTCTTTTTAGAAATTAGTGGGCATGTGATTAAGGGATCAGACCAGAGTGTCGATAGGCCTAGGCTCTCCAGCTCAGTTTTAATAAATTTAAACCATTTGATTTTCCCAGCGTTAGGCATGGCTAGGACCTCTTGTAGACCCTGCCTGTAGCTGATCAATTCCGGGACTGCCCACACCCTCCGCCAATAAACCAAGGGACGCAGTGCCAGTTCTTCACTTAAAGGTCGCAGCCCTAGGTCTAGCCTTAGTGGAACAAGGGGCGTACTGGACGGAAGTCGGACCACCTGCCTAATGAACTTGTTCTCCTCTCCCACCAACTCTGGGGAGGCTATGTGACCCCATAGCTCACAACCATACATGGCAGCCCCCCTTGCCTGTGCCTTATAAATCTGGAGTGGTGGGCCGACGGGTTTGATGGATGACCTAATATTTCCCATGAGCCTCAAAACCCCTCCCGCACACTGGGCCAATTTAAGGTGTGCTTTCTGTTGGTGTGTGGACCAGGTCATATTATCATTTATCATGACACCAAGATACTCAAAGGTGTGGACCCTTTCAAGTCTGCTCAGGCCAATAGTAGGTGTGAATCGTAACTTTTGTGGGCGATTAAAGACCATAAATTTGGTCTTTAAGGTGTTAATTTCTAGACCCTGTTCCCCACAAAAATCCACAAAACCGTTTAAAACGCGCTGAATCCCCATTGGGGACTTTGAGAGCAGCAGGGTGTCGTCGGCGAACATAATCGCCGGCACCCTGCTGCCTGCCAACTTGGGAACGTCTGAGTTGACAACCCCGTTGAGGTGAGCGATTACCCCGTTGACATAGAGGCAGAACAGGGTCAGTGCAAGCACACAACCCTGCCTTACCCCCCTGTCAACGGGGAATCGGTTTGACAGCGCCCCCTCCTTACCACACCGCACCTGGGCAAAGTTGGCAGTATGGAGGCGAATAATCATCTTCAACAGGCCCGCCGGGACCCCCAGTTTGGCCAACACCTCCCAAAGTTTTCTGCGCTGGACCAGGTCGAAGGCTGCCCTCAGGTCCACGAATACAGTGTAGAATACAGTATACGAATACAGTGTAGAGGCTGCCACCCTCCAACTGTACCGTTTTCCAATGGATGAGGGCAAGCCGAAAGACCTGGTCTGTGGTGGAGATCTTCTTCCTGAATCCCGCCTGGAATGGGCTCAGAATATCGTACTCCGACATCCACTCCGACGGACGATCCAGGAGTAGCCTAGTGAAGAGCTTCTGAGAAACATCTATCAGGCTTATTGGCCTATAGTTGGCTGGGAGCAGAGGCGAGCCCCTCTTAAATATGGGGACTATCTCTGCCCCCAGCCAAGTTGGGGGGATCTTCATGCCGTTCAGGATTGCATTGAACAGCACCAAGAAATACGGGGCCCAGATCTTAACTTCATGCCTATAAAGGTCGCCTGGGATCTTGTCCAGGCCCGGCGCCTTTTCAGCCGCCAGGCCCAAAATTGCCATATTAAGTTCTCCCAGGGTGAACCCATCCATCTGGGATAGGCTTTCGAGGGGTTGAACCATTACAGGTTCAGATGGATTCCCCGATTGACCCTGGTCGGGCACACTGTACAGGGATTTAAAGTGGTCCTCCCAACAGTTGCAGCAATATTTGCATTTACTGCCGCTATTGGTTCGGCTGAACTGTGCTTGACGATCTGCCAAAATTTACGGGCGTCTTGCAATGCTAAGGCAGCCGTCATTTCTGACCAATTCTCCTGGTCCCATTCTATTTTGGCATTGGAGATGATAGACTTATAGGCCATCCGCTTTGCCCTGATCTTACTGGGAGTTTCCCGAATTTTGAGAGACTCCAAGAGATCAGCCTTTGCTCTTCTGCAAGAAGCATTGAACCAGGTCGCTCTTCTCCCCTTGGCCTTTTTCGTCCTGGCCACTGGGTTCAATACTTCTGCTAGGTTGGTACAGAGCTCGGAATGAATATCCCCGAGCAAACTGAACTTATCAGAAGTGGGTGTCTGTGGGAAAAAATCCCCAACTTTTTCAAGGACAGGGACGACTGCCTCATATAGCTTCTGAATATTTTGTGGGTTTTGCACTAGTAATGGCCATCTGATTCTACGTCTGTTGCTGGTGGCAACTAGACCCTCCAGAGATGCTAAATGTTTATCTGTGCTTGCTATTGGCACACCCTGGACAGCGAATCTCAATGCAATACATTATGGTCACTGTCAGTCCTTCTTATTATTGTAAAGTCCCTAACTTTGGGCCAATCCTTAGTCCGCACCAGGATATAGTCTATCCGTGATTCATACCCTGGTCTGTTAAAGGTGGGCCGGGGTGGGATATCTCCCTCGGCCCGCCCTTTACAGGCCCTCAAGGAGTGGGATAAAGTGAAAGATATTATTTGAGTGGCTAAAGGTGACCATGATTTTACAGGTGGACCCGACAAAATAGGTATCTCCCAAAGATCATCCTCTTCGTTGGTTACCCCTTCCAAATGATCCGGGAGGGGCTCATACTGAGTGTTAAAGTCCCCCCCGATCACAAGTAATGGACAGAGGGTGGTGCAATCAATGAACACAGACAAATCCTCGATAGTTCCCGAAGTACCCGTAATGCCAACTGGTCTAGAGTATAGGTTTATTAGTGCTACTTTCACCCCCGATACCCACTCTAAGACAACACACTGAAAATCCGGTGAGTTGGTCTCGAGGTTTCTCACCCTACATCCTAGGTGAGAAGCTATGCAAATTGACAGACCGCCCGACGGTCGGCCCTTCCCGCCCCATTTTGCCGCAATATCAAAGGTAGCATACCCTGTACAGAAGTGTTGTTCTCGAGCCCACGTTTCCTGGAACAGACATATGTCGTATTCCTCAATAAATTCCACCCACTCTGAAGAATCTAATTTATTTGCCAGCCCGGCCACGTTCCAGGAAAGTATCGTAAGTGTTCTGGGTCCCCCCACCTCCTCGGTAGAATTAAAAGCCAATGGACACCTGCTTATCCTACACTGACTATAGATGGAAGGGGATAGGGCCTCTAATACCGGTGGACCGGTTGCATTAAGCACCTCAAGGGGGACGTTATCGTCGTTAATCTGGCCAACTCGGCCTAGGTTGGTGGTGTCATCTTCTTCTTTTGTATACTCCTCGGGTGTGCCCCCCTCGGGATGTTCAACGGCCTGCTCCTCCCTATGCTCATTCTCACCCGTGAATTGTTTGCCATCTCCAGGAAAATATAGGGATGGTGTTAGGGCCGAACGTAGAGGGGGAGAGTATGAACATGGTGAAACAGAAGGAGAACAGAGCGAGGGGTAGGGCGGAGAGCTGTGTAAGACTACCGGGGAGAAAATACCATTTGCCCTACAATGAAGTCAGTCCACATCCTCGAGACACCCAAACCTGTTGTAAGTTGGAGCCCCTTTCCACCCTCCGTATGTGTTTTGCCAGTAATTAGATGACCCTCCCTGCCCAGGGTTTCGTTCCGGCATCGTGCTCCAATTCCAGTTTCCCCCCGATTGAGGGTTAGAGCACGGGGGATAGAAGTAAGTTAATGGTCTAGTTGCTATAGACGAGTTAACTCCGTGGTCGCTCCATGAATTAATGAAATGTGCAGTATTGGGGTCTTCGAATGAGACGATAACACAATCACCTGAGATGAGTTTGTGCGAGGTACCTATCCAGGGGACCCGTCGCACCATAAGGATTTTGCTTCTCAGGTGATGGGGTAATGGCCTATTCACATTGAGCCAGTGGGTGACCTTATTTTTTAAAGACCCGAAGTCTTCCCGCTGTTGATATGGAATTTCTGGCACCCCCGTAAGGACTACTACATACGTACTTGCTTCTGGGGGAAGATCAACATAACCCCTATAGTGGTTTTTAGGAAATTTTTGTCTTGGTGGAATAGAGTAGTAAGTATCACGGTCTTCAACCCTCGGAGCAGCCACTACTTTCGGAGCCGGGACAGATGGAACCGTCAACTTGTTTGCAGTTTCCGCTACTCCATTAACGTTGGTACTTACAGGAACCTTATACCGTGGTTTTGGGACGGGTTTAGTCACCGGAGGTAATGGTGGAATGTCAGCGGCTACTGGAGGAGTATGGGTTACAACAGGTATGCTAGGTGGTTTATTTTCAGGAATAATCAAGGTGGCAAGATTTAGAATACTTTTTTCAGTCTCAAGGAGGTGGGTTTCTATTCTGGAAAGTCTAACTTCCAAGGGGTTAAGAAGTTTTTTTAACGTTTCCCACACAACCGTTAAGAAATCCACATCCTTTCCTTCAATCATACAAACTGGTGCCCCACCATTCTCACTTTCTATTACGAAATTCTCATACTCCCCCATCGGCTTCACTGAACTAAATTCAGATGCTAAAGGGCAGCTCTTCACCACTGGGAGGAATAAATGGCTTGGCTGAGTTAGTACTTGAGAGGGTAACTGAGTATTTGCAACCTTAGCCTTTTTCCTGGAATAAGCAGTGGCGATATTACGCTTTCGTTTCAGGTTGCAACCCTTTGGGGAGTTAGGGGAAATTCTCGTACTCTTGATCTTACAATTAGTGGTTGATGGTGTCTCCAAAGGTGGCCCCTCCACCCCTCCCACCCTGGACAATGATGAACTAGGATTTGGGGGGGGGAGCCTGTGGAGACTCGTCCTTCTCCACTAAGGCTGGAGGCGATGAGACTGGTGGATAGTGAATAACTGCCTGCGTTAGATTTGATACTGGTCGCGTTGTGCGGTCCGGAGTTTTAGCAAGGGCAAAGTGACCCAAGGAGGATCTCTTAGCATTAGCCATCTCCTGGGATAGCCTTCTAGCTACATCCAGTTCAATAGAAACCCTATGCTGCATCTTACTAATCTCCATATTTGTTGCAGTGTTGGTTCTGGTAAGGAAGTCATCAAGTGTACCATTTTTCAACTTCCCCTTTGCTGCCCTGCTTCTATACTCCCGTGTGGACATTGCGCCTTGTCCTTCGCGTGCGCTACCAAAAGTCTATTTCCCTCACAAGTGTAATTAGAGCCAGGGAGTATGGCCCGGACCGGACTCTCTCGTACTCGAACGGCCTCAAACGGCCCGCTCTTTGCCCGGTCTTCGTCCCGTGGCACGGTGGAGCTTGCGTCAATTATATACGTGGAGGTAGTGGGCGTGGCCGCCGGGGGAAGAGGCACCAGCTGCGGTCACTGAGGAATGCTGGGCCTCGCAGTCCCCCGGTCGGTTCCTTCCTCCGGGTTCCCCGCAGTCCTCAACCCGCAAGTGCTTCCAGCTGGGAGCGATGACAGGTTCTGCCGGCTGCAGAAGGCGCTCACACCAGCAGAAGCAGTTCAGTGGGGAGACGGGGCCTTTGGAAGCGCGGAAAAGCGAGAGTACAATCCGGCGTCAGGGAACAACAACAGCACTCCGTGAGCGGCACCCGCGGAGCGGGTGTCGTGAAAGGTGAAGAAGGCAGGAGGTGGTGGGCGTGGCCACCGGGGGAAGAGGCACCAGCTGCGGTCACTGAGGAATGCTGGGCCTCGCAGTCTCCCGGTCGGTTCCTTCCTCCGGGTTCCCCGCAGTCCTCAACCTGCAAGTGCTTCTAGCTGGGAGCGATGACAGGTTCTGCCGGCTGCAGAACATGCTCACACCAGCAGAAGCAGTTCAGTGGGGAGACGGGGCCTTTGGAAGCGCGGAAAAGCGAGAGTACAATCCGGCGTCAGGGAACAACAACGGCACTCCGTGAGCGGCACCCGCGGAGCGGGTGTCGCGAAAGGTGAAGAAGGCAGGAGGTGGTGGGCGTGGCCGCCGGGGGAAGAGGCACCAGCTGCGGTCACTGAGGAATGCTGGGCCTCGCAGTCCCCCGGTCGGTTCCTTCCTCCGGGTTCCCCGCAGTCCTCAACCCGCAAGTGCTTCCAGCTGGGAGCGATGACAGGTTCTGCCGGCTGCAGAACGCGCTCACACCAGCAGAAGCAGTTCAGTGGGGAGACGGGGCCTTTGGAAGCGCGGAAAAGCGAGAGTACAATCCGGCATCAGGGAACAACAACAGCACTCCGTGAGCGGCACCCGCGGAGCGGGTGTCGTGAAAGGTGAAGAAGGCAGGAGGTGGTGGGCGTGGCCACCGGGGGAAGAGGCACCAGCTGCGGTCACTGAGGAATGCTGGGCCTCGCAGTCCCCCGGTCGGTTCCTTCCTCCGGGTTCCCCGCAGTCCTCAACCTGCAAGTGCTTCTAGCTGGGAGCGATGACAGGTTCTGCCGGCTGCAGAACGTGCTCACACCAGCAGAAGCAGTTCAGTGGGGAGACGGGGCCTTTGGAAGCGCGGAAAAGCGAGAGTACAATCCGGCGTCAGGGAACAACAACGGCACTCCGTGAGCGGCCGCGAAAGGTGAAGAAGGCAGGAGGTGGTGGGCGTGGCCGCCGGGGGAAGAGGCACCAGCTGCGGTCACTGAGGAATGCTGGGCCTCGCAGTCCCCCGGTCGGTTCCTTCCTCCGGGTTCCCCGCAGTCCTCAACCCGCAAGTGCTTCCAGCTGGGAGCGATGACAGGTTCTGCCGGCTGCAGAACGCGCTCACACCAGCAGAAGCAGTTCAGTGGGGAGACGGGGCCTTTGGAAGCGCGGAAAAGCGAGAGTACAATCCGGCGTCAGGGAACAACAACAGCACTCCGTGAGCTTGCAATTAGTTACCAGGGGGGGGGTGCTGGACTTTGGAATAATATAATTTGCTATTCCAACTACAGTGAGCGAAACATTCGGGAAGGTGTTTGACATAAAGTCCAACACTACTCCACCAATGCGCCCCCCTTAAGTAAGTGCAAATGCGTGGTTAGGACACGCTCATTTTATTGCTGGCATTGTAAAGGCACAGCGCCATTCCAGCTTCTTTTTAAAGGCTGTTTCATGTCTCCTGACCATGGACTGGAGACCCCAATATCCCTGAACCTCGCTAAATCGCACATTGGATAAAGGCTGAAAGTTCTTTACTATACTGAGAAGATACCAGACGAATAAGTAGACACCCTATAGCTTCAGCCTGGAAAATGATGCTTCTGTATTTAAAAAAACTGACCGAGGAGAAATTCCCTTCCACCTCCCTAATTTCCATGATACCCAGTCATTTTATACCATTGATGCTTACAGGGGTCCCAGACCTCGACCCCATACAACCTTAAATCCCCCTGCACATCACAGGAGCCTCCCGTTCAGATGCCCCCCTCCCCCAGAAGTGTCAAAACACACTTTTTTCGAATTTGTAAGTGCCATTGCGGGTTTCCACATAATCAAAATGTCAGAATGTGAATCTATTATGTAAAACACTTTGAGCCATATTTAAGACTTTAGTGGAGCAGTGCAGCACAGCACAGCAATTCACTTTGCTGTGGTATCTTGCATTACATTACTGTATTTTACCTTGCACTGGCTCCGTTTTGGCAGCTTAGCGCCAACGCAGGCCCCCTTGCACCATGGTGCAACAGTGTCTGTGTTGTAGACAGGTTTTGTTTTGTGCAGGAAGGGGCACCTTCCTGCACAAAAACAATCCTGAGCAGCCTATTACTCTCTCTACGCGTGCTGCAAAATGCAGCACACAATGAATGAGGAAAAAATTAGGAAAAATACAGATATAATTCTCTTCGTTATGCCTTTCCTGGGGAGGCGTATTCTTTTGGTTCCTAGGGTTTTGTAACTATGGAAATGCGTCGAAAACCATGGGAGTTGCATGGGAACACCCATGCAATCACCATGAATGCCTACCAAGGGCAGAGTAAGGCAGTGCAGAGCTGCATTGTGTTACTCCACATGTTTGGGCAACACAAAGTGGCTTTAAAAATAGAACTTAAGGTTTACATTACTCTTGCACGGTGTTGCATGGTGCAAGAGCAACATAAACTAGGTCATAAATATGGCCCTTTGTTTCTCAATTGTAAACACATGATTGGATAGATTGATTATTAAGTTTTATTCAGCAGGTGTTAGATCCGGGTGTCTCTAGTTGGCAATGGTTATCACCTTTGTCCAAACCCTTACTTCTATGTCAGGATAAGTGGATTACACTCCTTAATAACCCCTGCTCACCCTCTTGGTAGCTTGGCACGAGCAGACAGGCTTATCTTAGAGGCTGTGTGTTAAGTATTTGTGAATATACACAGAAATACAGTGATAACACTACAGATAAACACAACACAGGTTTTATAATAATATGTATTCTATATATAGATTTAAACACAAGACCACAAACGAAAAAAATCCACAATACTACACTTAAGATTACTTAAAAGATGATTAAAGTCTCTTAGTTCAAGTTGTTGGTAAATGCGACAAAGTTCTCAACAAAGTACCTGGGTGCGTAACACAAAGTGAACAAAAGGCTCGCAAAAGGGGAGATGCGTCAGTTCCGAGACCCGGGGGAACGGTTGCGTCCTTCCTCAATGCTTGCGCAGAGTAGGGGACTCGTCGTGAGCCTTACCGGTGCAGAGGTGATGCGTAGATTCTCAGCCTGCGGGCCCGTTGCGGTGCGCAAGATGGCACCTTGATGCAATGCGATGATCCGGTTGCGATGCGAGAAGATGGCGCCCTGATGCGGCGATGCAATGATGATGCGATGACCCCCTGGCAGCCTTGCGACGACTCTGTACTTTGGAGCCGCGACAGGCCTTGTGACGCGCTTCTCCGGTGATGCGATGGTGACTCTCTCGATGGCTTCACGCTTCTCCTGTGATGCGACAGCTTCGATAAACACACCCTTCCAGGGAGATGCGGCGAAGGCTCGCTTCTCCTGCGCTGTGACGATTTCAGCTTCAGCGGCGACACGCTTCTTCTCGATGCGTCGTGCTTCCAGCTCCCAGCGGCATGCAAGTGACTGGAGTCAAAATTCCCAGCAAGGAATTTCAGGAGGGAGCTGGAGGTGAAGTCTTTTAGTCCCTGAGACTTCAGCAGGAGGCAAGCACAGTTCAAGCCCTTGGAGAAAAATTCTGCAGATGAAAGTCCTTACAAACTTCCTTCTCCTTTCCCTTGGCAATGAAGCACCCACTGCAGGCCAACCCAGCAAACAGCAGACTGGCAGAGGGGCAGTCCAAACTCCTGCAGCTTCCTTGGTTTTTCTCCTTGGCAGAAAGGTTTCTTGTTCCAGAAGTGATCTAATTTCTTGGGATCAGGGTCCCAATATTTATACCCCAAAATCCTTTGTTCTCTGAAGGCTGAGAGGCCTCTGCCTAGTTCAAACCAGTTCCTGAAAACTTTGTTCACATGACTCTCTTCTTCCTTTCACTGTGCAGGGCAGAGCCATCAGCCGCCCCACAGGAGGTGGAGCCAGCACAGGGGAGGGAAGATACTGCTCTGGAGCACTCTGTTGACATGATTCCGCCTCTCCTTTCACAGTGCAGGGCAGAGACATTAGACAAGCCACAGGGGGTGGAGCCAGCATTGTAGAGGGAAGGTCCAGCCCTATTCAGGTCCCAGGTGTAACTCCACCCTCCCATCTAGATGTGGATCTCTCTATTCACCACTGGGCTGCCCCAGTCTGTCTCCTTGAATTCCCCAGCACTGTCACACACAAACCCAGATAAGGAATACACAACCCAGCAGAGGCAGGCTCAAATTGTTAGGCAAGCAAATACCTGCTTTCTAAAAGTGGTATTTGCAAACACAGATTATTAAAATAAACTTTGCTAAAAGATGTACTTTATTATTCTGAGTTCAGGCATACTAAATTCGAATTTCTACCATGTTCCCTGAGTCAGTTAGGATTACAAGAATGTAATAATGTAACTGCCCATTCTAACCTATGAGAACAGGTAGCCTTCACTAGTGAAAAACGAAAATGGCTGTAATTCACTATTAGAACATGCTACACGCATCAGAGCATGTCCTTCCCTATACTTACAATGCCCCCTGCCTTTAGGCCTACCATAGGGGTGTCTAATATGAACCAAAGGGAAGGTTTAGGGACTGGCAAGTGGGTGCACTTCGCCAAGTCGACATGGCAGTGCTAGACTGCACACAGGCCTTGCAATGGCAGGCCTGAGACACACTTTACCAGCTGCTTCTGTGGTTGGCATAACCAGTGCTGCAAGCCCACCAGCAGCATTTGATTTACAAGCCCTGGGCACACATGGTGCCCTGTACTAGGGGCTGACAGATAAATCAAATAACCAAATCATGGAATCCAATCAGTATCAGTATATCAATTTAACATGGGGAACACTTGCACTGTGGCACTGGTTAGCAGTGGCACAGTACCCAAAGCATAAATCCAGCAAAAAACATATTAAAACAGAGGAGGCAATCCGTCAAAAATGGGAGGGAGACTAACGCCAATGATGTCAGGTCTAACACGTGTCCCCTCCTGCTGAAATGTGGGGATAACTAGCCTTCTCCTTGGGAGTTCACTTCACTAAGGCGGAAAAATCTGGACAGACCATCAGCGTTGGCGTGCTCTGTACCAGGGCGGTGTTCCACCGTAAAGTCCATACCCTGTAGGGAAATGGACCACCTCAACAACTTTGGGTTCTCACCCCTCATCTGTATGAGCTATCTTAGGGACCTGTGGCCAGTCTGAACTCGGAAGTGAGTCCCAAACAAGTAGGATCTCAACTTCAGTGCCCAGACAATAAAAAAAATCCTTACGCTGATTTGCACTCCACCTCTGTTCCTATGGAAGTAACCTCCTACTGATGAAGGCTACAGGTTGGTCTAGGCCCTCTTCAGTAATCTGTGATAGAACAGCCCCCACACCGTGCTCTGAAGCGTCTGTCTGTACAATGAATTCTTTTCAGAAGTTGGGCGCCTGAAGCACAGATGCTGTGCACAAGGCAGTCTTCAGGGCATCAAAAGCCTTCTGACAGGTGTCAGTCCCATTTACTTTCTTGGGCTGCTTCCTGGAAGGCAGCTCAGTCAAGGGTGAAACAATGTTGCCATACTCCTAGACAAACCTCCTGTAGTACCCCATGAGTCCTAAAAAGGCTCTCACCTGTGTCTGAGTCTTTGGGGGTTCCCATGCCTGGATGATATCAATCTTGGGTTGTAGGGGCGCCACCTGGCCGCTCCCTACCTGGTGGCCCAAGTACACAACGGAGACCTGCCCAATCTGACACTTACTTGCCTTGTTTGTGAGGCCTGCCTTGCGCAGTGCCATCAACACTTCCCAGAGGTGCTGCAGGTGTTCTTTCCAACTGGCACTGAACACTGCAATGTCATCCAGGTAGGCGGCACTGAAATCCTCCAGTCCAGCCAACACCTGGTTGACCAACCTCTGAAAGGTGGCAGGTGCATTCTTCATCCCAAAGGGCATAACCTGGTATTGGTAGTGCCCATCAGGTGTGGAGAATGCTGACCCATCCGTTAAGGCGATCTGCCAGTACCCAGACGTCAAATCAAACATGCTGAGGTACTGTGCAGCCCCTAACCGATCAATGAGCTCATCAGCTCAGGGGATGGGGTGTGCATCAGTCCTGGTGACTGAATTGAGCCCTCTGTAGTCCACACAAAACCGGAGTTTGGGTGTGGCACCTGGCGAGGCAGCCTTTGGGACCAAGACCACTGGGCTGGCCCAAGGACTGTTGGAGGACTCAATGACACCTAAAGCAAACATCTTGGAGATTTCCTCCTTAATGTAAGCCCTAACCTTGTCAGTCACTCGGTAAGCCTTGTGCTTGACAGGAGGACTGTCACCAGTGTCCACATCATGGGCACAACACTCTGTGACACCAGGAACCAAGGAAAATAGATCAGAGAATTGCCCTAACAGTTGGCGATAATCTTGCTGCTGATCCGGGGTCAGTGTGGCAGAGAGGCTGACACCATCCACTGACCCATCTTGCTCTGTTGTAGACAGGAGGTCAGGAAGAGGCTTGGTCTCCTCCTCCATTCCATCATCTTTCGCTAGGAGCATGCCCACTTCTGACCTTCCTAAATGGGACTTTAGGCGGTTAACATGCAGGACCCGCAAGGGGTTCCTGGGATACCGCAAGTTCACCAGATAAGTGACATCACTCTTGCGCTCCACCACCTCATATGGACCGGTCCACCTGTCCTGGAGCGCACAAGGCTCCATGGGGGCCATGACCCAAACTTTCTGTCCAGGTTGAAGCTCAAACAGAGTAGCATTCTGATCGTACCACCGCTTCACTTCCTCCTGGCTGGCTTCCAGATTCGCCTGAGCGAGATCCCTAAAACGCCCAGTCTGGTTTGAAAGGCCAGCATGTAACTATACACATCCTGGGGAGGTTTCTTGGGATATTGCTCCCAGCCTTCCTTGACCAATCTTAAAGGTCCTCTTACCAGGTGACCATACAAAAGCTCAAAGGGGCTGAACCCTAGAGACTTTTGTGGCACCTCGCGTTAGGCAAACAGAAGGCATGGCAAGAGGACGTCCCACTTATGCCTCATTGGTTCTTCAAGACCCATGATCATGCCTTTAAGGGTCCGGTTGAATCTTTCAACCAGCCCATTTCCTTGTGGGTGGTAAGGAGTGGTGAACTTGTAGGTAACACCACACTCCTTCCACAGAGACTTCATAGAATTAGAAATGAAGTTTGCACCTCGGTCAGACACAACCTCTCTGGGGAACCCCACACGGGAGAATATCCCCATCAGTGCACATCCCACCACAGGGGCCGTCACTGTCCTTAGCGGAATGGCTTCCTGGTACCGGGTAGCATGGTCCACCAAGACCAAGATAAACCTGTTGCCCATGGCTGTCTTGGGGTTCAGTGGCCCCACAATGTCAATCCCCACCCGTTCAAAGGGGGTACTGACTACAGGAAATGGTTGGAGAGGGGCCTTGTGCCTCTTTCCACTCTTCCCACTTGCCTGGCAAGTTTGACAGGTCCTACAATGAGTATCTGAACTCTTCCGCATCTGGGGCAAATACAAGTGGGTGACAAGCCTTTCAAATGTCTTGTTCTGCCCCAGATGACTAGCTAAAGGAACATCATGAGCCAAACCCAGTAGGAAGGCTATGAAGCGCTGGGGTACCACCAGCACATGGGCTGACCCAGGCTCAGCAACCTTAGGCTCGCTATACAGGAGACCATTTTCCCAGTAGATCCAATGTGATCCAGACTGATCACCTGCTGCCTGGTTTGTGGCCTGTTGCCTTAAACCCACAAGAGAAGGGCACTTCTTCTGCTCTTCACAAATATCCTCCCTGGAGCGACCCCCTTCTTGCTGCCAATGGGTCCGCTCAGGTAGGTTCCCCAGTTCAGAAACTTGCTCCCATGTACGTTCCAGGGCATCCCCCTCAAGGTCTGCCTCCTCCTGGACCGTGGGAACAATGGGGGCTGGTTTCTGCGCCCTCTACCTCTTCTCTTTAATGCAGGCCCCTGGGCCATACTTTCACGCTCCATGGTCTCTTGAACACCCTTAGCTGCCATAGACCGAGTGGTCACACATGCCCACTCAGGCAGACCCAACATCTCCAAATGCGCCTTCCTCTCCACCTTAGCCCAAGGGGAGCTTTCGAAATCATTGCCTAACAGACAATCAACAGGCATGGATGGCCTCACAGCTACGTGAAGAGTACCAGAAACCCGCCCCCACTCAAAGGGAACTTGAGCCACTTTGCAATGGCTCTCTGTGTTGTCAGCGGCAACAACTGGGAAGAATGCATTGGGGACTACCTGCTCTTCAGAAACCAAGTGACACTTGACAGCTGTCACACTAGCTCCTGTGTCTCTGAGAGCCTCCACTCTATGGCCATTGATGGTCCCCCACTGCCTGTATTTTTAGTGTTCTCAGGCAGCTGAGTTTTCGGGACCATCTCAAAGTCTCCTAATGGGACAAGGGACATTTCTGCGGGACCCCACCCACCTTGGGCACCCATCTCCTCCCCACCCAGGGTTATACTGGCCATCTGACGGGGTGGTGCACAGTGTGGCACAAACTGTCCTTTCTGAGGACACTGGGGATCATACCAACAGTGTCCCACCTGCTTACACTGAAAGCAGGTCACAGGCCCCCTATGAACAGGTTTACCTGTCGGGGTCCTGACTTCTTTTCAGGGGGAGGCTGGGAACCCTTACCGTGGTTCCCTTGGGAATTACTTTGGGGACCTTTTTGGAACTCCCTCTGTTTACCCTTGTCCCCCCCACTCTTTTGCTGGGGACCCTGCCCACCTTTGGCGGAGTCTCCCACAAGACCCTTGTGGACCCTGGTACTGATCCAGCGGTCTGCCTCTTCAGCAAGCTTTCTAGGATTAGTCAACTTGCAATCAATAAGGTTCTGGCATAGCTCTGGAAAACAACTAGCAGACAAGTGCTCCCTAGCAATCAAATCATAGAGCTTTTGAAAATTATCAACATTGCTACCCCACACCCAACCATCCATAGCCCTGCAAAAGAAAGACACATATTCTACCCAAGTGGTTCCCTCCAGTTTCTTACAATTCCTGAACCTCTGTCTGTAGAGCTCTGGAGTTAACCCATACGTTGTCATCAATGCTTCCTTCATGTGGTGATAAGACATCCTATGCTCACTGGGTAGGTCTAACAAAGTATCCCTCTCCTCAGTCAGAAAGCGGCCCCACAACCCCAATCCTTCTCAGGGACCCAGTGGGCCAACATTGCTTTCTGTTATAGGCTGCAAACCACTGACCAATATCTTCACCTTTGTGAAAATCTTTTGATGACATCCTTGGGAATATGTTCCCTGCCTTCCGAAGGCACAGATGGTGCGCTGCCACCAGAGGGATTGATTTCTAAGCCATTGGCCTTAATTTCTAATTGCCTCAACATTCTCTCATGCTCCATTCTCATTCTCTCTCTTTCCAAAGACAACCTGTTATTCTCTGTTTCCCTCTGACTCTCCATTTTAAGCTTAGCCATCTCCAGCGTGTGTGTCCTATTTCTCTCCCTGTCTTCCAACTCTCTGGGGGACAGGTCTTTGGAAGGGATGCTGCTGCCAGGTGGGAACGGTACCCCTCCCCTGGCTGGAAACTCTGGCCCATCAAATTGCCTATTTGCATCCCCAACAGGCTCCACCACAAGATCAGGGTTATTTCTTGCTTCTACCCAGGCACTCTGCGCCTTTTGGTAGTCTTCCTTTTTAGAAATGCCTAGTGCAGCAACTTTTAATTACCTGCAGAGATATTTGAGCTATTTCACAGTGTTGGTTTCCAACTTCTCTTCCTCAAAATCAAGATCCCTAGATGCAACAGATACTGGTTTATTCATGGTAGTAGGAATTGGGAGTTTTCAGGGAAAACTAACAGTCCAAGGAGAAAGGATTCTAAAAAAAAAGTATCTGGTCGTGTTTGGTCTGCACTCACTAGTAGTGTACACCAATCACAGTATATGAAACATAAATGCAAAGTCCAAATCCTCACTGCTGACCACCAAACCAATGTTAGATCTGGGGGTCTCTAGTTGGCAATGGTTATCACCTTTGTCCATATAGGGACCTTTACTTCTAAGTCAGGATAAGGGTAGTACACTCCTTAATAACCCCTGCTCACACCCTTGGTAGCTTGGCACTAGCAGACAGGCTGTGAATATACACAGTAATACAGTGATAACACTACAGATGAACACAACATAGGTTTTATAAAAATAAGCATTCTTTATATAGACTTAAACACAAAACCATAAACGACAAAAATCCACAATACTACACTTAAGATTACTTAAAAGATGATTAAAGTCTCTTAGTTCAAGTTGTTGGTAAATGCGACAAAGTTCTCAATAAAGTACCTGGATGCATAACGCAAAGTGAGCAAAAGGCTCGCAAAAGGAGAGATGCGTCAATTCCGTGACCCGGGGGAATGGTTGCGTCCTTTCTCAATGCTTGCCCAGAGTAGGGGAGTAGTTGTGAGCTTTACCGGTGCGGAGGTGATGCGTAGATTCTCAGCCTGGGGGCCCGTTGCGGTGCAAGATGGCGCCTTGATGCAATGCGACGATCCGGTTGCGATGTGAGAAGATGGCGCCCTTGATGCGGCAATGCGATGATGATGCGATGACGCCCTGGCAGCCTTGCGATGACTCTGTACTCTGGAGCCGCGACAGGCCCTGCGACGCACTTCTCCGGTGATGCGATGGCAACTCTCTCGATGGCGTCACGCTTCTCCGGTGATGCGACAGCAGGCAGCTTCGATGAACACACGCTTCCAGGGAGATGCGGCGAAGGCTCGCTTCTCCGGGGTTGCGACGATTTCAGCTGCAGCGGCGACACGCTTCTTCTCGATGATTCGCGCTTCCAGCTCCCAGCGGCACGCAAGTGACTGGAGTCAGAATTCCCAGCAAGGAAATCTAGGAGGGAGCTGGAGGTGAAGTCTTTTTGTCCCTGAGACTTCAGCAGAAGGCAAGCACAGTTCAAGCCCTTGGAGAATATTCTGTAGATGAAAGTCCTTGCAAAGTTCCTTCTCCTTTCCCCTGGCAATGAAGCAACCACTGCAGGCCAACCCCGCAAACAACACACTGGCAGAGGGGCAGTCCAAACTCCTGCAGCTTTCTCGGTTCTTCTCCATGGCAGAAAGGTTTCTTGTTCCAGAAGTCATCTTATGTCTTGGGATCAGGGCCCCAATATTTATACCCCAAAATCCTTTGTTCTCTGAAGGCAGAGAGGCCTCTGCCTAGTTCAAACCGTTTCCTGAGCACTTTGTTGACATGACTCTCTTCTTCCTTTCACTGTGCAGGGCAGAGACATCAGCCGCCCCACAGGAGGTGGAACAAGCACTGGGGAGGGAAGATACAGCTCTGGAGCACTCTGTTGACATGATTTCTCCTCTCCTTTCACAGTGCAGGGCAGAGATATCAGACAAGCCACAGGGGGTGGAGCCAGCATTGTAGAGGGAAGGCCCAGCCCTAATCAGGTCCCAGGTGTAACTACTCCCTCCCATCTAGATGCAGATCTCTCTATTCACCATGGGCTGCCCCAGCCTGTCTCCTGGAATTCCCCTGCCCTGTCACACACAAACCCAGACAAGGAATACACAACCCAGCAGAGGTAGGCTCAAATGGTTAGGCAAGCAAATACCTGCTTTCTAAAAGTGGTATTTGCAAACACAGAATATTAAAATAAACTTCATTAAAATATGTACTTTATTATTCTGAGTTCAGGCATACTAAATTCGAATTTCTACCTTGTTCCCTGAGTCAGTTAGGATTATAAGAATGTAATAATCTAACTGCCCATTCTAACCTATGAAAACAGATAGCCTTCAATAGTGAAAAACGAAAATGGCTGTAATTCCCTATTAGAACATGCTACACGCATCCGAGCATGCCCTTCCTTATACTTACAATGCACTCTGCCCTTAGACCTACCATAGGGGTGTCTAATATGAAGCAAAATGAATGTTTAGAGACTGGCAAGTGGGTGCTCTTGGCCAAGTCGACGTGGCAGTGCTAGACTGCACACAGGCCTTGCAATGGCAGGCCTGAGACACACTTTATAAGCTGTTTCTGTGGGTGGCACAACCAGTGCTGCAAGCCCACCAGCAAACACAACAATGATGGACAGAATGTGGATCAATGTCACACATTCACCCCAGTCCAAAGATCTGGGCCCAAATCCATCGTTTTTCCACTCCACACCACCCTGGGTTAGACAATGGCGATATGCAAATCAGCGCTGACCCTGTGCCCCATGGGAACAGTCCAGTCCGAACTACAAAAGCCATATCCTTCCCAGAACGGAAACAAGCATCCGAGGACATTAACAGCAGTAACCGCCCACCAGCAGCATTTGATTTACAAGCCCTGGGCACACATGGTGCCCTGTACTAGGGGCTGACAGATAAATCAAATAACCCAAACATGGAATCCAATCAGTATATCAATTTAACATGGGGAGCACTTGCACTGTGGCACTGATTAGCAGTGGCACAGTGCCCAAATCATAAATCCAGCAAAAACATATTAAAACAGAGAAGGCAATCCTTCAAAAATGGAAGAGAGACTCACGGCAATTATGTCAGGTCTAACAGCAGGTGTTACAGTTCCCTATTATTTTTCCAAGTTGCAGAGGTGATATTGTCCCCTTCTCATGCACTGTTCTTGTTTTTCTTTTTGTTGGCATTTGCCCCGATCTTGACCGCGGCCCCTTCTTTTTGAGGTCCTTTTGTCTCTATACATTAGTCTCATTTCCTCTAAAAAAGTCTTTCTGTTGGTTATTGTTCCTGTGGATGTGTCTTCCCCTTAGCTTAAATCAATATCTGATTCACTAGTTTCATTATTAGTTTCATTATTAACAGGCTTTTTAGCTGTAGTTTGATCCAGTACATGTGTTTTCTTTAATAAGCTGAACTGTTTACCACAGGTAAATATGAGTCGCATTACACATTCCGCACATTTTACCTTTAAAATGGTGTAGCAGGCACATTGAAGGAAAATGCCCTTCATTATGAGGAATGCGCTGCCCCCAGGGCAGCAGCCAACTGGTGCTGCCCTGGGGGCTGCGCATTCATGTGAAATGCGGAGCTGCTGCTTTGAAGCCACTCCTTGTTTCATTGTGCAGGCGGCAACCCGCCTGCACATTTAAAGGGGAATAGGGATGCCCTTGCAGGCGGGTGCAGTCAGTAACTGCACTTGGCTGAAGGGTATGTCTTGGGGTTCTTAGGACCCCTTCCCCCTCCATAGGCCTGCCTTCAAGGGGCACACTACAGTGCACCACCTTTTAGGTGGTGCAGTGTCAGTGCGCTTCCTGAGGGCTTCTTTGCCTCTACGCCTGTGTCAGTAACAAGGCACGGGCACAGAGGCAAAGAGATTCACACTTTTGTTTGGAGCACGCAAATGAGGGAATGCCCCCTTGAAGATATCTTTGGCCCTTTATGTCCGCAATCGCTATTTGTATCACAGAAGGGCCACTCAAGCGTCTGTGACCCATTCTGTAATATCAAGGTGACCCAGGGGTGTGCAAAGTGGGCGCAAAACCATGTTGCAAAACCTGGGCACCCTATGTAATACGGGCCATGGTGTTTCATGTGAAATTCTTCTCATCTTAATAAATTCCTATGTTTTCATTCTTGTATTGCCTCCTCATATTTGTCTAGTCTTGTTTCCATCTCTTTTCTCAGTTTCAATTGTTCTTCTGCTTAAAATTCAACTTAAATTTTATCTTCTATTTCAGTAATATTTTTTTAATTAATGTATGTCATCCAAATTCAGTTTAGCATATTTTTATTAAATTTAACATCATATATTTGGAACACTCCATGTTGTTTTCACCCCATTGATGAAGTATTTCCAATCTCAAAACGGTTTGACATGGCATATCTACTTAACCCTCTAGGAACCCTGTCCAATTCAATAAATTTTTCAAAAGTTGTAATTTCCCAACTTTTACTGATGTCTTTCTTATGTATGAATTCAAGTTGGACTTTTATTTAACTTTATGATTGTTATTTATTTATCAAATAACCACTTTTGTATTTTGTTTTATCACTCTTGTCTCCATCTTGATTCCTACAAAAAGATATCTGATGACCAAGCAATTTGTTTCTCAACAATAGTTGTGCGCAGTACTTGTTTATAGTGCTCTCAGTTTTAAGTGTGAGTTCCTTGCCATGTATACTTTCTGTGTAGAACGGGAATTGTATTTATATGCAGTTATCTTCATTGGGCCACTTTAGCGACCTTCTCACTCCAATTATTTTGAACTTTGCCAATCTTGGAGACACTGTCCATTAGGTCTGTTTAGCGCCCAACCCTCAGTATTGTATCAGCAAACACCTTTTAACACAGAGAGAACACCGGGCACTTCCTTCCTTGTGATGAAATTCTGTAGTGAGGACTCTCTGAAAAATAGAGAGTCTCAGACCGTGACAGGCAGACCAAGCCTTTCAATACAATTGTGTTGCAAATATTTCATCTGTTGCACGTTAGGGTCTTATTTACAAGCCCCTTGCACCACCGGTATGTCACTTTTTCCCATTCTAAGATTGTTGCACTCGTGGCACAAGGGGCTTGTAAATAAGCCTCTAGTAATTAGGGGCAGATATATGGGGATTTTTCAGCCTAGCATCAATGCAGGCACCTATGCACCATGGTGCAAGGGTGCCTGTGTTGTCGACAGGATTGTTTTTGTAAAGGAAGGGTTGATTTTTCCTCTTTCTATGTGTGTTGCAGAATAAAGGTATTTCTCCCTGTTGTGCCTCTGCTGCAGAGCATAAAGTTTTGGCGCATCCCCAGATTTATGCTTCAAAATCCATGGATCTTGTATAGGAACACCCACAGGAAAGCCCATGGAATGCCTCCATAGGACAGAGTAAAGCAACTCAGCGATTTGTGCTGCTTTGCTCCATATCATTAGGCCATTCAAAGCCATTCAAAGTGATATTGCGTGGATTCATAAATATTATTTTGTTTCTTCCCCTACCGGAGCGTCACAATAAGTGAAGCTATGGCAGTGCAAGAGGCTCCTAAATATACCTCTGGATACTAAACATTTAATTACAACACACATAGCCACACACCTGCTTTTTGACTCTCACGGTCTGTTATGTTTCATAGGGTACCCCAATCTAGGCCTGAGAATTCTCCTATCCTTTCACCTACTATTACTGTACCAGTACAGTACACAATGGGTTCTGGTATTGTCATTTTACCTAGTTAAGCACTACATGAGATGTTGTTTGGAATTCCCCCAAAATTAGCCTAATTGATTATACAAGAAGATTCTCAGAATCACAACAAGATTACCATCCTCTGCATATTAACTATGTATAAGGGTCATCCTCGGCCAACTTGACACAGCCCGGTAGAATCCCCTGACTGTACACCATATCTTTGCCAGGGCAGAGACAGGAGAAAAAGACACACTGACACGAGACGCTGAGGATCCTGTACGTAGACACTCCAGCTCACTGCAGTCTGACATCCCTAGTGGGGTGTCCATCTCAAGACCAAGATGGCGTCCCACAGTTTCTCACTTCAGGTAATGGGCTTGTCTTCAGCCTAGGGGGATTCTTGGCTCTACACCTACATACATGCTAGGTGCACCTAGGTATATCTAGTTAGGGTTTGCCTCGTAGGACATTGCACTATTATTGACATGTATTTTTATGCTTGCATATATCTATTGTTTTAGGACTATGGTAGAAATCTACCATCCATTTACTCTGATGGTGCTTATAATCAATTATATGTCTCTGTCTTATGGTTGTTTCAGCACACCTATTTTACGCTAGAATGATGCTGCTTCAATAAATGCTTCTTGAAAAACATCCCCACCGTTTATTCTGTGTATCTCTCTGAGACAATGTGAGCACGAGTGACTGAGCGAAAAGTACTGTCCTGTTTTCACGATCCCTGATGGGATAGAGTTGTCATGTTCGATAGTTGCCAGGAACTCTTCACGCCTTGGTAAGAGGAGTTTACAGTGGCACTGTGAGCTAGCTAGGTATACAGGCAAACATACCCAGTGGGGCTGTCTGGAATCAGTCTGGGCACTAATCCCACAGACTATGTTGTCTAAACGCACAGATCCTATATAGGTTCATAGGAACTACACAACAGGTCTTTCGCAGTGGTGAGCTTCTTGCCTCTTTCCAATTGAACTGTTTGGCCCGTCCTGCCTATCATTTAAGATTCTGGGACATTTAGTTATAAAAATTATGGATATACAATATTCAAAGTAGCATAACAGATACCACATTGCATCATTTTGTAACAGAGTCACTTGGTGATATTCGTGATGCTAGTGAGACAGTTAATGTCTATAGGTTTTTTGGAAAGTGGTAGTATGTACTGGGTGATAAGATGACACTGTGTAGTATTCTGAGTTGTATATTTATGTTCCTGCATCTCAATGCATCTAGCTGCTCAGCCAGTGTGAGTGTTCCAGGTAAGAATGTTGGTGTGATTGACATGTATGGAATGCTTGGGTGCTGGGTTTGAGAGTTGGCAGTTAAAGATGGGCTGAGCAGCTAGGAGGCTGCTCCTGGTGGGGCTGCTTGTTCCATACTAAGACTAACTGTTCCTGATCTATACTTCCTGTAAATCTACCTATGGCTGAATAAACCAACTTCTCTATTCATCTACATTTGCCTCGGCTACATCTTTATATGTATGTATGGACATAAATACTACATATTTCATGGCGACGAGGATGGGTAATTAGTGATTGGCTGTGTTTTGGAACAAATGTGCTGTACATGACTCTCTTTTACTCAAGATGTTAGATTAGTAACCATCTTCGTCTGCTCATGCGTACTAGCGCTGTACTAGTATGAGACTTTCTTGTACTTCTACCTGCTTAATTTGTCAACGGACGCTGTGACAGATGTTATGATTGTACTTGATTCAGAACCAAGACTCTCTCTGCCGACATGGTGAGGAGGCCGACATGGTGAGTGGAGTTCACAGTAAATTTAAAAAGATATTTTCGTGTGTTTTTGCAAGCCTCTTATGGATGACTGTTAAGCTGTGTTTCAAAATTTGAAACTAGTTTGCTCAACTTACATTTACCTCCGAGCCTCGTGACTGTGCCTCGCGGAGATGCTCGTCTACCTTCTATGACGTCTTCTTCCTTCATGGTTAGCTTTGCTACATATGTACGTCAGGTAGCAAGAGCGTGCCGTGAGCCACTCGGCGTGCGTCTCCTGAACGTGCCGCCATCATGCAAATTGTAGGAGCAGGCATTCAATGTGACTTTTACACTCCGTGGTGTTTCATTGTGGTATCCGGCCAACCAGTGTTTGGACAATAAAGTTTTTTTTTTCTTTCATCTTCGGATCGTCTTTATCCCTGTGCTATGAGGAGACAAACTTTTCATTTTGGGGGTAAATGCACCGAGCTCCAGTACCAACAGCTCCGAACTGATTGTTCATCGCATGCGTACATCAAGCATGACATCGGGTGCGTTCCTAATCTAGGACATTGTTTTTTGATCCAGTTCGTTTGGTGAGTTCTCCGCAAGTTCATTCGTTTATTCCGTCTACGATCTGTCATGCTGCAAAGTACTTGACATTCCACCTTGGCGAAGTTCTTTCTTCAGGATTGTCATTATAACATTTTCAAGGGCCTGTCTTTTCATCTCGGTGACAGGCACACCTATGACTGTGATTATTCATCAAACATGTTTTATTTTACAGATTGTTTTTTTAAAAAATGTGTGTGTTCTTTATATGACATGTCATTTTTAACGCTGGTGACACATTTCGTATGTTGGGTTTTTTCACCCTCATGTCTGCATAACTGTGTTTTTGGAATATGGGTTCCCTTCTTTTGTCTGTTCTACATGGTTATAGGGTTCCCTCACTATTACAGTTATAGTACTTTTACTTGCTCTACTTTGGTTTAAGGTTATAACACCCTTAGGTATGTGTTTAAGTTTGGAAAATGAGTCCTCTTACTCACATCTACACCACAGTATGTTAAGGGTTTTCTCACCCTCATCGTTTAGGGTTCTCTCACCCTCATTTCTGTGCTTTAGTTTGGTACATGAGTTCTCTTACTCATGTCTACGCAAGAGTTTTGATTAAGGGTTCTCTCACCCTCTTTTGTGCATCATTGTATCCCTGTTTTGGGATGGGTTTGGGTTGCAGTCCCATTTCCCCTCATGGTCTTTTTACCATTAGTTAACCCTCTTGTCTGGGTTATAGGGTTAAAGTTTTTTTTAAAAAGACTTTATACCTTCTCTGCCTGTGTTGGACTCTTTGTTGTAGATTATTTTGTGCATTAGTGTGTAGTCATTATTTGGCTCACTATGTGTTGTGTGTAAGCTGGTTGTGCTTCACTTTTTCAATGTGTTGTTTTGCCACATTGTGCTGCACCATCTTGTGCCGCGTGTGTTCTTAGGTCTGTCCTTTGTAACACCTTCGTTTATGGGTAAGCCCCATATTTTCAGGGTTCCTCACATGAGGAGTGGAATTTTGCCACATTGTGCTGCACCATCTCGTGCCGCGTGTGTTCTTAGATTTGTCCTTTGTAACACCTTTGTTTATGGGTAGACCACATATTTTCAGGGTTCTTCACATGAGGAGTGGAATTTTGCAACATTGTGCTGCATTATCCAGTGCTGCGTGTGTTCTTAGGCTTGTCCTTTGTACACCTTCGTTCTGGGTTTAGCCCTTGTTCTTCTCAGTTCCTCACTTGAGGAGTGGTCTTGGGTTGCCACAGTCCACCTTCATGAAGACCTTTTCTTCATTCTAGGTCTTACTCATTTGCTTTGTGTGTAAATTTTCTTTTGATCTTCATTTTTAATATTAAAGGAGGAGGATAGTGTCAGTGCCTGTGTTTACTGTCTCTTTCTTCCTTCTTTATCTTGTTTGTCTGTTTTCCCTCTCGTGGTGTGGTTTTCTCCTCATCCCTGGGTTTACGGATTATTATCATCAATTGTAATTTCATTGTCTGAAGTTTTCCTCTTCGCAGATAGTTCTTCTTTCTTTTCTTTTCGTAAGGGAGAGGATAATGTAGTATTCTGAGTTGTATATTTATGTTCCTGCATCTCAATGCATCTAGCTGCTCAGCCAGTGTGAGTGTTCCAGGTAAGAATGTTGGTGTGATTGACATGTATGGAATGCTTGGGTGCTGGGTTTGAGAGTTGGCAGTTAAAGATGGGCTGAGCAGCTAGGAGGCTGCTCCTGGTGGGGCTGCTTGTTCCATACTAGGACTAACTGTTCCTGATCTATACTTCCTGTAAATCTACCTATGGCTGAATAAACCAACTTCTCTATTCAGCTACATTTGCCTCGGCTACATCTTTATATGTATGTATGGACATAAATACTACACACTGCTTTTAATACACTCACTGCTAGCATAGCTATACAAACACACACTCTCTCTCTCTCTATCTAATGAGAGACCAGCACTCAGGAGGCATATTTAATTGGTTATTCACATGTGTGACAGTAAGTGAGGTCCTTTGATAATTTGGTAAATGTGGTGTTTTGGACTAAGGAAATGTACATGAAGTAATTTTACACAGAATTAAATGCTGTACAGTGTTATATAAAGACAAATAAGACAAAATACTTGAAGTTAACTATGAGTATCATGTGGTTTTGTCAGAATGGATGAACAGGGGAATTTTGAACATTGTTGAATATCTGTTCCTCAAAACAGATACTCTCAGGTTATAAATATTCTATCTTGAAATACATCAAAGTATATTGCTAACTTGTAATACCTCTTTTAGAATGTTTACTATCACCCATTAACGACTCAAAATATTTTGTTTAAAAATGATATCTTTGATGTGAGTTGGGAACATGATTTTCTGATGATGAGTTTAGATGTGTACTCACTATTTACAAGTCGTATCTTTACATCGGCAGTCAGGCCCGAATCTTCGCACCCCGGTCGTACTCTCCGACTCCAGCCGTACTCTCCTGCTCACGCCGGATGAAGTGTAATCAATGGGCGGGTATACACTTTTTTAACAAAAAGGAACATTATGAATGGGTGATAAATGGTAGAGGAGGTCAAGAAAATCAGTTTGGGCATTGAAAAGGGTGTGGCCGGACACTATGTCATATCCCAGAAAAGTTTGCTCATTTGCATCATGGTACATGCAGTCCATGATTAGCGCTCCCCTCAGTATTGACTGTAGTATCACACTACAGTCAACACTGAGGGGAGTGCTAATCATAGACTGCTGAGGGGGTTTAGTTACCTAGAAGGGTAAACCCAAATAAAGTCACTGGGACCTGGGTATCAAACTGTACATAGGAATAGTGGTCCCAGTGAACAGTTGCATATACATATAGAGAGACAACATTTACAACAACGGATGAATAAACCTTATTATACTTAGTGTACAGTGTTATTTAATCACACTGGACTCAAGATGATTCATACCATTTGTTAACACAGTGTTAAAACAGTGCCCTAGGAGGGGAAAGGGACGGCGGGGGTATTGTGATTGAGCTGAGGAGGAGGGAGTAAATGAACAAAAGTACAATTCACAAAATATATTATTTACACAACAAAAAGGGTCAAAATTAAGCCAAATTATTTACACAATATCCACAATTCTAATAGCCATGGTCAAATAACAGAAACACAGTGATTCATCACTCTTGTTACAACTGGCTAATGTATCAGATGTCGATGTTTTGACCCCTAGAGAATAGTAGGTTAGTTAGTCCCTTACGCCGGGGTCTTCCTCAGGACATTGGTAGTGGGAAGGGGAAGGGTTGATACCCTAAAAAGACCCTCGATGGGCCTGGGTGTGAAGAGGATGGGCGCGTAGGCTCCAGTGAGGCGAGCAAGACCAGAAACACGAGAGGGTATTAATCTGTGATTGTCTGCAAGATGGCCGGGCATAGAAATCAACATGGGCCTTGATATAATTCCACATCATTAATTATTTATTCACAATGGGCAATGAAACTCCGTAGGTAGTACTCTCGCAGCTCAGAAGCATGTTTTGGTCCGTAGATGTCTGTCCGTAGCCTCTCTTATTGAGTCTGGACTCCCCCGTTTTAAGTTCTCAAGTAGACATTTTATGGCTTTACTACAGTCTAATGTATACCAGGGATTTGTTTTTGTGTTGGTAAGGAGGGGCTCTAGCTGTGCTACTAGGCGATTCTGCATTATTATTACTGGTGTTCCACTTGTCTCTGTGTGAGGGCCCACTATATCTACAAATGCATTATAGATACCGGTCATCAGCTCAATATTTTCTGTAATCCGAGTCCATTTGATAACTCTATGGTTATTCCCTATTAAAGGCTGTATTTTTGGTGAGCCGACGCCCAGTGGGCCGTCTCTTAGTATGTAGCCTGCTAAATCCATGCAAAGTGGGCGATGATCCCTGTCCTCTCTCGTGTCTATTCTAAAACTCATTATCCTATTCCAACTATGTGTGCTATGCATGATATAATCTATTCTTGACTGTGAGCTACCTCGTTTAAAATTGTTTAGTCATGCTTCCATTGCATGTCCTTAGATGGTGTTCAATAGTGAGCCACATTATCTGGATTGCTGCATTTGTACATGGTTTTGGTGATCCGACCTCGAGCTGAGGTAGTCCTCTAGCCATGTCCTCTGCCTCTGTTATACTTTCTAGGCCATATAGTGATTCGTAGGTGCAGTTGTAATCCCCACATAGGATTGCGGTATCACTGGGGTCTGCGTAGTCCAGTGAGCTACTCAATAAATCAATGGTCTTAGAGTTAAGATTTTGCCTAGTTGGTCTATTGTAAAAATATAAAAGGTACAATTTTTCATTATTGTGGATATTCATGTCTATATACACTGCCAGTAGGTCAATCAAATGTATCGTGTGGACATTGATTCACATTCCCAGTGTTATTTTTATCCATATTACAAGCCCCCCCTGAGGGTCTTTCTCCCTGTGATGGGACAGCATTCTTGTAATATGTTTTGTATCCCAACTTAAATAGGGGGTCAGCAACCATGTCTCCTGAAAGAGGCAGAGGTCGAATAAGTCTATATACCTGTGCCAGTCTGGGTCCTTGAGTTTTTGTTTTGGGCCTGCGACATTCCAGGAGACAATAGCTATGGGTGTTGATCCTTTTGCTAATGCGTCATGCATCTGGAGCGGCTGTTCTAAATAGAGCTCTACTGCATTGTTAGTTGCACATTTATTATGTGTTGTGTTAGGTGCCCTCCTGCACCTGTCTCGTTTGATGGATTACTGCCTCCATTATTTCTTTCCCGGTCAAGTTTCTTATCTGTCGTCAGATTTGCCTGTTCTTCTACCTTTAGTCAGTCTACTAGATCACGGATTGATATTAAATTATTAGGCAACACTTCGCTATTAGGGGAGTTTCCGTCCCCACATTGTGATAGTAGGGTCTCTCTAGGATTGTGCAATTTAAAGCGCTGGGCTACCTTGCTTGATGCACTTGTTCTGAGATCCATCATGATCAGTCCCTCTACTATGTCTCGGTTGACCATGGTCAGCCTAATAGTATCCGTCTTCTCAATTCCTCCCTCTAAGCGCCCTGCCCTCTATATGTCTGACTGCACTACAGACAAGCATTGCCTCTTCTTCCTGATCCAATGTATAATTTTGTTTTTAGTGAGTCTTCATCCTCCCTATTTCCTGCTGTGACCTTAGGTATATCAGTTAAGTATACTTTCCGACCTTCTTCCCTCCTGTATGTCTGTTCCCTGGGCAATGGCTTAGGCAAGTAGTTAGCCTCTTGTTGCATTCTAAATGGGGGCTTTGAATCTGCGGGTCGCATACGGTTCTTGGAGCACCTTCCTGGATTATTTGTGAACAGGTTTTTAGCTGTGGTATGTAGGAGAGTGGGGTCTGCAATCCTATGGTCACCCCAGATTTTTGCTTTTTGCTTCACTGGTTTACGACTTTCCCTGGCTGTGGGCCTGCTAATCAGACCCACAGCCTAGCTGTTCTCTCTCTAAATTGACAACAATGTACTTTAGGTGCATTTACCAATTGGTACTGGGCCACCTTATCAGTCCCTGTACCCAGGGCATAGGTGTACCCAGGGCCTACCAGGGGCTGAAGCATGTATTATGCCACTCCTGGCTGGCCATCTAAATCTGACACAACTGGCTGCATGACAGCTGGGGCAAGGTGGTGTAAACACCCTTTGCTGTAGATATAGTATATCTATATCTAACCCTAAAAATGGACACATATATTCCTATCAGTCACTCCTATGGAAGGCCTTATCAATCCTGAAGGCAGAGTGCTTGGAATTATGTGAGATGGTGCTCTGGCATGAGCTGAGCCCGTTTGCAGCATGCGGAACCAAGTCCTAATAGCTGTTCCATGATAACGCTATACCATATACTCTTAAGTGCATTATAATCCTCGCGGTTAAATGCAAACTCTGGTATAACATTATCAAAACATATCGAGTAAGGTGTCATACGATTTGGAATACTATCCCCTCGCCAATTCTGGCGACGGGGGTAGCATTCCACCCTTCTAGAGGGACACGACATGTATGTAACTGTGAACCCCGGTTAAAGTTAACTCGAGCCTCAGCATCACAAAATGAATGCTGCCACCACAGACACAAGTCTGACCTCCTGCTGCTGGGAGTCCTTCCAGCGAGGATGACTTGGACAAAGGGTTTCCTGCCTTGGGAGGTGCTAGCACCACCCCAGACAGGATTTTGTGTAATGAGGTAGGGAGGCCTGAAAGGAATGAGACATGCCTGGGGCACACAAGGTGCCCTGTGCATACACCGGTACAAAGCAGTTGCTGGGGCACTCCAGCCCCAGCTCTGGCGGGAAACCGGACAAAGGATAGGGGGTGTAACCACCCCCCTTCCTGGTCCCACCCAGGGGAGGGACCTAGTCAGTAGTGCAGCCCCCTTTAGGAGAATAAAGGTAGGAGCTGGTCCCATTCCAAATTAGTTTATCCTGAAATATTCTACAAGAAGAAACTCTGGCCTTTGATGTTCTGCTCCACAGAAGACTGAAGAATCTCCCTTGTGGGCAAGGAGTGTCCACCCTGCAACTGCAGGCACCATCAAGCGTCCAGCCGCTTCACTTTGTCATCTTCCCTCGAGGATCCAGACTTCAGAGCCCAATGAGACCTGGATTCCCAGACCTCTCCGATCTCTATCTACGTCTGCAGCAAAGCTGAGACCCGTGGGTGCGACGAGACACGTGGGACTGGCCATCTTGAACGAACCTGCACTTCGCTTCCAGCACGACTCCCGAGGTAAACTCGACCAAGTGCTTTGGGGACTGAGAAGCCCCAACCCCGAGGAGCCCCTGCACCGAAGATCAGCCCTCCAGCATCCACGAGATCTGCGTGGGGCCGTTCTGCTTTGTTGCTGCTCGACGCGTTGTCTGGTCACTTGCCGGCTAGCTAGTGACCTCCCAGACGACGACCCTTTGAATTTTCACTGCTGATCTGGTTGCTCCAGATTGGCCCTTGCTCCCTTCCAAAAGAGGGGCCCCCCGGACTCTCCTAGTCCGCACCAGACGCTTTCTTCACTCACCGCGTGGGTTGCCTTTGCCAATGCCTGTTGCCTCCAATCCCGGATCCAACACCGCCGACAGCGAGAGCCTGCGTGGGACAGCCCATGCCTCCATCCTGGTTGTCGAAGACACCTCCTGGTCCACATGGCTGCAAAGTCAAGTGTCCACTCTTCACCTGATCGCGACGACGACATCTGGTTCCTTCCTGGTTCCACTCCAGTCACTGGCTAGTGACTGTGAACATTGTCCCCTCTGCTTTCAGGTCTCCTTCTTCAACAATCCACCCTTGGATTGCACCGGACATGTTCCTCCTGGTCGCCTGCAGCATCTTTTCTTTAGGCTCCATAGACTTCAACGCGCGAACCCGACGCACTTTGACACCTATGCACCCGCAGCCCGTGGGTGAGGTAACGAGAGCATTTCGGTGCTCAAGGGTAGTTTAACTGTCCTAGTGTCCAGTTCCACAGTCATTTTAGTCCTATCTACTCAGGATTGTCCGTACTCACCATTTCTTTGAACTGTACTGTCCATAGACGTTGTTACGCATCTCGCGTGTGAGTTCACACTCTGCACACGCGTCCCGTGGGCCTCCTATTACTTACCTGAAGTTAGTATAGCGTGGTCCCATCGATCCTACAGCCTCTAGACAGCTCCATTCCGATTATCGACTTTCACATTCCACTTACTTAGTATATGGTTTGTCGTGCCCCTAGTGCACCATTATAATTTTGTGCGACTTGTAGTATTTTTCGTAAGAGATTGTCATGTGCTTAGCCCTCTGACCTCATAAAGAGTTCAGAGGTGTTGTTATTAATAAATAGACTGTTTATTTTCATAACAACCTGTGTGGAGTCCTTTCATCTGGTATTCAAGGGGTTATATTGTGGTAAAACAGCTGGCTTCACATGCCAAAAGAGTTTAGCCTAAGACTGCTTTGTCCATGCTACCATTAGGATAGCTGGTCTATAAGGTTGACTTACAACCAATCACCATAAGGGCATAAGGGTTGTTTGGACTGATACAAGGTGATCACTAGAACTAGTGAGCATCATATATCAGGCCAACTTCTCACATTGGTGTGCAGTGGTTGGGATTTGAGCTTGCTGTTGTTTTTACCAAATATAATCTTGAAATATCATTTGAAAGATCACATAAGGTACCTAGGTACATATAACAAGCTTAGAAATACTCTGAGTTCTACTGAACCAGCTGTTGTAGTAGAAAGGGCCTAGCACACCCTGACTACAACTCTTAGCAAGGGATCAGCAGGAAAACCCGTAGTGTAGGTAATTGCATCACTTGCACCTCACTAGAAAGCATGTCTACTCATGGAGAGTCCTCAGAGACTCCCCTAGTGGTTAGTGACCCTCCACAGGTCCTTTCCAGATATGCAGGCCTCAGTTTCCAGGAGATGAGACAATTGTGTACCTCCTGTGTACCTCCAGGAAATTGAAACAGGGTTCTAACCCTACCACTCCTTTTCTGTTAGGTCTCTTAGAGACGTATGATGCCAGAAGGGCTGTCAACACAGACCACTCTAATCCAGATAGGAGCATGCCAGCCTTAGAAGGTACTCGTGGTGATCCAGATCTCCCTGAAACAGAAGATGTAGAAGAGGAGGAGGAAGATGAGGACCCATCTGGGGCTGAGGCAGACAATGGTCTTGAGTTAGTCAGCAGACTTACAAGGGCCAATTTAGACCTACATAGGGAAAGATCTGGGGGACCCCCAGTACTGACTCTGAGCAGGCCTAACTATGGAGCTAGGAGAGATAGATCTCATTCTAGGGACTCCAATAGATCTGTGCACTCTCATGCTTCTGCTCAGAGGAGGATGACTTCCCCTCAGAGGAGAGAGCATGAAGCAAGGATGAGACAGGCTAATCTGAGGAGCCAGAGGGAAGAACTTGCCCTTGCCAAAGAAAAGCTTGCCTTTGCTAGAGAGCAACAGTTGAGTGGGGTAGTCCCCACTGGTGGCAGCAATATCCCTAGGGATAGAGTCAGGAGTTTTGATAATAGACACCTGAGTAAAATAGTGCCCCCCTATAAGACAGGGGATGATATCCACAAGTGGATAACTGCTTTGGAGAGGGCCTGCAAAGTACAGCAGGTACCCCAGAGTCAGTGGCAGCTATATTGTGGCTCTCCTTTGAAGGTAAAGGTAGAGACAAGCTCCTCACTGTTAGAGATGAGGATGCAAATGATTACCAAGTCTTGAAAACTGCTCTGATTGATGAGTTTGGCTTAACCACTGAACAGTACAGGTTGATGTTCAGGGATACCCAGAAAACTCAGGCTCAAGATTGGACTGACTTTGTTGATTGTGCCACTAAGGCTCTGGAGGGCTGGTTACTGGGAAGTAAAGTTACTGATTACACAGGATTGTATAATCTAATTATGAGAGAACACATCTTAAATAATTGTCAGAACCAGTTGTTGCATCAGCACTTGATTGACTCAGATCTGACCTCTCCCCAAGAATTGGGAAAGAAGGCAGACAGATGGGTCAGGACAAGGGTCAAGCAGCAGAACCAGAACCAGGGTGGTGGCCAGAAGAAAGCAGACCAGAAGGGTAATGAGAATAAGCAAAATGACCAGAAGTCTTCAACAGGGCCCCAACAACTTAAGGAGGGTGGGTCCCAAACTTCCCAAAAGAAGAAGAATGATGGTCCTAAGAAACCATGGTGCCAATACTGTAAAAGTAAAACTCACTGGTTTAGTGAGTGCACCAAGAAAGGCCAAACTCCTACCACAACTGTCCCTAAGACACCTGCACCTCCTAGTACAGTTAGTAGTGGTAGTGTACCTCCCAAGGCTATAGTTGGGTTAACCCTGGGAACTAAGGTGGGTTCTGACTTAGTTAGAATTCCTACTCAGGCAGCTCTTGTTTGTACTGGGGACATGGATATGACCCCTACTGTAAGTCCTAGTTCTCTGGGCAAATACAGACAAACGCCTTTAATAACTGGAAAAATGTCTCAGGCCTACAGGGACACATGTGCCAGTGTCACTATGGTGACACCAACATTTGTGGACCCTGACCAAATCATGCTAGGTTCAGATTACCTAGTGACCAATGCTAGAAATGTCACTACCAATCACAGTATGGCAATTGTTAATTTCTCCTGGGGAGGGGTAACTGGCCTCAAAAAGGTTATAGTTAGTTCAGACCTCCCAGTAGATTGTATTTTGGGCAATGATTTGGAATCCTCACTGTGGTCAGATGTGGAGTACAGGACTCATGTAGAAATGCTAGGTCTCTCCTCACATGTGCTTGTTGTGACTAGGTCACATGCCAAGAAATGCCCAGCTGAACTAGTGCTGGATCCTGGAAGAATGGACCAGACACTACCCAAGAGAAAGAGCTGTAGGGGTAAGGATGACCCTTCCCCTCTGCCTCAGGTTGAGGATCAGCTCTCTCAGGAGGCTGACCCCAAGACCCCAGAAGGAACTGTCCTAGAAGAGCTTGAGCCTGAACAGGTTGAGTTTCTTGGGACAGGGGGACCTTCCAGGGCAGACTTGAGGCAGGCACAGTTAGACTGTTCCTCTCTTGAACCCCTCAGACAGCAGGCTGCTGCTGAGGCTGCAGGGAATTCTACAGGTGCCCATAAAGTTTATTGGGAAGAGGGACTACTATACTCTGAGGCAAGAGACCCCAAGCCTGGTGCTACCAGGAGGCTGGTCACCCCCTTGTCTCTGAGAGGTTTCCTTCTCACCTTAGCCCATGAGATTCCCCTTGCAGGTCACTTAGGCCAGAACAAGACTTGGGACAGGCTTGCCCCACACTTTCACTGGCCTCATATGTCTGAGGACACTAAAGAGTTTTGTCGCTCATGTGTCACCTGCCAAGCCAGTGGCAAATCAGGTGGCACAACAAAGGCCCCCCTTATACCACTACCTGTGGTGGGGGTTCCCTTTGAAAGAGTAGGGATTGACATTGTTGGACCAATGGATCCCCCAACAGCATCTGGGCACAGATTCATACTGGTGGTGGTGGATCATGCCACCAGGTATCCAGAAGCTATTCCCCTTAGGACCACTACAGCTCCTGTTGTGGCCAGGGCCCTACTTGGAGTTTTCCCCAGTGTGGAGTTTCCTAAGGAGGTTGTCTCTGACAGAGGTGCAAACTTCATGTCAGGATACTTGACTGCAATGTGGAAGGAATGTGGTGTCAATTATAAATTCACCACACCCTATCACCCACAGTGCAATGGGCTTGTTGAGAGATTCAACAAGACCCTCAAAGGGATGATAAAAGGGTTACCTGAGAAGCTCAGGCGAAGATGGGACATCCTTTTACCCTGCCTCCTGTTTGCTTACAGAGAGGTCCCACAGAAGGGGGTTGGCTACAGCCCTTTTGAGCTTCTGTTTGGGCATCCTGTAAGAGGACCCCTATGTCTTGTGAAGGAAGGATGGGAGTTACCTCTCAAAAAGCATAAGCTTGACATAGTGGACTATGTACTTGGTCTCCGCTCCAGAATGGCAGAGTACATGGAGAAGGCATCTAAAAACCTTGAGGCCAGCCATGAACTTCAAAAAGCTTGGCATGACCAAAAGGCTGTCCTAACTGTGTATCATGCAGGACAGAAAGTGTGGGTATTGGAGCCAGTGGCCCCAGCAGCTCTCCAAGACAAATGGTCTGGACCCCACACCATCATTGAACAAAAGGGAGAAGTCACCTACTTGGAGGACATGGGAACTCCCAGGAGCCCTCACAGAGTACTTCATGTGAATAGGCTCAAAGCATTTGTCAACAGGGAGGACATGGGCTTGCTCATGGCCACAGATGAGGGGCAGGAGGAAGAGAGTGACCCTCTCCCAGACCTGCTCACTCAGAACCCTGATGATGGGTCACTAGATGGTGTAGTCTTTTCTGACAGCCTCTCTGCTCATCAACAAGAGGATTGTAAGCAGGTCCTTCAATCCTTCAGACAAATGTTTTCTCTGACCCCCAGTCAGACAAACTGGTGCACACATGAGGTGGACACTGGAGACAGTCTGCCTATAAAGAGTAAAATCTACAGGCAACCTGACCACGTCAGGGACTGCATAAAGAAAGAAGTACAAAAGATGTTGGAATTGGGAGTCATTGAACCCTCAGAGAGCCCTTGGGCTAGTCCTGTAGTTCTAGTGCCTAAACCTCACACCCAAGATGGTAAGAGAGAGATGAGGTTTTGCATAACCACAGGGGTCTTAATGCTGTCACTAAGACAGATGCCCATCAAATACCTAGGGCAGATGAACTGATAGATAAGTTGGCTTCTGCAACTTTCTTAAGTACATTTGACCTAACAGCTGGTTATTGGCAGATCAGGTTAGCTGAGGATGCCAAGGCCAAAACAGCATTTTCTACCCCAGGAGGTCATTACCAATTTGTGGTGATGCCCTTTGGTTTGAAAAATGCACCTGCCACTTTTCAAAAGTTGGTGAACCAAGTTCTCACTGGGTTGGATGACTTCTGTGCAGCATATCTAGATGATATTGCTGTCTTTAGCTCCACCTGGGAGGATCACCTGATCCACCTGAGGAAAGTTTTGGAGGCCCTGCAAAAGGCAGGCCTCACTATCAAGGCTACTAAGTGCCAGATAGGGCAGAGTCAGGTTGTGTACCTGGGCCACCTTGTGGGTGGAGGCCAGGTTCAACCATTGGAGAGCAAGATACAGGCCATAAAGGACTGGGCTCCTCCAACCACCCAGACACAGGTCAGAGCTTTCTTGGGCCTGTCTGGTTACTATAGGAAGTTTGTCAAGAATTATGGGTCCATTGTGACACCACTTAATGACCTGACAAGCAAGAAAATGCCAAAGAAAGTTGAGTGGACAGTTAGCTGTCAGAAGGCATTTGATGACCTAAAGCAGGCCATGTGTACTGCACCTATTCTTAGGAGTCCTGACTACTCCAAAACCTTCATTGTCCAAACAGATGCATCTGAGTTGGGTGTGGGAGCTGTTCTTTCTCAACTGAATATTGATGGTCATGACCAGCTCATTGCTTTTATAAGCAGAAGGCTGACCCCTAGAGAGAAACGTTGGTCAGCTATTGAGAGGGAGGCCTTTGCTGTGGTTTGGGCCCTGAAGAAGTTGAGGCCCTACTTGTTTGGAACTCACTTCAGAATTCAGACCGACCATAAGCCCCTCTTATGGCTAAATCAGATGAAGGGTTAAAACCCCAAACTTCTTAGGTGGTCCATTTCCCTACAGGGGATGGACTTTACAGTGGAGCACAGACCAGGGACTGACCATGGCAATGCAGATGGTCTCTCCAGGTATTTCCACTTAGAACAGGAAGACTCACCTGGTCAAGGTTAGTTTAATGTCCCTAAGTTTGGGGGGGTTATGTAGGAGAGTGGGGTCTGCAATCCTATGGTCACCCCAGATTTTTGCTTTTTGCTTCACTGGTTTACGACTTTCCCTGGCTGTGGGCCTGCTAATCAGACCCACAGCCTAGCTGTTCTCTCTCTAAATTGACAACAATGCACTTTAGGTGCATTTCACAATTGGTACTGGGCCACCTTATCAGTCCCTGCACCCAGGGCATAGGTGTACCCAGGGCCTACCAGGGGCTGAAGCATGTATTATGCCACCTCTGGCTGGCCATCTAAATCTGACACAACTGGCTGCATGACAGCTGGGGCAAGGTGGTGTAAACACCCTTTGCTGTAGATATAGTATACCTATATCTAACCCTAAAAATGGACACATATATTCCTATCAGTCACTCCTATGGAAGGCCTTATCAATCCTGAAAGCAGAGTGCTTGGAATTATGTGAGATGGTGCTCTGGCATGAGCTGAGCCCGTTTTCAGCTTGCGGAACCAAGTCCTAATAGCTGTTCCATGATAACGCTATACCATATACTCTTAAGTGCATTATAATCCTCGCGGTTAAATGCTAACTCTGGTATAACATTATCAAAACATGTTGAGTAAGGTGTCATACGATTTGAAATACTACCCTCTCGCCAATTCTGGTGACGGGGGTAGCATTCCACCCTTCTAGAGGGACACGACATGTATGTAACTGTGAACCCCGGTTAAAGTTAACTCGAGCCTCAGCATCACAAAATGGATGCTGCCACCACAGACACAAGTCTGACCTCCTGCTGCTGGGAGTCCTTCCAGCGAGGATGGCTTGGACAAAGGGTTTCCTGCCTTGGGAGGTGCTAGCACCACCCCAGACAGGATTTTGTGTGTTGAGGTAGGGAGGCCTGAAAGGAATGAGACATGCCTGGGGCACAAAAGGTGCCCTGTGCATACACCGGTTCAAACCAGTTGCTGGGGCACTCCAGCCCCAGCTCTGGCGGGAAACCAGACAAAGGATAGGGCGTGTAACCACCCCCCTTCCTGGTCCCACCCAGGGGAGGGACCTAGTCAGTAGTGCAGCCCCCTTTAGGAGAATAAAGGTAGGAGCTGGTCCCATTCCAAATGATATTATCCTGAACTATTCTACAAGAAGAAACTCTGGCCTTCAATGTTCTGTTCCACAGAAGACTGAAGAATCTCCCTTGTGGGCAAGGAGTGTCCACCCTGCAACTGCAGGCACCATCAAGCGTCCAGCGGCTTCACTTTGTCGTCTTCCCTCGAGGATCCAGACTTCAGAGCCCGACGAGACCCAGATTCCCAGACCTCTCCGTCCTCTACCTACATCTGCAGCAAAGCTGCGACCCGTGGGTGCGACGAGACACGTGGGACCAGCCATCTTGAACGAACCTGCACTTCGCTTCCAGCACGACTCCCGAGGTAAACTCGACCAAGTGCTTTGGGGACTGAGAAGCCCCAACTCCGAGCAGCCCCTGCACCGAAGATCAGCCCTCCAGCATCCACGAGATCTGCGTGGGGCCCTTCTGCTTTGTTGCTGCTCGATGCGTTGTCTGGTCACTTGCCGGCTGGCTAGTGACCTCCCAGACGACGACCCTTTGAATTTTCACTGCTGATCTGGTTGCTTCAGATTGGCCCTTGCTCACTTCCAAAAGAGGGGCACCCCGGACTCTCCTAGTCCGCACCAGACGCTTTGTTCACTCACCGCGTGGGTTGCCTTTGCCAAGGCCTGTTGCCTCCAATCCCGGATCCAACACCGCCGACAGCGAGAGCCTGCGTGGGACAGCTCATGCCTCCATCCTGGTCGTCGAAGACACCTCCTGGTCCACGTGGCTGAAGAGTCAAACGTCCACTCTTCACCTGAACGCGACGACGACATCTGGTCCTTCCTGGTTCCACTCCAGTCACTGGCTAGTGACTGTGAACATTGTCCCCTCTGCTTTCAGGTCTCCTTCTTCAACAATCCACCCTTGGATTGCACCGGACATCTTCCTCCTGGTCGCCTGCAGCATCTTTTCTTTCAGGCTCCATAGACTTCAACGCGAGAACCCGACGCACTTTGACACCTATGCACCCGCAGCCCGTGGGTGAGGTAACGAGAGCATTTTGGTGCTCAAGAGTACTTTTAACTGTCCTAGTGTCCAGTTCCACAGTCGTTTTAGTCCTATCTAGTCAGGATTGTCCTTACTCACCTTTTCTTTGAACTGTACTGTCCATAGACGTTGTTACGCATCTCGCGTGTGAGTTCACACTCTGCACATGCGTCCCGTGGGCCTCCTATTACTTACCTGAAGTTAGTATAGCGTGGTCCCATCGATCCTACAGCCTCTGGACAGCTCCATTCCGATTATCGACTTTCACATTCCACTTACTTAGTATATGGTTTGTCGTGTCCCTAGTGCACCATTGTAATTTTGTGCGACTTGTAGTATTTTTCGTAAGAGATTGTCATGTGCTTAGCCTTCTGACCTCATAAAGAGTTCAGAGGTGTTGTTATTAATAAATAGACTGTTTATTTTCATAACAACCTGTGTGGTGTCCTTTCATCTGGTATTCAAGGGGTTATATTGTGGTAAAACAGCTGGCTTCACATGCCAAAAGAGTTTAGCCTAAGACTGCTTTGTCCATGCTACCATTAGGATGACTGGTCTATAAGGTTGACTTACAACCAATCACCATAAGGGTTGTTTGGACTGATACAAGGTGATCACTAGTACTAGTGAGCATCATATATCAGGCCAACTTCTCACATGGTCTGCCTGGGTATGTTGTCTGATTTGTGCCATAGCATAAATTGCTTGACCTGTTCCCTTTTTCTCTTTGATAATAGGGGAGCTGCCCCCTTCCTGAACCCTCTAGGGGCGTAGGATTTGTGAGGTTCTGATTCTCATAATTTGGTATCCCGCGCACGCTCTAGTTGTGAATAATTGACGGTTCAGCTATTTGTACTGATGGCACCTTGCCTCCCCTATTTGGATCAGTAGGAAGTGTTACATAAGTGGCATCTAGTTGGTTCTTCAGGAAGGTTACTGTAGATGTTAAGTTCTCTACCTCTTTTTTAGTGAATTAACTTCCTCAGCTAGTGCTTGTATCACCTTATATTCATCCAAACACTTACACTCTTGCTTGCTTGATGGTTGTGCAGCTTCCTTGGGTACTATGAACTCTTTACATATGCAACTAGAATGGGTCACTATTCCCTCTATGGGGGCCCTGCCAAGATTTTCTTCAGCTTCAGCTAGCATTGTCTATCTTTTTTTAAGAGTGATACCTACAGTATCTGTATTGCCCGCACCTTCTGCTACCGCTTTCCCTTGACCTACAGGTCCCTTGGCTGTTTTTTCTCTTGATGGTAGCTTCTGTGTTGGGGTGATGGAAGTGTTTTGCGAGTTAGGCGTTGATAATGCTTGCGTAGAAGGGTATTGCTGTCTAGTTGTATGCACTATAACGTTACGATGGTGTAATAGTGGTGGTTGTTTGTGTGCTGCTTGCTTCGCTTAGAAGGATGTAACCTTCCTTTTGAGGGGTGCCTTGTGTTTTTTGACGGCTCCTCCGAGCATATTCTCTACCTCTTCAGTTATGTTATCTATCTCAGCTATTGTGCAATTCCCACCCATGCTTTCCTTTAATTTTGGTGTTTTTCCCTTCCCCATGGGTGCCTCTGAGGCTTTCCTCTTACCCATGACCAAGCTGTTTAGTGCCAACAAGTTTCGTTACTTTTCGCTCTATGTATGATCAGGTGAAAGGGTCCTAGTATAAGAAGCTTCAATGTAGATGGGGGTAGCATGGCGGTGAAATGTAGTGGTGTGGAAGGAGAGTATACTACGTCTTATGTCTCTTCAGGGTTGATATTGACATTGATGGGTTACCCAGCCTGTTCAACTCAACCCAGTCTAACCCTTCCAGTTTAGTTCAATTTCCTTGTGTTATAGCATGTGGCACAGTACCTTATTTAGTGTCTTTGTCAGTACTTTAGTTTAGGTGCTGTTGATGTTGGAAGACTGAATGTGCTCAGCGACCTTGGTCCTCCAAAGTGCCAGAGCCAAGTGAGTGGGCCCAGCTGAACATCCTCTGGGCTCTGAAGGGCGCAGACAGGCCCGCCCCTGGCCACGGCACGTGTCTTGTGCCTCCGGAGCCCTGAGCAGCCTATGAAGTGCCTCCTGGCATGTGGAAGTGCATCGGCAGCTCTGGCTGCCAAGTCAGCTGGAGGATGGAGTACCCATGAGGCATGAGCAGGCTGTGTTACAGTGATGGGCTCCTGCACTGCGGGAGCCAGACCTGGGCAGCTTATGAAGCGTCTCCAGGTGTGTGGAAGTGCTTCTGAGGCTCCTGCTGAAAAGTCAGCTGGGGATGGTGTCCCCAGCTGACTCACGAGCAGGCCGTGTTGCAGTGATGGGCTCCTATGCCGCAGGAGCCCAGAGCAGCTTATGAAGCACCTCCTGGTGCGTGGAATTGTGTTAGTGGCTCTGGCCACAACGTCAGCTGGGGGATGGAGTCCCAGTGAGGCATGAGCAGGTGGAGTTTCAGTGTTGGGCTCCCACACTACAGGAGCCCTGAGCCGCTTATGAAGAGCCTGCTGGCACATGGAAGAGCATCGGCGGCTCTGACCACAAAGTCAGCTGGGGATGGAGTCCCCGTGAGGCACGAGCAGGCGGTGTTGCAGTCATGGGCTAATCAATATACTCTATTTTTTTAAATAAAGTTTTAAAAAACTTTTAAATTCCCCAGTAGTAGTTAATTGAAATAATTATAACTTGCACACTTGCCATGACCTGTTTATGTGGTCAGACCTTGCAACCCCAGGGGAACCCAACGTCCCATGGGCACATAAAACTCCACAGGTGACCAACCGTTGTAGTGCATGGTCTTTAGTGGTGCCTGGTGTAGGATTGGGCATAGGACCTGGCCTCAGGGCCCTGCAGGCTGCAAACCATTATATTGGCTAAACCCCCCAAGGTCATGCAACACCCCAAGGACATCTACGCAGATTGTTTTGGTACCACAGTAATATTTCAGTATTCCCCCAATTTTTAGCCAGAAGGCCACGCTGAGTACTGCAAGCATGCAGTGACACTAAACACCTTTTCTTTTTGCACTTATACCCCACACAGAGCAGGGTTTTCTTCCCCTTCCTCCTTATAAGTTGTTTTCTTAAAATTTTTAGAACACCTGGATCAAGTCCTGAAAATACATTTTTGGACACACGTTTTCCTTGACCTCGCTAGATGAATCACCTCGAAACCTTATAGAAAGGGGCTGAGGTGAATAAACATTTGTTGGGCGAACGTTTTGTGAAAATTCATCAAACACAGCAAAACAAAAAATAATTTTTTTATTGGAAACTTGGCCTGAACTTTAACTGCTCAATGGCAATATATGTCTTTGCTATGATAAAATGGTAGCATGATAGTAAAATCTGCTATTTTCATAATTAGTTGAGTCTAGTCTTTTTTTACTACAAAAGAGACTCTCACAGAATTTGAGATTAGTTTACAATAGCTGGATGTATTGGTATAATTTACATTTGTGTAACTGTATCTTGTTCATGGCTGTATTAAGAAAAAGGTGAATGTGTAGTATATTCTTTCAGAACTAACTTCCTTTAACCATATAAAAGAAAGCATCAACATTTTAGATAAATGGTAAATTATTGACAATTACCTGCACTTTCAATTACAAGAGATTTTTCCTCATGTTTCCTGGGTGACAGCTTGACAAGAGACTGACTGAAATCTGCCATGTAAAGCATTTATGAGTGAAAAAAGCCTGGTTGGTGACTACATTTGAACATGATGAAAATATTTTGTTCTGCTCTCAAAAGTGGAAATTGTTCAAATACGATTTTTTATTTTTTTTAATGTATTTTATAATCCAGCTGAATAACAGCATTCATATTTCATCCTTAGCAACACTTAAGATTTTTTTGCAGTTTTATCAACAATATATTATGCTTCTCATAATAACATGTATATGTCAAATACCTGTTATTTATGTTAACCGGGGTCTAGCCGACAGACACATCATTGATTTTCAGTGTTGTCTTATAAAGTAAGTTTAAATACATTAATAAAGAAAGCAATATTGTGACAATTAGATTAAGCAAAGTAATGAAAATACTGAGTTAAAACTCCCACACATAAGGGGCAAGAACATAAAACAGTGAGAGAATAAAACAAATGAAATAGTGATCCTAAAGGCTTGCACTCAGATAGACCCAACTTTGCTCAAGTTAGTCAAACACCTCATCTGCCATGACTCGCTCTCGGCATCTCAGACAGCTAATTTTAAACTGTTCTACAAACCCTGCATACAAAAACAGGATCTGCCTATCTCCAACCGATCATCATTGTTCACCCACATCATATTCTTCTACATTTTCATCCTTTATGGGTACTCTGGTACCAAGACTCCGAAAGAATCTCACTGCATACTGTTCTCCGTAGTCATCAAGCAATACTTCACTTTACTTTACTTTCTTCTACCATAATCCACTGCAAAAACAGCCCTCTAAATTCTTACTTACCAGATGGCCAACATTAGAGGTCAACACTCTCAATATTGACATGACCATAGTAAAATCTGATTGAACACTAAACACAACACTGACAACTCAATTTCAGGGAACCAAGGAATCTCAGGAAACCAACACTCAGCATATTGCGTCTTCCAAGCGGTCACTATGAAAGGGCAATCCATACAGGGAGACGGCCCTGACGACTGTGCTTGATGACATCCGCACTGAAGTCGATCAGGGCCATACCTCCCTGCTGATTCTTTTAGATCTGACAGCCGCCTTTGATACCCTGTCTCCCTCTGTTTTAACATCTCGTTTGAGGCAGATAGGGGTAGATGGCGTGGCCTTGAGCCTATTGGCTTCTTTTTGTAATCAGAGGGAGCAAAGGGTTAAGCTAGGAGACTTTCTATCCCCTCCCACTCCTGTGCAATGTGGGGTCCCCCAAGGGTCGGCAATAAGTCCGACCCTGTTTAACATCTATGTGGCCCCACTTGCCAGGTTGGTAAGATCCTATGGGATGGAGATAGTCTCCTATGCTGATGACACACAGATCTTGGTGTCCCTCCCCCGTTCGGTGCACGCTCCCATTCATAACTTTAGAAGTTGTATGGAGGCGGTTGCTGAGTGGATGATTAACAACTCACTCAAACTGAATGGGGAGAAGACCGAAGTTCTGGTCTTTGGTGGTAATGTTAACATCTGGACGGCCGAATGGTGGCCTCCCTCGCTGGGAATCTGCCCTACTCCTACTGACTCTGCCAAAAACTTGGGAGTAATTATGGACCTTGACCTCTCCATGGCACAGCAGGTTAACAGAACGGTTGCCACCTGTTGGGGCATCATTAATATACTTCGCAAAATCAAGCATTACTTATCTCCGCTGGCTCGTAAGCAGGTCGTCGTTGCATTGGTGGCCTCGCGACTTGATTATTGTAATGCTCTTTATGCGGGGGTCAATAAAAGTCTTTTGCAGCACCTCCAGACAGTACAGAACGCGGCGGCCAAATTTGTGCTGGATGCTCCCAGACTATCTTCCGCCACGGCGGCCAGGAAAACCTTACATTGGCTCCCTATTGAGTCTAGAATTGTCTTTAAGACTCTCTGCATGACCTATGAGGCACTTACTGGTAAGGGGGCTGAGGGCCTGAGGAAACTGTTACATCCATACGTTCCGGAGAGAGCTCTCCGATCTTCAACCAAGAGTCTGTTGGTGGTTCCCCGTGTTCGCAGAACCAAATGGGGTGGGAGGGCGTTTTCAGCAGTAGCCCCCAAACTTTGGAATTGGCTGCCGCTTGGAATTAAAACCCAGCCGTCAGTCCTGACCTTTCGGAAAGCCTTGAAAACATGGTTATTCTCCAAGGCATATTTGTAATGCTTGTTATCTGGCAATTGCTGATCGATTTTCTAGGCGCCTTGATGCCTCCGGGCTTAGTTGCGCGATATAAGTCCCTTTCCATTCCATTCCATTCCATTCCAGAATTAATTAAATGGAGAAAGACTGAAGCCTTTGATGATCTCACCCAACTCACAAACATTTCTCTCCACACAAGTTCCTCATCATTCTGAAACATCTATATTTTGCAAAACCATCAACAAAGATGACAGCAGAAACAAGCCCCTTTTCTGGCAGTTAAACACTGATTCAAACCTTGATCAAAACCTTCAATCTCACACTGTATTGACAGGTGCAACACAAACAACCAATTTATAACTTAGAAAATAAGAGAAATTAGAACTCAAATAAAAACAAAAAAATGCAACACTGCCCCTTGTCCCCCCAATTACCATCCTCAACTTCCTTAAAACCACCACTTAATAAATGCCAACACTTAAATAACCCAGAAGTAGCTCTTGCATGTCTAAGGCTTGGTACACTTGAGCCTGTGCATGCAGTTTTATGGCTAGGCCAAACTTTACATGCAAAAGTCCAAGGGAAGGCACAATGTGGTATTTTACCATATATAAGTCACACTGACGTAGGCTGCAGCTAGGTCATAAGGTAGGGTTGTATACGCTTAAAATGTACCACATGTACTATTAAGTTTATTGAGGTATATGCACTTCTGTACAGATTTCTGTGTCCAATGATATATCCACCCTGCTACCCAGACTGCAATCTGAGATTCTAAGTAGAAAAGCAGAGAGACACTAAAACACCCAGTGAGGCAGTTAGGGAAACACCTAAGTACTCACTCACACAGACGGGCTGAACTGGTATGTATTTAGTGGTAATGCAGGCAGCTGTAAACATATTTTAAAAGCTGAATACTCACACACTTAGACAATCATACATGTCACAAAGAGAGGCAGTGAGTTAGCACCAAACACATATACACATGCAATCAGAGCCCCAAACAGGAACTGATACACTTATCATCAAAAACATTATTTCGACAATGTATGTCATAAAAGCAATATAAAATTTAAATAGTTAAAACCATAACATATCACACAAACATATAAATGGGGAACCAACACAACATGGATAAGCAAAAAGAGATCCTCAGGATAGCTCTATTGGTCAAAATGAGTCCAGCTAAATTCCGGTACAATTTTCTTAAGGTTGCAGTAAGGTAGTATTTGATCTTTGATCTTAAAATCCACACCCATCCCAGGAACTTGGCAAAAGAAATTGCATATTACAAAGAAGAGTCTGAGCACAGCAATCTCATAGGAACACTGCTGTTTCTGGTGCCTAAGTTCTTGCAGGTCAGTTTAAGCCATTTCTTTCGCATGCCCACATATGCAGGGATGATAAATAGACTGTGAGAATTTATTTCAATTTGTTCTGCTCAATTGAGGCATTTGTTATCGGCAGTAGAGGACCAATTTTATGTAAAACGATGTTAATGAGAGAGTACATATGCTTAGTTGAAAATATCATCTCCTGTCAAAGGGCTTCAATATTATGTCCCAATAAGGCTCGAACCAGGGTAAAGGCTTACATTCCAAAAACCTCCCTGTTAATAAGGTACTCTCGGTTGCTCCGAAGTTGTTTATCCTAATCATTTTCCAATAGTGTTCCTTCATTTCGTCTTCTGTAGGGAACTGAGCGACCATTGGGTTCTCTCATAGTTGCTGCATCCCCATATTGGACAATATGACCTTGATGTCAAGGAGGCAGCCAATCTTGGATGAGTGGTCGGCCTCAATCACAGCCCTAAGAGTGTCAGCATAATTGGCCAGCTTGGGAGTGGGCCATATTCTACACCAATATAAAATAGGGTGACATCTTGCTATATCTTCCAAAGGTTTTTGACCTTTTCGACCAACGTCATTAAGCAGAGGTTTAAGGGGAGTGCTTTGTGGGAGACTAGTGATTGTTCGAAAGAACTTATTCTCTGCTGTGACAAGAGGTGTCAAAGTCTCAAAACCCCTGAGGTCTGACCCATAGAGGACCTAACTCACTACTTTGGTATTGCAGATCTCTAGTAACGGGCTGATTGGCTTTGTATATGAACTTTTGAATTCTTTTGTAAATGCACCTGCTAACTGATGGTGTTTCAAGGCCATGATTTCTATTTGGGGCCTCCAACTCTTTTTTTTTGCAGATGTAATTCCTAAATAAGTAAATACATCTATCTGTTCTAAGGGCTCCCCATCAAGTTTAATAGTGCCTCTGAATGATCGATGCTGGTAAAAGACCATACATTTTATTTTAGTAGTATTGATTACCAGCCCTCGTATGCTGCAAAAACTCCTAGCAGGAAAGTGAATGTCACAAACCAGTCAAAGCTTAGAGATTATGAGCGTGTTGTCTGCAAACATCGGGATGAGAATCTTTGGGCCTGATACATAAAAGTATTCTGAGACAAAATCCTAACTTTATGACTTTCGGCATTCACAAAGGGCATTTAAGATTAGTAGAGTTAGTATTTTGTCTCAAGGCCAAAACTTAAACTCAAGACCAAAACTTTGTCTGAGTTAAATTTAAGTTTTGGTCTGAAGTTAAACTTAAGACCAAAACTTAAACTTAAGTCCAAAACTGTGATTTAGTTAAACTAAAGTTGTTGATCTTAAGTTAAATTTAAGACCAAACCTTAAGTTTAATTGAGACAAAATACTAACTTTACTACTCCTAAATGAGCTTTGTGAATACCAAAAGTGGTAAAGGATTTGGTCTCAGATTACTTTTGTGAATCTAGTCCCTTGTGTATGCTAGAGACAGGGTATCTGATGGATATGTATCTAGAAATTGTGACACTCCATTTAGAAAGAGGGAGAATAACATTGGAGCCAAGACACGCCCTTGGTGTACCCTCTTTTCCAGTGAGAATCGATCAGTGGTATTACCCTGATTGCCCCAATGGTTTGTATAAAGTTGTCCTTATGAAGCCTGACAATTAATGTCCGTGGGCAGTCCCAGAGCCTGTAGCACTATTCAAAGCTTTTCTCATTAGACTTAGTAAAACGCTGACTTAAGGTCAACAACTTACCCGCCTATAGAGGGGACAGGATATTGTTGGTAGTTATCCATTTATGAACCTTTGCCAGTAATAAGTGAGCCACCACCTCTCAATTGAATCTATTAGGCTTATAGGCCTATAATTTCCTGGCGAGGACCTATCACCATTTTTCGAGATAGGTATTATCTCAGCACCCCTCCAGGAATCTGGAATAGGGGCACCACTGGCTATATCATTAGCCAATGATAATATGTACCTTGACCACGTGTCCTTATAGTGCAAACAAAATAATCAGCTGGAATGCTGTCAAGACTGGGGGCTCTCCCCCAGTGTTTGCACTAAGGGCAGCTTTTATATCCGAAGGTGCAAAGGTCAATTCAACAGTATGCGAGGGAATTGTAAAAGACTTACTTTGCTATTCATCTTCCTTGGCATATTGTCTTGCTACGTGTTCAGTGCATGCATCTGGGGCTATATGATTTTGCGGGGGTGTTGTTTGCCCCCTTCCCCGCTTTACTAAATGCCAAAAGTGTTGGGTTTTTTTCCCCAGAGAATGCTGATTTAAGGTTTACCATTTATTTTCATCCCAATTTATTTTGGCGTTTCCCTTATATAATTTCCTCGCTTGTTGGATACAGATTGGATTTTGAGATTTTATAGCCTCTAAGTGGAGCTTTTGTGCTTGTCTACATTATTTATTCTACCAATATTGTTGTAGCTTTGGAGGATTACTATTGATGTGAGAAGGTCTTAGAAAGTGGGTTCGTAGTTTGACAAATAGTTTATTGTGAACATTTGTCATGAATCTCTCGATTATTACCATATCGATGAGCAAAGATCTCTGTTTCAGATCGATTAAGAAATAGTCAATGCGACTTACATGGTGGCCATTATTATGGGTATTGGCCCCTGTCTGTCGGATATGGATCCCCTATTTGCTGCCCTAATGCCCCTTTCCAGGCAAAAAGCTTTAAGTTGTAGGGCTGCTTCAGTCCATCTTTTTATAGGTGCTAATTCTAAGCTTGTGATACCCTAGAGTGCAACTTCCTCTTGGGATAGGTTATTGTCATCTAGGTCAAGTAGCTCAAACCTTGTGTTGAAGTCCCCAGCTATTACTAGAGACAATATGCCAGAGAAATTATCTAATAGTTCATTGGGGGCTATGACAGTTCTGGACTTCCGTCCGCCTCTTGATCCTCTGGCATATACATTATAGATGTCATTATTAACATGAGAGCTGATGTACAGGCAAATACTGAGAATATCAAGGCTGTGTGTGGAAAGGACCTGTATCTTATTGCCTAAATCTTGCCTTATCTATTGTGAGAGAATGTCAATGCAATATAATCCAGATGAGTACCCTGATAGGAATATCGTTTAGCCCCTATTATGTACTCCCTTAATATCGAACAACATCATCTCACATGTCGTATCCATTTGGTGCATTTGTATAAAAATGAGCCCTCATCTTCTTTGATTAGGCTAGGTGGTGGATTTGGTACATTTATCAAGTGCACTATGCATTTTTGTCTGGTGCCCATGCTGTCTTTCGTGGGACTTGTTTTTGCTTAATCACATAGGGTGGGGTATGATAGTAAGAGCCCAGGAGCAACAAAGGATTTGGCAGGCTGAGATTGTCTTGGAAATATTTGTGCTGGCTTCTTAAAATATGTATCTAACTGTCGATCTTTATGTTTGTGCATAGGAAAAATGTATTTGCGTTGTGCCTTGGGGAGCTGCCCAAGAGAGCCCTCTATAAACCCATCAACTTGTCTTTCATGGCACATCTGACTTCGCTCAGAGGGTATATGATCTTTCAGCTGATTTTTAATATGTAAGGCATTGAGTAGTATGTTGTTAAGACTGTCAGATAGACTACTAATAAGGGCTCCAACGTCCTGGTTTAGATCCCTAATCTGTTGTTTAAGATGATTTTGGGGACCTTCTTCATGTGCTGTTATGGTTGGTGGTGCGGTGATTAGCTTATCATGGTCTTCGTTTGATGAAGGTTCAACTCGGGATAAGGAGTGTTTGGTGCCATTGGGATGATCTCAGGGCAGTGAGGATATAGATTCAGAAAATTTTAATGGAATTGCTATATTTGGAAATTCTTTGGACCTGGATTTGTGTATAGCATGCCCAGTTAGATAACAAGCTATTGTGTTGGTTTTTTTGCCCTGATTTGATCGCACACCCATTGCTCCATGTGAGTTTCCTTAGACACTCTTGTAACTTTCTAACATTGACGCCTCTTCTGGATATTTCATGGGTGGATGCTTCGATTTACATTCAATCTGAGGCATGCTTAGCTGGGAATACTCAGGGGAAATGAGGCTTTCCACTTCCTCTATTAGGTGGTATATTTTTTCTAGGGTATTTATTTTTCTGGCTCCCACTTTTTATTGTTGCTTAGTTTTTTCCTGGGCTTGATCTATAGCCTTGCACCTTCCGATATTAGCTCAATTATGCACACTAAGCCCGCTGACCCCACCCAAGCTATTATAATTACTCCTATCACAAAGTGTATTATATTGTCAATTATGAATAAGAAACAGTTCACAGAATTCAACAAAAGGACAGCAATAGATGGCAAAGTTTTTTGTGTGGAGACAGTACCTTAACGTGACAAATTTTGGGGGGCCAAAACCAGCCTCTTCCGACCTTTGGCAATCACAATCATAGACGAGTGCTGGCCTGTACCTTGTATTGTAGATATCAGTAGGTTAGAAACCAGCTGAGGATTGTGGAAAATGTGAACCTGTGACAAATCACCTCTCGGTCAAGGTCAGCTGCAGCAAGAACATCTCCCAGGCAGTGAAGCCGGTAGAAAAACAAATTGCAGGCTCCTTACACCAGTTCCAGGTTTGGTGCCAGGTTCTAAAACTCTGAAATTTCACTTGAGTAAGAATTGAATCCCAACTGGGCCCAAGGGTAGACCCGAATGCTTGATTTCCATTGCCAAGGAGGGTGACCGTCCCACCTACTCCTGTTGCAGGACAGGCATGCCCTTGGTCCATGCATCCCACATGGCAGGATGGTTGAATGTGCTATATGCAGTCTGCACAAGAAAAAATTGCTGAGATTCCATGTGGCAGGACAGCTTAACACGCAATATAGAGCTGATAAAACTCAGGTGTGTGGGCAGCAGAGACCACCTCCTGGGGCCCTGGGCTGCTGATCATGCAGTCTACGCAAGAAAAGATTGCTCACATCCCGCACTGCAGGACCGCTAAACACACTATATAGCACTGATGAAACTCAGGTGTGTGGGCAGCAGTGTCTGCCTCCTGGGGCCCTGAGTTGCTGCAACATGCAGTCTACACAAGAAAAGATTGCTGGATTCACGCTCATTCAAATATCTAGTAAAGAATTGACACGTTCAACTCTACCATGCAGAAAAGTAGGTCTTGCATCATGTCTTAGGCCTGCTACACTTAAGGATGTACATGTACATGATGTGCATCTACATATACCCTGTCTCCTCGCGCAGCGCTGACGCGCAGCGGGAGCGCCATTGTTGCGCCTAAGAGGCGCCAAAGAGAAGCCAGTCTGCGCCAGTCCGCGTCCAGACGCCTCCAGCCCTCAGCAATAGGCTAACTTAGACATCATGGTAGGAATTCGCCTTACTTACAGCTCCGCTGCTCTTCGCATGTTATGTCCCCCTACAAACCCTCTGTGCCTTCACTCGATTCTCCCTATTAACACAAGGTCCCATTGTCAATCATGTACCTGGAGCACATTTCCTGTGCATATTGGAAACCACCAATCCTCACACAAATGGAAAATGTTTCTCCTTAATTGTCGTTCACTTTCCAAACACCATACTGAACTTTCTATGTTAATAGAAGAGCTTAATCCAGAGGTTCTCTTCTTGACAGAGACCTGGCTTCAGTCAGAAAGTGATCCAATTATTGTGTGGGCGGTTCCCCTGGGCTACACTCTCAAACGATTAGATCGTCAGTCAGGGAGAGGTGGTGGTCTGGCCATTGTTTACAGAGACACGTATAAATGCCGCACCACCTCTTCCACGATACCAGGCTGTGAGATTCTACATTTTATCTTAGAATTTTCTCCCACCACCACTTTTACTGGCATGTTAGTCTATCGCCCTCCCGGTGCTCTCAGCAATTTCGCCTCCAATTTGATAGATACTGTCACCAACGTTTTACTTGCCTCGGCAAACTTTACTTTGCTGGGCGATTTTAATATACAATTGGATGACCTTTGTGATACACAAGCCATCAACCTCCGATCTAATCTTCAGGCCATTGATTTATGCCAAAAGGGCTTTCTCGCAACACACAACAAGGGACACCTTCTGGACCACATCTATAGTAATTTAGATAAACTAAGGGTTGAGACCCCCATTTCATTACCTTGGACCGATCATTTTTTAATACCTTTCTCTTGGTCCACAAGTCCCCTTCCCTATCCGGACAATCTCAACAAACATAAAGGAGGAAATGGCCCTCACTTTCGCTCCCTAATTGGGAAAGGGCCCTTATAAAACACCCGCCCCAGAGGTCTACCAATCCCAACATTGCCACGACTAACTTTGATAACTGGATCTGTGGTACTCTCGATCAAGTCCTCCCTGTGATCCCCCTGAAATCTATAATAAGATCTAAAGTCGCTCCATGGTATACACCTGATCTTAGAATTATGAAGCTAACATGCCGCAAATTGGCGAGAGCTTGGAGGCAGAATCGCTCACAGCAGAGGAAGGTTGAATATAGAGCTGCCATAAAGCTCTACAAAAATGAAATAAAAATTACTCAATCTCATTTTTACGAGTCAAAAATTAATTTGTCTGCTAACGCCCCCAAGGAAATTTTTAAAATAGCGAAGTCCTTAATTTCTCCCTCTCCCGAGCATCCATCACCAGATGGTGCACAGACCCGCTGTAATGATCTAGCCTCTTTCTTCTCTCAGAAGATTCAGGCCATCTATTCTTTATTTACTTTCGGTAGCAATAGCACAGAACCCTTCTCCCCTACTGTTGCCAACCATTCCTGTCGGCTTAACAAACTTCCACTTCTCGACCTCTCTACACTAGATAGGTTGATCCCTAAGATCACCTCGGGATCCCCTAGCGATCAAGCAACCCCTCAGACTCTTATTAAGGTCATGAATATCATCCGTCCAGTCATTCTGGATGTCCTTAATGCTTCCATCACCTCCAATACTGTTCCTCCCCCCTGGAAGTGTGAGATGTTTAGAGCCTTATTGAAAAAGCCTACACTGGACCAGAACAACTTGGCCAACTATCGCCCCATCTCCCTACTTCCTTGGATGAGCAAACTGCTTGAGAGGCACGTTAATAACATCTTAGTGGACTACATAGAAGCCAATAGTCTGCTTCGTCCCTCTCAGACAGGGTTCCGTCCTCAGCACGGAACTGAAACTGCTCTTTTGGCAGTGACTGAAGAGGCCAGAGCCGTGCTGGACCAGAGAGGAAAGGCCGCCATCATATTACTCGACCTCAGCGCCGCATTCGACACGGTCAACCATGCCATATTATTACAACGTCTGAGTGGTTTGGGCATGTCGGGTGCGGCCCTGGAATGGCTTACTTCCTTCCTGGATGGCAGGTTCTTTCAGGTGTTTGAGGGCGAGACAGTTTCCCCTAAGCATTCACTTAGCTGTGGGGTGCCTCAGGTTTCTTCCCTGAGCCCCACCCATTTTAATGCTTACATGGAACCTCTAGAAGGGATAGTCCATCCCTTTGGTGTGCATATTGTTACCTACGCAGACGACACCCAACTGGTGGTCTCTCTTGACCACCCCGAGGGGTCGCCCTCCACCTTAGGTCCCTGTCTAGAGGCGGTTGCCAGATGGATGCAATCTTCCTGTCTTAAGTTAAACGGGGAGAAAACAGACATCATGCTGCTGGGCAATTCCTCTCCATCTGCCCTTGCATCCTTCTGGCCTACATGCCTTGGCCCGCCCCCCCTTCCCAAATCTCAGATCAAGAGCCTGGGAATTTGGCTAGACAAGGCGCTTGATTTCTCAGCCCAAGCTTCTAAAACTGCCTCTACTTGCATTGGGCTGATGAAAATGCTCCGTAGGGTGCTCCCTCTGCTCCCATTTCAGGCTAGGAGAATCATGGTCCAGGCCCTGATTGTCTCTCGCCTGGATTACGGGAATGCGCTTTACATAGGAGCCCCGGTAGCAGTTATCCACAGGCTTCAAGTCACACAAAACTGTGCTGCTCGGCTATTGTATAACATCCCCCGCTGGCAGTCAGTTAAGAAAGCTCTGAAAGAGCTCCACTGGCTCCCAGTGGCGGCCAGATTACAGTTTAAGGCCTTGTGCATAGTTCACAAATCATTCCATCGCACTGGCCCGGCAATTCTCCACTCTGCGTTACGCCCTATACACCGTCTAGAGCCTTACGCTCTAGCTCTCTTCAGCTTGTAACCACAACAAAAATTAACAAGGCTCGTTGGGGTGGCCGTTCTTTTTCTTATGCTGCGGCTAAACATTGGAATTCCCTTCCCCTCTCCCTCCGAGAAAACAATCTCATGTCCTTCAGAAAGGTCTTAAAAACGCACTTGTATGCAAAAATGTGCTGATCTACCCGGTGCCCGCTACAAAAAAATCAGTCTAAAGCGCTGCGAGGCCTCCTTGTAGTTACGCGCTATATAAGTGCAATTTTCATTTCATTCATTTCACATGCTATGTTCCTCCTAGTCAATTTTCACATTGAAAAGTCCTACAAAAGATATAAAGTACTTGTTTATGATGTATACCTCTCCAGTGGGATCGGCTGCAGGTAGGCCTTAAGGCTGGTTGGTATGTGCTTACAATGTATCAAATGTACTACCTATATGTACTCCTAGAGGACCATGTGTCTAATTATATATCCACCTTGCGTCGCAGGCTTCAATCTGACTTATCTAAGTAGAATAGCAGACAGACACTAAAACACCCAGTGAGATAGTAATGGAAGCACCTGAACACTCACTCACAGAGACAGGCAGAACTGATATGTATTGAGTGGTAATGGAGGCAGTTGTGTATACACGCAGTATAATAACCAATGGTCACTATCACACCTAGGAGGCAACCATTGCACCCCCCCAACATTTAGAGAAGCATACATATCACAAAGAGAGAAGGTAATTTACTAACACACTTACATAGACATGCAGTCACAGTCCCATATTGGATCTGAGACACTCATTGAGATATCTGCTAAAGAAGTGACCCTTTGAAGTCTACCATGCAGAGAAGTAGCCCTTGTATCATGTCTCGGGCCTGCTACACTTGAGCCTGTGCATGCGGTTTTACTGCTAGGGCTGTTTGTCTTATCACTTAAAACTCATACACCAGGTGTAAACTGCTCTTGTACCACAAATAACTGAGCACTAAGATAGGCATTAGATAGAGCATAGTGCAGTGAGCTATGTTCTTAAAAGGTAAGACATGTTTTGTGAAGTTTCTGTGAGCTATATAGACTCCTAGAGATCCATGTGCTGAATTATACACCCACTTTCCCACCCAGACTTCAATTTTACAGACCTAAGTACTAAAGCAGACAGACACTAAAAAAAACATTGTGATAGTAAAAAAGCACTTAAACATTCACTCACAAAAAGAGGCAGAATGCAGCGCTAATGGAGGCAGTTGCACATACACTTAAATAACCTAATACTCACTACCACATCCAGGAGGCAATCCATTTAGCCTCTTATAGACGCAGTTAGAGAACCATAGATGTCAGGATTTGAGACAGATATTTAGCAACAAACTTAATTATATATGCAATAGCAGCCCCAGATAGGAAGTGACATACTAATTCATATATCCGCTAAAGAACTGACACTTTCACATCTAACATGAGACAAGTAGCTCTTTCATCATATCCCGGGCCTGCAGCACTGGACCCAGTGCATTCAGTTGTACTGCTAGTCTAACTTTCAGTTTTAATAATCATAGGCAAGACTAAACTGCTATTCTGCTATGTATAAGTCAGCACAGAGGTAGGCTACAGCTAGGGCATAGGCAGGGTACTACGTGCTTAAACGTTAATATATGTAGCTGTATGAGCACCCTCTCACTCTGACGCAGCATAGCCATGACTCAGCGTGTCCTTGCACAGTCTGTTTTCTCTGTCCCTCCCTGCACAGGTGATCCGAATGATGCAGACGGCATTTAAGGCACAAACACGACCCAGGACAGTCTTACAGAGGCCGCAGAGACAACAAGAGATTCAACGCAGACACTGACTGAAAGTTTCGTGAGTAAACCGAGCGCTTCAGCTGCGAGCCGGGTAAACACTCTTTCCACAGGTCCCTAACCCCCTGAGGCCCCTTTATCTTCCCAGGGTCGACTTCTCTGCCGGACTACTCCATGGGGCAAATTTGGCAACAAGCCAACGTGAGGATAATCTTCCTTTCATGCACTTACCATCGTTGTTTTTGTGTTGATGCGCTTATGATGCTTAGCCCACCACAAAACTTCATGTATATATGATAACTTTCACCTTACCCATACCACCAATATGGCTACACCATTTGCCGCATATTTATCGTCTACACAGCACAATCGATATCGGCAATCAAACTGTTTTGTGAATATGTTACCATACTAAGACTCTCCCCTGTATGTGTGTATACTTGTTGTATGTCCAGTAATGCACTAAGAGGGAATCCCCCTCACACATGTAAAGCACCTTAGCGAGTGCTACACATTTTTCAAAATTACACAATCACTTAAAATTAAGTAATTTGCACCTACACACTTTGGTCCTGAGGAAAGCCAGTTTTAATCATAAAGGCCTGGCTAAAACATGAAGACCACACCTGGATGCAGGAGACCCTAATTAACACTCCTATAACATCCAACAGCATTTTTAATGCTAACAGTGACCCAGTTATTAAAATATAATTTACCCTCGGGTACTGGAACCCCTGTATAGCTTTTAAATTTTCACCTTCACGTCACTACACTGCACACTCAGAAACATACCTGCTCCGCTGTATTTCAGGCGTCGAAGCACACCTGGGAAACACTCGGTGTCACTGGGTGGGCCCGATGATGAAGCATGCCACCAGCCAGGTTGGTGGGTGAGGGCTTCATGAACAAACAAAAGGGTTTGTACCCTGTCTTACAGTCTTGAGTTTATTGTAAATTCACAAATAGGCTAGTCCTTTTTGATCTCACATATAAAACCCCGGGGATACGGACTAGCTACCTAGTCCTCTCTCTCTCCTTTGATAGTGATACACCCTCTCACTCTCCCATGCATATAACTGAGCACCGAGGTAGCCTGTGGGTAGTTTGTAGGGAGGGTGCTACATACTTAAAAGGTAACACATGTAGTCTAAAGATTCAATGAGCTACATATGCACATGTAAACTAAGGACCAGATGTAGGTGGCTAAATACCAGTCGGTAATGCCGAAATTCGGTAAATTTCAGAGTTACCGACCGGTATTTAGGCATGTGCGATGTAGGTGACTCTAAACCTACATGCAAAATAAAGAATTGCTAAATAGCGATTCCTTATTTTGCTCTTGCATTTAAGGAATCGGAAAACCGATTCTTTAAATGCGATGTAGGTAGCACTAAAAACAGTGCACCTCAGCCTTAAGGAATCGCTATTTACCACCAACTCCAAGTTTGGCCGCCATAAGTGCGGCAGGGTATGCTCAGACGTGAGTCCCTTGCTCACTTTGCCACTGGATTCAAGCAAGCCGGGCTGTAGACGGTTGTAATGCCAGAAACCGGTCCTCGGAAGCTTGTTTCCGGTCCAGGGAAGGCATGGCTTGGCAGTTTGGGCTGGACTGTTCTCATGAGGCACAGGGTCAGACTGATTTGCATATAGCCATGTCTGAACTGGGGTGGCAGAGTGGGCTAAAGAAAGGCGATGGATCAAACCCAGATCTCTTGACTGGGTGTGAGTGTTTGATTGGTTCAGATGCTCCGTCCATCACCACCCCCTTTTGTACCGCTTTGGCCGCCATATGTGTGGCAGGGTATGCTCAGACGTGAGTCCCTTGCTCACTTTGCCACTGGATTCAAGCAAGCGGGCTGAAGACGGCTGTAATGCCAGAAACCGGTCCTCGGAAGCTTGTTTCCGGTCCAGGGAAGGCATGGCTTGGCAGTTCGGGCTGGACTGTTCCCATGAGGCACAGGGTCATACTGATTTGCATATAGCCAAGTCTGAACTGGGTTGGCAGAGTGGGCCAAAGAATGGTGATGGATCAAACCCAGATCTTTTGACTGGGTGTGAGTGTTTGATTGGTTCAGATGCTCCGTCCATCACCACCCCCTTTTGTACCTCTTTGGCCGCGATAAGTGTGGCCGGGTATGCTCATTTGTGAGTCCCTTGCTCACTTTGCCACTGGATTCAAGCAAGCCGGGCTGAATACGGCTGTAATGCCAGAAACCGGTCCTCGGAAGCTTGTTTCCGGTCCAGGGAAGGCATGGCTTGGCAGTTCGGGCTAGACTGTTCCCATGAGGCACAGGGTTAGACTGATTTGCATATAGCCATGTCTGAACTGGGGTGGCAGAGTGGGCTAAAGAACGGTGATGGATCAAAACCCAGATCTTTTGACTGGGTGTGAGTGTTTGATTGGTTCAGATGCTCCGTCCATCACCACCCCCTTTTGTACCGCTTTGGCTGCCATAAGTGTGGCAGGGTATGCTTAGACGTGAGTCCCTTGCTCACTTTGCCACTGGATTCAAGCAAGCCGGGCTGAAGAACGCTGTAATGCCAGAAACCGGTCCTCGGAAGCTTGTTTCCGGTCCAGGGAAGGAATAGCTTGGCAGTTCGGGCTGGACTGTTCCCATGAGGCACAGGGTCAGACTGATTTGCATATAGCCATGTCTGAACTGGGGTGGCAGAGTGGGCTAAAGAACGGTGATGGATCAAACCCAGATCTTTTGACTGGGTGTAAGTGTTTGATTGGTTCAGATGCTCCGTCCATCACCACCCCCTTTTGTACCGCTTTGGCCGTCATAAGTGTGGCAGGGTATGCTCAGACGTGAGTCCCTTGCTCACTTTGCCACTGGATTCAAGCAAGCCGGGCTGAAGACGGCTGTAATGCCAGAAACCGGTCCTCGGAAGCTCTTTTCCCGTCCAGGAAAGGCATGGCTTGGCAGTTCGGGCTGGACTGTTCCCATGAGGCACAGGGTCAGACTGATTTGCATATAGCCATGTCTGAACTGGGGTGGCAGAGTGGGCTAAAGAACGGTGATGGATCAAACCCAGATCTTTTGACTGGGTGTGAGTGTTTGATTGGTTTAGAGGCTCCGTCCATCAACACCCCCTTTTGTACTGCTTTGGTCGCCATAAGTGTGGCAGGGTATGCTCAGACGTGAGTCCCTTGCTCACTTTGCCACTGGATTCAAGCAAGCCGGGCTGAAGACGGCTGTAATGCCAGAAACCGGTCCTCGGAAGCTCGTTTCCTGTCCAGGGAAGGAATGGCTTGGCAGTTCGGGCAGGACTGTTCCCATGAGGCACAGGGTCAGACTGATTTGCATATAGCCATGTCTGAACTGGAGTGGCAGAGTGGGCTAAAGAACGGTGATGGATCAAACCCAGATATTTTGACTGGGTGTAAGTGTTTTATTGGTTCAGATGCTCCGTCCATCACCACCCCCTTTTGTACCGCTTTGCCGCCATAAGTGTGGCAGGGTATGCTCAGACGTGAGTCCCTTGCTCACTTTGCCACTGGATTCAAGCAAGCCGGTCTGAAGACGGCTGTAATGCCAGAAACTGGTCCTCGGAAGCTTGTTTCCGGTCCAGGGAAGGCATGGCTTGGCAGTTCGGGCTGGACTGTTCCCATGAGGCACAGGGTCAGACTGATTTGCATATAGCCATGTCTGAACTGGGGTGGCAGAGTGGGCTAAAGAACGGTGATGGATCAAACCCAGATCTTCTGACTGGGTGTGAGTGTTTGATTGGTTCAGATTCTCCGTCCATCACCACCCCCTTATGTACCGCTAAGAGAAATAAGACATTTCTTAAAACTGTTTGTGCTCAACTGGAAAAATTGCAAAAAGAAGTAAAGTAAATCAAACTATAACACTGAGTATGAAAGCACAAAACGTCTCTGATATAGAAAGTAAGTAGTTAATGAAAAAATCTGAGATTTTAAGCAGAAGGCAGAGACAGTTCAAGGAAATCAGAGGTAGAATGGTCTGTACTAGAGTAATTCACAACTGTGTATCATCTGTGAAGAAGTATAAAAGAAGAACACAAGCAATCAGACAAAAGGAATTTGTTGAAGGTGTAGTTCGAAAAGGTGTTTGCTCGTTAGAGGAAACTATTTAGCTTGGTTTTAAACAGAAAGAAGACACTGGACAATATAGTGTTCTATATGAGGAGACAGAGCCAAAAGAGAATGACTTGTTTATAGAAGTTACTTTTGCAAATATTTTAGTGGTGAATGGATACATACTTCAAGTACTGAGCCTTTCTTTAACAAAGAAGACTCCTTGCAAGACAACACATTAGTGCATGCAGTTGATGAATCTGATGATGCTATGAGAAGAAACATGGAATTCCTATTCCTTGTGGAAAAGTAAATTTTGCCATGTTCTGTGTCCCTACGTGTTCCCCATGTTATGTTGTATGTGCATGATTAATATGCATATGTATTCCCCATGATCGATTAAAGACGCAATTACAGTTGTGTCCATCTCTAGTATGCCAGTTTCCAGTTCTCGTGAAAGCTACGAATATTAAGCCTATGTAAAGTTACGTTGCCACGTTTCTCAGTGTGCACGTTATTTCATTGTAAAAATCCCCGTTTCTAGGCCTCAAAAGGGCCCGGACTCAGATCCAGTTCCAGTCTCCTAAACCCTCTCCGAGGAGCGATACAGCCCCCACCTGTATCCCTGACCCTTCACTTACTTCCTGCCTCACAGTGCCCGGCTCGGCCTGGCTCTGCCTGCCAGTCTGCCAAGAGTATGTTATGATTCTAGTTATCAGTCCAGCTTTCCTTCTCTGCATTCCTAAGCTACTGAATCGCATCAATAGTTTCAGTCATCGTCTAGCCTTTACGTCTCCATGTAAGAGAAATACTGTATTTATGGTCATTTAATATTCCTCAACACGCACTACATGTAGAATAATGCATGCACCAGTCTTAGAGTCTGTTAGCCTTTACCCTGATAACTTTTGGATTCTATCAACATGTTCTCTAAACATCAGATACTAGATAGTGTTTAGGTACATGTCGCTCTGACTCTCCAGACTTTCGTCTCTCCTTCTAGCGCAGAAGTCATAGCCCCCAGTTCCTCCTAGTAACATGTCATTGCCAGCTTGCGCGCACCACTAGGTTAGAGGTCCCGGCTCCTTAGGTAGCCCCCTCCATGTTTCCGCCCCATTTATGACATATTCCGTTACGTTTACATCACATGTCTATGTATACGCCCTGTTCACGCCTTTTGTTACACCTACTTTCTGCCTTATCTTTCGCGACTGCTACAGGCCCTGCCCACTGCTACGCCTATTTGTATTGAACATCATGTATTTTGTTTAACTATATATACTTGTGCACTGTTATTAAAAGGAAGCTGTTAGCTGCTGTTGTCCCGATCCTGCCCCCGGCAGCGCTGCCATCCTATTCCTGTGCAGGTTGTCCTGTTCCTGTCCTTTATGCTGTATTAAACCTGCAAACTCCAGCTACCTCGAATCTTGACTCTTATTTATTGAGCTATCTGTTATTGTATATCTAGTCAAAAATAGAGGTATTATTTATTTATTTACAAGTAATGGTACCTAGAAATGTTGAGGAAGTTATTGCTGAAGAAATGCAAGGAAGGTGTGGAAAGGCCCTTGTGTACAAATGGAATTGGAGTAGTGTTTGAAGTATTCAGCAAGAATCAATTGATATATTGAGAAATGTCCTCGGTATGTTTGCTTCCAGAAGTTTAAAACAGAACATACACTCTTTGCAAGTTTTAGATCAGTTCAAAATAAGAAAGCATGTATACACTCATGATTTATTGTGTAAAAAAAGTGTGTCAAAGCAGCTTTCATCATTTCAGAAAGCTAGGGGTACACCACTCAAAAATGAGAAATGTTGTTACAAGGTTTTACTATGTAAAGCTTTCTGCTGTATGCTTAGGAGAAATGAATAGAGCTCTTTAGCATGGTGGTGTAGTAGAAGTAGAAAAGGTTTGTGATGATGTGCAATTTAGTTTCTTTGGACTGGAACAGGAGTGTAGGCAAAATTAAGCATCGGTAACAACAGGAGTTGCGAGACAGAACAGAGTTATTAGTGTTGGTCATTTTGAAAAAGAGATTAGAAACTAACGCAATTTGTTCAGAGCAACCAAACTGTGTTTGTATATGCTGTCCACGCACTCACTACAAAAGTCAAACTTGTAATGTTGATTTGTGGATTAAAAGTGAAAAAGAGAATAATGATAAGTGCCGTGAATTTGCTGTTTATTTATTTGCAGAGGAACAATTTGATCTGCCCACCCGACAATTTATATGTAAGTACTGCTATAATAGGTTAGAGGAAAACAAAATGCCTGCTAGGGCAGTACACAAAAACTTAGAAATAGTACCTGTTCCAGAAGTAATTAAAGATTTGAATGTTTTTCAATTCATATTAATACTGTCTATACTTCCATTTCAAGCTCAAGTTCCCATGGAACCTGAGACAGGGAAATTATCTCCAACTGACCTCTAGAAAGTTCTCAAAGGTAGAGTTGTACACTTGCCATTACATTTTAAGTAAAACATTGAAACTATAGGGGTACAGAGAAATTCGGAAGACATACTTGTAATTCTAGTAAATGGTGTCCCAACTACGGGGCCGATTATGATTTTGTTAGGAAGGGCTCTGGATGGGATTCAGCATTGTCAAATCTGATCCGAAACCCTTATTTCCTACTGAATCGGTCACCTTTCTGTAAATAATGTTCTTTAAAAATATATGCTGACAGAATGTGCAAGAAAAAGTCCTTAATTCAAATATATACTTTTCCTCTAGGTCAAATAGTATTCTTGAAATCCTTTATATTGAAATTGTCCAATAGTAATCATATTAATACATATTAATAAATTCCTCAGAGGCCGAATTATGTTCCTAAAACTTTGGCTTTAAAAATATTAGGTACAAATTTGGTAATTCGCTAAGCAAAGGTTTAAAAACCAATTGAGCATCATTGCAATGCGTCCATCCTTTCTTGCATTTTAAATAGGCAGTGTAATGTCCAGATGTAGAAGGACCATCATGGAAAATGATTGCTACTGCTACAAAAGTTCTTCCTGATATTGAGAGTTGACTTGCTACAAAATGTTTTATTAAAGTTTCCAATTTTTTTCCATCAGCTGTACAACGTTGCATCATTAAAATGATATATTGTCCATATCTTTGTATAAATAATGTTGATAACATTTCTGATTTGCATTGCCTATACTCCATGTATTGATTTGCTGCTTTAACTAGTTTGTTTAAAGACACTGATTTACAGTCTGGTAATGTCAAATATATAAATCTTTCAGTGTCTATTTTAGTGCTACATGTAAACATGCAATTTTTAAATTGATGTCCCCATTGATAACAAAGGGCAAAAAAAAATCAATGTCTTTGCCTTCCTTTTCCAATACGGTAAGCTATACATTAAAAAATTCCTGAGCATCTTGTTGGCTATTCTGCGTAAATTGTGTAGAACCAGAACATATATCCAAAAGATTACGACTATCAGAAATTCTTTGCATTTTACTTTTATCAGTTCTCAATTTTTCATCAACAGAATGCAACAAGGAACAAAATCTTTTTTCCGATTCTCCATAATTTGCTGTTGCAAACTTTCAAGAAAAAAATAACATTGGCCACTACATTAGCATAGCAGTTGATACCTGAACTATTTTCAAACTGATAACCAACAATATCTTCAACAGTGACCTTTTTCTTTTTGCTTTCAATCACAACATTATCTTGTTTTTTTTTCCTTCTCTATAACTTTACTACAGATATTCTCATATCTTCTTTTTCGACCTACCACACACTTATCAAATACAGGATATTGACCTAAATTGGGAGCATATGCTCTTCTTAACCTATTATACTCTTTTACACAGTTTGCATCTGCAGTAACCTTTGTCTCATCAAAATCAATCAAATACAAACCAGATAAGTTCTGACTCTGGACAAAGCAACATATGCTGTACCCTCTTTAAACACGGTACTTCCAATGTTCACCAAAGCACTATCTTCACTTAAACCTTGAGATTTATGAATAGTCACTGCATATACCAGAGAAAGTGGAAACAGTTTTCTATGGATATATAAATCTTTAACAAGCAAAAAACGAACTGAACAATGACCAATTTGTTTTACTTCTTCAAACTGATCAAATTTAATCTTTAAAAATTCAATTCCATCTTTATTCTCATAATTAACAAAATCCACAACTTCACCCATTGCTCCATTAACTAAACATTTTTCTGCATCCAAATTACGCCTTAAAATTACCCAACAGTTTATACGTGCATATAGATTCTTTTCTAAACCAGCAGTTTTAGATATCGATTTTTCTAAAGAATCCAATTTTGTTTTCAATGTTTCTGTCAAGAGAATAGTGATTCCTTCATGCTCTATTTAATCAATGGCTTCAATTTTTATTATTTCTTAATTTTCTAGCTTAAAAAGTTATTCATTGAATATACAACACTCGCGCAGTGTTGGCATTAAGCAGATTATAGATTTATTTTCTGCAATTTTCATGTATATTTTCTCAGGTACTATATTTTCGTTTGGAAACAAATTGGAAAGTAATCAACTTTGCAAAGCTTGTTTGCCATGTTCTGTCAGTAGTCCAATTATTATATCTTGAGGAATAGTTCCATAATCAACATCATTTGCCTGTCGCATATCTGTAATGAGTTCTTTGTATTCAAAATATGACCAAATATTAACATTTCCTACACTACCCAAAGACTTTCTGGTGTATTCATGCATAAGTGTTTTAAATACTGGTTGTCCTTTTACGGGAGTAAGTTGCAGTAGATCTCCAAAAACTATGACATGTTTTCCTCCAAATAAGACAACATACTCTGTTTTAAGAATTTATTGCATTCTTAAAAAGCAAGCATTAAGTTTGAGACCATGCTTACTTCATCAATAATTAGAAGTTTCATTTTCTTCAGCACTCTTGAAACTTTACTGCAAGCTTCTACAGATAGCTTGTGATATTCCAATTTGTTTTCATGCTCCACAGGTAGCATAAGTAAACGATGCAATGTAATTCCTTTAATGTTGTGTGCTGCCAACCCAGTTGGAGCAGTTACAACACAAGACAAATGTGAGTCAGTTCTTTTCAGTAGATAACTGGTCATTACTTTAATGAAGAAATGTTTTCCTGTTCCAGGTTGACCACTCAAATACATTCGGATAGGTTGAAATGAGGTGCATGTGCATTCTTTCTTTTCATGAAAAAATCCATGGTCAAACTGTTGTCTCACTTGCTGATATATTTCGTTCTGTTTAACATTTAGTTGTTCTTTCAAATTTCCTAAGTCCATAATATCTTTTTTAGCTTGATGCATTGCTGTTTCCACTTTATTCATGGCGATTGCCGCTTCATTTTCAAGAATTGGTTGTCCTAGTGGATCTTGACTCAGTGGAGCAGAACTTTGACTGTCTTGAGTACTGTCTGTAGCAATAGCAGCTGCAATAATAGCTTCTTGATCAATTTCATCGTTCAACATTTTCACATAATTTGCAAAACAGTGCATTCTATGGTATCTTTACAAGCATTAAAGGAATCTTCATAGCTCTGAAAATCTCCAATTAATTCCAATTCTGAACGCCATGGTTTGAACAGTTGCAAAAGTGCTAAATAGTAAAATTCCCTTTTATCAGGAGTGTCACAACTCATTTTTCTGTGATTAATCAAATTTCCTTTCCTTTGTTTCACCAAAAATCCTTCGGAACCAATCCCTGTATATTTTCCATCAGTGATGTTTTCTGTAGTATTCCGTTTAAAAGTGTAGTTTTGCAGCAGTTCATAGAGACATGTTCTCAAGATGATGACTTCTGTTTGGATAATGTGTGTCCAACATGTTTGTTTTCACAATATCTGTACTTTCTGAATCTTTTTCCGCTAAATATTCAATTTCTTGAACAGATTTAAGTTCTCGATTTCGCGTTGCAGCAAGACCTAGACTCACCCAAATGATTCTTCTTGATTTTGAGTATAAAGTTGCAGATAATAAATGATCTGAGCATTCAGACGCTCCAATTTCTCGATGGGATAACATCTTCAAACTGAAATTGTATAATTTCTTACTAAGACTCTTCTTGTGAGATATTTCTTCCCACATTTCTTTCAATTCCATCTTTTCTGATATTGTATTGTAATGTAGGATGTTACATACCGAGCGACAGCAATGGAATTTTCCGCTACTTACTGAATATCCATGTTAGCATTCCACATTGAAAGAATACCGGATTATAATCATTTATGTATTTTAATTCTTCACTTCTTATCAAATTGTACGTATTTTTTGGAGACTTTCTAGTGATGGGGTGTCTCATAGCTGACATAAAACTGTTTACTCTTCCTTTGGATATTACAGGACGTGGAAATACAAAACGACATTTGGTATAAAACTTTTCCTTAGACATGCACTTTCATCGATAGTATTTTCCACATCGATGACTTTGACATCATAAGATTTATTGTCTTATGTTGGTTTCTTCTGTTCTTTTTGGTATAGCACATGTGGTATATTCTTCAATAAAAGACAAAACAGTGTCATCCGAATCTGTTCCGAATTTGGGTGCATCCTAGATCCATAATAGCATATGTATATGAGGAGCACCTCTAGCTTGATACTACTTTCTCCAAAAGAAATCCACAACTTCTCCAAGAGAAGATAAAAGACATCATAGCTTAAAATCGATCATTGAAATATCTGCGCACATTAACAATATCCAAAGAGCACATTTCTCCAGGCGTCTTGTATTCAATATTTTTTATATTTGAATTTGCCTCTCGAGAAATTCAAGTAAATCATCCCAAGCGTATTCAGCACAGCTTAGGGAAAGGAACCATGTAGGAGTTCCTAAGTTCCTTAGCATACATTTAAGTTCTCCATGTCGACGGTACCAATACTCATTAGTACCACGCTGACATGCCATCAAATTAATCAGCTGAGATTCTAAATGATCGTCTCTTTGATGTACTTTATCCATAAATTCCATTGCTGAAAATTTTTGAAGATGTACTCCTGTTTTCAATATGTGGTTTAATTGAATTGAATTGAACGGAAATTTATATAGCGCAACTATGCCCATGGGCGTCAAGACGCTAAGGATGGAAATGCTGTATGGGAAGAGGGGGGGCGCGCCGGCTATAGATAGGCCTCCCTAAAAAGCCAGGTCTTCAAGGTCTGGTTGAACTAACATCCACTAACTAATGGTTCACTTTCTACATTCTCTACATCAATAGTTTCAATATTTGTCTTTAAATCTAGAGGTAAATATATAACTCTTCCTTTTAATCTGCTCTGTAAATCTGTAGGAGGCAATTTACCTGTTTTAGGCTCCATACGAACAATAGCCTGAAATGAGTGCACAGATTCAATCAGAATAGACTCATACATATTTAAATCTATCAGTTCTGGAGGATTAGTTACCAACTCTAGATTATTTTGAACAGCTCTAGCAGGTATTTTATTCTAATTTGTTTTAACAATATTTAAAAATACGCTGATCAGAACCCTAATCAAAACAAATCTCTCCCAACAAATAAGTTGCGAATTCCTTCCACTTATCATTATTTTCTCTTTCACTTTTTAAATACAGATCAACACTCCTCTTCTGGTTTTTATAGTGAGTTCGCCGGCAACGAATACAAGAATAATTTGACCTTTCACCTGAAATCACCTTAAACTTTGTAATTTGTTCTTCAAACTATTTTGTAGTAGTATGTTGCACATTCTCTTGAACATTTTCTTCTATTAATGTGTCAGTTTCTGTACTCAGGTAACAAAACTCAATTTCATCACAAACCTTTTTCACATCTGATACTGACCCACGCAAAAGAGCACTGTTCAACTCATTTAATTTTAGTGCTGGACTTTTTGCATACTACAATCTTCTGACTAACGTCCGCATTTGAGAATGATGTACTGATAACATCCAGAAATGATGAAAAACACTTTGACATACTTTGCTAGAAAGACAAGCCAGAGAATGACCTTGCAAACCTGAATTTTTCTTACTCTGAAAGGATCTAGTCCTTGCAACATCTTAATCTTTTTTTTAACACTTTTTTTAGTATACTCTCGTAAGAAATTACGTAAAATATCAATACATTCCTGTCGTATAGTACAAATACTACTGCAATCCCAAGTATACACTGGGGCTTTAGGACGTCTCCCTAGAACGTAATCAGCTATCACTTCTTCTACATTTCTGGGAACCATCTTTCTTTCTCAATTGGACAACCATTTCTAACCTCATAAACTCGACCACTGGAATCACCTGCATGCAATAAATTATTCATCTGAAAATAACTCTCTTCATTAAAGAAAGGATCTGAACTTCAACTGTGTTTCCATTCACCCAAAAAAATCACAGAAATTAGTTCTGTTAATTACTCTTTTTGTCTTACTTTTGGACTTTATAAAATGGATTGGTTTATCTAGTGATCGAATTCTGTTTAAAACTAAAATAAATAATTTCCCTTTTAATTCAAAACCTTTTTGAACAATGGATTCAATATGCTTCTTCTTTTTATAAAACAGTGCTCTTTTTATATTTTTTCACATCTTTCTGTAAGTTAAAAACAACTCTATTATAAAAAATCTTTTTCCTGATTTCTTCATACTGATTTTGCCTTCTTTACCATTAATTGTGTCTTTTGAATGTAATTTCCCTTTTACTCCTTTCTTTTTACTCATATTCTTTTTTCTGGGGGAAGCATTGTTTCTACTTTGGACAATCTGCACACTATTTCTAGGCTTTGAAAGTTTTTTAATGAATTCCTTTGTTATCTTACCGGAAGACTTTTTCTTTTTACCTACATGATGTTGGTCATCCAACACTTGTTCCTCAATGTTCTTCAAATAATTGTCCTTTTGCTGTCGTTTTCTCTTTCTTGATTTTTTAGGCATGATACCTTTATTTTAATTATTATAAATAATATCTGTAAAAAATAATTATAAATAAATTAATTTTAGTACATCCATGAATAGTACCTTTCTATTACTATACAAACACATTGCATATGTTAAGGCCTAGCTCACTGTATGAGTAGTTGGATAGCAAAACAATCATTACAGTACTACAAGGAGAGTGCCTTCGTGAAATTATAAGTGGTTCACTTTTGACACAGTGAATAGATTAGTACATAGTGCTGAATGGGTCACTACAACAGTGCAAGGACAGTTACAGGATGTTTGCTGGAGTGTATGGATACTGCCTGGGGAAATGAAGGTGTGTAAGATAAGTGTGTAGGTGATTAAAGTACTGCATGCATATTCCATAAAGATTTGTAGCAGTCCATGTGCTAAAGCCTGGATCACTGCATGAGGTCTTGTGTACTGATTAAATGATTAGAGTACTGCAAGGAGAATGCCTGGGTGAATATATAAGCATTTGGTTTTGGCAGAGTGAATGAATTAGTACATGGTGCTGAATGGGTCAATACAGGATTGCAAGGGGAGTAATAGGGTGTTTCCTGGACTGTAAGGAGACTGACTGGGGAATTAAAGGCCTCAAACACAAGTGCGTAGATAGTTAGAGGACTATATGCAAGTGGATATTTTTTATTTTTACTTATTTTGGTGTTTTATAGAGCGCGAACTTGAACGGTTAGGGTATCAGAGCGCTTTACATAGTCAAAGATTCATCAAAGAGTCATACAAAAGACATGATATCACAAGAATATACTGTACAGTAGGGAGGGGGTACTGCATACAAAGCTGAATGAGTATTTAGGTACTAACTGAATGATTACAGTACTGCAAAGAGAAAGACTGGATGAATGTATAAATGGTTGAGTTTTGGCACAGTGAATGGATTAGTACATGTTGCTGACTGGGTCACTAGAGGAGTGCAAGGGGTGTAACAGGGTGTTTGCATGAGTGTATGGATACTGACTGGGTAATTGAAGGTATAAAAGACAAGTGTGTAGGTGTTTAGAGCACTGCATGCATAGTGGATAGGCGTTTGAAGCACTTCATGTTGTAAGGCAAGAGTCTCTCACAATGGTTGCCTAAATGCAGACAAACTCACAATGTGACTCTATCCCTTGGACTCTCCTTGGACTTCAGCAAAACAGACTCACTAGTCTGGAAGGAGTGAGGTGACTGCACACATTCTACATATTTCAAACCTACACTCTAGTGTAAAAGCCTGACTCATTTTGCGAATGCATAAGCAATGGCTGGCTTCTAATACTACTAAAACTTGACAACATGACATGTTTTAAAGCAGTTATCTGTCTGCAAAGACATGAAATAACCAACTGCTTCTCTCACAATGGTTGCCCAAATGCCCACAGACTCACAGTGTGATTCTAGAATAGACAAGCAACACTATTCCTTGGACTTTAACAAAACACATTCACTAGTCTTGAAGGGGTAATGTGACTGCACACATTCTACATATCTCAGAACTACACTCTAGTGTAAAAAAGCCTGACTCATTTTGCGAATGTATAAGCAATAACTGGCTTCTGATACTACTAAAAATTGACAACATGACAGGTTTTAAAGCAGTTATCTGTCTGCAAAGACATGAAATAACCAAATGCTTCTCTCACAATGGTTGTTCAAATGCACGCAGGCTCACAGTTTGCTTCTAGACAAGCAACACTAATCCTTGGACTTTAGCAAAACACATTCACTAGTCTTGAAGGGGTAAGGTGACTGCACACATTCTACATATTTCAGAACTACACTCTATTGTGAAAGCCTGACTCATTTTGCTAATGCATAAACAATGAATGGCTTCTAATACTACTAAAACGTGACAACACAGCAGGTTTTAAAGCAGTTATCTGTCTGCAAGACATGAAGTAACCAAATGCTTCTCTCACAATGGTTGCCCAAATGCACACATACTCACAGTGTGATTCTAGACAAGCAACACTATTCCCTGGACTTTATCAAAACACATTCACTAATCTGGAAGGGGGTAAGGTGAATGCACACATTCTACATATTTCAAAACTACACTCTAGTGTGAAAGGCAGACTCCTTTTGCGAATGCACAAGCAACAACTGGCTTCTAATTCTACTAAAACTTGACAACATGACATGTTTTAAAGCAATTATCTGTCTGCAAAGACATGAAGCAGCCAAATGCTTCTCTTACAATGGTTGCCCAAATGCACACAGACTTACAGTGTGATTCTAGAAAAGCAAAGCTATTCCTTGGACTTTACCAAAACAGATTCACTAGTCTGGAAGGGGTAAGGTGACTGCACATATTCTACATATTTCGAAACTACATTATACTGTGAAAGCCTGACTCATTTTGCGAATGCATAAGCAATGACTGGCTTCGAATACTACTAAAACTTGACAACATGACAGGTTTTAAATCAGTTATCTGTCTGCAACGACATGAAGTAACCAAATGCTTCTCTCACAATGGTTGCCCAAATGCACACAGACTCACAGTGTGATTCTAGACAAGCAACACTATTCCTTGGACTCTAGCAAAACACATTCACTAGTCTGGAAGGGGTAAGGTGACTGCACACATTCTACATATTTCAGAACTACACTCTAGTGTGAAAGCCTGACTCATTATGCGAATGCATAAGCAATGACTGACTTCTAATTCTACTTAAACTTGAGAACAGGATAGGTTTTTAAGAAGTTATGTGTCACAAAAGACATGAATAAAGCAAGTACTTCTCTCACAATGGCTGCCCAAATACACACAGATAGACAGTATGATTCTAGACAAGCAAGACTACTCCCAGGACTATAGCAGGAGAAACACATTAGTCTTATTAAAAATAAAGGCACCACACACAACCCCTCATAAATTAGTAACTCCCCTTTCAAATTAATTTGTAGATTAAGAAGTATGTCAGTCACACACCAGATTTTCTTATACAGAATGTCTGTACTGCACTGCTCTTAGCAAAAGCAAAAAATGGCAAACTTTCCCTCTCATTCTGCACACATATATATGTAAATATCAAATCACATTGCTTCCCACATTAATTCAAAATTTAACACACATTTCTATTGGTTACACATTTCAACCCTTTCCAATTGACATAACTTTGAACCCTACCCCCAATCTGCTTACTGCCTGTTACCATAGTAACAGTTCATGGAACACTCAACTGAACACACAGGTCATACGTTCAGCACACAATGTTGCTAATCCAAACAGCAAGTGTGCTTGACTTTTCAAAATATCAGCTTATCCTATGTAATGTTCCTTTTAAACAGTTTGTGTTAATAAGAACCATGCTTTTAAAAAACAGAAACATGCACCCTACTTTTCAGTCTATAATGTTCTCAGCCAATCATTTCTTTTCTTTTTTCAGAACTGCTTCTTATCCACCATTTTAGAAAAATCTTAGTTGTCAAACTGCCATTTCACATACAGACACCTTCTGAGTGCATCCAGACCACCCTTCAAGATGCTTAGAGTGTGGATTCTGTGACACAGCTATATTTTCTGGAGCCAAAGGTATGCAGAAAACAGAGGCATTGACAAAGATCTAGCTTTGCCCAATGTAGACATTAAATGGATTGGACAGAGAGGATTAAAGTGGCACCAATTGAAATCCTTTTTTGCATCTCCAAAACCCTGACCTCATAATAGTGCACTGTGGTGGCAATGACCTAGGCACTTTGACTGGGTAGGTCTGGAAATGCTTACGAAGGACACCTTTGGAGAATTTATGTCAGTTTTCCCCCAAACTGCCTTTGTCTATTCTAACATATGCCAAAGACAGAAATTGAACTGGTCCAATCAATTTTGTCCACAGATTGAGAAAGCTAGGAAACATGTCAATAAAGCTGTTTCTGCTTATCTCAGGGACAAATAAGTTGAGCCCCGGGGGTGGCGGTCCTCGGGGCTTTGGGGGACCCCCATCATAACATGAACAAGTCCCGGGGGTGTCGGTCCCTGGAGCTGCGGGGGGGGCCGTGTGCCCCCCGCAACTATTAATGCTTTGCCCCAGGGTTGGTGGTCCCCGGTGCAGTGTGGAGGGATTGGGCCCCCCATACTTTGTTTTTGAGCACGTCCCCGGGACTTTGCCCCCCGGGGGCTAATTACCACCGGAGTGTGGAAGGGTCCTGGGGGTCCTGGTGGGACCCCTAAGCAGGCCTAGGGGGTCAGGGTGTTTCTACCCTGCCCCCTTTTTGCATTTTTTTCTCTGCCTTCTTGTGCCTCACTTCTACCGAGGCACAAAAAGGCTGCCAACACTTTCTGGTTTTGAGTGTTGACAGCCAATTAGCATGCAGCTCGTAGCAGCTCATGAACGGGAGGGTGCGCTCAGGGTGCGCAGATCCATCGCGGTCATAGATATCTATGTGATTTTACTTTTTATTTTCTCAGCAACTACTGAACAGATTTACACCATTTAACAAAAAGGCACGAGTTTAAACCACGGACTACCTCTTTGCCAAATGTGGTGTAATTCCGTTCAGCAGTTCGGGCTGTAGCTGCGGCTAAAGGTTCCTATGGAAAATTGAATGGGGAAAACATGTTTTGGGACCCTTCTTTTTTCTTGGCCCCCGCTTGACGAATCACCCCGAGGTTTTCAGGATAGGAGCGCACCGGATTGTCCCACGAGTTTTGAAAATTTCATAAAGAACCAGCGCCAAAGTTATTGGGAATAGAATGTTGCAGATTTCCTATGGAAAATAGTTCCTAACTATAACTACCTACTGGCTACCGCCAGTAGATAATATGCACATACATATATAAATATTTAATGGATTTAATATGTCAGAAATGATTTTCTAGCTATTTGTATGCTTACATATGTCAATTGCATACTTTTTTTTAATGTAGTTGAGATTAAAAGAGACTTCAGCCATATAACTATACCTAAGTATTTGTTATCTAGCGCCCGACAAATATTGAAATTGCATTTTAAATCTATGTGCCAGATTGGGCAACTGGTCTTGTATGTGGCCCTTGCTCAGTGCCTTTTCATCTTATTGCCTAAATATATTGACTTTTAACTGGAATAGCGTACACTCCAGTAACGTACCACATAGTGGGGCATTGTGGAATAGCGCAAAGTAGAGTTGCATACAGTGGAATAGCGCACAATTATGAGAAGTACAATGGAGAGTCGACCAGTAAACTGGCATACATGAAAGTGTAATAAAATACAGTGGTGAACAGGATAATACCGTTGAGTATAGTGGTGTAGACCAGAGTGGCGTACAGTGGAGTTGGAAGGAGTAGAGTGGAGTAACATGCAGTGGATTAGCGTATAATTTAATGGCATGCATTTGATTGTTGTGAAGCGAGGTGGCATATTGTAAATAGCATAGAGTGCAGTGGCCTTAAGTCAACTTTCATACAGTGGTGTGAAGTAAAGTATACTATGCAATTAAAATTAAAGGTACCAGAAAAGGAGTTATGGGATTTGGGGGAATGGTAATGTTTAACTGTTTGAAATGTTTGACTCTGCAGAATGCACAGAAGGCAGCAATAGTCACAATACGCCGGAGATTACACGCCGGCCAGGCCGGCGATAGCCCGGGGAGGGAAGGCCCATCTCTGCAAGCGAGTGAGTGCGTCCGTGGGAATGAATGCGGCACGGTTGCGCTGACACTTCACCATGTCGAACTCATGTATGTACTTGTAGGCACACAATGGCACACATGTCACAGTCTGATACCGTAGTAGACAACCCAAACACGGGGCCTGTGCCTCCGTTGCAATTGATGTACTGGAATGTCAGAGGTCTGGGAGACAAGGTGAAAAGAGGGTTGGTGCTCCAGAGTATCAAAAGGGGGAATCATGACTTAGTCCTCCTTCAGGAAACTCATCTAGTGGGAGCGGCCAACAGGGCGCTGGATAGGCGAGGGTACCGCATGGTAGTACACTCAGACTTCACGTCAGGGTCCAGGGGAACGGGCATTTGGATGAAGAAGTCATCCCAATTTATTTTACAGACTACTAAGTCTGACGCTCATGGCCGCTTTGCAGCAGCGTGTGGACAGTGGGAGGGAACATCCCTTAACGTGGTGTCTGTCTATATCCCACCAGCGCTACATGCGGCCACACTTCCGGACCTAGGAAGGTTCTTGTTAGAACTCCCTGACGGAGACCTGGTGGTGGGAGGAGACTTTAATGCGGTGGCTGATGCTGCGCGAGATAGCTTTCCGGCTCGGGCGCCCTCATCCGGTCCAACCCGATTCGGTGAGTTCCTGGACGCTCAGGGTCTAGTTGATATATGGCGGTGTCTGCACCCCGAGGATCAGCAATACTCTTATTATTCAGCCGTTCACAACTGTCTGTCCCGTATTGATTATTTCCTTACACTGGGGGACGGCGGCCTCACGATTACTGATGTGAAGATAGGGCCCCGGGGTATCTCAGACCACTCCCCTTTGACGATGAATCTGACATGCTCGGCGATTGCCCGCAGGAGAATCTACCCAATTTACCCAGGGTACCTTAAAGTACCTCGCATCCGTAAAGATCTGAAGAGGACAACTAGGTACTATTTTTCGGAGAATTCAGATTCAGTAGCCTCCCCGACGACCCTCTGGGAAGCGTACAAAACAGTGTTAAGGGGGCAGGCGATCGCAACAATAGCAGGACACAAGCGCTCACAAAAGCAGGAGCAGTTAAATCTGGAACTGCAGCTAGAACAAGCAAATACGGCCCATATGGCGCACCCGTCAGAGGAAACACTTCATTCACTCCACATTTGCCAGCAATTACATAACGATCTCCTCAGGCGACAAACACTAGGCAATATTGAGGCGACTGCACGTAGGGTGTATGACATGGGGACAAGGCCAGTAAACTACTAGCATGGCTAGATAATAAAAAAGAGTGCACTAGGCACATTTTGCAATTAAAGGACTCAAAAGGGCTACTTCACTCATGTCCCTCTAAGATTATAGAAATCTTAGCTGATCACTTCCAAGATGTCTACACCCCCCGAGACATGGTTACGGCTGAAGCGGCAATGTCGGCGCTTCAGGATGCGCGGGTCGAGACTCTACCACCGGAAGCAGTGACTGATCTAGAGGCAGATCTGACGGAGGACGAGATTCGAGCGGCGATAGGCGCATTGCGCACAGGCAAGGCGCTGGACCCTAATGGGATTCCGATTGAGTGGTTCCAGGCTGTGACGGACACCCTGAGTTCTCCTCTGCTGGCCATGTTCACGGAGTGCCGGGAGATAGGGACTCTACCCCTAGATCAACGGGTGGCAACCATAGTGGCCATCCCAAAACCAGGTAAACCGCCCATAGACTGCACGTCATACCGCCCAATCTCCCTGCTTAACGCCGAGGTGAAGATTCTGGCGAAACTTATAGCGAACAGACTGCTCCCGTACCTGACGCACTTAATCCACCCGGATCAGTCGGGCTTTATGCCACATAGAAGCACAACACTGAACCTCCGGCGGGTGCACGGAGTATTGGCGCGAGCCCATCGACTAGCGGAACCAGCGGTCATACTGTCATTGGATGCCAGAATGGCGTTTGACATGGTGGAGTGGCAGTACATGTTCGCGGTATTGGCTCGCATGGGCTTCGACCCCAAGTTCCTTTCCTGGATTAAATTGTTATACGCGAGCCCTGTAGCACATGTAGCGGCCAACGGCCACGTCTCCCGTACGATCCCCCTGGCTAGGGGGACGCGCCAGGGATGCCCGCTGTCCCCCCTACTGTTCGCGCTAGTGCTGGAACCTCTGGCTTCCGCCCTTCGGACTACCCCACTATTGAAAGGACTGCAATGGGGTGATGGATGGGAGGATAGAGTCTCCCTGTACGCTGACGATATGTTGGTGTACCTGTCAGACCCGATGGCTGGTATTTCAAAGTTATTGGCGATATGTGATGCTCATGGTCTGACCTCAGGATACACAATCAACTGGTCGAAATCTGTCATTTATGTCCTGAAAGGTCCGCAACCAATTCTTCCTGATAGCTGTCCGTTGATGATAGCCGCCACCTCATTTAAATATCTGGGTATACACGTTGCCTGTGATGCGGATGTGTTCTATGATAAGAACCTGTTGCCCCCACTTGCCCGCCTGAAGGCAGATGTGAGACATTGGAAAGCCCTACCTCTCACACTGCTGGGACGCGCGGCGTTATTCAAAATGATGGCTCTGCCGCGCCTTCTCTATGTACTGGAAAACACTCCGGTCTTGATACCGCCTTCCTATTTCCGAAAAGTAACAGCGGTGATGACGGACCTGCTGTGGGGAGAACGCCCACCCAGAGTGGCACATGCCAAACTCATACGTGGGTGGTACGACGGAGGGATAGCTTTGCCAAACATGCAGCTTTATTATTGGGCTTCACAGCTCAAAGTCATTAATCAGTGGATCCACGCACCGCAGGCTGACCCAGCATATTTAGCAGACAGAGCGCAATTAGGAACGCGCAGCATGTTGGCTCCACTCTACAATTCTAGCCAAATGGTGACGCTGTTCGGCCCAACCAAACATACCGTATCGCTGTGGCACAGGGCGACGTCGCGACTTAAATGGAAAGGGGTCATAACTAAGCTCACTCCATTATGGGACACCAAGCGCCTGGGCTGTCTTCGAACGTACAAGGGCTTTAATCAATGGGACACCATTGGAATCTCGACAGTGGGAGATCTCTGGACCGCCGCGGGTGTGATCCCTTTCTCCCAATTACAGCAGCAATACGAGCTGGGCCCCAATGAAACGTACCGATACTTACAAATAAAGCATGCATTGTTGGCAGTACTTGAGCCGGGGTCGTCTGTCCCGGACTCCTCGCCTCTGGAAGACAGACTGCTCACAGATTTTATGCAAACAGGCGCCACCTCACTCACCTATCGTAAATTGCTGAATAATCTCACAGACCCTCTGCTCAAGCTGAGGGAGAAGTGGGAAACTGAATTAGGGGCCATGGATGAGACGGACTGGAACGCCGCACTAGCGTCACCACGAGAGGCGGGCGTTTCGGCTCGATTCCGACTGATACAATTCAAAATACTTCACAGGGTATACTACACCAGAACCGCCCTACATAGAATGCACAGGGCAGAACACCCATATTGTCTTAGGGGATGTGGGGAAGAGGGGACATTACTGCACACACTTTGGGATTGTCCCATCATTTTGACATATTGGCAACAGATCATGCGCACCATCTCCCAAACCCTTGAGACCTCATTGACGCCAGATGCGCGTGTGTGTCTGCTGAATGTGTGGGGGGGAACTGACTTGACGCATCGGAAGCGGCAGTGGATAACTATTGGGATCATGGTAGCCAAGCGAGACATCGCGCAGCGGTGGGGAGTGCCTGACATACCTACGTTGACACTGTGGTGCAGAACGATGGACAGACTCATGCTAACTGAGCGGGCAGTGTACGAACTGAGAGCTAACCCTCGCAAATGGAACGAGATCTGGAAAGCATGGAATAGATATAGAGGGGGATTATGCGAACCCCTTTCTGAGGAAGTGGAAGACAGTTCGGGAGATGAAGGGGAACTGGATGAATGAACATTGGGCGGTGGGACAGGGGCAGAGGGGAAGATAGCGGCCGCATGACATGGGGAACGCTCGGCCTAGAGCTCAGGAAGGGATTGGGACACATAATGCAACACCTACACCGGCAAGTGGCAACAGAGATGCCATGAAATGTTTAACGATGACTATTTGATCTGTAAGAGTCTAAAGTTTTGTTTGCTTTATATAAAAATAAGACAATGCATGATCCGTAACCTCTCCTGCAATGCCTAAGAACATTATTCGAATTTGCTGCCGGACCAGAGAGTTGTCGGCTAAACAGCTGTGTAGATGATATTGCATGTGTAACAGTAATTGTTGATTCGCTGACTACTACCTTGTATCATTGGCATACTTAAAATAAAGTCTTTTTAAAAAAAAAAAAAAAAAAGGTACCAGAAAATAAATTATGTGTAAATATGTGAATGTTAAATCTCAAAATTATGTTTATTGAAATCTAAATGTTAAATAATATGTCATTGTAAACGTACACATTGCATAAAACGTGTTTGTATATTGTGCTATGAAATACTGTGCAAGTTCACGGTATACCTCAGTACATGAGGCTTAGAACTGGTGATGTAGTTGGTTGCTGGCTGTTTTTACCAACGGTAGAAACCAGCCATGTCGTTTTTATGACAATTTTGCATTATTTACAGTCAGCATTTTACTGTCATCTGGGTTGGGATGTAACACATAGTTAATTATTCGGTTTTCTTAATGCGAATAACCATTACCATTTTTATGAAGTAGTAATGGGTGAACACTTCTGTTTTGAAAATTCTCTTTACTATTGACATGCTTTAAAAAAAATGTTTGTAAGAAACTGGCTCTATATATACTGCACCAACGTGAGGTACAGTGTGTATAGAGTCCAAGGGTCTTCAGAGGTTTGGCAGAGGTTAAAGTTAGAAAGAACCATACTCTCTAAAGTGGTAGCTTGGTTGGGCAGTAAGGCAGTATCAGAGGACAGTGTTAAGCATGTGATGTACACACTCAGTGAGCAAATGAATTCACACACTCAAGAACTGAACTCAAGGCCAATTGGTTTTTGTATAAAAAATAATACTGTTGTTTATTTTTGGAACCAAGCAAGCCTGGCATAGGTAAGCATTAACCCCTTTCGCTGTGGCGCAAATTTCACCGCGGTGCGAGGGGGTTGGGGGTGAGCGAGGCGCCGCTGTGCTAGTTTATGGAACCACGCTGTCATGAGTCACGGGCGGCCTGTGCTCATGAAGGCGTGGTTCCATCACGGCCCCGCCCGCTCATTAATTCACCCGCACAGGCAGGGAATTAATGCCGCATGGGCGGAGCGGCAGCCGCATGACAGAACCACGCCGTCATGAGCACACGCCGCCCGTGCACACGGAACGGGTTAAATTACTTTTCAGATATTAAATGCTGTTGTTGAATATTCAAAATACAGCAGGACTTTGTACCAATTCGAGTTTACAGGGGTTGCAATGCAATGCACACACTTAGTGGACTCAGTACATAGGAATCAATAGGCTTTTTCAGTAAAATGCAATTAGATTACTTTTTGGATTACTTTTACTAACACAGTGCTGGATCCTAGATTCAGCACTAGGACATTTCCTGGAAACAGTTGAGTAAATGCGTTTTAGTTAGTTGTACGATTTTTAAGGAATATTCTTAGTTTTCAAAAGTCGACAAACTTTTGGGGGTAAAAGTGTTATTCTATGAGGAAAACGGGTTATCGGTTTCGAGGTAAGCAATTGGTCTTTTGAGTTAGGGTTCTGGAGTTAGACTCAGGGGTCTCCCAGGATCAGTGGTGCACTGTTGTTGCACCCTCAGTGGCACTCGGGCGGCCGGGTGCAGTGTGTTGAGTCCCAATGTTATCCTATGGGCGATAAAATGCTGTTGTTGAATATTCAAAATACAGCAGGACTTTGTACCAATTCGAGTTTACAGGGGTTGCAATGCAATGCACACACTTAGTGGACTCAGTACATAGGAATCAATAGGCTTTTTCAGTAAAATGCAATTAGATTACTTTTTGGATTACTTTTACTAACACAGTGCTGGATCCTAGATTCAGCACTAGGACATTTCCTGGAAACAGTTGAGTAAATGCGTTTTAGTTAGTTGTACGATTTTTAAGGAATATTCTTAGTTTTCAAAAGTCGACAAACTTTTGGGGGTAAAAGTGTTATTCTATGAGGAAAACGGGTTATCGGTTTCGAGGTAAGCAATTGGTCTTTTGAGTTAGGGTTCTGGAGTTAGACTCAGGGGTCTCCCAGGATCAGTGGTGCACTGTTGTTGCACCCTCAGTGGCACTCGGGCGGCCGGGTGCAGTGTGTTGAGTCCCAATGTTATCCTATGGGCGATAGGGGGACTCCAGTTGGTGGCTGCTGGCAAGCAGGCCACGGGGTTGTGGGAGCAAAGCTCCTAGGGTTAAGCTCAGAGCAAGTTGGGGACCAAGTTATCACAAAAGGGGCACACTCAGCGGCATTAGGGCGGCTGGGTGCAGGGTGCTGTTTTGAGGTCGGGTGCCCTGTTGATTTCATTGGAGATTCTCTGGGACCAAGAATCACTGCAGGCTCAGAGACGAGGACCTTCCAGGAGCAACCACCACTTCGATGGGTAAGTAAGGATGTTGAGGGTTGGTTAGGCACTGCTGGGTTGGGCACACAAGGCCGTGGGGCATTGGGTGCAGGGGTGCCTTGGGACATCGGATTTTCTTACCCGCTCTGGTTGCAGTAGGGGGTCCTCTGGATTGAGGCTGCAGGCATCGTTAGAGGATTGAGGCAGGTCAGGGGTTGCCGGATCTCAGCTCAGGATTGCCAGGGGGACCTCCTCATGCGGTATTTCCACTCAAGCTCAGGCCGGGTTCGGCGCGTGCAGAGTGGGCTGGATGTGCGGTTTCTGGCTGGCACCAGAAGCTGCAGTTCAGACACGTCCGGTGTTCATGGGAGAAATAGCTTGGAAAGTGAAGTCAGGCAGGTCCTCTGGGCTTTTTGAGATTGCTGACCACTGGCACGCCGGGGTTTTGCAAGAGCAGGTTCAAGGGGAGACAGGCTTGTAGGGCTGGGTCCAAGTTAGTGGGCATCATCCTCTTGTTAGCTCTGCACGGCTTCTTGTCCTTCTTCATCTCTACTTTTTCTTGTGGTTGCTGGATCTGAGAAGGAAGGTTCAGGGTGCCCCTAAATACTAAAATTAGTGGTGTTACAGGTAGGTAAAGGGCAGGGTCCCTTCCCTGGGGTGGGTGCACCCCCTATTCTGTCACTCTCCTTTAGGAGGGGGACAGGAGCCTGTTCCTGGTTGGCAGGGTCCCCCAATCCTCAAGATGGCGGGGACTTGAGGTTGTGCTTCACCTCGCCTCCCCCACCTTAAGGGTGGAGTTGGTAGAGGTGGCACACCTCTCTTCCTCACTTGTTTTTCCTGCCGGTTCTCCTGCCCAAAGTGGGGTGTAGAACCAGTAGGGACCAGTTGCTGAGAGCAGCAAGTGGTCTGGAGAGGCTCACAAAGGCGGTATGCATTTTAAGCTTCTCCTTCGTGAACCCTGCCATCCTGGGGGAGGAGGTTTGCCACCTTGTCCAAGGATGTTCATTGTTTCAGGCCCCTGAGAGCGGCAAGCTCTCGACCCAGAGGTCCAGAAACATGTCTGGTGGTGGAAGCCTAGACACCACAGGTCACTGGAGGTTGGTCGAGTTTCAGGGGGCATCTCTAAGATGCCCTCTGTGGTGCATTTTACATTAAATCCCACACTGGCATCAGTGTGGTTTTAATGTGCTGAGAAGTTTGTTACCAAACTTCCCAGTCTTCAGTGTAGCCATTATGTTGATGTGGGGTTCATAATGACAAACTCCAGCACCATATACTCTTAATGGCAGCCCTGAGCTTACAGTGCCCAGGAATGGACCTTGGTACTAAAGGGGTACAGGGCTCATACACCGGTACCCTCACCACTGGCATAGGGCACCAAGCTAGAGGGATGACTGATGTATGCCAGGGCAGTGGTTTGTGGGCATGACACACGGGGATGTGTGCCATGTTGACTCTTCACCTTGTTCTACACCAAGACACATAGCCTGCAATGGCAGTGTGTGAGTGTCAGGGTACAGGGCCTCTAAGGGTGGCACAATAAGTGCTGCAGCCCTTAGGGGCCTTCTGTGGTCACAGTGTGCTGGGTACCTGTGGTACCATTTATGAGGGGCTGACATGTGGCCAGAGATGCCAATTGGGTTAAGGGATCAATGCAGTTTTAGGGGAGGACATAGGCCCTGGGCACCTGATTAGCATGAGCCCAGGGCACCCTCAGTCAAAGAACATCAGCAATTCAGCAAAAAGGGGGGCATACCATGCAAGAAAGAGGGCACTTTCTCACAATGTTATACCTCAATAGCTTTGCCCCCATTAGAAGAATGTCCTCCTATTTAGGGAGACTTCTTCTACTGGTCTAATTGTGGAAGGATTCAAAGTGTTGTGGGGTTGGCTGAATGGGTGCAAAGAAAAAAGTGGGTTCCTAAACTGCTTAAATTGAATATATTTAATATGCACTATTACATTTTGTGATGGACGACAAAGAGATTTCAACCATATAACTATAGTTTTTGAGTATTTATGTTATTTAGAGCACATAAGATTATTAGAATACAGTGTCTTACAATGTATATCCAATTTTGTTTTTCTTCAGTTCCTTGGTACGTCTGTGGTAATACCGTTTTTTTTCAAAAAGTATATATAAACTTATAAATATTTTTTCCGACCTGTTGCCACTTTACTAAAGTGTAATGGGTATGGGAAAAATGCCAATACTAACACTTAACTACATTGAATAGCGCAATGGAAAACACAGGCAAACTCAATCTGAAAACAAGATGTCTGACTTTCACTTTTATAAAGGCAGTCATTAGCCAATCAACTTATGATATTTCATTGCTATATTCCACGGGAGTACCCTGGAACCACACAGCCACAGATATTGCTACATTAAAAACACTTAAAATGTATGAAATACTCATCCTACCTATGTGCAGAATCATCTGCGCACCATAATATGTAATCCGCCCAAATGTTCTTAAATCTGCCTGATTGTTTTCGTGCTACGTAAAATACAAAAGTCTATATAAAAGGCACTAACATGTATGCCTGTTTTGGTACGTCCCCACCCCCTTTCTTTGCACCCCATTGATGAAACACTGCTAAACTTTCAGGACTCCAAGAATAAAATGGAGGTTGTAGTTCATCTTGTCATCTGATGCATCTATCTCAGTTACATGCATTATACCAGTGTAGTAATACATATTATTGGTAAGGTGTAACCTTTACTTCTCTCAATAACGTCTTGCTTTTTGAAAACAGCTAATTGGTATCAACACATTTTATGCATCTCTGTTTTTTTAAAATGAAATCTAAATACGGTTGTGCCCCGAGGGGCATACAAAGAACAGCTTCACTATTCAACCCAAAGTCGAATGTGTGTATTCTTTTTGCACTTGCAGAGTATGCATTTAATTTGGCAATTCTCTGGATGAATGCATGAGCAGCGAACAGAAAAGCATAGAAAAAGATGGAAGTAGCCATTAATTACTGTTTGTGAACTCTGCTTTCTGCCGTTTGTGCACTATCTCTGATAAACTCTGAATTAGCTGTCTTCATGGTAGACAATGCAAACACAAAAAAGACACTTATTTGTGCTCTAAACCACCTGTACATGGTAATACTCTGAACCTCTCTGGGTAATTCAACCTGCATTCTGCCCATTTTGCAACCTATTTTCTAACTCATATCCACCCAGTGCTTAATTTGAGCCAGTGGGGCATTCATTTTTGGTGAACAACACTTACTTTTCCTCATCAGATGTTTCCCGTGTGCAAGAGAGGGAAAAAGTGTAGTGTAGCTCCTATTTTCCCAATAGGCTCTGCGCATTGGAATAGTGCCTACAGCAGTAAAGGCCTAGGCCAGACGTTAACTAGGTCTACTACTGTCGATACTAGACTTAATTTTTGGGTTTGCCAGCTAAGCTCAGAGTTCGCTAGAAACTTTCTCGAATGTTCAAGGAAGGATTAACTCCCCTGATTAGACAAGAAGGGATTTAGTTTCTGACAACCATAGAACATGACAACTTTGCTCTCCCCTAATCAAGAGTCAATCTCGAGAGTCGTGTGAGCACAAGGCAATTATTTTACTCAGTCAGTACGTGCATTCTTAGTCTCATCAGAATGTAGAGAAAAGGAAGAGACGGGCGTGTTCAATAAAAGATGTTATTTATTGATCAGTCTCTTTTCTCGTACAAGAGAAATGGATCGATATTATTGCAATACTTATAGTTAAGTAAAGTGCATACATTAGAAGCAATAGTATAAAATAATACTGTAAAAACATTGATATGGTTTCTGAGCCATATGATGTTTAAAATGATTAAAATATATTTACATACACATATACATTTGACTAAACGTACTCAACTGGTGTTTCTAAATACGCCTACCCCGTGTACCTGACCTAAGTCTAATGCGTGGGCGGGAATAGAAAGTTACAGTTTAGTTTAAGTTTGTTTTTGCCAAGTGAATAACTAAAGAATTCTCTAGGAGGGGTTATTCAGTTCTGTACCTGGAATTTAGGATGAATGAGGAATGGTATCTCTTTCTCTGCTCTCGATATTCCAGGCTGCCTGCGAGGGCTGCCCAGAAGCGCCGGTGCTGGGTCTCTCGGCTTGAGATAGCAGCGCGTCTCTCAGCGCGTCAGGAAGGCGGGGCTGCTGCCTGCGGGGTCTGCTTCTGCTCTCGGCTTCGGCAAGTATGGCTGCTCCGTCTTGTCACCACGCGTGTGTTTGCATAGGGCAAGGTTGGCAATATTTATACCTTAAAGGTGCCGGGATTGACGTAAGGATGGACATAGGTACGTCAATAAAGATGTCATACGACTTGCTCGTTAGCACATTCTTTACTAAAGTTCTCTGTGAAATCAAAACAATGGCCGCACGGATTATCCAGGTTGTCATAGGTTTGATTTGTTATGAGAACGTCGTATGCCTTATCAGGGGCTGGAGGAATATCGCTTGTCTAATTAGATCTCAAGCGTTATGACCTAATCAGATAAGACGTTCCCGTGCCGTAGTGTGACTGCGTCAGATAACGGTATCTGCATCATGGGGAATTTCTTGCCTCATGGGCTGACTGTTAGTTAACTAGCTAGGTAGCTTAACCAGAATAGGGTCAGGAATAGGGGGATCGATTCAGAACCTATAGAAATACACGACACCCACTCCACGCTAACTATGGTCATATCTACTAATCTATGCATAGTATAACATAGTACAACATACTATAGAGTATAGTGTATACCTTACCACCCCAAAATACATAAATGCATTTTGAAATTTTCAAATATACTGAAAAATTGCAGTCATATATATTGTATGCACTTAAGCTATGAATTAGATGCAAAAGTGAACACGCATTGTTATGCATTATTGATTGTTGGTATATGAGAAATACACATGAAATGGCTCTTAATGTGGCTATACAGAAAAAAAGTCGAAACCATTTCATCACATAAAATCTATTGCGAACATACCAGCGGGCAGCTAAAGTCTATAAAGTTTATAAAGTATCTAAAATAGAAATCTTAGTTCTCTAGGAATAGTCTCTTACTTTAAGCAGAAAATCAGTGTCCCGGGAAAAAATATATAGAAAAATATTTTAGGGGCTTGCTGAAAAAAGTTGCTGTCCGTGAACTGGATTGTAATTGTTCATGTGACTTTATTTTTAAAGTTGAAGGCCGAATTCAGGGAACGCCGTGTGCGAGTTTACTCAAAAGTCTCTATTTCTGTTCCGGAGAGAACATCATATCATTCAGGCTTTCGAAAAAACTGTCAACAGCTTCATGGGAAAGGTCCTCTAAGTCGGAAATAGGGGTAACCATGCATTCATGCGCATGATTGTCTCCATTGACATTCTGATTTGCATTGCTGACAGAAGGTCGTACCTGTTCGATGCTGCTTTCATCTTGAACTTCACTACTCTTCAATCGCAGTGGTGAAGATTCCAGGAATGCCGTCATCAGAATTGGCAGCCTTTGAGGGCAGCACAGTGCGTGAACCTTGGTAGGAACCAACAGTGTATCTGCATCCACCGGCGCATCCGATTGTAGCGTCAGACAGGTGTCTAACACGCATTCTTCTCCGCATAGCAGACACCTTAGTACAGGTAAAACACACCTTTGCCACATTGGTCGAAATGATAGAAACCAAGTCATGTTTAGGTCTCTAAGCCGGGATAGTCCCAGGATTTTTGATATCCGGTCCCGGTATCCAATGGCTAGGATCGTATCTTCCATTGTCGCGAGAGTTTGATCTGTGACATGGGTTGCCATAACGAAAAATAAGGACTAGGAATAGGATTCCTGCAATTAGTCCTAGGATCAGGGGAAGTCCGCCAAAAATCGAATGGACGAAGTCTGGAAAAATACCCAGTATGGCTTTGAATGGTGTTAATGCCATCGAAAATACTGTCTTAAATACCTTTGAGACCCCTGTGGTATCAGAAATATTTAAGATTTCGCTCAGGATTTCCGCGAAATGTACGGGGGAATTAGTTGATAATAATGTATGTATCTCTGCAGTCGTCCTTGCGACTTGTAGATCATACGTTTCTTTAGATGACGTGAGCCTTGTAGGCGTCTGAAGAAGCACTGTTTTCATTCTGCTTAAAGTGTCTATTCGAATAGAAGTAATTTTCAAACTGGGCCATGCCCTTGCCTCCCTGTCTGGAAAGGAGCTGGGAAACAAAGAACGTCCACAGCACTTGACCTTCGCCGTCGTAGTGACGAGATAAGGAGTCCCGGGCATAAGACTACAGCATCTGCGGTCTACAATAAGAATGTAACTCCCATTATAGAGTCTTTGAAAGAATGGTTCTATTTCAGTTGCAGGTGCGCCTTGCTGGTGACATGAAAGGTTGTATGAATTCCCTTCACAGGCTCCGTGCAAACTAATACCGTTACACAGAAGCGTGCCGCTTAGTGACATAGCACAATTGTTGCCACTAAGAAACACTTTCTGTCCTTTGTTACTGACACATGCATGTGAATAGGGCAGGTTCCATGTTGTTTTAAGGTACCCCTTTCCCAATTTCTCGTACATGCCAGCCTGTATATATTTTTGGCAGTATTGAAACCTGAAGGTTGAGATTGGAATATTTATGATTCCGTGGATTATCCATTCACTGACAGGTCGTTCTGACATTGTCAACGGTAATCTTTCTAGTTTTTCAATGCTCAAGATTGTATAATCAGCACCCTTCTGAGCCATACCGATTTGTCTATCAGTAAGGTTAAAGATTTGGAATAGTGACGTTGTGTTGATTAAACGCCAAGGCACATAGCCTGAACGCAGATTTTGTAACGTCCAGCCAAGCTGTACAATAGAACGCAATTGTGACTGACCATGTTGTAATAACAGTAAGTCTTGCGATAATATATCGATTGCTGAAGACACAATGCTGTCCAATGAAAAAATTCTGGAGGACAGAGTCATTAACCCATTGTCCACTACAGAAAGTGATTTTTCCAAATTAATACGGTCAATTTCCCGTATTCTCTCTGCTGTCTCAATTTGAGTAACCTTCCAGGCCTCATTGTATGCTGCATATACAGAGGCTGCTATGAAACGCTTTTGACGCTGTTTGCGTGGTCCCATTATGAAATCACGCAAGTCAGCACCATCAGTAAGTAAAGTTAGGTGTTGCTTAATTTCAGGCAGTGTGGAAGTTTGTAGCCATTGAAGGCATAATTTGCCCACACTGTAGGTTGTTATTATCCCTGGGTGATGTCTTTGGGGATATCTAGGGTCTGGCCTGGTCATTTTGAAACCCTGTGTTTTATTCAGGAATCTATCTTGACAGTTATTTGTATCTGTGGGCCAGATCAACCATTGTTTCCAATCAGGATGTGTTCTGTTTTGGTTAAGTATATGGTTTATGTCTATTTCTTCATCTGTTTCAGAGTTATTGCTAAACATTGTTGGCTTTGGAATAGACAGGTTATTTAAATCTTTGATTTTGGCTAAGCCAAGACAGGTGGTTTGTTGAACGGTGTCATTTAAAAATATCGTTTGTTCTGGGATCATGCAGGCTCTAAACAAAGCTTCTATACCCTGTACTTGCCATTCTTTTGTACCCCAAACACTTTTCAAATCAACATGTTTGTCCCAATAATCAAATCCAAAAGTATTCATTTTTTCAAAGAAAGAATCTGAATATATCAATTTTGTGTTGGTTATCATGGTTTTCATCCCTGTCTTGTTTGACAATTTGTAATAAAATGTTTCAGCATTAGTTATGTTAAAACCTGAAAAATATGAATATTTGCCATACACGGTTCTAGAGCTCCCTCTTGGAGGTGTAGCACAATGTTCCCATTGATTAAAATTTAAAACATTTCTAGGTTGTGCAGATTTATGCAAGAAATGGTTACCATAATGGTTATAGCAGTACATGCTGTCATAATTTGTAGAACCCTGCAAATAATCATGTTTTGTAAATTTAGCAGACATTACTAAGTCAGACATCATATTGTTTATACTTTCAAAGTCCCAATCATCAGCAAATGAGTTTGGTTTTGCAAAGTCAATCAAGGAGATCTTGATTTGGTGTGGATATTTCAGGATCTCGACCGGACCATAAATTTCATAGTCAGTGTTGTCCCAGGCTACCCCACCAGGTATCGGAATTGCTGTGAAGTTGGCTGAAGAAAGTTCTGAAGAAAGTTCTCTTTTCTCGACGTGTGAAGATGTGTGTGGTTTGAGGACCAAGTTGATGTTCTGACTTGCTGTGTCCATTTTAGCATATTTTCCCTCAATGAAGCGTCCCAAAGTAAATACCATGATGAGCCAAAGTATGAGGATAAATGCACCAAAACCCACCCAAAATTCAATCCATGGAGAAACCAGATATGTTTCTTTCAGTTGTTTCAAAAGTTCCTTAGCTTTGTCTTTAAAGGATTTTGATGATGGCTGTGTCTTTGATTCACTGAAGCCTTCAGAGGAATCATCGAAGTTGATGAAGTACCCGGATGCAGTTCTGTCAATTGTTCCAATTGCTTCAGGATTTTTGTTTCTTGCATTGTCACTTGGTACTTCATTGTAGATTGGTGTGTCTCTGCTAAATGTCTTTATTTGGGTTTTCAGAGGTCTGAGTTCTATTGCATTGTTGCATAGTCCTTGTTGTTCTTCTGTAGGCGTTTCGAATGTGATGAGCCTCTTTGTTAGGACCTCTGTACTGGTAGCAAACCTTGGTGTTCTGCTACTTATTGGGAGTCCACTTGGCCTACTGTTTGTTATCGGCCACATGTTGTGGTTTTACCAGGTCGATGGATACAACTCGGTTCTCCTTTTTTCCAGCAAGTGGCGGTAGTACAACTGATCTTGTCCCGTTGACAGACAAGACAGGAACTGCTTTTCTGTAAGAAGGCCCAAATTCCTTCTTTACCGCGATCTTCTCCCTGACTAGATCCCCGACTTTTGGAATCCAGACAGGTCTTGCTGGGACAGGTGGTGATTCTTCAGTGGTTGTTGGCTGTTGTTTCAACTGTATGTTGCTCAGGTCTTTTCTTGTTTTGTTTAAGTCCTGCAAAATAGCCAAACGGTCTTTGACATCAAAGGTTTTTTCTATTACCACTGAAGTCTGACTATCAAGGTCAGAGATCAACATCCTAGTTCCGAATAATAATTCGTACGGACTGAATCCCTTCAGAGAATTTCTTGGCAAGTTATTTAGACTACGTTGGACACTTATTAGATGTTTGACCCACCCAGCTCCCGAACCTAATGTCCTTTCTATTATAGATTGCTTTCTGCCTTGGTTTTTTCTTTACACCATCCCGTACCCTCAGGAAGGAAGTGAGAAGATTCCCGCTGGGCTGTGCTCATTTGGCCACGTTTCCCCCCAGGCTGGTGGGCTTGAGTGAAAACAATGGTCAAACGTAACATGCTCTTAGCGTATATGCCATTTAGACTCGCAAATCTTGTATAACAGTCCGGACGTCAGCCGAGTGCTGGTGATCTACATTATAAGTGGAACTAGCCTGTATATGTTAATCGCAAGCCATTCTTTTTAATGGTGATATTATCTGCAGTCAGATTCCACCGTATTTTATTTTTTCTCTCCCCACTACGATTTCTGTTGCAGTTTGGGCAGTTTTTTACAAACATGGTGTAGTGCAGGCTCATGCCTGGCCACCAGTACCGTGATTGTAATTCTTCCAGAGAATCCTTTAATTTAAGGTGTCTGAGACCCTCGCCCATGTGTGCGTCTGCGATTAACAAGTTTCTCCTGTCCATGTTTGGAATCACTCTATCCCCCACTCCAGGGATTCGAGCAAAAGGAATGGAGTTTGCATCTATGATGTATGTGTAAATGAGTGGATAGTTGATCGGTAACGCCGAGCAGTCGCCTTTTGATGACGTTTTTACTGCCAGCAATGTTTCGCCGTCAATGTATTTTAATGTACGCTTTTTTCGATCTACGGGAGCCGGTTTACTGGCTGCCGCTGCGGCTGTTTCAGCCAATGAATTCCCTACAACGTGAACGCCATCACGCTGGTGACTCAGTGAGTGTGTCACGTGAGTCTTTGGTAGTTCTTTTTTCAAAAGAGCTACCTGTTCCCAGAGCAGTCTCTGCTTTATTGGTGCATCCGTGTCATCTTTGTAATCGTTCTGAATCCAGGTCTGCAAATCCTTGTTATATGCTTTGACGCAGAAATATGAATCTGACACTATAAGCGTCGGGAATTCGCGATCCGCATTATCTAGCGCCATTTTCAAAGCTAATATTTCAGTTTGTAGTTCTGAATTAGTTTCTACTGAGTGTGATTTTGTTAATAGAGGTCTTAGTTTACCTCCGTGCCACACTTCTTTTGTAATCTCACATGTGGGATTGTATGCATGTTCTCCCCAAACGGAGGGTTGAGCATGTCCGTCTGTATAGATTACACAGGCGTAATGTCGTAGAGGCAGAATGTCGATTGGCAGAGGATACGTTTTTTCATATTTTAGATTTTTTAATTCTTCTAGTTCTGGATCAAAGAAGTAATATACTTTGTCCGTTGTGATTGAATTTACCCATTGTAACCATTCTGGATCCAATGTTGTTGTTGGTAAATTACACGGTGTTGTTAATGCCTCAAAAGCTGATTCTGCTGTTCTGACTGTGATATGTCTACCGTCAGCTATGTCTTTTTCTCTAGCTATTGCGGTTTGAACTGCTTGAACAATTTTTCCTTTGTTGTTGAATCTCTGTTCAGCTTTTGTGTACAAATGTGATTTGAATGCAATTGGTACCTTATCTCCCTCATTAGAGGTTAGGTATGTGAATCCGCATCTCCCTGGGATGACTCGGATCACAAGGTTGCGTGTATTATCACGGGTTTCTAATTTTGTTTTAATTAGCATGTCTGTTTGTAAGGATCTCAAAATTTCTGTGTGTGCTTGAGTCCAACTGGATCTTTTAAAATCTGGTTTAATTAGATCGTAAAGGGGTTTGACCCTTTCTGCGTAATTTGCAATGTAAGTTCTTCCGAAATTTAGGAAGCCTAGAATTGACTGTAGGTTTTTTAGTGTTTTAGGAGCTTGGATTACGGCACATTTCTCTAGGAAATTGTCTGCCAGGCTTTTGCCTTCACTTGATAACTCATATCCTAAGAATAGGACCGTCAGATGGGCAATTCTGGACTTTTTGAAGTTGAATTTGTAACCCTCTGCAGCGAAACCAAGTATTATGGTGTTCACTCTTTTCAAGTGAGTCTCCAAGTCATCATCTGTTAAGTAAATGTCATCGACATAAGATAATGCTTCATCATCATATAGTTGTAGTAATTCTGTTACTCTCGCTGAGAATACCCCCGGGCTGTTCTTGTACCCCTGGGCTAACCGACAGAATTGTTTTTGAGTGCCATTTACTGAAAATGCAGTTAAATATCTGCTCTCTGGTGCTATGTTTTGACAAAAGAATCCATTGGAGATGTCCAAGGTTGTTTTGTATTTTTTGCGCACTATGTTATTCATTAGTGCAGCACTGTGTGAGTATTGCACTGCAAAAGTTTTGCAACATGTGTTAAGGTGTCGGTAATCCAAAACTAGACGGTACGAATTGTCTGGTTTGGAGACCGGAAACAAAGGATTGTTCATTTGTGAGGGGCAAGTTTCAATCACCCCTTGGTATTCTAGCTGATCTAGTATTTCATTTACTTGTTTTTTAGCTTCTTGCTTAATTGGGTACTGCCTTTGTGCAGTAGGTTGTGATTTTAACTGGACTTTGTGAGGAGGAGAATCCTCATCCCATCCTACATGATTTTTATATAAAGCAGGTGCTAAGGCCACTGCCCACTTTCTAGCAAGTGTATATTTTTTATGAATCGGTATTTGATTCGAGAAGGCAGGCATAATTACTTCTTCGCCATGAGGGCACTCCCTGACAAACTCTGGTGGCCAGTCTTTTTCAGCTAGAAGGATGTCATAGCGCTTGGATAGGTTATCCCAAAATAGTCCCCTTATTTTCCTAGTCTTATCTCCCTCTATACGTAATGTTATCTCGTATATTTTGTGGGGCTTGCTAACTCTGGTATCTGCAGTTTCCACTTGAAGGTATTCATTCGTGTCCACTGTCTCCAGATGATTCATAAGGACTTTGCGAGCTATGCTCACCTCTGCTGTGCTGTCTAGCATTGTCTGAGCCCATTCTCCGTTTTTCAGTTGTGTCCTCAGTATTCTCGGCATTGTTAACTACCTTGATACTGGCTACCTTCTTTTTTGGAAATTGTGATTTCTTTTTCAGTTGAGCAGGTTCCTTGTCTTTGGACTTGGCGTGCTCTTCTGATCGTCCTCTTCTTTCCGATTTCTGCGAGGAATTCTGAAAAGATTGAGACGGACGTGTATCAATGTCTTGATATCTATCAGGTTTTTTAATATTATCCCTATTTCTAAGGTTATATCTATTCCCAGAGGGTTCACTCTGAGGTGACCGTTGTCTCGGGTTTGGAGATTTCTCTCTTCGCCTAGGAGACCTTCCTCTGGACTGGAATTTCTTTTCTTTAGGATTGGATTGTTTATTTCCATCCCAGTTCTTTTTTGGTGAATTATTATTAAAAAATATTTTTTCTGGACTTGTAGTCAGTTGCGGTTTTACTGGTATTCCACCTAGACTATCTCTGCCTAGTTCTTCATAGGATTTTTCTATGATTCTGGCAATTTCAGCTGGTTGGTCTGCTATATCTGTCTCTTTTAACCTCTGGCGGATCGCCACGTTTGCTGCTTCACCCTTTATGTTGGCTAGTAATATAGCCGAGACCTGCTTGAAGTCTTTCAGTAATTTCATACCAAGAGTTAAAGCAGGTTCTGGACCGTATTCATCTTGAATTTGTTTTAGCACATCTGGTATCACCGAAATGGATGGAACACCGTGCGTTTTTGTATAGATGGAAGCAAAGACTGTACCCCAAGTGTCACAGTCCTCAATGTGTGGTGCGATTCCCATTGGGAGACATATAGTCAGAATCCTGTGTTTTTCTAATGGGGTGGTGTCAGGAAACACCGCCTCTATTTGGGTAATTTTCTGTGCCAACCAGAATGGTATTTGTTCCCGTTTAGCTGGAACTTTACCTAGGCAGGATTGGATGTTCTGTGGTGTGATTTTATTTGTGTTCCCCTGGTGAGGGGTCAGCTGTGGAATTTTAATCGCTGGCTGAATTGTTGAAGTCCGCATTACATACTGAACTAATTGTCTATGAATTTTTAGTAGTTGTTTTAGCTGTATTAATAGCTCTGCTGCAGGCATTCTTTCGATGTCTGGATGTGGTGTGTATCCGGCTAGGACCGGCCACGTTGCTCCTGGTCTTCCTAAAGGACCGAGCCTTGTAATGTGATTGTTATGTATTAGGGCGCCATCAAATAAGAGCAAATGCTCTTGGAATTTGAGTGGTACTTCCACCTCCTCGAAAGGAGTGTACGTTTCAGGAGGTTCCTCTACTTTGTAATAGTGGAAGTACTTTGTTACAGCATTTGCTGCTGGAAAATGTATCCATGTATAGTATACCTCTGTCTGCCGATATTCGTGTGCCTCAATTACGAATATGACTGTGCCACCTCTAGGTGTCAGTCCATTTTCTATAAGTTTTAAGGTTATAGATCTCCTTTTAATGACCGGAATAAGTATTATATCCGCGTCTGCTGCTTGCATGGTAGCATCAGCATCTGCTATTTCAGTAGCTAATCTAATTGCCTCTCTTTCATCATCACTCTCTGCCATTTTACAGACAGGATGGTATTATGTTTGTTTGCAGATCAGGTTTCTTTATGGAAACAGAGATTAGATGCACAATATTTTGGAACTGTTTTATCCTTCAACGTTGACTAGACCAAGAACCATACATAGGAGTTCCCTCCTGCGAGGTTTTGGAGGATATAATAACCTTTCACCCACTCCAGACGTCTTTGGAGTATTTGGGAAAAGGGGTCTGAGTGAGAAAGCACGACTGAGTTACTCTAAATGTCTTACGTTAGTTTTATCGCCCTTTCCAAACGCGTTGGGCGCCATGTAGTGTAGCTCCTATTTTCCCAATAGGCTCTGCGCATTGGAATAGTGCCTACAGCAGTAAAGGCCTAGGCCAGACGTTAACTAGGTCTACTACTGTCGATACTAGACTTAATTTTTGGGTTTGCCAGCTAAGCTCAGAGTTCCCTAGAAACTTTCTCGAATGTTCAAGGAAGGATTAACTCCCCTGATTAGACAAGAAGGGATTTAGTTTCTGACAACCATAGAACATGACAACTTTGCTCTCCCCTAATCAAGAGTCAATCTCGAGAGTCGTGTGAGCACAAGGCAATTATTTTACTCAGTCAGTACGTGCATTCTTAGTCTCATCAGAATGTAGAGAAAAGGAAGAGACGGGCGTGTTCAATAAAAGATGTTATTTATTGATCAGTCTCTTTTCTCGTACAAGAGAAATGGATCGATATTATTGCAATACTTATAGTTAAGTAAAGTGCATACATTAGAAGCAATAGTATAAAATAATACTGTAAAAACATTGATATGGTTTCTGAGCCATATGATGTTTAAAATGATTAAAATATATTTACATACACATATACATTTGACTAAACGTACTCAACTGGTGTTTCTAAATACGCCTACCCCGTGTACCTGTCCTAAGTCTAATGCGTGGGCGGGAATAGAAAGTTACAGTTTAGTTTAAGTTTGTTTTTGCCAAGTGAATAACTAAAGAATTCTCTAGGAGGGGTTATTCAGTTCTGTACCTGGAATTTAGGATGAATGAGGAATGGTATCTCTTTCTCTGCTCTCGATATTCCAGGCTGCCTGCGAGGGCTGCCCAGAAGCGCCGGTGCTGGGTCTCTCGGCTTGAGATAGCAGCGCGTCTCTCAGCGCGTCAGGAAGGCGGGGCTGCTGCCTGCGGGGTCTGCTTCTGCTCTCGGCTTCGGCAAGTATGGCTGCTCCGTCTTGTCACCACGCGTGTGTTTGCATAGGGCAAGGTCGGCAATATTTATACCTTAAAGGTGCCGGGATTGACGTAAGGATGGACATAGGTACGTCAATAAAGATGTCATACGACTTGCTCGTTAGCACATTCTTTACTAAAGTTCTCTGTGAAATCAAAACAATGGCCGCACGGATTATCCAGGTTGTCATAGGTTTGATTTGTTATGAGAACGTCGTATGCCTTATCAGGGGCTGGAGGAATATCGCTTGTCTAATTAGATCTCAAGCGTTATGACCTAATCAGATAACACGTTCCCGTGCCGTAGTGTGACTGCGTCAGATAACGGTATCTGCATCATGGGGAATTTCTTGCCTCATGGGCTGACTGTTAGTTAACTAGCTAGGTAGCTTAACCAGAATAGGGTCAGGAATAGGGGGATCGATTCAGAACCTATAGAAATACACGACAAAAGCACAAAGGGGAAAGGAGGAGGAGGATAAAGACAGAAACCCCTAGACAAAGGGAAAAAGGAGGGACCTGCAAAAGTGAAATAAAGTGGTAGAGGGAGTCTGGTATTAAAGAGGTGTGAGTTGGATTCTAGACTATGTAGCCTTAGAATTCCTCTTGCTGACATGTAATAGCACAGGACATAGGCGTCGAAGCATAGCTACTGGCACTCATTATTTTGAAGCACTGTTTCCACTTCCATGTTTATGGTATTTTTATTCTAGAATTAAGCATTTATAGCTTCAGAATACTAAGACAGTTTAAAACTGCCTAGTTCAATAGTGCTGTAGAAGCAAGAAAAGCCCACCTCAAGGAGGAGTGGGGGCTTGGCGGTGCGGGAATCACCCGAGTCTACTCTAACCCTCCTTATATAATAATGTGGACCCGGAAACCTTAGTCTGCAGAGAGAACCACCTTTATTACAATAGGCCAGGCTATGGAACAGAGTCCCAAGCTAGTCAGAGACAAAACGCAGGAGGCTGCTGCTTTACTCCACAGCGAACAAGCCTTATATACATTTTTATTCCAGTCTTTTGGCATTCAGTTCATTGTTCAATCAGGGCGGTGTTTGTACTTGATGACCTGATCAAGGCGGTGTTTGTAATTGATGACCTGATCAAGACTAGGCATTCAGACCATTGTTCAATCAGCTTGATCACAATTCGGTCAGTCATACCATTGTTCAATCAGCTTAATCAAGGCTTGGTCAGTCAGACCATTGTTCAATCAGCTTGATCAAGGCTCGGTCAGTCAGACCATTGTCCAGATTACCTGATCACGGCGTCAATGATGTTTACCAAGCAGGGAGCAGAAGATGAAAAACAAGCTTGTTTACACAGGGCGTAGGTGTCTCATGGCTCTCTGTTGATGAATTGGTTAACTGCAAAGAACAGGGGGCTTGGGTATGTGATAGTTTTTTTTTTAGCATCAGCAGAAACGGAGGCTGTAGGCAGGGTTTTGTTACGAGATGGCAAGAAATGGAGGAATGTAAGGAAATTAATAGGACCTAGTAAAAACCTATTTTCTGCAGTGCTTATATTTTACTTTTAGCACTTAGCTAATGAATTAACTTACAAGAAGAGTGAGACATTTTTCTTTAGTGGTGGAGTTACACGTACTTCATTTGCTCTCCTGGGACACTAGGTTATTGCTAAGGAGAAGCAAGCAATTAACAGAAGATAGTCCGGTATCCATTAGGGTAAATAATTAAGTGAAATATTGGACACAAAAATGTGTACAATGTTTCCTTAACTGAATCCCATGAAAATGTTGCTCCTTTTAATATTGTTGGTGCTCAGGTTTGTCTCTCTGTGATCGAGTTTCTAATGTATACTGTACAGGTGAAATGTGCTGTCATTGATCAAAGAAAGTACTATCCGTCACAATAGGGTGACTACTTGGTAAGAAAGCTAATTCTGAACAGTGACAGTGAACATTCAGGACAAAGGGTCAAACTTCAGGACAAAAGGTCATCTTTATGGACACATCTGAGAACGTTGTAGGATTATAAAAAAAACAGACAACTGACAGATATTCCAGCCAAAATAGGTTTATGTTCTTTAGTTTGTATTACACACTGGAGTGTTGAGCAAGCATTCACAAATAGATGGACAGATTTAAAGATTGAAATAAAATTAAACACATACACTCCATGCAGAATTTGACATTCAACATAAGAGTCAATTTCTACCCCATACAATGAATGATAATGCCAGAAGCAGTGCTCTGTTGCTGAATGTAGACTTGAAATTCACAGACAGTAGAACTACTAGAAAATGTGAGCCACGGAGAGAGAGACATGATGGTGAGAAAGGGGAGAGGTATATATTCAAACAGAAGGTTAGACAAGTGAGAGTGAACAGTGAGAGAAGAGGAAAGCAAGTGAGGGCCTGTCAGCTGAGAAAAACAGCAGATGGTGAAAAGAGAAAAGAAGACAACTGAAGAAGATGGTGCAGGGAAAGGAACAAAAACAGAAAAAGAAAAATGCGGATTGTGACAGAGAGAAGGTTTCAAAGAGAAAATAGGCAGATGTAGCATATAAAATGTGAGGTAGAGGGTGCCAAGAGAAAGCATGTGAGAGACGGAGAGAGGCAGATACGGTAGGAAAGAGTAGGAAACCGATAGAGAAAAGGGAACAGTGAGATGAAGAGGTTAAATAGAGAAATTATGTGAAGGTTCACTTTGTAACTTGCATGTCAGACCTTTCAATTCTAGTTCCAATGCACCATGTCTCTGAACATATTGTGTTACTCTGCTCTTTCCCTTTCACGGAATGCAGCACAGCACAGCAAATTCACTTGCTGCGCTATATTGCGTGAACTGTTATGAGAACATCGGAATGTAGAGCACTCCATTGAAGACAATAGAGTGCTCTGTGCTTCTACGGGTTGGTAAAGGCCAGCAAAGCGATATTCCAATGTTGTTTTCACAAAGGCATCTCAGAGCCTGAGGGGATTCTAACCCCCTGGGGCTCCTAGAGGCCTTTGTTTAATTTGTTAGAACATTCTTCCCTCGAGTGGCAGAATGTTCCACGATTTCCTTGGGGGAATTAAGGTTGTCATGGTCTGACATTGCAGAGAATATAAGGTACCCTGGGTGGTACAGGGGTCCTTTGTCACACAGTGATCTACCCAGGAACCACGTCAAGATACTCTGATGGTATGAGTGCACATTGCTTTGATGCTTATTTTTCCCAAACCAACAGTCTTACTGAATTAGCAAGAACCGTACTATACAATGATGCCCCTCATCTCTACCTAGGCCCGATCTCATGTGTATTTATTTTCTTTTACAGCACTACTCGTTTGAAGTATGTAGGGTAGAGCAGGGTGTTGGAATACATTATATCACACACATTATAAGACACAATGGCTCATATAAGTATGTAACCCAATGTATAGGAAATGTTACTTATGACCAGTGCCACTGGAATAACGCAATTGTGCAGTTCAGCGATTTTCACTTAATTATAAATGTGCTGCATGTCTCATATAATTCATCATTTTCCGCATAATCTTCAGATTTTAGTACAAACAATTCAAAAGTTACTAAAACGCAGTGACATATTTCACACAGTGGAAGGCTCTTTGCAAAGGTTGACTGGTAACTTTTCTGTAGATTATTAATATTTGGGTATTAAACTGGTACTAATAAGGTACAACCAATGTCCAGTGTTAACAAGTTTAAAAATTGCTGCATAATTTACTCAACCCTTCCTCATATATTGGCCGTACCCTGATGCATAATTCCAGTGGCCCTGCTTAAGACAATGAAGACTGCAGAGTGTAGGAGTCACATGTCATCCATACTGGTGATTAGTCTGGAGAATTGCAACTCTGGATTGAAAACATGCCATAGTGTTTTCTGCAAATAAGTATGTGTTATTATCCAAAGGAACAAAAGGGTCTCTGTGACAAAACGGTAGTTCACTGAACTTTCTACAGAAAAAACAATTCTTTGATTTGCATGTTATGCATTGTGCTTCTTTGGAGGCACACTCTCCCTCTGTGCTACTTTATGATGAGTCAAATCTCTTATTAGTTAAAACTCAGATCTCTTGAACAGATACATCAATCACCATCTTAATTTACATTTTAATTATCTCCTACAAATTGTTGACACACAAGGGACTCTGAGGACAGGGCCTTTACCCTTCTAAGGGCCAGATGTAGGTAAGTCCTATTTACCCACTCCTAAATACCGACTCATACCGAATCGATATTTAAGAGTCGGTAAATAAAAGGAGGCAGATGTAGGTAAAAAATTACCGATTCTGTAAGAGTCGGTATTTACCGAATCTGTAAATACTGATTCGGTATTTCACATTGATTCCTATGGGCCTTGAAGCCCAAAGGAATCAATGTGAAATACCGATTCGGTATTTACCGATTCGGTAAATTCCGAATCCTGCAAGGGTGCAGGGGGTGTCACTTTGACACCCTCTAGCACCCCAAGTACAGGCATGTGTGCCATGTGGCACACATACATGCCCTAAGGGCATGTCTGTGTGTCACATTGCACAGGTGTGCATGCACCGATGTGCATGCTCACCTGAATTCGGTATTTTACCACCCAATAGGATTGGGTGGTAAAATACCGACTCTTAAGGGCCTGTGGCACTCTTAGGAGTGCCACCTACATATGGATTTACAGAATCTGTATATTTACCGATTCAGTAAAATACCGAAGTGGTAATTTTACCGAATCGGTAAATATACCGATTCTGTAAATTCAGACCCACCTACATCTCAAAAGCCAATTACCGGTCGGTAACGCCCGAAATCGGCCATTACCGACTGATATTTGGCGACCTACATCAGGCCCTAAGTGTCAAAATGCAACCACTCCGCCACCCTGAGATGTCTTCACACCTGGTATGGTGCCATCAGCCTCTGCACAAAGGCAGGATGCGGTGTCGTAGACTTGGGCAGGGGGAGGCCCAGGAAATGATGTAACTGCAAAGAAAAGAGGCCCATTATCATCCTTTAAGTGACAATCTCTACAATGATTGCGGTAGAGAGGGCGGAGGGCTTGATTAGAAAATCCAATTTGGATATAACTGTGGAAGAGGTGATCTCAAGCATAAAAGCAAGCCAGGGAGGGAAAGCGGCAGGCCCAGATGGAGTACCAGCTGATCTGTTTAAAATAATACAGATCTGTGGGGCCCTATTTTAACACAACTATTTAATGCTACCTCTGAGAGGGGCTTAAGTCCATCATGGTTTAAATCTATTATCGTTCCCATTTTCAAGAAGGGAGATAGGCAATCCTGTGCATGCTATCGCCCGATCTCACTATTGGATTCATCCATAAAAATCTTTGGGAGAGTGATTTTAAGCAGATTACAAAGCTGGGCGGACGAAAATTCAATCGTTAGTGATGTTCAGTATGGGTTTCGAAAAGGCTTAAGTACTGTTGAACAGGGGCTTAACCTATTCATCCTACAAGAAAAATATACCAAAGCCAAGAGTGAACGCATCTTTTTTACTTTTGTTGACCTAACATCAGCGTTTGATTGCATCACACACAGTAAATTGTGGCTTACATTAGAAAATTTGGGGATGGATGGAAAAATATTTGTTTTCTCAGGGGCCTCTATTCTGGTGCCACGGCATCAGTCCGATTATGGCAAAAACGGGGAGTGCACTAGATCATTTGGCATAGGGAGGGGGGTGCGGCAAGGGTGTGTCCTTGCTCCCTTCTTATTTTTAGTTTACATTAATGACCTGGAAAATACCCTACTTCAGGAGTGCAAAGATATGCCTATGGTAGCCAAAAGATCAATCCCTGCACTCCTGTATGCGTACGAACCCGTCATAATGGCCAGGACCCCCCTCGCTCTGCAAAAAATTATAACATCCTTTAACACTTATATGACAAACCTGGACTTAAAAATTAACTGCACTAAGACGTTCTGTATGAATTGTGGTCCTGGAGCAAATAAAGGGAAAAAAACTATGTATATTAATTCAAGTCCCTTGGACTTCACCCCCACCTTTCCATACTTAGGCATATTGTTTGAAGACTCTGGACTGTGGTCACATGCAATAAAATCAAGAAGATTGATGTTCTATAAAGCCATAATGGCTTTAAATAATTTTTCTAAAAAGATGGGCAAAAAACCAATTAGGGAGCTTCTAAAAATGTATGGCGCAAAGTGTGTATCAACCGCTGTCTATGGTGCAGGCATATGGGGATATGCCAACGTGAAGTGTATCCAGTTGGCAGAAAATATGTTTCTGAGATATCTCCTAGGTGTACCAGAGAGTGTTTCAACATACATTTTCCACATAGAACTTGGTCTATCATACATTGAAGATATCATCAAGGTACAGCCGATATTGTTGTGGCACAGGGTCTGGACCACCGAGGAGTGTGCCTTGAATCGCACCATTCTAAAGGATGCGATAAGTTTAGAACATGCAAGCACGATAGGATGGCTTTCATATGTAAAAAAAAAATTTTTTCAATTGGGCTGTCTAGAGTACTATGACGATCCACTCTTAATGTGTCACATCCCTAGAAAAGAGCTTAAACACCAAGGTATGAAGTACTTGGAAGAGATCAGATCCAATGATGAAGTGAAGAAAAAGACAGTAATTGCTCATCAACTAATAATGACCTCTAGCAATCCTCAACCATACACAACTTTATATATGAGTGATCGCGAAAGGTTCTTATTAACACGCTTCAGGTTAAACATCATTTTTAGAATCTTCAGCTTCCCTGATATGAATGATTGGACACGACACCTGGGTAAATGCCCCTGTGACGACCTTTCAGAACAATCAGATATACATATTTTATTCTTTTGTAAGTTTTATACACTGCCACGGAAGAGATTGATTGTGCCCATACTGCAGTCTATGGAAGTAAATCGGTGCCGCCCCGCATTTTTAGAAATGCAGAAATTAGATACTATTTTAACTATTGCATCAGTTTCTGACTTTTTTAAACATGTTTTTAGATTGCGGAAATCAATTTGCATATGAAAATGTTCGTTTATTTTCTTTTTAGCAATGAATAATGTTTTTAATGCTGCAATTTTGATTGTACTTTTATGGTTGTTTTATTAATAATAACTGAATAAAGTTTATAATGAATAAAGTGACAATTGTCTGGCAAACAGAATGACAATGGGTTGATAGCAGTCTATGCCAGGTCAAAGAGGGACTGCTGGAAGCTCTTGAATTCACAGCAGTAGTGTTAGCTGGCCTAGAGTGACTATATTTTTAGAACCAAAAACAGGGACAGTGCTAGACATAGAAGTATGGCAAAACATTGCCTGGGAAGTCAAGAGAGCGACTCTAGATCTCCCAGGTAGGTCGCTACCCCTCCGCTGCAGCGTACCAGTGCTCAGGCCACCCTTCTGCTTCCTCCTCGTGCTCCTGGTGCCCCGCACCCGATCCCCGTTGCTGCTGCTTCCTGCAGCCTGTGTGCCTGTGCCCCTGCCTGTTTTTTTTGTACCCTGTGTGCCTGTGCCCTGCCCGTTTTTTCTCTCTGTACCCTGCTGTGAGACTGCTTTGCCTCTCTCCCTGTCTAGGTTTTCTCCGATTTTTCCCGCCGCTGCCTCCCTTGCGGCCACGCCCCCCGTGCCCATTCGTTGCCTGACATCCCGACTCCCGCCTTCCAGCGATCCTCCCCTTAAATGGCGGGCGCACCGCTGGTGGCCGAAGGCGCGCCTAAGGCAAGCCCGTCTGTGCCCGTCCGCGCCTGGACCGCGCCCAGCGCCAGAACCCCTGGCCCTCACGCTACCCATTTATTTATTTATTTATGGAGCTTATAGAGCGCGCAGCTACCTCCGAAGGAGGTGTCCCGGCGCTAAGATTACATAACTGTCCCCATGAAGAGTAACCAAGATCATATCTCACAGAGAAAATGGGAAACGGTGAGGAGTTGACAGTCCAAGTCCTACCGCCTAGTGAACAGCCAGGTCTTGAGTTTGCGGCGAAAGGCTGGCTCAGATTCACAGAACCTGAGGTCAAGGGGGAGGCTATTCCAGAGTTTGGCGGCAGTGACGGTGAAAGATCTGCCGCCAGTCCGAGAAAGCCTGAATCTAGGAACCAACAGAAGACGAAGGTTATTGGATCTGAGATGTCTGGCTGAAACAGAGATCTTGAGACGCTTTTTCAGATAAAGTGGGCCAGTACCATGGATAGCCCGAAATGTCAGGATCAGAATTTTAAAGTCAATGCGTCGTGAAATGGGAAGCCAATGAAGTTCTTCTCGGTAGGCTCTGACTGAAGTACGGGCAGGGATGTTACCGATGAGCCGGGCTGCCGCATTTTGGACTATTTGCAGGCGATCAATAAGATAGTGCGGGGCACCTGCATATAGACTATTAGCATAGTCTAGATGGGTGATGATAAGGGCCTGGACTACAGTTTTGCGTGAGGATAGAGGGAGGAAGGGGAAGATTTTTCTGATCATGCGAAGTTTAGAGAAACAGGCCCCTACCACTTTGTTAACTTGGGCATTTCCGGACATAGAGTTGTCAAAAATGAAGCCCAGGTTACGAGCTGCCTTCACGGGAGAGGGTGGGGGATTCAGAATGGTAGGCCACCAAAGGGTTGCAGGGGGGGGGGATTTTTTACTGAAAAAGAGGACCTCGGTTTTGTCGGTGTTAAGGGCAAGGTGGTTGGCTGACATCCAGGAGCATATGTTACCAAGGCAGTTTCTAAAGTTGGAAAAGAGGGAGTCAGAATGGTCTCGAAAGGAAAAGATAAGCTGAGTATCATCAGCGTAGGAGACCACCCTGACGCCCCAGGATTCAACTACCTTGGCCAGAGGAGCCACATAAGCATTAAACAGTAGAGGGCTCAGGGCAGAGCCCTGAGGCACTCCACACAGGAGGGGTTTGTCTTCGGATTCAAAAGGGTGCATCGTAACCCTTTGGGAACGGCTAGACAGGAAAGAAATAATCCAGGCCAGCACTGTCCCACCGACCCCTAGCTGCTGTAGACGGGAGGTAAGTATTTTGTGGGAGACAGTATCAAAAGCAGCGGATAGGTCGAGGAGGACCAACATGGCCTCCTCGCCCCTATCCACTGATTCCCTGATAATTTCAGAGACTTCAAGCAGCGCAGTCTCGGTGCTATAGCCGGATCTAAAACCGGACTGAGAGTCGTGTAGCAGCTGATTTGACTCTAAGTACAGTGCCACTTGTTTCTGTACCACCTTCTCCAGTATCTTGGCGGGTTTGGGCAGGAGAGAAATAGGTCGATAGTTGCTAAAAAGCAGAGGGTCTGCACCAGGTTTTTTCAGTATGGGGACCAGCCTGGCCTGTTTCCAAACTGAGGGGAATAGACCTTGCGACAAAGAGGCATTCCAGATGGAAAGAAACGGGTTCACAAGGATAGGGGCGAGATTACCCATGATTTTGGCAGGAACTGGGTCCAGGGGGGAACCAGACTTGACGTTGCGTAATAAAGCTAACGCGAGATCAGGAGTTAGCTCGCTAAAAGAGTTAAAAGAACAAGAGGGGAGGCCAGGGCAATCATCAGGGAAATCCGGAGCCATTGCTGCAAAGGAGGAGGAGAGTTTAACTATCTTCTCTTGAAAAAAATCAGACAATCCATTACAGAGATCTTGAGTGGGAGTAAAGAGGGATTTCAAAGCAGGAGGATTTACGAAGTCATTCACTATGGAAAAAAGAGTTTTGGAGGAATTCTGCGCCTGTTGAATCAAATTAGAAAAGTAAGCTCTCATGGACGAGCGTGTTAGTTTGTGGAACTTACTCAGGGCAGATTTGTAGGCCAATTTGGCTACAGGATCATAGTTCAATCTCCATTTACGTTCCAACTGCTTACACTTGCTCTTTTCCTCACGCAACAGAGGGGAGAACCAAGGGGCAGAAGGACGGGATCTGGAGGAAGTGACGGGGACCAGAGGGGAAACCGAGTCAAGTGCATCTGAGAGGGCCGAATTGAATCTCAATGTTTCTAAATTGAGGTCATTTAGCTGGTTAAGATGAAAATGTAGATGAGCTTCCAGAGAGTTACATGTAACTTTGGTCCATTTACGACCTTTAACTCGATTAAGGGGGATAGGGGGAGGAGGGGAGGGGGCCGTGAAAGAAAAAGGGATAAGATAATGATCGGTCCAGGTCAAAGGAGTGGGGGGGAGAGTGGAGAGGGAAGGAAGATTGGAAAAAATGAGGTCAAGGGTATGGCCTGCTATATGAGTAGGACCTGTCACTAGTTGAGGCAAGGTAAGTCCTTGTAAGGTTTCTAACAGAGAGGAAGCTAGTGTGCAGGAGGGATTATCAATATGAATATTAAAATCTCCTAGAACAGTAAAATGGGGATGTTTGAGAGAAAAATCGGCGATGGAGTGAATCAGAGTGATAAGGGAGGAAGAAGTGACGGCCGGGGGATTATAGACCAGTATGCCTGCACAGATGGAACAAGCAGGGTCCATAATTGAAAAGTGAGCGGCTTCGATGATGCCAAGGTTGGGAATTTTCGTGAGGTTTAATTTGAGATGGGATTTAGCAATGATCGCAAGACCTCCTCCGGTCTTAGAGTTGTCTCGATTAATGCCAATGAAATGATAACCAGGGGGAGTAGCAAGAGTGATGTCCGGTTTGGAGGAGTCTTTTAACCAAGTTTCAGTAAGAAACAATAGGTCCCAATTGTGGGTTTCAAGAGATAGCCATATGTCATGAGCATGGGCTGGGAGAGATCTGCAATTGACTAATGCGGCCTTTAAGATGGTGGATGGCTGATCATTGATTTTAGAGGGTAGACGCCGAGGTCTAAGTACTTTGGGAAGAGAAAAGTTACAGTGAGGGCAGGAATAGACAGTAGTATCTAGGCTAGCAATGTTACAGCAAGTAAAAGGGGCACAGGTATCAGAACGGAGGTGAAGAAGTTGTTCAGAGGACCAACAAATTTTTGGGGCACGTGGAGCAGGGGTTACGGCGTTGGGCGCGGGTCCGGCGCGGACGGGCGCAGACGGGCTGGACTTAGGCGCGACTTCGGCGCGCAACCGGCGCTCCCGCTGCGCTCGTCCGCTGCGCTTCCGATGGAAGCACATGTTTTATAGCTGCAGATAACGTCAGTAGGGGGGTGTGGCTTCGAAAAAGGGGCGTGGCCTCACTCGACGACGGAATGGCGGCAGCGCTGACCTCTGCTGCAGCGCCTTCCAACGAAGAGTTCAAGTGCCAAGAGGGAGAGCAAGGAAATAGGAAGTGCAGCAAGTAAATAATGTGACAGTCCAATGTTTAAGATCAAATTAAAAACAGGTTAAAAAACACACTCCCGGCTTTCCGCCTCAGGAGAACAAGAGAGCAACCACCGGCGCTTGTAATCAGCGTCCTTATGAATGCTCTGTCAGTTTCGCGCGCCCTCGAGGGGGTGTGGCTTCGAAAAAGGGGCGTGGCCTCACTCGACGACGGAATGGCGGCAGCGCTGACCTCTGCTGCAGCGCCTTCCAACGAAGAGTTCAAGTGCCAAGAGGGAGAGCAAGGAAATAGGAAGTGCAGCAAGTAAATAATGTGACAGTCCAATGTTTAAGATCAAATTAAATACAGGTTAAAAAACACACTCCCGGCTTTCCGCCTCAGGAGAACAAGAGAGCAACCACCGGCGCTTGTAATCAGCGTCCTTATGAATGCTCTGTCAGTTTCGCGCGCCCTCGAGGGGGCGTGGCTTCGAAAAAGGGGCGTGGCCTCACTCGACGACGGAATGGCGGCAGCGCTGACCTCTGCTGCAGCGCCTTCCAACGAAGAGTTCAAGTGCCAAGAGGGAGAGCAAGGAAATAGGAAGTGCAGCAAGTAAATAATGTGACAGTCCAATGTTTAAGATCAAATTAAAAACAGGTTAAAAAACACACTCCCGGCTTTCCGCCTCAGGAGAACAAGAGAGCAACCCATGATACCCGCTATCGCTAAAATGCCAGCACCCTCATCGCACTCAACCACGGACGCACCACCAACTGCTACAAGGCCACTCCCAAGCGCACCCACGGCCCCTTCACCTGCCAGAACTGCAACTTCTCCTGCAACAACGACGTCGAGACACCCACAGCAACGGGACCCAACCAATTGCGATGCATCCTGCTCAACACCCGCTGCGCACGCAAGCACGCCGTCGAGCTCTGGGACCTGCTCACCACCACTTCTCCAGACGTCGCCTTCTTGACCGAGACCTGGATGAACGAAGCCTCCGCCCCAGACATCGCAGTGGCCATCCTCGACGGATACAAAATCTTGCACAGAGACTGCACCAATGGAGTGGGAGGAGGCCTCGCCATCATCCACAAGAACACCATCAAGGTCTGCACAAACACCGACGACACCCTCACCACCGCCGAACACATGATCAACACGGACCCCAAGACCACCCTCAGAGGCACCCTCGTCTACAGACCACCTGGCCCACGTCCCCAATTCTGCAACTCCATCGCCGACTTCATCAGCACGCACGCGCTGACCTCCACCAATTACATCCTGCTCGGCGACCTGAACTACCATCTAGAAAACAACAACGACAGCAATTCCTCCACCCTGGTCGACAACCTCGCCACCCTCGGACTGAAACAGATCGTCACAACCCGACCCACATCGCCGGCCACACGCTCGATGCCATCTTCACTGCCAGCCCCCACGTCACCTTCAGCCACGCCTCAGAGCTCACCTGGACCGACCACCACTGCGTCCACTTCACCCTCCAGAAACCCGTCACCCACGACTGCACTCCACAGATCCCCCGCCGCCGCTGGGGCAAAGTCACCAAGGAGCGACTGGAAACTCACCTCTCACTCAACCCATCAACCAGCCCCACCGACCCGGAGGAGGGGGCCCGCACCCTCAGGCTCTGGATGGAGGACTGCGCCAACAGCATAGCACCTATGAAACAACCCTCTGACTGAGACATCAGCCAGAGAGCCAGCTGGTTCACCCCGGAGCTCCTAGCCACCAAGCGCACCTGCCGAAAACTCGAGGTCAACTGGCTCAACTATAGAACTCCCGTCAACCGCACAGCCCACAAAGACGCCATCCGTCAACCACCACCAACTCATCAGGACCACCAAAAGAGCCTCATTCAAAGACCGCCTCGACAACAACGCCCACAACAGCAAAGAGCTATTCAATTTCGTGAAAGGACTCTCCACTCCTAGCTCCTGCACCAACGACAACCCGTCATCGCAAGCCCTGTGCGACACCCTCGCGGCCTTCTTCCACCGCAAGATCACCGACATCCACTACAGCTTCAACCCCCGGACACACCCTACGGACCCCGCCACGATGAACCCCCAAGCCCCACCGACCACGACCCTCTGACCACTTGGACCAACTTGAGCACCGAAGACATAACTAAGACCATGAGCACCATCCACTCTGGCTCCCCGTCTGACCCTCTCCCCCACCACATCGCCAACAAAGCTGACAGCCTCATCGCACCCCACCTGCGTAACATGATCAACCTGTCCTTCAAAACAGCGACCTTCCCAGGGAGCTGCAAGCACGCCGAGATCAACGCCCACCTGAAGAAACCCAAGGCTGTCCCGAGCGACCTCAAGAACTTCCGGCCCATCTCCCTGCTTCTGTTCCCAGCGAAAGTCATGGAAAAGATCGTAAACTCCCAGCTCACCCGTTACCTAGAAGACAACAGCATCCTGGACCCCTCCCAGTCAGGCTTCCGCAGCAATCACAGTACCGAGACCGCCCTCATCACCGCCACAGACGACATCAGAATCCTACTCAACAACGGCGAGACAACGGCCCTCATCCTCCTGGACCTCTCTGCCGCCTTCGACACCGTCTGCCACCACACACTACACACACGCCTCTGCGACGCAGGAATCCGAAACAAGATCCTGGACTGGACCACCTCCTTCCTCACTGACAGAACCCAGAGAGTCCTCCTCCCCTTGTTCCATTCCGGAACCACCAAAACCATCTGCGGCGTCCCCCAGGGATCCTCCCTCAGCCGACGCTGTTCAACATCTACATGGCCCCCCTCGCTCGCATCACCAGACTACACGACCTCAACATAATCTCCTACGCCGACGACACCCAGCTGATCCTCACTAAGGACCCCCTCACCGCCAAAGCCAACCTACACCAGGGCATGAAGGCCGTCGATTGGATGGAGGCAAGCAGGCTCAAGCTGAATACGGACAAGAAGGAGATCCTCATCCTCGGGCCCAACTCCTCAGAGCGGGAGGACTCCTGGTGGCCAGCATCACTGGGAACCCCCCCCTACCGGCACCAACCAACCACGTACGCAACCTAGGAGTCATCCTCGACTCCAAGCGCAGTATGACCAACCAAGTCAATGCAGTCTCCTCCTCCTGCTTCCACACCCTTCGCATGCGCCGCAAGATCTACAGATGGATCCCGACGGACACACGGAAAACCGTCATCCATGCTCTCGTCAGCAGCCGACTTGACTACGGAAACGCCCTCTATGCCGTAACTCTGTTCAAGCTCATCAAAAGACTCCAAAGAATACAGAACGCCTCAGCACACCTGATCCTTGACGTCCCGCGCAGGGACCACATCACTCCGCACCTGAGAGACTTGCACTGACTCCCCGTCGACAAAAGAATCACATTCAAACTCATGATCCACGCACAGAAAGCACTCCACAAGACCGGCCCTGCCTATCTCAACAAAAGACTCGCCTTCCACGTACCCAACAGGAAACTCCGCTCCGCCGACCTATCCCTGGCCGCCGTCCCGCGCATTCACAGAACCATTTCCGGGGGCAGATCCTTATCCCACCGCGCCGCCAAGTCCTGGAATGCCTTTCCCCTCTACCTACGACAGACCACAGACCTCCCGGCCTTCAGGAGACTGCTCAAGACCTGGCTCTTCGACCACTAGCTGCAGCTGCCCCCCTCCCCCCAGCGTCTTGAGACCCTAGCGGGTAAGTAGTGCGCTTTACAAATCCCCTGATTGATTGATTGATTGATTACTATAAACGTTGAAGTACATTGGGCTGCACAGGCATACTCTACAAATGTACTTATATATATTTTTTTTTAAAACAGAAAAAGTGGTTCAAAGTCTGTGCACCATGCTCCATTTAAAAAAATGTAACATTACCTCACGTTCAGTCTGATTTCTTTCCATTGTGGAATTAGAGGTCTTTTATATAATGGTAAAAAAAGATAACAAACACCTAAGAGCAAATCAAAATAAAACTTGACTGGATAAACTTGCATTTGTGCTTTTGTATCCTCTGTACCCTAGATTGTGTTATCAAGGACGCCTCCTTTTGCCCAGCAACCCTGACCCCATCCACTGCCTCTGCTACTTGGAGTGAACCTAGCTGTGCCTTTAACCACCTTACCATGGTGAGAAGGAGACTCTGGCTGGTGCTCTAGTGCATTCTGAGTTACAACACTTTAATCCATGCAGAGCTGTGAGTATGAACCAGCACAGCAGGCTCATTTTGCAGGGACAGATTTCCTGTCCTTATTTGAGACGAGGGTCCCTGGAAAAAACATGTCATATGTGCATGCGTTTCAGACCGCTTAAAAAACCGGGGCATCTATCTAAATTAGAAAAATTATCGGGACCTTGTGACAGTCCGTGAAAACCCGGGATTGTCCGGTAAACCCGGGATGACTGCTCACTCTAAGGTGGACCCCTATAGTTAACCATGAGGGGGGCAGCGCAACTTGCTGCAATGTCTAGAATTACAGGCGTGACGAGTTCGTGAAAGGCATCATCATGGACAACGGACGTGACGTGAGACCTAAATAACGGAAGGTCCGTGAAATTTACGTATGGGTCGTACCCCTACGTCACCAGTGGACCTCTTCTAAATCCAAGAAATGATTCTTCAATATAAATTGGATGAGAAAGTGCCTTTGTTTATGTCTGTGTTTCAACAGGTATTGTGAACTGAAGCAGGAAATGCGTTGTGTCCTTAGCAATTCCAACTCTTTGAAGCATTATTGCTGTTGGTGGGGAAATGATTTGTGCACCTGGCCCAAGCATTAAATCACGCTTTAATATTTCTAATTAATTAGCTACTTGGCAACAATAACTGCAAACCGTGAAGGGAGGGATTACTGTGTGATTAATCTGAGCCCAGAAACAAATCCATTATTTGAAAATATAGCCTAAAACCAACCGATGCTTTGAAATATATTCAAATAAATTCCACCCTCTAAACTTAAAACATATTAAAATAAATTCCACCCACGAAACCCATTTAAATCCTGCAAGAAAATGAAAAACAAAGCCTCGTAAAACTATCTTTAGAAAGATTAAGCATATGCATTTTCCATTTACTTACTTGTCATCAATGGCACTTTTACTGCGCAGTGTCTTTAGTTTAAGTTAAACAGAACACCATCAAAGGAAACGGGAAGTTGGTGTGTGTGTTTTGCAGATAACACATAAAAATGAAACAAACATTTTTTTTATTTGACAAAGATTGTTTTACCATTTTCTGAGTGATAATGAGGTGTTACTAATAGACCCTTTGGGCCACATGCATCATTGTTGCAGTTTGCGATTTCTTAATTGCGAAAATTAAGGAATCGCAAATAAGAAATCGCAAAATGCAATTCATGATGAAATTCGCATTTTTTTGCGATTCGGTAAAAATTTCAATTTTTACCGAATCGCATTGTTTTTGCGATTTTTTATTTGCGAATTCGCAAATTGCGAATTTGCAAATAGCGATTTTTACAATTTGATGCATAACATGCCATCAACACCATGTGATCAATGGCACTGATTGCACAAACCTGTACGTAGGGAGTGCTGGATGAGAGACAGTTGATAGTTGGACCTGAATTATGAGGAACTGGACTTCAGTGTGACCCTGATGCAGGGGTGGACATGGCCTCAGAATCAATGACACTGATTGCACACACCTGGTATTAGGGAGTGCTGGAGCAGAGACAGTTGGCAGTTGGAGATGATTTTGGAGGAACTGGATTTTATTTTGACCCTGCCGCAGAAGTGGACATGGCCTTAGAATCAATGTCACTGATTGCACAAACCTGGTTTTTGGAAGTGCTGGAGGAGAGGCAGTTGGCAGTTGGAGCTCAATTATGAGGAACTAGATTTGACTGTGACCCTTCTGCAGAAGTGGGCATCACCTCAGAAGCAATGTCACAGATTGCACACACCTTGTTGTAATTAGTGCTGAAAGAGAGGCAGTTGGCAGTTGGAGCTTTGCAAGGAGGAACTGGACTACAGTGTGAGTCTGCAGTAGCTGTGGAAATTGCCTTAAAAAATACAGGAGAAGAAGTTCAAGCCAGGAAAAGAAAGTGTACATTTAGTGACCCTGATTTGGAAATTCAAATTGAGGAAGCAATTCACAGGCAGGACCAACTTTTTGGCAAACAATCATTGAAAGTGCCAGAAGCAGCTAAAAGAAAACTATGGCTAGCAATTGAAGCAAAAGCAAACGCTGTCGGGGTTGCACACAGTGACATATCCAATGTTCAAAAGCGATGATATGAATTGCGCAGTTGTGCAAACGAAAGGATTGTCATCAAGATGAAGGCAGCTAACAAGACTCTCAGAGGAACATCCTGGGACAGGCCTAATACCCTCCTAGAGGATATTGTGGAAGGCACCCTTAATCCAGAGCCAGTTGTTTGCGTTGTAAATATTGACACCCTTGAAAAAGCAGACTCATCTAAAGGTAAAAACTCAACATGTGTGTTGCAGAGACCCCTACGTTTGGTGTAGGTTTTAAGAAAATCCTCCTCAATTTACATTTCTAAAAGTTTGTAATTGCAGTAACTAATAGCACTTTTGCTTACTGCACTAATGCATCATGGGAGTTGCAGTCATTTCACATTAATACAATGCATTATGTAGGTTTTATTTGAAAAGTGATTGTTGTAAAGCACTTATAAGTGCAAATCAAAAAATGTACAGACTGTTTGCACTACTCCATTCATAGAACATAACAGACAAGAATGTGAAGTGTATGAATTTCACTGTCAGGTCTTTCAATAAACAGATAAATCAAATGCTGGCAACTCTCCAACTACATTTGCCGGAAGGAGTCTTACAAGCAGAGTGCTCCAACTGCAACAGTCAGACAGTAAGGGTGATGATAATTTATCTGTACAAAACCAATAGGCTGCTCCAACCCAGAAACCCTAAATTCATAGCATAGCAGAGCAGGCATAGTAGGTTGCAATAGTTCCAGAGGCACAGGCCACGACATTCTCAGAATCAAAGGGCTGGAGAAGATGAGAGGCACGGCAGTGTAGTTGAGGTTAAAATCCTGACAGTGCAGCGCCTGAAAGGCAAAGACATATGTGTCATGAAGGCCAAAATTTTACAAAACAGTCACAACATTGGTGGCATGCACAACTGTATTTGGACAATGCCATATCTCATTGAGCAAGGACAGATTGTGACAACTGAGAAAGTTAAGCGTATGGCATTCCAACTTGAGAAAATGGGTACAACATTGGCAACGCATGAATTAGCAAGTGGCCATTGGCATCATAGGGCAAATCTGCAAAGGATTTAGGGGTGCGTATATCCAAAAAGTAGACTGTGACTTAAACTCATACATAGCTTGTACACTAAGTACATGTAAATAAAATGATTTTGCAATGACTATGACTAGTAAATGTTTCTTAAATTTCTTTAGACACACTGCATGCATTACAATGTGTGCATTACCCTTAATCTATGCTGATACAATGAATAATAAAATCATTTCAATAATGCCACAAGATATGTTGTTTGATTCTTACCTCATTTAAAAGTAATGTTGAGTTATCTCTGCCCTTCTTCTTCTCCCCTCTGCTGCGTCAGGTCCACTTAGTCTAGCTTGTGATTGCTGAGGCTGGTTATCAATGTAAGGTAGTACATCCTTCTCCTCGAGTGGTATGCCTCTTCTAGTGGCTAATTTGCGCAACATGGCACATGCTGCAACTACTTTACAACATATCTCAGGACGATATTGCAAAGCACCACCAGTGTTATGCAGAATACAAAATCTAGATTTAAGAACACCAAATGTTCTTTCATTTACGTTGCGGGTTGATATGTGTGCGCGGTTGTAATGCTGTTCTTTCCGTGTGGCAGGATTCAAATAGGGTGTGAGAATGCATGACCTCACAGCGTATGCGTCACCTATGGTATTGGATATAAGATACCCATTAGTACAATGTGACAACAAGGTCCAGATATGTATGGTAAATGAAGGGAATATATTTGCCAAGTAAATAGCCATCTCCAAATTCTCCAGCAAGTAGGCGTGCATGTATGCCACTATGCCTAAAAATGTAAGAATCATGGGCACTTCCAGGGTAACTTGCAACTATGTCAGTAATTATAGTTTTGGAATTGTATATTACCTGAATGTTAAGAGAATGGTAACATTTCCTATTGCGGAAAATGTACTCATTTTCAGATGGAGGGCAAATGGGGACATGCGTGCCATCTACACAGCCAAGCACATGTGGAAAATGTTGTAGAAATCTAACTTTGTTTGTAGCAATTCCTGTGGAGTACTGGGAAATGAAATGTAATCCCTAATCCTTTGCAGCATTGCATTGAGAAAAGCATTAAAGAAACGCGAAAGGGAACTCTGGGAGACACCTCCAGCAGTAGCTATGACACCCTGGAAGGACCCTGACGCAAGGAGGTGTAGAGAACACAAGACCTGTACATGGGTTGGTATGGCTTTTGTGCTGCGTGTCTGCCTTTGCAAGATTGGGTCTAATTCACCAATCAAATCTAAGATTGAGTCACCATTAAGTCTATACTTATCATACATATCTGCTTCTGTCTGCCCTAGTAAGGTGATGCGTTGTCTAAAAATCCTCTCATTTATCATTCTTCTCCTCCTTGCTGCTGCTCTCAGTCTCAGCCTCCGTGCTGCAAAAATAAGTCCTGCCATTGTCAAAGAAGTTTGGAGGCATTCTGGGCTCCCTTAAGTAGTGTTCTAATGATTTTCACCTGTTGTGTTTTTTTTTCCAAAATTACCACCTGGTCTGACTTGTTTAAAATTTAAGAATTCCTATTTGCGATTTTTAAGGAACCGCAAATAGCTTTTTTTCATGCATGCACTTTTTCAGGATAGAATTGCGATTCCTTAAATTTGCGAGATTTTAAGGAATGGCAAAAAAAATTGCGATTCCTTAAATTGCGAAAAAATTGGAAAAACTTCATGCATCCCAAAACTTGAAATTGCATTCACAAACGGCCGAAAATTGCGATTCGCACCATTTGCGAATGCAATTTCAAATGATGCATGTGCCCCTAGATCTTAGAATACCGAGGTCCGGTTGAGAATATTGTACGCATGCGCTTTGGATAATCTTACCCAGGTGAATTTCACTTATGGTTCGTTAATGATTCCTATATCCCCATATGGTAAAGGTCTGCAGTTATAACCCCCTCAAAAACGTCTTTTTCATTGACCTATGTTAAGGGCATTCAGACATCGGCTGACAACCTCAAGCCTGTCATCTGGCGTATCTGCAATTGTCTTTGCTGCTCTTGGTCCAGGGGTAAGGAAGGCTAGTGCTTCAAGAGAAACACACAAGGACCCTCTTTACTTTTTGTAGATTCCACTCATTGCCCTTGCAATACACCTCCTGTAGAATGTATTGTGATTTCTGATGGGCTAAAGATGAAACTCAGAGTAAATCCTGCAATGTCTTTGAGGGTCAAACCGTGGCTGAACTCACTTTCAATACCCAGACAGTTTTGTGAATCCATGTCCATGGCTTTAGTAAATTGCATCAACTAAATGGGGGACACATTTGAATTGAACTGATCAGACCCATTGACAAAAAAAACAAGCATTGGCATAGCCAATAGGTCTCGCCTTTGGGACCTTATAAGTATTTAGTTATGCAGCACAATATCCTTGGTGCAACAACATCAACTGTTGCATGGCTAAACACTTATAAGGTCCTAAAGGCGAGTCCTATTGGCTATGCCAATGCTTGTTCTCACAATTGGTCGGCTTCCTTAGATCGAGTGCAGTACTTAAACAATAAACGTTGCCATGTCCTCCACTTTGACAGCATTTCGCAAAAGGAAATCTTAATAAATAGAAATGCACATTAAAAAGTACTCTCATGTGAGTAAATAAACTAACAGCATGTCTTAGACGTTCTGACCAATAACATAAATGTATTCCCCACTTAAATTTAGTCACATACAGAGCTGTATTTCCTTTACTAGGGTTACGGTGTCCAAGCAGCACTAATCAACCCTCTTTATCCCCAACATAACGGAATTTGTATACAAGAAACCCCATTGACGCATATAAATAGATCGTGCGAAACAACTGGGAAATTAAGGGTGCAAGCATAGATCTTCACCAAAGTAGTAGTTATGGAATAAAAAACACATGACCAAATGCCCTATGGAGTACAGGAGGCCCTTTTAAGTCTTCATCCAACCCCTCCTCCACACCTGAGTACAGCAACATACCTTTTCGCCGAGTACACGAACCCGCCCGGGGAGCGGCGAAGCGAAGACTGATCCGCCTCTATTAATGCAGCAACCACTGCCTTTTCACCACCCCTCCCCACCGTGCGCAAATACATAGTGAATCTGTGTGTACACTGCCGGGAAGGATGGCACATAACAGAGACTAAAACAATGTTCGTGTTGTTTTATCTGAAGCGTGGGTCTCTGAATTTGTTTTACGGCTCTGCTCTGTAAAATGTGCCGTGCTAGAGAGCCTCGTATACTGCGCTTATCCATGAGTACGTCTCCCTAACTACCAGTTCTCAGCCTAAATATCAATTTCAAGCACGCTTCTGATGATTGCGTCAGTGTCAGTATGGTTGAAGTGATACTGCTGAGGGTCCAGAAAGTGTCTAGCACAGGACTCTTATTAGTTAGCTCTTGTATTTGTTCTTTGCATGCTTAATGCAGGTTGAAAAGAAGTGTCCCTAAAGGCAATGTCTCACCATCACTGTTTGTGTGGCTAGGGGAGGGCCATGTAGAATTTTTTATTCATTTTATTTATTTATTTTTATTTTAAAAAGTTTTATATAGAGCTAACTTGACCCGTGGGTATAAGAGCGCTCTACATGTACACAGGAATTGAAGCCTGGGAGACCCTCTTGGTGCCGCTGAGACAAACTAACTTGGGAGAGTGAGTGTCAGAGATGTTGCTGGAATCTATGAGACACTCTCCAGGTGCAGCAGAGACACCCTTACCATGGGAGAGTGTCAGAGAATTGCTGGTAGGGTGACCAACTGGCATTGGTGTAAATTCAGGACAGTGAGTGTAAAAATTCAGGACAAAGGGTCAAAATTCAGAACACAAATTCAGGACAGGGGGTCAAAATTCAGAACACAAATTCAGGACAATTGAATACGTTTTACAGACACATCAGAGGTCGCGCAATAGTATATAAGTAAGCCCAGCCATATCCAAACATATTCAACCATTTGTAAACTTAGCCATCATGAATCCTTCCATCTATCATTTCACTCATCCATCCCTTCATCCATCCTTTCACTCATCCATCCTTTATCCATCCATTCACCCTTTCACCCTATCCATCTGTACACTCATCCATCCACTCATCCATCCACTCTTCTACCCATCCATAAATTCACTCATCCATCCAACCATTTAACCTTTAACCCATCCAGCCATCCTTTCACTTACTCATCCATCCACCCAGTCACTCATCCTTCCACCCATCCACCCTTTCAGTCATCCATCCATCCTCCCATTCACTCTATCCATCTGTACATTCATCCATCCACTCTTCTTCCCATCCATCCATTCAGTCACCCATCCAGCCATCCTTTCACTTACTCATCCATCCACCCAGTCACTAATCCTTCCACCCATCCACCCTTTCAGTCATCCATCCAACCTTTCCCCCTTTCTTTCTCCATCGAGCCTTTCACTTAGCAATCCTTCCTTCCATCCATTCACCCACCCATCCATCTACTCATCCACTCTTGAATCCATCCATTGACCCTATCACTCATCCATTCTTTCTCTCATCCATTTATCCTTTCACTTCTTCACTCATCTATTCATCCTTTTGTCCATCTACCCACCCTTTCACTCATCCGTCCAACTATTCACCCTTGCACTTATCAATTCATCAATCCATCCATCATTTCACTCATCCATCCACCCACTCACTCACTCATCCACCTTTTCACTCATCCATTCTTTCATTCATCCATCCACCCTTTTACCCATCCAGCTACCCTTCCACCCATACATCCAGCTATTTACCTTTTCTCTCTTCCATCCTTCCACTAACTCATCAATCCATCCATCCTCTCTCATTATCCATTAATTAAATCTTTCATTCATCCATTCACCCTTTCACTAATTCATCCAACCATCCACCCATCCCTTCACTTACTCTCTCGCCCACCTTTTCATAATAATTTTGAGCTGAGCCTTTTTGAGAAGAGGCCCGTTAAGAACTTCACCCTCGCTGCAGGAGCCATTAAAGGACTGGGACAGAAGCCACCGAGGGCGGAGACAGGATCCACCACAGGGGAGGACAGGAGCCATCACAGGCGGAGGGGGTGGGGGGGGGGAAGGAGTCATCACTGGGGAGGGGGGCAGTAGCCATCACAGGAGGGGGAACAGGATCCACCAGGGTGGGCACAGGGGTGGGCATGCAGTATTCTAGTATCATCATGGTCTCTTCTAACGTGGGGTAGGGCTCCTCACTCCCTCCTGGATAAGACAATAAGACAGGCTCTCTTTCCAAAATATTAGTTTTGCGATCCCCCACTGTGATGTACAGTACTTAAAGGAGATACTCCACCAGAACTGATTTAACTGATTGTCCTCCATACTTTGTTAATCAGTGTGGGTGCAATTGTGACATTTCTTTATTTTATTACACTATAGACTGTATGTTTGAAGAACCGAGGTTTGCTTATAGTTTAGTGACAGTAATTAAGCTCTGTGAAGAGAACCATGTTCTGCCTCGGTGTAATCAGGGCCGGTTCTAGGATGTTTGGGGCCCTGGGTAGAAAGGGAATGTGTGAAGCCCCGTTAAATTGCATAGACATGGCGCATTCAGGGCTGTTTGCATCTGAATAGATGCCCCTGCTACGAAGCAGCAGCCCCTCCCTCTCAGTCACCTTCAAGCACCTCTTAACAGCTCTTCAAGGGCTGAAGGTGTGAAGGTTGCCATCCCGCTGTGCCTCTCCAATGCTGCTGGGTATCTGAGCTTTGGTACTGCATCAGAGTCAAGAAGGGAGGTGGGTGGAAGCTGTGCCCGGTTAAAATTACGGACAAATGGCGTCCGTTAAAGAATCCTTCATGGACAACGGCAGACGCCCGAAATTACGGACTGTCTGTGAAATTTACGGACGGTTGGTCACCCTAATTGCTGGACTCCATGAGACCCCTAAGTGTGTAACAAAGACCCTTTCAGAAGGAGAGAGTGTCAGTCCAGTTTAAGGTGCAGCACAGACACCCCCCACCATGGGAGAGTGTTAAAGGTACTGCTGGGGTCTAAGAGGCTGCCCCCCTCAGGGTGCAACAGAGACACCCCTCGCCATCAGAGAGTCTCAGGGGTACTGTCGGAACGCATGATACCCTTTCCAGGTGCAGCAGAGACAATCCTCACCATGGGAGAGTGTTAAAGGTACTGCTCAGGTCTACGAGGCTGCCCCCCTCTCTCCATCAGTGTGCAACAGAGACACCCCTCGCCATTGGAGAGTGTCAGAGATAGTGCTGAAGTCTACGAGCCCCCCTCCTGCCCCCTTCCAGGGTGCAACAGAGACACCCCTCACCTTCGGAGAGTCTCAGGGATACTGTTGGATCGCATGAGACCCTTTCTAGGTGCAGCAGAGACACCCTTCGCCATGGGCGAGTCAGGGGTATTACCGGAACGCATAAGACCCTCTCCAGGTGCTGCCAAGATGCGCATCCCCCATGCAATACTCCTACTCCGAGAGAAGAGGCCGCCCTGCATCCTGAGGGACATTTCAGACATGTCGTGAGCAGTCCTCTCTGTGGCCCCCATTTGCCTTGCGGAACCCCGGGCGCGCGCTGGCTCAGTTCAGGCTCCAGTAATGTTTACGCAGCTCGGCCATTAATTCCTGCTCCGTTTGGGTTCGTTGATGGGGATATGTGAGAAGCCACTCCAGGGGTCCTGGGGATTCAATTCAGGAGTGAGCGAGAAAGAAACGGGGGAAATGAAGGAAAGGGAACTGGGGGAGGAGGGGGCAAATTAAAGAGAACAAGAAACAAAAATGGAAGAACAGAACTAGGGAGTAATGAAAGCATGATAGATGTATGGAAGCAAGGTAGGGCTAGGTGAGGGGGGCCTTGAGCACACATTTAGCAGGAGAGGTTTCTTGCACCTCTGTGTAAATATTTCGAGTCTGCAGTGTACAAGGGATCAGTTTCCCTCCTGCTGTGTGCGACTTTAGAGGGCACCAGAAGGCTTTGCTTTTTTAAATCTCCCCGATCACTGAGGTTCCTGTATAGCGCACCCTTCCGACTGAATGGCATCTAGGCGCTTAGGTAACATTAGAGGTCCGGTGAAAACTGAAGGGCCGAAAGCACCAAAGACTTATTCACTCAGAAGTGAGGGACTCTGCCAGCACAACTTTAAAACCTTTGCAGAAATGTAGATTGTTTACCATGCTGCTGCGGAGTGTTAGGTGCTGTGCTCCCTGGGCTGCGGTTGGCGATAGGTGCGGGGCTGGTGAAGGGCTGCTGGGACTCACTGCGCCACTCTCGATCCTATGATGAGGAGTCCTACTGCAGTAGAGACTTCAGTAGAGAGGGGCGGGGGGAGTGAGCGCGGCAGCGCGGTGAACTAGCTATTTAGAACAAGTGCTAAAAATGCGCTTGTGCCTCACGCTGAAAGCAAATGCGTAAACAAACAAACGAAAATGTAAAAAAACAAGTTTGGCAGGAGAGGAGGGGGAGGCAGGGGGAGGGGAGAGAGGAGACGGTCTGCGCCTGTTTTGCTTGCGGGAGTGAGCAGGAACTATCTGTTAATTACAAACAGATGGTTTAAAAGCTCACTCCCGCAAGGGAATCGCCAAACATGCACGCATTGCCATTCAAATTAATGCAATGCGTGCACTTTTTGCCTGAAAACCTGAGTTGATTTCTAAAGGTCTCCTCCTATGATGGAAACTTGACATAATCCCGCGGTCTGCAAACAGGGCATATCAAGCCCTCTGAATACAATAATCCATACTGAACTTGCAGCTAATTCTTGTTTTTATCACAGTCTGCAGAATGGCTTGATCCGTCATTTCCACATGAGGCAAACATCAGAGTACAATTCCTTGACAAGCATTTGCAATTCAATAAGTCTCGCATTTGTTGGACTTGGAGCTGTTGCGTTTTAAGTGCCAATGTTTTTTATTTATGTTTTTTTGTTTGCAATTAAGTGATTATTTTTTTTGAAAACCACACATTATACCATATTATAAGTTTTTATAGCAACTGTACAGTAAAACTATGGCCATGTTAACGTAAAGGGGTGTGAATGGAAGGATGAAAATACAAAAAAAATATTTTTAAATACAGGATAGAATGTAATAGCAGGTGACGGGGATAATACACACAGAATGTAAAACTGACGAACTTCAGGAAAGCTGATACACTTTCCCAGGTGCTGCCGGCCACACTTCACTTCAGGACAGTAAACATTCCAGGGACCTCCGGAGATAGGCTCATCACGCAGGCAGCATTTTTAAGCCAATTGCTGCAGACACTTCCGGCTGGCGGAAGCACAGCAACCTTGAGTGGGTATAAAGGCAGGGCATGTTCCGCCACCAATGCCATGCACACCACAGCGGACTAGGTGGGTATTCTTCAGTGGCCGGGCAGACCAAGAGTTACCCTGATAAAGACACCTTTTGGACACACAGGTTTTACACGGAGGATCACTGAAATAATATCGAGTGACAAAATATCGACCTTCAAGAATATCGTTGACAAAATATCGACTGTCAAAATATCGACTTTCTATGTACAAACAGGTAAGTACAAAAATATCGAGTTTTAAATATCGTTTACAAAAATATAGTTGTAAAAAATATCGACTTTAATAAAAACAATGTTTAATTACATTAATATAAAAAATTAATTACTAAAATATACTTAACAATACTTAAAATAACTTTTAATAATTAAATAATTAATTAAAGTAAAAAAACAATATTTTTTTATTCATATTTCTTAAAACATATATATATATATAGTAACAAAATTTAATTAAATAATAGCCTATATCATTAACGTACAAATACAAAAGAGTAAAAATTACTATTCCCACTCCAGTGGGTGCAACAGTAGGGAAAGTGTTGGATAGCGTAGGGGTTAAAATTACTATTCCCACTCCAAAGAGTGCAACAGTGGATATATGACGTTACAACGCAACTTTTACAACGCACTACCATTACAACGAAATTTTTACAACGCAAAAACTATTACAACGCATGTTTTTACAACGCAGATACCTTTACAACGCATACCATTACAACGTAAGTATTGGTAAGTATATAATAATTTTTTTTAATTTAAATTATTTAAAATTAATTTAATATAATTTAATTTAATTTAATTTAATTTCATTAAATTAATTTAATGTAAATTTAATTTTACTTTATTTTTACACTGTACCCCTGTACCCCAAAAACCCAAAACTGACCCTGAACCCTAAAAAAAAACCTTTACCCAAAAACCCAAAACTGACCCTGAACCCTAAAAATACCCCTTTACCCAAAAACTAAAAACTGACCCTGAGCCCTAAAAATACCCCTTTACCCAAAAACTAAAAACTGACCCTGAACCCTAAAAATACCCCTTTACCCAAAAACTAAAAACTGACCCTGAACCCTAAAAATACCCCTTTACCCAAAAACTAAAAACTGACCCTGTACCCTAAAAATACCCCTTTACCCAAAAACCAAAAACTGACCCTGAACCCTAAAAATACCCCTTTACCCAAAAACTAAAAACTGACCCTGAACCCTAAAAATACCCCTTTACCCAAAAACTAAAAACTGACCCTGAACCCTAAAAATACCCCTTTAACCAAAAATTACAAAAATTGACATTAAAAAAATTATTATATACTTACCAATACTTACGTTGTAATGGTATGCGTTGTAAAGGTATCTGCGTTGTAAAAACATGCGTTGTAAAAACATGCGTTGTAAAAACATGCGTTGTAATAGTTTTTGCATTGTAAAAGTTTCGTTGTAATGGTAGTGCGTTGTAAAAGTTGCGTTGTAAAGGATGTTTCCCGCAACAGTAGGGAAAGCGTTGGATAGCGTAGGGGTTAAAATTACTATTCCCACTCCAGTGGGTGCAACAGTAGGGAAAGCGTTGGATAGAGTAAGGGTTAAAATTACTATTCCCACTCCAGTGGGTGCAACATTAGAGAAAGTAAATACTTCATATATTAATAAATAAATTACAAAATAATATCAATATAAATTTATTTAAAAATGATTAACTATTTAATATAACATAATAATTAATATATTAAAATTACTAATTAACTATAAATATTTCAATTAGTTACCTATTAATACTAATTTATAACTAATTACCAATTATTTATTTGATAATTAAAGATTAATTTACAATTATTTTATATTAAATACAATTAAATAAATGTTATTATTTCATTAATTATTAATAAATTACTTCCCACTCTATTCCCCTATAAACCCACAACCCGCTACAGGAAATAAATAATTTTATTTAAGATAATTAGCAATTAATCAATTAAATTAAATTAATTACCAATTAAAATGTAATTAATTAACAAATATTTTTTAATTAACAATTAATTAAATTTTACTACCAATTATTACATTTACATATTTAATTAATTATAATTAAATTACTTCCCACCCTATTCCCCTATGAACCCACAACCCGCTTCAGGAAATAAATTATTTAAATTTACATAATTAGCAATTAATCAATTAAATTAAATTAATTACCAATTACATTTTAAATAATTAACAAATATTATTTTATTACCAAATAATTAAATATTACTACCAATTAATAAATTTACATATTTAATTAATTATAATTAAATTACTTCCCACCCTATTCCCCTATAAACCCACAACCCGCTACAGGAAATAAATTATTTAAATTTACATAATTAGCAATTAATCAATTAAATTAATTACCAATTACATTTTAAATAATTAACAAATATTATTTAATTACCAATTAATTAAATATTACTACCAATTAATAAATTTACATATTTAATTAATTATAATAAAATTACTTCCCACCCTATTCCCCTATAAACCCACAACCCGCTACAGAATAAAATTACACAATAATTAAAAAAAATCATTAATTAAAAATAATTATAACATAAAATGACACTTTTCACACATATTATAACATGAAAAAACACTATAAATAATTAAATATTATTTAAAAAACGATATTTTTTACTATCTAGATTATATACTTGGATATTTTCACTTTCTATATTATTTACAGTCGATATTACTTCACTTACCTTAAAAACGATATTTTGGCTGTCTATATTCTGTCCTGTCGATATTTTGTCCAAACGATATTTCAAACTCGATATTCTGTCCAAACGATATTTTGGAGTCGATATTATGTCTGTGCACTTTACACGGAACCTGTTTGTGTATTTTGAGCAACTTAATCTTAACTGATAATCAGGTAATTGACTGTGGAAGGGGAAACAATAGTTTATCCAGTTGCAGGCTTTTTGTTCTCCATGTGGTGCACCAGAAGGTTTTTTTTTAAAACCTTGAAAATGCTGTATTGATTCCGCCACAATGAACTAATAGTCCTATTATAGCATGCTGGTTTAATCATTTGTAGTCTTTTTTTATATTTTCCAAATTGGAGTTTTATTGTACTCTTTCCTTTTTATTCTGTTTGTTTTAGATATTAGATAATTTATATATTTATTAATGTACTACGCACTTTCTGGAATTAACTTTGTGTCCTTCGCCTAAATGCATCACACCGCTAACTTTGATGCTCTGAATGAATAATATTTGTTTAATTATTAATGTGATTCGTAATCGTTAGTGAATTCTTGATGTATTTTAAACTGTGTGATTACTGTGTATTGCACTTTTTAGTTCATTTTGACCGAAATAAAGTCTATATGAACTGAACTTGAAACGCATAAGACGTCTGTGCAACCCGCAGATCACACTTAGATCTCAGCAGCTAACACTTAACTCAGTGAGCTATCTTGCCAGACTGATAACTTGGACCACTGCCTCCAAGTAAGAACGTGTCCTAAAGGATCAAAGTGGAGAATTAGGGTTTTGTGGATACGAGACTGCATGTCCTGCTCAAAGGGCGGCCTAAAGTCTTTCACAAGTTTGCTACTTAAATGGCATTCATTGGCGACTTTAGCTTTAACAGCCATGGCAAATTGGGAGACCCACTAGATATCAGCGGAAGTGCTGCTGTAGGATTTGGTTAAATGTCTAAAGAGGCATATGATGCTAGCAGAATGACTCAGCTGATCAGAGAACTCCCACCAGTGTCAATCAACACTAAAAGTCCCCAGAAACAATGAAATAAACATTGACCACACTTGATCGCTGAGTGCACCTCTTTGGAAATATGCAGGCGGTCTAGTACATGGATTTATACAAAATATGGTTACATATAATCCCAATTAATGAATGAACGAGAACTAAAGGAATATGACTAAGACAAAAGTACTGTACAGAGAACCACACCCTCTGTCCTCACAAGAGGACAGATGCAGTAGAACTACATTACGAATTTATTGCAGAGTTTAGTTCACTGTTGGGTCTTAAAGCCACAGACAAAACAAGATGCCCAGTAGGTGACCCTAACATGACCCTCCCCCCTCATTATTTTAATGACAACCTTCATGACAGGCTGCATATTTCTGCATACTGCTTTCAGCTTGAAATGGTTATTAGCAGCTCATTAATAGTAATACATTTTTATGCGGCAGGACAGATGGAATCAATATAACACCGTCATTGACATTAAGTGGTGGAATAAACTATGAAAACATGACCTGGGAGGAAGTTAAATTAATAAACCAATGTGCCCTGCTAACCTGCATGCAAACAGTTTAAACACACCTGCAGAATAGACTGCAGACATTTTAAGACAGATTCAAATCCTAGTATAATAGAAGTTCTACGACTCACATGTGGTATATTAATTTAGACATCCAAATCTTGGCCTTTGCAGCGGTATGAAATGCAGTCTCAGAAAGAAAAGTATATATATTCAAGAGGCACAGCATCTTTAATGCCAAGGGCAACAAGGAGTCACTGAAGGAAAACAGTTTTAGCCAAATATTGTAAGAGGAGAAATTACCTTAGTAGTGAAACCTTTACAGTAACCAGCCCTGCCTGTATGTTTACATTAAGAAGGTTCTATTCACATTATTTCTATTTTAATCACGTCATTTGAACATTAAGCCAGGTTTGTCTCTCTTGAACGTTGTGTACACATGATACAATTTATTTCCCTATCCACATTTGTAGTGATGCTGTTTAGAGTTTGTTTTGGGGCAGTTTCCAATATGGGAACCCCTGCTCTTCCCGGGTAGATGCGTCCCTGCCTTGCTTTATTTATTTGTCTTACATCCTGTTTGAAAGCAGATCAGTTGGAGCAGGCACGGGATGCGGGGAAAGATGACCAATTGGCCTGCAGCTTGATTATGTGTCATTATCTGTTGACACACAGCACCAAAATTACTGGGAGGGCTGCACTCCCCCAGGTCAATTACATGTAGGTGCTTGAAAAGTGTCGGGGGACCTTCTAACCTAATGGCCGTGCCCTGGCTGCAGAGGGTTCAGCAGCACTGTCATCCTTGCAAAATATGAACAGTAAACAGCACCACGACGGGGAACATTTTATGGATATGACCACCCTGGGAAAACTTGTGCATGATATTGCAGTGCCTTTGCACAGTGTTGTGAGCTTATTGCAAGGATACTACAGTTCTGTTTTGAGAATGACTCAACAACTGTGTTGAAGGTTTTCTATCATGTACCTTTGGACAAAAACAGATTGCAGAACTTCTCGAGGCACGATATCAAGTTGAAATGAACAGTGCATCAAAATGGCGAGGCAAGTAACGTGACAGGAGTTTTAGATAACAGCGGCATGTATGTTTGAGGATACAAGCAAACTAATTTATTTCACGAATTGTGCACCTCACCGTAGAAAAGTGAGTTGCATTGTCTTAGGCTAATCCAACAGGAAGATGGACATGCTGCAACTTTCTCTGCACATTAACCATAAAGGTGTGACATGATATGAAAGCGGAAACATGAAGCCCCTCTAGATAAAAGTTATGCACGTGACGGCCTGTGCTGCAAGAACCCTGGTGATCCAATTAACAGTGCAGGGTACTAGGAAGAGGCAGAAAATAAAGGAAGTCCTCAAAGGAACACATAAACACTTACAGCATAAGGAAATTGTAGTTGGTTGGTGTTCCGAAGCCAAAAACAGAAGTAATGTATCAGGAGCACCACCAATGAGTAGCCAGCAAAGAACAGCAACGCAGGAGTCAACCTATGGTAAGCAGAAGGCAGGATTACACTCCATAGTGTGATTACAGCAGGTCTTATAGAGAGTGGATGCGCACTGATGCTCAACATAAAAATGGGACTGCTGACCTCAACCGAGTTGCTCATCAACATGTACTACGCGCACTGCACTTGTACTCCCATTAACACTTCTTTTCAACCACACCTGTCATCTTATGTGGCACAGAGGCCATCTGCTTTGTATGCACTCATTTGGCACAAAGTCTCCGTATACGCCACATACAACAGCACTTCTTTCTATAGTCATGCAAGTCCATGTGTGTTTTTTCCTGATTCCTGATAGGTAAACATTGCTTCAAGAAACCAGTGGTAGCAATGAACTCTATAAACGTAATGAGAGTGGCAATGAGGACGGTTTTGATTTGCATGACCACAGGTGTTTATGAAAAGCAGTGAACTTACCTTACATTAAAGCCAATATTTAAGCTTTTTATTTGGGTAGATTGTTTCTGAGAAATGCACAACATATTGTTGATCATAACCCAGTATGTATGTTGTGCATCCCACACAGCAAATCTACTCAGACAGATTTCTTGGCTTAGTTTGTAGGTTGTTGAGGCAACAATGGATATCTGCATCACACATTAGAAAAGGTAAATCTCAAAGTCGCATGACCAAAAATGTGGTACACAGAGCTAGTCAGAGGCTGTATTCAGTAGAAAACACTGGTGTCAGTAAAGAGTTTCAAGAAAAGTAGTCAAAATATAAAGGTCTAAGGGGCTGATTTAGGGTTTGACCAATGAGTACACGGTCAAACATTTGACAAATATTCTTCCCACCATATTACAAGTGAATTATTTTTTGTGGTACTTGTAATACACTGATGGGATATTCACCACTTTTATTAAAGAGCAGCTGTTTCCCGAACTCTAAATCAGGCCCTAGGTTTCCAACCACAAATTGACCAATTGATGTAAAAAAAACGTAAGTGTTCGCACTTTTTAACAATTGTGCAAGAACTAGACTTAATGTGTATGGCCCAGAGAGCTTTATGAGGATTGTTGTAGAAAAATGTATATTTAATATTTCATGATTAGATTTACAAAAAAGGAATTCTCACTAAGATCCAAGACATTATAAAGGCCTCCCCAGATAACCACTGCACTCTCTTTTGTCAAATGCCAGTGAAACAGATACAGAAAAGGATAGTGACAGCCTTTTTCTCTGAGCTTTACAATCTTATATATAAATCACCCTGATAAATTCTGCTCTGCTGGTGGAGTTTGCAGAGGTTTGCCCACTCCACATTACGCTTGTAACACATAGTTCTGGCATAACTCTGACTACCACCACATGACAGAATTTTTCCTCATTTGCGGATCACCAACGTTAACTTGGTGATTGAGATTGAGAATTGGCATCCAATTGCAACATTTTTAGGTGCCAGAATGGCACCCGTGAGATTTTCCAAATGCGGGCAGACACAACCATTCTCAGTGAGAAGGATGGCACCTGAGTTGAAAATCTGCATGAGCAGCAGCACCCTCATTTGAACCTCTTGGTGCCGTTTGCGCTGATTTTGCAGCGCGGAACAAGCTCCTGGTGCTAAGAATCAGCACCAGCATGCAACATACCGATTTTCACCTGCAGAACTTTGTGATATCTTGAGTAGTTTTTATGTAACTCCACGGAATTCCGCAGAGTGAAACTTCATGAGTTACATCCACCCCTTATTTAGAGGTGGACAATAATGGGGCATCTTTAGAAAATGGATGGATGCTTTCCTTGCCTTCCTTCCATTTTCAGAGCACGACAATAGGTAAGATAAAGGTCAAAACATGGAAAGATACAGAAAGCAAGTAGTACATACAGGTACAAGAAACTAAGGGCCCGATGTAGGTAATCCTCATTTACCGACTCTAAAATACCGAATGTTACCGATTCGGTATTCTAGATTCGTTAAATGAGATGTAGCTAAAAATTCTGTATTTTTTACCCGATCGGTAAATTTACCGAATCTGTAAAATACCGAATCGGTATTTATACCGACTCGGTATTTTTGATATGTAGGTGGGACTCTTCTGAGTCCCACAACCCTTACCGATTCTGTATTTTACCATCAAATATATTTGATGGTAAAATACCGATTCAGGTGTGCATGCACATGTGTGCATGCACACCTGTGCCATATGACAGGCAGACCTGCCCTTAGGGCAAGTATGCCTGCCACATGGCCCCGAATCTTTTTTGGGGGTGCTAGAGGGTGTCAAAGTGACACCCCCTGCACCCTTGTCAAAATCTGTAGTTACCGATTCGGTAAATACCGACCGGTAATGCCCCATTCATTCCTATGGGCTTCAAAGCCCATAGGAATTAATGGGCCATTACCGGTCGGTATTTACCGAATCGGTAAATACAGATATTTACCGATTCGGTAGAAGGAACATCTGGATGTTCTTACATCTCAACCCCTTAGATTTACCGATTTTTAATTACCGAATCGGTATGATTCGGTACTTATAAATCAGTAAATCTATTTTACCTACATCGGGCCCTATGTGCCACAAAAACCGGGACACAGTCCACAGCCAAACTCATGGTTTTTGAAGGCCACAGAGAACAAGCTGCACTGATACAACAATTCCAACAGCAAGGGACAACATCTGATCTATAAAGTGACTGACATCTATATGAAACATAAAAATATTGATTTCCAACCAGAACTTGCACACTCCATATCTTCTATTACTATAGACCCCGGTTGTGGTACTCCGGCATGTCTCAGAATGGTTGTTGCATGGCGGTGCTACGTCACTCTCTATGTTTCACAGTAAGATAAGTACCAGTGCCATGGAAATGAAAACACACACTTTTTGGTAAAATGGTCTCCCAGGTGTGGGAGCACAGTTGTTCTGTTGTCTGTTTTGTTTTACTGTATTAATTTCCTCATCACCACACTCGCTATTGTCATGACTATGTTAAGCATGGTCAGTCTCTTCGGAAGGAGGGCATACACATCCATGCACTTTGCATGGGTCGATCCCCTTTGGAAGCCCATACATAACATCTCATCGGTCCTATGCTTCACATACTCTGCCTTAATGCCAGAGGTCTAAATACCCCAGTGAAAAGAATAGCACTCCTCTCTATGCTCAGGGAGGCCCACTGTGATGTCTGTCTGTTACAAGAGACTGGCATTTACTGTGCTCAGGCTGGTTTGATCGCCAGTTCTTCTCTTCTGGCCCTCATAAATGTGCTGGAGTTGCGATCCTTCTAGCCACACACTTTCTGGGTTTGGTGCTTCAAACACAAGCAGAAATAACAGGCAGGATGCTCTCTCTGCGGATCTCCTTACACCCCATTACACTCACAATAGCCACAGTATACGCCCCCAACGATCAGCAAGAGCCCTTCCATTTGGATGCCATGAGTGGTGACTTAGTCGGACTCCAATGCACTGATGGGGGGACTTCAATTTATGGTTTAAATAGTTTTTATTGAATGTGCCGCAATCGTTCACATTACATCCACCTACAACCACTGGCCGGTGGGGAGCATCTTATTCAAATTCAAGTTCAAACTTTATTATAGAGAAAGAGAATGAAATGAAGAAGAGGGGAAGAAATGTGAAGAAGAGACAGAGTGAAACACAAGAGAGATAGGACAGGTATCCACACACATCGTACGGTAAGACTCAGTAGGGATCTAGGGCTGATTGTCCTTCGGAGGGAGCGGCGGGTCTGTTAGGGGGTGTAGTGAATCGCAGGACTCTGAGACTCTTAAGGAATCGCTATTTACCACCAACTCCAAGCACTTTTTTGCTTTTTGAAATGTGCCATGTGGCACACATCCATGCCCTTAGGGAAAGGGTACTCACAAACTTTCTCTCGGGGGCCAAATTTACAGTGTGGTTTTTGTCCGAGGGCCGCACCAATGGGGCAGGGTCAGTGGGGGAGGGGGCGGGGCTAGAGCAAAAAAAAAATGTGACCATGAGGTTGAACACAGGTCCCTGCAGCAGACGCCTTCATCCACTGAGCTACAAGACCCGACATACACACCTCTCTCTCTCTCCCTCTCCCTCCCTCTATCTCTCTCTCTCTGCCTCCCTCCCTCCATCCCTCTATCTCCCTCTCTACCTCCACGGTCTCCATCTGTCTCACTCACTCTGACTGTATCACTCCCTCTCCCTCTCTCCTTCCCTCTACCTCCCTCTACCTCCCTCTCCCTCCCTCCCTCTCCCTTCCTCTCCCTTCCCTCCTTCACCCTCACTCCCCTTCTCCCATTCCCTCTTCCTCCCTCACTCCCCTTCCCTCACCCTCACTCCCTCCCCTCTCTCCCTCCCTCACTCCCCTTCCCTCCCTCACTCCCCTTCCCTCCTTACCTCCCTCCCCTTCCCTCCCTCTCCTTCCCTCACTCCCTTCCCTTCCCTCACTTCCTCCCCTTCCCTCACTCCCTTCCCTCACTCCCTTCCCTCACTCCCCTTCCCTCACTCCCCTTCCCTCCCTCCCCTTCCCTCACTCCCCTTCCCTCACTCCCCTTCCTCACCCCCTCCCCTCACTCCCTCCCCTCACTCCCTTCCCTCACTCCCCTTCCCTCACTCCCTTCCCTTCCCTCACTCCCTCCCCTTCCCTCACTCCCTTCCCTCACTCCCTTCCCTCCCTCCCTTTCCCTCCCTTCCCTTCCCTCCCTCCCCTTCCTCACCCCCTCCCTCCCTCCCCTCCCTCCCTCCCCTCACTCCCTCCCTCACTCCCCTTCCCTCACTCCTTCCCTCACTCCCTCCCCTTCCCTCAATCCCTCCCCTCCCCTTCACTCACTCCCTCCCCTTCCCTCACTCACTCCCATTCCCTTACTCCCTTCCCTTCTCTCACTCCCTCCCCTTCCCTCACTCCCTTCCCTCACTCCCTTCCCTCCCTCCCCTTCTCTCCCTCCTCTTCCCTCCCTCCCCATCCCTCACTCCCCTTCCTCACCCCCTACTCTCACTCCCTTCCCTCACTCCCTTCCCTCACTCCCCTTCCCTCACTCCCTTCCCTTCCCTCACTCTCTCCCCTTCCCTCACTCCCCTTCCCTCCCTCCCCCTCCCTCACTCCCCTTCCTCACTCCCTCCCCTCACTCCCTTCCCTCACTCCCTTCCCTCACTCCCTTCCCTCACTCCCTTCCCTCCCTCACTCCCCTTCCCTCACTCCTTCCCTCACTCCCTCCCTCCCCTCACTCCCTCCCCTTCCCTCACTCCCTTCCCTTCCCTCACTCCCCCTCCCTCACTCCCCTTCCTCACCCCCTCCCCTCACTCCCTCCCCTCACTCCCTTCCCTCACCCCCTTCCCTCACTCCCCTTCCCTCACTCCCTTCCCTCACTCCCCTTCCCTCCCTTCCCTTCCTTCCCTCCCCTTCCCTCACTCCCCTTCCCTCACTCCCCTTCCTCACCCCCTCCCCTCACTCCCTCCCCTCACTCCCTTCCCTCACTCCCTTCGCTCACTCCCTTCCCTAACTCACTCTCCTTCCCTCACTCCCTCCCTCCCTCACTCCCTCCCCTTCCCTCACCCCCTCCCTCACCCCTCCCTCACTCCCTCCCATTCCCTCAGTCCCTTCCCTCACTCCCTTCCCTCACTCCCTTCCCTCACTCCCCTTCCCTCACTCCCCTTCCCTCACTCCCCTTCCCTCACTCCCCTTCCCTCACTCCCTCCCCTTCCCTCACTGCCTTCCCTCACTCCCCTTCCCTCACTCCCTCCCCTTCCCTCACTCCCCTTCCCTCCCTCCCTCCCCTTTCCTCACTTCCCTTCCCTCACTCCCCTTCCCTTACTCCCTCACTCCCCTTCCCTCACTCCCTTCCCTCACTCCATCTCCCTCACTCGTCTCCCTCACTCCGTCTCCCTCCCTCTGTCTCCCTCTGTCACCCTCCTCCCTTTCTCTGTCTCCCTGTCCCTCCCTCTCCCTCTGTCTCTGTCTTCCCTCCCTTTCCCTCCCTCCCTCTGTCTCTGTCCCTCTACCTCCCTCTGTCACCCTGTCCCTCACTCCTTCAATCACTCCCTCCCCTCCCCTCACTCCCTCCCCTCCCCTTCCCTCACTCCCTTCCCTTCCCTCACTCCCCCTCCCTCACTCCCCTTCCTCACCCCTTCCCCTCACTCCCTCCCCTCACTCCCTTCCCTCACTCCCCTTCCCTCACTCCCTTCCCTCACTCCCCTTCCCTCCCTTCCCTTCCTTCTCTCTCCTTCCCTCACTCCCTTCGCTCACTCTCTTCCCTCCCTCACTCTCCTTCCCTCACTCCCTCCCTCACTCCCTCCCCTTCCCTCACCCCCTCCCTCACCCCTCCCTCACTCCCTCCCCTTCCCTCCTTCCCTCAGTCCTTCAATCTGTAAAATTCGGTTTTTAGGAATCAATATTTCCAAGTTACCTACATCTAGCCCTTAGAACCTTAATAATGTTATCTCTTTTTGGTAAGAGTATGCAAAGCAAACCATGCATTTTTTGCAGGCCTAACACAAGGTTCACTCAGTTACAAAACTTCAATATGAAAGAGGAAAGTGTACAGCAGATGGGTTAACATCGCTGGCTTGCACCGCTCAACATTTCTTTGCACAGAGTATATTCATCCAAATTTCTATTTACTGAAATGTTATGAATTTGTCTTGGGACTGTACCATCTGTACATTACAAACAGTTACAATTCGCATAATTTTAGAAGGACTTGCTAGTGAAATTAATTGGGCACACATTAACGAATAACAGCGCTGTGCAAGATTCCCACAGGCTTCAATCTGTGGCCTGTGTGAACATTGGTGGTGTCAACAGGAAAGAAAGCGATCTGAATTGGTGCACAGTAGTTAATGAAAAATTAAGACTTTAGATGAATTAACCCAGAGATAGAGTGATCGACCTCCTTCCCAACACCATTACCCACCCTTTGTGAACCGCTCACGAGATATTAATGCCAATATATAATTTAACTATAGTGATGTGTGCTGCAATTGAGTGCAATTATTTACTGTACTTCTCTCATCTTTGGTTGTCTGTGTGAATGAAAAACAAATGTTGTCGAGAAAAAAACTATGTATGGATTTGTGTGCCTGTTTATGAATATCCGCGAATTCATTTCGTTTAATTTCACCTTTAATCAATTTCAACAATACAAAGCAGCAGTGAAACCAGATATGGGTTTGCCTAAGGATATGTGCTCAAATAGCCTACTTATTTATCCAGTGTATATCTGCAGATGTCTGATCTATCCTAAAGACAACACTTTGGTCGTCGATGTGCCGAGCTCTTGGGTGGGCTGTTGTAATGCATTTAACAACTGCCGTGTAAAGGAGCAAAATATTTTCTTTGTGCCAGAACCATTTAACTGTTTTTCTTGTAGGCCTGACACTCGTGGCCTTATAAATCAATCCGTTGAATCTATTCACTTTCACTTGTTGCCAGTAGGCCAGCACAAACCTTGTCTGCCCTCCAGGGGGTGCCTAATTCCTACATGACTTTCGCAGACACAAACTGCTTTTACTATCGCCCCGTCTGACAACTTTATTTAGGTGGAAGAAAACAGGCGTTCAAGGAGTTTAGCTATTTACCAACCAAAGCATCAAACTGCATTCGATGTAAGGAAAATAAAAAATACAAAAAACTCTAAACTCCCATACTTTAGCATTAACAGGAGGTTCTAAATTTGCCTCATATAACCGCAGACACTCTCCTGTAGGGGCGTATGGTAGTTTTGTGGCTTTGACTCAATCTAAAGAAAGTGAGGTGACTCACAAGCAGCGATTAAAGTGACTTAAAATGTATGGGAACTATGGTCTTAAGTACAGTGGGGAGGGCAGTGAGAGTTGGGGCGCACTCACAATCATAGTAAAAAAAACACATTCTGTAAATGTATTGATTTGGCAGGAAAGCTCAGTTGCTTAATGAATCAATCACTTCAGGTACCCTTTTGTGTAAAAGGAGTAGCCCTGATTTGAAAACTGTTGCGTGCTGGGAAATAGTGGCATACGTAATTGTAGTGCTATGAGATCTAGCCAGTGACTGAAAGCTGTGTGAGGATGTTTTTTAAATATACATTAAACATGATATAAGGTAGGCTGTGGCAAAATGTGCAAAAAGATCCAGTGTTTATATGAGAGTGTTTTCGCTGTTACATCTTTAGTAACATTAAATTGAACGGTATCTATGCAAATCTTTTTATAGGAAACAAGGGGCATTCCAGAAGTGGTGTCTCTCACAAAGAATAACTCTTTCTCATCATGTAGCTTCAAATAATTCTATCAGTTAATGCCCATACCTACCACAAACGGCCTTAAATTGACTAATTCAACAGTAGTGTCCACTTATATTTCTTTCTGGTAGCTGCTGGGCCCCAAGAGGGAAGGTGTGTTTCTTCTTTTGCTGTCTGCCCCTTCTCAGGCTTCACAGTGGAGGAAACCCATTCTTCTTTTTCAACCAGAAGCAACTTAAGCTCGGCATTGATATATAGTTATTTTTTAAAGTATGGGGGAGGGGGCGTGGCCAACCGCTGAGGGAGATGACAGCACTGTAGCCGAGCTCCGTTGCGCCACTTCCGTAACATCCGTTTAACCAAAGTGTGCCCCGGCCGCCAACCCCTGATTTTATGCCCAGCAGCTCCGTACCTCTGGTGCCATGTCTTGGTCGAGTCTCAACGACATCGGAGGCTCTGGCGTGGAGAGGCGGGCTGCTCTTCGCTGCTAGGGCTCCGGCTGCTGGACGCGCGCTCTCCTGTTGTCTGGGCCGGCACGTAACTCGACGCTGAGGTCATGGCGTGGCGTATAGGCCGTACAATGCAAATCAGGAGCTGAGCCCTGAACGGATAAGGTTCAACACCGGAGCTGTGCCTGCGCCTACCGCCACATTTTGAAGTGATGGAGGCCCGATCTTCAGTACTACCAACACCTTTGGGCCCGGAATCGGCCGCCACAGGCATATACTGGCCATCAAACCTCCGATCAGGGGCACTCATTGAGATGCCTTCATAGTAAGCGGATTACCTACGTGCCCAGTGGCGAGTCTGCTCTGGCCCCCATCAACTGATGCCCGCTGCTGCATGAGTTGGAAGTGCGAGATCGCACGTTTCCATTGGACTTGAGCTTTGGGCCCCTTTGTTAATTGGAGGGGGGACGGTCATCGGACACAGTGGTGCCCTACCTAAGGTTCGGGGTTGACTACACAAAAACGTTCACTTACAGATCAATCCCCCTCCCTCATCTCTGCACCAGTGGGGCCGCCCGAGTCTTGATATCACTCAGTGGTGGGGTAGCACTCGACCGGTGGAAACCGACAGGCCGGTGCGGGACTGATACACGCTGCAGGCTGCGGTGAGTAGCCGGTAGGGGTCAGTCTACTGCCCTCCTCTCCTGTTTTATCTCCAGGTGACCTGCACCACCAGAATGGTGACCGGACATAGCAGTCGAAGGAATGTTCGGGCCAAGCTTGAAAAATTTGCGTGGCACAAGAACCAAGAAGGGGAACAATCACACCCGGCGCCTATGGAATAGCAAACGGGGCCCACCCTGCAGGACATCATGACAGCCATAATGACTGTGGGTACCCCCCTTCAGGCTGGCATCGCCGCGGTGGCCACAGAAGTTGCCCTGAACCGTACGGACATGAAGAAAATGTCGGATCGTGTTTGGGCCGTCAAGGACACCACAAACGAACTAAAAGCAGACTCCGACCTCCTCAACACTCAGATGACCGAAATTCAAAAAGGCGCATCAGGCCATCACCCTCCAGCTCGATGACTATGAAGGTCGCATGAGACGCAACAACGTCCGTATCCTGGGTGTGCCGGAGAGGGCGGAGGGGCAGGCGGCTGACCTCCTCGTGGAAGAACCGATTCTTCAGCGGCACCAGCCACGAGGCCTGTCCAACTGTTTCTCAATCAAACACGCGCTTCGTGTCCCCGGAGGTGGACCTAAGCCTGGGGCGCCGCCCCGGCCTCTCCTGGCAAGGGTTTTCAACTACTGTGACAGAGATGCTATCTTACAGACTGCTAGGGCAGCCTGCCAATAGTTATCGACAATAGTAAGGTTACTTTCTTTTCCTGCGGGTCTAGAAACAGCGTCGTAGCTTCCTCGAGGTAAAGCGAGCTCTGTGAGATCAATCAAGACGTTAAAGTACGCGATGATGTTCTCAGCTAAGTTGCGGATTAAATCTGAGGGCAAACTACGGTTCTTCACTAGGCCTGAGGACGCATGGGACTGGCTTGAGGGCTGGAGAACTGTTGGCAAAAGACCCCGTGGGTTGGCGGGCAGAGGTGGAGGCACAGGCGGCCGAAGGAATTGGCAGGGATCACTGTCCATTTACTCTTCGCTAGCTCGGAGCCCCGAGGGTTGAGGTGCGCGACATTGCAAGTATGGGAGTCTACCATTGGAGGTGATGGACTTCTCCGCGCTCTACATTTAGACTTTTATGGTTTTCAATTACATACCTACGCACTTTGTTTGGTTGGCTGTGTTTTATGGTCACATAGGCTCGTTATAGGTGAGGCATGATTTTGATAGAAGATTGTGGTTCATGGTGATTGGTTTTGTTATTCATCATTGAGTTGGTTGGCCGGGGGATCACCACTTTTATTTACAGCTGTTCAAGGGAGTGGGGTTTCATGTTCCCCGAGCTGTTAAGGGTGGGCGACAGGCACTCTGCAAGTTGAGGGAAGCAGGTGGTTCTTTTCCCGCCATGCAGGGAGGGGAGATGACGCTGGGGTGGGGGGGTACAGGGAAGGGTGTTCTTTTTATTTTGTATATGGTACAAGTTCAATGTTGCATTTGGTTGTGTCTCAAATAATAGGGTCCACATGGTCAATCACGTATCACTATTCCACCACTGCTCGCCAACCTCGTGGCTGGATTCAGCCACTGTGATCAAGGAGTGCGATTTCAGCTCTGTGGTCTCCACCCACTGCATGGCAGGTAACCCCCTGCATATTAAGCTTTCATACTCCCGATCATTAAACTACCTCCTCCCCAGGGGGCCACAGCAGACGCCTACAGCGTCCGTCCCCAGCTCTTCGACACTACTATGACCTAAGCCCACTACACTCATGGGGACTCACCTGGTGCTAAAGACACTAACGTGGAATGTTAACGGTTTGGGAGACAGGAGTATGCGGGGGGTTTTCTCCAGTACATCAAGCGTCAGATGCCGGACATAGTACTGCTTCAGGAGACACACCTTATCGGGAATTCATGCGGTGCACTGAATAGATGTGGTTACCGTATCGTCGGACACTCAGGATTCTCCACGGGCTCGAGAGGGGCTGGTGTGCTTCTCCGAAGGGGATGTTCTTTTATCATTAATAAGACTTGGGAGGATGCCCAGGGCCTATATTTAAGGCTCATGGGTACGTGGGAGGTACGGATTATCAACCTCATGTCTGTATATGCCCCACCTGTTTATATCGCAGCAGCCGAGATCATGGGCGGAAAGAAATACGTTGAGTAAGCCTGATTTCCATTTTGGCATCATCTAAAAAGACCAGGGTTTTCGTCCTTTCATCATACGGTTCAACTACGGTGAACAGTCTTGAAGGAGAGCGTGACTACATTAATCTAATAAGTCGTACTTCCATTTGGCCACATCTACAACGTTCAGGTTTCTCGTTCATTTTTTCATGCGGTGTCATTCAGGTGAAAAAGAGAACGGGGCTGCATACATTGAAATTGGAAGCAGGCTCGTCCATCGTGTACATGCATCAATTGCGCTCTAATGAAAAATAGGACAATCCTAAGTCCCATCTATACTTTGCTCTTCGAAAGTGGAAATATACTTGCCCATCGTGCATATGAACCTGTTGCGCTCCAATGAAAAATAGTGTTATCCAGAGTACTACCCACACTTTGTCTTTTTAAAAATAATTGTGCAAATAGACGGTTTTCTGATGAAGGCAGCAGTGCCGGAATGCACGTAGTTCCTATTCTGCAGCTTGCCATCATCAAATTACCATGTTTTCTATTTCTTAATGCATATTATTTATCACTGTATTGCTCTGGTTTGATTTGAAAAAACATGTATTGAAACTCTTAACATGAAGTATGGTTTTGTATATATGGTATTATAAATCATCTGAACTAAAATAGTTGAAGAAAAAGTTTTTACATAAGAAAAAAGAATGAGCTTTATCATGAGTTTATATATAAACAATTAAAGAAAAGAAAATAAATATATTTTTCTATACTGAGTTGTGGATTATCCATTTATGCACCTAGATTATATGTGTCCCTTTTGGAAATAAGTACTTGTATTGCTCCCTTTACTTAATTAGCCTTTAGTCCTTACCTATAGCAAGTCCATTTGTTCAGTAGGGGTCGACACATTTTTTCTAAAAAATGTATATGCCTCACCAGGTCTTCAGCGGCCAACACTGCATGACATTGGGGCACTCCTGCTTGAATTTCCAATAGGCATATTAGTGTTGGGCGGAGACTTTAATCTCGCAATGGATGGATCGCGGATTCTCCTCCCACCCAGAGGCAACTCTCAAGGGGGATCACAATTGTCTGGCTTTGTGTCAGCACTGGGCCTTGTAGACGTATGGCGCTGGCTCAACCCTACCACCACGGAAATAGAAGTCCAGAAGGTCATTCAAGACTTGCGCTCAGGTAAAGCCATGGGACCTAATGGGCTCCCGATCAAGCTTTTCAAACCAATGGCATTCAAGCTTTTCCCCACCTGGTGAGCATGTATATGGAGAGCTTTGACTCCGGAGTGTTGCCCCCTGAGGTCAGGATGGCATCCATAGTCGTAATACACAAACAAGGCAAACCTGCACCGGATTGTAAATCTTACCATCCGATATCCCTACTCACATTTTAGGCAAAAATTCTGGATAAGGTATTAGCCAACAGGCTTCTCCCCTACCTGACCAGACTGGTACATCCTGACCATGCCAGGCCGCAACACTGTCTTAAACCTACGCCCCTTGAATGGGGTTTTGGGACGCATCAGCGCGATAAAAGAAGAGGCCATCTAGTTGTCACTTGAAGCAACAATGGCGTTTGACACCATTGAATGGGCGTTCTTATAGCGGATTTGACCTGGATGGGCTTTGGCCCCAAATTTGTTAAAAGGATCAAACTCTTTTATTCTAGGCCAACCGCGCAGGTGGTGGTTAATAACTGTGTGTCAAAAGGGTTTCTGCTGCAACGGGGAATCAGGCAGGGATGCCCCCTGTCACCCCTCCTCTTCACACTGGTTCTCGAACCCTTAGTGGTTTGGATCAGGGAAGATCCGATGATAAGAGCCTAAAATGGACTGACGCGCACGAAGATCGTATTTCCCTATACGCTGACGACATCCTCCTGCACTTAGCCTCACCCACACGATCTCAAGTCCTGAATATCTTCCGTGTATTTGGAGCGCATTCAGGATACACGATCAATTGGTCCAAATTGCAATTGTATGTCCTTTGGGATGACCCACCCCGTAATCCAAGGGGCTACAACATACCAGTAGCTTCAGCGGTTTTCAAATATCTCGGCATTTTCGTTACCCCAGACCCGGTCCTGTTCAATGAATCTAACCTACTCCCGCCACTGACCCACCTCCGTATGGACGTTAAGCACTGGCAAGCTCTTCCCCTTACTTTCTTGGGACGGCTGCCCTCATTAAAATGCTGGCACTACCACGCTTTCTGTATGCTTTTCTGAGGTATGCAGTTACGGTGCTGTGGAGGTCTTTGTAAGCATGCATGAGGAGCTTGTAGGTGATCCTTTTGTTCACTAGGAGCCAGTGGAGGTCTCCCAGGTAGTTGGTGAGTCGACATTGGAGAGGCATGTTCAGAATGTGTCTGGCGGAGGCGTTTTGGATTTTTTTGCAGATTCTTTTAGAGTTTTGTCGTAGTTTCGGCATAGAGTGCATTGCTGTGGTTGAGTCTGCTGCTGAGGAGTGTGTGGGTGACTGTTTTCCTTGTCTCAGTGAGGATCCACGTAAAGACCTTTCAGAGCAGGCAGAGTATGAGGAAGCAGGAAGATGAGACGGGCAGTTGTTTGCGAGCCAGGAGTCCAGGATGTTGCTACAGTTTTGTGCGTGGTTTGTGGGTGTGGGGGGTTCTAAGCACTGCAGGCCACCAGGAGTTGTCCCAGGCAGAGGAGTTGGGGCCCAGGATGAGGTCTTCGGTCTTGTCTGAGTTGAGGTTGAGACAGCTGTCCTTCATCAAGGTGGCTACTGCCTTTGTTCAACTGTGGAAGTTGTTCTTGGTGGCTGTGTGGTCATCAGAGAGGGAAAGGATCAGCTGGGTGTCTTCAACCTAGGAAAATATGTTGAATCTGTGGTTTCTGGTGATGGTTGTAAGCGGACCATGTAGATGTTGAAAAGGGAGGGGCTCAGGGAGGAGCCCTGTGGCACTCAAAAGCTGATTTTTGTGGGTTCTGAGAGAAAAGGTGGAAGTCTGACTCTCTGCGTTGGGCCAGTGAGGAAGAAGTGGATCCAGTCGAGGGCTTTGTCATGGATGCTGGCATTGTGAAGTTTTAAAATAGGTAAAATAGCCCCCAACCTGTGTTGAGGTAAGCTGAGTACTGCATCAATTGATTTTGAAAACATATTCCTGCAGTAAAAAGTATGATCCGTCCACAAGCCGTTAGCACCAAAAATCAATCCCAAGAATGGAAAAGTGCTTGTGTATTGTAAATTTTGATTACTGACAGAAAGGGCATTCATTTTATGCTTTCTAGGTCCATAGGCCATAATAAAAGATTTTGTACAGGTTAGTGTGTGGATAAAAAAAGCCATAAAATCCACAAAGCAGCATACTAAAAGGCACAAGGCTCTTGAGTGTGGCCCATTAAGACCGCGCCATCTGCATACAATGGTGTCAAGATGGAACCATTGATTCTTGGGACACCTTGAGTAAGGGTTGTCAAAAACGCATGTAAGTTATTAATGTACAAAATAAAAATGAATGGGGCTAAAACACACCCACTGTATTACCCCTCTAAAAACACAAATTTCATTAGAGACTTACCCTTGTGTGTTAATTCTTATCCTGGCCTTCATATCTCTATGTAAGTGGCTAAAAAATGCACTAATGTGTCGCCCATACCACTCTCTAAATAGACCAGAGCAGTGATCGTTTGACATAGTCAAACACTGAGGTAAAATCCATAAATTCTAAATAAATCAGTGAGAGTTGGGCAGTAGTATATTTCTCAATAATTAAATTTAAATTGAGACATTGTTCAACTGTACACGTTATTTCTAAACCCATGTTGATAGGGGTGCAGAGTGGAGTTCTCATCAGCCCACTTTAATGGTATGTCTTTTTGCATGTACACACTCCATTGATCACCGCTCCACTCAGAGTTCACTTGACGCCACTCCATGCTATTTAATATACCCTACTCCACTTTACAACACTAGAGTAAATTCCACTAAATTGTATGCTAATCAACTAAATGTCACTCCACTGTACATTACTCTACTCCCGTGTACACCCCTCCACTGTTCACAACTTATGCTATTGCACTGTAAACAATTCCATGTTACGCTATGATACTCTACGCTATTGCACTCTGCCACACTTTATTGTACACTACAGTAGTCTATGCTATCCCACTATATAACTATTTTAAAGAAAACTCACAAGTGACACAGATTTTCCTGGGCGACTTCAATCTCCATTGGAACAACTCAAGCGATCAGGGTGTAAGCTGTCTTAAATCTGTTCTGGCAAATCAGGATCTGTCCCAACTCTGTGACAGTCCAACCCACAACAAGGGAGAGACACTGGACCTCATAATAGCTAAAATAAACACAGTATCATTAGAATCCTTCACCCCATGTGACTGGAGAGACCATTATAGCATTCTCTTTTTAATCAATATTGAGCTAATTCCAAAAAGAGGTCAACCCACAAAAACAAAACAGTGGAAAAGGAATTTACAAAATATCAACCCCATCGACCTGGTAAACCTGGTAAACCTATGCAACTCCGCCCTGATCCCCTCAACAGACATGGCCGACGTCCATGATCTCACAGTCTTTTTCAATTCCACGATGCTTGAAAATTCTTGACTCCGCAGCGCCCTTCCAAGACAAAAACGTTTCTTCCAAACTCTCCAAACCATGGTTAAATGAGAACCTAGATTCAGATCGGCGCAAACTAAGAGTAGCGGAGCAACTATGGAAATCAGTACCCTCCATTGAGCAACTATATCAACTCAGAGTGCTGAGGAATTCATACAATAGGAAGATCATAAAGGCTAAAGCAGACTTTCTCAAATCCCAGCAGAACCAAGCAATAAATCATCCCAAAAAACTATTTGATATTGTCAAACAACAAGCGCGCAACAAGCCAAACTCCCTGGAATCAAGCAACTCAACTATACCTAGCTGGCCAACTTCTTCCAAAAAAAACCAAAATCAATTGAACTCAACATCCAATCTATGAAGGCCCTCCCACAAGCTATGACTCTTGATGCTAAATCTCACTCTCAGATCAAGGTCCATTTTAATACTCTGAAGGAAATCCCGAAAATCAATGCCTCCTGGCGCACCTTCTCTCCCATCCCTGAACAAGAAATCTATAACACTCTTCTAACGATTCATCCCTCAAGTCACTTTTCGGACACCTTACCTCATTCTGTATTCAAAATTATTAAAACCTCTATTCTTCCCTTGTGGGAGAAGATCGTAAATGCCTCTTTGAGACAAGGGTCCATACCGGACTGTCTTAAAATAGGACAGGTCACACATATACTAAAGAAGTCCGACTCCCTCCCCACTGATCCCAACAACTACCGCCCTATATCCAACATCCCCACTTTGGCGAAAGTGCTGGGAAAATTTGTCCAAATACAACTATGCAATCACATCGGGAATTACAACCTCCTAGACAAACATTAATCCGGCTTCTGAATCAGTACTCATCCACATAATGGACAACATCCTAAAAATGCTTGACAAAAACGAATCATGTCTATTAATACTTCTTGACTTATCCTCTGCTTTCCATACGGTTAAGCACGACAACCTACTGTCTTTACTAGAACGACGATGGGCCTAACTAGCCAAGTGCTACAATGGTTCACCTCCTTCCTAAATAACAGAACTCCAAGAATCAAGACGAAGCAATCACTCTTTCAACCCTCCAGGGTCAACAAAGGGGTTCTTCAGAGATCAGCACTCTCACCCATCCTTTTCAATGTACTCTTGGAACCCCTGGCAAACACACTGAACTCTGAAAACATTCTATATCACCTATATGCGGACGACACACAACTGTATATGAAAATCTCGCTCCCAGAAGACTTTATAAGCCTCAATGCTAGTCTACAGAATGCTCAAAGGTGGATCACTGACAACCACCTTAAGCTTAACACAAAAAATACGGAATTCCTTTCCATCTCCCCTCCCAATCAAACACCCAAGATAGACTTTTGGCTGAAGCATCTTACCTCCTTGTATTGTGCTCCCCTCATCATTGACTCCGTGAAATCCTTGGGAGTCACCAAAGATAAATACTTGAATATGCAGGCACAAATCAATATTGCCACCAAGGGAGCTAATCATCAAATGAGCATACTAAGGAAACTTAAGCCCTTCCTCCCAAAGAACGACTTTAAAAAGGTACAAGCCCTAGTGCTACCAAGATTTGACTATGGAAGCACTACTCTATGTGGTCTTCCTGAATACAAGCTTGCCCCACTGAGGGCGTAGCTTAACGCTGCAGCCAGACTGGTCTCAGGAACTAAAAGAAATAACCACATTTCTCCAACCTTGAAAGCTTTGGACTGGCTACCCTACGAGTCCAGAATACACCTAAAGATCACCTGCATGACCCACAATGCCCTGCATTGCAATACCCCCAGCTACTTACAACGAAAGCTTGAGCAATCAGGAGGATGCAGACTATTGCATAGTGTGAGTTCATTACTACTGAAACCACAATCCTTCCACAAAAAGAGAACTGGTTGCAGAGAATTCTCAGGGATCGCTCTGAAGATCTAGAACTCCCAACCTCCAGTGGTTCACAGAATCACTTCCTTTAACTCCTTCAAAAAAGAAGTAAAACTGTTCCTAATGAACAAATTCACATCCTAAGTCCTTAACTCTATGATGTCTACCAGTCTCCCATGCTACCCTTATACTACTGTCTACCTCTTTTGTACTGAATGACGGATATCGAATGTATGTATACTACCTAACCTCCTATTGTGTGATAATTTTTGTATTGTAACACGCTCTGATTCCCTCGTGGATCATTCGTTAATAACTACTAGTCTCCTATGCCACCCATATATTCCTATCTACCTATTTTGTATTGAATGGTAAATACGGAATCTATGTATACTACCTAAACCATCTAATGTTCAACAACTGCATATTGTAAAGCGCTCCGGTAACCCCTTGGGTCATGTTCGTGCAATATAAAACTTTATAAATAAATAAATAAAATAAATAAATGCAAAATGCCATAACGTCCAAATAGGTTCATAACTTGTTATTTCTTTTGCTTTGCATCATCAGGAATTTATAAAACCATATAGTGTGTAATAAATTACATCAACTTGTCAATATGTTGCTCAGTTGTTCTGTCGGCGCACATACTGTTAGAACATTCATTGGAGTTGGTTGTAATTAAGCAAAATGTTGATGGTGATGATTTGTCAGTGAGACCAGAAAAGTGGGAACAGTAGAGCAGGCGCTGTAGCTGCAAATATAAAAAAAACAACAATGCACAGCACAGCCACCAAGAAACGCTTACAAAAGCGCAAGCCCATGATGATTGTTGCTGAGCCCTGGCAATTGCTCCTACATTTAGAGATGCCATACGGCTCACAGACTCTGATCAACTTGGCTCTTCAAGAGAAAAAGACACAGCCTCATCCGAGACTTCTCAGCGATGGTCAGTGGTCTTCTCAATGGTGAACGCACAAACTGAAGATGATCTCCTCTCATTAAGGATGCACTTACTTTGCTGATCTATTAGTTTTGTAACTTTGAAGTCAGAAATTGTTTCTTTTGGTCTTACTCTGTTATTCCACCTGCCTCACCACAGATTCTGGCTGGACGCCCCTTCAGCACTGCATGCACGCCTGCGATTTATCATAATGCTGCTCATGCAATGGGAGAAGAAGAACAGGGAGTTACTTTGATCCCCGACTAATGTGTCCCTCGGGCTATTTGACCCTCTTGAGCCAAGTATGAATCTTCCAGGAGAATAGGGGTTGGACTACTCTTTCTTGGTTTTAAGCTGTGGAACCGCTGGTCAAGTCAGGCTTGGGATTGGTTTTGATGTCTATTGCCGTTACTTTTCTCTGAAATGTAATATGAAGTGACGCGGTATACCTGTATTTTGGCACTACTGTTGTTACATTATTTAACCACATCTGGTTAAGCATCCTCAGTCCAGGGATTAAATACCTAAAATATTACAATCACCTAGCCACTCACTTCACCAGCAACCACCTCCTGGACAACACTCAATTGAGATTCATGCCAACCCACAGTACAGAGACCACCCTCAACACCACCACAGATGTCAGTGGGATGTTCATGGACAGAGGTGACATTGCAGCCCTCATCCTATTTGATCAGTTGCAGCCATTGACACTGTCTCTCACCCCATCCTTATTGAATGACTGCATGAAGCTGGGATCTATGGTCCAGCACTTTTCTCGACTTGATCCTTCCTAACAAACCATGCTCAGTCAGTCAGCCTTGCCCCCTTCACCTCAGATGCCATCAGCCTCATCAGCAGAGTTCCAGAAGAATCATCACTTAGCTCTGCTCTGTTCAAAGCCTACATGACCCCACATACCAGCATTATCGGCAACTACAATTTTAACATCATACCCTAAATGTCACCCAGCTTATACTTTCCCTTTTCGAGAAAATACCAAACACATGTTCCATTGAAAAAACTAAAGTTAAAGGGATGTTGTAGTAAGTTAAAGAGGTCAGTTATAACATACAATTACAAACTAAATAAACACTGAAATTCACCAGTTAGAGTGATCTCAACTAGCAATAACTTGTGCAGTAAAACACTATATCTTGAGCCCTCAGCATACACTTCTATTTACTTTCCATAATACATCACTATTGACATGCTCTATGACATAATTGATACCTTCACTGCAGCATTTGAAATGATATCCTTCATGACAAAGCTGTGCATGGTGGGGGGTGAGTTATTGTTCCTTTACTGCACAAAATCCACAGGCATAATTTTTATCATTTTTAAAACATGAATGCCCACTAAACAAGCAAAGCCACCGTCTGGATATTTTATCTATGTACTGCCTATTTTTGCTTCAATGTGGACAGCACAGATCACCAAGGATGGCCAACTCAGACAGGGCCAGATGTAGGACCCTTGTAAATTGTGCCTCGCAATTTGTGGTTGATTGCGAGTCACAAATTGCGAGGCGCAATTTACAATGTACTACAGTGTCAGAGACACTGATTGCAACTCCCAACAGGGTTGCAAAATGCGAGGTTCATGAATATTAATGAGGCACTCACAATTTGCGACCCCATTGGGAATAGCTGGCCCTCCCAGGGATGGTGGACTGCTAGGCTCAACAGACCTCCATGTCTGGGACTGCTTGTCAATAAAGCAGTTTAAAAAAAAATGCAGCCCGTTTTCCTATAGGAAAACGGTGTGCATTTAAAGAAAAATAAATGAAACCTTTTCATTTAAATTTTTAAGGGCAGGCAGTGGTCCACCACTGCCTGCCCTAAAAAATATTGCAGAGCCAGTCACAAAGAGGAAGGGGTCCCCTGAGGACCCCTTCCCCATTGTGACTGCATTACCACCCTCTTTAAGATGCTGGTAATTTGCGAGTGTTTTGCGACTCCAATAGCGGTTGCAAAACATAGGTACATGGCTTGTGACTCGGTATCAGGAAGGGGACACCCCTTTCCTAATAGCAAGTCGCAAAACCCTGAAAAAATAGTGTTTGTAAATGGCACTATCAGAATTATCATGCACAAACACATCGCAAACCCGTTTAAGCGTGCTAGTTCTCTACATACATCATGCCCAAAATCTTGTAAACAATTATGTACTTTAAGGTGTATAGACAATCAAGGAATCCATCATCCCGGATGGTAGAGAAAAATCATAGATGCTTAATATATCTATCTTATTTGCCATCCTCCTCTGAAGTAGACTGTCGTTTTGCCAAGTTGTGCACATTATGTAGAATAGCTAGTATTAGTAATCATGGAGAAAAGTCATATTTTTTATATTTTTGCCTCTCAAGAAATCTTAATCTGAGGATGTTACTAAGTAAGAAGAAGTGAAAGAGGAATTAAAAGCTAACTTGCTAAACGCTGATTTAAGAGAACTTATTCATAGGCATTCACCATCTAAGAGACCCAAAAGTTTTGTAAGTTAGTATTGGCTCTCCTTTCGGTATCTTACCTGGGATTATGGTGTAATTGATGGAGCGGGATAGAAAACAGAAATCTGTTTAAACCCGTGAAGTCACACTTCCATAAATAAATTAATAATGCTAACAATTTGTGCTGTGTGTGCTAATTCAACCTAGTTTAAAGTTACATTACATTACAGAACACGCGGGAAACTAACATGTGTGCTCATAAATGTGCATTATGTTGCATTCTTATGTATGTGGAAAATAATAAATTAATCTTGTCTATTGTCATGTCATAACTAATAGCAGCTGTTTTTAAAATAATGGCATGTGCTTATTTTGCTTCCCTTGTCTATGTGGTGTCACTATATTCTTTATAGGTGCATAAAGAACCCTGCTGGATTCATGAAGACTGGTAGATATAAAATGCTGCTTTATTTGTGCTTTACTGCTAGGTAATTTAGACTAATGGGTTAATTATTAGCAATGATGGGAGGCAACAGAACAAACTGTATTTCTTTCATTAATTATTCTTTGTGTTTGTTTATATAATAGTTTTACAAATGAAGCTTAGAGATGGCTGCAGGAAAATAGTACCCTTTTAAAAGTGGCGCAGGAGAGATGGCGCAGAAAATTGACGCTTTCTGAAAGAGGCCTAATGATGAAAATGGCTCAAGTGAAAATAATTCTGAGAAGGATGGAAAAGGCCTCTGAGCTTTTATTTTGAAAGGTTTTGGATTGAACTGCTAAAAAGATGACTTTTTGGAGAAATTTGCTAACGTTTGCTAACGTGCCACGGGAGTTCAGAGCTGACTGGCTCAAGGTAAAAAGGAAGCTTTCGCTACAAAATGTAGCAGCCTAAGGAGAAGCTGCCAAGACTTCTAAATGAACAATGGACTAGTGAATTTGCCCGGACATGTAAGAAGGAGGTGTCACAGTTTACTGTGGTACGAGGTGGCTCAGCCAATGGAGAACTAGAATTCGTCTGCTGGAATGTGAAAAATAGTTAGCTCAGCTCAATTTAGGGTATAAGAATAGGTTCAGAGAACACATAGTTGGCTTACGCTCGAGAAATTCTGGAGGACGATGTTATGCTGATGGACTTTACACGTGAGGACAGGAGTTTTTATTAATTACTTTATTACTAGGTGATGAGGGTAGAGACAGAGATATAGTTAGGATTTTGGAAATGCTTAATTTTACTTATTCCTGCTAATGAATAATAATTCTTGATTTATGCTCTTTTTATTAATACTGAAAAATTCTTTCTTTATGACATTTTCTAATGCTTGTTTAATAAAATACCAAAACCTAAGTTTTTCTAGATGTGTTAAAATAAACTTTCTAAAAATGACAAGCTGGTCTTGATTATTGCAGATGGTTTAAACAACTATATTTAGATCTTATCGCCTCATGATTCAAGCGCTCTATTGTTGTTATGGGCCTAGTGTTGTAGTGTAAGTTTTGTGGTAGTAGATAGTGTCATTTGTGCAATATTTTGGTGAGAGCGCTGGATCAATTTCTGGTAGCCATCGGACGGTTTATATATGTTGTTTTTGACATACATGTTACATGCATGATACATATATGTTGGTAAATTCATAGGATTAAGTTTTAACACATGTTGAGTTTGTTTAATTTTGTGCTATGTGTGTACCGGTACAAAAACTGTGTGATGAGAAGGTAGTCATGCAGAATATCTGATCTGTTTCTGTGATATCGCCGAGTATCACTGTTGGTATCGCCGTGTACCAGAAGTATTGTCGCCGTGCAATACAGTGTTGTCGCCGTGCAACACAGTTTTAGGGCTAGGTGTGAATCTTGTAATAGTGAGGGTTTTCTAAGAAATTAGAGCAGCATGAGAATAGGGACAAAGCGCCTTCCATAAAACTCACTGTGATAAGAGTATTAGTTATATTCGAGCTTGAGTGAAGGGCAGGGTAATGTCGGTGCATGATTATCTATAAACAGGTTAGAGTCCTGTACGGGTACATGTTTTATATCTATAAACAGGTGAGAGCCCTGTACGGATAACGGTGTTATTTTGCTAACGGTGCATGATTTCTATAAACAGGTGAGAGTCCTGTACGGATTTCATGTGTGACTGAAGTTAGGGAATTTTCAGTGTGAAAGTGCGTGATTGTTTTGTAAGGTATGTTCAAGTGGAACTCTTAGATACTGTCACTTCGCGGTGCGTTCAGAGGAAAATGAGTTCATATTTTTACGTGTTAGAAGGGTAGGGTAAGAGTTGCTCTACTGGCAAATGGAAATTATCCTTAGTGTGAATAGCGCCGACTATTCCGAAGTGTGGATACTTGAATGTATGCAAACTATCCTAATTAGAGAAGCAGACAGATGAGTTTCGTTTTATGTATTCACTAAAATGTACCAAAAGTAATTTTAAGGTACTTAGGAAAGTTCAGGATAAAGTCTGTACCATTCTAAGACTTTTTATGATGATGTGCAGTGTTTAAATACATTTAAAAGCTCTGCACGTTAATAAAATTCAAATCAAAAGTGTTCAGCATAGTTGAAAAGTATAAAAAGGTGAACTGTGCTATTTTAAAACATTCAGGAGCATTTTAGAATGTTCTGTGTTAATTAGGCTATAATTAAGGTATTCAACGTTGTTAAACAATTTTAAGTAAGTAAAAAGTGATCAAAATATTCATTTTATAAACATTCCTCGCTTTAAATATAGTATTATATTGTTCTCCGTAGTTTAAAACCATTTAAAAGTGCCCCGATCGAAAATTGTAAGGGAGGGGCTGTTTTAGGAGTGAGACCGTGTGAGGAGAGACTGAAGCTGCAGCAGCTGCTTACGTCAGAAACAACCGCGCTCGGATTGGATAGAGCGTCTGATTTGTCATAAAAAGCTGTCCCCTGATTGGCTAAAGACGTCAGGAGTGTCTGAGCAAAGCCGCGCTCTGATTGGGCTAGAGCGTCGAGCTATAATTCACTGAAGAGTGTTTCAATTGTTAAGAAGTAATTGCGCATAAATGCGCGTCACCACAGTTATTAAAATTGTTTATAAAAATTAAATGACCCCGTTTTCATTTACTTCCTCGCTAGCTATAACTGCGAGTATTTTATTAAAAACTCACTTCATTTGGTAAACGCGAAGAAATGAGAGCGGGAGCAGCTGTGTGAGCCTGTGACGCTATTATTTGAAAAGAGGAGCATAGCGACTCTGTTACAATCACATTTTGTGAAGGAGGGGGGGCTGTTAAGGAGCGAGTGGGAGAGAGAGCTGCCTGCAGCGGCTCCCTACGTCAGCAGCCGCGCTGTAATTGGCTAAAACGGCCCGTCGCGTCATCGCAAGGCCGCGCACCCATTGGATATTGACGCGCAGCGTCATAGCAGGGCCGCTCCCTGATTGGTCTAGACGCCGTCGCGTCATAGACAGAGCCGCGCTCTGATTGGGCGAGGCTCCGTGAGCCCCGCTCTGATTGGGCGAGGCTCTACCATTTGTTATATGGCTATGGCTTGCTCTGATTGAATCGGTGAGGGAAAAAGTGTATTACATGCCCAGAGACTGCGCGCTATTTAAAAATACTTCCCAAAGCGAAGCGCGAGGGGAGAGAGACTGCAGCAGCAGCAATATACATATTGGCAGAGCTGTTGTGTTGTGTGTCAACAGCGCTAGAGCTGGCTGCGATGTGTCCTGTCATGAGCTGTGACCTGATTGGTCAGAGCTCTATATAATTAAGACTTCCTTTTATTATTACAAAGGGAGTGTTGGTGAGCGCTAATAGCGGAATAGCGCTACATTTTGTAGAGTCTGTGCCTAAAAGTGAAGATTGATTGAGTATACCTCGAGGAGAGGCTTGCTGTGTCCTGGTTGGTTGGGGACGCCGCAGCATTATAGAAAGGCTGCGACCTCATTGGTTGAGGCTTCGCGAGCTGAGCACTGATTGGGAGAGGTTTCCCATTGCAGGTCCTGAATGTCACGGAGGAACTGGCAAGTGTGAGAAGCCGCGACCTGATTGGTCCGAGTTTCGTGTAAATTAAATTTTTCCTTCTTTTAAGGGAAGACTGATGAGCATAGAGGAATAACACTATAACAAAAGAGTTTTGAAATTTCTGATTGTTTGAAATTGGTTTGTTTTAATCCTCAAGCAGAGTGGTGTCCTGATTGGTTAGAGACACTGCAGTGTCATAGATGTGGCTGCGACCGGATTGGTCAAGACTTAGTGAACATTCATATCTTTCTGATTGGTTGAGCATTGTGTAGCCACACGCTGATTGGCTGAAACACTTGTGCTGATACACATTGTTTACTTTTTGCTAAAGATTTAGTTTTTCCACAAAATAAATGCCCAAAGCTTCATTCTATTAATTGTTTTTGAAAATTACAACTACACATTTTGCTATTAATTAGTGAATAAATATAGCAGATATATTAGGCTAATTGCATCAAAGGTGATTAAAGTGATGACATTAATTATTAATTAATGCAATATTAAGTAGTAGTACAACATAATTAAATAAATAAATATTTCCAAGCATTTTTGCTAGTTACTGTAATTACTAGTGTAATTAGGAAAGTTGCACTGTGTTCAAAGTGGCAACAAGAAATTATATTTAAATTAAGGCAAACAGATTAGGTTTTCTTTTTTACAGGTATACGTTGCAGAAGGTGTGTAAGTGAAAAATAAGTACAATTAAAACACATGTGATTATATGTTGGTATTATTGTTATAAATAAATATATTACATTGCTACTGTTTTTGCAAATTGATATTTTTCTTTACAGGTTAATTATAATTAGTGATACAGGCAAATTAGGAGATATATTAGATTGACCAAATTATAAAGTTTTATACACCTGATAGTGTTGAATTAATTAATTAATTGATCAATAAGCGCTGCAAGGCAAATTTAAAGAGTAAATTTACCGAATTATATAAAGAGAAATAAAATGTCTTCCTTATACAAGAAAATGAAAAAAGTTGTAGCCAAATGCGAGAGTAAATTAAAGATTCCCAAATTAGCGAAAATAAATAATAAAGGTGTCAGAGTAGAAAATATTGATCAATGTAAAATTGATATTGTAAATATGGATCAGAACAGAAATTCAAGAAGACCCCCAGAGCAGATTGATGTAACGCCAAAAGTGTCAGATCAAACTGATAAAGTGCCAGTTCAGAATTTTATTAAAATTAATGCAATTGAAAAACATGATGAAATGCTTGGTACATCTGGAATTAATATTCCTGATCATGTAAATTCATCAAATGATTTAAAGAAGTCCATGAAAATTATGGAAACAGTGACAGTCCCTGTACTTAGAAAAGATGAAACTAGTCCCGCAGTTTTAAAGGTCCCATTAACTGAAAAGGTTTATTCCATTGTACTTGAGATTGAATTAGTAGGGATTGCAACTCAACAAGAAACAGAAATGACTTCAGTTCTGGTAAGTGAGAAGTCTGACATTGACCTAATTGAATTGACACAGTCAGACGAGTCAAAATTATGGTCAAATGAAAAGGAAATTGAGATAAATGAGCTGAATGAACAGCTACAAATACAGCGACAGGTAATGATTCAAGAGATTGAGATGGCTTCACTGCCATTACAAATTTTTGTTAATGAACAGATAGAGAATACAGATACAGGATTAAATAAAGAACAGAAAAACAGTCCAAAAGGATTAAATGCACTTCCAGAATATTGGAATGAAAATGATGTTCTTTTAAGTGAAGACATCAAAGTAAAGGACACAATTGATCAACGGATTAAAACATTGACTTCTGCAGGTTCAATTATCAGAAATGCAAATTTGATTAAAGGGTTGATTGATGATATTCAATTGGCAGAAAGGTTTGCTGTCGTGATATGTACAGCATACAAAATGAATGATGAACATGCTTTGAGTTCACTAATACTAACATCTATAGTTGAAACATGGCAGGTAGTCAAAGACTTACAAGATGATGCAACTCATGAGGAGAAAAACACATGGTTGAGTGCAGATTTTAGACAGCGAGATGAGGATGAGATTTTGTCACACAAAGATGACAGAGTAGTTTTACTAAATAGCATAATTACTGACATGGACAGAATGTGCCATAAAATTGCAGAATTTCTTTACCAGAGGTGTCTGACTTGTCAGCAAGTGAACACAATTAAGAGAACAATTGTGAGATTGGGAACAGAATTACAGGAGAGTGATTCATTGACCAGATTACAAATGGATTTCTGTGAGATGTCACTACATGATAAACTGTGCTACATTTTTGTGATTTTCTGTTTGATTACAAAATGGATTGGAACATTTCAGATGCGACGTAATGATGAAATTACTGTTGCAAAGTTATCAGATAACAGGAAACATATTGAAAAAAGATTGTTCCATTGTACAGATAGAATAGAAATTTCAGATGTTGAGGAGCATGAGAATGTTACTATAAAAGACAGAGATGCAAAAATGTGCCTAGCTGCAGGTACAAAGTGGACAGATATTCTTCCACTTGTTTTGATGTTTCTGAGAAACAATACTGATATAAAGACAGATTTAAGTCCACGTGAAATTATGATGGACAAGGTCATGAGACAGACATTCATACCAGAGAAAAGAATGATGTCTATCAATGATAGCATCAATTTGGAGTACTGCAGGAATTTATCAGATGAAATGATTTCTGTGTTTGATGAAGATGAAACTGAAGTGCAAACAAGAGAAAAAGAGCAAGTACTTGAATTGTTACCAGGAAAAAGAATCAGGAAAAAGGTTCGTCTTAAAAGAAATTGTCTAGTGCCAAGGTGGCAGAAAAGGAGGTCAGTCAGTCTTGTCACGATAAATGCAGAGAAGTGCAAAAGACTGAAGAGGTGGATTGACACTGGTCATACTTTTCGTGTAACTACACCTGAAAATCCTGATGAGGATAGTGTCACAACTGCTGATTCAGATTCTGAAGAAGAGCCTGAAGAGAATCCAGATCTTGAAGATCGACAGGTTGGTCGACATCTGGAGAGTTTGACTGAAAAACAAGCCTTGATTAAAGAAGACTTGAAAGTTGTGACTGAAGACTCAGAAAATGATGGAAATCTGCCAGAAAAAGAAGCAGAAGAAGAATGTGATCAGATTGTGATTCAAGACCAGGAGAGTATTGAAAAGCAGAAAAGTAGCTCTGAAAGCAGGAACAGGAATTCTGAAACTGGGAAGTTGAAGGTAATTGAAGAAGAAAATGAATTGCCAAGTACCAGCTACAAAGATGATGTTCCTAACGGAGTGAAGCTGCTGAGTAAAGAAGTACCTGAGTCCAGAATGAAAATTTCTGACACTGAAACTGATGAGAGTGATGAAGATTTTCAAATAAGAAAATTCAGAAAAGGAGCTTGGAGAACAGAATGTAATGTGACCAAGCAAAAGAAGAAATTACTAAGAAAAAGTGATAACTGGCCAGAAGAAAACGAAGGCCTAAAATTTAAATTGAGATACAGATCAAAAGAAAAGATTGATGAAAAATCAAATCAAAAAGATTCTGTAAAGAAAAGTGAGACAGGAAAGAAAATAGAAGTGATACCTGTAATGGAGGTAAATAATGAGAGTCAAAAAGAGATTGAAAACAAAGGTGACAATGATTGAGGTGCATACTTGTTAAATTTTAGGTTTCTGTTTTTGGCATAAGGCTGAAGAAATCTTGTTAGGTGACACAAGGTCGAAGAAATTCTGTTAGCTGAAAAATTAATTTGTGACATTAGGTCGAAGAAAAACTGTTAGAAGGTTTAAAGAGTATAAAAAAAAAAAGAAAAAAAAAAAATTGAAAAAGGGGGGTGTTAGAAATTTTTAGAAAATTTAGGTAAAATTTTTAAAATTTTTGTTTTATTTTTCTTTGCAAGCTTAATGAAAATATAATTCTGCTTTGGTTAATTTAGGTTATTGTTCTTTTAGAAATTAACAAGGAGAAGTTTAAGGTTAATATGACAAGCAAGATACTGACAATTTATTAGTTATAGTTTTTTGCAACACATTTATTGAAGCTTAGTCGTATGTTACACAAGAGAAAGAAATAGAACTAGAGGGGTTTATTAAAACTCAGTATGAGAATTGTAGATAAACTGATGAGATAAGTCTTTAGAAATACTAACACAGGTGAAATTGAATCGTGTTCATCTTAGATAAAATCTTTGCTAAAATATTGGGTGGTGGTGTGGTGATTTGTTAATCACCAGATGAGGGAGTTGATGGAGCGGGATAGAAAACAGAAATCTGTTTAAACCCGTGAAGTCACACTTCCATAAATAAATTAATAATGCTAACAATTTGTGCTGTGTGTGCTAATTCAACCTAGTTTAAAGTTACATTACATTACAGAACACGCGGGAAACTAACATGTGTGCTCATAAATGTGCATTATGTTGCATTCTTATGTATGTGGAAAATAATAAATTAATCTTGTCTATTGTCATGTCATAACTAATAGCAGCTGTTTTTAAAATAATGGCATGTGCTTATTTTGCTTCCCTTGTCTATGTGGTGTCACTATATTCTTTATAGGTGCATAAAGAACCCTGCTGGATTCATGAAGACTGGTAGATATAAAATGCTTTATTTGTGCTTTACTGCTAGGTAATTTAGACTAATGGGTTAATTATTAGCAATGATGGGAGGCAACAGAACAAACTGTATTTCTTTCATTAATTATTCTTTGTGTTTGTTTATATAATAGTTTTACAAATGAAGCTTAGAGATGGCTGCAGGAAAATAGTACCCTTTTAAAAGTGGCGCAGGAGAGATGGCGCAGAAAATTGACGCTTTCTGAAAGAGGCCTAATGATGAAAATGGCTCAAGTGAAAATAATTCTGAGAAGGATGGAAAAGGCCTCTGAGCTTTTATTTTGAAAGGTTTTGGATTGAACTGCTAAAAAGATGACTTTTTGGAGAAATTTGCTAACGTTTGCTAACGTGCCACGGGAGTTCAGAGCTGACTGGCTCAAGGTAAAAAGGAAGCTTTCGCTACAAAATGTAGCAGCCTAAGGAGAAGCTGCCAAGACTTCTAAATGAACAATGGACTAGTGAATTTGCCCGGACATGTAAGAAGGAGGTGTCACAGTTTACTGTGGTACGAGGTGGCTCAGCCAATGGAGAACTAGAATTCGTCTGCTGGAATGTGAAAAATAGTTAGCTCAGCTCAATTTAGGGTATAAGAATAGGTTCAGAGAACACATAGTTGGCTTACGCTCGAGAAATTCTGGAGGACGATGTTATGCTGATGGACTTTACACGTGTGGACAGGAGTTTTTATTAATTACTTTATTACTAGGTGATGAGGGTAGAGACAGAGATATAGTTAGGATTTTGGAAATGCTTAATTTTACTTATTCCTGCTAATGAATAATAATTCTTGATTTATGCTCTTTTTATTAATACTGAAAAATTCTTTCTTTATGACATTTTCTAATGCTTGTTTAATAAAATACCAAAACCTAAGTTTTTCTAGATGTGTTAAAATAAACTTTCTAAAAATGACAAGCTGGTCTTGATTATTGCAGATGGTTTAAACAACTATATTTAGATCTTATCGCCTCATGATTCAAGCGCTCTATTGTTGTTATGGGCCTAGTGTTGTAGTGTAAGTTTTGTGGTAGTAGATAGTGTCATTTGTGCAATATTTTGGTGAGAGCGCTGGATCATAATCCTGTAGCAGGTGAGAGTGAAATCATTTCACTACATATACAATTGAAAGCAGTATAAAAGAGTATGGATATTGGAGCCCTTTTCCCAAAGGTAACTTTGAATACATACATCTCCTAACGTGTGGATCTCCACCAACACCTAGGTATAAGTCTTCTCATGGATGGAAATCACAATTTCCGTCTGTGTATACATGTACACCTATATACGTACACTTACAAGACTCCCAACTTATATTTTGGCGGAGCAATTCTTAGAACAAAATTTATGAACAAGAGCTACTGGTGTTTGCTTTCTGTCTGTTTGTGAAAAGCTCTGCAATTTCAAATCAGGGACATTTGTACAGCGCACATATCACTTGGAAGTCTCACGGCGCTTGCAGATGGCTCTGATAGAGCACTGGTTCAATTGTCAAGTAGCCATGATTTCAACTTTTTGCGAAAGCAGTTATGATCTGAGATAGTACGTAGGTTCAGGGGAAGTTTATTCCAGGAGACAGGGGCAAGATAAGAAAAATACCTCCCTCCATATCTCGCAGTGCGGATTATCAGGGGTGTTAGGAGGGATTCATAGCTCGATCTTAGCGACCTACATGGCTGATACCAGCAAAGATTTTTAGACCAGTACCCCAGGCCTTTCCATACATGTTTCTATGTGTCAGACAGAGAGTCTTAAAAAGGACTCTCTGTCTGACTGGGAACCAGTGTAAAGATCTCAGACAAGTGGCGGATGGGGACCTTGGGGGAAGATTCAGAACCAGTCTGGCCGCAGTGTTCTGGAAAATCTGAAGTTTGGTAAGGAGCCCTCACTTATTGAGGACAACAGGGCATTTCTATAGTCCATGCGGTTTAATATCAGTCCCTGAACTAATTGCTTCCTGGCCTCCATCGGAATGCATTTGAAGACCTTATGCAGATTACACATTACTCCAAAACATGAGCCGATTATGTGATTGGTCTGATTTTTCATTGACATTTGGCTGTCCATGTAGAAACCTAAGTTCCGTACCGTCGGTTTAGGTGTTGGACAAGGGCCAAGGTTAGGGTGCCACCAGTCATGAAACCAATGCTCGTAACCCTTGCCAAAGAGCCTGATCTCAGACTTGCCTACCTTTAATTGAAGATGGTTTGTACTCATCCACCTGTCAATGTGGGACATGCATTTTTTAAAGTGCTGTTTAGTTTCTGATGGATCTGGTCCAAGAGTGACCAGGATCTGCATGTCGTCAGCATACGACACAACATCAAAGCCATAGGATCTGATCACCTTGGCCAGTGGCGTCATGTATTCATTAAAAAGAGTCGGACTCAAGATGGAGCTCTGTGGTACTCCCATCTTGACCGGTCTGTTACATGAGACAGTGTTTCCCACCTGGACCGTTGTAAAACGGTCTGATGGATAACTTTTGAACCATTTTAGGGCGTTCCCCCTGACACCAATCTCCCAGAACCGATGTTCTAGAATGCTATGGGAGATGGTGTTTAAGGCGGCTGACAGGTCAAGCAAGACAAGAATTATTGACTGACGATTGTCCAGGGCTAATCTGATGTTGTCTGTTACCTCCACCAATGCTGTCTCAGTACTGTGGGTCGGCCTGAAACCCATCTGTGAGGGGTCCCGTAGCTCATAGCTCTCTAGATAGGTGACAAGCTGTTGGTTTACTAACGATTCCAGCATTTTCCCGAAATAGGGAAGCAGCGAAATAGAGTGATAATTAATGCAGAGTTTAGGATTAGCAGTGCATTTTTTTAAAATAGGCCTTACCCTGGCAGCTTTCCATAATTTCGGGAATTCAGCTTCTGCTAGTGAGTTATTAAATAGATTGGTTAGACTATCCAATAACACCGATGCGATAATTGGGAAAAAAGTAGGAGTGACAGTGCCAGTGTGGGTACCAGATTTTATTTTCTGCGTGACAGTTGCAACTGACTCACTGTTACAACTGACAAATTCGTGCAGGGTATACAAAGTAACTGAAGACAGGCTGGATGTATTTCAGAATGGTCATTAGTTATTTGGGACGGAAATGAATGATGAATTGTGGCGATTTTGTCTTAACAAAATTTGGAGAGAGAATCGGTCCATTCTTGGGAATTTGAGGTTAGAGACTGGGTAGGGGGAGTGGTGAATTCTTTTAGGATTCTGTAGAGCTCCTTACAGAAGTTCTCTGCCTTGTCTATTCGGTTTAAAATAAATTATTGTTTTGCTTGATGTCAGCCATGTAGCCATGGTGGATGTTTTTATATGTTTCGCAATCGATCCTTTCTTTGCTTTTCTTCCAATTACGCTCTGCTTCTCTACATAAGGAGTCCAGCCTACTGCCTTTCCGCCGAATGTTAAAAACTATTCTCTTTCGGGAAGCATGGGGAGGGTTGTAAGTCAGTCATCTGTTTTCTGTAGAGTCGGTTTCTTCTTTTTTTTCTCTGTACAAGTGCTTAGAGACCTTGGGGCGATAATGCGCTATATAAATTGAAATAAATAAATAAATAAATAAGAGCTTCACTGCCTTTAGTTATTCCGTGAACCAGGGGGCAGCCCTAGGTTTGATTTTAACTTAGTAAGAGGGGCTATTCTATATAGTGCAGCGATGATGGACTCTTCAAAAGCGGTTGTCGCAAGGTTTGAATTTTCCTTCTGGCTTAATTGAGTTGGACTAAAATGTTTTGAAAACATAGATGGGTTGACTTTACTCCAGGACCTTCTCCATCTTAGTTAACTTTGGGAGACATTTTTGGTCCTAGAGATGGCGGCTATGAGTAGACCTCCTCCCCTTGCCTCTTTTCTGTCCACTCTAATTATGGTATATTGAGGTGGAAAGGCAACCTGTATGTTGATAGAGGGGTGCTCATGTAACCAAGTTTCCGTGATGAAACAAATGTCAGGTGTCTCCATATGAATGAGACTCCACATCTCAATTGAATGCTTGGGAATGGAGCGTGCGTAAAGGTAGATGGCACCTAACGGCTTGGAGGTTCTGAGATGATTTGGGTCTTGATATGTTTGAACAAAGTTCGGTGAAATGGAACCTGTTGGGGGCGATAAACCAGGGATTCTGTTAATTTTCCCTTCCAGTGTATCAGAAAACTAATTTTAAATTGAAAAATAAGGATACATTTTAATTAAAAAAATATGAACGTACGATTCCCCCACTCCTATTCACCTGGGGCTACAACAATTAGAAGGAAACACACACATTCATAAAGTTTAACAGATCAAATTTTAACTTAATTTCAATTTTTATTTGAATTCTTTTTCAAATTACATTAAATATTAATGTTCCCTCTTCCAGCCCTGCCGGCTTTATTTTCTTTAAAAAAGGTTTTCATTTGCACTATATTTTTAGTATTTTAAAATATTACTATTTATATTAAAAATAACATTCAAATTTGTGTTATTTAAAAATACATAATAAACTCATACGAACATTAAATAAAGTTTCATTAGCATATTATTTAATATATTTTAATGTTTCCTTGTTAATGTCATTTAACAGATCAGTCTCCACAGGAATGGTTATCATTAGAGCCACGGGCAGGTACAGTATGCAGGGCAAGGGAGCAGCCTTGATGATGTGAGTACGGCATAGCCAGACCTCTTGACAAAGAGCATTTCGCCTTTTTTCTCCACCATTGAGCAATTTCTCCACAAGTAAGTCTTGCTTTAATTTTACTCTTTACAGTGTGTGACTAAAAGGGTCCCAGCCCCCCGTTGAGCTCATGGGGCCAGATTTTGGCCTTTAAAATGTATGTTTTGGGACCGTATCAAATTTTTTCTTGGATACCGACCACCTGCTTTGGCAATAGAGGATCGTTTTTTCACCATTATCAAAAAATGTATTGACCAAGTCATCAAATGTTATGGATACAAGACCACACATTTGGAGAAGCAGGACCTAGGGCTAGATGTAGGTAAATCTTATTTACCGATTCATAAATACCGAATTTTACCGATTCGGTATTTATGAATCGGTAAATAAGATGTAGGTAAAAATTCGGTAATTTTTACCGAATCGGTAGGATTCGGTATTTACCGATTCGGTAATTACCGAATCGGTATTTGCCATTGATTCCTATGGGCCTTGAAGCCCATAGGAATCAATAGCAAATACCGATTCGGTAATTACCGAATCGGTGAAAAATACCGAATTGCCAAGGGGGACAGGCTGTCACTTTGACACCCTGTTACACCCCTGTTTCTGGCTTGTGTGCCATGTGACACACATACATGCCCTTAGGGCATGTATCTGTGCCACATGGCACTGGTGTGCATGCACAGATGTGCATGTACACAGGATTCGTTATTTACCACCCAATGGTATTAAGTGGTAAATAACGAATTCTAAAGGCTCTGTAGCACTGTTTAAAGTGCTACCTACATAAGATATTACAGATTCGGTAATTTTACCGAATCTGTAAAATTACTGATTCGGTAAAATTACCGAATCTGTATCATTTTGCAACCCCTACATGCCAATGTCCAAATACCGGTCGGAAACGGCCGAAAATCGGTATTTTTGGCCGTTTCCGACCGGTATTTGGACACCTACATCTGGCCCTAAGTTTCTTTAATGACATGCATAAAAACAACCACAGAGTGTGTGATTTATGTTATATGTTTTGTACTGTCTTGTGTTTCAATTCTGAAAATCTTTTAAAGGGCAGCACAACACTATCAATGAAAAATATCAATTAGGTATTGTATTGCACTTATTTATCCTTAAAAGTGATTAAGAAGACCTAGGTGGTGTCAATCTTAGGAGTGGTACATGAGATCATTGTAATGGTCCTGACGTGTGTTTCTCCTTTCCATACCTTTAATAAAATACTAGCTATAGGATTAAATAAATATTTAGTTCCCATTAGCAAAGTATTTTTTTAACCCACTAATAGACCCTCCCACTTTTATACCGTGATTTACCTTATCGTTTACATCTTACAATGTGCTCCCACATCTTCGTTGGTCTCAGCACTCCCTGCCCCACAGTGGGACAGGAGGAACCCAATGATGAAGCACGCCACCATGGGATATCTTGGTGGGTGAGGGTTATTTTAAGAAAACATACTTTTTTCCTTAGAACTATAGAGGTCACTGGGAAGATAGCCAACTCTAACACAGTGGGTCTCTTCTTGGTTGTTTGTATTTATGCAGCAAATAAACAGTAATATAGTGAAAGCACAAAACACAAGAAAAATCCCAAACCATTTTAGAAAATTAGAAAACATTTTAATAATTAGTAACATACCAGCACAACAAACATCCAATCAGTAGAACTGGAGATATGCAATTTTCATTGTGCCTAAAAGGCCCACGCGCAGTCATCTGGTCATGCTACACCAGGGGAGAGCCACAAGTTTATGACTACTGCGATGGAGTGTAGGTCGAATACAGGGACCAAGTTAGTCCAGCTGAAAAAGTTACTTTCACTAAGTACATCATGAAGACCTTTATTCATGGTTGAGGAGGCCACATGGAGCAGGGAGGGCATTGCAAAAGTTATCACTGTTGTGCAAAGAACGGAAGCTGTAGTGTGAGGTGCAGATCAGTTGTTGCTGTTGTTGCTGGTGGTCAATGCTGCACGAAGAGCGATGCTCATCGGAACTTCACATTGGCAGGCATCCCGGGCGACAGAGTCTTGGCATGAACGGGCCTGTTTGCAGCCACAAAGCACCTAAAACTTCAGGATTTCACCTTTATTTTCCAGAGGAACTCAACTGATGCCAGCCAAGGGATTCAGGAACTAGGGAGGTGTGCCTTGGAGATCAGGAACTAACTCCAGCTAAGGGCAACAGAGCTCAGGCAGGTCATCTGGGCATTTGCAGGGAGACCTCTGGAACCTATGTCCCTGTATCCCAGACAGGAAGTCAGCCACCTGACTCTGAGAGTCACTCACGTTAGCTCAGATGAAGAGAGCAGGTCCAGTCTTCCTTCTCAGATTGCAAGGCTGTCTTCAAGCAGCAAGTCAGCCCTCTGGTAGCAGCAGGTCAGTCCTTTAGTGTCAGGGAAGTCCTTCTTCTGTTATGTCCACAGGTCCAGGAGTGTATTGTTTGAAGTGGGGACATTTCATATTCTACCTCTACATCTGGTTCTGGAATGTTCTTCTATTCTCCTGCCAAAACATCTGGGGTAACAAAAGACAAGGTAAGCTTGGTGACAGATTCCTTTGTGTATGTGTGTGTTTGTGTATGGGTGTGGCTGAGTTGTTTGAAGTTCAGTTGGGGCTGGGTGAAGCTCCTCTCAGTCACTCCTCTCACTCATCCTGTTGGAATGGCCCATCTTGTCCAAGTCTAAGCACCATTTATGTCACTGTCTAGAGTGACTTAAAATCTGACTTTACCATCAAAGATGTTAAATTACTATTTATTTAAGTGCAAACACCATGTTTCTATCTGCTCCCAATCTAAAGTTATCACTTTTTTGCAACCCAGTTTTACTCAATTGAATAGGTGTTACAGCATTGAGAAAACGACTGTGGGAGTTTGTCGCTGGTAGAACATGTAAAACTTAAACCTGCATGTCCTAGTTTTTAAATACAAACCACCCGACCTATGGGCCTGTAGGGCCTACTTTAGAGGTGACTTAGATGTATTAACAAGCAATGGAAAAGGCAACACGGTTTTCTTCTGGGAAATCCCTTGTTTAGTTTTTTAGGACATGTTGCACAGTGGTGCTAGCTGCTAAACAACATGACTTAGAGTTCAAGAAAAAGTGTTATGACGTACACAACATTGTTCATGTTATAGCTCTTTTGAAAAACATTTACTCAATGCTGCACAGCTGTTAGCACTGCTATGTAACATGCCAATGCTTGGTATGTTCTAAACCTTAAAAATGAAGGGCGAATCTAGGTGATATTATTTATGATGAGCAGGAGGCATGGCCTGGCAGTGCTAGAAAATGTGCATTTTAATTCACAATTTTTAAACTGCTCAACTATCAAATGGCATCTAAAATAAGTGCATTTTATTTATTGATGCTGTCTTTCTGCATTAATAAATTATATTAGGCTCCTTTATTCTGCACGTCTTGCCTGGCGCTTGTTGTCCCAAATGTGCCCAGAGGTGCATGGCCTTGGGTGGGTCACTGTTTTGCATGGTTGAGAAATAATAGCATGGTGTATACTCTTAAACTCAGGTTCTGGTGGGGAATGAAGGGCGGATAGAGGCGATAATATTCATGACAAATGGGGGGAGTGGCCTGGCAGGGCTCAGACATGTGCATTTTAAACTGCTCAACTAACAAATGGCATCTAAAATAATTATGTTACAAGGCCCCTGCTGAAAATTCCTGTCCACCAGAGTCATTTGTTTTTTGTTTGGTCAAATTGCAGATATATAGGGCTTTGGTGGAAGCACACTGGCCAACGGAAACAGTATTTGGTCTGAGCTCCACGGCAGGACGACGACTTGAAGCCCAGGAGACTGATGGAGATGAGGAGGAGGCGCTGACCAATACGAATCAAGGAAACAAGAGTGACATGTGAGGCAGCCAATAGTAAAAAAAGGTAACTAATGGGTGGGCTCTAAGCCCATTTTAAGATTTTGTTAATAAAAGAGATTTCACAGGCATAGAACAAGCATATGTTAGGTGCAATGTAAAATGGAAAATGTTTTCCTGCCTTAAACTTTTTGACTTTCTCCTAGCCTTTTTTCTGACATGGTGTAGGTGGTTTTAGGACTCTGGGCACTTTAGCACTGCTGTCCAGTGTAAAGTGCGTGTGCTCTCTATGTTAAATATGGTAAGATTGGTCTACACCTGTTTGGCCTATTTAATTTACCCTTGTAAAGTGGTATCTCATATACCCAGGGCTGGTAAATTAAATGCTACTGGTGGGCTTGCAGCGCTGATTGCACCACCTACCGAAGTAGCCTTTTAAACCTATCTCAGACCTCTGCCATTACAGGACCTGTGCGTGCAGTGTCACTGCTGCTGTGACGTGGCACCTAAAGTGTGTGATATATCCGTGACCCCCCTTTTACTACATGTCAGTCACCCCATAAGGTAGGCCCTAGCTAGCCTTATGGGAAGGGTGCATTGTAGGTAAAAGATAGGACATGTACCTTAAATGTGTGACACGTCCTTGTAGTGACAAACCGCCATTTTGGTTTCTCACTACAATGGGGCTGCCCTCCCATGGGAATATATTGGAGAATCCCTGATAAGTGTTTCAGTGGTAATTCCTGATATGAGAGGAGCTGCATGGTCAAGTTTGGTATGTTTGGAATAGTGCTAATAAATGCTACGCAATGGTGGGGCAGATTTATTATAACGAGTTTTTTAAACGCCACTTTTATAAGTTGCCATTTCTGTATGCTATGGCCGTTTTAGCGGCATTTTCCTGCCGCTAAAACGGCGATAATTTTAACGATATTGGCTTGATAATATGCCCCCTTGTTCGCAGAACTTGTGTGTTTTTTGCGTTGTTTAGCACACGTGTGTTCTTGAGTCCAAAACTCACATCAGGATGCAAATAACAAAAAATATAGCATACCATTTCAAGTTTGCGTTATGCATAGCAACACATAAGGAAATTACGCGAATGTCACACACCCTTTCCGTGCAACCAGTCTTATTAACATTTGTGTCACGTACCATTATAGTCTACTTGGACCCATGTGTGTGAGATTGTGAATTATGGCAGGCCTGACTCATAACTTTATGTGAAAAAACCATGTCATACAACTTATTTAGCGTACTTGAAGGCTTTGGCTTTGTTGATGGTGTTGCGCATACTATGCATGGTTTCATAGGTTTGAGCAAAGTCTTTGTGTATGCTTAATCACAACAATTTGTATCATTGGTTTTAAATAACACAAATAAATGCTGTCTGGTATAACATTCTGATTTAAACCGTCCTAGGCAATTATAGTCAAGGATGCTTGTGCGTAGAGCTGGAAATGCTTAGGGAGTTGCCAGAACGTTACTGTGACATTAGCTCTAATAACAGAATAACAACCATGACAAATGTGATGTAACTACCAGGCAGGACACTTAATTGCTGTGAGACATGTCTGTGTTGTGCTGCTTGATACGCCATTCTCTGACTCATGATTAAGTGCAATACATTTCTAGCCATCGGTGATTTAACAAAGTACATGCCAAGACGTGGATGTAGGCTGCTAGCTCGTCCACGGCTCCTGAATTGCAAACAGCATGTCAGAAGCCTAATTTATTAGCACCGATGAGAAAAATAAAGATAGGTTGTATTCATGACAAAATAAACTTAGACTTGTTTAACCTATAAATCAAAACAAAGAAATAGAATGAATGTATGAATGAGGTAAACCAAAGGAAAAGTGTTTGGCAGGATGGCCGCAGCCAGGGATGTGGAAAAGGGAACAGTCATGGGCAGCGGTGCAAAGAGTATGTAGGTCTGCAGGGGGATGAGGCAGAAAGGCCAATTGACCAATGAGGTGGTTCGGAGAGCAAGGAAGAAAAGTAACATAGTCTGGAGACAAACATGGAGCTTAAGCAACAGCAGAATGGTCACAATCAGGGAAGAAAATAAACCAAAAGATGCAAAACAGCTCATGTTTTGGAACAACAAGGTTATTGGGGTGCAAAAGAATATGCTTAAATGACACTATTGTCACAATTCATAATTTTTTCTCCATTAGGTCATCTCTGTTTGCGCATTGGGTAGCGCACGTGAAGTAACTGTGCTCTCTTTTTCAGGCTTATTTTCAGAAATACTGACAGAACTTACACAATAACAATACCAACTGTGTACTGTATTTTAACGTCACTTTTTGTATATGACACGTATCTTTGCACTAATTGATAACAACATAGTGAGCACCGAATGGATCATCTTTAGTCCTGATGAAGAAGCCTTGATGCTTCGAAACATGTTGACTTGCTAAGGAGTATCAGCACATTAAAAGCGTGATATCTCCGAACTACCTTTTTAACAGTACCAGCCTATGACCGAATAAGTTCCTTTAGTCTATAAGGCTAGGTACTTTTTAACCCACACGTCTCACCCACCCCTGACCCTTTCTCTCACTACATATACACCACACATAGCACTACAATACCAGTGCTCCAGCGTAGTCGCGAGTCATAGCATGCCCGCCCCGCAGCGGGGCGGGAAGACCCCTACGATGAAGCATGACACCAAGGGCCCTTTTGGTGTGTGAGAAGTAGATGGTTGCTCAGATAAGAGCGATGCAGAAACGTCAGACTCAGATGAGTTGTGAGAACACAACTCTGGTACAGAGAGGATATAATCAAGTTCTGATGATAGAGGGTGTACAAGGTTTACAGCAACAGAATTTTTTGTCACACGGTAGAGGTCATAGCAATCCAGTAGTTTCAAGAACTGGTATTGATGTGTCACTTTAGAAGAAAATGAATCCATGTCATGCTTGCAGAAAATTTAGGCATTGGAAATGCAAGTGTAAGTCAATTATGAATAATGCAGGGAATCAGACTGTTTAGGTGCAAAGGTACAATGTAAACCAGAATCAGCAGTTGAACAGGAAGTGTTTCCTGAACCAGAATGTAGTGCAACAGTATTTGGTTCTGTTAGATGATTTTGACCAGGACCCGTCAGCCTGACAGTGCTTGAGAGGAGAGGAGAGGAGGACTGCATTCCTGGTGCAGCCTTAGAGGTAGACCAGAGTCATCCCCTTGGTGGATGGAGAATTGGATGGGAATTATGTCTTATTCCTTGTCGACACTGGTGTTACCCGCTATACTGGGAGAACAGCAGAGTTTCCCAACCTATCCCTCTGGAAGAAAGTATCTCAGTTGTTGGAGTTACGAACAAAATTTGTCTACCCTAATTTCAGAACCTTTCAGTTAAAATAGTGCCCTTTGAGGATCGTCATTGATTAGTGGTGTGTGATACAAGTCCAGTGAAGCTGCTTGGTCATGATTAACTGTGTAAGTTACATTCCGGCACACCATGAGGTTTGTGATGTCACACAAATGATGAGGATGTTGCAGAAATATGATGTGGAAATGTATCCTCTCCTTATGAGTGAGGATTGGCCCATTGAATTGAGAGACACCATGTTACCTACAGTCTGGGGGCCATATTATCAAGAACGGCGATAATATTATCGCCACTGTAGCGGCAGGAAACTGCAGCTAAAGCGGCGATAAGGGTTTGATAATATGCCCTTGTTAATTCCCATAGGAGCCAAGGATCACACCAGAACCTGGGCTTCTATGGGAATTCACAAGGGCATATTATCAAGCCCCTTATCGCCTCTTTAGCTGCAGTTTCCTGCGGCTAATGCGGCTATAATGTTATCACCATTCTTGATGGCCCTGAGACTTTACTGGTAAAGATATTGGACCAATCAAAGGTGACAAACCAGTTCAAATCACTGGTAAAACAAAGGGCAATTTTTTTGACAATCCCACAATACAAATTTGACTCCAGATACTATTGCAGGAATTACTCTTGTGTTCAATTCAATAATTGAGCAAGGCATCTTAAAAGAGCTAATGGGAAGTACATGTAAATCTCCCATTATGGGCTAATAGAATCCTAATGGCAAGTATCCTAATGTGCAGTTTTTACACAGAGTAAACTCAATTCTTGTTCGATATTGTCCTCTGGTACTGAATCCTGCTCTACTATTGTTCCAAATTCCATTTGAGGCTGAATGGTTTTCTGTTATCAATTAAATTTCATGAGGATAGACAATACTTTTTTGCTTCCTGTTTCAGCAGTCGGGTTTTGGCATGGTGCAAAGTCCAACAAGAGTATATGGAGAGCTCTTCAATTTAACAAGATACTTAAATAAAATCTTGCATCTCTGGAAATGCAAAATCACTCAGTATTAGTGCAGTACATTGATGACCTACTGGTGGTGTCAAGGACGAAAGAAGCTAACAGTAGTGATTCTATAGCACTACCAAATCACTTAGCAAATAATGAACATAATGTATCCCCGAGAAAGTTACAGTTTTGCAAAACAGAAGTACTGTACTTATAACATCACATTGAGAAAAGAGAGAGGAAAGTGCCACAGGAAAGAAACTCAGTGGCTCTTAACATAAATCCTCCAACAACCCAAATGCAAGTCAACATGTTATTAGGAATGGTGGGCTACTCTAGGCAGTGGATTCCGAATTTTTCGTTGATAGCAAAACCTCTTCAGACATTGACACCAGTAGAGGCTCATAGTGGGAGTGTTGCGGGAGGCAGGGTAGGAGTAGTAAACTCCAGCATATGGCCAACTGAGGGTAAGTACATAAATAAATAAATAAAATTAATTACATTGTGAGCGCTGCAATGCAATGAGACATTAACATGGTCCTGCACTGGTAAGTAGAGATGCAATGATATGCCTCTTCCAATAGGTGTGATTCAATCCAAATTCAAAGTGATAGCAGAGACTCTGTGCCATACATGCATGGTGTGTTAACAACAAAATCCCAGAAGAAAAACACAGGTTGTCATGCGTCACATAGGTAAATCCGCAGGTCCTTTCAACCAAATGGAAATGGACTTCATCAAAATGCACTTTGCAATGGTCCAAGGTACATTTTATTCATTCTATGCATTTTTCCAAAATGGATAGAAGCTTACCACCCGCACAAATGACAGCTTGACTGTGGAAAAATTATTGCTAAGAGAATTGATTCCATGATTTGGAATTCAGACTTCTCTTGAGTCAGATCGAGGAACTCATTTTAATAATGAGGTCCTAAAAATGCTATGTGCAGCACTGCAATTTGAACAGAGTCTCCAAAGCAGGTACCCTCCAGAGCCTTCTAGATTGGGGGAGCAGGTGAATGGCAAATTGAAATCGATATTGGCGAAGTTGTGAAATTCAACTTCTTTAAAATGGCCTGACACATTGTCTCTTGTTTTGATGAGTTTAAAAAATGTAGCCCAGACAGGAGGACAGGATAGTTGGCACAGGAAATTATTATGGGCCAAGTGATGAAACCCCTGGGTGATCCAGGAAAAATATAGATTTCTGGAAATTAGACAGAATTCCAAAGTCAGCAAGGGATCATATGTGTAGATCCCTCAAGGGTTTCCCAAATACACTAACGGTTGAAATATATATTGAAAATGAGTAGGAAAAAACAGCTAATTGTGACAATGTTTTCATCTGTAACCTATTTTTCATAATGGCAGATTTTCAAAAGCAACATATCATAATGTCTGGTAAACCCTTCTGGTTGCGGGGATATATAGGGTGTGCAAGTTCTCCAAGAAGCCAAGGTACCCAGAGCCAACAATTGAGTACAGACCAATATATAAGGTGAATTATGTAGAGTGAAAAATGGGTATTGAGTAAACCTGTGCATTTCTGAAGATATGGAGCTAAGTAGCAGTGGCTATTTGTACATCTCTGACTTTCTGCGTACCCATACTAGCATATGATTTAGGGGGTGTTTTTCAAAATGTCTTTGTTGAATTTATTCTAAATATCCTTGATATATATTTTTTAATGTATGATTAATTAAATAATTACAATCCACATATAGAAAATTGAAACTTAGAAAAACTTTAAAAAGGACTTTTCACCAAGCTCCACCCATCAATCTCAATGGAAATAAAGCAGTAAAATTGTTAATATAAAATGTTCTAGTACAAGGTAACCATTGCTTAAGTGAAACCACGTGGCGGTAAAGTATCAATTAAAAATTATTAATAAAAGATGAAGGTTACTTTTAAAAGCTGCAGATAAAACACCAACTTATAAAAGAGCATCCCAAAGTTAATGTACAGTTCGAAGTGACAATAGTCATTAATCAATAATCAATGACAGGTCATAGAATTTGAGTTCTGTATTGTGGCTGGGGCTGAATACACTGGTTTTGCTAGGGAGCAGCCTCAGAGATATACCGTTTTTATAACCACCTATGCTCGTGCCCTGGTTTTGACACAGGTAGTGGAATTTACTAGTTAAGCTTGTGATATGCAAGGTGGATAAAGAGTCTGAAGCTAATATTTAAAGCTGTGTTCTCTGGATTCAATGCCACGATGATACCCTACCTACAAGACCGGACTCCCAATCTGTTCTACTCTGGCCTCAGTTTTAATCTGCGCAAAGACAGCAATGGTAGGCTAAGTCATATAACATGCTCCAGAGACTCAAACGATTCCTCGCAGTCCCTACACAGAAGCTCATCTCATGGGTGACGCCAAAGGGGTAAATGTTTCAGGAAGTGCCACTCCCCCAATCTGAGTGCCATAAACCACAGTTTTAGATACAGGGGTATGTCAAGAGCAGGTATGATGGTAGAGAGGCCAACTGATGAGAGTTTATTACTGCCCATGCATGCTTGCATTTGGCGAGAGACACTTTATCAAAAGAATAGGAGCACATGCAGATCGCTTCTTGATACTTATTTTAAAAACGGTATTACTTGGGTTGAGGTTCCAGAGGTCGCTTGCTGAAAATTGCTGTATACATTTGTGAAAAAAATTACTATATGATCCACAAGGATTGCTAGAGCAGATCCTGACTGTAACAATGACTCGAGGGAACCAGCTCCAGCCTACCTAAGCTTGTGGCACATTTTTAAATAGGCACCTGCGCTTAGCATTTCATAGTTTAGGAGGCACAGTTCTAATCGGATCTGTGCAGCAGATGCATATTTTAGCAGCTGAAGGACCCTTTTATAAATCGTGTTCACATGTTGGTTAAGTGTAGTGCTGAGATTGCCTGGGGAAATTTCTAAGCCGTACGACAACGTGGGGTCTATTTTGGCTCTCATGACATCCAACATTGTAGCTAAACTCGGACCTGTCGTTTTTTAAAAAAAGTTTTGAAAGGTTCACTTGAAGAGCCATGGCTTTCTTAGCGATGTTACGGCGTGGTTTGCAAAGGTGCCCCTAGATTTGATGTTGATCCCCAGGTATTTATATGATTTTCCTACCACGAGTCCAGAGTTATTATATTACCAGCCAGCACGTCCATGATGCTTCCTGCAGAATATGGTCACTTCAGTTTTCTTTAGGTTTACCTCCAGGTTGTTCATGGTGGTGTAACTATATAATTTGTTTAACAGTCGTTGCAGCCCAACTCGCATGAGGGTGAAGAGGGCGAGGTCATCGGCATACAGAAGGTTGCTTAACTGAACACAGCCAATCTTAAGCGTATGGCTATTTATTGCATTTAGCTCCACTGAGAGATCAGCAATGAACAGATTGAAGAGCAGCGGTATTCAGGTGTTGGTGTGTAATTGAACTATTGCCTCCAAGAGATTGACGGGGATTCAGCATTTCGTTAGGTTGGCCCAAAGTGCTTCCCTTGGGACCCGGTCAAAGGCAGGTTTAAAATCAACAAAACAACAGTAAACAATCTTGGATGAAACTATTGCATTCAGTAAATTAGACATGGTGCCAGAGTTTCTAACTATCATTTTGATACTTTGGAGCATATTTTTAGCTCCTTTCTGTCAATTGTTAATCTATATATATAAAAACAAATGTATGTCTGTCTGTCTGTCTGTTTGTCCTTTATGCATTACAACACCATTCATCCGATCGCCATGAAACTTTCGGAAGTTGTTGAGTACACTTCCACAAAAGTTTCTGGCATAAAAGTTTTTTAAATATCGGCCCACCAGGGCCCTCATAATCTTTCGAATACTGATGTACGCACCAGATGGAAAAACAACAAATTGTGTATCCACAAGCACTCAAATAAATAGAATTAAAAGGCCATTCATCCGATCGCCATGAAACTTTGGGAAGTTGTTGAGTACACTCCCGCAAAGGTTTCTGCCATAACAATTTTTTAAATATCGGCCCCCCAGGGCCCTCATAATCTTTCGAATAGTGATGTACGCACCAGACGGAAAAAAACAAATTGTGTATCCACAAGCACTTGAATAAATAAATAGAATTAAAACACCATTCATCCGATCGCCATGAAACTTTAGGAAGTTGTTGAGTACACTCCCGCAAAGGTTTGGGCCATAACATTTTTTAAAATATCGGCCCCCCCAGGGCCCTCATAATCTTTCGAATACTGATGTATGCACAAAACGGAAAAACAAAAAATCGTGTATCCACAAGCACTCGGATAAATAAATAGAAATAAAACACCATTCATCCGATCGCCAGGTAACTTTGGGAAGTTGTTGAGTACACTCCCACGAAGGTTTCTGGCATACAAATTTGATGTACGCACAAGACGGAAAAACAAAAAATCGTGTATCCACAAGCACTCCAATGAATAAATAGAATTAAAACAGCATTCATCCGATCGCCAGGAAACTTAGGGAAGTTGTTGAGTACACGCCCGCGAAGGTTTCTGGCATAATTCTTTTTTAGATATCGACCCTCCAGGGCCCTCATAATCTTTCGAATAGTGATGTAGGCACCAGACGGGAAAACAAAAAATGGTGTATCCACAAGCACTCGAATAAATAAATAGAATTAAAACGACACTTTGAAATGTTTTCCATATTAAAATGAATGAGTTTCAATAAAAATGACACAATGTAAATTGAATGTTATCCTAACGAGTTTCCTTGAATTTCCTTTCTAAGGAGATCGCAGCAACGCGCGACGGGTAAGCTAGTACTTTAAAAAAAGTATTCCAATGTTAGCCTATGGAGTCATTGAGTTACAATTGGGAAAAACAAAATTGAAAGCCTTTCCCTCATCAGGGCGTATAAAACATATTTTCTAAAGGCCCTGCTTTTAGTTACAAGGCACCCAGCCCCTGGGGCTCTTAGGGGAGACCATAGGGGATTGTTAGTTGTAAAGATAAGGTAGTTTGGGGCTTTGGAAGTACCTTTAATTCCAAGGTCAAATTTGCATATCATTTAAGTTGAAAAGCATCCTTCAAGACAGGGTTTGGCACCACAGTAGTGAGCACTTTAGTTCATTAAACCTTTGGGGCCTCTAGACCTATATGCCCTACTATATATTGGGGAATATAGGTAGATCATCATGCCAATTGTAATTACACCTAATCAACATATACCTTTTAACAGAGCACTGGCCCTGGGTCAGGTTAGAAGAGGCCAGGGGACAATCAGAGTAAGAAACCACCAGCATCAGTCAAAAAATGGGGGTGATCACAACTAAAAGTATGACTTTTCACATGGAATCCCTGTCTGAACCAACCAGGAGAAGAAGAGCTGCCTGGCTGGAACCCTGATCTACACCCAAGTGATTTCACTTTGAAGGACTGCACCTGCTGTACAATCTGGAACTACATCCCTAATGACTGTGCCTCGCTTCACAAGGATTAGGGATTGGACTCCCTGCATTAAACATCTTTACAGAGTTCCACCTGCATCATCCACACCAAGAAGGACCAAGCTGAAGTGCGTCCAGTGGACTTTTAAGGATTTGGCAGGTTAATTGTGGGAAATGTAGACCTAACATGCCAAGGACCATCTCAGAGCTTCTAAACCCTTGGATTGGTGTTTTGCATACTTCAAACCCACAAGAGGAACTTCAGGAAGAAGTTGCAGAAGTTTGGAAAAGTTTGGAGCAACTTTTTTAAAAAGCTCCATATGTCGATCTACCTGTCGTCAGGAGTGAAGCTGGGACCCGGGCAGAATTTCAGGTTCATCCCACTGAAAGGTCCAGAGCTCCAGCTGTCAATGAGACTTCCAGGAGTTTACTTGGGCCTCAGCCTGAACCAAGACAATGACATCAGTGCTGATCCGGCATGACAAAGTGCCTTGCTTGATGACCATAGAAAAAGGTCTGGTCTGCTCTGCAGTTGGTGTTGATTGTCCCTCTGCAAGGTAAATGGGAGATGCAGGTAAACAGTGTGTCTCATGTATGTTGAAGCATTGTACATGTTCCCAAACAGACAGCATGCCAATGTACTTTGTGACTGTTTTGGAGCAGCTGGCTATTTGATGGGAGACAGTGGACATTTCAACTACATTACAGATATGCGTTTGTACTCGTACATTATCATCTCACAGTTTCATGCAAAGAAAGATGTGATTGACAAGTTACTACGCACAAGGGGTACAAGTGGTGTCCTCTGTCCTGTGGTATAAGTGTTGCACTTTGTATCACATTGTCGACAATGTTGTTGTGCTGTGATTGCTATGTGTGTGTGTGCTGCATTGTGTGAGAGTCGCCCATGTAGCTCTGATTTGGCGGCTCCTTATCCATTTGAGGTGGTGTGCCTTTGACGTCTGTGCTTTTTGGGTGCTGAGGTATGGATGACGTGTGACCAGCTACTTTGAGGATGTGGTCCACACTGGGCCTCCTCAGTTTCGTGTCTTGTACCATGTCCTGTATTTTGGCTGATGCCATGCTATCAGTCATGCAGTGTCACTTGCAATGTCAGTGTGGCACACAGAACAGTGGCTTTACTGGATTCAGCACATGTGCATAGGTAGGTTGTGAGATTAATGATGGGGGCCCCTTTGTGCACATAGTGGATGGGGGCCTACTTGGTGTTTCTATGTGTGCTGCAGAGTGCCAAGGGTATTAGGGACATGTTCCACAATCATTGTGGGTGTTCAGTGTGCTACACTTGATTGTGCATGTGTGCCATTGTGCCCACCTCCTTCCGTCCCTGGTCGCCACTCTCGCTGTTGCTTTTGGGTCAGGTCATGTCGAGCTGTGTCTGGGCTCCCGACTCCTTGCACCCTCTCCACACTAATTACTGTGGCCACCATTTCCTCCAGCTCACTCAGCTCCTCCTGTGGTGCAGGACTCCCACCTCCTGTTGCCTTTGCTGCCTTCCTGTTAGCAGTGAGTTTCTGTTTGGTTTGGCTTTGCACATCATGCCACTGCCCCTTGACCTCCTCCATTGACCTCCTCATCGCTCCAACTGCATTCACATTGTTGACGATGGACTGCCATATTTACGTTTGTGTTGCCAATGACGCAGTGGAGGTGACAAACAGTTGTTGGTGCTGTTCTTTCACCTCTGTGACGATGATGTTATGTTATGTTGTTATGTTATGCACTTTTGTATTGCGCACAGCTGCCCCAGCTAAGGGGCGTCCTGGCGCATGGCAGGCAATGTGCAACAGATAGCAGAAACACAACACAGATAAAAGAATTTATTTAAAAAAGAAAAGTTTTCAGTGCTTTGCGAAAGGCCAAGAGGTCAGCCAGTAGCCGCAAGTCCACTGGGAGAGAATTCCAGAGTTCAGCCGCCCTCACCCGGAAAGAGCGACCACCAACCCGACACAGCCTGTATCGGGGGACCACCGCGAGCGCTTGGCTTCCCGATCTCAGAGCGCGGGAAGGAACATACCACAACAGGAGATCAGCAAGAATTGGCGGACCTACTCCCCTCAAGATCTTAAACGCCAAGCACAACACCTTAAACTGGATGTGTGATTTAATGGGGAGCCAATGCAAAGATCTCAAGACTCCTGAAACAGAGCTCCTTCGGGGTAGGCCAACAATGGCTCTCGCCGCGGCATTCTGCACACGTTGGAGGCGGGTAGTCTCCGCCACATTGGTCCCTACCAAAAGCGAACTGGCATAGTCCAGGCGAGATAGTACCGTGGCCTGGACAATCAGCTGCCTGGTACCACGGTCAAAGAACTTAAGAATGGGCCTCAGCGACCGCAAGATGCCAAAACAGCAGGCCGCAATTTTCTTCGAGTGGCCCTCGTAACTGAGAGCGGGATCCATCCACACACCCAGGTTCCTAAGTTCAGTGACCGGGAGAGGGACCGGCCCCAGTTCAACTGGCCACCACTTGTCCCCCCACAGTTCCGCCCTTCTGCCGACGATCATGATCTCGGTTTTCTTCGCGTTGAGCTGGAGACAGTTGTTCTTCATCCAGCTTGCCATCCGGTCCGATCCGATCCGGTCTCCCTGCGGACTGAACCCCATCTTCCTCTTCCTCTTCTCCGTACCCTTCCCCAAACACGGGATTCCTGGCTGGTCTTATGAGGGGCTTGTTAGGTTTGGGTTGTCCTCTGCACTTCGTCCAGGTACATCCATGGTGCTAAGCAGTTTGATTTGGTTTCGGTGTGTTTTTTTCGGTGCTTTTATAGTGCATTTTCCCGCATGACGCGTGGGAATTGCTGGTTGTCGCTGATTTGTGTATTGCGATTTAGGGCATCGCAACTTTTTTCGCATTTGTGTTTCACATTTTTTCGGTGTCGCGTTGATTTTTATGCAATCATTTGGCGCTTTATCCTGCTGTATCTTGGATTATTCCTGGGTCCCCTCCGGGGGGAATCCACAAACCCTGGGTACCTTTAAAATCCCTATGATGTTGGAATTTGGCATGGATACTTTATGTGGACAAAAAGTTACAGGGGTCTAAGCACGAACGACCCCAAATAAACAAAAATAAGGCTTAGCACAGGGGGCGGGGGGGAGCCATAGCAGTGAAAGGGTTAAATCTGACTCTTTTTTCCAATGGGGGAAGCTGTAGCTTTTGTAACCTAGCTCAGCTGGGACCTAAGGTAACCTAGCAAAACCTGTAAATTTTTTGAAAACTAGGGGGCATATTATCAAGGCCAGAAGATAAACTTATCGCCGCTTTAGCATCCGTTTTCAGGCGTAAAGCAGCGTTAACTTTATCGCCTAATCAGCAAGGAGACGCTAGTGCGTGTTTTGTTGACTTAGCCCCCGTTTCCAGCACACCTAACTTTGCATCGCTAATGAGATGCAAAGTAGGTGTGGCTGTTAAACCAACAAGGTTAAACATCGCGAAGGCAGCTTTGCGATAGCGATATTTGAAATCGCGTTAAGTATGCCTTAAAGCAGGAATTTAACATCTGTTAACATGGGGGTGGATTGTGTGGCTAAGACCACAGGCCCCTATCATCAAGGGTATCGCCGTTTTCCATGGATCATCGCTGGAAAACCAGCGATGTTCCATGGAAAACATCGCTATTGCTAGGATAATTATCGCCACTGCGCTAAGCGTTGTTAATTCAGCGCTAGCATGGCGATGATTATCTGCACGAGCCGGCATTAAACATTTTACCGCTAAGAGCAGCCAGCGATAATTATCGCTGGCCATTGATAATATGCCCCTAGATCCCTAATGGTATCCAAGGTGGGGTGACTTGGCATAGGTCACACCAATTTTGCAATACCTAAACTTTGACTACAAAAATACATTTTCCTCGCAATTCTGTGATGTAAAGTTCTTGAAATTGTGGAGGAGCCACAAATTTACTTCCACCCAGCATACCCACTAGTCTCCCGATAAACATAATACCTCACTTGTGTAGGTAGACCTAATGCTTGTGACAGGAAATGGCCCTAAACCCAACACAAAGTCCATCACATTTTTCCACTCAAAACTGACCCTTTTGTTTTTATGAAGTGGGTATTACTGGATTTCTGGCCCTAGCTCAGCCAGCACCTACAGAATCCTAGCAATCTTGCACATTTTGTAAAACTAGACACCAGGTGGAATACAGGGTGAAGTGAGTAGACTGGTGAGGGCTCCCATTGACCTTGGTTTGAGCCGTTCCTGTAGTGGACACTAGGTCCAGCCACACAAGTGGGGCAGCATTTTTATTGGCACTAGTGAGGTAATGCAGGGTGGTAGGAATTTCATGGCTTGCTATGAATTCCGGAAGTTTCCATACTAGAAGTGGAAGGAAAACGCATGATTTCAGACAGAGTTTGAGGTTTGCAGAGCTGTGTGGCTAAGAAAGCCACATGGGATCCACACAAGGCACACCAACCTGGAATTCCCTGCTTATCTACTTTTCAAAAATGTCTGGGCTTTGTAGGTTTGCATCAATGGTGCCAGAGCAAGGCCTTAAATACAGGAGCTGACCCTATTGCTTGTCTCTCAATACAGCAATTTAGGACCATTTGTGTTGCTGTCTCTTGGTCCACCCACACAAGTGGGGTACCGTTCTTATTGGGAGATGTATGGGAACTCAGGGTGATAGGAAACCTATGGCTCCCGGCAGATTCCAGATCTTTCTGTCACAGAAATTTGAGGAAAATGTGTGTTTCTTTCCAAAGTTTGATTTTTGCAAGGGCTTCTAGGTAAAATTCCCCGTTGAAAGGCTCACGCCCCTAGAATCCCCTGTTTGTCTAGTTTTAAAAAATGGGCAGGTTTCCTAAATGCTGTCTCAGCTAAAGCCGAAAATCCATAGTTAACCACATTGCATAAAAAGGTGCGTTTTCACTTAACATAACTGTTATGTGTCTATGTTGCATTTTAAGTATTTACCATTTCTGAGCACTATGACTACCCACAAAAATTGGGTTCAGTTTTTATGTGGAGCCCCTGAGGATTGCAGCACCAATAGCACTTTTTCCTCACATGCCGCCACTTTACTTGCCTACCAGGACAGTGGAGACTACTGGGATTCCTGGGGAACACATTTCCCAGCACCACACACGCCTGGAGACACCAATGCGAATCTTCTGCGCCGTGTGGAACATACAGACAAATCTGCTGGATTCTAAATTGGACCCAATAAACCAATGTCTGTCATTAATTGAAAAAGGCTTATCGGACCTAAAAATCTGTGATTCACCTTCATTAACAGGAGGGACAAGTATCCAACTTGGACAGAGTATTTCATTGGAGCCCCTCACCCTGGCAAACCTGCCTACAAATACCAGCAGACAGTCACAGGCAAAGCCTTATTTACAGCCACAGGGGCAAGTACCTATAAACCAGGTAGCACCTAAACAGGATGAAAGGCAAGGCCACAGCCAGAGAAGGGACATATTGCCCATGCAGGCCCGGGACTTTAAGGGAAGTCAACCAATAGGTAGTCAGACCCAGGGGCAAAGGGATGGTCATCCACAGTGTTCACCAGTTATCCATTTGATACCAGAAACACCCCCTATGTACAGGTACTGGGAACTATGCCAACTCTTTCACAGGATACAAAGGAGGATCACTTCCAGTTGAAGAAGATGTCCTTTTGCAGACAGAATTTTGGTCCCCCACCTCTGGAGTTGTCTGATAGGTTCACCCCACTGTCCATGATGGAGGCATGGGAGTGCTTGCTCCCCACCGATGGATTCAGAGATCTCGTTAAATCAGCAGGATTCTCAAGTCCAAAGCAAGGGGGGCTCATGTCAGATGTCAGATGTTCATGACAAAAATGTAATAGCTTGGAACATTGGCTTTGCTATCCAGGAAAGTGCTTACAGCGACCACCATCCTCTTTATATTAAAAACTATGGACCTTTATTGACTAGCAAAAGAGGAGTGGAGCGAAAAGGGACGACAAGACCATCAGATGGTGAAAGACGCCTAAGGTGGACACACATATCCCCAAATAATTTTTATAATTCGGTAGAAGAATCGTGCATCAGGGAGCTAGCCCTGTGTATCTCAGCGTGTAGATCCCTGGGAGAGGTTATTAGTGCTTTTAACATTATTTTTGCTGTAGTAGGATAACTTTTAAGTGCTCCTGCCTGCAGAAATGTCATACCGACTCATAGATGATTTGACTTGTCCTGCTCGCTGGCAGCAAGAAAGCTACTGGAAGCTCTTGATGGCAGCACTAGAAATCAAATCCTGGTTAGAGTGTGTCGTAAAGATTATAAATTGAAATTGGCGAAACGCAAATCCATCTTGAAGGAGGAAGCATGGAAGGAGCTGACTGAGGCTAGAACCCTGAGGAACAGCTTTAGGTTTTGGAGTATCGTTAACAGACCGTTCAAAGAGCATGATGAAGGTAGCGAATCAGATGCACATATCACTGAGGATGAGTGGGTGCTCCATTTTAAAACCATGTTTGAGAGCCCATTGGAGCAAACTTGTCAGTCAGTTTGAAAGGTAGACACCCCGTACTTACCTTTGAACTGGGGGAGTATGAGGGGGGCATCATCTGGCGAACAAGTAACAAATTGCCGGCACCTGATGGAATCCCTTCGGACCTTTTTAAATCCGACCCACCATTTTGGGCACCGGTCCTTGCTGCCGTAATTAATGCGGCAGCAAAGAAAGGATGCCCTGAGTCCTGGGCTACCTCGACTATAGTGCCTGTTTGTAAAAAGGGTATTCTTGGCAGCACACACTGTTACAGGCCGATTTCGCTTCTGGATTCGTGGTTAAGGTGGTGGGCTGCGTGTTACTTGATAGATTGAGTACCTGGGCAGAGAAACATGATATACTTTCAGATGTTTAGTATGGGTCCCATTCAGGTCATTCAACCATGGCCTAATGCCTTAACCTAACCATGATACTCAATAAATACACGGTTGCGAGTGCTGGTACCATCTATTTAGCCTCATGAACCTGTCTTCCGCATTTGATTGCATGAATAGGGCAAAACTGTGGCTGTCCATGAAGGATATCGGGGTTGACAGCAACATTGTCTTTTTTTTAGAGGATCTTCACTGGGAAACTAAGGCCAACATTAGATTTTTGCAGGACCTCCAAGTATCACAGAATTTTGATATAAAAAGAGGAGTACACCAAGAGTTTATTTTTGCCCCCTTCTGTTTAACCTCTATATTAACAATCTAGATAAAGCTCTCTTATCTACAGGGTTAGACTATCCGCATGCAGGGCATCAAGGACTCCCTGTAGTTTTCATATCAAGGACTACCAGGGGGCTTCAAACCCTGCTTGACGACTTTTCCGACTTCATGTCGGAAAAAGATTTATCCATCAACAACTCAAAATCCTACGTTATGCAAGTGGGAACTCGCCCCCAAAAATGTTTTCAATTTAGGATAGGTCCCGCCAAGGTACCCCGCACAGATGTCTTTTCATATCTGGGGATCATACTGGATGACCAGATAAAATGGGGGCTGCTCAAACAAAGAAAGAAGGGGGATTTAGTGCGGGTAAATGTGGCCATTCTCAGCTTTGCTTCTAAACTAGAAAATAGACCTATTGCCACCGGTGTCGAAGATCTACCAAGCCAGGAGCGTAGCCATAGACTCTTATGAGAGCGAAATATGGGGGCATGCCCCCACTGATGTTTTACAGGTGGTCAAGAATACTTCTATGAAGCGCCTTTTGGGTGTTTCCCGTGGCCTGTCAAACTTATTGGTACATGAGGAGTTGGGAGTGCCTTATTTAAGTGACATCCTGGCACTTCGCCACCTAACTTTCTGACTAAATATCTGGTTGAACAAAGGATTAACACTGAGCCAGATGATTTTAACAGACTGTGTGACCCTTGATCATGCACTCAGTATACCTTTGCTCAGATATATCAGGAGTAGTTTCGAAAAGTTCAGACGAGTCAAATTTTGTAACAACCCCGAACTAATAACCAAAAGCATTCGGGGGATAACAAGGGAGTCCTTAAGTAGTTTAAGGAAATTGGAAAGGGAGGAGCTGAAACTTAGGAAACCTAGCGTCCCCAAATGTTTAATGTTAGAGACAACTTCATTAGCCAAGCCTTATCTTCTGGGGGTTTTATCTGTTTATGAGTGGTTTTTATTGGCCAGGTTTGCCTGGATCTTTTCCCTCTCTTTAAAGAAGTTGAATTTTAAGCAGGCTTGTCTGCCCTCCTGTACCTACAACGGCTGAAGGAGGAATGTATTTTCTTCATCGTCGGTTACTTGAATTCCGTGGTGAAGTCTAGGGCTTGTCTTGACTAAAAGCTCACAAAAGTCAGGGTTTAAGTTCATTTTTTAAGTCATATATGTTTTCATGAGTTTGGATAATTTTACTGGAGAGTGTTGATCAAAGGGGGAGATCATTTGTATTTTAACCTTGCACTTTACATGGCATAGACTATTTGGGTTGTTGTGCAACATATTTTAATTATGACATTCTGTATTGATATTTTATGACATAATGACACCATGTAATTTTGACATATTTCTAACTTTTATGGTTTTACATCTTTGAAACAAAATACAGTTTATTTGATTTGATTTCATGTGGCTACATGTGGGAACACTAGTTGGTTGTCAATTTGTGGATCTCAACAGATTACAAAAATGTTCAACTCAAAATGTAAATAAATGAGTAATGTTAGCTATGTATACATCTTCAAGTTATTTATGACCTTATGGAAAAGTAAACAGAATCAAGGATAGTTATACCACTCTGGACATCTCTGTATTTTTAGATTGAAACAAAATATGAGGAGTTCTTAGTAAGGGCCATATTTGCATTTTGGCTTGCAACGAAGACTCTGTCGGAGAACTTAAAGTCTGCTATGCTGAGACTACTCTGCCTGCCAAATTGAAATGACCGCCAAGTTGGTGGTCAATTCAAACACATTGATAGGAGCTGCCATCATGATGGTTCCCTTCAATGCCTTTTTGTGTTGAATGCACTACTCCATTAACATTTAGGAATCGTCCATCATTTATTTTTTTTTCAAAAGAAAAATCCCAAAGCCGGATTTTCTTTTTGAAAAAACAAATGCCTCTCTCACCATGGGAGTTTTCTGCCATGGCAAGTGGGGCATTAGAGAGTTTTCACTGACCCTTTCCACATAGGTTTCCAGGTGGTGATGGGCAAAAAAACTGGCCTGTGTATTTGCACATCTAAATTAGGTGAACAGAAATAAAGGTCAACAGAAAATAGCCCTTATTAGGTCAGGACATCGGAGGGGTGCAGAGATGAAGTAGTCCTTTCCACAGTTACACCGTTGGTCCATCCACATGTATATTGGGCAGACAGACCATTATCTTCACGGTAAGGATTCTCAGTCATCTTTGTGATTGAGCATCCTTACCACAACAGATATAAATCTTCTGCTAATCATTTAAAGTTAATCCACCACCTATACTGGTTAGCTTTAGCACCTCAACATAAATACCTATTAAAGTATCTGAATATAGAAAGCCAAGACTATTGAAGTGTGCCATAAAGCCACGTCATGGCACCAACCATTTTATGGTCCATTTGCATGTCATTAGCACACCACACACAAGACTTTCATACAGCCATCCACAGACCCAATACACATGTCAGTGCACTCATATCAACATACCATTGACATTTTGGGTCCATTACATTCATACACCACAGGACAGAATCCCCATTCAAGACAAACTATCAACAAACTCTAAATACATATGTCCAGACATGTTGACAATTGGTGCGTCCACAAGCTTCACAAATGAATAAACAGTTTTACTACATTTTTACCACCTGTCCCGTAGCCGCCTCTATTCTGAACATTTCAGAAGGCATAACTAGTGAGCCTTTGCTAATGGCTCCCATGACAGCCGCATGAGGCTCAGGAAGACATGTCTTACTTGGGTCTTTAGTGCATTCACTGTAGTAAATCCAATTCCCTACTGTTTGTGGATACAAATTGGGGGTTCCTGAGAATGCCTTCTAAGGCCTACATTACACAAACTGAGCGAGCTTATCTACCTTTGAAACTAAGGTAAACATGTTTCAAAATACTGCCTAAATTCTCCAAAGAACAAATAAAGAGAATTGGCAACATATATTTCAATGGAACTAGGGTATAAAGGCCATCAGTCCAACAAATGTTCTAAAGGCAATCATTCAAACAAAATTTGACATATCCACGGGGATGTTCAATTCAAAGACCCAGTTGCCACAACAAATGATTTATTCATTCCACACTTTGCATATAAAGGGTGACAATTCCAATCGGTGAAAAGGTGCTATGTAGGACTGCGGAGTGAAGGTGAAAAAAACATCAGTGAGAAAATCTGCGAAAGAATATACAGTGTGCATAACAAAAAGTCTTTATCGACAGGACAACACTTTCAAAATAGAACTGTAAAGAAAAGTAAATCAAAATGGGTTTCTCAAAGTCCAGTCGGCGGTGCAAATGTGGTTAAGACAGAACAGTTGACGTTGTTTCTTGCCCCTGCCAATTGCTGCTGTCATTTGGGGCACTTTTTGCAGAGTGTTGTAAAAAGGGGTGTGGCCTATGAACACCTCATTGCAATGCAGCTCCCTGGCGCAAACTGGAGGTACCTGGTGGGCTAGTTGGCCCCAGGGGACCTCTGGATTGAAGAGGAATTAAATTAAAACGCGCCACCGGGCGTGTTTGCACACATATCATCTCAGGCCCCCAACCCCTTCCTTCACCACTGCAAACGTGCCCCGTTTTAAGTTGGGGGATTACGTCCCCTTGAATTCTGAGGTCCCCTAGCGGCGATCTAGCCCACCAGGTACCCTCAGTAAGCGCCACAGAGCTGCATTGCAGAGAGGTGTAAAAAGGAGCGTGGCCTCAGAACACTTCTCAGCAACAGAGCCCCCTGGCGCATACTGGAGGTTCCTGGTGGACTAGTTGGCCCCCAGGGACTCCCAGTATTCAAGGGGAGTTTGTTTCCCCTCTGCAAACGCACCAGGGGGCACGTTTGCAGAGTGGTGCAAGGAGGGGGCAGGGCCTAGGGACTTTGGGTTGTTGTGCAACATATTTTAATTATGACATTCTGTGTTGATATTTTATGACATGATGACACTTCATGTAATTTTGATATATTTCTAACTTTTATGGTTTTATATCTTTGAAACCAAATAAAGTTTATTTGATGTGATTTGATGTGTCTACATGTGGGAACACTAGTTAGTTGTCAATTTGTAGATCTCAACAGATTACAAAAATTGCTCTCAAACACACCACAAAAACACCTCTATAAACACATATGTCCAGTCATGTTGACAAGTGGTGTGTCCACAAGCTTCACAAATGAATAAACAGTTTTACTACATTTTTACCACATGTCCCCGTAGCCGCCTCTATTCTGAACATTTCAGAAGGCATAACTAGTAAGCCTTTGCTAATGGCTCTCATGACAGCCGCATGAGGCTCAGTAAAGAGATGTCTTACTTGGGTCTTTAGCGCATTCACTGTAGTAAATCCAATTCCCTACTATTTGTGGATACAAGTTGGGGGTTCCCGAGAATGCCTTCTAAGGCCTACATTACATAAACTGGGTGAGCTTATCTACCTTTGAAACTAAGGTAAGGATGTTTGGGAATACTGCCTACATTCTCCAAAGAATAAATAAAGAGAATTGGCAACCCATATTTCAATGGAACAAGGGTATGAAGGCCATCAACACAACATATGTTCTAAAGGCAATCATTCAAACAAAATTTGACCTATCCACAGGGATATTCAATTCAAAGACCCATTTGCCACAACAAACGATTTACTCAATCCATACTTTGCATATAAAGGGCGACAATTCCAATCGGTGAAAAGGTGCTATGTGTGATGGCAGAGTGAATGTGAAAAAAACATAAGTGAGAAAATCTGCGAAACAATGTACAGTGTGCATAACAAAAAGTCTTTATCAACAGGACAACACTTTCAAAATAAAACTGTAAAGAAAAGTAAATCAAAATGGGTTTCTCAAAGTCCAGTCGGCGGTTCAAATGTGGTTAAGACAGAACAGTTGACGTTTTTTGTTGCCCCTGCCAATTTCTGCTGTCATTTGGGGGACTCTTAGCAGAGTGTTGTAAATAGGGGCGTGGCCTCTGAACACCTCTCTGCTACACAGCTCCCTGGCGCATGCTGGAGGTACCTGGTGGGCTAGTTGGCCCACAGGGGACCTCTGGATTGAAGAGGAATTAATTCCCCAAATTAAAACACTCCACAGGGCGTGTTTGCACACAAATCACCTCAGGCCCGCCCCCTACCTTCACCACTGTGCAAACGTGCCCTGTGGCGCATTTTAAGTTGGGGGATTCAGTCCCCTTGAATCCTGAGGTCCCCTGGCGGCCAACTAGCCCACCAGGTACCCCCAGTAAGCGCCACAGAGCTGCGTTGCAGAGAGGTGTAAAAAGAGCCATGGCCTCAGACACCTCTCTGCAACACAGCCCTCTGGCGCATACTGTAGGTTCCTGGTGGGATAGTTGGCCCCCAGGGACCCCCAGTATTCAAGGGGAGTTCATTCCCCTTCTGCACAGCCTAGGGGGTCAGGGTGTGTCTCTGGATTGAAGATGCATTAATTCCCCAACTTAAAGCGTGCCACAGGGTGTATTTGCACACATGTCACCGCAGGCCCCTCCCCCTTCCTTCACCATTGTACAAATATTCCTCTAAAATCAGTCGAACTACGAATTCCGATTTACCCACCTGTTATCAGGAGAGAACTCAGTGCTGCATCTTGTAACCCAGCACTGACTCTGAAAAGTAATTCTAAGCGTACTTACCAGTAACTTGTATTTCCTTCCAAAGGAATCCATTGCATGGTTTTCAGCAGAAAAGTTTCTAAGTGTCAATTTTTGAAACGTACAAATATTCCTCTAAAATCAGCCGAACTACGAATTCCGATTTACTCACCTGTTATCAGGAGAGACGTCAGTGCTGCATCTTTGAGCCCAGCACTGACCCTGAAAAGTAATTCTAAGCGTACTTACCAGTAATTTGTATTTCCTTCCATAGGAATTCATAGTGTGGTTTTCACCAGAAAAGTTTCCTCTCTCAATTTAGCACATCAAGGTTACTCTCACTCATCCCAGTGTGTCGATCTTGCCAAAGGAACAAAAAGATCCACTGCCACAAAGCATTGCCTTTATTAAGGTATGGACAGCAAAATGCCTGCGGAATCCTTAAGCAGATGTCCCATTGAGATTCAACCTGACGCGTTTCAAAAGGATTCCCCTTCTTCCTCAGAGGCTCTCAATTAAAAAGTGTTTGCTTTTGCCGGTTCAGCCCCAGTTAAATAATGCCCAATTCTAAGCCCCCGATGGGCTGCTCAGCTGAGAAACTGCGGGGCATTCTGGATACTGAAGTCCCGGAATATTCCATGCTCCAATATACTGCCCGTAGCAACATTTCAAGACTGCACATGGGCCTCCACAGGCAGATGCCTTCCTCAATCCTTGGCAGTGTTGCCCAAAACAGGGCTCAGTAAATAAATGCCAGTGGGCCCTCTTCTTTCTGCAGCAGTGTGAGCTGGGTAGCGGGGCATGCCACCAAATATCAAAAGCTCTAAAGTTTGCCCAAAGCAATGAGCCACACTCAAACTCCGTCACAAAGCACTGCTTTTGTTAAGGTATGGACAGCAAAACGCCTGCGGATTCCTTAAGAAGCTGTCCCTTTGAGATCCAGCCTGACACATTTCAAAAGGATTCCACTTCTTCCCCAGAAGCTCTCAATTAACAGTTTGTGCTATTGCCGGTTCAGTCCCAGTTAAATAACACCCAATTACATGCCCCTGATGGGCTGCTCAGCTGAGAAACTGCAGGGCATTATGGATACTGAAGTCACAGAAATGTTTAATGCACCAATATACTGCCAGTAGCAACATTTCAAGCCTGCAAATGGACCTCCACAGGCAGATGCCGTCCTCAATCCTTGGCGGTGTTGCCCAAAAAAGGACTAGGTAAATACCGGCCAGTGAGCCCCCTCCTTTCTGGGGTGGTGCGAGTTTGGCAGCGGGGCACGCTGCCAATTATCATAAGCTCCAAAGTTTGCCCAAAGCAATGTGCTGCACTCAAACTCTGTCACAAAGCACTGCTTTCATTTAGGTATGGACATCAAAATGCCTGAGGATTCCTACAGCAGCTGTCCCATTGAGATTCAGCCTGATGCATTTCAAAAGGATTACCCTTCATCCTCAGAGGCTGAGAAACTACGGGGCATTCTAGATACTGAAGTCCCAGAATATTCCATGCACCAATATACTGCCGGTAGCAAAATTTCAAGCCTACAAATGGGCCTCCACAGGCAGATGTCTTCCTCAATCCTTGGCCGTGTTGCCCAAAACAGGACTCAGTAAATAAATGCCAGTGGGCCCTCTTCTTTCTGCAGCAGTGTGAGCTGGGTAGCGGGGCATGTTTGTTTGTTTGTTTGTTTGTTTAAGGATTTCTAGAGCGCATGGCTGCCCATAAGCATCCCAGTGCTAATGATAGAAACAAGCAAAAGCAGGAGGGGGAGAGTTACGGGTACAGCATGCCACCAAATATCAAAAGCTCTAAAGTTTGCCCAAAGGAATGAGCCGCACTCAAACTCCGTTACAAAGCACTGCTTTTATTAAGGTATGGACAGCAAAATGTGTAGTTCCTATATTCCTAATAGGCTCTGCGCATTGGAATAATATACACTATAGTTTTGACATAGGACTGAGGTCAGTATGTGTCTAGCGAGTATATTAAACTTAATTGTGTGTGTGCCAGCTAACTCAGAGGTCACTAGAAACTTTCTCGAATAAACAAGAAGGGACTTGTTTCTGAAAAACGCATAAACATGACAACTTTGTTTCCCCTAGAACCGGAACAGTATCTTCAGAGTCGTGCAAACAATAGATAACTATTTCACTCAGTCAATCTTGCATGCTTCATTTCTACAGAGTTGCACAGAATTAGAGAGACGGGCATTTCAATTCAAGGATTTATTGAAAAGTCTTCTTTCTCATGCAAGAGAGGTGAACAGTTAACAGTAATATAAAATAATACTGTAATAGCATTGTCTGTTGCTATGACACATATAAAAATACATACATAAATAACACAGGCTAAAATATTCAACTGGTGCTTCTAAAATACGCCTACCCCAGTGTACCTAACCTAGGTCTAGCACGAGGGAAGAAGTATGTGCTGTTTTTAGTTACAGTTTAGTTCTGCCAAGAATTGCCAAAGGTTTCTCTAGGTACTAATCAGCTTCATACCTTAAAAGGAGGGAGGTTGATATATCTTTCCCTGGACTCTATCTCTCAACACCGCGCAAGAGTAGTCAGAAACACTGGAGCTGGATTTTCGGCAGGAGGATGACAGCTTCTAGTCAGTGCGTCAACCTGGGAGTTGACTTCCTTCAGCACTTGCTGTAGCGAGCTGCGTCATGCAAGGAGGTAGTCAAACTGCACCGAATCACACTGTGCCCTGCCATAGCAAGTGAAGGTATATTTATTCCTTGAAGGTGTTTAGGAATTCCAGTATTGACGTAAGGGTCTGGCATATGAACGTCATGAATGAACCCTTAAAGAATAGATTTTCAAGCATAATAAATGAGTTCTTGGAGAAATCATTATCCAAGCAAGGGGAAGTCCCTAACGGCTTAAGAGTCTGGTTTTCCAAGAAGTCGTTGTGACGTAGATGAACGTATGGAAGTAGCCATGCCTGTATTTGGGTAGCATGGGCTATGCCTAAATAAGGATTGGATTTCTATGCCTATATAAAGGCAATGTGAATTATACCTAAATAAGGGCATGAATCGGGAAATGCATACGAAATCTATAATCACACACAACAACATAAGAGCTGGAAGTACATCAGACTGTGGCTCTCACTCTTACCCAAGATTGTGCCGTTGAGGGCGTCCTTGCCTGCGGGCAAACTTGCAGCGACATGGTAAACGCGTCAGCCCGGCCGCGAAGGATGCACCACCTCTTGATTCCTGGGGGTCACGAGGCCCGGAAATTTTGCCGAGCCCAAGAAGTGGAACAGCAGATAAAGGGAATTATGAGTGGCATGCATTCCGTGGCCCATCAAAGGGCTTAGATGAATAACAGCTTTTAAATAAACGTGCATCCATCTGTGGAATAATAACTATTGACACGCACTACAAAACCCAGCAAGCATTGCGCTAAAGCCCATCAGAGGGCATCAAATTATGTATAAATGCATCGAGCCTCTGATGAGAACAAGAAGTTCAGAAACACGGCAGGCCAATATCACCAACATGAGAGCTGGAAATACATCAGCCTGTGGCGCTCACTCTTACCCGTGATTGTGCTGTTGAGTGCGTCTTTGCCTACAGGCAAACTTGGAGCGACATGTTACACACGGCAGCCCGGCCAATAAGGATGCACCACCCCTTGAACCCTGGGAGTCATGGGGCCCAAAAATGTTGCCGGGACCAAGAAGTGGAACAGCCGATGAAGGGAATTATGAGTGGCATGCATTCCGAGGCCCATCCAAGGGCTTAAATGATTAACAGCTTTTCAATAAAGGTGCATCCATCTGCGGACTAATGACTATTGACACACACAACAAACCCAGCAAGCATTGCACTAAAGCCCATGTCATTTGAGATGTCATCAGTGATGTCATGAGTGATGTCACTGACCATGTCATGAATGATGTAATATGTGACGTCATCAGCAGTGCAATGCAGGCACGCGAGTTATAGTTAGCTGAACTAACTATAACGGGGGAATTTCAAAGGTTTTGTATGAGTGAAATGTCCAGCTAACTATAACATGTGTGAAACCTATGTTTTTTTCAGTGAATTTCTAAGGTTTTTTAAATGCTAATTCCTAACTATAACGTGTGTGAAGCCTATGGTTTTTTCAGTGAATTTCAAAGGTTTTTTTTAAATGCTAATTCCTAACTATAACGTGCGTAAAACCTATGGTTCTTTTAGTGAATTTCAAAGGTTTTGTAAATGATCATTTTTAAATTTATTAATTATTATATTTCTTTCTTTTTATACTAATTTCCTACATTTTTATTATAAATATTTTTATTTATTTTATTTTTTAAGTTATATTTCATATTCTTTTTTTTTTTTTTTTTATTGAGATTCTTAAGTGCCGTGCTTAATCAAGATACAAAAAACAAAATTCATATTATACTTTTCACATTCTTAATGTAAAATAATAACAAAACTAAATTAAAAAATAATTTTTTAATATATTTTTTTAATATAATAAAATTAAATTCAATATAATTCCTTTTCCATTGTCTTTTTTGTAATCGTAACATACGGTGATTGCACCATACTTTGTGCAGGTAATCGTACTGTGCGCGTACCGGCGCATACGTTACGAATACGCTTTGAAGTTACGCGTTGCATCAACGCTTCTGTGTGACGTCATGTACGGTTACACGTACGGCGCGAAAGTTTCTAATTGTTTAAAAACATATATTCATGTATTTAATGTACATATTAAGGGAAGACATTATCTGGAATAATCATGAAAATTGTTTTTTTTTTACTTTTAATAATCGTATATACCTTTTAAAAGCAATTACAGAAATCGTAGCGGTACATCGTCCGTACGTCATCTGTTCGTGCTCCGTAAGCGCACCGTAAGCGTACGCAAAGCCATGTAACTTTAAAGAACAGATTTGTTTGGTTCATAACACTTCCTATACCAACTGTTAAAAGACCCCTCCCATTTTAATCATTCTTCTTTGACTTTCTCAGGAGAAGCATCTCTTCTGTGGAGCTAGTCAATTTGGAAGGAAAGTTCACCATGGCTGCACTTTTGGAGCAGAAAAGAAAAGAGGCTCTCATCTAGAAATGTTTTAGCCTCCCTGAGGGTGAAAAGAAGGTCAATGCCCCAAAATTGACCTGTAAGATCTATGAGACAACTCTCTCCAGGGATGACCCCACAAAGAAATACTCGTTTGGGGCAGTGAGCATTGTGCGTCATGTTAAAACTCTGCACCCTAACAACTATGCAAGAGTTGCAACACAAAGGTTACAGGACAACCCTTCACCTGCTGTTGCAAGCACATCGACTGCACCACCACCTCCGGCAAGCAGTCCGCACCCGAACATCCAAACCGATTTTGCGGATCTGACCATTCATTGCAAATTTGCAATGAATTATTATGTTATGATGAACAATCGATAGACCTCATTATCCGCAGGAAACGGGAGCACCATTGTTTATGACATTATTTTTTTTTTTACTGTTCTGAATGAATGTGAAGTGCATAAATGAATGAATGAATACATTAGTAGGTTATGGTGAATGTGAAAGTGCAGAACTATAAGGAAGTGCTACAGCATAAATCTATAAGGTGTTTACTTATAGAATACTGTAGTACTTTCGAAGCACTTGAATGTAACATATGTGCATAAATATGTTACAAGTCTATGCTTCCCTTTGCACTGCTGATGAAACTGCCTAGGTGAATTTGTAAGTGTTAGGGGCAGATTTACAACCTCCTTCTGCCACTTTTACACCGCCATTGTATCACTTTTCTGACGCAGCGGTGGTGTAAAAGATGCGTCATGGTGTGTGGTATTTACAATCTGATGCATCTGGGAGGTGCTTCACATTGTAAATTCCTGTACCAGAAGGAGACATTCCTACACGGGGGTGGAGGCGTTCCGGTGCAGGACTACAAGATTTCACGTTGTCACTTTTGAGCTCATGCGTCGTCAAAACCCTGCACTTGCTTTAAGCAGGTGTAAGGATTGACACAGTATTCTGAGCATAGACCCTCCAGAGCATTGCAGGAGATGCGTTGCTCATATCTGTGCCGTTTTTGCCCCATGGTGCAACACATTGTAAATACGGCACATCCATGGTGGTGAAGTCACAGTGCACAATAACTGGCATATCCCTGGGGATGTGCCAGTTATTGTACATCTTCCCATTAGTGTTTTAATGTAGTGAATGGATTACTACACACTGATCAATGAGTCACTACAAAACTATACCAGGAGTGACAGAGTGTTTGGTGGAAGTGTAAGGCTACAGACTGGAGAATTGAAGGTATAAAAGGCAAGTTTGCAGGTGCATAGAAGACTGCAAGCATAGTCTACAGGGGTTGGAAGCAGTCCATGGCCTAAGGCGTACTTTGCTCCATGAGTACTTGGGTACTTACTGAATGATTACAGTTCTGCACGGAGAATTTTGAGCTAAGCATATAACTGCTTCACTTTTAGCACAGTGCATAGATAAGCACATACTGATGGATACCTCACTACAATACTGAAACAGCAGTATAAAGGTGTTTAGTGGAACTGTTAGGATACAGACTGGGCAATTGAAGGTTAAAAAGGCAAGTTTGCAGGTGCATAGAAGAGTGCATACATTCTCGATAGGGGTTTGAAGCAGTCCGTGCCCTAAGGCTTACTTTGCTGCATGAGTACTTAGGTACTGACTGAATGATTACAGTTCTGCAAGAAGAGTGTCGAGCTGAATGTATAACTGTTTCACTTTTAGTACAGTGTATGGATAAGCATATACTGCTGTATGGCTCACTACAATATTGAAACAGTAGTGGCAGAGTGTTTGGAGAGAGTGTAAGGATAGAGACTGGGTAATTAAAGGTTTAAAAGATAAGTTTTCAGGTACATAGAAGAGCACATGCATAGTAAATAGGGGTTTGAAGCAGTCCATATCCTAAGGCCTACTTTACTGCATGAGTTCTTGGGTACTTACTGAATGATTCCAGTTCTGCAAGGAGAATCTCAAGCTGAATATATAACTGCTTCACTTTTAGCACTGTGCATAGATAAGCACATACTGCTGAATACCTTACTACAATACTGAAACAGCAGTATGAAAGTGTTTAGTGGAACTGTTAGGATACAGACTGGGCGATTGAAGGTTAAAAAGGCAAGTTTGAAGGTGCATAGAAAGGTGCATACATATTCTATAGGGGTTAGAAGCAGTCCAAGCCCTGAGGCCTACTTTGCGGCATAACTACTTAGGTACTGACTGAATGATTACATTTCTGCAAGGAGAGTGCCTGGCTGAATTTATAACTGCTCCATTTTTAGCACAGTGTATAGATAAGCACATACTGCTGTATGGCTCACTACAATACTGAAACAGCATTGGCAGAGTGTTTGGAGGGAGTGTAAGGATATAGACTGGATAATTAAAGGTTTAAAAGACACGTGTTAGGTGCATAGAAGAGTACATGCATAGTCTAAAGGGGTTTAGAGAAGTCCCTGCCCTAAGGCTTCCTTTGCTGCATGACTACTTGGGTACTGGCTGAATGGTTACAGTTTTGCAAGGAGAGTGTGTGGCTGAATGTATAACTGCTTTACTTTTAGAACAGTGTATGGATAAGCACATACTGCTGTATGGCTCATTACAATATTGAAACAGCAGTGGCAGAGTGTTTGGAGGGAGTGTAAGGATAGAGACTGAGTAATTAAAGGTTTAAAAGACAGGTTTTCAGGTGCATAGAAGAGTACATGCATAGTCTATAGGGGTTTGAAGCAGTCCATGCCCTAAGGCCTACTTTTCTGCATGAGTACTTAGGTACTGACGGAATGATTACAGTTCTGCAAGGAGAGTGTCTGTCTGAATGTATAACTGCTTCACTTTTAGCACACTGTACAGATAAGAACACACTGCAGTATGGCTCACTACAATATTGAAACAGCAGTGGCAGAGTGTTTAGAGGAAGTGTAAGGATACAGACTGGGTAATTGAAGGTTTAAAAAACAAGTTTTCAGCTGCATATAAGAGTACATGCATAGTGTATGGGGTTTAAAGCAGTCCAAACCCTGAGACCTGCTTTGCATACTTTGAATAAATAGAATAATATAAAGAATATATAAGTGAATCTATAAGTGCTTCACTTTTAATACAGTGAATGCTTTAGTACATAGTACTCTCACTATTATTATCATATAACAATACATGTATTCTTCTAACATCTCATAATTTAACAAATCTTCTAAAACAATTTCATCAGGTATTTCATTGACATCAATTTCCTGGTTATCAATTTCGGAATTTATATGTTCAAAAAACAAGATATCATCTAATGCTTTCACAAAATCAGCATCAAAACTTTTGTCTTGGAAATCACAGCTGATATCTACAGCACTAATTTCTTGTTCTTCACTCTCGCTACTTGTGAGAGGTACGTTTAGCTGTTCTATGAGACTGTTTCTAATTTCCAAACTTTCTTCGATATTGTTCAGTTGTTTTTCCATAATTAATTTCTTATGTTATTGGTCCTTATAAAAAAACATAAACGCTTCATTTTATCAGTTTTCCTAATACATAACACAAAACTAGCTTTATCAACTATTTTGCCCTTAAAAACATATTATACAAATACCATTCTCTACTACTTTATAAGGTATATAAATATAATTATTTATATGAATATCCTGTTTTTACGTTTTCTTATATGTTCAAACCAATCACTCCTTATGACTATAGGAAAAGACTCAGGCTGTTATAGTAAAATGCAGTACTAAAAAATGTAGAATATGTCTATTCAACTTACCTGTTCCAAACTAGTAAATGTGTTTTAGTAAAATGCAAGGAATACTCTTGGTTATCCAGAATAACACTGTGTATCTGTGTATATTTAGGCACCATTATCACACTAGTTTTTGAATACTTCATGTGTTTTCACACACATTATTTTTGAAGACCTATCCAGTAGTCACTTTTTAACATAATAAGAAAGTAGTGATTACTTATATAAGTTGAAAATACTCACAGCAACAGGTATAGAACAACACTTCAACAGAAAGTATTGTGTATAATGAGGATATATTTACATAGAGAAACACAACTACACGCAGTAACTTGTCCTGTCCTTCTAAACATAAAAGAGTATTTGAAAACACTCTTTGTGACATATTTTATGAGAATAATTTGATCTCGTTTAATCCTAAAACTCTCTGGTCTCTACTAGTCAAGCATGTCAAGCATCATTTCATTTGCCTTTTTTGCTGTTCTCAGAATATATTGAATTTCACTAGAAACAGTGAGTTCAATAGTACTCATCCCATAGGCAAAAAAAGACAATCAATAAGATTATCTTAACAAAAAACTTTCAACATTCTCAATAACAATCTAAAAAATAGAAATAAAACATATCTTAAATGTTTTTTTCTAAGTGCAATTTCTTTCGTAAATATGAGACATCTCAAACAATCTTAAAATAACAAAACACAATCATTAATTTTCATACACTGCAAATAAAGTTACTTTAAATATATGCTGACAAAATATACAACAAAAAATCCTTAATGGTTTTACATACTTTTCCTCATGGCCAAATAATATATGTCAAATTCTTAGTTTTGAAGTTCTTCAATAGTAATCCTCAGCATCCGCCTCCCTGCCTTCTGATCCAAAACCACCTACATCATTTGTGGCGACCCCAGGGCTCATCTCTCAATCCGACGCTATTCAACATCTATATGGCCACCCTCACACAAGTGGCCCACCATCACAACCTTAACATTATCTCCTAAGCCGACGACACTCAACTCATCTTCTCCCTCACCAAGGAGCCACATACCACCAAAAACAACCTCCACGAGGGAATGAAAGCTGTCGCCAACTGCATAAGGATCAGCTCTCTAAACCTCAACTCGGACAAGACGGAGGTACTCATTCTCGGACCCACCACCTCAGCCTCAGATGACTCGTGGTGGCCGGCTACACTGTGAACAGTACCAGCACCTACCAACCATGTACTCAACCTAGGATTCATCCTCAACTCCTCCCTCTCCATGTGTAAGCAAGTCTACACCGTCTCCTCATACTGCTACAACACCCTACGTATGCTCCGAAAGAAGAAGAACAATGGCACAGGCCCTCATCAGCACCAGACTAAACTATGGCAACAAACTCTACACAGCAATTCCAGCAAAACAGCTACAACAACTACAACAAATCCAAAACACCTCCGCTTGACTGATCATCAATGTCCCTTGTTGCAGCCACATAACCCACGACCTGATACACCTACATTGTCTCAACGTCAACAAGAGGATCATCTTCAAGCTCCTCACCCTCACTCACAAACTACTCTACAACACCAGACCAACCTACCTTAACAGCAGTAATCCTGAAAGGCCAAATTTTATTCCTAAAATTTTGGCTTTAAAAATATTAGGTAAGAATTTGGTAACTCTTTAGGCAAATGTTGTTTAAAAAACAATTGCGTATCATTACAATTTATCCAACCTTCAGGACATTTTAAATGAACAGTGTAATGTCCAGATGTTGTAGAAGGATCATCATGAAAAATAATTACTACAGCTACAAAAGTTCTTCCTGATATTGATAGTTGAGTAGCTACAACATTTTTAATGAAAGTTTTCAAATTTCTTCCATCAGCTCTACAACGTTGCAGCATTAAAGTTACATGCTGTCCATATCTTTGTATAAATAATGTTGATGACATTTGTGATTTACATTGGCTACGCTCCATGTTTTGTCTTTCTGCTCTAGCTAGATTGTTAAAAGCCACTGATTCACAGTCTGGTAAAGTCAAATATATAAATCTTTCAGCGTCTATGTTAGTGCTACATGTAAACAAACAATTTTCACAGTCATGTTGCCATTTATAAGAAAGGCCAAAAAGGTTTTCAATATCTATACCTTCATCTTCCAATACAACAAGCATATACATTAGAAATTCCTGACAATCTTGCTGAATAATCTCTGTAAATTGAGTAGAACCAGAACATATGTCTAAAACATTACGAATAACAGAAACACTTTGTATTTTACTTTTATCACGACCACATTTCTCATAAACCGAATACAACGAACAGAATCTTTTTTCCCGATTTTCAACAATTTGCTGTTGCAAACTTTCAAGAAAAAATCAACATTAACAACTACATTAGCGTAGCAGTTGACACCAGAACTATTTTCAAACTGATAACCAACAATCTCTTCAACAGTGTCCTTTTTCTTTTTCCTTGCAATCGCAACTTCATCTTTTTTTTTCTTTCTCTGCAGCTTTACTACAGATATTCTCATATCTTCTTTTTCTACCTACCACACGCTTTTCAAATACTGGATATTGATCTAAATTGGGTGCATATTCTCTTCTTAACTTATTATACTCTTTCACACAATTTGCATCTGCACTAATCTTTTTCTCATCAAAATCAATCAAGTATAATCCAGATACATATCTCACTTGAGACAAAGCAACATATGCCATACCCTCTTTAAACACAGTACTTCCAATATTCACTAAAGCACTATCTACACTTAAACCTTTAGATTTATGAATAGTCACTGCAAACGCCAAAGAAACAGGAAACTGTTTTCTGCAAACATACAAATCTTTGACAAGCAAAAAATGAGCTGAACAACAACTAAATTGTTGTACTTCTTCAATTTGATCAAATTCGATTTTCAAAAATTCAATACCATCTCTATTTATGTAATTAACAAATTTAACAACTTTACCCATTGCTCCATTTACTAAACCTTTATCCACATTCAAATTATGTCGTAAAATTACTCTACAGTTTATACATGCATATAAATTATTTTCTAAACCAGCAGTTTTACTTATAGATTTCTCTAAAGAATCCAATTTCCTCTTCAACCTTTCTGTCAAAATAATAGTGATTCCTTCATGCTCTATTTTATCAATAGCTTCCAATTTTATAATTTCTTCATTTTCCAACTTAAAATGTCTTCATTGAAAATATAACATTCACGCAGTGTTGGCATTAAGCAGATTACAGATTTGTTTTCTCCTATTCTCATATATATTTTCTCAGGAATCATATTTTCATTTGTAAACAAATTGGAAAGTAATCTTCTCTGTAACGCTTGTTTGCCATGTTCAGTCACTTTTCCAATTCTTATATCTTGAAGAATAGTTCCATAATCAGCATCATTTGCCTGTCGCATATTTGTAATATGTTACTTATACTCAAAATATGACCAAATATTAACATTTCCAATGCTCCCCAAAGACTTTCTGGTATCTTCATGCGTCACTGTTTTAAACACTGGTTGTCCTTTTACAGGAGTAAGTTGTAGTAGATCTCCAAAAACTATGACGTGTTTTCCTCCAAATAATACGTCATACTCTGTTTTAAGAATTTGCTGCATTCTTAAATGCACAAAGGCAAGCATTAAGTTTTATACCATGCTTACTTCATCAATAATGAGAAGTTTCATTTTCTTCAAGACTCTTGAAACGTCACAACAAGCTTCTCCAGATAGCTTGTGGTATTCTAATTTGTTTTCATGCTCTACTGGTGACATTAACAAATTATGTCAAGTAATTCCTTTAATATTGTGTGCTGCCAACCCAGTTGGAGCAGTGACAACACAAGACAAATGCAACTCAGTGGTTTTCTGTAGATAAGTTGTAATTACGTTAATTAAAAAAACGTTTTCCTGTTCCAGCTTGTCCACTCACGTACATTCGGATAGGTTGAAATGATGAGCAACAGCACTCTTTCTTTTCATGAAGTAATACATGGTCAATCTGTTCTCTCAGTTGGTCATATATTTGTGTCTGCTCATCATTTAGTTGTTCTTCCAAGTTTCCTAAGTTTGTTACATCTTCTTGAGCTTGATACATTGCTGTTTCCACCTCTTCCATAGCAGTTGCTGCTTCATTTTGAACAATTGGTTCTCCTAGTGGATCCTGACTCAAGGAAGCAGAAGTTTGACTATCTTGAGAACTCTCTTTAGCAATCTCAGCTGCAATTGTAGCTTCTTGCTCAATTTCGTCATTCAACATTTTCACATAATTAGCAAAAACAGGACATTATATAGTATGTTTACTTGCGTTGAACGAATCTTCATAGCTCTCAAAATCTCCAAGTAATTCCAATTCTGAACGCCATGGCTTGAAGAGTAGCAAAAGAGCTAAATAGTAAAATTCCCTTTTGTCAAGAGTTTCGCAACTCAGTTTACGGTGATTAATCAAATGTCCTTTTCTTTATTTCACCAAACATCCTTAAAACCAATCACAGAATATATACCAGTATTGATGTTTTCTGTAATATTCCGTTTAAAAATATAGTTTTGCAGTACTTCATAGAGACAAATGTTCTCAAGATGATGACTTCTATTTGGATAATATGTATCCAACATATGTGTTTTCACAATCTCTGTACTTTCTGGGTCTTTTTCAGCTAAATATTCAATTTCTTGTACAGATTTAAGTACTCGATTTTGTGTTGCAGCAAGACTTTGACTCACCCAAATGATTTTTCTAGGTTTGGAGTAGAGACTTGTAGATGATAAGCGATCCGAGCATTCATACGCTCCAATTTCTCAAAGAGATAACATCTTCAAACTTTATCTATATCATTTCTTACTTAGACACTTTTCGTGGGAAATCTCTTCCCACATTTCCTTCAATTCTGTCTTTTCTGATTTGGTTATGTAGGATGTTACATATCGAGCAACAGTAATGGAATTGTCCGCAATGTATCAAATATCCATGTTAGCATTCAACATGGACAGAATAACTGGGTTGTAGTCATTTATGTATTTTGACTCTTCATTTCTTCTTAATTGTAGGTATTTTTTGGAGACTTTCTTGTGATAGTATGTCGCAAAGATGACATAAAACTGTTCACTCTTCCTTTGGATATTACAGGAAGTGGAAATCCAAAACGACATTTGTAGAATTTGTCCTTAGATTTGTACTTTCGACAACAGTATTTCCCACATCGATGGCTTTGGAATCGTAAGACTTGTTGTCTTAAGTCCTTTTTTTCTGTGCTTTTGGGCATAGCACATGTAGCATATTCTTCAATAATAAACAACACACTATCATCCGAATCTGTTCCAAATTTAGGAGTATCTTTGAGGAGCACCTCTTGCTTGATACTACTTTCTCCAAAAGAAATCCAAAACCTCTCCGAGAGGAGTTTTTTTTTTATTGGTGATAAAAGACATCATAGCTTCAAATCTATGATTGAAATGCGTGCATACAATAACTGGATCCAAAGAGCACAATTCTCCAGGTGTCTTGTATTCAATATTTACTATATTTGGATTTGCCTCTCGAAGAAATTGAAGTAAATCATCCCAAGCATATTCAGCACAGCTTAGAGTAAGGAACCATGTAGGAGTTCCTAAGTTCCTTAGCATTCATTTAAGTTCTCCATGACGACGGTATCAGTACTCATTAGTACCACGCTGACATGCCGTGAGATTAATCAGCTGAGATTCCAAAAAATTATCTTTCTGCTGTACTTTATCCATAAATTCCTTTGCCAACATTTTGCAGCTGTTCACCTGTTTTCAATATATGATTGACTACATAAAAAAGTCCAGACAAGTCACTCTCAAACAAAAGATGAAACAAATACGGAATACATTGTCGAAATCTTGGATCTTCTGCATATAATCTTGATGTCCGGTATTCAGATGCAGGAATCTGCACAAGTCGGTCATCTTTTTGTCTGCCTTTTCCTGTTGGAAACAACTGAGGGAAACAACAAGCTTCCAAGCTTTCTACCCATACACTAATAGGACTTCCCTTTGCTTCTTCCATTTGAAATAACTCTATAGTATTCCCCATCACTTCTTTGGAATGAAGTGGATGAACACTGTAATGTTCGTAGATTTCTTCAGATTTGGACACATCCACTTTTTCAATTTGACCAGATGGCAAGTCAGTATCTTCTTGTACAGATATTTCTTCTTCTCCCACAGACACATTTTTGTAATATTGATTATTTTTTACCAGACACAATGTTACATTTTTCACTTTCCTAACATCCACTAATTCTTGCCAGATTTTCTTACTCTTAGTAGGAACGCCATTAACAAGAATAACTAAAGGTTCATCTTCTACATTTTCTACACCAATTGTTTCAATATTTTTCTTTAAATCTAGAGGCAAATATACAACTCTTCCCTTTAATCCTCTCTGTAAATCTGAAGGAGGCAATTTCCCTGTCTTAGGCTCCATACGAACAATAGCCTGAAATGGATGCACACATTGAATAAGATTAGACTCATAGGAATTTAAATCCATCATTTCAGAAGGAATATTTACCAACTCAAGATTATTATGCACAGCTCTAGGAGGCATTTTATTCTCGTCTAATTTGTTATAACAATATTTACAAATTCGCTGATCAGAACCCAAATCAAAACAATTCTCTACCAACAAAGAAGTTGCAAAATCCTTCCACTCATTATTATTTTCCTTTTCACTTTTTAAATAGAAATCAACACTCCTGGTCTGATTTTTATGAGTTCGTCGACAACAAATACAAAAATAATTTGGCCTTTCACCTGAAATCAATTCAAACCACCGCCCATGTCAATATGGCTATTACTGCCTTTGATGTTGCATCAATTGACTCCACCCCACTCGGAATGGTCATGCTTGATGCTGAGAAAGCATTTGACCGAGTGGGGTGGGACTATTTGTAGGCAACACTCAAGGCTTTTGGGTTTCAGGGACAATATCTTGGCTGGATTAGGTCACAGTATGATCAACCGAGTGCCATAATTAGCTATGCAGGCATGAGCTCATCTAAATTTCAAATAGCGAGGGGCACTCGGCAAGGGTGTCCTTTGTCACCCCTGTTGTTTGCTCTCTCCATGGAATCATTTTTAAGCTGATATTATCCCCTTTCAACATGGTAGGAATGCTCTAAAAATAACCGCGTACGCGGACGATATTGCGATCTTCACAGCTGATGTAGTTGAAGCTATTCCGGGGATAATTAGGGAAGCAAAAAGGTTCGGGGGTATTTCTGGCTACAAATTAAACCTCAATAAAACACAGATCATTGTTAATTATAAACCATCCGTCCGTAGATGGGATATGCAGCAGCTATATTAGGGGGTACAAAAAAGCTCGTAGATCGATTCAGCTGTTGAAACACCCAATTGAAAAAGGAGGGTTGACCTTCCCAGATTTTAAATTATACTTTTTTGCTACTTTTTTGGCCGTCTCCGAAGTCTGCTTAAAACAGAAAATGTGTTATTTTTTTTCAGTTTATGTTGGACCCTGAATGTAATCAATTCCTGGCTAGAGTCAATGACCCAAACTATTTCAAGTGGGTTAAGTTTAAGACTGCCAGGGATATCATTAGAATTTGTAATCAAATTATGACTTATGGTAAGATTAATTTCTTCCATGCTGAATTACAACTTTGGGGCAATCCGGGACTTCCCGGAATCTTTTCAGATGGTGCAGGAATTTTTAGAACTAGCTGTGGTGTTAACACTCTCTGTGATCTTTATGGTCCTGAAGGTTTATTGGATTTTACATCACTTAAATCTTTCTACACATTAAATGACAGTATGTACTTTAAATATATTCAAATTCGAGACTTTTTAGTTTGGAAAATGAAAATTAACGAAGGCTATCGACATCTAATCCATGTGAAAGAAGATGATTGTGGTAAATTATCTGCCAAATGGACCACTAGAATGGGATTAAACATAACACCAAATCAGATCTCTGCGTCTCTTTGTCAAATTAACCAGGTGGTTCAATCCTCCAGTTTAAGACTTCAATCATATAGAACCGTCTGTCAATTATATTACACTCCTTAAAGAATTTCCAGTTGGCTACCAAATAATCAATCAAGTGATCGTATTAAGGGGCTTATTAGGATAGCGGATTTTCTGCATCTGCATGGGGAAAATCCGCTGCGGATCCACCAAAGACCCACCGCCACATTAGGATGGCTGGTGGGTCCTGGTTTCCGTCCACTGCTTTTCCGCCGCGGTTGGCTTACAACCGCGGCGGAAAAGCTCTAATATGGTGACGGTGTCTCTCAGACACCGTCAGCCAGATTAGGATGGGATGTGAAACATGCTTTTCCGCGGCGGCTTTTCCGCCGTGGAAAAGCATGTGTAACTTCACTGTGGGGTGAAGGGGGGGTGTGGGGTGGGAGGTGCACATGGGGGGTGCCTATGGTACCCCCCTGCATTTGTATGCAGAAAGTGGCAGGCACCGCGCGGTGCCTGCCTCTTTCTCCATACAAATGCAACACCTGCATTTTTGACATTGCTGCGGGTGCAGCTTGAAGCCGCACCCGCCGCAATGTTAGTAATAGAGGATGTGACCGCCAGGGTGGCGGTCACATCCTAATCGCACAGGAGGGAACGCCGCAGCCCATGCAGACGTTCCCTCCTCCTCAGTGCGCGATCATAATCGGCCCCTAAATGTCCCAAATGCAATTTGGTGGCTGCCGACTTGGAGCATATGCTTTTTTCCTGTCCTGCTTTGGTAGAGTTCTGGAAAGGAATTGAAGGGGTTCTAATTAAGAAGCAAATAATTTTCCCGCCCCTTTCAGCACACTTGATCTTATTAAACTTACAGGATGTAAATAGCACATATAAAGATTTAAACATTATTTTAATTGCTTGTGCAAGATTGATAATAGCTAGGGCTTGGATCTCTCCGGAACCCCCGCATGTTATGGAGTGGTTGACTTTAGTCAATGAAATTCATGCCATGGAATTTGCACTCGCAAAGATAAGGGGCTCACGCTCCTTGAAAAAACGAGAGAGAATTTGGGGAATGTTTATTTGAATCTATGACTATGTAAGGACTAGTACAATTAGGCAATTAAGCTATCTGTTGTATTATCCGATGAAAATATTGTTATAAAGGATACCTCTGTATTGTTAATTTACTACAAGCTGCGTAATATTATGTTTAGATAGAATGAATTTTTCTGTTTTTTTTGTCTTTCTCTTGCAATGAAAATAAAAATATTAAAAAAAGAAAGAAATCCACTCAAACTTCATAATTTCTTGCTCAAACTTTTCTTTACTACAATGTTGTACATTCTCTTCCACATTTCCTTCTATTAATGTATCAGTTTCTGCACTGTCTTCCTCAGGACCAAAGTAACTAAACTGAATTTCATCACAAACATTCATTACATTTGATACAGATCCATGCAAAAGAGCACTGTTCAATTTTTTTAACATTAATGCTGGACTTTTGGCATAATACAATGTTCTGACTAATTTCCTCATCTGAGTATGATGTACTTTTAACATCCTGAAAAGGTGGAAACACTTCGACATACTTTTTTAGAAAGACAAGCAAGAGAATGACCTTGAAAACCAGTATTTTCTCTCATTCTGCAAGGGTCTAGTCCTTACAACATCTTAATCTTTTGTTTAACACTTTCTTAGTATACTTACGTAAGAAATTGCATAAAAAATAAATAGATTCCTGCCGTATACTTCAAATACTACTGCAATTCCAAGTGTACACTGGAGCTTTAGAACGCCTCCCTAAAATTTCATCAGCGAACACCTCTTCGGCATTTCTAGGAATAATTTTCTCTTTCTCAATAGGGCAACCATTTCTAACCTCATAGGCACGACCACTAGTGTCAACTGCATGCAACAAATCATTACTCTGAAAATAACTCTCTTCATTAAAAAAAGGCTCAGAACTTGAACTATGTTTCCATTCACCAAAAAAACCTTCAGAAATATTACTTCTGTTAATTACTCTTCTCCACTTACTTTTGGCCTTCATTAAATGGATTGGCTTATCTAGTGATCAAATTCTACTGATTACTAAAACAAATAACTTGTTTTTCAATTCAAAAGCCTTCTCAACTAGGTTTTCTATACTTTTCTTCTTCTTTTAAAATGCTGTTTTTCTTTTTATATTTCTTCATTTCCTTCATCAAATTGGACACAACTCTATTATAAAATATTCTTTTTCTAATTTTCTGTAATTGATTCTTCCTCAATTTACTATAAAGTTTTTGTTTATTAGATTATTTTCCATTGTTTTTCTCTTTTCTCTTGTTTTTCTTTTTAGTTGCAGATACACTGTTTGTATTTGTGATATTGTCCACACTACTTCTAGTGTTTGATAAGTTTTTCAAAAAAATCTCTGTTTTCTTTTTGTTCACACATTCTTGTTCAGGTAAATCTTGTGGAGGACTTCTCTTTAAATAATAAGCTTTATTATGTTCTTTCCTCTTTTCACTTTTTGAAGGCATGATGGATTTCTTTTAGTGTTGATAAATAGAATATGTTATAAAAATATATATAACATTATACTATTCTATTTCTACATAAATACAATGTAAAATGACTGAGTATAAAAAACAACTGTGTAACTGATAACAGAAGTGCATACATACTGCATATAACTTTCAAGTACTACATCTGAATGAAGAGTACCTTAATCAATTAATCAGTAGTTGAACTTTTAAGCAGTGAATGGATTAATACATGCTACTAAATGCATCACTACAACAGTACAAGGGGAAAGAGAGGAAGGAGTATGAGGAGAGAGCTGGCAGTATGAGGAGATAACTGGAAATATGTGGAAAGAGGGGCAAGTATGAGAAAAGAGGAGGAGCATAACAAGAGAAGAGGAAGTACGAGGAGAGAGGGAGGAGACTGTGGAGAGAGGGGGAGTATAAGGAGAGAAGGGGTGTATGAGGAGTGAGGGGATAGTATGAGGAGAGAGGAGGAAGTATGAGGAGAGAGGCAGGACTATGAGGAGATGGGGAAAGTATGAGGAGAGATGGGGGTATGAGGAGAGAGGGGGGAGTATGAGGAGAGGGCGGAGTATAAGGAGAGAGGAACACATGAGGAGAGAGGAAGGACTAAGATGAGAGAAGAAGGAGTATGAGGACAAAGGAGAGTATGAGGAGAGACAGGGGAGTATGAGGACAAGGAGAAATATGAGGAGAGGGTGGAGTATGAGGAGACAGGAGGGTATGAAGGGACAGGGATACTATAAGGAGAGTAAAGAGTATGAGAAGACAAGGGGGAGTATGACAAGAGAGGTGGGAGTATGAGGAGAGAAGAGAGAGTATAAGCAGAGAGAGGAGGAATATGAAGAGAGAAAGAGGAAGCATAAGGAGAGAGGAGGGAGTATAAGAAGAGAGAAAGGGAGTGTGAGGCGAGAGGGGAGGAGTAAGAGGAGAAAGAAGAGGAGTATAAAGAGAGAGGGGGAAGTATGTGGAAAGAGGGGCGAGTATGAGGAGAAAAGACTAGTATAAAGAAAGACAGGTTTGCATAAAAAGAGAGGTGACAATATGACAAGAGAGAGGGGAGAATGTGGAGAAAAAGGGATAATAAGAGAGGCGAGTAGATGAGGACAGAGGGTGGAGTATAAGGAGAGAGGGAGGAATATGAGCAGATGGGGGAGTATGAGGAGTGAAGGGGGTATGAGGAGACAGGGGGGAGTATGATGAGAGGAGGAAAGATAAGAAGAAGGGAGAGTATGAAGAGACGGGGAGCATGAGGGGAGAAGATGAGTATGAGGAGAGGGGAGAGTATGAGGAGAGAGGCAAAAGTATGAGAAGAGAGGTGGGTGTATAAGGAGAGAAGAGAGAGTATGAGGAGAGAGACAGGGGGTGTGAGGAAACACGGGGAGTATAAGGAGAGAGGGGGGTGTATGAGGAGAGAGTATACAGAGAGAGGGGAGAAAATGTGGAAAAAGGGGCCAGTATAATTTCTAAATGTACACGGAGGCACAGTGTGATTCTAGACAAAAAAAAGACCTTGCGTTTTACCAAAACACATTTACTAGTCTAAAACGGTTAAGTGACTTAACACATTCCATGTATATAACTACTATATTTCAGTGGACAACCCTGATACATATGCAATTTGCAGCATTTTTGTTTTGCCAACATTACATCAAAAAAGTGACACAATACAACAACAAAGAGGCGCAAGGGGCTTGCAAATCTGCCCTAGAGTGTATGCAGCAGTCTATGTATAGTAACTGAGAAAATGTTAAAGGAGAGGTATGAGGAGGTGAGAAGAGAAGAGGAATTTGAGGAAAGACAGGAAGTATAAGGAGAAAGGAGGGAGTATAAGGAGAGACAGGGAGAGTTTGAGGAGAGAGGTGGGAGTATGAGAAGAGAGAGAGGAGTATGAGGTGACAGGGGGAGTATGTGGGAAAGAGGGAATATGAAGACAGGGAAGAGTATGAAGGGATGGGGAAGTATGAGGAGTGAGGGAGGTATGACGAGAGATGGAGGAGTAAGAGGAGAGAGGGAAGAGAATGTGGAGAAAAGAGAAATATAAGGAGAGAGGGGGTGTATGAGGAAAGAGGGGAATATGAGGAGAAATGGAGTATGAGGAGAGAGACAACAGTAAGAGGAAAGAGGGGGAAATATGAGAAGAGAGGGGAGTATGAGAAGAGAAAGGGGAATATCAGGTAACAGGAAAAAGTATAAGGAGAGAGAAAACGAATATGAGGAGAGAGGGGAGAGCATGAGGACAGAGAGGAGGAGTATGAGGAAAGACGGGGGAGTATGAAAAAAAGGGGAAAGTACGAGGAGAGAAGAGGACTATAAGCAGAGAGGGGTATGTATGACGAGAGAAGCGAGTATAAGGAGCAAGGGGACTATGAGGGGAGATGGGAATATGAGGAGAATGGAGAGTATGAGGAGAGAGGAGGGACTTTAAGCAGAGAAGTAAGAGTATGAGTAGAGAAGGGAGACTATAAGGAGAGTGAGTGGGAGTGTGAGGAGAGAGAGGAAGTATAAGGACAGAGAGGTGTGTATGAGGAAAGAGGAGGGAGTATAAGGAGAAAGAGTGGAGAATATGGAAAAGTGGGCGAATATAATTGCTAAATGCAGACAGACGCACAGTGTGAATCTAGACAAAAAATATAACACCTTGCATTTTACCAAAACACAATTACTAGTCTAAAAACGGTTAACTGACTACACACATTCCATGTATATAACTACTACATCTCAGTGGACAACTCTGACTCATTTTGCAAATACATAAGCAATGTGCTACATTTATTTTTGCCTACATTACATCCAAAAATTGACACAATAGAACAACAAAAAGGCACAAGGGTCTTGTAAATCTGCCCCAGAGTGTATGCTGCAGTGTATGTATACCTACTCGGAAATTCTACATTTAGAACTGAAGTCTTATTCTAGACAAATAACACTATTAATTACTCTTGAAGGGCTAATATCACTGCACACATTACAGAAATATAATTATTGCATTTTACTGTACGACTATGAGTCATTTTAGAAATACAAAACCAATAACTGATTTTCATTCTATAAAAACTAGAAAAAAGGATAGCTTTATAAGCAGTTATGTATCTATAAACACAAAACATATAAAAATGTTTCTCTTAGAACAATTCCTAAATCCACACAGACGCACAGTGTGATTCTAATGTAATGTAATGTATGTATACTTGTAAAGCGCACTGTTACCTCGTTACGTGGTGTCCTGGCGCTGAATACCGCTGGGGAACCCGTCCTGGCTTTCCCTGTGAGAGGACACCCCAAGGTGAAGCCAGGCATCCCCGGCGTTGCTGGGGCCATTGTGGAGATTAAGCAAGCTATTGCCCAGAGTTGCAGAGTGGGACCCATGGTTAGCGTAGGCACCTAAGCGAGAATTATCGAGTCCGCGGACATTGACCCAAGACCCTGCTGCGTCGGGAATTGAACCCTGGTCCCGGGCCGACCTCTGCTTCAGGGTCTGCTGCTTCTAACCGGTGAGCCACACTTCTCCACTCTAGACAAAGAAAATTACACCTTCCATTTTACCCAAACACATTTACTAGTCTAGAAATAGCAAAGTGACTGCACGCATTCCATGTATATAACTACTACATTTCAGTGGTCAACCCTGACTCATTTTGCTAATACATAAGCAAATTGATGCATTATTTGTCCCAACATTACATCAACAAACTGACACAATACAACAACAAAGAGGCACAAGGTGATTGTAAATCTGTCCCAGAGTGTATGCAGCAGTGTATGTATACAGACTGGAAAATTGTAGATTTAAAACACAAGTCTGATTCTAGAGAAACAACACAATTAATTACTCTTAAATGGCTAATATGAGTGCACACATTACAGAAATATATTTACTGCATTTTACTGTACAACCATGAGTCATTTTGCAAATACATAAACAATTTGCTGCATTATTTGTGCGAACATTTCATCAAAAAAGTAACGCAATAGCAGAACAAAGACGCACAAGAGTCTTGTAAATATATCCCAGAGAATTTACATTAGTGTATGTATACTGACTGGAAAATTGTAGACTTAAAACACAAGCCTAATTCTCAACAACCAACACTATTAACTACTCTACAACTGAAAAAGTGACTGCACGCATTCTACATTTTTTAGTACTGCACTTTATTGCACAAAGCTTACTCACTAAACCCATTAACTTACCAAATGGTTTTATCACAATAGTTATCCAAATGTAGATAAACTCAGAATGTGATTATACACACTTTAGAAGGATGAACACATTACTCTTAGTAAAAACTAAATGCACAATATACATTCCCTTACAAGTTATCAACTCACCTTTCAAATTGATTTGTAGATTAAGAAGATTGCCAGTCACACAGTAGATATTCTTATACAGAATCTCTCTACTTCAGTGCTCGCAGCAAAACCAAGAAATGGCACATTTCCCTCTCAAATTACACATATATAGATATTAATAACAAATCAAATTGCTTCACACATTAATTCAAAAACAAACACACATTTCTATTGGTTGAGCATTTGAACCCTTTCAAACTCACATAACTTTGAACCCTACCCCCAACACATCTTGCAAAAGTCAACTGTCCACAGAGGTCAAAAGTTCAGCACACTGTAAAACACTCCTCTTCAACAAGTTTAGACTATGCAAAAGGTGCTTACTTATAAGCACCAACAAAGAAAAAACTGTTCTAAGAACCAACCAACATCTAAACACATAAGCTTCATAGATATCTGTAAAACATATTTTTTTCATTCTTTTTTGCTTTGGTACGTGCACGGGACGACTTAGAAACATTGCACCGTAAGTCGTACGGCAGCGCTTGGTACGCATAATGTAAATTTACCGTAAAAAAAATGGCTCCTATAACTAATTTTTATTATCTCCGGGGACCCCATCCCCCGAGGCTCAAATAAAACATTGGGGGCCGTAGGGGGAGCCCCCACGCCCCCACGCCCCCACGGTCCCAGCCGGCTCCCCGCGTCCTTCGGGAGCCAGCATTGCTGTTCGTCAGAGAGAGCAGCTAACATGCTGCTCTCCCTGACGAAAAGCAATCTGCTTTCCTATTTGAAAGAGAGAGCATGTTTCCTGCTCTCTCTTTCAAATAGGAAAGCTGTTTGCTATGGTAGGCTCCCACCCTACCATAGCAATTAGCAGTGTCCATGGGGTAGGCACCTCGGGACACTGCAGGAGCCCCCCTCCCATCATTTGTAAAGCCCTGGGGGTGGTGGTTAATCATGGGCGGATTTTGCGAATTGGCAATCCACGAACTTGCGTATTTACGGATTCGCAATCGGCAAAATCCGCGAACTCTCGCGAATTTGCGGATTTTATTTTTTTTGTGTTCCCAAGGGTTTCTGCCAGTTCGTGAGGGTTGTGTACCAGTTCGCAATTACGAACTTACTTGTCGGCTCGCAACGGCCGCGACTATGTTGTTTCTACATCTGGTTCATCATCACAGGTTCACAGCAGCGTCTGTTTCACCACTGCCACCCTCTGGTACACCCATGCCACCCTCTGGTACATCACTGCCACCGTCTGGTTGGTTTATCACGGTAGATTATGGGGGTGAAAAAAAACAAGCACACCTGCCCTGCTTCAACTGACATGAATTAATTTGGGGTTGATTAATATGTCACTGAATTTAAAGTTCCAGTCTGGCTGGCACCTGCTTCCTTATCTGTAATTTGTTTTCTGTTGCAGTGCAATTTTTTTCACAGGACCTTTGTGGCCTACTTGTAGCTATTCTCTGAGCCTGCTGTGAGGGTCAGAGCAGGGTCATAGAATAGTTGCAAGTAGGCAACTGAACTCTGAAGGGGCCCCTCAGGAAGCACTACAGGGAATGGTTACTAATGATAAGATTGAACTTTTGCACCTGCTGAGTGCTTTCAGTTTTGTCTGTAATTGCTTTCTGTTGCAGTGTAATTTTTTTAACAGGACCTTTGTTGTATACTTGTAGCTATTCTCTGAGCCTGCTGTGAGGGTCAGAGCAGGGTCATAGAATAGTTGCAAGTAGGCAAATGAACTCTGAAGGGGCCCCTCAGGAAGCACTACAGGGAAAGGTTACTAATGATAAGATTGAACTTTTGCACCTGCTGAGTGCTTTCAGTTTTGCAAAAATCCAAATATCCAGCAGCATCCACAAAAAGTAACCCTTCCAGGTCAAGATCCAAATCAAAGTGACCAGCACATGAAGAAAGCACTGGGAGGAGCCTGCTGGACAGGAACAGGAAGTTGGAGACTGTGGGGCACTTCCTTCCTCCCACCCCCCCCAAAATGGACTCCTTGCAAAGAAAAAGTGCAGGCAAATGTCAACCTGAGGAGTTATTCTGATAAAAATCATAATTTTCAAGGTTTATGCTGCCTGCTGGTGGATTTCTTGTGCGAAATTGCAAATTTTGCAATCTCGCAATTGCGAGATTGTCGCTGCCCGCCGCATCTACGTGTTCGCAAGTGTTTACTCCCGCGAAATTGTATAGTATTCTAGTTGGCAAGTGCGACCAAGCAAAAAATCCGCTTCGCACGGATTTTACGAATTTTCGGCAAGTTCGCGAGAGTTCGCGGATTGCGAATTTGCCGAAAATCCGCGAGCGGAACGGATTTTACGCCCATGCTTAGTGGTGGTCCCCGGGGTTGGGGGTGTCCATCACGCCATTACGGACCCCCCAATTTATATATTAGAGCCCCAGGGAGGTGGCGATACCCGGGGCGTGTGGGCGGGGTTTCAGCCCCCCACACAGGTTTATTTTATTTTAAAAGAAGCCCCGGGGGTGGCGGTCCCCGGGGCTGCGGGGGGCCGTGAGCGTCCCCAAATACATATCATTTAAGCACCAGGGGGTGGCGGTCCCCGGGGCTTCTTTTTGTTATGATAATGGGGGCCCAGAGGGCCCCCCCCAGCCCCGGGGACTGCCACCCCCTGGTAGCGGTCCCCGGGGCTGTATCATAAAAAAAAGAAGCCCCGGGGTTGGCGGTCCCCAGGGCTGGGGGCCCCTCTGGGCCCCAATTAGAAACAATCAATTGCCCCCGGGATTTGGCCCCCCCGGGGTCTAAAAAAAATGAATCGACCTACGCGTACACGTACCTACGGGTAGGTATGCATACCTACGCGTACCACGCGATTTAAAAAAAAACAAAAAAAAATATTTTGCCTTGGGGGTCCTTGTGGGACCCCCTAAACAGTTTTCCCGCTTCTTTTTCTGTTTTCTTGTGCCTCCGTTCTACCGAGGCACAAGATGTCTGCCAACACTTCCTGGTTTGGAGTATTGACAGACAGTTTTTAGCCAATTGGCATGCAGCTCGTGCTCGTAATGGCACGTGTACTGTCCTAGGATGGTACATGTACGGTACTTCGTCTATATTACCTACTGGCGGTCGCCAGTAGGTATATATAGTTAGGATTTTTTCTCTATGGGTTTTTTGAAAATTCTATGTCTAATAACTTTGGCGTTTGTGGACGGAATCGGCTGAAATTTTCAGGAAAATGGCACATTTTGTTTCTGAGCAGCCCTTGAAAATTTGGGGGGGGTTCGTCCAGTGGGGGCCGAGAAAAAAGGGGGGTCCCAAAACGTGTTTTTAACATTGAGTTTTCCATAGGGCGGTTGGCCTCACTTTTAGCCCGAACGGCTGAATGGATTTGCACGAAACTTGGCAAAATTGTAGGGACTGGTAGCCCGATGTGCCTTTTGTAGGTCTCAATATATGTGCTCCAGTGGATTTTGAGAAATTAACGTTTAAAAAAAGATATATATCTGTAACAGCGGACCGGTTAGCGCTCTGGTTCGCGGACTTTTCGCGCAACGGAGCTTTGTGAAGCGAAGCTGATTGGCTCTCCGGCGTCTGTCAACATTCCAAACAGTCCGTAGCGGCCGCCATCTTGTCTCTCGGTAGGATCGAGAGACAAGAGGAGGTCAAAACAAAGGGGGAAATAACTATAAGGGGGCATAGTAGATCCTCGCTGACCCCCTAGGTTTGATGTGGAGGTTTTAAAAGGGCCCCGCGGGGCAAAAAAAAATAATAATAATAATAATCGAACGGCTGAATGGATTTGCACGAAACTTGGCAAAATTGTAGGGACTGGTAGCCCGATGTGCCTTTGCTAGGTCTCAATATATGTGCTTCAGTGGATTTTGAGAAATTAACGTTCAAAAAAAGATATATATCTGTAACAGCGCACCGCTTCGCGTACTTTTCGCGTTACGGAGCTTTGCGAAGCGAAGCTGATTGGCTCTCCGGTGTCTGTAAACATTCCAAACAGTACGTAGCGGCCGCCATCTTGTCTCTCGGTAGGATCGAGAGACAAGAGGAGGCCAAAGCGAAGGGGCAAATGACCATAAGGGGGCATAGTAGATCCTCGCTGACCCCCTAGGTTTGATGTGGAGGTTTTAAAAGGGCCCCGCGGGGCAAAAAAAAAAATAATAATAATAATCGAACGGCTGATGACCATAAGGGGGCATAGTAGATCCTCGCTGACCCCCTAGGTTTGATGTGGAGGTTTTAAAAGGGCCCCGCGGGGCAAAAAAAAATAATAATAATAATAATCGAACGGCTGAATGGATTTGCACGAAACTTGGTAAAATATTAGGGACTGGTAGCCCGATGTGCCTTTGCTATGTCTCAATATATGTGCTTCAGTGCATTTTGAGAAATTAACGTTCAAAAACAAGATATATATCTGTAACAGCGCTCCGCTTCGCGGAGATAAAATTATATGTGTATTACCTAGCTGTTGCTAACACCAGTTAGCGACGGCTAGTAGGAGATAGCGACCATCTTGGGTCCCACTTTGCATGTGAGTGATATTTATCACTAATGACATGCAAAGTGGGCATGCCAAGATGTTAGCGACTGGAAACAGTCGCTAACATCGCTATCTCCTATTATCAACTTTTGGAAATATTCGAGATAAGCGCGAATATCTCCAAAAAGTAACAGCTGCCCTGAGCAGTTCTTAGCCATGTTATCCAATGGGAGGTGGATAACATGGCTAAGAGCATTAGCTCGGTAATGCATGAATATCGCGGAGTTTTCAGCGACATTAATGCATTGCGCTCGTTTTTTATCGTATTTGCGATAAACCTTGATAATAGCAAGGTTTATCTGCGATAATTTCTGACAGTAAAAAAATCTTTGCAATGCATCGTTAGGGATAAATATCGCTTAACTTTGGTAATATGCCCCAACGTCTGTTAACGTTCGATTCGAAGGAAATCAGGAATTGTTGAAAAACATTGTGTGCGCCATCTTGTCTTTTTTCAAATGCCACACTTTTGTCGTGCACGGCAGCCATTTTAGATGCCTTGACCAGATCCACTCTGTGAACGCTGTCGATCCTTAGCATGGCTCCCCACCCTCGCAAGCATCTTCCCCAGGCAGTGGTCACCCCCGGTCTCTGTTTTATGCATGGGTAATAAACCTCCCCCCATCTGCGCTGTTCTTCCCTGAGAATCACACCCTGTGCCCGCCCGACACCTCCCTTTCGCCCTATTCACTACCGCACCCTCTGACACTCCTTTTCCTCTGTGTCCGATTGTCCAGGCCGGTCCTAGGCTATCAGCTAGCCCTGCAGATGTAGTTTATGGCCACAGCTGTAAAGAATCACCCGTCTTCAAAGGAGTTATAGTAGATCAAGGCCCACACTCGATGAGATCCGTCACAGCAGAAGCGTTGCTATTATCTGAAAACCATTCTGTATTGTGATTGGGGAGGGGACCGAGCGTGAAGCGGAAGATTCCAGGGATGACTCTTTGTACATCAAAGTTTTTACAATTATGTGTCACATTAAAAATATATAGCACTCCGACAAAGTAGTAAGATTATAAAACTTTAATAATTTATAAATATATACAAGAAAACAAAAATAGTAATAACATATAAACATTTTTAGAGAAAAACAACGAAGTAGCGGTCGGCTGTGCGAATAGTCCCAACGCAGCACAACGTCCAGATTTCCGGCGTGGGGCGTCGCGGGGGGTGGGTGATCAGTAGCAAACTGTTGTGCGAATAGTTCCAAGGCAGCAGAACGCGCCGAAATCTAGATGACACAAAAGTGATGTCTAGTAAGTTGCCACCCAGCAAATAACGGCGTGGGGCGTCGCGGGGGGTGGGTCATCAGTAGCAAACTGTTGTGCGAATAGTTCCAAGGCAGCAGAACGATGGCACCAAGGTGATGTCCAGTAAGTTGCCGCACTGGTTTTGGTATCCTACAATGCTGCTCCGAATAACGGCGTGGAGCGCCCCGGGGGAGGCGGCGTGAACGGGCCTCTCCAGGTGGAGTCTCGTCTGTTGTAGTGGGGCGCCCCTTTACCGTTTCAGTTGCCATTCCGTCCGCTTTTGGTCCACTGTGTCAAAATCCGCCATTCAGCTGAGTTGCGCCCACTCTTGCGGTGCAGCGATAGGCGGCTGTCACAGGACTCTCAAAATGGCGGCAGGCTGTTTCCTTTTTGGGCCTGGTCCACTGAAATGGCCCTGGGACACCTTGGAAATCGGACGCTTGTCTGCTAGGTCTTGGACCCCATTCTCGAAAGCGTCCCCTCCGCCTTGAGAATTCATCAAAAGTTTTGGGGGCCCCGACTCCTGCAGGCTTCTGGTGGGGAGCGGCTGCCATGATTGCTCGCGGAATGACCACGACGGAGCTACGAGATGGTGGTGCTCTCATGCTGACGCCAGCTTCAGTCTGAAACATCCAGAAACAAGGTGGGGCTTTCATCGTTTGGGGGGAAAAAAAAGTTTTCATCCAATGAAAAGTGTTGTTTTTAGGTCATATGATCAAGCCTTCCATCATTAGGAAACCAAAAGTAAAATGAACCAATGAAAAGTTTTATAAACAAGTCACATGACCTGTTATGCGGCATAGGGTATAAAATGCGGAGAAAATACGTTGGCACGTGAGGCGGCGTCAGTAGCGGACCGATGTGCGAATAGGCCGAAGGCAATACAACGCGCCAAGATCCGGATGGCATCGAGGTGGTGTCATAGTTGAGAGGCACTTCATCTGCAGTGGGGCGCCGAGATCCGGATGGCACCGAGGTGATGTCTAGCAAGTTGCTGTACTGGTGTGGTCATCCTACAATGCTGAAACTCGGCGTGGGTCGCCCCATTAGCCTGTGAGATGGCGTCAGTAGCGGACCGATGTGCGAATAGGCCGAAGGCAGCACAACGCGCCAAGATCCGGATGTCACCGTGGTGGTTTCATAGTTGAGAGGCACTTCATCTGCAGTGGGGCGCCGAGATCCGGATGGCACCGAGGTGATGTCTAGCAAGTTGCTGTACTTGTGTGGTCATCCTACAATGCTGAAACTCGGCGTGGGTCGCCCCATTAGCCTGTGAGATAGCAGTTCTTTGGATTTGGGCCTGGCTCGTCTGCTGTAGTGGGGCGCCCCTTTACCGTTTCAGTTGCCATTCAGCTGAGTTTCGGCTGCTCTTGATGCTACAGCGACAGGCGGCTGCAACAGGACTCTCAAAATGGCGGCCTGTTCTTTGGATTTGGGCCTGGTCCACTAAAATGGCCCTGGGACACCTTAGAACTCGGACGCTCGATTTTTTTTTCCTTTCCTGTACATGCAAAAAAAGGTAAATGCCCGGTACGTTACACGCTTCATCTGCCACGATGAACTCTCTAGAGGAACCGAAAAAAAATATAGTTGTGGTAACTATACCATGCATCGTCATATGGAGAGGTGGCACCAATTAATTATAGTGCTGCATAAAAGAGAGATTTGGAGGAGAACCCCTGACCTGCTAGTACATTCATCAAAGAAGTGGCACTGAGAGCTTCAGAGGCAAGGGAAACGGTCCCAAATATTTAGAAGAACTTTGGAAAGATTAAAATGACATGTTTAGATTGTGGCAAATTTATTTCATGTGGACATCTGAGTGTTACTCTAATAAATACAGCATATGAACATCATCATAGTCGATGGTTGGTAGAGACATTTTGACTATATCCTGGACCTGCCCGTCCTCGCCCAAAATGGCGCCAGAATAAATGGGACTCGTAACTCCTTGTTGTGTACTGGTTGCAGAACCTTGAAATCACGAGATACGTATGCAGTTTTGAAGCACATGGCGGGCGGGGACGAGAATTGATTGAATATTTCGACATCCCTATTGATATTAAGTTCTGATGTGTTATTGATTACTGTACTGTTGAAAGTTCGAATTAACGTCACCCATGGTACTTGCCCGCAAATGTATATCTAGATAATTTTATTGTAACTGGCCCTGTCGTATTTTAATTATAAAATGTACGTCCACCGATTCCGTAACTGTTAGACACCTTAGTTCTTGCAACCTAATGGCCCGCCCGTTACGTTCCTCTACAGTGTAAATGTCTATTCATCATATACGATTACAGTTTGCTCCGTGGCCGGCCCACGTGGTTATAGGCTCGTATTTGTATAATGAAATTTTCACAATAAAGGTTTTTAAAAGAAAACATGGTAGTAGTATATACATTGGTAAAGTTTTTAATAATAGTCACTGTTTTAGAATCATTAAAAGGCAAGTGAAATAAAGCAGACCAATTACATGAAGGGTAAAAGGTATAATACGAAGGAACGCAGTAAAGATAAATGGTCAAGGGCTGTTGTGTTTTCTATTCCTGCAACATAAAGTGATCGATAAGAATCTCATATTCAGGCGTATCGGCGACTAAGACAGCAGGTCGACCCTCTTTTGCTCAACGGCTCCGTCATGGGACGAAGAAACGCTCTTTTTCTCGAAAAAAGAATATATTTTACTTGCAGGACAGTTGTAAAATTTCCGGGAAAGTACATTAGCCTGGAACATTATAACATATATTTAAGAAAAAATAATGTTCGGAAGTAATGAAAAGCGTAATTTTTAGGTCATATGACCAAGCCTTTCATCATTACAATAAGAAAAGTAAAATGAACCAATGAAAAGTTTTATTAACAAGTCACATGACTTGTTATGCTTACGTTACGCGCTGCGCGCCCCGGATGACTTCCGGATGCGCTAACGCGGCGCGTCATATGACGCATTACGCGACAACGCAGGTACAGAATATAGTCAAAATGTCTCCACCAACCAGCGGTCGGAACACAACCCCTTTCAGCAGGCTAAATAGTTCTGTTAAATGACAACAGAAGGGACAGGCAACAAGAACCATCAGTCAAAGAGGGGAGGGCTAGTTCTTCTCTACCGGGTTACATTGGGGCGCTACCGGAACTGATCGAATTGGTAGTCTACAGTGTTTCTGGATGTTTCAGACTGAAGCTGGGGTTAGCATGAGAGCAGCACCATTTCGTAGCTCCGTCGTGGTCATTCCGCAACCAATCATGGCAGCCGTTCTTTATCGTTATTTTGGGCGGGGTGGGTGGCGGAGCAGAGCTGTTTTGCAGCCATCATTGTGTGGAGTTCAGTTCATCTCACTAGTTTTGTATTTGTCATGAGGGGTTGTTCCTAATGTTTCTATTTTAGCGAGGTCAAAAAGAGATCCCATTAGTGGCCTACTGATTTTGCTCGATTCCTTTTCTTTTTTTTTACACGATTTTTCGTTATCTGCAAAGACTAAACAGAGTATTGCGACTCTGTGTTTGTTTGTAAATAGAGAATGAACCAAAGAGAACTAATTCTAAAACAGTAAATACTTGGATAACAATGAATCAAATGGAGAGAGAAGCAGGCACGACGGATTACAATGGGGGCAAAGACCTGCGTTAACTACCTTTCACTATCTGCAAAGAGAGAGTACTCCTAATAGAAATGAGGGGGGGGGCACCATTCAAAGCAGATCAGTGTGCATAAACACGAAAATGTTTTCACTTACCACGTACTTGACATTCGACAGCTTATGATATTTGCTATTAAAAAACCATTGAAATTCACTGAAAAAACCATAGGTTATAGACCATATATAGTTAGGAATTAGCATTTACAAAACCTTAAAAATTCACTGAAAAAACCATAGGTTATAGACCATATATAGTTAGGAATTAGCATTTAAAAAACCTTATTTTACTCACACAAAACCATTGAAATTCCATATATAGTTAGTTGCACTAACTATATATCGCGCACCTGCAATCCACTGCTGATGATGTCACATATTACATCATTCATGACATGGTCAGTGACACCACTGATGACATCACTGATGACATCACTGATGACAACATCCAGTGACTGTATGTTTCTGTAAAGTTAAAATGTGTCTTACATATTGAAGAATGAGTGGAAGTATAAGTGTCTGGACAAAGGATTTAGTAGGTGCATGACTGAATGCATGAGTGAGTGATTAAATGTGTCTCACTGAGTGCATGGGTTAGTGACTAAAGTGTCTTAATTTGTGCATCATTATGTCTGTTGTTCTGTAAACTGCTGCATGTTTTGATCAGTAGCTATATGATTAACTATATGGGTTACTGATTGATTGTCCAAGTATTTGTATGGGAGACTGAGTGTGTGTGTGGCTGGCTGGGAGGTGTGTGACTCTGTGCAGATCAATGTGTACTTGTATCAATGATTGTATAACAAGGTAAGTATGTGTTAGTATATGTTTGAAAATGTAAGGTGCTCTATGTTTAACTGTATAGACAAGAAAATGGAAGTGTCATTGATTCTTTACAGGACTGACTAGGTGTGTGAGTAACTCCATGGATGAGTGGCAGACTGTGAGTGTCTGTATAGGTGTATGAGTGCATATGATAGTGTTGTAAAGATGAGTGATTGTATGTATGAATGATAGTATGGGTGAATGAGTGAAGGTGTGTGTAGACGTAGGAATCAGTGAGTGCGTATGTAGTAACTAGTATTGGTGTGTCAATGGTTTCAAAAATTATATTCTGTATTTAACACTGGGTGAAACAGAGGTTATATTAAAATGTGAGGAGATGCATTGTATTGTCACATGAATGATATCATCAGTGATGTGGTCATTGATGTCAAATGAGATGTCATCAGTGATGTCATCAGTGATGTCATTTGAGATGTCATCAGTGATGTCATCAGTGATGTCACTGACCATGTCATGAATGATGTAATATGTGACATCATCAGCAGTGGATTGCAGGTGCGCGATATATAGTTAGTGCAACTAACTATATATGGAATTTCAATGGTTTTGTGTGAGTAAAATAAGGTTTTTTAAATGCTAATTCCTAACTATATATGGTCTATAACCTATGGTTTTTTCAGTGAATATATATATATCTATGATTTTACTTTTGATTTTCTCAGGAACTACTGAACAGATTTACACCATTTAACAAAAATTCCGTTCAGCAGTTCGGGCTGTAGCCTCACTTAAAGGTTCCTATGGAAAATTGCATGGGGAAAACACGTTTTTGGACTGCCCTTTTTTCTCGGCCCCCGCTTGATGAAGCACCCTGAAACTTTCAGGGAAGGAGCGGAGCGGAAGGGCCATCTTCTTGAAGAATTTTGCGTGTATTTGTCGACCGGCGCCAAAGTTATTCCAAAAAGAATGTTGCTGATTTCCAATGGAAACTAGGTCCTAACTATAACTACCTACTGGCGACCGCCAGAGGTGAGCGGCACCTCTGGGGTCTTTTTAAAAAAAATAATATGTGTTTAGCTCTCTCTCTCTCTCCCCGTACACGTCGCGGGGAACGTCACCTTTCTGGGGCAGTGATATGTAAAATGACCTTCCAGCTCCGGGTACCTGCATTGTCTGGAGTTTTTTATTAATGTTGGGAGGGTGGGCTTGACAATATGTCCTTGTAAATTCCCATAGAAGACTATGTTCTAGTGTTAACATGGGCTTCTATGGGAAATACCAAGGACGTATTATGAAGCTCATTATCGCTGTTTTATCTGCAGTTTCTTGCCAATAAACTGGCGATAATTTTAACACCGGTGGTTTATGATATGCAGTTAAGTTTACTGGTAAAAAAAAAGAGGAATTGTCCATATTATTAAGAAAAGGCGATACATTATCGCTGTTTTTATCGGCAGGAAACTGTCGATAAAGCGGCGATAATGGGCTTGATAATATATCCTTGTGAATTACCATTGAAGCTCATGTTGACGCTAGAACCTGGGCTGCTATGGGAATTTACAAGGACCTATTATCAAGCCCATTATCGGCGCTTTAGCGGCAGTTTTCTGCTGATAAAAGCCGCGATAATGTATGGCCCTTTAGTGATGATATGGCACTGACTGGCATATTATCAAGGATCGGTGTTAAAATTATCGTTGTTTTATGGGCATGAAAGTGGCGATGAAATGGCGAAAATGGTCTTGTTAATACGCCTTTGTTAATTCTCATAGAAGCCCATGTTCTGGTGTTAACATGGGCTTCTATGGGAATTAACAAGGGCCTATTATGAAGCCCATTATCGCCGGTTCATCAGCATTTACTGGTTATAAAAGCGGTGGTTATGTATCGCCTTTTGTTGATAATATGCCCCTTCATTTCTATGATAGTATGAAAAACTTTCCTTTTTTTGTGTAGCAGTTGTACTCTCTACGCATGCGCAGCCTCGTTTTGAACACCACTTTTTTTTCTTTTTCTTCAAGTTCAACAAACAAAGCTTTCTTTATTTCAGGTATTACATTTGGCGCTTTGTTTTCCCGGGTCATGTGTGTCATCCGCTGCTGTACTTTTGTAATATATTAATAATCGTATTTTATCTACATTTATTTGGAACGTAGTGTCGAGGCGCCAAACATTGATCAGGTACTCCGTCCACCGCCATTTTAGTAGTTTTTCACCATTGTTTTTATTACATCTGTTACTTTCATTTTATCGTCCTCCTATTTTCTTTGTGATCGACGAGATTTCGAGTCACAGACACCATGGTGTTTGTCCTTAAACTCTGTTGTTATCAGGCTTGGTCACACGTATACCTAAAAACTAATATGAAGGACGTAAGTCACAGGCATTGCAACGCGTGTTTGTCAACAGAAAGATATTATTAAGATTATCGCCGCTTTTATTGGCAAGAAAACTGCAGATAAAGCGGCAATAAAGAGCTTCATAATAGGCCCTTGAGAATTCCCATGACAGCCCAAGTTAACACAAGAACCTGGGCTGCTATGGGAATTTCCAAGGCCCTATTATCAAGCCCATTATTGCTGTTTTATCAGAATTTTTGCTGCCGATAAAAGCGGTGATAATGTATCGCCTTTTGTTGATAATATGCGACTTCGTTCTGTGTCCTGCATCGCATTTTGCGATGCAGGGCGCCGGATAAGAAATCTATTTTATTAATTTAATTGTTTACTTACCTGCAAACATCCAGATTCCGCTGTTTATAACCCCCCACCCTTCCCTCCACTGGTCGCGGCTGAGTCAGTTACTTGTACTTATGTTAAGCATAATAAATAATAAAACAAGTATATATTGTAAAATTGTCACCTGTGGAAGATACAAAAAAACACAGTTACTAGATATATTTTACAACACAAAATAATTTGTAAAACATTTCATTTGCCTTTTTTGCTGTTCTCAGAATATATTGAAGTTCACTACAAACAGTGAGTTCAATAGTACTCATCACATAACAGTGGGCAAAAAAAAAAACAATCCATAAGGATATCTTAAGAAAACTCAGTCAACATTGTCAATAACAATATAAAAAATAGAAATAAAACATATCTTAAATGTTTTTTTCTAAGAGCAATTTCTTATGTAAATATAAAATATGTCAAGCAATCATAAAATAACAATATATTCTGATTAATTTTCTTACACTGTAAATAATGTTACTTAGAAGGAGATGCTGAGAAAATACACAGCAAAAAGTTCTTAATGGTTTTGCACACTTTTCCTTATGGCCAAATAGTATGCATCAAGTCCTTTGTTTGGAAATTGTTTTGGAAAGCCTTCTGTTCCAAAACCACCAACATCATCTACGGGTCTCCCAGGACTCATCCATCAATCCGACGCTGTTCATCATCTACATGGCCACCCTAAAACAAGTAGCCCACCATCACAACTTCAACAACATCTATTACACAAAGAACACCCAGGTCATCCTCTTCGTCACCAAGAAGCCACATACCACCAAAAGGAACCTCTACGACACAATGAAGGACGTCACCAACTACATAAAGAGACGCACTGTAAAAACAAACTGGCAGAAGATTAATGTACTCATCCTCAGACCCACTCCATCAGCCTCAGACAACTCATGCTACCTGACTATAGTGTGAAGAGTGCCAACACCTACTAACCATGTGCACAACATAGGATTGACCCTCAACTGCTCCCTCTCCATGTGTAAGCAAGTCTACACCATGTCCTCGTACTGCTATAACACCCTCCACATGCTCTGCAACATTTACAAGTGGATCCTAACCAAAAGACGAACAGTGACACAGGCCCTCATCAGCAGCAGACTACACTGTGGCAAAACACTCTACACATGAGTTCTAGCCAAACACCTACAACAACTACCACAAATCCAAAAGACCACTATCTGACTGATCATAAATGTCCCCGGCTGCACCCACATCACCCACCACCTGATACACCTACACTGCCTCAATATCAAGAAAAGGATCACCTTTAAGCTCTTCACTCTCACTTACAAAATACTCTACAACACCAGACTAATCTACCTTAACAGCACAAATCCTAAAGGGCAGATTTTGATCTTAAAATGTTGTCTTTAAAAATATTAGGTAAGAATTTAGTAACTCTTTGGGCAAACGTTGCTTACAAACTAATTGAGTATTATTACACTGTATCCAACCTTTCAGACATTTTAAATAAGCAATGTAATGTCCAGATGTGGTAGAAGGTCCATCATGAAAAATAATAGCAACAGCTATAAAAGTTCTTCCCGATATTGAACATTGACCAGCTACAAAATTTTTAATTAACATTTTCAATTTTGTTCCATCAGTTCTACAACGTTGCAGCATTAAAATAACATACTGCCCATATCTTTGTATAAATAATGTTGATGACATTTCTGATTTACATTGGCTACACTCCATGTTTTGACTTGCTCCTCTAATTAGATTGTTAAAAGACACTGATTCACAGTCAGGTAAAGTCAAATATATGAATCTCTCAGTGTCTATGTCAGTGCTACATGCAAACAAACAATTTGAATAGTCATGATGCCATTTATAAGAAAGGCCAAAAAGGTTTTCAACATCTATACCTTCATCTTCCAGTACACCAAGCATAAACATTAAAAATTCCTGACAATCTTGCTGAATATTCTGTGTAAATTGAGTAGAACCAGAACATATGTCCAAAACATTTCGAATATCAGAAACACTTTGTATTTTACTTTTATCACTAGTACATTTCTCATAAACAGAATTCAACAATGAACAGAATATTTTGTTCTAATTTTCTACAATTTGCTGTTGGAAACTTTGAAGAAAAAAAACAACATTAACAACTACATTAGCATAGCAGTTGACACCAGAACTATTTTCAAATCGATAACAAACATTCCCTTCAACTCTGTCCTTTGTCTTTTTACTTGGAGGCGCAACTTCATCTTGTTTTTTTTCTTTCTCTACAGTTTCAGAACCGATATTCTCAAATCTTTTTTTTCTACCTACAAGACGCTTTTCAATCACTGGATATTGACCTTAATTGGGTGCATATTCTCTTCTTAACCTATTATACTCTTTCACACAGTTTGTATCTGCAGAAACCTTTGTCTCATCAAAATCAATCAAGTACAATCCAGATAAAGTTCTGACTCGAGACAAAGCAACATATGCCATACCTTCTTTAAACACCGTACATCCAATATTCACTAAAGCACAATCTACACTTAAACCTTGAGATTTATGAATGGTCACCGCATATGCCAAACAAACAGGAAACTGTTTTTTGCAGACATACAAATCTTTTACAAGCAAAAAATGAGCTGCACAACGACTAACTTGTTGTACTTCAGCAATGTCATCAAATTTGATTTTCAAAAATTCAATGCCAGCTCTGTTTACATAATTAACAAAATCAACAATTTTACCCATTGCTCCATTTACTAAACCTTTTTGCACATTCAAATTACGTCGCAAAATTACTCTATAATTTACACATGTATACAAATTCTTTTCTAAACCAGCAGTTTTACTTATCGATTTCTCTAAACAATCCAATTTCCTCTTCAAGTTTTCACTCAAAATAATACTGATTCTCTCATGTTCTATTTTATCAATTGCTTCCAATTTTATAATTTCTTAATTATCCAACTTTAACATTTCTTCATTGAATATAGAACATTCATGCAATGTTGGCATTCAGCAGATTACAGATATGTTTTCTGCAATTCTCAAGTATATTTTTTCTGGGACAATATTTGCATTTGGAAACAAATTGGAAAGTAATCGTGTCTGTAAAGCTTGTTTTCCATGTTCGGTCAATTTTCCAATTCTTAAATCTTGAAGAATAGTTCCATAATCAGCATCATTTGCTTGTCGCATATTTGTAGTAAGTTGCTTATACTGAAAATATGACCAAATGTTTACATTGCCAATAAACCCAAAGACTTTCTAGTATCTTCATGCACGAGTGTTTTAAACACTGGCTGTCCTTTTACAGGAGTAAGTTGTAGAAGATCTCCAAAAACTATGACGTGTTTTACTCCGAATAATACATCATACTCTGTTTTAAGAATTTGCTGCATTCTTAAATGCACAAAGGTAAGCATTAAGTTTGAGACCATGCTTACCTCATCAATAATGAAGAGCTTCATTTTCTTCAACACTCTTGAAACTTCATAAGAAGCTTCTCCAGATAACTTGTGGTATTGTAATTTGTTGTCATGCTCTACTGGTAGCATTAATAAATGATGTAAAGTATTTCCTTTAATATTGTGTGCCGCCAACCCAGTTGGAGCAGTGACAACACAAGACAAATGCGACTCAGTTCTTTTTTGTAGAAAACTTGTGATTACTTTAATTTAAAAACTTTTTCCTGTTCCAGCCTGTCCACTCACTTACATATGGATAGGTTGAAATGATGAGCAAGAGCACTCTTTCTTCTCATGAAGAAATCCATGGTCAATCTGTTCTCTCACTTGCTCATATATTTCTTTCTGCTCATGATTTAGTTGTTCTTCTAAGATTCCTAAGTTTTTTAGATGTTCTTGACATTGATACATTGCTGTTTCCACCTCTTCCATAGCAGTTGCTGCTTCATTTAGAACAATTGGTTCTCCTAGTGGGTCCTGACTCAATGGAGGAGAAGTTTGACTGTCTTGAGAACTATCTCTAGCAATCTCAGCTGCAATTGTAGCTTCTTGCTCAATTTCGTCATTCAACATTTTGACATTATTAGCAAAAACAGGACATTCTATAGTATCTTTAGTTGCATTGAAGGAATCTTCATAGCTCTCAAAATCTCCAATTAATTCCAATTCTGAACGCCATGGCTTGAAAAGTTGCAAAAGAGCTAAATAGTAAAATTCCCTTGTGTCAGGTGTTTCGCAACTCAGTTTACGGTGATTAATCAAATGTCCTTTTCTTTGTTTCACCAGACATCCTTCAGAACCAATAACGGCATATATACCATTATTAATGTTTTCGGTAATATTCCGTTTAAAAATATAGTTTTGCAGCACTTCATAGAGACAAATGTTCTCAAGATGATGACTTCTATTCGAATAATATGTATCCAACATATTTGTTTTCAGAATATCAGTACTTTCTGGCTCTTTTTCAGCTAAATATTCAATTTCTTGTACAGATTTAAGAACTCGGTTTCGTGTTGCAGCAAGACCTAGACTCACCCAAATGATTCTTCTGGATTTAGAGTACAGACTTGCAGATGATAAGTGATCCGAGCATTCATACGCTCCAATTTCTAGACGAGATAACATCTTCAGACTGTAACTGTATCATTTTTTACTTAGGCTCTTCTCGTGGGAAATCTCTTCCCACATTTCCTTCAATTCCATCTTTTCTGACTTTGTTATGTACGATGTCACATATCGAGCAACAGCAATGGAATTGTCTGCAACATTTTGAATATCCATATTAGCATTCCACATAGACAAAATGACTGAGTTATAGTCATTTATGTATTTTGACTCTTCATTTCTTCTTAAGTTGTAGGTATTTTTTGGAGACTTTCTTGTGATATTATGTCGCAAAGATGACATAAAACTGTTCACTCTTCCTTTCGATATTACAGGTCGAGGAAATGCAAAACGGCATTTGCTGTAGAAGTTGTCCTTAGATTTGTACTTTTGACGACTCGTAAGACTTGTTGTCTTAAGTCCGTATCTTGTGTACTTTTGGGTACTTCACATGTAGCATATTCTTCAATAATAGACAACACAGTATCATCGGAGTCTGTTCCAAATTTGGGAGCATCTTTGATCCATAATAGCATATGTATGTGAGGAGCACCTCTCACTTGATACTCCTTTTTCCAAAAGAAATCCTGAACCTCTCCAAGAAGAGGATGTTTTTTGTTGGTGATAGAAGACATCATAGCTTCGAATTTATGATTGAAATACCTGCATACATTAACAGGATCCAAAGAGCACATTCTCCAGGTGTCTTGTATTCAATATCTGGTATATTTGGATTTGCCTCTCGAAGAAATTGAAGTAAATCATCCCAAGAATATTCAGCACAGCTTAGAGTAAGGAACCATTTAGGAGTTCCTAAGTTCCTTAGCATACATTTGAGTTCTCTGTGACGACGGTACCAGTACTCATTAGTACCACGCTGACATGCCATCAGATTAATCAGCTGAGTTTCCAACACATTATCTTTCTGCTGTACTTTATCCATAAATTCCTTTGCTGAAACATTTTGCCGATGTACACCTGTTTTCAATATGTGGTTTACTGCATAAGAAAGTCCAGGCAAATCACTCTCAAACAAAAGATGAAACAAATATGGAATACATTGTCGAAATCTTGCATCTTCTGCATATAATCTTGATGTCCGGTAGTCAGATGCAGGAATCTGCACAAGTCGTTCATCATATCGTCCTCCTTTTCCTGTAGGAAACTACTGAGGGAAACAACGGGCTTCCAAGCTTTTTTCCTATACACTAATAGGACTTCCTTTTGCTTCTTTCATTTGAAATAACTCTATATCATTCCCCATCATTTCTTTGGAATGCAATGGATGAACACTGTAATATTCGTAGATTTCTTCAGTTCTGGACATATCCACTTTTTCAATTTGACCAGATGGCAAGTCAGTATCTTCTTGTACAGATATTTCTTCTTCTCCCACAGACACATTTTTGTAATATTGATTATTTTTTACCAGATACAATGTTGCCTTTTTCACTTTCCTAACATCCACTAATTCTTGCCAGATTTTCTTACTCTTAGTAGGAACGCCATTAACAAGAATAACTAAATGTTCATCCTCTACATTTTCTACACCAAGTTTCAATATTTTTCTTTAAATCTAGAGGCAAATATACAACTCTTCCCTTTAATCTTCTCTGTAAATCAGAAGGAGGCAATTTTCCTGTCTTAGGCTCCATACGAACAATAGCCTGAAATGGATGCACACATTGAATAAGAATAGACTCATAGGTATTTAAATCCATCAGTTCAGAAGGAATATTTACCAACTCAAGATTATTATGCACAGCTCTAGCAGGCATTTTGTTCTCATCTAATTTGTTATAACAATATTTACTAATACGCTGATCAGAACCCAAATCAAAACAATTCTCTACCAACAAATAAGTTGTAAAATCCTTCCACTCATTATTATTTTCCTTTTCACATTTTAAATAGAGATTAACAGTCCTGGTCTGACTTTTATAATGAATTTGTCGACAACAGATACAAGAATAATTTGGCCTTTCGCCTGAAATCACCTTAAACTGTATAATTTCTTGTTCAAAATTTTCTACACTGCACTGTCCTACATTCTCTTCCACATTTTGTTCTATATATCTCTCAATTTCTGCACTGTCTTCCTGAGGACCAAAGCAACTAATCTCAATTTCATCACAAACATTTGTTACGTCTGATACAGATCCACGAAAAAGACTACTGTTCAACTTTTTTAACATTAGTGCTGGACTTTTCGCGTAATACAATTTTCTGACTAATTTCCTCATCTGAGTATGCTGGCTGCTAACATCCTGAAATGGTGGAAAACACTTCGACATACTTTTTTAGAAACACAAGGTAGAGAATGACCTTGTTAACCAGTATTTTCTCTCACTTCAGCAAGGGTCTAGTCCTTGTAACATCCTAATCTTTTGTTTAACACTTTTCTTGGTGTAATTACGTAAGAAATTGCGTAAAAAAATCAAAAGATTCTTGCCGGATACTGCAAATACTACTACAATTGCAAGTGTACACTGGAGCTTTAGGACTTCTCCCTAAAACTTCACCAGCTAACACCTCTTCTGCATTTGTAGGAACAATTTTCTTTTTCTCAATAGGATAACCATTTCTAACCTCATAAGCATGACCAGTAGTGTCAATTGCATGCAACAAATCATTACTCTGAAGATAACTTTCTTCATTAAAAAAATTGGCTCAGAAGTTGAAGTATGTTTCCATTCACCCAAAAAAACTCACAAAAATTACTTCTGTTAATTAGTCTTCTCCACCTACTTTTGCTCTTCAATAAATGGATTGGTTTATCTAGAGATCTAATTCTATTGATTACTAATATAAACAGTTTTCTTTTCAATTCCAAAGCTTTCTCAACTACTTTTTCTATAGCTTTCTTCTTCTTATGAAATACTGTTTTTTCTTACACCTTAATTTCTTTTATTAAATTTGATACCAATCTATTATAAAACATGTTTTTCCTAATTTCTATGAATTGATTTTTTCTCCTTGTACTATACACAGTTTTTCTTTTGTTTATTAGTAGTTTTTTTTTGTTGCTGATACACTAAGGACATTTTTTTGTTTCTGAACACTATTCTTAGTCTTTAGTATTTTCCTCAAAAAAGTGCTCCTGCTCTTACCAGGAGTTTCTTTCTGTTTGTTAAGACATCTCTCTTCATGTAAATCTTCTTGGTGAGTTCTCTTCAAATACACACTTTTCTTTCGTTGCTTCGTCTGTTGGTACTTCGTTGGCATGATGCAGTACTTTTAGTACCGATAAACACAACCTATAATAAAAAAATATATGTAACATTACAAAACAACTTTATCAAATATTCTATTATATTACTTACAAGAAGAGAGGGAGGAGTATGAGGACGAATCTCGGAATATAAAAATAAGAGGACTTACAACAAAAGAACAAGGAGTATGAAGCAAGGGAAATTTACTAAAAAATTAGAGTATAAATAGACAGTACAAAATAACGGAATATAGAAACAGCCGCGGCCCATGGAGGGAGTTGCAAGGGGGCAGGCAGGTGGGGCGGAGGAGGGGCAGGGTGAGGAGTGATTAACAACGGAATCTGGGGGCATATTACCAACAAGTAGCGATATTTATCTCTAAATAGGGTTAACGATGAATTTTTTTATCACTGCCTATCGCTTGATATGTTAGCGGAGAAAACATGCTATTAGCAAAATTTTTTTGCATTGTGATAGCGGCGAAATGCATGAATTTTGTTGAGAATACAGCGATATTCACGGATTAGAGACGAAATGGTCTTAGCCATGTTATCCACTTGCCATTGGATAACATGGCTAAGAACTGGTCTGGGCAGGTGTTAGTATTTGGAGATAATCGCGGTTAACGCGAATATTTCCAATGGTACGCCTGCCTTGCTAATATGCGATAGCGACGTTAGCGACTGCTTTCAGTCGCTAACTGGTTGGGTACGCACACTTTGCACGTCATTAGCGATAAACATCGCTCACATGCAAAGCGGGCCCCAAACTGCTCGCTTTCTCGTAAAAGCTGTCGCTAACATCAGTTAGCGACTAGTTGATAATAAGACGATAGAATTGTCGCCGCTTAGCGGCCGAAAACGGATGGTAAATCGATGATAATTGCCTATCGCCCCCCTTGGTAATATGCCACCTCGATCATTGCAGGTAAGTAAACAATTAAATTAATAAAATGAATTACGGGACATATTATCAACAAAAGGCTATTGGGATTATTATTGTTTTTATCGGCAGGAAAATGCCGATAAAGCGACAATAATGAGCTTGATAATATGCCCTTGAGAATTCTCATACCAGCCCAGGTTAACACTAGAACTTGGGCTTCTATAGCAATTTACAAGAAGCTATTATCAAGCCCATTTTTGCCGTTTTATTGGCAGTTTGCTGTGCATAAAACGTCGATAATTTTAACACTGGTTCTTAATAATATGCTTGTCAGTGCCATATTATCAGTGAAGGGCGATACATTATCGCCGGTTTTACCGGCAGGAAACTGGCAGTAAAGCGGCGATAGCATATCCTTGTGAATTTCCATAGAAGCCCAGGTTAACACCATAACCTGGGTTTCTATGGGAATTCACAAGGATATATTATCGAGACCATTATCACTGCTTTACCGGCAGTTTCCTGCCAATAAAAGCGGCGATAATGTATCGTTGTTTATTGATAATATGGCTCATACTCCCTTAATGTACAGAGGCACAAAATGATATTAAAGAAAAAAACATAACAGCATGCATTATAGCACGTTTACTACTATAAAACGTTTAACAACGGACGAATATAGGAGCATATTATCAATGCAGGCGATAATATTATGAACACTTTATCGGCAGTTTCCTGCCGATAAAGTGACGATAATTGTATCGCCGAGTCTTGGTAATATACCTTATAATTCGTTAATGTACAAAGATACACCGCACAGACGCACTCCCATACAACTTTTCAACTCACCTTTCAAATTGAATTCTAGATTAACAAGAATACCACTCACACAGTGGATATTCTTCGACAAAATCTCTGGAGTTCAGTGTTTGCAGCACAACCGTCAATTGGAAAATTTTCCCTCCTATTTTACATATACATACATATAAATAACCAATTAAAATCGTGTTCACATTAATTCAAAAGAAAACACACATTTCGATTGATTTAACATTCCAAAGCTTTCGAACTAATAGAACTTTCAACCCTTCCCCCATTCCACAATCTGCCAGTTACCATAGAAACACTTCAGGGAACACCTAACTCAGCACAAAGGTGAAAAGTTCATCATACATTGTTGCAAATTAAAACAGCAAGTGTGCTTGACTGGAGAATATACCAGCTTATCTTATGTAACGTTCTTTTCTATCACTTTTTCTTAACCAATAAAAATATGGCTATTAAATAAGTGGAACATGGAACCTAGTTTTCTTTAAAATGTTGTCAAACAACCAATCATGTCTTTTCTTTTTTCAAATCTACATGTTGTCCACCATTTTAGAAAAATCTTACTTTTGAAACTAGCATTTCATTTACAGACGCCACCAGAGTGCATCCAGACCTCTCTTTAAAAAGCTTACAGTGTGGATTGTGGGACACAGCTATATTTTCTGGAGTCAAAGGTACGCAGAACGGAAAAGAATTCACAAGGACCTAGGTTTACCAAATGTAGACATTAAGTGGATTGGACAGAGAGGATTAAAGGTTGCACCAATTGATGCCATTGGTGAAATCCTTTATACATCTCCAACACCCTGACCTCATAATTGTGCACTGTGGTGGCAATGATCTAGGCACTTTGACTGGGGTAGCTCTGGGGATGCTCATGAAGGACACCTTTGCCCAATTGATGACACTGTTCCCGAAAACTGTCTTTGTGTATTCTAATATATGCCAAAGGCAGAGATGGAAGTGGTCAAACCACTATTGTCCACAGTTTGAAAAAGCTAGGAAACATGTGAATAAATATGTTTCTGCCTTTCTCTGAGACTACCGAATGGGGGTCCGTTTACAACAATAATCTGCGTTTCAATATGCATGGCATCTATAGGAGAGATGGTGTACATTTTACAGATGAGGGGAACAGAGTGTTCCTCATAAACTTAAGACTCTGCATTGGTACTTACTTGTAGGTACTAAAAATCTCGCAATAAACACAACAGCTCTTTTTAGAGCCACACAACACGTAAACAAATACACTTCATAAATATCTAAAATTATTTTTAGTTTTCTTGGTTATGTACGCGTACGTGATGACCTTCAGTATTACAGCTGTATGTCATCCATACGTGGTTGGAGCACGTACAATATATGTACCGCCCCCTGAGCATGTTTCTATCCTGCTCCCTTTCCTTATATGTCAAGTTTGTTTTACTGTTTCCCTGTGACTCGGCTGCTGTGACAAATAAGAGGGCTTGAAACACTTCCTAGTTTGGAGTATTGGCAGCCAATCAGCATGCAGCTCCTGCTCGTAATTGTACATATTTCTGTACGCGTGCGTTGCGATTTTCCCCACCCAAAAAAATAGAGCCTAAACATTCATGTACGACCCCCTAACCATGCGTGATCGTCACCACGAAGCCATTAGCATGCATTTCGGGTCATAGTATCAACAAAACAAGAAGGATTATCGCCGCTTTATCGGCACTTTCCTGCTGTGAAAAGCTGGGATAATGTGTCGTCTTTTGTTGATATCACGTTTTGTTGACACAACACATAAACAAATACACTTCATAAATATCTAATATTATTTTTAGTTTTCTTGGTTATGTACGTGTACGTGACGACTTTCAACATTACAGCTGTACGTCGTCCATACGTGGTTGGTACATGTACAATAAATGTACCGGCCCCTGAGCATGTTTCTATCGTACTCCCTTACCTTATTTGTCAAGTTTGTTTTACTGTTTCCTTGTGACTCGGCTGCCATGACAAATAAGAGGGCTTGCAACACTTCCTGGTTTGGAGTATTGACAGCCAATCAGCATGCAGCTCCTGCTAGTAATTGTACATATTTCTGTACGCGTGCATTGCGATTTTCCCCCCCAAAAAAATAGAGCCTAAACATGCATGTATGACCCCCTAACCATGCGTGATCATCACTACGAAGCCATTAGCATGCATTTCGGGTCATATTATCAACAAAAGGAGAAGGATTATCGCTGCTTTATCGTCACTTTCCTGCTGTGAAAAGCTGGGATAATGTGTCGTCTTTTGTTGATATCGCGTTTTGTTGATAATATGGCCCGAAATTATTTTTATTAATGTAATTGTTTATTTACCTGCAATCAGGCAGATTCCTTTGTTTATCACTCCCAACCCTGCCCCTCCCCCACCCGCCCGCGCTGCATGTCCCACCGCAACTCCCTCCACGGGCCGCGGGTGAAAGACGCAGTAGCGATCTAGTAATTTACCACAGAGTTGTGGGGAATCCTTGGTGAGGCGCGCGCTCACTAACGAGTGCGCACTTCACCTAAGACGTTTCGGAGTTCAGACCCGTTTTGAATTGCTCCTTAGACATTCCTGAAGAGAAAGTGCAAATATTTCTGTGAGAGTTAAAGATCGTTGTTTGACAAGTTAGTGAGTAAGTAAACTTACCTGACATTATAGACAATATTGAATGTAGTCAGTCGATGTATTTTCTCTAACTTAAAGGAAGAATCGATAAAATTCGTGATAAGCAAGGTCTTAAGGGAAAAGAACACACTGAATTAGGAATAGAAGAAAGACTTTTGAGTTAAGAAGGAACATTAATGAAAAACACAAGATATTGAAGGATTGACTGAATAGATAACAAGCAACTGCATAAAGAAAAGTTAGTAGAAGAACACAAGGAAATTTATAATATAAAAATTAGACAATAAAGTGAGAGGCCTAGCTTAATGAATGTTACGTAATTATAGGTTAAAAGCAGCGAGAAAAATAAAGAACCGTAAGCTATTGAAATTGGAAGGGGTAGGTAAAATAGAAGGGTTAGACTAAGTTATAGAAGAGGAATAGAGATAGAGTAAACACATGAAGTATTCAAAAAGTAGTGTGATAATGATGTCTAAATATACACAGATACACAGTGTTGTTCACGACAATGAGTACTATCTTTTCCATTATAGTAAAACACATATACTATTTTGGAAAGGGTAAGGTGAATAGACATATTCTACATTTTTTAGTAGTGTATTTTAATATACCAGCCTGAGTCTTTTCCTATAGTCATAAGGAGTGATTGCTTTCAAAATTTAAGAAAAGCTAAGAACAGGATATCCTTATAAGTAATTATAGTTGTATAATTTGGCAAAGGAGTACAATTGTACTAATGGAATGTTATTAGATAATTGTATTTATATAGTATTTTTTGTAGGCCAAAATAGGTGAAAACTGTAGTTTTGTATTATATATTACGAAAAGTGATAAAATTAACTGTTTATATTTTTATACAAGGAGCAAGAACATAAAGGATAAAATGATGGAAAGAGAACAGCCTCATACTCAGGAGATTTTGGAAAATTATTTTGAGTATAATTGAAGAACAAATCGTATCTGTCACAGGCAATGAGAGTGAAGAAGGGGAAATTAGTGCTGCAGACATCAATTGTGATTTTGAAGACGAAAGCTTTGATGCAGATTTCGTTGATGTTTTAAATTATGTTGAAATTTTCTAACACATTAAATCAGAACCTGCTGACGAGGAAATGGATCTGAATTACATAGCTGATGAAGTTGTATTGGAATGTCTGTTAAATTTTGAGATGATATAGCAAAAAATTTATTTTTGAAAAATAATAAAGGTTTGAACACTATCTACTAATGTATTTCTTGTAGTAAATGTCGATAGTGTCGATAGTATTGTACTACAATTCACCTCCTCTAAGTTTGCCTTTATTTGTGCCCTCTTTTATCGACCCCCTGATCATATGCCCTCATTCCCTCAGCTTTTTGGAGAACAGATATCTCATCTTGCCCTTAATCATGCCAAAATCATTGTTATTGGTGATTTCAACTACTGGCCTCTAGATCCTTCACCCAAAACATTGATAAGGCTACTCACATCAAGGGGCACATTCTCGATCAAGCTTGGACCTCCAATATCACAATCACTCCCCCCACCATTTCTCCTTGTCCCTGGTCTGATCACTTCTTTATCTCCTTCATCATCACCCAGACCCCCTACGTCCCCCCCACTCCTGTCAACAATTTTTTTGCCCGAAATTGGACACGAGTCGATCAGATTGAATTTCACAGTCTCTCGATTTCCTCAGCCCCTAACGAACTGTCTTCCACCTCCGCCCAAGCTTCTAACATTGTTAACTGGCTGGAATCGGCATGTGATAAAGTCGCTCCAATGAAAAAAATAAAAAATAAGCGCCCTCACGATGCTCAGCACTGGTTTTCCGAGGATCTAAAAAAGGAGAAACTAGCCCTGTGGCAGGCTGAACGCCGTTGGCGGCGCCTTTACACTCCTGAGGAGAAAACTATCTACATCTCCTTATTAAAACAATATAAAAATTCTATCTTACAAACTAAATCCACATATTTTTCTCAAAAACTCATTAATTCCTCGTCCAAATCCAAAGATGTTTTCTCCATTGTTAATGTGTGGAAAAGTAAATTTTGCCATGTCATATGTGCCTACGTGTTCCCCATGTTATGTCATATGTGCATGATCGATATGCATGTATCCCCTTCTGATCGATTAAAGACACAATTACAGTTGTGTCCATCTCTAGTATGCCAGTTTCCAGTCCTCGTGAATACAACGAATATCAGGCCTATGTAAAGCTACGTTGCCACATTTCACAGTGTGCACGTTAATTCATTGAATTGTCCCCGTTTCTAGGCCTCAAAAGGGCCCGGACTCAGATTCAGCTCCTGTCTCCTGAACCCTCTCCGAGGAGCGATACAGCCCCCACCTGTATCCCTGACCCTTCACTTACTTTCATGCCTCACAGTGCCCGGCCCGGCCTGGCTCTGCCTCCCAGTCTGCCAAGAGTATGTTATGTTTCTAGTTATCAGTCCAGCCCTCCTTCTCTGCATTCCTAAGCTACTGAATCGCATCAATAGTTTCCGTCATAGTCTAGCCTTTATGTCTCCATGTAAGAGAAATACTGTATTAATGTTCATAGAATATTCCTTACACACGCAATACATGTAGAATAATGCATGCACCAGTCTTAAAGTCTGTTAGCCTTTTCCCTGATAACTTTTGGATTCTATCAACATGTTCTCTAAACATCAGATACTAGATATGCCTGGGTACATGTCGCTCTGACACTCCAGACTTTAGTCTCCTCTTCTAGGGCAGAAGTCATAGCCCCCAGTTCTCCCTGGTAACACGTCATTGTCAGTTTGCGCGCACCACTAGGTTAAAGGTCCCAGCTGCTCAGGTAGCCCCCTCCATGTTTCCGCCCCTTTTATGACATATTCTGTTACGTTTGCATCACATGTCTATGTATACGCCCTGTACACGCCTTCTTGTTACATCATGTTGCCCTTATCTTTCGCGACTGCTACAAACCCCGCCTACTGCTACACCTACTATATTGAATGTAATGTATTTGTTTAACTATAAATATTGTGCACTGTTATTAAAAGTGACCCCAATTGCCTAGCCTATTCCTGCCCCCGGCAGCTGCCATCCTATTCCCGTACAGGCTGTCCTGTTCCTGTCCTTTATGCCTGATTAAAGCCTGTCAACTTCAGCTACCTCGAATCTTGACTCTTATTTATTGAGCTACCTGTTTATTGATTATAGTCAAAAATAGATCCGGTAATTAATTATTTATTTACCACAAATGAGCTCACCCTACCAGATCGGGTTTTAGCCAAGCCGGCTCCCTCTCAGGTATTGTGTAACTCATTAAATGCCTGTTTCATTGAAAAAATTGCCCTCATTAAAAACAATATTTCGCCCTCAATCCCATGTTCGATCCCTGCTTCCACTTGTGGAAATCCACTGGTGTTAGACCATATCCCCCCAATTTCTAAGTCAGAGTTTCTGCCCTCCTAAATAGAGTAAACTCTGGCTCCCCAAATGACAGTTGCCCCCCTGAGGTCTTAAAAAAAGCCTTTCAAGCCTGCCCTGATCCCCCACTTTCATTACTCAACAGCTCTCTGACCACTGGTATTGTTCCTGACAATTTTAAATGTGCCGTAGTAATGCCGATTCTTCAAAAACCCAATGCTGATCCCCTAGTACTGAGCAACTTCCGCCCCATTTCCCAACTCCCTTTTCTTAGTAAAATTCTAGAGGCCCATGTGACTAACTGTTTCAGTGCCTTTATTGAGTCTTCCCAATTTCTGGATCCCCAGCAGGCGGGCTTCCGGCCGGGACACTCTACTGAAGCTGTTATTGTGGCTGTGATGGACGAGCTCAGAAAGGGAGCTGATAACAACATTCCCCAGGCACTTGTGCTCCTGGACTTGTCGGCTGCTTTCGACACGGTCGATCACACTCTTCTGATCGACCGTGTCAGCAGAGCCGGCATCCGGGGCACAGCGCTAGAGTGGATCAGATCCTTCTTATTCCATCGCTCCCAGGCTGTTCGCCTATCCTCCTTCTCGGCCACCCCTGTGAAATTAACTTGTGGGGTTCCACAAGGGTCGGCCCTATCACCACTTTTATTCAACCTATATATGCAACCCCTGATTCAATCCCTACATAACTATCCCGTTGCTATCTTCAACTATGTTGATGACATTCAAATGGTCTTTAATCTTAAATCCACACCCACATCCATCGCTGATTTTCAGTCTACTATGACCTTGATTGGAGAATGGATGTCATAAAGCCAATTGAAATTGAATCCCAACAAAACGGAGCTGGTTCTAACAGGAGGCCCCCTTAATCTCTGGAACCCCAATTTCTGGCCACCATCTTGGGGCCCCGCTCCTTCCCCCTCTGAATCTGTAAAGAGCTTAGGGGTTACCATCAGCAAAGATCTCTCATTGGCACCCCAGATCAAGGCAGTTACTTCATGTTCATGTTTTTTCCAACTACGACGAATTCGAAAAATCTCCAGGTTTTTGACCACTGAGGCCCTCGTACTGGTTATCATGGCATTGGTTATCTCCCGCCTTGATTATGCCAACATTCTTTACGTTGGCATCCCAGCCTACCAACTCCGCCAATTGCAACTGGCGCAGAATCAAGCAGAGAGACTTGTATTTCGTCAACCTAGACATCAACATGTCTCCCCCATATTGAAAAAGCTTCATTGACTACCAGTGACGAAACGTGGTATTTTCAAACTTGGCTGCATCGTTTTCAAATCCTTGACTGGCCATGGCCCTGCCTTTGCAACTTCTAGGATCCATCGTTACGTCCCCTCCCGTAACCTGTGCTCCTTGCACCACAACCTTCTTTCTGTCCTTTCCTTTAAACAGAAGAAACACGGCGGCCTTGGGTTCTCTTTTCTGGCACCCAAAACTTGGAGTTCTCTCCCCCATGAACTTCGGTCAACCACCTGCTACATGTCCTTCAGGAAACTACTAAAAACCCACTTGTTCCGACAAGCATATGATGACTCTTGAGTTTATCTGTCCTATAGCGCCATGAAAACAGTGGTGTCCGAGCGCTTTATAAATAATTTTTACATTACATTACATTATATTACATTACATTACAAAAGTAAGTAGTTATAGATTCAGTTACATATTCTTTTAATTTTTGTATTGATTTAAAATATGCAAAGTGAGTTTGAGGGTATCGATTGCTTAAAATCCGTATGGAGTATACATGCAGTCTTGTATGCACCTGCAAACTTGTGTTTTATGCTTTCAATTCCCTAGTCTGTCTCTTTAGACTTTTACCAAACACCCTGACACTGCTGCTTTAGTATTGTAGCGAGCCACTTAGCATTATGTTCTTTTTGATTATAAGGGGGTAAAACTGAATCTGTAATAAATTTAGTGAGGGACTTTGTTTGCAGAAGTGTAATGATGCAGTCAGTATCTAGATACTCGTGAATTAAAAGAGGCCTTAGTGCATTGGTTGTTTCAAAGCTCTATGGACTGTGGATGCACTGTTCAATGTACCAGCAAACTTATGTTTTATACGTTCAATTCCACAATGTGTGTCCTAATACTTCCAACAAACATTCTCACACTACTGTTTCAATATTGTAGTGAGCCATTCAGCAGTATGTGTTTATCTGTATACTGTGGTACAACTGAGGCTGTTATTAATTCAATCAGGTTCTTTCCTTGCAGTTTTGTAATCATTCACTCACTATCTAAGTACTCATGCTTTAAAATAGGCTTTAGGGGATAGACTGCTTCAAAACCCTTATAGACCATGTATGTAGTGTTCTGTGTATTTGCAAATTTGTGTTCTATACGTTCAATTTACTAGTTTGTATCATTACACTTCCAGCAAACACTTTGACACTGTTGTTTTAGTTTTGTAGTGACTCATTCATTGGTATGTAGTAATCCTATCACTGCATTAAAGCAGTAATGGGCACATATACAATAACTGGCATATCCCCATGAATATGTCAGTTATAGTGCTCCATGACACCACCACCATGGATCCGCCGTATTTACAATGCGGTGTACCATGGGACAAAAATGGCACATATATGTGATGTATCTGTGCTGTAAAGGTGGTGCATTGTTTGAGTTATGTTGAAAGTGCAACATATCTCCAGCAGTGGCTTGGGGGCCCTATGGTCAGACTGCTGTGTCAATATTTACACCTGCTTCAAGGTAGTGCAGGGTTTTGACACAGCATTAGCGCAAAAGTGACAGAGTGAAATTTTGTATATTGTAGTCAGCCACTTTTAGGAGGTGTTGCTGTGCAGGAACGCCCCCCTATGAAGGAATGTCTCGTTCCGGTACAGGGATTTAGAATGTGACGTAGCTCCCAGATACGTCACATTGTAAATACCACATATCGTGGTGCATCTTTTGTACCAGTGCTTCATCCGAAAAGTGATGCAACGGTGGTGTGAAAGAGGCAAAAGGGTGTTGTAAATCTGCCCCTAACAAACACTTAGAAATTCACCGAGTCAGTTTCACTAGCAGTGCATTCTTTTTGAATTTACTTTTGTTATTATTTTACACAAAAATATGAAATGTAGGAAATTACTATAAAAAGAAAGAAATATAATAATTAGTATATTTCAAAATTATCATTTACAAAACCTTTGAAATTCACTGAAAAAAACATAGGTTTAATACACGTTATAGTTAGGAATTAGCATTAAAAAACCTTAGAAATTCACTGAAAAAACGATAGGTTTCACCCATGTTATAGTTAGCTGGACATTTCTCTCATACAAAACCATTGAAAATCCCTTGTTATAGTTAGTTCAGCGAACTATAACTTGCGCGCCCGCAATGCACTGCTGATGACGTCACATACTACATCACTCATGACATTGTCAGTGACATCACTCATGACATCACTGATGACATCTCAAGCCTTTACTGAGGGCTAACCAAGTGGTGGATAGTTGAGCTTCCAGGGTATTCCTAACCAGAGCCTTGGCCATGGACGGGGATCTACGAAAAGTGAGAAGTGGTTTACTGGCTACTTTATGTCCAATAACAGGGTCGGTTTTAACTAGGTTCCAATTTCTATAAAGAATCCTTCTTAATTCCCCATGTTGGCGATTATAAGTTAATATAATATGTGATGGTACATTAGGAACTTGACCTTCAACTGCATCCACCCACTCTTTAGGGATCATGGCCTCCGGTCTAGTGACGGATAGTGTATGATTAATTGTTTTTGTTAGGCTTTTATTGGAATAACCTCTGGCTAGAAAAAGTTTCCTACTCTCCTCCTGCGCTACTGCACACTCCGAATCTGTGCTACAGATTCTTCTGATCCGAAGCATCTCCCCATAGGGGATGCTCCGGATCAGATGTGCCGGATGGTGGCTGGCGGTGTGTAACACCGTATTGCCCGCAGTAGGCTTCCTGTAGAGCGTGGTTGCCAGGGTGTTATTGTCAACATACACCTCCACATATAATATATATATAATGAACTGGAACTGATATTCGATGTAAAATTCAAGTTAATACTATTCTTATTCAATCCTTCCACAAATGCCATGGCACTATCTTGGGTGCCCCTCATGATGAAAAATAAATCATCTATGTAGCGTAGATAAAGCAGGATGTTATTAGTGGCAATCTCCAGGTGTTGGCCATACAGGACCCGCTCCTCCCACAGCCCCATGTGCAAGCACGCATAGCTGGGGGAGAAGCATGCCCCCATAGCCACACCTCTGACCTGTTGATAAATGGCATTGTTAAAGAAGAAAAAAATCTGTTCCAGACACATATGTGTCATGTTCAATAGCATTTTATTATGAGCTGTCAGATTCGTAGGGCGTTTGTTGAGGTAAAATTCCATAGCTTTCAGTCCATCGCAGTGTCTTATGGAGGTATACAAGGCTGAGACATCAAGAGTCATTAGCAACATGTTGGGTCCCCAAGAGAACCGCTCCACCTTGCGTAAGAAATCAAACGAGTCCATGACATCGGAGTACAATGATTTAACTGAATCTTGAAGAAAAAAGTCGATGTATTTGGACACATTTTCAGTCGAGCTGTCAATAGCAGAAATGATGGGCCGACCAGGTGGTCTGTTGGCCCCCTTGTGGATCTTTGGGATCAGATAAAAGGACGGCACCACCGGATGCTCTTTTTTCAAGTAGCGGAACTCGTCCTCCGATAAAAGACCCGCACTCCTCCAGGCTTGCAATTTTGAATACTGGTCCACCCATGCCATCTTCAGATTTTGGATGCTGCTTCTTCGATAACATGAGGAATCCCCCAGATGGACCTCCGCTTCCTTTAAGTACATCTGTCGGGGCCACAGGACAACATTGCTGCCCTTATCAGCTTGTTTCACTATAATATCAAGATTTGATGCCAATTTGCTGATAAGTTGATTATAGCATCTGTTTTGCTTACTGATGCAGAGTTTCTTTTTATTGGTGGTGGTGTACAATTTCCTTAAGTCCTGCACAACAAGCTCCTGGTAGGTATCCAGGTTATCATGTACCATGACTGGCTGAAATGTAGATTTTGGCTTGAAAGTGGTATTACACTGGCCCACGGGTTCATTGACGGCACAACCCCCGGTTAGCCCGGTTTGCCTGAGTGCCTGCTGCTCGTTTTGTATATATACATATATATATATATATATATATATATATATATATATATATATATATATATATATATATATATATATATATATATTATATATTTATGTATATATATATATATATATATATATATATTACCTACTGGCGGTCGCCAGTAGGTATATATAGTTAGGATTTTTTCTCTATGGGTTTTTTGAAAATTCTATGTCTAATAACTTTGGCGTTTGTGGACGGAATTGGCTGAAATTTTCAGGAAAATGGCACATTTTGTTTCTGAGCAGCCCTTGAAAATTTGGGGGGGGTTCGTCCAGTGGGGGCCGAGAAAAAAGGGGGGTCCCAAAACGTGTTTTTAACATTGAGTTTTCCATAGGGCGGTTGGCCTCACTTTTAGCCCGAACGGCTGAATGGATTTGCACGAAACTTGGCAAAATTGTAGGGACTGGTAGCCCGATGTGCCTTTTGTAGGTCTCAATATATGTGCTCCAGTGGATTTTGAGAAATTAACGTTTAAAAAAAGATATATATCTGTAACAGCGGACCGGTTAGCGCTCTGGTTCGCGGACTTTTCGCGCAACGGAGCTTTGTGAAGCGAAGCTGATTGGTTCTCCGGCGTCTGTCAACATTCCAAACAGTCCGTAGCGGCCGCCATCTTGTCTCTCGGTAGGATCGAGAGACAAGAGGAGGTCAAAACAAAGGGGGAAATAACTATAAGGGGGCATAGTAGATCCTCGCTGACCCCCTAGGTTTGATGTGGAGGTTTTAAAAGGGCCCCGCGGGGCAAAAAAAAATAATAAAAATAATAATTGAACGGCTGAATGGATTTGCACGAAACTTGGCAAAATATTAGGGACTGGTAGCCCGATGTGCCTTTGCTAGGTCTCAATATATGTGCTCCAGTGGATTTTGAGAAATTAACGTTCAAAAAAAGATATATATCTGTAACAGCGCTCCGCTTCACGTAACGGAGGTTTGCGAAGCTGATTGGTCATTCTGTCACTGGGCTATAGTTGGGCTACATCTGGCTGATATTTGGGCTACATTTGTTTTTTTGTGTGTCTGGCGGCCATCTTTGGGCTACATTGGGCTACATTGGGCTTCATTGGGCTACATTCGGCTAATTAGCAAATAGCTCATCGCAAACTAGGAATGGTAAAGAATCGCTATTTATTCCTTAAAGTTCGCTATTTAGGAAATGCAAATAACTTTGATGATACATATGGCGGTTCATCTCTAACAAGATAAGAAGCATAGGGATAGATTTATGATGACTGGCGCATCACCAGGGATGTGTTAGTCATTCTGTGCCGCTGTTCCGTCACCTATGGTGTGCTGCATTTACAATGCGGCGCATCACGGGGCAAAAACAGCACAGATGCGTGATGTATCTGTGCCGTAAAGGTGGCGCATTGCTGGAGTTGTATCGCAAGTGTGATGAAGGTCCAGCAAGGGTCGGGGGTGCCCCTGTCGCAGGGTTTCTGTTCTCACACAGAACTGTGGACAGAGGATTGGAACCTCGGCGAATTAGGGTGTCCCAAAACTCACGTTAGTAATCAAAAACTATTTAGCAAGCTAGGTACAGTGTCACATTGGATATAACAAACTCTCAATGTTTAGACAATCCAGAATATGAACTTATAGTACCTCAGGATACGTGGAACTCATGAACAGTCGGTCGTTATATATTTCTTAGAAACCAGAACATGGAGTTAAGAAGAACACATGTGTATTTGAAATGTTTATTTACTAATGCCGTCTTCTCAGGCGTAGTACCTTAGATAATAAAAGTACACATATTATCAGTAGCAAAATTACCAGCATAGTTACTAGTACATAAAAAGTGAATGGTGATAGTATGTTAACATGCTGTAAATGAATAAGAGTTAGCAACACTTATAAGCAGCCGCGGGCCGTGGAGGGAGTTACGGTGAGGCAGGGAGGCGGGGAGGGGGAGAAGCAGGGTGGAGAATACAAGTACACATATTATCAGTAGCAAAATTACCAGCATAGTTACTAGTACATAAAAAGCGAATGGTGACAGTATGTTAACATGCTGTAAATGAATAAGAGTTAGCAACACTTATAAGCAGCCGCGGGCCGTGGAGGGAGTTACGGTGGGGCAGGGAGGCGGGGAGGGGGAGGGGCAAGGTAGAGAGGGCTCCACCCTGCTTCTCCCCCTCCCCGCCTCCCTGCCTCACCGTAACTCCCTCCACGGCCCGCGGCTGCTTATATCTCACCCTCCCTAATACACATATTATATTATTTGCTAAGAAGGTCTCTTTGTGTTGGTTTAGGGCGTGCCCATACTTTAGTGTCTTAGATTTGAAGGAATCACATCAGCATACACCAGCTCTCTCTTCATGTGAACCGCATCAACTGTTGTGTATGTGTGTTCGGCAAAGCAATATAAAACCCGCCTCATGCCCAGAATTGGCAGAAGTTGCACTTATGTTATGAGTATGAAGTCGTGGAGATCAGACCTCATAACAATTCTGTACCGTGTTGTTCTTGAAACTTTAGCACTCGCTGTACAGATATAGTTTAACAAGTAAAGCAGATAGTAGACCAATAACATATTATTCTCATGTAAACCACGATGAACTACTAGGTGGAAAGCTAAAGCAACAACTAAATGTCGTGTGCAGAAGTTGCAAAAAAGGAAAAATGGCGTTTAAACCGGTAATGAGCCCATGCTAACTTAACACGGTGTAAAGATATCCAGGACCTAGATGACACCTCCTCATGATCCGGAAACGAACTGAATAAGATAATAGAAGTGCCATCTCATGAGAGCAGATTGCAAGTTTATATGTGGACGGTCCGCAAGGTAAAGCATTAAAAACTAGGAAAATTCAATGCTAAAGAAAAATAAAACAGCCAAGTACTTTATCGAGTCTTAAGCCAATAGGCAAGGTAAATAATAAAAACTTGACAATTAAGTCAATGAATTGTCAATGAAATGCTAGTACTCAGCATATGAAACATGAAAAAGGTCTATGACATAACTGTGTATGCAAAATAAGCTGCAACAGCCTCCAACAGGAAGTCACCGTCTTCATCCGAAAACAGTTCAGCCATCCAATTTAAAAGCGGAAAAGAACATACGTGCTCTCCCAGCACCGGATCCTCTATCACCATCAGAGGACAGCTCGGTGGGTTTTCAAGAAAGCTGTGTTCCAAGAAAGACTGTGCTGCCGCCAGTAAATTCCAGGGACCAAGTAGTCCATGCATCAATGCCACAGCCATAATCCTTTCGCCAGGACAAATCAACTCGTGAGTAATGATAGGAGTCATCAGCTGATTAAAGTCGACGTCAGGAGAAACCGGTCCGCAGAGACACAAATCAATGGCCCAATCGAAATCACAGGTCAGGCAGTGAAATACAGGCTGGACACAGGTGAAGTAGGAGAACCGAAAAGATAATCCATATGCCGTGCTTAATATCGCCAACGGCATTGTGCCATAATATTCTAGCATGCGATTGCGGAACAGTGTCAGCAGCTGCAGGGTCGGAGGTTGCATAGGAGGGACATCCATATTTAAAAATGTAAAAAAGCACAAGAGCGTCCGCTGGTAATGCAAGTAAAAATGCAATCCACGAACCAGAGTGGAGAAAATGGAATGAAAGGGAGCAGGGATGACTCCAAAGATTTTCTCAAATGAAGTCACGAGACCACTGGTAACAACTTTAAAAAAGTGTGCCAGGGATTTTGTGGAGGATGCGTTAAAGATAGTCGGAAACATGTTGCTGAAATTGAAAGGCAAACCTGTGTACGGGTGTTCGCTATGTGAAGTACGAAAGTTTCACGGGCCGAACTCAAGGCCACCTCTCTCTGAGACAAAAGAGCTCTTATTCTTGTCATGCCGTTGAAACGTGTCCCAAGGTTGGTATTTGTGGCCAGATTGAAAACTCCCTATGTTCATGTGTGGGAGGAAATAGAACATTTCTGCAGCAAATAACCCGTTCACTTACTGTTACGATAAAAGGAATACTTTTAATTAACTCAGAACAATCTTCATTATTGAGCATCAAATAACTACCATTTTCCAACAACTTGAACGTGGGGATGATAGCAGGAACTGGCGTGCCTTGCATCACGCAAGCCATATTTGGTCGCTGTTTGTTGCATGAATCGTGTAACTGTATGTGCCTACACATTAGTGAATGATCTGGCGTCTCAGTGCATTCCTCTCCATTCAGATAAACTTCTTGATCATCTTTGAAACATCTGTATGTGTATGGAAGCGACCAGACCTCATGAACAAAAGCACTACCTAAAGGTTCATAAAGACCTATTGGTATATATTTCATACAATTTGAAAACTTATATAAAGCAAAAGGCAGCGTTATTAAACCGTCGATAAGGCATGTTGCCAAAAAACCCGCAATCCTCTGCTGATGATGTCACTGAGCATGTCATGAATGATGTAATATGTGACATCATCAGTAGTGGATTATGGGTAATAGTATCTCTAGTTTACTCCCCTATAGCTGTCTTTCTTTTAACATAAGTGTGTGTTTCCTTCCCTTATACTTACTGTTTTTGGTTCGCTTCCAGTTCGCGTACCAGCGAGCGAACTAGGAAGCGAACTAAGAGAAATAGAGGTTGGCACAGTTCCAAATATTGTACCAATTTTTTAATAACGGGGAGGTAGTTCTGAAAAGAACTTTTTTTTTTATTTTTCTGAACATTTTTTTACTGTAAGGTTCCCGATTCGCGAAGCGGGAACGAAGAAAAAAAAATATTTAAAAAAATAATTATTCATAAACATATAAAATATATTTTTGGATTTAAAGAAGAATAAATTTTACAGCTACAGATATTAGCTGTTAAAAAACCAATGAAATTCACTGAAAAAACCATAGGTTATAGACCATATATAGTTAGGAATTAGCATTTACAAAACCTTGAAAATTCACTGAAAAAACCATAGGTTATAGACCATATATAGTTAGGAATTAGCATTTACTAAACCTTATTTTACTCACACAAAACCATTGAAATTCCATATATAGTTAGTTGCACTAACTATATATCGCGCACCCGCAATCCACTGCTGATCATGTCACATATTACATCATTCATGACATGGTCAGTGACATCACTGATGACATCACTGATGACATCTCAAATGACATCACTGATGACATCTCACTTGATATCAATGATCACATCACTGATGATATCATTCATGTGATAATACAATGCATCTCCTCACACTCTAATATAACCTCCGTTACACCCAGTGTTAAATAGAGAGTATCATTTTTGAAACCATTGACACACCAATACTAGTTACTACATACGCACTCACTGATTCCTATGTCTACACACACATTCACTCATACAATCATTCATACATACAATCACTCATCTTTACAACACTATCATATGCACTCATACACCTATACAGACACTCACACTCTGCCACTCATCCATGGAGTTACTCACACACCTAGTCAGTCCTGAAAAGAATCAATCACACTTCCATTTTCTCATCTATACAGTTAAACACAGAACACCTTACATTTTTGAAACATATACTAACACATAGTTACTCTCTTATAGAATCACTGATACAAGTACACATTGATCTGCACAGAGTCACACACCTCCCAGCCAGCCATACACACACTCAGTCTCCCATACAAATACTTGTGCAACCAATCAATAACCCATATAGCTACTTATATAGCTACTGATCAACACGTGCAGCAGCTTGCACAACAACAGACATACTGATGCACACTTTTAGACAGTTTAGTCACTAACCCGTGCATTCAGTAAGACGCATTTAATCACTCACTCATACAGTCAATCACGCACCTACTAAAACCTTCATTCAGACACTTATACATCCACTCATTCTTCAATATGTAAAACATATTTAAACTTTACAGAAACACATAATCACTGGATGTTGTCATCAGTGATGTCATCAGTGATGTCACTGACCATGTCATGAATGATGTAATATGTGACATGATCAGCAGTGGATTGCGGGTGCGCGATATATAGTTAGTGCAACTAACTATATATGGAATTTCAATGGTTTTGTGTGAGTAAAATAAGGTTTAGTAAATGCTAATTCCTAACTATATATGGTCTATAACCTATGGTTTTTTCAGTGAATTTTCAAGGTTTTGTAAATGCTAATTCCTAACTATATATGGTCTATAACCTATGGTTTTTTCAGTGAATATATATATATATATATATATATATTCACTGAAAAAACCATAGGTTTCACACTCATTATAGTTAGGAATTAGCATTTCATTCATTCATTAGCATCATCAGTGATGTCATCAGTAATGTCACTGACCATGTCAATAATGATGTAATATGTGACATCATCAGCAGTGGATTGTGGGCGCGTGAGTTATAGTGAGTTCAACTAACTATAACGTGGGAATTTCAATGGTTTTGTATAAGTAAAATGTCCTGCTTGGGTGACCGTGGTGAAGACTACTATCACACCCTCCCCACTTCACCAACCCGGACTGCCGTAACCATTAGGCCTTCTGGGAGATGTAGTCCTCCAACTGAAACGGACTGCAACAGGTGAGCCTTATTGCTAGGGGGAGGAGCGGATCGCGCCAGTATTTCATCGGAGGCAGCAGGATTAACACACAACAGATGAAGGCTCCCAGTGTTGGGTACTGAGGAAGCCAAGACGGCGAAATGCATCTACCGCCACTGGGACTGCCTAATTGTTAATAAAGCCCGTTTTTCTAGTCCCCCCTGGGCTCCTGCTTCATTCAATTTTGGAGGAAGGTTTCGTTTAATTTAGTTGTGCCTGCCAGTTGCACATTACAGGAGCCCCGCCACGCCTTGGGAACCGGACAGTTGCTGGTACTTGCCTCAGGGCGTCTACTGTTTTCCTGGGAAGGATAGTCCGCAACCCGCCCCGCCTGCAGAGAATACGGAGCAGTGAGGCATTGCCTCGTTCTGGACTTTGTGCACTCGCACTTCTGATCCCTGCACTCATGATTTTCTGCTCGCTGGGCTGTGGCGTCACAAAGGGGACTTGGAGACCGGCTTGTTAACTCCATGACAGTGGTCATCGTGTCCTGCTTGGGTGACCGTGGTGAAGACTACTATCACACCCTCCCCACTTCACCAACCCGGACTGCCGTAACCACTAGGCCTTCTGGGAGATGTAGTCCTCCAACTGAAACGGACTGCAACAGGTGAGCCTTATTGCTAGGGGGAGGAGCGGATCGCGCCAGTATTTCATCGGAGGCAGCAGGATTAACACACAACAGATGAAGGCTCCCAGTGTTGGGTACTGAGGAAGCCAAGACGGCGAAATGCATCTACCGCCACTGGGACTGCCTAATTGTTAATAAAGCCCGTTTTTCTAGTCCCCCCTGGGCTCCTGCTTCATTCAATTTTGGAGGAAGGTTTCGTTTAATTTAGTTGTGCCTGCCAGTTGCACATTACAGGAGCCCCGCCACGCCTTGGGAACCGGACAGTTGCTGGTACTTGCCTGAGGGCGTCTACTGTTTTCCTGGGAAGGATAGTCCGCAACCCGCCCCGCCTGCAGAGAATACGGAGCAGTGAGGCATTGCCTCGTTCTGGACTTTGTGCACTCGCACTTCTGATCCCTGCACTCATGATTTTCTGCTCACTGGGCTGTGGCGTCACAAAGGGGACTTGGAGACTGGCTTGTTAACTCCATGACAGTGGTCATCGTGTCCTGCTTGGGTGACCATGGTGAAGACTACTATCACACCCTCCCCACTTCACCAACCCGGACTGCCGTAACCATTAGGCCTTCTGGGAGATGTAGTCCTCCAACTGAAACGGACTGCAACAGGTGAGCCTTATTGCTAGGGGGAGGAGCGGATCGCGCCAGTATTTCATCGGAGGCAGCAGGATTAACACACAACAGATGAAGGCTCCCAGTGTTGGGTACTGAGGAAGCCAAGACGGCGAAATGCATCTACCGCCACTGGGACTGCCTAATTGTTAATAAAGCCCGTTTTTCTAGTCCCCCCTGGGCTCCTGCTTCATTCAATTTTGGAGGAAGGTTTCGTTTAATTTAGTTGTGCCTGCCAGTTGCACATTACAGGAGCCCCGCCACGCCTTGGGAACCGGACAGTTGCTGGTACTTGCCTGAGGGCGTCTACTGTTTTCCTGGGAAGGATAGTCCGCAACCCGCCCCGCCTGCAGAGAATACGGAGCAGTGAGGCATTGCCTCGTTCTGGACTTTGTGCACTCGCACTTCTGATCCCTGCACTCATGATTTTCTGCTCGCTGGGCTGTGGCGTCACAAAGGGGACTTGGAGACCGGCTTGTTAACTCCATGACAGTGGTCATCGTGTCCTGCTTGGGTGACCGTGGTGAAGACTACTATCACACCCTCCCCACTTCACCAACCCGGACTGCCGTAACCATTAGGCCTTCTGGGAGATGTAGTCCTCCAACTGAAACGGACTGCAACAGGTGAGCCTTATTGCTAGGGGGAGGAGCGGATCGCGCCAGTATTTCATCGGAGGCAGCAGGATTAACACACAACAGATGAAGGCTCCCAGTGTTGGGTACTGAGGAAGCCAAGACGGCGAAATGCATCTACCGCCACTGGGACTGCCTAATTGTTAATAAAGCCCGTTTTTCTAGTCCCCCCTGGGCTCCTGCTTCATTCAATTTTGGAGGAAGGTTTCGTTTAATTTAGTTGTGCCTGCCAGTTGCACATTACAGGAGCCCCGCCACGCCTTGGGAACCGGACAGTTGCTGGTACTTGCCTGAGGGCGTCTACTGTTTTCCTGGGAAGGATAGTCCGCAACCCGCCCCGCCTGCAGAGAATACGGAGCAGTGAGGCATTGCCTCGTTCTGGACTTTGTGCACTCGCACGTCTGATCCCTGCACTCATGATTTTATGCTCGCTGGGCTGTGGCGTCACAAAGGGGACTTGGAGACCGGCTTGTTAACTCCATGACAGTGGTCATCGTGTCCTGCTTGGGTGACCGTGGTGAAGACTACTATCACACCCTCCCCACTTCACCAACCCGGACTGCCGTAACCATTAGGCCTTCTGGGAGATGTAGTCCTCCAACTGAAACGGACTGCAACAGGTGAGCCTTATTGCTAGGGGGAGGAGCGGATTGCGCCAGTATTTCATCGGCGGCAGCAGGATTAACACACAACAGATGAAGGCTCCCAGTGTTGGGTACTGAGGAAGCCAAGACGGCGAAATGCATCTACCGCCACTGGGACTGCCTAATTGTTAATAAAGCCCGTTTTTCTAGTCCCCCCTGGGCTCCTGCTTCATTCAATTTTGGAGGAAGGTTTCGTTTAATATATATATATATATATATATATATATATATATATATTCACTGAAAAAACCATAGGTTATAGACCATATATAGTTAGGAATTAGCATTTACAAAACCTTGAAAATTCACTGAAAAAACCATAGGTTATAGACCATATATAGTTAGGAATTAGCATTTAAAAAACCTTATTTTACTCACACAAAAACCATTGAAATTCCATATATAGTTAGTTGCACTAACTATATATCGCGCACCCGCAATCCACTGCTGATCATGTCACATATTACATCATTCATGACATGGTCAGTGACATCACTGATGACATCACTGATGACATCTCAAATGACATCACTGATGAGATCACTGATGACGTCATCCAGTGACTGTATAATTCTGTAAAGTTAAAATATGTCTTACATATTGAAGAATGAATAGATGTATAAGTGTCTTGATGAAGGATTTAGTACGGGCATGGCTGACTGTATGAGTGACTGATTAAATGTGTCTCACTGAGTGCATGGGTTAGTGACTAAACTGTCTTAATTTGTGCATCATTATGTCTGTTGTTCTGTAAACTGCTGCATGTGTTGATCATTAGCTATATGATTAACTGTATGGGTTATTGATTGGTTGCCCAAGCATTTGTATGGGAGACTGAGTGTGTGTGTGGGTGGCTGGGAGGTGTATGACTCTCTGCATAGATGTGTGAGCAGTTGATTGACTGGATGTATGGGTTCAAAAGTGCATGTGGAAACAGCTGTATGGGCGGTTGACTGTGTGCATGAGTGTATTGGTGAGTGAATGGATATCTCAGTGCTACATGTCAAAGTAAGTACATATGTAAAACACAGTACATGTGAGAGTTACCATATATAAATAACTGTGCATAAGAGCCAGTGAATGTGTGAGTGGCTGTATGGATCATTGTGAACTTGTATCCAGGATTGTATAAGTGAGTAAATATGTTTTAGTATATGTTTGAATAAGTAAGGTGTGTATAACTGTATAGTTGAGGAAATGGAGGTGTGATTGATTCTTTGCATGACTGACTAAGTGTCTGAGTAACTCCATGGATGAGTGACAGTCTATGAGTGTCTGTTTACACTGAGTGTATCTAAGGTTATATTAGAGTCTGAAGAGGTTTATCGTATTATCACATGAATGATGTCATCAGTGATGTGATCAGTAATGTCAAATGAGATGTCATCAGTGATGTCATCAGTGATGTCATTTGAGATGTCATCAGTGATGTCATCAGTGATGTCATTTGAGATGTCATCAGTGATGTCATCAGTGATGTCATTTGAGATGTCATCAGTGATGTCATCAGTGATGTCACTGACCATGTCATGAATGATGTAATATGTGACATGATCAGCAGTGGATTGCGGGTGCGCGATATATAGTTAGTGCAACTAACTATATATGGAATTTCAATGGTTTTGTGTGAGTAAAATAAGGTTTTTTAAATGCTAATTCCTAACTATATATGGTCTATAACCTATGGGTTTTTCAGTGAATTTTCAAGGTTTTGTAAATGCTAATTCCTAACTATATATGGTCTATAACCTATGGTTTTTTCAGTGAATTTTCAAGGTTTTGTAAATGCTAATTCCTAACTATATATGGTCCATAACCTATGGTTTTTTCTGTGAATTTCATTGGTTTTTTAACAGCTAATATCTGTAGCTGTAAAATGTATTCTTCTTTAAATCCAAAAATATATTTTATATGTTTATGAATAATTTTTTTTTTAAATATTTTTTTTTCTTCGTTCCCGCTTCGCAAATCGGGAAGCTTCCCGTTAGCTGACCTTGATGCCGCGAAATAGACCGCGAGCCGGTAAACGTTTCTTTACCGCAAGTGCCGCGTTACAAAACAACATCGTGATGCCTCCCGTCCGCATGACGTTTCACGTTGTCGCGTGATACGTCATATGACGTACTACGTTAGCGAACTGGTACGCGAAGCGAGTCGCAAAGCGCAGGTTTCTGGAAGCAAACCAGGAGGCCCTGCAAAGCGCTTAACGTAAACACAGCAAGTCATGTGACTTGGTAATAACACTTTTCATTGGTTCATTTCACTTTTGGTTTCCTAATGATGTAAGACTAGGTCATATAATCTAAAATGAACACTTTTGATTGGTTGAGAACTCTTGTTTTTCCCAAATGATGAAAATCCCTCCTTCTTTCCTCACTCTGACTTTCATCATTGTGAGAGAAAGACCCTTTGTGATCACTGAGCAATGGCTTCTTTAGTAGCTTCAGCTGGTGCTTCCCCACCACCTCCACCACATCCAAGGAAGAGTGGACCACCTGCTCAAGTTATAATTCAAGAAGAAGAAGAAGAAGAGGAACAGGAGGACGAGCACGAAGAGAGGCAGTTTTTGCCTGAGCAGCCCAGGACGTCTCACCGGAAAGAAAACTTCATTTGGCAATTTTTTAAAATTCCCAAAGGTCAGAAAAAAGTAAATGCAAGATACGTAACTTGCCTTATATGTCAAGATAGACTGTCCAGAGGGACCGACAAAAAATACAGTTTCGGAAACTACACAATGCATCGCCATATGACTAGGTGGCATCCTAACAACTACAGTGCTGCACAGTTTCGGAACGACCTAGATAATCTCCCTATTATGGCCAGAAGATCTGTTGTACCGGAAGTAACGGGACCAGAGGGCAGGGAGATGGTGCCAAATATACAAATGAGATTTGGTGATGTAAAACACATCTGCGCATTTTGCGATGGATTCATTTCCTACGGAGAAAAAAGCATCACTCTGATCAACAGAGCTATTGACTATCATATGCAAGTTTGTACGAAACGCCCAAAATAATAAATACTTCTTTTTTTTGTTTTGTTGCTCCTGTTGAGCCCTTTACAATGAATCGTTTTCATTGCCCCCTCCAAGAAAAACCCAAAAAAATATAAAACTGTTCCGAAAAATTCAAAAACATTAAAAAAATGTTCAGAAAAATAAAAAAAAAAGTTCTTTTCAGAACTACCTCCCCGTTATTAAAAAATTGGTACAATATTTGGAACTGTGCCAACCTCTATTTCTCTTAGTTCGCTTCCCAGTTCGCTCGCCGGTACGCGAACCGGAAGCGAACCAAAAACAGTAAGTATAAGGGAAGGAAACAGACACTTATGTTAAAAGAAAGACAGCTATAGGGGAGTAAACTAGAGATACTATTACCCGTAATCCACTGCTGATGATGTCACATATTACATCATTCATGACATGCTCAGTGACATCATCAGCAGAGGATTGCGGGTTTTTTGGCAACATGCCTTATCCACGGTTTAATAACGCTGCCTTTTGCTTTATATAAGTTTTCAAATTGTATGAAATATATACCAATAGGTCGTTATGAACCTTTAGGTAGTGCTTTTCTTCATGAGGTCTGGTCGCTTCCATACACATACAGATGTTTCAAAGATGATCAAGAAGTTTATCTGAATGGAGAGGAATGCACTGAGACGCCAGATCATTCACTAATGTGTAGGCACATACAGTTACACGGTTCATGCAACAAACACCGACCAAATATGGCTTGCGTGTTGCAAGGCACGCCAGTTCCTGCTATCATCCCCACGTTCAAGTTGTTGGAAAATGGTAGTTATTTGATGCTCAATAATGAAGATTGTTCTGAGTTAATTAAAAGTATTCCTTTTATCGTAACAGTAAGTGAACGGGTTATTTGCTGCAGAAATGTTCTATTTCCTCCCACACATGAACATAGGGAGTTTTCAATCTGGCCACAAATACGAACCTTGGGACACGTTTCAACGGCATGGCAAGAATAAGAGCTCTTTTGTCTCAGAGAGAGGTGGCCTTGAGTTCGGCCCGTGAAACTTTCGTACTTCACATAGCGAACACCCGTACAGAGGTGCACACCCTTTTCAATTAAGATTTGCCTTTCAATTTCAGCAACATGTTTCCGACTATCTTTAACGCATCCTCCACAAAGTCCCTGGCGCACTTTTTTAAAGTTGTTACCAGTGGTCTCGTGACTTCATTTGAGAAAATCTTTGGAGTCATCCCTGCTTCCTTTCATTCTATTTTCTGCACTCTGGTTCGTGGATTGGCATTTTTACTTGCATTACCAGCGGACGCTCTTGTGCTTTTTTACATTTTTAAATATGGATGTCCCTCCTATGCAACCTCCCACCCTGCAGCTGCTGACACTGTTCCGCAATCGCATGCTAGAATATTATGGCACAATGCCGTTGGCGATATTAAGCACGGCATATGGATTATCTTTTCGATTCTCCTACTTCACCTGTGTCCAGCCTGTATTTCACTGCCTGACCTGTGATTTCGATTGGGCCATTGATTTGTGTCTCTGCGGACCGGTTTCTCCTGACGTCGACTTTAATCAGCTGATGACTCCTATCATTACTCACCAGTTGGTTTGTCCTGGCGAAAGGATTATGGCTGTGGCATTGATGCATGGACTACTTGGTCCCTGGAATTTACTGGCGGCAGCACAGTCTTTCTTGGAACAGAGCTTTCTTGAAAACCCACCGAGCTGTCCTCTGATGGTGATAGAGGATCCGGTGCTGGGAGAGCACGTATGTTCTTTTCCGCTTTTAAATTGGATGGCTGAACTGTTTTCGGATGAAGACGGTGACTTCCTATTGGAGGCTGTTGCAGCTTATTTTGCATACACAGTTATGTCATAGACCTTTTTCATGTTTGATATGCTGAGTACTAGCATTTCATTGACAATTCATTGACTTATTTGTCAAATTTTTATTATTTACCTTGCCTATTGGCTTAAGACTCGATAAAGTACTTGGCTGTTTTATTTTTCTTTAGCATTAAATTTTCCTAGTTTTTAATGCTTTACCTTGCGGACCGTCCACATATAAACTTGCAATCTGCTCTCATGAGATGGCACTTCTATTATCTTATTCAGTTCGTTTCCGGATCATGAGGAGGTGTCATCTAGGTCCTGGATATCTTTACACCGTGTTAAGTTAGCATGGGCTCATTACCGGTTTAAACGCCATTTTTCCTTTTTTGCAACTTCTGCACACGACACTTAGTTGTTGCTTTAGCTTTCCACCTAGTAGTTCATCGTGGTTTACATGAGAATAATATGTTATTGGTCTACTATCTGCTTTACTTGTTAAACTATATCTGTACAGCGAGTGCTAAAGTTTCAAGAACAACATGATACAGAATTGTTATGAGGTCTGATCTCCACGACTTCATACTCATAACATAAGTGCAACTTCTGCCAATTCTGGGCATGAGGCGGGTTTTATATTGCTTTGCCGAACACACATACACAACAGTTGATGCGGTTCACATGAAGAGAGAGCTGGTGTATGCTGATGTGATTCCTTCAAATCTAAGACACTAAAGTATGGGCACGCCCTAAACCAACACAAAGAGACCTTCTTAGCAAATAATATAATATGTGTATTAGGGAGGGTGAGATATAAGCAGCCGCGGGCCGTGGAGGGAGTTACGATGGGGCAGGGAGGCGGGGAGGGGGAGAAGCAGGGTGGAGCCCTCTCTACCTTGCCCCTCCCCCTCCCCGCCTCCCTGCCCCACCGTAACTCCCTCCACGGCCCGCGGCTGCTTATAAGTGTTGCTAACTCTTATTCATTTACAGCATGTTAACATACTGTCACCATTCGCTTTTTATGTACTAGTAACTATGCTGGTAATTTTGCTACTGATAATATGTGTACTTGTATTCTCCACCCTGCTTCTCCCCCTCCCCGCCTCCCTGCCTCACCGTAACTCCCTCCACGGCCCGCGGCTGCTTATAAGTGTTGCTAACTCTTATTCATTTACAGCATGTTAACATACTATCACCATTCAATTTTTATGTACTAGTAACTATGCTGGTAATTTTGCTACTGATAATATGTGTACTTTTATTATCTAAGGTACTACGCCTGAGAAGACGGCATTAGTAAATAAACATTTCAAATACACATGTGTTCTTCTTAACTCCATGTTCTGGTTTCTAAGAAATCTATAACGACCGACTGTTCATGAGTTCCACGTATCCTGAGGTACTATAAGTTCATATTCTGGATTGTCTAAACATTGAGAGTTTGTTATATCCAATGTGACACTGTACCTAGCTTGCTAAGGAGTTTTTGATTACTAACGTGAGTTTTGGGACACCCTAATTCGCCGAGGTTCCAATCCTCTGTCCACAGTTCTGTGTGAGAACAGAAACCCTGCGACAGGGGCACCCCCGACCCTTGCTGGAGCTTCATCACACTTGCGATACAACTCCAGCAATGCATTCGCCGAGGTTCCAATCCTCTGTCCACAGTTCTGTGTGAGAACAGAAACCCTGCGACAGGGGCACCCCCGACCCTTGCTGGAGCTTCATCACACTTGCGATACAACTCCAGCAATGCGCCACCTTTACGGCACAGATACATCACGCATCTGTGCTGTTTTTGCCCCATGATGCGCCGCATTGTAAATGCAGCACACCATAGGTGACGGAACAGCGGCACAGAATGACTAACACATCCCTGGTGATGCGCCAGTCATCATAAATGTATCCCTATGCTTCTTATCTTGTTAGAGATGAACCGCCATATGTATCATCAAAGTTTTTTGCATTTCCTAAATAGCGAACTTTAAGGAATAAATAGCGATTCTTTACCATTCCTAGTTTGCGATGAGCTATTTGCTAATTAGCCGAATGTAGCCCAATGAAGCCCAATGTAGCCCAATGTAGCCCAAAGATGGCCGCCAGACACACAAAAAAACAAATGTAGCCCAAATATCAGCCAGATGTAGCCCAACTATAGCCCAGTGACAGAATGACCAATCAGCTTCGCAAACCTCCGTTACGCGAAGCGGAGCGCTGTTACAGATATATATCTTTTTTTGAACGTTAATTTCTCAAAATCCACTGGAGCACATATATTGAGACCTAGCAAAGGCACATCGGGCTACCAGTCCCTAATATTTTGCCAAGTTTCGTGCAAATCCATTCAGCCGTTCGATTATTATTATTATTATTTTTTTTTGCCCCGCGGGGCCCTTTTAAAACCTCCACATCAAACCTAGGGGGTCAGCGAGGATCTACTATGCCCCCTTATAGTTATTTCCCCCTTTGTTTTGACCTCCTCTTGTCTCTCGATCCTACCGAGAGACAAGATGGCGGCCGCTACGGACTGTTTGGAATGTTGACAGACGCCGGAGAACCAATCAGCTTCGCTTCACAAAGCTCCGTTGCGCGAAAAGTCCGCGAACCAGAGCGCTGCCCGGTCCGCTGTTACAGATATATATCTTTTTTTAAACGTTAATTTCTCAAAATCCACTGGAGCACATATATTGAGACCTACAAAAGGCACATCGGGCTACCAGTCCCTACAATTTTGCCAAGTTTCGTGCAAATCCATTCAGCCGTTCGGGCTAAAAGTGAGGCCAACCGCCCTATGGAAATTAACATGGGAAAAACGCGTTTTGGGACCCCCCTTTTTTCTCGGCCCCCCCTTGACGAACCCCCCCAAAATTTTCAGGGGCTGCTCAGAAACAAAATGTGCCATTTTCCTGAAAATTTCAGCCAATTCCGTCCACAAACGCCAAAGTTATTAGACATAGAATTTTCAAAAATCCCATAGAGAAAAAATCCTAACTATATATACCTACTGGCGACCGCCAGTAGGTAATATATATATATATATATATATATATTTATATATATATATATATATATATATATATATATATATTCACTGAAAAAACCATAGGTTTCACACTCGTTATAGTTAGGAATTAGCATTTCATTCATTCATTAGCATCATCAGTGATGTCATCAGTAATGTCACTGACCATGTCAATAATGATGTAATATGTGACATCATCAGCAGTGGATTGTGGGCGTGCGAGTTATAGTGAGTTCAACTAACTATAACGTGGGAATTTCAATGGTTTTGTATAAGTAAAATGTTCAGCTAACTATAACTGGTGTGAAACCTATGTTTTTTTCAGTGAATTTCAAAGGTTTTTTAAATGCTAATTCCAGAGGCGTGTCAAGTGGCCCCATTCTACAAAGAGGCTGGAGCATCACTGGTTTCTGTTCCTGTAGCTGTTTTTTCCGTCAAGGTTTTGACACAGCTCCAGCCCGCCTCGGCGAGCAGGCGGAGTAAGGGCTGCTGCCTGGTGCAGTTCGTCACTGTACGACGAGTTGGGTTTACTTATCCCCAGCTCACGGCCCTACAGAATCCTGCTCAATGGGGCTGGAACGTATGCGGGGACTAGAGGGAGCACTGAGGACACTTACCTGACCGGAACCCCTGCCATCAGGACACACCGCGTTCAGTCCCGCAAAGCGCACGTCCATAGAGACGATTATTTCCACCGAAAGTTCCCCACGCAACATCTTCCCAAGAAAGGAGAACTCTGGGAGCTGTAGTCATCAAGCGTCTACAGCAGATGGGCGATCATGTGACCAGGGGCTCATTGTGCTTGAACCAATGGGAGCAAAGTGGGACTATTTTAAACGTGTGTGTGGTAGCAACCGGACATTAACGGCATCTTAGGAAGGCTTGTGATAGCCGAAATGCATTATGCCCAGCTAATGGTCCAATAAAGTGGTTCCTGTTGCATTTCCCTGTGTGGCTGCTTCCTTCGTGGATGGGAGGATTTATTTTGTATTTCCACGCCAGCCAGAGGCGTGTCAAGTGGCCCCGTTCTACAAAGAGGCTGGAGCATCACTGGTTTTTGCTCCTGTAGCTGTTTTTTCCGTCAAGGTTTTGACACGGCTCCAGCCCGCCTCGGCGAGCAGGCGGAGTAAGGGCTGCTGCCTGGTGCAGTTCGTCACTGTACGACGAGTTGGGTTTACTTATCCCCAGCTCACGGCCCTACAGAATCCTGCTCAATGGGGCTGGAACATATGCGGGGACTAGAGGGAGCACTGAGGACACTTACCTGACCGGAACCCCTGCCATCAGGACACACCGCTTTCAGTCCCGCAAAGCGCACGTCCATAGAGACGATTATTTCCACCGAAAGTTCCCCACGCAACATCTTCCCAAGAAAGGAGAACTCTGGGAGCTGTAGTCATCAAGCGTCTACAGCAGATGGGCGATCATGTGACCAGGGGCTCATTGTGCTTGAACCAATGGGAGCAAAGTGGGACTATTTTAAACGTGTGTGTGGTAGCAACCGGACATTAACGGCATCTGAGGAAGGCTTGTGATAGCCGAAATGCATTATGCCCAGCTAATGGTCCAATAAAGTGGTTCCTGTTGCATTTCCCCGTGTGGCTGCTTCCTTCGTGGATGGGAGGATTTATTTCATATATATATATATATATATATATATATATATATATTCACTGAAAAAACCATAGGTTTCACACTCGTTATAGTTAGGAATTAGCATTTCATTCATTCATTAGCATCATCAGTGATGTCATCAGTAATGTCACTGACCATGTCAATAATGATGTAATATGTGACATCATCAGCAGTGGATTGTGGGCGTGCGAGTTATAGTGAGTTCAACTAACTATAACGTGGGAATTTCAATGGTTTTGTATAAGTAAAATGTTCAGCTAACTATAACTGGTATGAAACCTATGTTTTTTTCAGTGAATTTCAAAGGTTTTTTAAATGGTAATTCCTAACTATAACGAGTGTGGAACCTATGGTTTTTCAAGTGAATTTCAAAGGTTTTTTAACTGCTAATTCCTAACTATAACGATTGTGAAACCTATGGTTTTTTAGTGAATTTCAAAGGTTTTTTAAAAGCTAAATCCTAACTATAACATTTGTGAAACTATGTTTTTTTCATTGAATTTCAAAGGTTTTTTAAAAGCTAATTCCTTTCTATATTAAGTTTGTAGCCTATGATATTTTTTTGTTTGCTCTTTTTTATAAGTATTAATTTTGAATAATTAAAAAAAAATCAAATGTTGTTTTTTTGTTTTTTTTTTCCGGGGCGCTCAGGGTGCGCGCACAGGTGAGCTTACCCGCATCATTTTGTCTTGTAGCGATAAGGGTGCGCGCACCGGTAAGCTCTTCAGAGAGCGCAGCGAGAGCGCTATTTCTGTGTTCATAAAAAAATATATGTACGAAAACTAAATAATAATGCAAGACATTCAGTACCATACTTAAAAAAGCATTATTTTAGATTTACGAAATGAAATTGATTTTGCATTTCCGTAAAGCAAGCACAACGTCACTCAGGCACGCCGCGTCAGCGCCCCCGGAAGCGCCTACGTTCGTGCCGCGTAAGCGCCCCCGGAAGCACTCTGGTGCGTGCGTCGTAAGCTCGTCAAGTCATGTGACCTTAAAATAACTCTTTTCATTGGTTCCTAACAGTTTTTTTTACAAAGAATGAAATCCCCACCCATTTCCTTCACTTCTTCTTTCACTTTTGTGACTGCAAGACCTGCCTTTTTGCTGTCGGATTTTTGTGGGAATAAAATCTTGGATTATCATGGCTGCCAGACCATCCAGCAGTGAAGATGACTCCAATGAATTTCTTGATGAAGAGCCTCCTCAGCCGAAAATAAAAGAACACTTTATTTGGAAAAAAAATTCTATTCCTGATGACCAGAAGAAAGTAAATGCTCCAAAAGTGGAGTGCAGGATTTGTCACACTGTCCTGTCATGGGGTGACCCCACTAAGAAATATTCTTTTGGTAACTCCACAATGATTTGCCATGTGGAGAGGAGGCACCCCCAGAACTTTGCCCGGAAAGTGTCAGGGCTCTGGCACGAGAGGTTCCCAGTGATGGGGCCTCTACTTCAACCGGAGTACAAACTGCATCAGGAAGGGAGCAATCACAAGAGCTGATCCCTAACATTCAGCCTGCTTTTAATAAAGGTGTTATTAAATGCAGATATTGCGATCAGCTACTTTGCTATGGGGAACAAAGTGTTCTGCTCATGGCTCGAGCATTGGAGAACCATCGCTGCCGTTCCCAGCCCTAATTTTGTTTTGTTTTTTTGCTCCTGTTGAGCAGTTTCCCATTCCCTGCTTTTGTTTTTGTTCTAAAAAATAAGAATATAAAAAGTTCTTTTCAGAACTACCTCCAATTCTCATCAAAGAGCTGTGTTCTTAAAACAATGAAAAAGAGTAAATGAAGTGGAGTGCATTGATAAACGAGAATTAAATTAGTAAGAAAGCACAGAAAGGGACGAGAGGAGAAGGGAAGTGAAGTAGGGGGACTGAAAGAAGGTGAGTGTGGGGAAGGAGAGTGAGGAGAAGGAGAGTGAACATGGGGAATGTGGATATGCGAAGAAAATGTAGTAAAGGAATGGGGGTGTGGAAGGGTAAGAAAAGAGCAGTGATTTTTTGGAAAGACTAGAGATACAGACTGGATAAAGACAAGTAAGTGTGAGAGCAGGTAAGTAAGGCAGTGAAGAAACAGAGAAAGTGAAAAAAAAATAAGAGTAGAAGACTGAAGGCCTCATTTTTGCACCTGCCTCACAGCAGGCGTAACACTGACGCAGGTCCTTTAACATGGGCCTGGCCCCATGGTAAAGGATGCATTGCTGGAGTTGTGTCACTTTTGTAACACACTCCAGCAATGCATCACTTTTGCACTTACAGATACGTCAGAAATACTGACGTATCTGTAACTTCTTTTGACATAATGTGTCATACATTAAATATGACGCATGAGTAGAAGACTGAAGGTCTCATTTATGAGGCCATGCGTCACTTTTACGCCACCGGTGCGTCACTTTTTGTGACACACCAGTGCTGTAAAAAATGCACCTTGTTGAGTCATATTTACAAAGTGACGCATCTAGGTAAACCCCTGCGCCACATAATACCTACATCAGGTGTAATGTATGCAAAAGGGGCTTATTGACGCAAGAAAGGGTCGTAGAGGTGACGCAGTGAAATCTAAAAGATTTCACTACGTCACTTTTAGGACGCCGTTGTGTCAAAATCTTGCACCTGTCTCACAGCATGCGTAAGACTGATACAGGCCCTTTCACATAGGACTTGCCCCATGTGAAAAGATGCATTGCTGGAGTTGTGTCACTTTTGAGACACACTCCAGCAATGCTTCACTTTTGCGCTTACAGATACGACAGAAATACTGATGTATCTGTAAGTACTTCTGACATAATGCGTCATAAATTAAATATGACACATGAGTAGAAGACTGAAGGCCTCATTTATGAGGACGTGTGTCACTTTTACGCCACCGATGCGTCACTTTTTGTGACGCACCAGTAGTGTTAAAAATACACCTTATAGAGTCATATTTACAAAGTGACGTATCTAGGTAGATGCGTCACTTTGTAAACCCCTGTGCCACATTATACCTGCGCCAGCTGTAATGTATGCAAAGGGCGTGTAGTGACATAAGGAATGGTCGTAGAAGTGACACAGTGACATCTAAGAGATATCACTGTGCCACTTTTATGATGCTCTTGCATCCAAATATTGCACCTGCTTAACAGCAGCCGTAAGACTGATGCAGGCCCTTTCACATAAGACTGGCCCTATGTGAAAGAATGCATTCCTGGAGTTGCATCATTTTTGTGACACATTCCAGTGATGCATCACTTTCCACTAAACATTCTACATTATTGTTTTTTACTCTATTTTTTACACTGTTTTTCCCTGTGGTGCGCTCAGGGTGCGCGTACCGGAGAGCGCACCTGGGAATGCACCCAGCGCTCACCCCGCGAAAATTAAAAAAAATAATAATACATTTGCCTGTCAGGGTCCTTCTAGCCCTCCTCAGAAAACCTAGGTGGTCAGAGGGTGTCTATTCTGCCCCTTTTTAATTATTTCCCCATTTATTTTTCACATCTTGTGTCTCTGTTCTTCAGAGTCACAAGATGGCGGACTATGCAGACCATTTAGAATGTTTACAGACACCCAAGAGCCAATTAGCTTTTGAAATTTACAACCAATTAAAATGTTTCTTTGGTTTTGAATTTGTGTGTGATAAAGTGTCATTGGTTTTCTACTAATGAAATGGTTCTCTAATGAGAGGTAAACACAGCCATTTTGTGATAGTACTCTTTGAGGTACATTTGTGAGGAATATTTTGTGTTCTATTTCTGGTGTTAAATTTACACAGTATTATCTCCTATACTCCTTTCTAAAAGGTGAGTTATTAATTTGTAAGGGGAATTTAATACTTGATAAAGCTAGTTTAATATTATCCATTACTAAAAACGATAAATTAAAGTGATTTTTTTTCTGCTATTTACAGCAAGAAATTTGAAAAGAATATGAATATCAATGAGGACACCGTTAATATTAATTTTGAAATTTCTGCAACCTTTGTTGAGGAGAGTTTGATTGAGCTGTCAAATGATCCTATTCATAACACTATCCATGTAGAAGACCTTCTTTTCAGAGACGATGGAATGGAGGATTTTAATGATAAAACATTGGATGCTCAATTATTGGAATGTTTGGACGATGTTGAGTTCCAGGAGTCATTTATAAAGAGTTGTGATGAGGAGATTCCTGATCAAATAATGCTAGACGTACTTCTAAATTATGAAAATTCTGAAGAATAAATTTATATTTATAAATTATAAATTATTTGAGACATTTTTTCTGTTGTTGTACTTGAAATTTATGAGATAGTAGTGAAATAATTGTGGTATAAAGTGAGACTTATAGTATAGAGTGCAACATTTCTGTATTACATAGTTAGTTTACTCACAGTTACTTCCCTTCTCCCTATATATTTTCTCCAATGAGCATTTCACAACTCTTTTTCATCTCATGCCATCTTTCTCTCACTATTTCTCTCTAATGTACACTATTGCCGCCATTTTTTGTATTTTCAGAATACAGAGAATTGTAATACTCCAAACGTAGGATTCAATATGTGTCATACTATATTTTGCAGAAAAGACCCCAGAATGAAGTACAATTTTGGTAATCAAACTATGATTCGGCACGTGCAGAGGAGGCACGCCCAGAACTATGCCCGAAAGAGTGTCAGGGCTCTGGCACGAGAGGCTCCAAGAAATAGTGCCTCTACTTCAACTAGAGGAATAACTGCATCGGTCAGGGGGCGACCAGAGCAGCTGATCTCAAATAATCAACCTGTTTTTAATGAGGCCTCCATCAAATGCAAAAATTTTAATGCCGTACTTTGTTACGGGGAACAAAGTATTATGATCATTGTTTGAGCATTAGAGAACCACCGCTGCCATCCCCAGTCCTAACTTTAATGAGAGAGGAAAAGAAAATGAGTGAAGGAGGAAAAAAAGGGACGAGAGGGGAAGAGAAGTGAAGTAGGGGGATTGAAAGAACGTGAGTGTGTAAGTATAACTAAGTTATAGGGAGTGAGCTTGAAAGAAGAGGAGCGAGAGACTAAAGAGAAGGACAGAATGAGACTAACAGAGAGAGAATGAGGTAATGGGGAGTGTAGAGAGAGGAAGGAAAGTAAAAGAGAAGGTCTGAAAGAAGATGAGTGTGAGAGTATGGCTCACTAATAGGGAGTGAGCATGATAGAAGAGGAGTGAGAGACTAAGAGGACGGAGAGAATGAAGGTAACACAGAGAGAGTGAGAAAAGGGGAGTAAGTAAGTTAGAGGACAGAGGGACTGACAGAAGCACTTACTGAAATGCAGAAAGAGGAGTAAGGAAAGTGAAAAGAGTGAAGGAGTGAAGGATGGGAAAAGAGAGGTAAGAAAGTAAAGTATAAGGTCTGAAAGAATGTGAGTGTATGAGTATGGACGAGTTATAGGCAGTGAGCGTGACAGAAGAAAAGTGAGAGACTAAAGGGATGGAGAGAATTAGGCTAACAGAAAGACATTAAAGGAAGGGAAGCGTAGAACTAAGAAGACAGACAAAGAAAAAGAAGTAGTAATTGAAGTGGAGTCAGGAGAATAAAATAAGGGAAATATATAAAACAATGAATTAAAACAAAAGAAAAGAAATAAAATAAAAGAGAAGACCTGTTTTTCCCTATGGTGAGGTTCAGTACCTCATTTTTGAGGACATGTATCACTTTTACGGCGCCAGTGCGTCACTTTTTGTGACGTACCAGTGGTGTAAAAATAGCACCTTTTTGAGTCATATTTACAAAGTAATGCATTTAGGTAGATGTGTCACTTTGTAAACCCTTGCGCCACATTATACCTGCACCAGGTATAATATATGCAAAGGGGGTGTATTGACACAAATATGGGTCGTACAAGTGACGCAGTAACATCTAAGAGATTTCACTGCGTCACTTTCAGGACGCTGTTGTGTTAAAATCTTGCACCTGCCTCACAGCAGGCCTAAGACTAACGCAAGCCCTTTCACATCGGGCTGGCCCCAATGTGAAAGGATGCATTTCTTCAAATTTTTTTTTTTCTACAATTTTTTACACTGTTTGTCCCTGTTGTGCGCTTAAGGGCCTCATTTATGAGGCCATATGTCAATTTTACACCGCCGGTGCGTCACTTTTTGTGACGCACCAGTGGTGTAAAAATTGCACCTAGTTGAGTTATATTTACAAAGTGACGCATCTCGGTAGATACGTCACTTTGTAAAACCCTGTGCCACATTATCCCTGCGTCAGATGTAATGTATGCAAAGGGGGCGTATTGACGCAAGTAAAATTCATAGAAGTAACACAGTGAAATCTATAAGATTTCACTGCGTCACTTTTAGGACGCTGTTGTGTCAAAATCTTGCATCTGCCTCACAGCATGTGTAAGACTGATGCAGGTACTTTCACATGGGGCTGGCCCCATGTGAAAGGATGCATTGCTGGAAATTATTTGAGGGTAATAGAAAAAGACTGAGAAAAGTGGAGTGAATAAATAAGAAGACAGAGGATTTGAGAAAAGGAGTTATTGAAGTGGAGTAAGAAGAGTAAGAGAAAGGTTGTTTACTTAGGTTCCATCAACAAGACATTCAGATGTGTCACACATTTGCCATAAATTTTCAATGTTTGATATTAATGCTGGTCCAGAAATAGTGTAAAGGTTTCATTGGCATACTTACAAACCGCTTCCACAATGTTAAATATTATTTATTATTTAATGTTATGTTTTGTTTATAGATAGGTTGTCTGTTTTTCGCCTGAAAATAATTTGAAATAATATCAGCAGAAACATATATACTGCTTGCAGACAAAGAGATGGTAGATTACATGTAATATGGTGCACATGTGCCTAATATCACACCAAATCTATTGTATTTTCAATGCTTGTTTACTTTAGTTCCATCAAGAAGGCATTCAGATGTGTCACACATTTGCCATATATTCTAAATGTTAGCACTCTATTTGTTCAGTATAGCAAGCTTCAGTCACAGTGTGATTTTAGACAGATTAATAAAATTTTAGTTATAATGTACCATGTCTATCCCTGCCGACAGTATATGTGACTCTGCCTAACATCACAATATTAGGTCAATCAAGCTTCAGTCACAGTGTGATCTTAGGCACATAATCAGAATGTTAGATATAATGTACCATGTCTGTCTCTGCCAACAGTATGTGTGACTCTGCTTAAGATCACAGTGATGGGTGAATGAAGCTTCACTCACAGTGTGATCTTAGGCACATGATCAGAATGTTTGATATAATGTACCATGTCTGTCTCTGCAAGCAGTATGTGTGTCTCTGCTCATATTGTTTCACTTTCTCTACAGATGAAAAACAGGCCACCTATATATAAGCAACACATAACATTAATTTCTCATTACATGTAACATCCTGCTAATCTGCCTAAGATCACACTGTGAGTGAAGCTTAATTCACCCATCAGTGTGATCTTACGCACATGTCCACAATATTAATATATATAAGGTAGATTCTCACAATATTAACATCTCTCACAGCATTGGTGGGAAAATGCATAAACACATAACTATGTCAAAGATTGCGCACGCATATTGTAAATATGTTTCTCTTTTTTTGTATATTCTATCTCAATTTATGCCATTTAAAAAAATAATTTCCAGCAATGCTTCCTTTCACATGGGGCAAGCTCTATGTGAAAGGGCCTGCGTCAGTCTTACACCTGCTGTGAAGCAGGTGCAAAATTTTGACACAACAGCGTCCTAAAAGTGACGCAGTGAAATCTCATAGATTTCACTGCGTCATTTGAACAACCCTTCTTTGCGTCAATACGCCCCCTTTGCATACATTACACCTGACACACATATAATGTGACACAGGGCTTTGCAAAGTGACGCATCTACCTAGATGCGTCAATTTGTAAATATAACTCAACAAAATGCAACTTTTACACCACTGCTGTGTCACAAAAAGTGACGCACCGGCGGCATAAAAGTGACGCATAGCCTCTTAAATGAGGCTCTCAAGCGCACCACAGGGAAAAACAGTGTAAAAAATTGTAGAAAAAAAATAATTTCCAGCAATGCATCCTTTCACATGGAACAATCCCATGACCTTACCTTATGTAATGTGAGAGATGTTAACATTGTGAGAGTCTACCTTATAAACACACAGCTATGTCAAAGATTGTGCACACAGCTTGTAAATATACACCCAGACAAGAATATGAAATGCCGTGAGAGATCTTATCACCGAGAGTCTACCTTATAAACACACAGCTATGTCAAAGATTGTTTTGTCTGCCTGCATATTTACAACCTGCGTGCACAATCTTTGACATAGCTGTGTGTTTATGCATCTCCCCACCATTTCATATGGGTTTCTATCTGCTATTCCTATCCCTCTCCAGACATTCACTCCTTCCACCCATGCTACAGGTTGCACAATGTGCTTAAAAAAATGACCATATTTACAAATCCAATGAAACCATCACACAATTTCTAAACCAGCATTGAATCCAAGCATAAAAAACAATTTATAAAGAAGTCTCCCTTATAAATACACAGCTATGTCAAAGATTGCGCATGCAGCTTGTAAATATGTCTCTCTTTTCTTTGTATATTCAATCTCAATTTATGCCATTTAAAAAAATAATTTCCAAAAATGCATCCTTTCACATAGGGCAAGCCCTAAGTGAAAGGGCCTGCGTCAGTCTTACACCTGCTGTGAGACAGGTGCAAAAACTTCACACAAACAGCATCCTAAAAGTGACGCAGTGAAATCTCATAGATTTCACTGCGTCATTTGTACAACCTTTCTTTGCGTCAATACGCCCCCTTTGCATACATTACACCTGAGACACATATGATATGGCACAGGGCTTTACAAAGTGACGCATCTACCTGATGTAATATTTCATTAGGTCTCCCTGTAGTGTCAGGTTTGGTCAATTGAATCCCAATTCCAGCCTTAGCCTGGTATTCCTTGCCTGTCTGGGCACCTGCAACACTAACTTATATGCTTTTGTCTGGGCTGTGATAATATGTTTCTCTAGAGCTCCTAGGAAGGCTAGATGGCCATAATGAATTGTTGGAATTAATTTTGCCCTAAGTACTGTCAGCATAGGCTCTGCTGTTGGACTTGATAGGCGCTGACTGAGGCATCTAAGTGAGAGGATTATTCTATTGATATTTAGGTTTAGCTCTTTTGTGTGTTTTACCGTGGTGACCCTCTCTGTTAGCCAAACCCCAGGTACTTGTAAAATGGTGCTGTTCTTATTCGGTGGTCATCCAATATCCAGGTCACTTACGTTTTATGAGGGTGTTTGCCAAATACTATTATCTTTGTCTTGTTCTCGTTTACTAGCAGGCTGTTTTCCTTATTATACATGGCTAGTCTCTTTATAACTCGCTGCCGCCCCACCCTAGTGTGGTCCATGACCACTGTATTGTCCACATACTGGAGGGTTGTGAGGCTAACCAAATCCAGTCTCAGAGGAACTAAACTGCCATCTTTCAGAGCTTGCCCCAGGACATGGCCCTGCTTGAGCCCGGTTTTGGTTTCAACTTTCGATGTTACAGTTGTGTGGCTTAATTTTACCTGGACCTATGTTCCTTTATAGGGAGCTATCATCGCTTTTAAAATTATCGCAGGGATGCCCCAGAATTCGATTGACTCTATCAAAAGCCACAGTATAGTCTATAAAACAGCAAAACAGGGGCGGTTTCTTTTCCTTAACAGCTTACTTGGATAGGTAAGACAATGCCAAGATGTTATCCATTGTGGAACTATTTGCCCTGAAGCCTGTTCGATGAGGCAGTAGGATTCCGTTGCTATCCACCCAATCCTCTAAATCCCTCAGTAATAATCATGCATAGACCTTGGCTTCAATATCTAGCAGGGCTATTAGCCTATATTTTGGCGGTGTTCGAGTAGTTTCCTTTCTTATGTATTGTGAACAGGATTGAGCATTTCCAGGATTGCGGTAATATAGCTGTTTGGCTCTGGAGCCCCGTCGTTTCTTATTACCCTGAAGGACCTGACGATCTCCCTTTCCATGAAACGGTCAGTTTGGCTGATCACTGTGACTGCATCCTGCATGCTCTTAGGTTGGGGTTCATTATCTTGGGCTGCAGCCTGAATGCTCTTGGTGGTAAAGGGGCCTACATCGTGTGGTTCATTCGGAAACAGTCCCTACACATGTTGTTCCCACATGTTGCCTGTAACACTGTTCTCTTTGGACAGGTTTCAGGAGCTCAGGCTGTTGATGTATCTCCATAGCTTGGAGTTGTCCTTTTCTTTAATTAAAGAGTACACTTTGAGCCAGTTCTTTTCCATACACTGTGTTTTCAACTTTCATACTTTCTTCCTATGTATTGTTCACAGGGTCAATATGGGAGTTGCCTGTAACAAGGGATCTCCTTTCTTTTTTGCCTTGATTGCCTTCTTAAGAGCATATTTACAATCTTTCACTCTGGTGCTCGTGGCTCCTGAGGTGTTTGTTTTAAATTAAGGCTCTTTTTTGTTTGGCCGGCATTTCCCAAGTTCTTCATAAAGTCCAATATAAACATTTCTCGGTAGCTGGTGATTTTCGTTGTCGACCTTATCTGACATTCCTCTTCCCTCGCAGATACATACTCCAGGAGTCTGTCTTCAAAGTTGCCAGTCCATTTTTGTCTTTTCCGGGCTCTATGTCATTCTTTGCTCGTGGTTCCAAAAATTATTTCCTGGACTTCTGCTGGTGCCAAGGCCAGGTTAAAGGTGGCACAGAGTGGCCTTTGGTCAATTTCCTCTAGATCATCCTCTTCAAAATCACTCAGCTTGTGGGCCTGCCTCTCATTGATTAGGATGTAGTCTATAGTAGATATGTTCCTAAAGGCTGGCTTAGGTGACTATGAGGGGCAGCTGATTTTTTTTTATTCCATGAGTGGATTGCATCTCAAAGATTTTGAAGAGAGAGATCAGTGCCTGCCTTTTTCCCGGTGCTGGGTGCATCTGGAATGTGGTCCAGTCCTCTAGTATTAAAGTCTCCTGCAAAAATTACATTATAGTTCATTCTAAAATGCTGGTGAAGGTCTCCATAGCAGAATGCGACTGACGCTTTGTTGGCTTAATAAACAGTTAATTAGCAGAAGGTGATAGGGCTGTTGCCTCTTGCCTAGTCCATCGAGTTTCACGACATAGATGTCTGGTGTATTTTTTTTTATAACTGTGGTTTTAATTTTGCAGGCATTGCTTAGGAAGACAGATAAGCCAGCTGACGAGTGTCCAAAGATGTTCTTTTTAGTCGCGGATATATGATGTTCGTAAAAGCCACCAATTGGGGTTTTTGACTTAGCCCATGTTTTCTGGAAGCACAATATGTCCCCCTTTGGGAGACAGTCTTGCTTGGCCTTGTCACTGGAAATGTTACTTAACCCTGCAATAGTCCATGAGATAAGGATTGGTATCTGTTGTTGAACATTGATTGTGGTTTTTCTTCCTCTACTGTTGTCACTATGTCTTTGTCTCTGAATACATGTCTGGAATGGGTGACAGCTGGGCTTTGTTCATTCCCTCTAGACACAAGGGGAGCTGACATGTGACATTTGTATCCTGAGGGGCCATCATCAGGCTGATGGGTCTTCCTGGGCTAGGTGAGGGGAGGAGTTGACACTTGCACCTGAATCAGCCTGTGCCAAGTGACTAAAATGGCTTGCCTCCTGTTCTGAAGTCTACGATACATCAACTATTTCATTCTACTCTGTTTCAGCTGCTGAACTGCCAATACAGTCCTGGGCATTCAAGAGGGGATATACATCCGTTTTCTGCCAAAATCCATACATTGCCTGATTTGCGCCGGTCAAAACTGATGCATTCGCCTTTGACACCGATGCAGGGCCAATTAGAAGACTCCACAGCGTCAGCAGTTGGGCTCAATGACAACGCAGTACCAGAATCATAAGGGGTTTGATGATGACACAGCACCCGCCTGCTCAACGAGATGACAAGGCAGTGTCTTCGTCATAAAGGGGTCAACAACGACGCATTACCTGTTCCAAAGCAATTGCTCCTTGACATCGACACATTCTCTGTAAAGGTACTGTTTTCAGTGGGCCTGCATGGCTTCTGTATCTGACTTCCTCTCCATTGCGTTCAACTTGACTTTTCACATTCGACCCAGCCCAGCGCAATCTCAGTAAACCCTAAGAGTTGTTGACTTTTAAGCAATGGATTTTAATTCGATATTTAAAAAGTCAATACTTATTGGGTTTTTGTAATTTTGGTCTTGTCTTGTTCATTAAATTATGTTTTATTTGTCTAACATGGTGTGTATTATTGTTTTGGGGTGTTTTCAGTATTTTCCATGTTACACTTATACTTTAGACATTGCCTCATGAGTTAAGTCTACCTGCTCTGTGCCAAGCTACAAGAGGGTGAGCACAGGTTAACTTAGGGTGTGTATCTGACTTACTCTGACTAGAGTGGCGGTCCCTACTTGAACAGGGTGCATACCTCTGCCAACTAGAGACACCATTTCTAACACCTCTTATTGTTATTGCTTTCTTTTATCAAGGCTCGCCAACAGACATATTTTAGCTGTCTCTTGTCAAAGAGTTATTGTGTACATTACCAATACCAGGAGTGGGCTTTGGGTCTATGAAATGTTAATATTTAATATATGTTTTGGCAATCTCATTTGCTTGTTTCTTACTTAATAGCTTTGCTTTTTTTCTTGTGTATTCCTTGCTCTGTGGCATAGTGTCTCTATCATCCTTTTGATTGGGTGATTGGTATACCTTGTCAGAAATAATTTTTTAATACATTTTTCTTTCATCACTCTATGGAAGTGCAAGTGTTTTTTTTTCTTTCTCCCTATATGATCCAACCTCTCTTCCTTCTCCCTACTCTGTCTCATGTTGCTCCCAAATGCTCTCAACCCATCCATAAAAGCAAAAGAATATGTATATTTTGTGGTGCTTAAGAACAAAGAGGCATATTATCAAGAAACACCGTTATAATTATCGCCGCTTTATCAACAGGAAACTGCCGCTCAAGCGGCGATAATGGGCTTAATAATATGCCGTTGAGAATTCCCATAGAAGCCCATGTTCACACCAGAACATGGGCTTCTATGGGAATTCAGAAGGGCATATTATCAAGCACATTATCGACGCTTTAGCAACAGTTCATTGAAGCATGGGCTGTTGGAGGGGAGACTTCTACTCTCCCTCTCCTCTCGTTCAGCATTCACTTGAGGCAGAAGGTGTCCATACACTTTTTGGAAGCATGTCTCTTCTCCAGAAAGCTCATATTTCGGCTCCATGAGCTGCTGCAGAACACCAAATGGTTGGAGCACATGTTCTTCTTCCTAATATAATTCTGAATACATAACTATAGTAGAATATGTGTTGCTATCAATTGGATTTCTCTGCATTTGTGGCTTCCAAATGTAAGCCAGAGTGCAAGAAAGAAGACATTTTGCAAAATGCCCTCTGAATAACACAATGGTATCAGTAACCCCAAATTCAGAGGTGACAAATAACTAGTGTGCCTAAACTCTGTATCTTGTGTACAATCCAGAAACACATTTGTCCTTCACACCAATTTTTCATTCTTTAGATTTTACCATATTATTTGTTGCATAGTTGATACACAATGAATAATCATTGTATGGTGCAGCTCAGTCTATTGATTCCAGGCATCACCGTGAACAAGAGGAGCTGATGGACGTGATGGCATATTACTTTTATAAACTGGGCATCAGGACAAAAATGTATAGACGGAAATGTTGTCACAAACGTGTTTTTTCTTACTCCTTTTCACTATATTCTTTGGTAAAACCTTGAGGGGTCTACATAAATGACCCCTTGGTAGGAACCTCTTAGAAAAATGAAAAACCTTAAAAAAACTAAATCCAGCTACAACTGTGCTTGTTTCGGAATGTTGGGACAGCACAGCAAACCTTATGTTGATGGAATTTTTGAGAAAAAAATGATTTCTTCTACAGCACCTCTTTCACATTTTATGCAAAAAAACTAAAAACTAGCCGTACTTTGGCTATTTTCTCAGTCTCCTTGAGGAACAGACACAAACCATGTAACCTTTACAATCCCCAGGATGTTGAAAAAATACGTGCGAAGTCCCCCAAATAGCAAAAAAAAGGGCCTAGTGTCCTAAGGGGGAAAAGGCCTATCAGCCAAGTGGTTAAATTCTATTAAGTGTGTCTTGCACAAATTTACAAAATAAATAATACTTTTTATAATCATTGAAAATTTTGAATTCAACATTCAGTTTCGAGATACCACAAGACATGGGTCTACTTTTCTCGTAATATTTAGATTTGTTCATTAAAATGTATGTCAGTACTTTACAAACAAGCAATAGCAATGCCAACTTCTTCTTACTCGCATTATGAACAGGAAATGTATTAGTTTTGCCAATGCCATTTTTTCTTCGTTTTTTCAGTGGCTTTTTATGCCCTTCTTGCATATTTTTAGGCTTTGAAATGCTTTAGGCCAGGCTTGAGAGAAGGGCAAACTTGCAAGAGGAAAAATTAGCACAAAAGCTCCATAAACAGGCAATCTTTTGCAGGCTTGCTCTGCATATGTGCTATTACATAGACAGTACTGGTCGAACACACATAAAACACCAGTTAAATTGATTTCTTTGAAGGATGATTAGCAACAGTATATTAAGATTCAGTGTTGCATTGTAAGTTAGGTGACTGTGACAGCCCTTCACCTGGAGTCGAGGAAAAGATGCAAACCGACATTTTTATTAATAGGTTCGAGATTACTATAGCAGAAACATCACGTGTTGTCAGGAGCTCTGAACATCCCTCCCTGTTTCTGCACCGGCGTAGCTAGGGGAGGTGTGGGGGGGGGGCGGTCTATTCTGGGGGCAGCAGCCGCGCCGCGTCACACACTTGGGGCCCGTTGCGGCGGACTTTATAATTTATTTGTCCCCAAATAAATTAGAACGGCCGCCGCAATGGGCCCCAAGTGCCGCGGCGCGGCCCGGTTTCCGTTTGAAGCGTCACGCCCTCCTTGCAACTAGTCTGCTTTCCATATCGTGCAGCGCACGCAGCACCACGTAGCGTAGTGGTGAGCGTAGTAGTGGTGTGGTGCGCGACTGGACCGGCGAATGGCAGATGGAGGGGGAAGGACTCCAATGAGCTCTGTCAGTTCAGGGTCGGATCTGTAATACTGCAAGGTGGGTGACCAGGCCTGGGATATGGCCGCTAGCGCAGGGGCGTAGGCGCGCAGCAATCACCATTCAGCCACACCATTATTCTCACTCGGAAGTGACGTGCCCGAGCGCACGCCTTCCTTTTATTAGCTCCCCGCAGGCCACGCCTGGCCTGCGGATGCGTGGATGCGTGCGTGCATCATCTAGAGTGCTAACAGCACTACAGGATCCAGCCGTGGACGAGCCCTCCCCTTCGCAGGGTGCTCCGACGGCAGATGAAAATGTTGTTTTCTCTGGCCCATGCCAGAGTGCAGGTAGAATTACCTAGCTCATTTCTGCCATAGTGTGATTGCCTCTGGGTGTGAAGTGGATGAGGTGGCGTGCCTGTCTGACATGCATTTCAGTGCTACACAGGACTGCCGCTCACTACTGGTAGGAGGCTGGTGATAACTGACGATAAACGCGCTGGATTTTCAATACAAGAAACATGCTTTTTCTTGTATCAATTGTCACACATATACTAATTCAAAACAGTTATGATGATGATGACCGTGTTGCAATTTAAGTGCAAAATATCACTTATTGAAAATTTTGCGAAATATGTAACCGCTAGGCTGACTTGATCGTTAAATGCTGATCCATCCGCTATGAAAACAATTAATCAATAATCTCTCTTCACGCGGCCCATTCATAACCGGGATGGGCTAATTGTGATGATATGGGAGGTTGGGAATCTACTGCCATTGCATGCAAATTCACCACCATGAAATCAGTGATTATGGCTTTGTAACCGACGGAAGCTGTACAGTGCACAGACCAGTACTTGAGTGAGAAAGGTTGTCAGTGGCAGTGCATAGTGTGCACAAGAGACAATTTAGAGGATTGTAGAGCTTTTTTACACTGCATGATACTTTTAAAAGAAATCAAGATATGTGTTCCCTGCACTCGCCTCCTGGTCTATCCAGACCATGCAGAGTCCCGCGTTGTCTCTAGCCATGGTGCAGTTCCTGCGCTGCGCCTCCCTTCAGCTGAAGAGAACACTGCACAGTCAGATGGGATCTGGTGAACCTACACCAAGCTCCCCCGAGAGGCTGCTGGTCCTAAGTACCAAAAAGTGCATGAGGCACATGCACACCGCACGACTAGTGCGACAAGAGAAAGAGAAGAGGGATGGCTGCGGCCCGGCCACAAGAGATGTGTGGTGCAGCGGCCAGGTGAGCGGACTCCAGAACATGGGGGCTCAGGGTTTGATCCCCAGACGGCAGGTCAGCCCAGCACCATGTGACTCTGGGCAATAGCTAGCTTTATCTTCCCTACGGCCTCCAGCGCCTTGACACACTCGGGTAATTGTTTGCGCTTTAAAAATACTGAATTTCATTTTAGAGGTGCTACTTACATAAATAAGGCATGAAAATGAAAGTGAGACAACAACCCCACACATAGCATCTCTCACAGGGTAGGTATTATTTTTAACTCCACTACATGGTGGAGTTTTTTTGCCAAACTTTGCACTTCAAACGGAGTACGAAGTAGTAAAACGCTGTATACTCCACCAGCAGAGCAGAGTTCACTGCCCACCCATAACCCTGACTAGGATTGCGGTTGCTGCTTGACCCGGAATCACATCCCAGTCAACCAGTACGCCAATTTCTAACTCCCATATGTTGATTTCTGAGACTTTTCCACTCCCACCTTTTCAGAATTTCACTCTGAATTAACCATTAAACTACTTTTCTCCCTTTGGTTCTCCTTCGCACAGACTCCTTCAGGATGATTTCCATACCTGGCTTCTTCATATTCATGCTGGGCGATTTGCTGTGCAGCAGAAGGGAACTAACCCCTGCCATAGAAACCTTGGCACTGGCTGCCACCACTGTGGAGTGCTTCTGGAGGCTGAGGGCCAGATGTAGGTCGCCAATTACCGGTCGGTAACGGCCGATTTCGGCCGTTACCGACCGGTAATTGGTTTTCGAGATGTAGGGGCCAATATTTTACAGATTCGGTAAATTTACCGAAACAGTAAATTTACCGAATCTGTTAAATACCGAATCGGTAATTTTACCGATTCGGTAAAACCCAGATGTAGGTAGCACTGTTTACAGTGCTACAGGCCTTCCGAATTCGGTATTTTACCACCCATTCCAATTGGGTGGTAAAATACCGAATTCAGGTGTGCATGCACACCTAAGGGCATGTCTGTGTGTCACATGGCACACATGCCTGTATTTGGGGTGCTAGAGGGTGTCAAAGTGACACCCCCTGCACCCTTGTTGAAATCGGTATTTACCGAATCTGTAAATACCGATTCGGTAATGCCCATTGATTCCTATGGGCTTCAATGCCCATAGGAATCAATGGGCATTACCGAATCGGTATTTACAGAATCGGTAAATACCGAATCTTAACGATTCGGTATTTACGGAATCTGAAATACCTACATCTCCCCCCCTCTATTTTACCACTTCTTAAATACCGAATCGGTGTGATTCGGTATTTAAGAAGTGGTAAAATAAAATTACCTACATCTGGCCCTAAGTGAGGTAAGAGCTAAACGGTTTTCAGAGGGAAGGAACATACCTGCCAAGGTTTCAGATTGCTGTGTGTGACATTTTCATTGTTATTTTTTATTTATGAGTGATACTACAACAACTATGGGTGAAACTTTCACACAAACAAAATGAATATGAGGTAAACATATAAATATCAGAATTTACACTCATTTGAGCAATGAAAAACTGTAGGAAGATATTGAAAGTGCTGTAAAGCATGAGAAACGGAAGTGCCTTAGTAACCTAATCGTATCGTAAAACTAATATCTAGTCATGATTATGATATTAAAACTTCAATTCCGACCTTAGCAGGAACATTTATGTCAGCACTCAGCAGCTTTCATTTTGTACACTTACCAAGTCTGTGAGTCACAGGGTGGCAGCTAGGGATATAAAGACAGAGACTGCTGGCCTTGGGCCCCTATAGTCCCTTGTAGTGTCACCTTCCTTGGCTGTAGACAGCTGCTGGCAATTGGGATACATCACGCAGAGACTGATGATGGTGAGACAAGCTGTAAAGTGGCAAAGCTGTCTTGAGAGCTGTGCCCTGTGTCTTTTAAATACACTCAGCACCTGCTCCCAGACTCACACCGGCCGGAAAGAACCCACCATGATAGAGCCTGAACATGCAGCAAGTGTTGAGGGTCTGAAGGTGACAGGCGGAACACGGACCTCCTCCCTTAATTATTTAACTCCGCGCAGCTCAAGGGCCTGATGAGCAGAAAATTGAAATTTAAAACATAAGTGTGTTATAGGAGCTAAATACCTGGGGGCAGATTTATGTTGGGAATGCGCCACGTTTGCGTCACGCAACTGCGGCGTAAACGTGGCGCATCCCTACGACCCATTTACAAAGTGACGCATCTAGGTAGATGCGTCACGTTGTAAAGCCCTGCGCCACTTGTGGGCGTTCCGGCGCAGGGTGGGCGTTCCGGGGCAGGTGCGCCTCGCAAAAGTGGCTGAGTGAAATCTATAAGATTTCACTCAGCCACTTTCAGGCCAATGCTGCGTCAAAACCCTGCGCCTGCTTGAAGCAGGCGTAGGTCTTGACGCAGCATTGTAAAGATGGGGCACCCCCGAGCCATGCTGGAGCTGCGTCGCGCTTGCGACGCAACTCCAGCAATGCGCCACCTTTACGGCACAGATGCGTCACGCATCTGTGCCGTTTTTGCCCCATGGTGCGCCGCATTGTAAATGTGGCGCACCATGGGTGGCGGAGCAGCGGCGCAATATAACTGGCGCATCCCTGGGGATGCGCCAGTTATCATAAATCTGCCCCCTTGACCCTAATGTACAGGACAGAGCGAGCTGGAGCACCACCACTGTATGGGCTAGAGCTGAGCCACATGGCTGCTCCCGCAGCGGCTGCTGTCTGGTAAGAATTCGTGCCGCTTTCTCAAGAGGTATAACTGCAGGCACTTTCTCACGCATCATTTCTCACCGGTGTTTTCAAAAGTGTAGCCTTGGACCGTGTCATGTGTGTGCATGTAACTTGCATGATCGGGTTAAACTTTTAATGGCAATACTACCTGCCTCTCGGACCTCTTTCAAGTGCTTGCTGTCCTTTTTCCCAGGCACGCCTCTGCCAGGGGTGGCATTCTGAGGGATAGCCCCGGGCGCCACAAGCTCTAGCTACGCCTTTGCCGCCCCGAAAGTGGCCAACCTAGTCACACATCGCAGTGTGGTGAAAGGAAAAAAGGCGCCACTCTTATTGGAATAGGAAATCCAGCATAATCAACAGATAGTACAACAACTAAAGGAACACCGTAACTAAGGAAGCGAATGCCACTCTAACATCAAGCAGAGTAATTAATGATTGATCGTTAAAGATTACAGAATTGTTTTACTGAACACATTAAAATATTTTACTTGATTGGATCGATGTATTTAGCTTTATGACGAATTGGGGGCAACTACCTGGCGTTTCGAGTCTTCTGAATTAAATCATGTGTGAAGCATGAATGCAAGAAGGTTATTTTGAAACACTGTAAATAGATCTTGCAGCTTTCCCAATCTGTTATTAAACATTTTGTTAGAAAATATGTCACTAGCACACAATTCTAAACAAAAGCACATCTTCAAGCAACAGCAATATAAGCGATATCTGTTTTTTTTAAATATATTGTCAGACATTTATGCTCTGAGTTTATTCTACTAACAGAACTTTAAAGAAATAAAGCCTGGTGTATGTTTTTTTTTTACCCTGCCCATCTGTTGCTGATATGAATTCCACAGGCATATGGTTCAACACCCTCTTTCACCTTATGCGTTCAAACAACCCCTGGCAGCTATCAATTGCAGAAAGGAGAGGAAGTTTTCATGCTGTAAGAGATCCTTAGTGCTATTTACTGAAATATTAAGCAAGAAAACAGATTGCAAAACCCCAGGCTAGCCATCTTGTTGAGCCTTGGAGACATAATTAGGGCAATTTCTTCTACTTCACTTCATAAATAGGATAAGGTAAACACCTAGCACTTCTGTACAACAAATAGACCCTGTGGCAACGCTTTCTTATTTACTGGAAGAGTTTAAACCATCAAGTAATCATTCCTATCAGTACATGGTGAAATTGAATTTTGCTGGATGTCGGTGGGTAGGGCAATGTTAAAAAACTTTGCGTCAAAAGATAAATATATCAAAAGCATGTTTTCTCTGCATTTTATGGGATCCAAATAAAAGATGTAACAATCAGTTAAACTGTCACACCGTAGCGAAACAGAATAATGGGAAATGTAAGAACAAGAGAAGAGGCAAAAACAATATTCACTGATCTAGATGAAGCTGCAATAGTTCAACGTTTGAAATAGAAATTGCCTCATGAGATTGACGTTACCAAGTTCAATAGAAAACGATGCCTGGCAAATGTTGTGCTATTCTATGCTCCCCACACTGAGAAGGTGTCATTAAAACCTTCACCAAATTCTAGACTTACACATGCACCAGTGCTTAATTTGTAAAAAAATAAGTGCCGGGGCTCTCACCAAGAGGACATTGCAGCTAGTGCCACACATTGCTCCAGCCACTGCTGCCCCTAACAGTACCAAAGCAACTATTAACCATCACACTCCTAAAAGTTTGACCATTCAGACTATTCCAGGCCCTCAACGCTATAAGTATAGCTTGAGCTCTTGTAAAAGTCATTTTTAATATATCTTGAATTAATAAACATCTGTTGTTGTGCTCATCTCTGAATTAGAGAGTCAGTGCCACCGTGGTGCAGACTGTCATAAGTACCTGTGTTGACAATTAAGTAAGTGTCGGTGCTGAGCACCGGAAACCACCGGCTCAAATTAAGCACTGGACATATAGTTTAGTCTGGCTTTGTGTTCCATAAGCAATTACGAAAGACTGGGGGAAAAGAGCAAGATTCAACTCATAATGCTGTGCAGTTAGCATGCAGCTCCTTGATGTTGGTTCATAACTCGCTGAGCTACATTAGAAGTTTTGTAACTGGTGACAAGCAGGCAACAGAAGGAACTCTGCAGCAATAGCAGTAACCCCCTGAACTGTCTACATGAAACACAAACCTGTGATATGCATGCTAGAGGTTGTGCTTTGCAACAAACAGACAAATCTTCTATGGTATTTTATGATGAGCCAACCTGCCTAGTCTGCAAACAATCTCTCCAGTAAGCACATTAACCGCCAGAGATAGTTTAATACTAATATTTAAGCAGTATGGAAGATAGGTTCACAAAGAGATCTGCAGCTGGTGCCTTGACCCCACGTTTTCAAAGGCGACCATTTAAGTAAGCCTTTAACCCCAATTTATGTGATCACGGAGTACATTTTATTGCATTTTCACCACTGCCTACTAACCAAATAATATGTAAAAAAATCTAAAAATAATGCCTGGACGATGTTAATTCCTATTGAACTTTGTATAGGTTTAATACTTCCAGGTTGTATACCTGTTGAAATGCAACTTTCCAATTGTTTCCTTCTGTGAAGCACTTCAACCACCCTGTGTCTGGTACACTTCATACAGAACTTTAAATAAATCAATCAACAGTCCACGTACCATCAAACACCGAAAGGCTGCTCTATACATGTCTGATAAAAGATAATCCCACGTTCAAATAGTCGTGTGTTTCTGCCATCAGCTGTGTACTAGTGTTCAATGTTACATTTGTGTACAATTCATACTGATTATTATGCTAAAAAACGTTTTATCATGTGGGGCCCATGGCTGCAATACTTCCGCCACTACTGCTAGCTTTCAACTTTAGAAACAAGATTTCGCTCCAAAAGTTAAAAGTCAGCGGCAGCGGAAAAAGAGCTGCAACCTCGGGCCCCACAGTATAAAACGTTTAGCATAATCATACATTTCTAATTTCAAAATTGTAGACAAATATAAATATGGTGAAAGGCATTACTTACTGGGACAGCATTTTACGTTTTGATTAATCTGCGAGGGAGGAGGCCTGCAGCACCACACGCTGGTTGCTTTTCTCGTAGGAATCGGATAATGATTAAGGGCGCTGGGCGGGCCGCAGGTAAAAGCACTACTCATTGGTCCGATTCGGGGGACAAACTTTATGATTCGCCATGGAGGGAATATATTTTTCAATCGTTTTATTGGTAGTTGTTGTGAAGAAAGACTCTTGAGGCAAGTAACGGTAATAACTGTATTTATTCTCTGTCGCCCAACTCTCCAGACTGACAAGTGAATCCAACATTCCAGGGATGTCTAGGGGGATCATACCATCCGGAGGGAAAGGGTAGGGGTGGACGGAATGTACCACTGAGGATATAAAACCTGCTTAGATTAATACACATTTGAAGTTCATTATACTTACTTAAATTACAACACATCTCCCTCCTATTAGAAGAGCAAATAAAGGTGGGTGGGGGGGGGAAAAGAGAAGGCAGAGGGGAGGGGTGGAAGCACATTAAGTCCTGGTAACACCGGGGAAACCAGGCTAAATAGTGAAGAATGCAACTTATACAAAGAGGTTACACTAGTTCACTGCAAGCCTACTTTTAACAACATAGTTTCCTAATACAACATGTACCATCACAGGGAATATTACTTTCTACACGGAATATGACATTTAAGGTAGTATTGATGTACATCCCGAAGAATTAGATCCTATGTATAGAATGTACACTTTGCCCCCCTGTAGGTCTGCCTTTAAATTTAATACATACCCTCATCATCCCCACCAAAGGGATGTTCTCACCGGCCTACCCTATAGCTGAGATATCCGGTTCCAGCATTTTGAGGCAGGAGATGTAAAATATGTCATTAGTGACACCCATGTTAAGTAAGGATGCCGGGGCGCACGAAACAGCAAACACATCTATGGGAACCTTAATCACCATGATCGTACATTTAGGATCTTCAATAGATCCAGGGTCTTTGGAATGCCCAAAAGGAGTATGAGATGATTGGCAGACCCTAGCTCTTATTTCACCCTGCACAACTTTAACTTGACTGTTATCACTGTTTTTGCAAACACTGCCCAGGTGCCCCTTCTTAATACACTTGACACATGTGAAACTGTGGGCAGTGCAACGCGCCTCATTAGTAAGATGGTTCTCTTGGCTCATAGCTTGACCAGCCATCTTAGAGAATCAGCTCCTAGCAGACTGCAACAGTAATAACAATGTCCGGTAAGTGGCCACACAATACTTAATTGTAAAAGGGAGAAAAGGGCAAGATGGGTCCACAAAAGGGACACAGGTTGGAGCCCCTGAGGGAGCCTCAATGTGTGACAACTACAAATAAGCTAAGACATCTGAGAGGCTAGGGAGGATGGGAGTCGCAACTCAGGGTGGTGTTAACTAAATGTAGACATACAACATTACTCTGAGGACAAAGAGTACACAACTTGCTTTCTATAGATCACTGGGTGAAGTGCCCCTGTAATCCGGATGTCACCAGTTGTGCCTTATAACTGAAAATTTGGACTGAGAAGTACTGAAGGTCACTACCCCACACATACCAAAAGTGTCACCATCGCTCTGAAAATGTGCAAGGAAAAACTGAACAGCAAAATGAGTACTAGGTACTTACACTCCTCATATGGTAGAACTAGAACCTCTACAGACACTGCAAAAATACCTAGTGTACCAAATTGTCACCCTCTTCACGGTACAACTGAAGTTTGGGACTGTAGTATGGTGTGTGTCGAACTAAACATTCACTGTTAACACACAAATGGAACCTGAAATACTGGGGTATATGGGATGTCACACACTGCACCGTAAAACTGAAGGTAGGTACTTTGGAATGTGTACCCTGGAATACCCAGATATTACTGCTTCCCATCACCTGTAACTTGTAAAAATGCACAGTGTCACACTTCACTAATAAGGCATCTGCCCTAAGAACTGAACCCCAAGGATCAAAAGAACGCCGAGGCCTATCGTCGTGAAATCACTCATACATAGGCCGCAGCTCAAGAATTATTGTCACACCTGTAAATTAGAATCAAACACAGTACGGAGTAAACCATGACAGGATATAGTATGCTGCCCCACAGTTCCTGTAATTTAGATTATTCTTTTTCCTTTAGAGGGGGGAAGAAAGACAAAACATCAGGTTGCAGGGGCGCTGGGAGGCAGAATGGAACGAATTTATAGGGGGAATGTCTTGCAGAGGGCTAAAGGTTAGGAGGGGAGGGCAACCAAATAACGTCTAACGGGGACTGATAGGACTAGGGGACGTAGCAGTCTTAGGCAGTCTTATATGAGAACCAGCAGTCCCCACGTCACCCAAGCTCCGTCCTACAAAGGACCCACAAAGTAATGGGAGTGAGGCAGTCTATTGGCAGTCTTACTCTGAAATGAGCAGTCTCCAAAGTAAACAAGGACTAAATAGGACTGTGAGAGTAGCAGTCTCGCAACCTTCTTACTTGAATACCAGTAGTTCTCACTTCTTCCTTCTTACACAGGAGTAGCTTCGCAGGCCGAAAATTGCCCTCTCTCACACTTTCCGATCCTCACACCAAAATGCTGCAGCCCTTGGTTCACAGCACGCACAGAAAATAGACTGAAGATAATTGTCCTCTCACAGAAGTTCAACCCCCGCTTGAAGTCAGGATCCAGTGTATGCCTATGCACTGCGACACAGGAATGTTCCGGAAATAGGCCCCACAGGCGGCGCTGAGGTAGTTGGTGCGTCAGAACAAACGCGCCGCTCTGAGGGAGACGCTGAAGACTCGACTAGCTGACAGGATTTACCATCGGAACAGGAACTGCGCAGGCCGGGACATCAACACAGAGCACCGCTGGACCAGTGGAGAGAAGTGTCTCTGCTGTGCGCCTGCCTCAACCCACCTTGTTCCTGACAGGAAATTCACATGACAGGTGGCTGCTGCGCAGACTCAAGGAACAAAGAGGGTCTGCTCGTCGGAGACCATTATGCGGAAAAGTTTACATTTCTCTGGGTGAGTGAAAAACTGATGTACTCCATACCAGACAGTCACAACCAGAGTTCCAAACTTGCAGACAGACCACCCGCTTCCAAGTCAGATGGCACAGCAAGAATAAATATATGTATGGCGAAAGACAACTTTCAGTTATGTTGAATCTCGACCAGCACCAGTTACTCTCACGTCTCCTCAGCCTCCTGCACCGCACAGCAAACTGGACCGAATTCACCTCACAAAATACCTCATGAAAACACCGTGCCGAAAGCGCAAGCTGAGATCACTGAAGACCGGCACTCACTGAGGCAGCATAAGGTAGGGACTGGGAAAAGGAGGTAACGCGGACAGGGCACCGACGAGCACTCTGCCGGCATTCACAGCTGCACTGAAGCACGATCACCATCAACGCACAAGTTCACTGGATGGAGACAGCACCGAAAGGGGGGGTGTCAGCAAGGCCCCCTGCGCCTGGTTCTTCGACTCGAATAAATCTCCTGAAAACATTAAAATAACGAACCTTCCTGAATCCCTAGGCACTAGTCCGTTGAACAGAGATCACCCATTAGACTTTTCACCTCATATGTACTCAGCACGAACTTCACTGCTTTACTCGAGAACAGGTTGGAGAGAGTACTGAAAGGGGAGGTGACAGCTGGGCCCCCTGCGCCAGGTTCTTCCCGTCGTCGCCAGTGTTGTGAAGAAAGACTCTTGAGGCAAGTAACGGTAATAACTGTATTTATTCTCTGTCACCCAACTCTCCGGACTGACAAGTGAATCCAACATTCCAGGGATGTCTAGGGGGATCATACCATCCGGAGGTAAAGGGTAGGGGTGGACGGAATGTACCACTGAGGATATAAAACCTGCTTAGATTAATACACATTTGAAGTTCATTATACTTACTTAAATTACAACAGTAGTGCATTACGCAAGCGCGCTACCAATGAATGAAAGTAAAATGAAAATGGGGTGTGACAGTGTTTGTAGCCTACGCTGAGGCAGGGACCCAGCCAGTTTCAGTTTCTGTAGGTAATTTGTGTGTGTGTGGCTGACATTTAGGCGGGCGGCAGAGCCACTGCATTCAATTTAAAGTATTTTACGCACGCATGCAATCGTGTGATTATCAGCTCTTCACAGGACTAGGAAGAGAATGGAATGGTGGCAAGACCACTCCGCAACATTCTAAACGACCAGAGCCCGCATCCTATTATTACTTATACTGCTTGTGGACTTGCCAACAGTGTAGACCCGGCCCTAAGAAATAAGTGCCGGTGCTAAGCACCGGAAAGCACCGGCACAAATTAAGCACTAACATGCACACATACATATTACAGAGTGGCAGTAGATACTCTGTAGTTATAGTGGGGATTCAGACACATTGAAATTCCTCATATTTGTGCTTGCTAATAACTTTGTTACAGTTGGGAAATCTCCTGTAAACTTTGCAGACCTATTTTGTCTTGTTTTACATTGGCTGATGATGCAAAGTTTTGTGGTGATTTGTTAAGGGGGTGCAAATAAAAAGGAGGCCCAAAAAAATCCTATGCATTTTCCATTGACTTTTTAAACAGACGAAGCAACAAAAACAAATTTACATTAAATTTGAAAGGAATATGGATTATGTCGTGGAAAGGCCTTTTTTGTTATTTGATCTGACTTAGTGATGAAACACACTATTATTATTTAATGAAAAACCTTGCCAATTAAAAGGCAGACATATTTTGTAAACAACACTTTGTCCTTGTTTGGTGTTTTAAGGTCAAATATATCATCTCACTCTTTTTGTAACTATGAGAAGAATGAGGCAGTTTAGCAAACTCTGTAGAGTTAGGGAAAACGGTATTCATTGTTGTATATATATTTAAAAATTTTAACAATGTACCACAGTACTTTCTCAAAAGTATCTAGAAAGTACCTCTGTAGTTATTGAAATCAAACAAAAACAATACTACCAAAAATCAAAATGAGGTAAGAAAATAAATTAGTCTGCAGCAATTACATTAACAAGTATTAGAAATGAATTTGAAACACACATTACAGGTCACATACCAAAGACATCGGATATAAAACTAGATACGAAATAACATTAAAAAATATACATAGTAAGTGATTAGTTAAGAACACAAAGTAGACTATACACACGGCCCAATACTACTAAATACCAACAATAACCAAGGACACTCTGCTGACTATTAGAAAGCAATAGAGCTCTATTTCTACTTCAAAACCATTACGGAGAAATTCAAAATGTGAAGTATATAACTAAAATATGCAATAATTGTCTTTTATGAAATGTGTCCTTATATTGTGCTTGTTGGCCTGTTTTGGATTGGAATAAAACTATTATGATGACAATTAAAATTATACCTCCTCACCTCCATCTATATATTTGTACATAAACAGGTACGTTTCTATAGGGGTCTGTATGGCTGTTCTAGGAAATGGTACTTATGAGTAGTAGTAAGATAATTCAGGAGCTATGTTACTTGGTTGCCTGGCATAGGTGATGACATTTTAAAAGATTGGTTCTAAGTATTCTTTTCGTGTATGCTTTCAGATATTTCAATTACTTAGTTAATTAAATTAACAGTTGGACATACAGAGCAAATATGTTTTTCTTCAAAATCCAATCGATTTTTTTTACCCCAATGTTTTATGATGTCTACTAACGTGATCATATTGAACTGTAAGTGTTCTAAATAATGACGTAGTAGTGAAACAGAAATTCTCGTTTTATCGGAAAACATATAAAAAGGAAAACAATAGTGTACTGACTTTATATTATGTTTATTAAAATCAATCAGATATCACTGTAGTAGTCTAATAGTAACTTACTATTTAATTTAAAGCTACCATTTGACTTACCTGACACTTTTCATGTATCTATATATTTAATACAATGTATTATTTCTGATTCGTGAATACAAATAGTTAATATTGGTAGAAGCGCATTATCTTTTGAGACATTTAGGGCCTCATTGCGATGTCAGTCGGAAAGGCTCCGAATGATATTCCGATTTTCCTAACCCGTGTCGAAACCCATGTTTCTGACCGACTCGGAAACATTTCCGACCCACTGATTATAATAGAAGGTAACCGTTTGGTCTTTCCGACTCGGTTCCAACTGGCATTCGGAGACTCAGACTCGGTCAGAGCAGAATTGTACTGCTCTATGGACCGCATTTTCGACTGACATATTATGATGTTGGATTCGGACAGCCTTTACAAATCAGTCTGTCTGACATGGAATGATTGTCGGAAACTGACTTTGGAGTTCTGCTATGGGACCTCAAAGTCAGTTTCTGACAGCAATTCCATGTCAGACAGGCTGATTTGTAAAGGCTGTCCGAATCCAACATTCCCATAGCGGAACCCCCTTTACATGTAGGCCTATTGTTGGGGCCTGTGGGGGTACCCATGAGACCCCTTTGTACAACCATGCACAGTGTGACAGGCAGCATGGGGTGCCTGCAACAGGGTGCAAGGTTTTCTGCTACCACCGCTTTCTTCAATGGGAGCCCGTATTGTCGGTCAGAACCCAGGCTCCCATTGAAGTCAAGGAGTCATACCGAAAGGTGTTCGGAAACATCGTAACCAGTTGGTCAGACTCACTGAACCAGAGTCGGTTGGAACTGATTACGACAACGAGCTGGTCAGAATGCTTTCTGACCAACATCGTAATGAAGCCCTTGGTTAGTTCTAAAAATATGTTTTTTCTTATGTTCTTTTTTTTGGACATATTTCTGGATTTTAATGTACAAGGTCAACACAGCAAACTAAACCTATAGTCTCAACAGGAAACAGGAGGATAACAAAGGGGAAGACACTAAGGAAGTTGGGAAGGGCACTGGTGAGCCATGACAAGTGCACAATGGATGGTCATATTTCTCTCTCTCCCAACAATGAAAGTATGGCAGAGGAGGCATTTTGCTCTATTGTATTGTATTTCTGCCTCAAGAAATGCGGTGCCAGATGGTGGTACTGGTGGAGGGACAGATGCACTGGGTGTTTATAAAGGTGTTGATGGAGCAGATGAATTATAAGGTGCTACTGGAGGGATATATTCAGTGGTGGGGGTGGAGGTGCTGATTGAGGTGCTGATGAACCAGAGAAAGTCAAAGGTGTTGCATTAACTGAAAAAGTGGCCACTTCTGATCTTCCTGCTTGGACCTCTTCTATTTACTTCTGCCATCTTCGTTCTGCATTTACCAAAGTAGTGAAATTAATTGCCTGCCGGTATCTTCTTATTCCTGTGGACATGCACAGCATCAGTGTGTTTTTTTAATAATCCAATTGATAGATTTTTTCCCAATCTTTTATGATGATGACTACCATATGGTCCTTTTGAACTGTACATGTCCTAAATGATAACATAGTAGTGTAACAAATATGGTAATTTTGTCTGAAATACATAAAAAGTGATGGATTGCCTTTGTGTTATCTTTATTAAAAGCAATCAGATATCACTGTAGTAGGCTATCATTAGCTTACCATCTTCTTTGAAGCTATCATGACGTATTACAAAGAGGAGGAGGAGGAGGAGTGAGGAGGCAAGCAGAGAGACACTGTGGGAATCGCTGTTTGGCTTGCTTTTGCTGCTTGCCCAGGGGTTGCCGGGGGTGTCCAGGCATCGCTGGTTACGTTTGAAGCAATTTGGACTGCATATCTGCCCACATCTTGGCTCCATGGACTCCATGGACCACCGCCTGAAATATCGCTCCTGCCATTAGCTGCCATTAGCTGCTGATAGTCCACAGTCATTAGCTGACAGCCTTTTGCATCTGCACCATTGCCACCTACCATTTCTTAGCTGACATTGCCACCAAGTTCCAGTAGGTGGCAGGGTGGCAAGGGTATCAAGGCATCAATTTGGCAGCAGTTTTGTAGTTTGGCAGGTGGCTGGAAGTTGAGCCCATGATAGAAATGTGATAGAAGTGTAGAGTGGTAGTTCGGCAATATCTGACGTGGCCCCCCTCTGACGAAGGTCGCACATTTAATCAGTGAGGAAAGCTGCGATTAAAACTTCAGTCTTCATTTTGAACGGGCAAGATAACTAATTGCTCAGGACGATTCTTCTGGCAAAGAGCTGCATCAGTGTGTGCCATTAACATGTTTCCTGTTCTGAGTTGGAAGGACTGCTGGTTCCCCTGGGGGGGGGACAGAAGTTGAGGACACCACCGAGGACCAGTAAGGAAGAGGCGGGAGGCCTGGTGGATGAGGCAGCTCACACAGCTAAGTGAGGAGGTGTGCTGTCAGGTGGAGAGAAGTGGGAAAGGGCAGGAAAGCCCTAGGCTGGGGTGCTGAGTTTTGTATGGAGACGGCTAGCATTTGGTTAGTGCGGCTTGTGCATCCCGCAGGCACCCACTCTGCCCTTTCCCTCACTCCTTCTCTCGCCAGTAAGGCACACACAATATCTTACTTTGCGCACTATAGAAGAAAATCAAAAAAGTGCACCTCAACAACCTCGGATTGCAACTGGCTAGCACAGATAGCAAAGGTAGCGCCTGCCTGAAGGAATGTTTGTCTAGTAGAATGGAACTAATTTGGCATCACTGAAGTGTGTTATGGTAGTAGTGACTGGCAGATATCAATTTCTAGGATTTTTGAAAATGATACATTGTCCTGGCTGTTTCTACCTGGTTTATCTGGCCTCCCTGCTACCAGTTAACTGTTTATTTTCGTGTAATTTTATTGGGTGCTGCCTTGGCTTACCTTGACCCGAGTTGGTTGAGGTGAGCCTAGCCTAATCTCAGTCCTACTAGCCTATCAAGGGTTGGTGGGGGGAGGCGAGGATAAGAGTGTGGGATTGAGTACAGCAGTTATTGTCACCACACGCAGAGTGTAAATCCGGGCTCCCACAGAGGTGGCCCAGCCAGGGCTGGGGGCAGTTTGTGGGTGGCCTGGTGTGCTCTTGCTCAGTCTAATGTCCCTCTGTTCCTCTGCCCCATAAACCCCACTGCACCTCAGTGCTCTATTTTCAGGAGGTCGGATCCAGCAATTGCTAAAGCTTTTTTATAGGTACAGCTATATCTGCAGGTACAGTCCATATCCGCAGCTGTGGATTAACCACAACATTCATCCCTGTGGAGTGCCTGGGACTTAGACTAAGATTAATCTATATAAATGGAGGATGCCCGCTAGGTGTTTATGATATGGTCAGTTAATTACATCTGCAGGGCCAGGATTTAAACCTGTATCTGATCTGATTGGGAATTCACCTGATTGCTCTAGTTTACCTAAACTATAAAACCATCAAGCAAAAGAAGCCACAAAACCATCTGTCCCTTCTGAAATCTCACCCAATTTGCTATGTTCACTAAGGGATTGAAGAGCAAAACATCTGGGTCTAGCAAAGGGAAAGTACCTCCTGGAGACGTTAATGCAGATGAGTTGGGCATCGACAAGACTATTTTGCAATTGTTAGTTCCAGACCAGAGCAAGCGTATAGTACAGAACATGGTGGCCTCTGCCCTAAATCAACCTATCGAGCTTAGCAAACAATGAACGTTAAATATATTGGTTGAAGACATGGAAACAGACCTGGAAGGTACTAATCCTATTCTGGAAAATAAGGACTTTGGTAAAAAGCCGCTACTTGAATCTGCGGTTTTGCTGAAGCCAATGGGCTTGAGGGTAATATCTGACACTGCAAATATGCCACAGTCTAAAGCTGAATTGACCCAACTTAGGGAGTTGCCTGAGATGCCCCAGAATTCTCACCGGGGGTCTGATTTTAGTTTTGTCTCTGAGGACTTAGAGGATATCACACTACCGAATATTGCGATACCTATGGAGAAAAATCAAGTAATGGAGGCCAATATAAACTCAGAGACCTTTTGAGATCCAGCTGCGAGACTGTCAATTGGCTGTCCGACTAGTTGCTCGTGAACACCAGCTTTGTATAGTAGTACTCCTGCAAGTGTTTTTCTCTCTCAATCATTGGGGCTACCAATTCAGAGAAGTCCCTAAGTAAAGGGGTACACAATATTTGGCAACTGATGAATGAAGGGGAGAATGAGGATGTATATGCGAACAGGGGAGGGAACTTTCTAAATTATTAAGTATCTTGGAGAGGATTCTCTCATCAATTTTAACTTTGCTAGAAAAATGTTCTGTAAATTATGATCATGTGTTGTCCTCAATCTTGGTGGGTGGGCACCTTCTTACTTCCGCCGGTACCTCCTCAGGACACGTGGAAAAAAATATCAATTTGAACCCCCAGGCTACTCAGACTAATATAGTGGTAAGCAAAATGGAAGTCCAAGTGGGACTTTCTGGTGGGCCAAAAGCCCCTTCATCCGGGCAGACTGGGGATAATAAAGCAGTTAATAACATGTGTTGTACTGCCCCTCATAATCAGCTGTCCTTGGATGATGTCCCGACATGTGTCGTGATTGAAAATGCAAAGGTTTGGCACCTTCTGTCTATCCAATTTTTGAAAAAGGAAACCCTAGAGGTCTGAAGGATCCAGCCTCTATAACTACTCCCTCTTCTATTAAGCAGTGAATCAATCAAAGTGCTTTAATCGACTCTAGAAGATCCATAAAAGATTACACACACAGATTTTCATTAAAAGAAACAGCAAATCCACATATACAAAGATTACAGATTATAAAATTGACTAGTATTTACCACAAATCTTACAAACAATAAAAAGATAGTTTAAAATGCCATATATAATCTCATTTGTTGCTAAGGAAAGCAAGTATTCCATTGCCAATTTCTGATTTCTGATCCCTTCCGCTAGTAATAGTAAGCAAATAAACTGCTGAGGGCTATAAAATCTACAAAATAGGATAAATTGCATAGTGCTTTGAGATGAACAACTGTCACAGGGACAATAGAGAAGTGATGCAAACCATGAGCCTTGGATAGGAAAAGCAAATAAGAAATGTATAGTTTTCCAACGTAGCCAAATCAGCAAAAATGTCCACCTTTCATTTCGTTCCCATTTTTTTGATTGAGAAAAAGGCTCTGAGTGGCCAGTTAAATTACATATTGGGTTTACCCGCTAGTTACTTTGATAAGAAAGTGATTTAATAGTGGCAGATGATACATGTCTTAGGGTGTTGGGGTTTGAATATTATTATATGACACCCAACCTAACCAGGGGAAATCTAGGCTGTTATCCAGCTGTATGCAGTCTGCCAGTATTGTCCTGCAAAGAGTGGCCTCTGAATTATCCCAGTTTTTTTTTCCCAGAGCAACAGTGGTTGTAATGAGATATGTTCTTTCAGGTAACTCAAACCGATTTCCTCATGAAAGAAAGAGACAGAAGAGCTCTGGGGCACTGAAAAAAGTCTTCTTAAAAATGTATTTTCTGTGATTTAGAGTGCTTTTCAATTTACATGTGCCAAAACCCCGGCCCCAAAAGTTACCACTGGGAGACTTTTGCTCTTATACATACATAAAATCTCTTTGGTTGGCTAGTAGACTTCTGAAATTGCATAGCTCTAATATTTAAAACAGGTTTCCAATTAATATCTACATCAAATGGTACTCCCAGGTAAGTAAAGTGCGTAACTTTCTTGATTTCTTCTCCTTCTTTCTTTCCTTGTTTTAGATTTTTTTGGCCCACATTTCATTATAAAAGATTTAGCACGGTTGACTTTTAGCCCCAAGTCATTCATAAAAATATAAAAGGAATGAAGCAATATTTGTAGGCCATAAGCTGTCCTGGATATCAGGACAGCATCGTCAGCATAGAATACTACAGGGATTTGGCATGTGTTAAGCCTTGGGGTGTCCTTCCCCACCTGACATAATTGGTGTCTAACCCATTAATATATAATAAAAAAAAGGAATGGGGCCAGGAAACAACCCTACCCTACCCCTATATCATAGGGGATTTCTTCAGTTAGATCCCCCTTTCTACTATAGTGTACTGAGGCTGAGGTGTATTCATGAAGCCTACTGATCAAGGTGATAATTGCTCCATCAACCCTGATTTGTGCCATTATGGACCATAGTTTAGGATAATTCACTGTGTCAAACGGACATGTTAGGTCCATAAAGGCTAAATGTACACAGCCCTTTCGAACTTTGTCATATTTTTGAACAATTAATGACAAACTTAACATTTGTTTCACAGTTCCAAGTCCTTGCCGAAATCCGAACTGGAAGAGCGCGAGTGATTCAAGCGCCCAGGCTTCCAAAATTTCCAGGATGACCATACTAAAGAGTTTTAACTGAACTGTTGAGCAGGGAAATTGGGCAGTAACAATGAGGTTGTTTTATCCCCTTTTTAAAAATCGGAACTATAATGGCTTCCTGCCAAGTCTTTACTAAGGGGCCCACTATAGCAGCCTTAAAGACATTTGTAATCAGGGGGGCCCAAAAATCCAGTAACTGCTTGTACAAATCAACGTAGAAAATGTCAGGGCCAGGAGCTTTTTTTGGACGATTATTCTCTATAGCCGAGAGTACATCACTCACTTCTATCGAGTTACTCAGGACCTGAGCTGATCTTATATCAAAGGGTTTTTTTTGTAGCGGAAGACCTATTTACTATCTGTTAGTATTGGGAAAATATTTCCAAACAATGCTTTGACACAAGCTTCAGTTAGTACTATAGTGTCTAGTTTAGGCATTTCATCACCAAGCTTGGAGATTGACTTTACTACCTCCCAAAAAGCAGGTGAATCTTTTTGCCTTGAAGCAGATTTTAAACGTTCCCAAGCCTTAACCTTCAAATACAATTTCCTTTCCCCAATTACACTTTTGTTCTCTTTACTGCCCTTTATTATTTCAGCGTTATTCCTCTGGTTTTTTTTCAAGCACAATAGTCTTATTAAACCATCTTGGGTTATCAGGAGCTCATCTGCCACATTTAGTTAATGTATCTGCCATAAGGCAATTGCGATTTGTAAAGGCCACTATGACATCCTCCGATGAGGCAGAATCTGGGATACTGTCTCATTATGAGCCTTGTTATTTGCCATAAGATCTGTAGGAAAGGCTGTCTTATCAACTATTTCCCATTTAATATTTATTCCCTTGTTTCTGTTATATACTACCGTGTGTTGCATTTTCTTGTAACTCCCAGTGATCACAGCTATTTTTAAAGTTAAAAAAATAGGATAGTGGAGAAGCGTGGCTCAATGGTTAGAGCGGCAGACCCTGATGCAGAGGTCTGGTCCGGGACCAGGGTTCAATTGGCTCTTGGACTCAATTTCCCAGGACCTGATAATTCTCACCTCGGTGCCTAGTCTAATCATGGGTCCCAATCTGTGACTCTGGGCAATAGCTTGCTTGATCTCCACAACGGCGCCCGCAGTGCTGTGGATGCCTGGCTTCACCTTGGGGGTGCCCAGGAGTGGACATTTAACAGGAAAGCCAGGATGGGTTCCACAGTGGTATGAATACAGCGCTACGAGGCCTCCGGGTAGAAGTGCGCTATATAAATACTCTACATTTACATATAAATACTCTACATTTACTTATACAGCTAGCAATTACTGCACATCCCTTACAAAACTGTGTAAAATCTGCACTAATTAAAATGTGGTCAATAGTAGAAGATAATGTGGAAGCCACATAGGTTGAGATCTGGGGAGAAATGGCCATATCCAGGTCTTGGGCAAATTTCAAACTCTTAACAACAACAACTCTATTTAATGAGACCCAATATGGCGCATGTTTAAAATGCATCAGTGACTACTCCCACTCATCACAGATGCCACATGATTCCTGAACCATGGGGTCTCAGATTCCTATGTTAAAATCCCCAGATTATTTGAAGATTCTTTGGAACTTGGGTTATAACATCCTCCAAATCATCCATAATATTAGTCACAGTTGAGTCAAAAACTTTATACTAATAAATAATTAAGAGCAGATTGAGTGACTTAGACATTGTGATTCCGAGCAACAGAAAATAAGAGGATATACGCAGTTCTCTAATTGCACTGTCAGTGACACTGATCTAAAAGTTACTAGGCTCCCTTTGGCTCAACCCGATCTTGATGGTACTGCTGGTACGTAATAGGAAACATATCCATCAACGTGAAGGGAGTCTATTATCCAAGTCTCTTAGCAGTAGACAGTTTGTCAGTGCTCGAGAAAAATCTTCCAATCGGGTTATCAATCTTAGAGCGAAGACTTGCAATATTCCATGAGACAATACAAAGGCCCTCTTTCTGAATGGGTCTAATGTTAGTCACGGAATGAAGTAACACAGGCAGTACTATGCACTGTTCTTTTGGAGTTATTATGCCCTCTGAAACCAATAACTGTCAATCTTGTGTTTCCAGGTCTGAGAGGACCTCAAATCTATTTGAAAGGAGGAGGTCATTCCTCAGACTTGTGGAAGCAGTTTTGACTATTTCAGCGTCCGCTTGCGGAAATATATTTATATGTCCTATCAAAAGACAGGCTTTCGGTTAGTAGAAGAAACCTAAGGGTTGTACTTTAATATGCTCACCATGAGAAGGATTTTTTCCGAGACTATAAAAAAGAGTTTTGAACAGGCGCGGATTCCTAAAATTAACAATTATGCAATCCCCAGGGGATCACTTTGGTGCTAAACCCACCCGGTTAACTCTTTTTGCAGAAATAATTTACATGGAAGAATCATGTGACCAGTTGGAATTCCTCTTCAGCGAGAAAGAGACTTTATTCGCTAGGGATGCATGAGATTCATATTGTTCCTCCCGGAGTGGGGGGAAGTTTTCCAAAATTTTTATGTAAGGAGGCACAGGGGCACAGATGGCGATGGAATTTTAGGACTTGTGGGTTTTATTTGTTTTTATTCTTGTCTCTGTTAAGTAGCATATGCTTTATTTATGGGCCCACAGTTAGGCCTTTGTGACCTTTGAAGGTTCCCCTACTCTTCCAGGAAATCTGCTCTTCTTATGAGCTTTTCTTGGGCCAAGATTACTTCCTCAATATTTCCCTCTAGAATGGTTAGTTTTTCATATGCCCGGAGCATAATTTAAGTATGGAGTTTAGCTGCTCACACAAATGATCAAAACTGGCAGAATAATTTGCACCAAATTTCATGGAGGCATGCTCCCCCTTAGAGATCTTTCTTATACATTTGTTCCCCATAGTTTTCTTTTTATTTGGGCCTTGTATAGTTGAAAGACAAGGGATTGAATCAGGGAGGATAGATTTTGGTAGCTCTGTTATATTCTGATCATGTCTAATTTTTTTCAGGGAGGGCTATCCAACCGGGATATAACTTTTAGTGCGGATAATGATTGCGTGTCTGTAATCTCAGAATAATTAGAGATCAGTCAAGGAGAATGCTCAGGGGGATTTATTCAAAGTGATGGTTCCATTTTATTTGATGTTTTGGGCACTGGCAGAGTTCTACAATCTTGGCCTATCTGTGCTTGTTCAGCATGAGCAGGTTTAGCAATAGTAGGGCTGGATCTATTTATTGCTGAGTCCATCCTAGCCTCAACATTGCCAACCTCATTTTCAATAGCACCCATAATGGAGGTCAAGTAGTTCTTAATTGAATTGCATTGTGCGTCATCCTTCTCCCTTATTGAGTCTAGATGACTCCTCTTTCTTTTTCCCATCTTGAGGTTGCAATAGAATAGAATAGACTTACCTCTCTGGGTCTTACGATGCCTCTTCAGCGGACGCGCCGGAGTCGCACCGAAGTCAAGCCTAAGTCCTGCCCGTCTGCGCTCGTCCGCGCAGAGGACGAGCAAAGGACAAGTACTTCTGTCCAGGTAAATACCCTACTTAGAGAGGAGATATTAGCCCTAAATAAAGTCACTACAAATTGTCAACATGTAATCAATGTGGATACCTGGGTGGGACCAATCTGCTGTCCCGGCTGTAGACAAACATTAGAACCTTACCACATTCCCAAATGGGAAGCAAAACCTAAGCTCCTAAAGGGGGGACTGATAAATGTTCGGTCAATGTGCAAAAATTCTCTTCACATATATGACCTGATTACCGAGAACGAGTTAGACTGCCTATTCATTACTGAAACTTGGCTACGAGAGTGGTCTAATCCTGATGTAGTATATGCCGTACCTCCGGGATTCTCCAACCATAGACAGGATCGAGTAGAACAGCGAGGTGGCGGCCTGGCTATCATTTATAGAGAAACCCTAAAATGCCGAACTACGGAGCTTACAGACATCAGGGGAGCAGAAAGCCTTAGTTTCTGCATCCAAGGGTGTGACACCTTCACCTTTGCTGGAGCACTGTTGTACCGCCCTCCAGGCCAACCTACGCAGTTCCTGGATAGCGTAGGAGATATTCTTGGTGATCTGACTCTTAGGTTTGCCAATTTCGCGTTACTAGGAGACCTTAATTTCCATCTAGATGACCTAAATGATTCCCATGCATCCAGGCTCAAAGAAATGTTGCATATCCTGGGGCTGACGACGAAGATATCAGAAGCGACACACGAGGCTGGACATACTCTCAACTGCATTAGTTCCAATATGGATACAATGATGGTTGAACCTCCTGTACGACAATCTTGGACAGATCATCATTTCATTGAATTTAGCCTTAAGATAGAGGGAAATGGGGTAAAGACCCGGGAGATTCCAAATAGAGACATATCCTCACCCTGCTGGCGAAAAATTATAGAACACCCAGACCTTGGTGAATGGGTTAAAGAGAGCAAACCTGCGCTCTCTGGGAACACTATGATTGATAATCAAAGATTTGAGGGTTGGATGACTGCGATCGGTAACAAGATTAAAAATCCAGTCAGAAGTCTTACTTCAAAGAAAAGGAAGTTATCTGCACCCTGGTTCTCCTGTGAACTAAAAGAAATGCTGACTAAAATTAAAGTGCTAGAGCGAAGATGGCGAAGAAATTATGGGAATAGAGAAAAGGAGGTATATAAGAGGGAAAGGAGGCTATATCATGCCTCTATAAAAGGCGCAAAAGCCAAGTACTTCACATCCCTAATTGAAACCTCTAATAATAAACAGAAAGTAATATTTTACATTGTTAAAAGCTTTAGTAAACCCGTTTCGCTAACACAAGAGATCCCACCCTCCCAGACTTTCTGCGACGAGATAGCTAATTATTTCGTGCAGAAAATAGATACCCTCACGAAAGACTTCCCCCAGGTTGAGGAAAAAGAGCTTGATGACAAAACCAATACAAATATATCCAATTTCCGTTGGGAAACTTTTAACCAAATCAGCCTGGAAGATACTTACCAGGGGATATCGGCCATTAAGTCAGGATTCCCTTTTGATCCACGTCCCCCTACGCTGCTTAAAGCAATAATAGAAGAGGTCAACCCAGGAATTAACTCAATCATAAACTCCTCCCTCCAATCAGCAGAAATCCCCCCGCAATGGAAAGTGGCAGCAGTCAGACCACTGCAAAAGAAGGTTCTTCAGGACCCCACGATCCTCTCTAACCTGCGTCCCATCTCACTCCTCCCAGTACTGTGCAAATTGACGGAATCATATGTCAACAAGCAATTGATGGCTTTTTTGGAAGTGAATGAAATTCTTCATCCATGCCAAGCAGGCTTTAGGGCACACCACTCAACTGAATCCGCACTATTATCTTCAACTGAAACCATCCGAGCTGCACTGGATCAGGGCAAGATGGCTGTCATGATCCTATTAGATCTCTCTGCAGCATTCGATACTGTGTCCCATGCTATCCTTTTACATCGCCTAGCAAATGCAGGCATAGCCGGAACCGTTCTCAAATGGTTTAAAAACTATCTAGCACATAGGCGCCAGATCATCATGTTGGGAACTTTCTGTCCTGAGGAGAAAGTGTTGAAAACAGGGGGCCCGCAGGGATCTAGTCTTAGTCCCACACTATTCAATTTGTATATGGTTCCCCTAATCAAACTGATCTCCTCTTTCGCTATTAGTACGATTGCCTATGCCGATGACACCCAGTTGGTACTGGTCCTTGATAAGAATCAAACTAATGTGGCAATGACCTGAGGGAATGCTATCAGCAACCTTTACGTGGATGACGAACAACTACTTAAAGTGTAACTCGGCGAAAACAGAAATTGTTCCTTTTGGCTCCAATAACTGTTTTTCTCCACACGACTGGTGGCCAAAGGAGGCTGAGGTTCCACCAAAAACCACCAGTGCTGTACGAAATTTGGGTATTAAATTTGATAACTCCTTGTCCTTCAAACAACAAGTGAAAGAAGTGGCAGGTACCTGTTTTAATATAATTAGGAGTCTTAGAATTTTTTTCGATCTGCTCCCCTTGAATGCCTGACGGACGGTAGCAGTGGCGTTGATAACATCTCGCCTAGACTACTGTAATAGTCTGTACGCAGGGCTAAATAAATCTGCCCTGCACAGACTCCAAATGGTCCAACATGCAGCCGCCAGACTGGTTCTCAGACTGCCCAGAAAATCTTCGGCCTCTGCTGCATTAGATGCCCTACATTGGCTTCCCATACAAAAACGCATCCTGTTCAAGGTCCTTACTATCACTTAGAGAGCTTTCCATCACCAAGGCCCAATGTACCTGCGTAGGCACTTCATACAATACCACCCGACGCGGGTAATCAGATCCTCGACAGCGAATCTCCTTCTCCTGCCCAGATTCAGGCTGACTACCATAGGAGGTAAATCCTTAGCAGTTATCGGCGCTAAGGCCTGGAATAAACTACCCTGTTTCCTCCAGGAAGCCACCACTGAGCAAAGGTTCAGAAAAATGTTGAAAACATGGATATATGCACTGTCAGACACAAGCTGTAAAGCACTGATATGAGCCGCCTTCGCCAACTTGGCCTGTCCAGCTGCGGTTATCTGTGGGAACTAGGAGTCGCAGTGCCAAGATGCTCCTTGGAGCGGTAGCGCGCTATAAAAGTATCATCTCACATCACATCTTCGCAGGTAATCTCGTCAAGAGCAAGTTGCAATTTGTAAACTCTACGGAGACCAGAAAACAAAAGTCAAGAGACAGGGTCCAGGTGCTGATGGGCTTCGCCTGGGTGCTGCCCAGGTGGGTCCGCATGCTTCTCAAGCCCCAGGAGCCGAGAGCCGCCTTCATGCGCCTCCTGGCACGCATTGCAAATGTTGGCGGCGTGCCTGCCACTATGCCCGGTGGAGGGTGAAGTCCCCAGAAAATGCAGAGTGTGATGATGGGCTCCTGCACCGCGGGAGCCTCTAGCAGACTTTATGTGCCTCCTGGCGCATGTTGCCAATGTTGGCGGTGTGTCTGCCGCTATGCCTGGTAGAGGATGGAGTCCCCAGAAAGTGCAGAGTGTGATGAGCAGTTTAAGGGTGAAATTGTTCTTGACCCACCTGGGGAAGTGCCTTTCAAGTTGAGTGTAATGAGGTAAAAGTGCAAAAGGGAAAAAATAAAAAATACTGGTGTATTACAAAATGCAAACCAAAAAAATGAGGTACTCTGAGGCCTTAGAAGGACTTGAAAATGTTATTTCATCTCAAAAAAGAAAAGAGTTCAAGGCTGTTGGGTCCTGTGGTGGTCAAGAATTCGACTGCCCGGATGAGAATCCACTTCCTTCCTCCTCAATTATGAGAAAAGTGTCCACTCTGGGGGGATTAGGACAATGGAACAGGCTATAATGAAGGGGGAGGATCGGGAGCTGAATGGGAGACTCAAAAGCCAGAGTCGGTCCAGGTTGTTAAGGAGAATATGGGAGAAGAAACTAATAATACCTCATTAGAGGCAGGGCAGATGATGGCTAGCTCTCCCTCTAATTTTTCACGTACCAAGTTTTTCGCTGGTCATTTTGTAGATAAACATGGAAGGTCACATGAGGGGGGCGGGTCCCACCTCTTTATTCCCCTTTTCCTCCTCTTCTTCACCCTTTGCAAACACAGAGAACCTGGGGGTAGAACAAACATATATCGCTAATGTTCCAGTAGAGTGTAAGCCAGGACAAGTAGCTAATACCCTGATTTTGTATCCCTATTTGACAGAGAGCTGGGCTAACTCAACAAAAGCTGCTTACTGTAACCACTATCTGAAATTGAGGACCTGAAAATAATAACAGGTGGAGATATAGAGCGGGTCTTCTTGGTGCATCAAAACGGACTTTGAACCTCTAAAGTTACTTTTAGTTTTGGGATAATTTCAATGTTATTCTTGGCAAACTTTGATCACTTTAGGAAAAATAGAATTGACGTATTCTCCTTTGATGGGTCAATAGCTGTTCAGTCTGAATCTCCCATAAGAGACTACCAGGATTTACGCAGGGTAACAACAAATAGCAGAGGGCACGTAAACTGGAAAGAGACTGTCACAATCTCGGTCAAAGGATCAAAGGGCTGCCAAATCTAGTGGGGATGCTGAGTTGGCACAGTGGCGTTGGGTGGCTTGATCATTGAATGCTTCTAAAGGAAATAAAAGTCTCCCCATGCCTCAGAGGTAGCCCTGAGGAAAGATCCTGTCCCAGAATGTGGCAGGTAAAGGAAACCCCAGTTTCAAATTGAGTTCGCTAATGATTTATAATCCATGGATAGTTTGCCTGCAGGAAAATTGAAGTTGTGTAGATTTAATTTTTGGTAATTGTTTTGTTTTTTGTTGCGCTGCAAAACCCACAGTAAAAGGTTGTGCAATTGGGGCTTGGCAATTGTACTTAATAACAGCATTAATTGGAGCCCATCGTTTTTTCTTCATCCATGTAAACTCTGAATGAGTTGAAAAATGAGCTTGGGTAATATGATACAAGGACAGCACTCTACCTTTTGATTGGCAAATGTATATATATCTCCAGGTAGGGAGTCTGATTCTCTTGTTGTCTCTATTTTTTTTGGTGTGCACATGATCAGCATTTCTGAAGATTGCACATCAATAATTCTGGTAGATGGTTTTACCGCCAAAATCTAAATTGTGCTTTGCTGGCCTTTAGCAATCAAGAATTGGAAAATGTATGGTTTATTCCTGAAATAATATTACCAGCTTACACTCGATCTGATAGGAAAGGATTGAGTCTCCTGAATTGTTTGAGAACTAATGATTAAGTTTTATTGATTGGGAAATTTCCAGAGCAATCTCCTGCCTCCCTTACTTTTCATGCTGCCCGAGAGCAGTCACTAATCGATTATATGATGGTATCGTACCAACTTTTTAGCGCATGTACTAAATTTAAGACACTGAAGACGGATGTGGGTGACCATAGTGTTTTATCAGTGGATGAGAAACTGAAGTTTAAGATGCTTGATCGTTGGAATCTGAGAAAAGAAACTCTTACATACAATAGAACATATTGTTGCACCTTTTGGTCAAATACACATTTGATTTGTGTAGGGGGCTATGTAAAAAAAATGTGAGCTCAGGTCCTGGTCTGGAGAACTCCATTAGTTGGTATCAGAAGCATTTGGATCTATTTAGATTGTATGGGAGTAAAACAACTTCCCAATGTCATCGCCCATCCTGTTGTTTTATTATGGAAAATAAAAAAGCTAAATCAGGATTTGAATGCATTAGTAAGGGACCAATTTAAGCAGACATCAGTGTCCAGGCAAAGGGAAATCAATATGTTAAAGTGGGTAAGAAATTGACTTAAGGTATCCAAACGTAGGAGGGTGGAGGATTCCAAATAGATTAAACTGAGAGAGGTAACACAGTCTGGTGATTCACGTAAATATTGGGCCCTCATAGCTGAATTCTGTGATAGTTGAACTAAGGCAGAAGCTATTTTAATATCGGACACTGAATACATCTCACAGCTGTAAGCACTAAATACTAGGAACAGTTTCAATATGGAGCCAATTCCTGAGTCCTCCCTATAGAATATCTATGGTCCTCCTTCTTGTAAGGAAATAGAGAGTTTTATTAAAGCGGCAAGGTACTCTGGTGCGATGGGTCCAGATGATCTTCCAATAGCTGTCATTAAACAAGATAGCTTGCTATGGGCTTAGTTTCTTTACCCAGTGTTTTGTCACTGCTATGCTTACGAAAATATTCTGTCCACCTGGAGAGGAAGCATAATCTTTCCATTATATAAAAAGGGCCCCAAGACTTCTCCTGCCAGTTTTAGGCAGATTTCATTCCTAGATGCAGCCGGAAAACTGCTTGCCAAAAGCATACTCCTTCACCTTCATGATTGGGCTTTTGGTAAGGATCTAGTCCCCGTAGAACAAGCAGGTTTGTGTGCTCATAGTGGCACTATGGATAACATCTCCGTCCTACAAACCCTGATTGAAAAATATCCTATAGGTATGGGAATGGCTTTATATGTTGCCTTCATATATTTCTCCATGGCTTTTGACTGGGTCGCCCAGGGGATTTTGTGGAGGAAACTGGTCGCAATGGGGGGTTGAAGCAGGGGTGCCTTATAGCCCCTCTCCTCTTATCCTTATACATCAATGATCTCCTGAGCCGGGTTGGGCTCTTTAGAGGTGATTCATCAAAACTAGGCCCTATGGAATTGAGCTGTCTGCTTTACGCAGATGATGTTATCCTACTGGATTTAACTCCAATAGGTTTGTGAAGGTGACTTAATGAGCTGGATCACTATTCTGATGACAACTTCTTAAAAATAAATATTTTAGGAAGTAAAATCATGGTTTTTAAGTCTCCGTGATGTAGGATCAGGAAAAGTATGAATTGATTTTTAGGTAAAAATAAACTTGAGGTTGTAACGCCATACCCATATCTGGATAGAATTTTCTCAAGTATGTGCTCAAGCAATGACCATATTGACCAGTGCAGAAGTAAAGCTATTTCCCTGGCCTCCGCAATTAGGCTCACACCAGAACATGGGCTTCTATGGGAATTCACAAGGGCATATTATCAATCCCTTTATCGCCACTTTAGCAACAGTTTCCTGCCGCTTAAACGGCGATAATTTTAATGCTGTTCTTGATAATATGCCCCTATGTTTCATGAAAACGGATTCTTAGCCTCGTTAACAGTCACTGTATGTGTAACTTTTATTTGCTTTGAGCGCTTAGTGAATCCTTGCTTGAGAAGTGCTCTGGTGGAGCCAGTGACGACACCACTAACGTCTTTATCGGAAACATTGGTGAGTGCCTCTTTCGAGTTATTCAGCAAGTGTTGGCCATTTACCATGTGCGCGCAACCTTTGAATGAGGGCCACGAGCAACGACATTAAAACGTGCGCCGCAAGCCCAATGTAAGCACCAAAACGCGCATCTTTACCTGCGTCCTTCTTTGCCTCCATCTGTTCTTTTGTGATGTGTGTCCTAAAGGATCCTGGCTGATGAGGACGTTTAGGTTCACGGTGATGCCAGGAGCCATCCAGCATGGCATCACCGGTACACACCACCATTTTGGGATTGGAGAATCACTGCGATTCGCATTCTTCCTGTTTTCCTATGGTTTCCTCTATGTGCTCTACATGCTCAGCTAACCACGTTGTTCCCTCAATAAAGTTTTGGCAACATCGCATAGTTATGTTCAGCTCCAGTTAATGTCTTCATGACTTATAGAAGAATTGTGTCCAGGGAGGTTGCATCGTACAGATCATATGCATCCCTTGGCTTGTTTCCCACTGGCACAGCTCCATGTTCTCTTTTTGTTTATAGACCTTGTCCATAACTCTACTTTCAGCACTATCATGGGGCTGCCATCCAATTCTCAATGGAGATTCTTGCTGCCTGAAAAAAATGGAATGTCAACCACTTTGAACTAGATTGCAGGACACACCATATCGGTGTTTACTTTTCTCACACTATGCAAGACACTAACTAAGATGAAGTTACTGTGCAACAATGTATCGGAAGGCGATGGCTACATGCAGCTTTTGGACAAGGGTTTCTCTATGGGTCTAAACATCGGGTGAGGGACCGCTCACCGGAGCTTGAGACTTCCCTTTTATTATAATGCTGTTTATTGTAATTCACATCCTGTTTCAGTGTGTGTGCTTACAGTCATGTTTTGTTTCTAGGTTCCATAAAAGTTGTAGGGCACCCCTATCCAGTTTTCTAGTGCTCTGAGTACCCATATTTGGGGAGGTTATAGGGGTGGTGTACCCTGTCATGAGGAGGTTTAGTGGGCGGTCGGTGCCCCAATTCAGTTTATTGTACAGTGTGTACCCATTTACTAAGAGGTCTTGAAGGCGGTGGATCCCCCAATTTAGTTTAGGGTGACGAATACCCTATAGTGTACCCTGGTGTGGGGAGGTTGTGTGGGTTGTTAGTGCCCAGTTTTCTAGGGTGACGTATACCCTACGGTGTACCCTGCCATGGGGAGGTCAGTTGTTGTGTCGGCGTTTAGTGTCCTTTTTCAGTTTACTCTGCGGTGTACCCTGGTATGGAAAGGTTGTACCCTGACATGGGGAGGTCACTTTTCTAGGGTGACATTCACCCTATGGTTTACCCTGATATGGGGAGGTTGAGTATGGTGTACCCTGCCATGTACACCTATTCCAGTTACAGTTTCATTTTAAAGCTGACAGTGTACCCATTTTCACTGAGGTTTTGGGAGCGGTTAGGGCTGCTCCGTTTCAGTTTTAAAGTGTACGTTGTGGGTATAGTTAGCGCCCCATTCATATTTTTAAGTGTAGAATCTACCCATTTATGGGGACATTGTCAGGGGGCGGTGTGTCCCCCTAAATCATGCCCTCGCAACCCAAGGGAGGGGGATGGGGCATGCATGCATTTATACCATGGAATGTTCCTTCCATATTTTCTGTTATACTTTACCTATGGTTATATGTACATTTCATATATGTATACTCTGGAAGGTTTCTTCCATCTTTTCTCCTGCAGTGTTTATGATGACGTTCCTTTTTCAAGAAAAAATGTCCCCATGGAAAATGGACAATTCAGAGTGTCCAATTTCAATGTGTATTCACTCAAGAAGACCTGTTATCTAAAGGACAGCACGCCACCAATTGGGCGGGAAAGGCAAAGGTACAAGGTTTAGTGTTAAACTTATCAAAATATGTTCAAACTGGAACTGCAAAGTTATATTTCAAATACTACTGTGTTTGATGGAAACCAAGATTCAAACATTAAAAAATAAAAAATAAAAAATGCAAAAGAGAGATAATCCCCACACTATGCGTTTGGTAAAAACTCTGTTACGATTTATTCTGATACAAAAACAATTTTTCATTATCACAATATTAAAAACATGTCATGCATTTATTAAAAATTACAGTTAAAACACAAAAGAATCAACAAAGTCGACGCGGCGTTTCGGTATGCTGGTAGTAGACCTTCTTCAGGACTGATTCTAAATGAATTTAAAAACACAGAGTTACCATTCTTTTTTTGTTGCAGATTCAACATACATCTCACTCTTGTCGAAATCATCTCTTTATCTCCTACTTGCAATTACACCCCTTGTTCATCATGTGCTGCTTTCTTCTATGCACTAGTTCCTCTTAATACATAAAAATACTGCACATTATGTGGATCTCGTTTCTATAGCATATTATATACATAACATCACTCTAATAAACATATTGATCACTATACCTCCACATACCTACACTTATAACAAAACTAACGTTGTTTACCTTTCCCTTGGACTTATTGTCCAATGCTGTTGATCCCTTGCTTAGGTATATTATGAACATATTTACAGTGTTCTTGTCTTGACGCATATCTTATTCCAGAAGGATTTCATATCACTACTGGGCAATGTTTTTGCTTTCAAAAAAATCCTGAAGGCTTCGGAGTAATAGACCTGTCCCAGGATTCTCTACGCACTTTTCAATTTGTGGTGTCACTAAATAGAATAAACATTTTTATATTTTTTATTTATTCCAAGGCCCTACAATGATGTTTTTCTTTCTCTTAATGAGATTTTATCGGGAACTGACTGTTTTGCATACCTTGTTAGATGAAGAAATATTCTCAACGTTTCTTTGGGTTGTTGTATATATTGTTATTTCTCCTGCTCGACAAGTATCTCTCTGCTCTATGGATCAAAATGAACAAAAACTTATTCTTGTAACTAACATTTCTCTTATTGCCTTATTCATTCAGTGCTTGTTAGTACTTCATGTACCTGTCTTTGTGTCATGGATTTGCAGAGTATTTAACCACCAGGAGGAGCCACCGTTTTATTGGTCGTAGGTGCCGTGTTTTTGGCTATTCAATTTAGGTGACGGATAACCCTTCTTAAGCCCCTTGAGTCCAAAACGGTCCGTTCTCAATTCGGTCCGTTCTATATTTTGGCAAAACAAAGAGAGACAAACAAGAATAAGAATTGTCTTGATCTTATTCCGAATGATCCGTATACCCATATATTTTATACCTCCCTTACTCTTTCTATTTTTTACTTAAAAAGTGTTTTTTTGGGGGGTTTTAAATGCTCCCATCCCCATCAATCCTTTAGTAATTATGGGCGGGGGTCGGAATTAAGCCCACATCGTAGTAGCGCTTCGTCCTTGCCAGCTTAACTCGAGCATGCCCTGACTCTACTTTTCTCTTACCAGCGATCTTTAAGTCGGCCTCCCCGCTCCTTGCTTCCTGGCAGCCGATCCGTGCTCCCTGCGTTCGGTGTGTTCCGAAACGAAAAGAAAACACTGCCTGTTTTCCGGGTTTTTAAGCGTGCCGTTTTTCAATTGGACGTACGTAGCCCATGTTTTCATTGGTTGTCGTTCAACCAATTATCATCATGTTGCTATGGTGAACGAACGCAACTCGAGGTGTCTCTGAGTCGTTTCCTATTCGCTGATAAGCTTTCGTCTATCACCCCTCATTGGTGCCTCAACACTGACGCGACGTCATGGCATACGAAAATGCCATTACATCAGCGCCAGATATCGACGACTCCAAGACGGGTCCACAGAGCGGAACCACATTTTATTGTCATGTTACTCTCCATGTTTGGTTCTCTTGGTTGCCTCGAAGGACTAGGTCTGGGCTCCACAAGATATCAAGTAGCTGCAATTATTAATCGGCTGTGATTTTAATCACCTGATTTTATATATACGCCAATGTTATTATTTTTTCGCTACCTCACACAAACTTAGTCCGGGCAACAACCATTACTCCGTGGCTACATTAATTATGCGGCCGTGATATTTATCCCCCGTTTGCTTATTTCCCAATACCATTTTCTCTTTGTCTTAAGGATAAGTGATATGTTCCCAATTATATTTGTACATTATATTAATATAGAAAAATATCCACTCCACCCAATTCTCATTCAGCTTTTGGGTGTATTCTGCAACTTATGTCCTCCTGCCAGGTGATTATGGATTGAAGTCAAAGGAGCTTCATTTAATGATTTTTTCCCAATCTTCTCTTGAGTTCAATCCACATCTCACACTGTTCAGGGTAGACATATAGAATTGTTCCCTCTTTTTCCTTTTATTATCTTGGTTGCCCCCTCTTGTACTGCCAATTATTTTTTCTAACCCACACCATCTGAGGTCATTGATCGTATGGCCAGCTGACCTCCAATGTTCAGTCAGGGGTGCACCTACTTTATTTGTTCTCAATGCTGATCGGTGTTCATTTAGGCGTAGCCTAATCTCCCTGGATGTTTCTCCTACATAGGATTTTTTACATGGGCATTGGATGAGATAAATCACATTCTTTGTCCTGCAGTTGATAAAACTTTTAATGTATATTGTTTTATCATTTGCTGTGATTTTATCTCCTTTAATAATGTTGCCGCAATTGACACAACCCATACAGGGATGTGTCCCCGTTGGTAACGGGTTACCATCAATAGTTGCCTGTAGGTTCTTGGGCATCTCTCTATAAGTATGTACTAAGGAGTTTTTTATTGTCCTATTTCTCCTAAATGAGAACATAGGTTTTGGAATTGGGACTTGTGTTTTGTCCGAAATCAGATGCCAATTTCAATTTATAATATTTTTCACTTTGTAACTTACTTGTGAAAAATTTGTTACAAACATGATTGGCTGTGGGCTATTAAGACTTTCACTTTTTGGACTAAAAAAACTTTCTCTATTAAAATATTTAGCCCGTTTGTAGGCATGTCTTATCATTTTTTTCGGGTATCCTCTTTCTCCAAATTTGATTTTTAAATTAGTGGCATGAGTTTCATAGTCCTGCATTGAGGTACAGTTCCTTCTGAGTCGAAGAAATTGCCCAAATGGGATGTTGTTTTTCTGTGAAGCCGGATGGTTACTCTCATAGTGTAACATGCTATTTCTATCCGACGGTTTAGTATACAGTTCTACTGTCAAATGACCATCTATGTGCTTAATAATAATATCCAGGAATTCCACAAAGCATTTGCTAATGTGTGATGTGAATTTCAAATTCACATCCCCCAGATTTAGCCAAAGGAGGAAGTCATTCAGGGTGTCTAACTCGCCTGTCCAAATAAAGAATATATCATCTATATAACGACCCCATTCCGAGATGTTTTCATGGAATGGGGCAGTTGTATTATAGATGTGTCTATCCTCAAATCTGGACACATACAAACATGCCAGGCTTGGGGCACATGTGGCCCCCATGCTGGTCCCCTTGATCTGTCTAAAAAAATCTTCTCTGTATAAGAAAATATTATTTTTAAGGATCACAGTGATACACTCTATAATAAATGTCTGATGGTCTGTTAAGTCTTGCTGGTTCTCTCTTAGGATCTCTTCCATGATCTCAATGGTGTTGTCCTGGGGAATATTGGTGTATAGTGCTTCAATATCCAAAGTCACTAGCACCTGTGTCTCTGGATTGAAGCTTAAACCCTCTACTTTTTTAATCATAGATGTTGTGTCCTTTACGTATGCTTTCTGTTGTTGTACTAAGGGTTGTAAGAACACCTCCACATACTTGCTTAGTGGTTCGGTGAGGGACCCTATGCACGATACTATGGGCCTCATTGGAGGATCAAGAGTGTCCTTATGCACTTTAGGAAGACCATACAGTGCCGGGATTAGGGGGTCTGTATTCAACATAAATGCAAATTCCTCCTCCCCTATTATGTCATCATCTTTGGCTAATCTTAACATTTTCTCTATATCGCTTTTTAGGGTGTGCCATTCTTCCCTATTTGATTTTTTATAGTGTTCATTATTGTTTAAGAGTTTAAACATTCTATTGTCATAGTCTTTGCTGTCCATTAGTACCACACTACCCCCCTTATCTGCTGGCTTCACTATCAAGGTATTATCATGCTCAAGGAGTTCTAGTGCTTTTTTCTCTTCCTTAGTAAGATTGAAGGGTGTCCAGTTTTTTTGTTTTAGAAGGTTGTCTATACTTTTATCCACAGATCTTTCAAAAGCCTCTACGTCTTTGTGTACAATGTTCAATGGGGGAATCCATGTGGAGTTATTTTTTAGACCTGATTTATTATGACTAGGGAGTTTCTCTTTACCATCAAAGAAAATTTGGAGCCTCACTTTTCTAAAGAAAGTTTGCAAATCTCTCTCTAGGGCATATCGATCCACCGGGGAACATATTGCATATCCTAAACCCTTTTCAAATAGTTTAGTCTCTATAGGAGTTAACTGGTGGCTTGATAGGTTAATGACAGCTGCTTTTTTAGTTCTGTTTATTCCCACTGTTTCTGGCTCCTGGTTCGAGGACGTTGAGGGTTTTGGGCTTGTGGATATTGGGTCTGAGGGTTGTAGCTGTTTCGACCTCTCCCTCTCCCTCGTTGTTGGCTGAACATTTGATTGCGTTTCTCTAAAAAAGAAAACCCTTCTTTAAAAATTGTTGGTTGCTCTCTATTTGAATCCCCATTTTTTTGTTGTTTATCATTTGCTAATTCTCCCTCTGAGTCTGTACTACTATATGAGGAATCAAAAAACCGCACTCTTCTCTTAGGTTGATTTCTGGGTTGGTTTTGCCACTGCCTGCGGGGTTGGAAATGTTCCTTTGGGCGTTCATAGAAATCTTTCTGGAGATAGGGGTATACAATCTCAGGGTTATAGTTCTCTGTGTCTTTTTTCAATGTATTGCTTTTCTTTTTAATAAGATACTCATTGTATCCTTCCACGTCATTTTGGATTTCTTTTAACTTGGATATAGCATCTTCCAATGCTGTACTGTCCCTGAGCTGGCTCTCCAATTCCTCTATTTCTCTCTTTTCAATGACTATAAATTCATTCGCCGTCTCAATAATAAGCAGGATCCAATCCCTACTGCACCTGTTTGCCACAAGTGTCCATTTATCTAAAAATGTTTTATCTGTTATAAAAATGCCCGGTTCATTAGTCACCTGTAGGCCTTTTGGAATAATACCACTTTTACAATATTCCATGAGGAACTCAGCGTGTAGTTCCGCTCTTATCAATTTTTTCTTTAGGTTCCACAGTTTCTCCCATTGTTCCTCATCGGTTTTATCTAATCTTACCGTGGTGGTATTACGGGATCTACAATTGATCAATTTAGTATTAGGGTATTTTTTAAAATTTTACCACTCTGCTAATTTGCAAATCAAAATCAAACACCTCCTCAGCTAAAAAACCGAGTGTAACGTTATAAAAATGAAGGAGGACCCCACACAGACTTATAGGGGACTGGCGGGAAAGTTAGTTTTTCAAGAAAAAATGTCCCCACAGAAAATGGACAATTCGGAGTGTCCAATTTCAATGTGTATTCACTCAAGAAGACCTGTTATCTAAAGGACAGCACGCCACCAATTGGGCGGGAAAGGCAAAGGTACAAGGTTTAGTGTTAAACTTATCAAAATATGTTCAAACTGGAACTGCAAAGTTATATTTCAAATACTACTGTGTTTGATGGAAACCAAGATTCAAACATTAAAAAATAAAAAATAAAAAATGCAAAAGAGAGATAATCCCCACACTATGCGTTTGGTAAAAACTCTGTTACGTTCCTACTCTGACGTTTATACTCTTGTTCTACTCTTCTGCTTTTAGTTCCCTAAGGAACGAGGATGTGTCATAAACTACTTATTGTCATTCCTCTTCTGTAGTTGTCTCTTCCCGGTTGGTCAGCCAGGATGAATGCTGGAATATGTGATGATGTCAAGTCAAAAGTCAAAATACGCTTTATTCGATTTTTGTTAAAATCATAAAAGGCAAAGATAATACATACATTTAAAACATTTTAAAAATACCCACAATACATTTATTTACACAATCAACCTTAAAATAGTCAGTTATTTAAATGCCATAAGATATTTAAAAAGGTAAAATCGATATATTAGTACACCTTTAATTTAAAACAATGCTATTCTAGGGATTCTTTTGTTTCTTCCTCTATAAGCGGCAGTAAGGAAACTTGCAACACAAAAAGTGACATGTGCATTGGGTAACCTTTGAAGGAAAAGCAAGGCCGGTCTCACTTGTATAAAGCCCATGGTTTTCAAAAGAGGTATTAAGTATTTTCTCCTCTCCATATTATATAGCCCACAGAAAAGCATAAAATGAAGAGTGTCCTGATTAGAGAACTGGTCACACTCACAAGGTGATGCATACTCTGGTTTTTCCCACACAGGAAAATGACCTAACGAGTAGTGAATCAAGTTCATTCTAAATCTGATTAATAGAAATCTATGCAAGGCTTTGGTAACAAATTGCAAATATGGTTCCATAGAGGGAGAAGAGGATAGGATCAAATGTGCTCGTACTGATGGTTTATTGACTTCAATCTCCTCTCTCTCTAAACGAACCCTCCTATGGAATTCCTGCTTAATCCATGCAATATCTGCCTTCCTGATATTTGAAGGTGAGGTGTATAGGTCAGATCTCCCGAGGGCAGTGAATGATGACTTTATATATTTCAGCCATGATATTTTCATTGCCCCCTCCCTTGCGGTCACATCTTTAAGAATGCTATGATTTAGAGACAGTTCTGTATTTAACCAGGTATTAGCCCAGAAAAGTAAAGGAGCCAATTTCAATCCATCGATAATGTAGGGTAGGCCGACTTCCTCATGTATACAGTAGGTAGGTGTAGAATTTGGGACCAATAGAATTTGTCTAATAAGCTTGTTTTCTACCCTCTGGATCCTATCCAGGTTAACGTACCCCCACAAGGCTGCACCATATGAAGCAATGGAAACGCATTTGCTTTTATAAACTTTCAGTACAGCTTCCATTGGTTTGGCCCCTAATCTTTTCGTGAAGGCCATCAAGGCTGCTGTGGACCATACTAAGGAGATATTCTTAGTCTTTATCTGTGGGGCCCAAGTGCCTTTCTCATCGAACAGGACCCCTAAGTATGGAAAAACAGGGACCCTGGAGAGAACCTCACCCCTACAGGTAAAAGTTTTTGTGTGTGCTTTGCTTTTCTGTGGACCCACAATCATTGTGTGTGATTTAGTCACATTTATCTTTAGGTCTAAGTTTCCCATAAAAGAACCAAATATCTCCAAAAGAGTCTGTAGACCAATGCCCGTACGGGCGATGAGAACGGCGTCATCCGCATAAAGGAGAGCCAGAACCTGCTTCCCACCTACCCGAGGGACATCTGCATTGCCTGCTGACAAGGACTTCCCCAAGCCATTTATATAGATAGTAAATAAAAGGGGGGCCAAGATGCAACCTTGGCGCACCCCTTTCATTGACCTAAAACTGTCTGAGCAACGCCCCTCCCTAGAAACCCGTACCTTCGCAGAGAGCCCCTGATGTAAGCCTGCTATGAGAGCCACCAGGGAATCCTCAATACCAAGCTCACATAGTAGGGACCAAAGCTTGGACCTATTTACCAAGTCGAAGGCCGAGGAGAGGTCCATAAAAGCCAAATATACTGACCCCTCCCCGGCCACCGTGTACTTGGAAATTAAAAGATGTAAGTTTGAGCATTGCTCCAGGGTACCCCGTTTCTCCCTAAAGCCATATTGTATCTCTGCGAGGCCCCCGCAGAGCTCCAGGTTTGCTCTCAATTTAGTCAATAGTACTCTGCCCAAGATCTTAAAGGCAGAGTCTATTAGAGAGATTGGTCGGTAGCATCCCGGATCCTCCCTATCTCCTTTTTTAAAAATGGGCACTATGACAGATGTTGCCCATGTCTCTGGAAAGCATCCATCATTTGTTGCCCTGAACACATTAGTGAGGACTTTGGACCAGGTAGTTGGGGCATATCTAAAGAAGTCCACCGGGACTCGATCTGGTCCCAGAGCCTTGTTTTTGGTGGAGTCCATTATAGCTTTATATACCTCCTTCTCATTAAACTGTACTGCAGGTAGCCCCAAACCTAGCCCTATGCCATTTTCTTCCACAGTGTCGTTGCTACCATATATATTTTTAAAGTGATTAACCCATTTCTCATCACTAATGATACAATCAGAAATTGTATTAACCTCCCCCGAGAAGAATTGGTTATTTATAATGTCCCAGAATCTCCTACTGTTACGTAGAACATCCACATCAAGTAAGTCATTCCAAGCATTATTTTTAATTGTATTTTTCCTTGTCTTAATAACCAGTTTATAATCCCCTCTTAGTTTGGAGATTAGTATGTTATCCCTCTGCTTTGCTTTTAATGCATTTTTAAGGTCTCTGTGGGCTCTAGAGCAATTAGAGTCAAACCATTTATGGGGCTTAAGAGGCCGTCGGGATTGGGGAACTGTAAGCTCTTTAGCTGTTTGTGAGCAAATAAAATTAAAGGCTAAAATAATTTGACTATTGGTGGCATTTTGATCTGGACAGATACACATAGGTTCCTCCAACTTGGGGAGCTTGGATGCCATGAAAGTTTCCTGGACCACCTTACCCCACTTAAGCCGTCTGCCCTGATCACTGGGCACCGTCGATGTGCAAGCTCTAGGAAAACCCAGGTGTTTGCTCCATAAGTCACTCCAGTGAATCACAGCGGACACTGGGTTGTGGTCACTATGTGGTGAGGCAATGACCTCATATTTTTTCACCTTAGAGGTTAGTCCCTGCGAAATAAAAATGTAATCTATCACAGACCCACTTTCTGAGCTTTTGTAAGTGGGCAACATTTCTCCACTTCCTGTACTGTGGGGTTCAAACATGTTGAGGCTAGCAAGAAAAATTTCTAGTGCCTCCCCCACTTTAGTGTGCGCGAAGTGTAGATTACCAGTGTCTGTGTGGCCCTCGTGTTTGCCTAGGTTGCATTTTAAAACGCATTTGTGGGTGTTAAAATCACCTAATATTATAAGGTCGAAATAAGTACGAGTATTTTGACTGTAGTTATTGAGGACGTTTTCCACGATATCCACGTGGGCTGTGTCTGTCCCATGAGTTATAGAAATGTATTACCACAAGGATACAGCCTGGAGAAATAGTCCACTCTATAATTAAAATATTTGGGGAACCAGACTCTAGTTGCCTAAACGTCCCTGCCAGTTTAAGTGAAAAAAGCAGAACTAGACCACCTTTAGCTCTTCCGGCGCTACTTGGTATTGCTGGTATGGTAAAACTCGAAAAACCATCTAACCAGAAAGTTGGTGAAGCATCCCATGTTTCTTGGAGTGCTATCACATGGTTACTGGTTAGAACATCTATCCAGGTGGGGTCTAGCCTTTTGGCTCTAGTGCCCGCCACATTCCAACTAAGAAACTGACATGGGGAGGGTGCCCCTTCCCCTAGTGGAACTAATGGCAATGGCTGAATAGATGTTGATTGTCAGTCGTTTAAGTCTAGGCCCACTAAGGGGGTAAAACTGTTTGCCAGTACCAAGTTATGATGCGGACTTTCAGTAACGCGGTTTTCCTGTTGACGTCTAAAGGGTATCGTTTTCCATAAAGTGCCATCTTTACCTGTCTTCTGGAGTGCGTGTGGTTGTGTGCTTGGGAGAAAATTCCCTTTGTGGGGTGGGTAGAAGAAACCTAGTGGGACTGGTCTAATAGTGTCGTATTCTTGAATCTCTGATCCGTCCCAAAGGAGTCTATCTATACATTGTATATTGTCAAAATTTACCACCACACAATCACCCCTCACAGATTTAGATCGGCGGCCCACCCACCCCACCCTTCTTGCAAAGATGACACTGTTTGAGATATTGATACCCCCACAGCTATAGTTTTCACACCATTTGCCATTTCAATTAAGCTATTGGTGGATTCTGCCTCCCCCTCTGATAGCGGTGGTACCCCTACAAAAACAGCTACAAAAGGTACAACAGCGGGGGGAGATGTAAATGTGCCTTAGAGTATGCAATTGTTTTTTGCTCTGCAACTGTATTACATCTAACTAGGGAGGGTTGTGCGGTGCCTACTTCGCAGATGTTATCACCCACACTCATCCCTGTTCCCGGCACAGTCATAGGGCTATTTATAGGGATAGCCTGCAGAGGCTTAGGAGCAGATTGAGGTCCGTCCTTAGGTGCCAGGGTTACCGGTAGCTGTAAGAGAGCAGGTGTATCAAGTTTCTTAACTAGATTATCAATTAATACGCATTTCTTGAGTAACCCTTCAAGACATGTATTCATGGTATCAACAATGTCCTTAGCGATCCCCACTAAGAGGGGTTCAATCCGTTCCTCGAAGAGGGCTTCAAGTTGTTCTTTGAATGCATCCTCTGATATATATTTAGTGGTAGAAACCCCATCTCCTTTCTTCCTCTTTCTAGATGTTGGTTTGACTTGAATGGCAGAGTTAGGTGAAAGGTTAGGTGGGATCGGTAGATTCGCTGGTGTACAACTCACTTGGGGATCTGTTTGACCTGATGTTGAAGATGGTTTTAGTATAATTATTTCAGGTTCCAAAGGGGTACTTTGATAAAGGTTAGGTTCTAGGGATAATGGTGCAGTCACTTGTAGTCCCAGTTCCTGTTGTGTGGTTTCTATCTCTTTAGACAGTGCCCCTACTGCAGATGTTAAATAGGAAATTATATTTTCCGAATGTCTAGCCACCTTCGGTTTTTTGCCCCCAGCGTCAGTGCAAGTAGTGTTTTTTCGCTTACCCATTGTCACTTCGAATGCAAAGGGGGTGGCCTCGCCCCGCCTCTTCCTGCCGATGACTGACGAAGACTGACCCGCCCTTGTCCCGGGCTTCTCCCGGGCGCCACCCGCGCGCGTCCCGCGTGGCGGGATAGGCACCGTTGTTTTGTAGCGCCTCCGGGCGCTGTTGTTAGCGTCACAGGTGCGGCGCCGGGGCACCTGGGAGTTTGAGTCCGCTAGCCGTTGCCCTCACAGTGCGGTGGCTGATCCTGCAGCAATGTATCGCGGCGCTGGATTCTCCGCGGTCCCTGGTTGCCTGGACGTCGTTTCCCTCACGGCTGTGTCCCCCACAGAGCTCCGCGAGCCCCTCTGTTTTGTAGCGCCTCCGGGCGCTGTTGTTAGCATCACAGGTGCGCCGCCGGGGCACCTGGGAGTTTGAGTCCGCTAGCCGTTGCCCTCACGGCGCGGTGGCGGACCCTGCAGCAATGTATCGCGGCGCTGGATTCTCCGCGGTCCCTGGTTGCCTGGACGCCGTTTCCCTCACGGCTGATGATGTCATAGAAAGCTTGGGTGTTTGTTTAAGTGTGGAGTGTCAGTTGGTGGATTCAGGCTGAGCAGCAGGAAGGCCGCTCCTGGTGGGGCTACGCTTTATGTACTCATCTTCTCCTACTCATCTACCTGGAACCAAGCCTGAATAAAGTAACCTTGTTTGTACACCTGGTCAATGCATCCTCTTTTTACGACAGAGTGGTATATGTTCCCAACCAAAATCTGCAGTGAAAGCTTTAATCAAAAGAACTACTTCCAAAGTCAGTTGTGAGAGATATATATATTTGTGTTCAGGGCACCCCAGAAATGATATAATAGTGGGGAGTTGCACGTATAAAAACCCCCACCTGTATGCATTATGGAACCTCCCACATGGAGTGCGTAGAAAAACTGTGCTGCTAAGGATAATTCTGCTCCTTTTGCGAATTATAACAGGGGCCTGGGAGGGATTACCTAGGGAGGAAATAATTTGTGCCTTAGGTGGAAATTGGATGCATGATTTGAACCATGTAGTGTTTGTTTGACCCTCATTACAATTCCAATGACGTTACTTAAGACCTGTATTTTTAAAGTATAATATGACTACTGCAAAGGAGGCGCGGAATTGTTTATTTGCCCACCCCTCTGAATTAGTATGTGTTAAAACTTTTAGCTTTTTCAAACAATTTTTTATTATTTTTAGATAGGTGCTTAGATTTGGTATGCCAAATATGATTTTGATTGTTAGATTATTTTGTACATTATAATCTGATATATAGGGCAGGATGTAAAAAAAAGTGCTATCTTGTCACGACCCACATCATGTTCAAGATCTGATAGGAAAAGGTTCCTCACTGCTTAGCATATCGTATTTATATTGTAAACTGTTTTTAAAGCTATTTGAACTGTATAAAGGAGGGTTTTTGGATATTTAAAGGGATGAAGTTTTAAGGAGTTTTGCACAATTTTAAAATTGGATGGGTAAAGATTGGTTATACATCTGCACATGCACTTCATATATTGGGCTGTGTGATTATGTGGAGCTTTGCTTGCTTTTAACTCCCACTGGTATAGTGACATTATAATTGTTATGCCTTCGATCACCTTTTATTCTGTTATCAAGAATATCATGATATAACACATTTCACATTTCTTTCTCTTTTGTACTATTTTATGTGGAAATCATTGTAGTTCAGGGTCATAAATAAACATTGTATTGTTGTTGTTGGACTGTTCAGGGTCATAAATAAACATTGTATTGTTGTTGTTGGACTGTACTGCCATACTGCACTATTATATTAATATTCAACCTGAAAAGATGTATGGGCACTGCAGTCCCACGAGTAGGTACTGGTGGAGAGAATGTGCTATTGGTGAGACAGATACAGGAGGTGGTTGTGGAGGTACTGATGACCAGAAGAAGTCAAAGATGTTGCATTAACTGAAGAAGTGGCCACTGCCAATGTTTCTGATTTCGGCTCCTTCTATCTACTTCTGATGCCTTCCTTCCGCACACACCAACATGGTGGAATTTATTGGCTTTAGGTGTTTTCTCTTTCCTGTGGTACAGAAGCAGAATTGATGAAGTAAACTTTTCGAATAGAAAGAGCAGCTGGGTATCGTCAGCATATAATTATTACGGTATTATGGGTTGCATGCCCTGCGATCCAGTATGGGACAGTCCTTTGTCCTTTGAAGACCCCTCACTCACCAACCTAGTTGGTGACATGCTTCATCATCGGGGTCCCACCCGGACGGCCGAATGCCATCAAGGTGTGCTGCGACACCTGATTACAGTGGAGCGGGTTTATTCGTTTTTATATGTGATAGGGGTGGAAAAAAGTGTGTTTAAAAGTTGTCTCAACACTACCCACTCGAAGACTTTATTCTGGAGTGGTTGGACAACCGTTAAAAATATACATACAATAGTATTTACATGGGGCACCTTTGCCTTATTAGGTAGGCTGTGGTGTCAAAAGAGACGTGTTTAAAATGGAGGGAGGTCTACATGTTTCAACCTACGTGTCATTATTGAGGTTTTCGTCAGGACCAGTGTAACTTAGGCTGGGTGGTCTACACACGCTAAGGTGTATCCAGTCCTAGCCTAAAGTGTAGGTGAAATCACAAACAGGTGATTTCTGAAAAAGATGTTGCTCTCCGGTTAGTTTGGATTAAAAAACCTGTGAAAAGAAAGGGGAAAGGGGATGTGGTAAGGGCATGCTGATCTCGTACATACAAAAAAGTGTGACTGGTGCACTCTGTGGACTAATACCCATTCTTGCGCTCGAACAGTTGTGCAGACTTACGTGCTATTTGTGAGGGAAAAGCACGCATTCACTGCCTTCAGGGTGTTGTGTATCATACTTTATTGTGATGTATCGTCACAATATTGAGATACAAAAAAGCCGCTGTTCCAGTGAGTGCAAGAGGAATAATAATAAGTCTGACTCATGTGGGAGTAGCTGTGCGAAAGCTCCGATAACTGAGCGTGCCGTGCTCAAATATTGACTGGAGTGAAGTGATGCGGCGCAAAAAGAGATCTCCAAGTGACAATAAATGATGATCTCGTTAAAAAACCACACACACACACATATACAGGCAGCACATGAATCATTCATACATGAGCGTACTCAGACAGTATTCTTACTCGAAGCACGCTGACTTAGGGCTTCATGAGCTCCGCGACCCTGCTCGTACGTGCAGCCGCTATCTGAAATGGAGAGGGACGAGGGGGTGAGAGGGCCGTAAGGGTTCCGTCGAACCATGGACTAACTGGTTGGGATCTGTCTGGACTTACTTGCGGCTTCAAGAGATCTGGCAGTTTAGCCTAGCAGCGGTTCTGTCCGGAGCTCCGTGGGAGTACGGTACGGGCTCTGGCATGCAGTTAGATAAAGACTTCCGTGTTTGCTGATTGACCGGGGCGGGGCGTGGTCACGTGGGGCCACGTTGCCAGGGAGACAGTGCTAGAAACCAACGCTAGCTATGCGCAGCCGCAGATGGAGGGAGATTATCGTGAATGGAAAATAAAAAATAAAAATAAAAACGCTCGTCAGCGTAGTGATGAGAGCATTGGTAATGGGAACTTGGTATAATCAGGAGGGGCATTCATAAGGGAGTGTTCCCGATGGCAGAACTGTTTTTACATTGGTATCCCAAGAGGCGGGTTATTGGTACTTAATTGCTCAACCGTTTGTGCATAGGTTTCTCAAGAGGTGTATGAATGGAATTTAGCTAGTAAGCACTGAGTTCCACGGAATATTGTCATTGAGACCCGTGCTTTGGGTAGACAATCTGTATATCCAATGTTGCTCTTTTTCAAAGAGTCGTTGTGATAGTTTGTCGCCTGGTGTCAGTTGTTCTATGACGGTCCATGTCATATCATTAGGCGTATGATTCAAGGAGAGGTAGTGCTCAGTTAGTTTGGTCATCGATTTTTTGCACCGGATGGTGCTTCTGTGCTCGCCAATTCTCTGTTTGACCTTCCTACTGGTCATGCCAACGTAACGTAGGTTGCAAGGGCAGGTGATAAGGTACACAACATTAGTGCTGTTGCAGTTTGTATGGGCCCTGATGGTCCAGACTTTCCCTGGTTCCAAAGAAAGGGTTTTGTTGTTCTCCGTCAGATGGCACACACTGCAATTACCGCACTTGAAGTGCCCGGTAACATGGGGTAGACCCCACGCGTTTAGGACTGTGGGAGATGGTGTAACCAGATTCTTTGGTCTCGTGTTAACGACCGCGTCCTTTATATTCCTGGCCCGTTTGAAGGAAAAAAGGGGTTTCTCCCATTTCAAGTTGCCCGTATTGAGTATCTTCCAGTGTTTCTGGATGGTTTTAGTCACATGATTGGATGCCGGGCTGTAGGTAGTTACGCAGGTCAGTGGAATTTGGTCGTTGGTCTTTGTGACATCTTCCAGGAGTGTTTCCCGTTGCTGGTTCCTGGCTCTTTTTTGGCTTTGGTTTAGGATCTTTTTTGGGTAGCCTCTAGACTCTAATTTCGAGGTAAGGTCTTTTGCTTGGTCTCGGTAATCATTTAGGTTGCTGCAATTCCTACGTATTCTAAGGAATTGCCCATAGGGTAGATTTTCTCTTAGTGGTCGCGGATGAAAACTTTCAAACCTTAGCAAGTTGTTTTTTGCTGTGGGTTTGTAATGGGTTTTGGTGCGCAGTCGTCCATTTTCCTTCGTGATGACCAGGTCCAGAAAGACCATTTTTGTGTGATCTTTCGTGTAAGTGAACCTCAGGTTGTTGTCCCTGGAGTTGAGCCACTCAAAGAAGGATTCAAGAGTCGTTTCAGGTCCCTGCCAGATGACAAAAATGTCATCTATATAACGTTTCCAAAACGTTATATTTGATCCGAATGGGTTGTCTGCATTAAGGATGAATTGTTGTTCAAAGTTATATACATATAACCCGGCTATGGATGGGGCAAAAGTACTGCCCATAGAGGTACCCCCTATTTGTAAGTACAGTTTTCCTTCGTATTCAAAAAAGTTCTTTTTGAGAGCCGGTCTGGCACACTCCAAAATGAAATTTATGGGTGTCCTTTGTGTCCATTCTTCATTATTGAGCACTTTCCCAAGGACTTTGAGGGTATCGTCCTGGGGTATGCTCGTGTAGAGGCTCTCTATGTCGAAGCTTACGAGTAGAGAGTCATCATCTACCTCAATTTGATCCAGAAGTTGGAGAAGATTCTTAGTATCCCGTAGGTATGTGGTGGTCTTTTGTACAATTGGTTTCAAAAATACGTCACAGGAGCGGGACAGAGGTTCCAGTAGTGATCCTATGCCGGATACTATCGGTCTCCCAGGGGGGGGATGTTTGTTTTTGTGCATTTTGGGAAGTGTGTAAAAGTATGGAGTCTTTCCATCATTATTACACAAAAAATCCCCTTCTTGTTTAGAGATGAAACCCATAGATACCCCAAGTTCAACAAGAGATATTATCTCTTGCTTCAGATCTTGTGTGGGGTCACTTGGTAGTCTACGGTAGTTCCGTTCGTCTGCCAATAGGTGGAGACATTCGTTCTGGTACATAGTCTTGTCTTGTACAACTACCCCTCCGCCCTTGTCAGCTGGTTTGATCACAATTGTGTCACAGTTTTTTAATTCCTCCAGCGCTTTCTTTTCATTTTTGTTGAGATTGATATAGGGTTTTGGTGGTTTTAGTTTCTCAATGTCGTTGAACACTGCTTGTTCGAACGCCGACAACTCCACTGGGGTTGTATGTGGAGGAGGTACAAAGGTAGATTTTATCCGCAGTCCAGTCTCATTAGGATCTTCATTTGTCAAGGAGTTGTTAGCTTTCTTTTCAAAAAAGGCCTTTAGCTTCATTTTCCGAAAAAAGGTCGCCAGTTCGCAATGCAACTGAAATTTGTCCAATCTGGGTGTTGGGACAAAACCAAGTCCTTTACTAAGGACTTCTTCTTCAGTGATTGACAATGGTCTGGTGGCTAGATTAGTGACTAGGTCTTGTTGCTGCTCGGACCTGGTTGTGGATTCTTGCTCCTGGTGTGGTTCCCTACTGGGTCCTCGGTTGCCCAATGGACCTGGTTGGGTGTCTTTTGTCTTCCTCTTCCCCTCCGGCCCCTGCCTAAAAAAGGCGGCCGGTAGTTGTTGGGTGGAAAAAAGTGTGGTTAGAAAGGGGGTTGCCATCCATACATTTGCGGAGGGGGAGCAAACGGATCTTGGAAACCCTGCATCATTGGTGGGTAGGGATTCCAGTTGTTTTGTGTTCTATTCCGTCCCCTTCCTCTCCCTCTTCCTCTTTGTTTCATACTCCCTATGCTTAAATTGCTTGACAAGGAGTCATTGCTGGAGGCATCCGAATCATGATCTGCTCTTGTAGGGGCCGTGTACTCTGGGTCGGAGTACGGATAGGCTTTCTTGAAAGAAAAACATTTCAGGTCTTTCTGAAACTTCTGTGCTTTTTGCTGGGTGAGGTTGTCTTTGTATTCGGTCATTTCTTTATTGATCTCGTCGAGCCTCTTCTTGTAACCTGTGATAGTGGTTCTCATTTGTCCTTCAGTTTGTTGTATTTCTACTTGGATTTTCTCAGAGAGGCGAACTGCTGTTTTGAGAATCAACACTATCCAATTGTGCGTGCAATGCCACGCAATCTGTGACCAGTCTTTTCTGAATGTTTCATCATCAAGAAAAATTCGGGGAGCATTAGTCACGAGTAAACCTTTAGGTGCCATATTGTTGTTAAGATATTCTTTTAGGATTGTACCATGTAAGATTGTTCTTATTCTGTTCCGTTTCAGTTCTGTCAAATTTTCCCATTCAGTTGTTTGTGAGATGCTTTGTGATATATTAGCATCTGCAAAGATGGATAATTCACTCATTATCGCATCCACTTCAGCCTCGGAGTACGAAAGGCCTTTATTTTCGTTCATGGTGACTGATGTTGGCTACTTGCTGTGTGTGCGGGGAGTGTAAAAGACACAAACTCTCGCAGCTGTGCGCTGCCTAATATATATAAACAGAGGGGAGAGTATGGGTGATTCGACCTGTGGGTCAAGTAGGAACTCCTGGTCCCCTTGGGTATATTAATTTAAACAAAAGAAGGAGTAACCACTAGGGGTACTTAATACCTGTATAATTATTATGGTATTATGGGTTGCATGCCCTGCGACCCAGTATGGGACAGTCCTTTGTCCTTTGAAGACCCCTCACTCACCAACCTAGTTGGTGACATGCTTCATCATCGGGGTCCCACCCGGACGGCCGAATGCCACCCAGATGTGCTGCGACACCTGATTACAGTGGAGCAGGTTTATTCGTTTTTATATGTGATAGGGGTGGAAAAAAGTGTGTTTAAAAGTTGTCTCAACACTACCCACTCGAAGACTTTATTCTGGAGTGGTTGGACAACCGTTAAAAATATACATACAATAGTATTTACATGGGGCACCTTTGCCTTATTAGGTAGGCTGTGGTGTCAAAAGAGACGTGTTTAAAATGGAGGGAGGTCTACATGTTTCAACCTACGTGTCATTATTGAGGTTTTCGTCAGGACCAGTGTAACTTAGGCTGGGTGGTCTACACACGCTAAGGTGTATCCAGTCCTAGCCTAAAGTGTAGGTGAAATCACAAACAGGTGATTTCTGAAAAAGATGTTGCTCTCCGGTTAGTTTGGATTAAAAAACCTGTGAAAAGAAAGGGGAAAGGGGATGTGGTAAGGGCATGCTGATCTCGTACATACAAAAACGTGTGACTGGTGCACTCTGTGGACTAATACCCATTCTTGCGCTCGAACAGTTGTGCAGACTTACGTGCTATTTGTGAGGGAAAAGCACGCATTCACTGCCTTCAGGGTGTTGTGTATCATACTTTATTGTGATGTATCGTCACAATATTGAGATACAAAAAAGCTGCTGTTCCAGTGAGTGCAAGAGGAATAATAATAAGTCTGACTCATGTGGGAGTAGCTGTGCGAAAGCTCCGATAACGGAGCGTGCCGTGCTCAAATATTGACTGGAGTGAAGTGATGCGGCGCAAAAAGAGATCTCCAAGTGACAATAAATGATGATCTCGTTAAAAAACCACACACACACACACATATACAGGCAGCACACGAATCATTCATACATGAGCGTACTCAGACAGTATTCTTACTCGAAGCACGCTGATTTAGGGCTTCATGAGCTCCGCGACCCTGCTCGTACGTGCAGCCGCTATCTGAAATGGAGAGGGACGAGGGGGTGAGAGGGCCGTAAGGGTTCCGTCGAACCATGGACTAACTGGTTGGGATCTGTCTGGACTTACTTGCGGCTTCAAGAGATCTGGCAGTTTAGCCTAGCAGCGGTTCTGTCCGGAGCTCCGTGGGAGTACGGTACGGGCTCTGGCGTGCAGTTAGATAAAGACTTCCGTGTTTGCAGATTGACCGGGGCGGGGCGGGGCGGGGCGTGGTCACGTGGGGCCACGTTGCCAGGGAGACAGTGCTAGAAACCAACGCTAGCTATGCGCAGCCGCAGATGGAGAGAGATTATCGTGAATGGAAAATAAAAAATAAAAATAAAAACGCTCGTCAGCGTAGTGATGAGAGCATTGGTAATGGGAACTTGGTATAATCAGGAGGGGCATTCATAAGGGAGTGTTCCCGATGGCAGAACTGGTTTAGGGTTTGGTTTAGGATCTTTTTTGGGTAGCCTCTAGACTCTAATTTCGAGGTAAGGTCTTTTGTTTGGTCTCGACATTTTTGTCATCTGGCAGGGACCTGAAACGACTCTTGAATCCTTCTTTGAGTGGCTCAACTCCAGGGACAACAACCTGAGGTTCACTTACACGAAAGATCACACAAAAATGGTCTTTCTGGACCTGGTCATCACGAAGGAAAACGGACGACTGCGCACCAAAACCCATTACAAACCCACAGCAAAAACAACTTGCTAAGGTTTGAAAGTTTTCATCCGCGACCACTGAGAGAAAATCTACCCTATGGGCAATTCCTTAGAATACGTAGGAATTGCAGCAACCTAAATGATTACCGAGACCAAGCAAAAGACCTTACCTCGAAATTAGAGTCTAGAGGCTACCCAAAAAAGATCCTAAACCAAAGCCAAAAAAGAGCCAGGAACCAGCAACGGGAAACACTCCTGGAAGATGTCACAAAGACCAACGACCAAATTCCACTGACCTGCGTAACTACCTACAGCCCGGCATCCAATCATGTGACTAAAACCATCCAGAAACACTGGAAGATACTCAATACGGGCAACTTGAAATGGGAGAAACCCCTTTTTTCCTTCAAACGGGCCAGGAATATAAAGGACGCGGTCGTTAACACGAGACCAAAGAATCTGGTTACACCATCTCCCACAGTCCTAAATGCGTGGGGTCTACCCCATGTTACCGGGCACTTCAAGTGCGGTAATTGCAGTGTGTGCCATCTGACGGAGAACAACAAAACCCTTTCTTTGGAACCAGGGAAAGTCTGGACCATCAGGGCCCATACAAACTGCAACAGCACTAATGTTGTGTACCTTATCACCTGCCCATGCAACCTACGTTACGTTGGCATGACCAGTAGGAAGGTCAAACAAAGAATTGTCCAGCACAGAAGAACCATCCGGTGCAAAAAATCGATGACCAAACTAACTGAGCACTACCTCTCCTTGAATCATACGCCCAATGATATGACATGGAACGTCATAGAACAACTGACACCAGGCGACAAACTATCACAACGACTCTTTGAAAAAGAGCAACGTTGGATATACAGATTGTCTACCCAAAGCACGGGTCTCAATGACAATATTCCGTGGAACTCAGTGCTTACTAGCTAAATTCCATTCATACACCTCTTGAGAAACCTATGCACAAACGGTTGAGCAATTAAGTACCAATAACCCGCCTCTTGGGATACCAATGTAAAAACAGTTCTGCCATCGGGAACACTCCCTTATGAATGCCCCTCCTGATTATACCAAGTTCCCATTACCAATGCTCTCATCACTACGCTGACGAGCGTTTTTATTTTTATTTTTTATTTTCCATTCACGATAATCTCTCTCCATCTGCGGCTGCGCATAGCTAGCGTTGGTTTCTAGCACTGTCTCCCTGGCAACGTGGCCCCACGTGACCACGCCCCGCCCCGGTCAATCTGCAAACACGGAAGTCTTTATCTAACTGCACACCAGAGCCCGTACCGTACTCCCACGGAGCTCCGGACAGAACCGCTGCTAGGCTAAACTGCCAGATCTCTTGAAGCCGCAAGTAAGTCCAGACAGATCCCAACCAGTTAGTCCATGGTTCGACGGAACCCTTACGGCCCTCTCACCCCCTCGTCCCTCTCCATTTCAGATAGCGGCTGCACGTACGAGCAGGGTCGCGGAGCTCATGAAGCCCTAAATCAGTGTGCTTTGAGTAAGAATACTGTCTGAGTACGCTCATGTATGAATGATTCGTGTGCTGCCTGTATATGTGTGTGTGTGTGGTTTTTTAACAAGATCATCATTTATTGTCACTTGGAGATCTCTTTTTGCGCCGCATCACTTCACTCCAGTCAATATTTGAGCACGGCACGCTCCGTTATCGGAGCTTTCGCACAGCTACTCCCACATGAGTCAGACTTATTATTATTCCTCTTGCACTCACTGGAACAGCGGCTTTTTTGTATCTCAATATTGTGACGATACATCACAATAAAGTATGATACACAACACCCTGAAGGCAGTGAATGCGTGCTTTTCCCTCACAAATAGCACGTAAGTCTGCACAACTGTTCGAGCGCAAGAATGGGTATTAGTCCACAGAGTGCACCAGTCACACTTTTTTGTATGTACGAGATCAGCATGCCCTTACCACATCCCCTTTCCCCTTTCTTTTCACAGGTTTTTTAATCCAAACTAACCGGAGAGCAACATCTTTTTCAGAAATCACCTGTTTGTGATTTCACCTACACTTTAGGCTAGGACTGGATACACCTTAGCGTGTGTAGACCACCCAGCCTAAGTTACACTGGTCCTGACGAAAACCTCAATAATGACACGTAGGTTGAAACATGTAGACCTCCCTCCATTTTAAACACGTCTCTTTTGACACCACAGCCTACCTAATAAGGCAAAGGTGCCCCATGTAAATACTATTGTATGTATATTTTTAACGGTTGTCCAACCACTCCAGAATAAAGTCTTCGAGTGGGTAGTGTTGAGACAACTTTTAAACACACTTTTTTCCACCCCTATCACATATAAAAACGAATAAACCCGCTCCACTGTAATCAGATGTCGCAGCACACCTGGATGGCATTCGGCCGTCCGGGTGGGACCCCGATGATGAAGCATGTCACCAACTAGGTTGGTGAGTGAGGGGTCTTCAAAGGACAAAGGACTGTCCCATACTGGGTCGCAGGGCATGCAACCCATAATACCGTAATAATTATACAGGTATTAAGTACCCCTAGTGGTTACTCCTTCTTTTGTTTAAATTAATATACCCAAGGGGACCAGGAGTTCCTACTTGACCCACAGGTCGAATCACCCTTACTCTCCCCTCTGTTTATATATATTAGGCAGCGCACAGCTGCGAGAGTTTGTGTCTTTTACACTCCCCGCACACACAACAAGTAGCCAACATCAGTCACCATGAGCGAAAATAAAGGCCTTTCGTACTCCGAGGCTGAAGTGGATGCGATAATGAGTGAATTATCCATCTTTGCAGATGCTAATATATCACAAAGCATCTCACAAACAACTGAATGGGAAAATTTGGCAGAACTGAAACGGAACAGAATAAGAACAATCTTACATGGTACAATCCTAAAAGAATATCTCAACAACAATATGGCACCTAAAGGTCTACTCGTGACTAATGCTCCCCGAATTTTTCTTGATGATGAAACATTCAGAAAAGACTGGTCACAGATTGCGTGGCATTGCACGCACGATTGGATAGTGTTGATTCTCAAAACAGCAGTTCGCCTCTCTGAGAAAATCCAAGTAGAAATACAACAAACTGAAGGACAAATGAGAACCACTATCACAGGCTACAAGAAGAGGCTCGACGAGATCAATAAAGAAATGACCGAATACAAAGACAACCTCACCCAGCAAAAAGCACAGAAGTTTCAGAAAGACCTGAAATGTTTTTCTTTCAAGAAAGCCTATCCGTACTCCGACCCCGAGTACACAGCCCCTACAAGAGCAGATCATGATTCGGATGCCTCCAGCAATGACTCCTTGTCAAGCAATTCAAGCATAGGGAGTATCAAACAAAGAGGAAGAGGGAGAGGAAGGGGACGGAATAGAACACAAAACAACTGGAATCCCTACCCACCAATGATGCAGGGTTTCCAAGATCCGTTTGCTCCCCCTCCGCAAATGTATGGATGGCAACCCCCTTTCCAACCACACTTTTTTCCACCCAACAACTACCGGCCGCCTTTTTTAGGCAGGGGCCGGAGGGGAAGAGGAAGACAAAAGACACCCAACCAGGTCCATTGGGCAACCGAGGACCCAGTAGGGAACCACACCAGGAGCAAGAATCCACAACCAGGTCCTACTTGACCCACAGGTCGAATCACCCTTACTCTCCCCTCTGTTTATATATCGTCAGCATATGCCCCCTGGACAAGCCCACCTAGAGTATTTAATATAAACAAGTGCTGAAGGCTTTGCTTGTTTTTTTCTATATTTTTGCTGTGGATTCGTCACAATATTGTGGCAATTTATTTTTTAAACATGCTTTTTTGCACAGGCTGGCTCTCTCTGCGACCCCAAAACCAAGGCTTGGCGGTCACGGTATTACTGTCCTGTCTCCTTTTCCTTTTTGTGTGGTTTGTTTTGTGGAAATTGATTAAAGCAGAGTACCAAGGTGGCTGACATCACTTACTGGTTGAAGTGTTGGCAGCCTATCAGAGCTCTTCAGATCCCTGCACAAGCGTGTCATTATTCACAAAGACTTTGTGAACATAGATATATAAACTTGAATTTCCATTAATATCTCGGTGTAGTTCTGTCCAGTGGTTCAAGTTGCAGCTTTGTTTTAGAAAAATTATTGAAGATTCGTCAAACGACTCCAAAGATATAGGCAAGTCAAAAAATGCATATATATATAGGGAACTGGAACATTTCCTAGGCACTAGACCTATTGAATTTTATTCTCATAGCAACATGCTTATCAGTTCAACGAAATTCTGCTTAGAGAATAACTATTTTTTGTTCCAACAACAGGTCAACAATCAAATAAGGGGCGTAGCTATGGGAGTGAGCTTCTCACCGAGCTAAGCCTGACTGCATATGTGGTGGTGGGAGGAGATGACTTTAACAACCATGTATGCAGATATTCTGGCACAAAATGTGGTTAAATGGGTCCACTATTTCGATGATATGTTTGTGGTCTGGCGTTGGGATAGGCACAGTGCAGAGGAATTTGTGACCAAGCTAAATTGCAATGACATAAACCTGCACTTCACTCATAACATAAGTTAGAGTTCCATCTGCCTTTTAGATGTTGAAGTATACATGGCAAAAAGCAGGTTAAATGCATAACTACATCGTAAACCTACAGCAGGGAATACCATACTGCACTCCATGAGCTTTCACTCAAGACATACCATCTGTAGCATACTTTATGGGAAAATACTTAGAATACAGAGAAACTGTAGCAGCGAAAATGACTTAATTGAAGCACAGGAGGAATGCAAACTCTGTTTTCTGGATGCAGGCTGTTCAGAACACACAGCATTTTGAAGATATGGCTGGAAGGTATGGAAAGATGTCTGTAGCTCACGCAGTTCCTTCGTAGAATAAGAAATATGTTTAAAGATGGGGAACTAGTTTTTTTCACAACAGCCCTTGACCCTGTTTCAGGCCAGGCCGCTCCCCCACCGCATCAGCACACCTTGCTGGTTCAGTGTCCCTGCCCCTCGCTACTGCTGCTACTGTTGGAAGTTCGAGGCCCTCCTCCACCCGCAGGCTCAAGCCTGCGCCTCATCCCTGGTGGCCCAGTGGTGGGCTATAAGTATTGTAAATATTGTTCTGCCTGTTTCTGTCTGCTTTCTCTCTTTTTGCTCATATGTGCCTGCTCTGTCCATCCGATTGTATTCTCTCTGCTCATCTGTGCTTGTTTTTAAGTCCATCTGATTGTGATGTGTCCCTGTCTACCTCGCTTTTCTTTCCGTTATTGATGATCCCCCGTTGTGCTGCCTCTGCTCCTCTCTGCCCCCCGAGTGAAAAAAGTTGCCTCCTTGTCTTTTTTGCTTTTTTTGCCGTCCTTTCCTCCTTTCCCCGCCAACACGCTTCCAGCTCTTTCCTGCCACTGCGTCCCCTGCGACCCCGTCCCCTCCCTCTCATTGACTCCCGCTACCTGCCTCCCCGCTGCGACCTCAAGTGCATCCTAGTCAATACCCGCTCCGTACACAAGCACGCCATCGAACTCTGGGACCTCCTTGACTCAACAGCCCCGGACGTCGCGTTCCTGGCGGAAACCTGGATGAACGCCTCCTCGGCCCCTGACATCGCCATTGCCATCCCGGACGGCTACAAAATCATCCGGAGGGACCGTACCAACAAGCCCGGAGGAGGAATCGCCATCGTCCACAGGAACACCCTCAGTGTCACATCCAGCACCAAAGAAAATCTCAGCACCGCCGAGCACCTACACTTCCAGATCCACACCGACCCCAATACCACACTCAGAGGAACATTCATCTACAGGCCACCGGGTCCATGCCCACAATTCAGCAAATCCATCGCCGACTTCGTCAGCACGCAGGCCCTCGCCACCATAGACTACATCCTCCTGGCGGACCTGAACTTCCACCTGGAGAACAACACTGACAACAACACCACCACCCAGCTCGACAACCTCTCCAACTTCGGACTGAAGCAACTAGTGAACACCCCGACCCACCACGCAGGCCACACACTGGACCCCATCTTCTCCGCCAGCACCAACGTCACGGTCAGCCACACCACCACTCTCCACTGGACCGACCACCGATGCATCCACTTCTACAAGAAACTCACCGCACACATCCAACCGCCGCAGATCCCCTGATGATGCTGGAGCAAAGTCACCACTGACCAGCTGACCGCCTCCCTCGCCCAGGCCCCCCGGCCAACACCTCGGACACGAACACCACCGCCCGAAACCTCACACAGTGGATCAGCAACTGCGCCGACACCCTCGCCCTTATCAAGAAACCTCCGAAGAAGCACAACAGCAGGAGAACCACCTGGTTCACCAAAGACCTCAAGGACTCCAAAAAATCCCGCTGAACTCTAGAGAAAGCCTGGCGCCAAGAACGGTCTGTGGAAAACCTCAAGGCCCTTAAGACCGCCACACGCAGACACCACCAGCTCATCCGCATCACCAAGAGATCGGCCTTCAGAGAGCCCATAGACAACAACGCACACAACAGCAAGGAGCTCTTCAGCATCGTGAAAGAACTCTCCAACCCAAGCTCCAACTCCAACGACATTCCCCCTCACAGGACCTCTGCGACTCCCTTGCAGACTTCTTCCACCTCAAGATCACCAACATACACGACAGCTTCGCAAACCAGACGCCTCCACCAGCCGCAGAACCAACGCCCCCCAACGCCCTCCTCAGTCGCTGGACCCCTGTCAACACCGAAGATGTCACTCGGATCATGAACACCATCCACTCTGGCTCTCCATCCGACCCCTGCCCTCACCACATCTTCAACAAATCAGACAGCATCATCGCACCCCACCTCTGAGACAAAATCAACAGCTCCTTCAAATCTGCCACCTTCCCTGAGAGTTGGAAACACGCTGAAATCAACGCCCTCCTTAAGAAGCCGACAGCAGACCCTTCCGGGTGAGTAGCGCGCAATAAAAATGCCATGATTGATTGACTACAAATGCCAAGGACCTCAAGAATTTTCGGCCCATCTCCCTGCTTCCCTTCCTGGCAAAGGTCACCGAGAAAGCAGTCAACAAGCAACTGACCAACTTCCTCGAAACCAACGGCTCCCTCGACCTGTCCCAGTCTGGCTTCCGCAGCAACCACAGCACCGCCCTCATCGCCGCCACCGACGACATCAGAACCGTGATCGACAATGGAGAAACCACAGCCCTCATCCTCCTAGACCTCTCAGCTGCCTTCGACACGGTCAGCCACCGCACCCTAAAAACATGTCTCCACAACACAGGGATCCAGGGAAATGCCCTGGACTGGATCTCCTCCTTCCTCACCGACAGAACCCAGAGAGTCCGCCTACCCCGTTCCACTCAGAGGCCACCAAGATCATCTGCGGCATACCACAAGGCTCATCACTCAGCCCGACACTCTTCAACATCTACATGAGCCCCCTCGCCGACATCGTCCGCGCACACGACCTCAACATCATCTCCTACACCGACGACACCCAGCTGATCCTCTCCCTGACCAAAGACCCAGTCAACGCCAAATCCAACTTCCAAGAAGGAATGAGGGCCGTCGCTGAATGGATGAAGATCAGCTACCTGAAACTGAACACAGACAAGACAGAGGTCCTCATCCTTGGACCATCCCCCTCCTGGTGGCCCGCCGCCCTGGCACAGCACCGACTCCCACCAGCCACGCACGCAACCTTGGGTTCGTCCTGGACTCATCGCTCACTATGACCAAGCAAGTCAACACCATCTCCTCCTCCTGCTTCAACACCCTCTGCATGCTATGAAAGATCTTCAAATGGATCCCCACGGAAACAAAAAGGACTGTCACCCAAGCCCTCGTCACAAGCTGGCTCGACTATGGCAACGCACTCTATGAAGGGACAACGGCCAAGCTACAGAAAAGACTACAACGCATACAGAATGCCTCCGCACGCCTCATCCTGGACATCCCCCGCCACAGCCACATCACCACCCACCTAAGAGACCTGCACTGGCTCCCCGTCAACAAGAGGATCACGTTCAAGCTCCTCACCCAAACACACAAAGCGCTCCACAACGCCAGACCCGAATACCTCAACAAACGCCTCTCGTTCTACACCCCGACTCCCCAACTCCGCTCAGCCAGCCTCACCCTCGCCACCGTACCAAGCACCAGAAGAACAACAGGCGGCAGATCTTTCTCCTACCTCACCGCCAGACCTGGAACTCCCTCCCCACCCACCTCCAACTGAACCAAGACCTTCTCACCTTCAGGAGACACCTCAAGAACTGGCTGTTCGAGCAATAGCAGCACCCCCCTTTCCCCCCCACCCCACCCTCGGCCCCTTGAAACCCTCACGGGTGAGTAGTGCGCTCTATAAATGTACTGATTCATTGATTGATTCATTGGGAGATAAAAAAAGCATTGTTTTTTTAAAATAGGGTGCACGTTCGTTTTGCGGAAAAGCATCTTTGTGAATGGTTAAGAAAGAGAAGTTTGAACGTGGAGTATATATTATAGGATATAAGTTGCTCAACTCAAGCACACCTGCTACTTGCATTTGAAAGACACTGTTCGAACTTAAAACAATTGTGAACTTTTAACCTGCAATTGCCGTTAAATGTTCGAGAAAATGTTGCAAAAAAATATCGTTAGGTTTAAAAGAAATTATGAACTTTTAACCTGCACGTGTTGTAGAATGTTCTAGAAAGTGTGTTGATAGAATACGCTACACTGCTGACTTCGATGTGTCGTTGAATATGGAAAATAAAAAAGAAACTAATAGAGAGAAGTTTTGAAACGTAAAAGAATCAAGGAAGTATTCTAATTTGTTCTTTACATTTATTTATGTGTGGAGGAGCAAAATTATAGAAACAACAGCAACAGGAAGAGGAAGAAGCAGATAGTGGGGAGTGGGGGAGATGGCACAATGGCACCCATGTACAATCAAGTACAGCACAAGTATAGACAAACAATGGCCAAAATGAAACACACCAACAAGGAGCAAAAGTCAAACAAGCCGGCAACATCACACCACTGAACGAGCATAGAAGTGAAAACCACACTGCATTCATACATGATGAGTACAAAGGCCGGTCATTGGTGTTGTGGGATGTCTGCTACCGTGGTCTTCATGGATGAGATGCCCAGCACGTGGCACATGGGCGAGTTCACTGTGTGTTACGTTGCCAAACAGCTGCTCCTCCCTCCCACGAGCAGCCACACTTTTGTATGGTGCGCTGTTGTATCCCGTGCACTCATACTGCATAACATTGTAATGCCTATTCGGGCATGTCCTGCGGCATTCCAACACACCATGAGAGTGCCGTTTGGAGGTGGTGCATGCCACTTTACATCATCATCTGCAGGCCACACCAGAACACAGAGACACTTACCGCACTTTCTGCACAGAGACATGTCCGAGAAACCCCGTTTCCCTTGCAGGATAGGCACACCCCTGCGCTGACCTGTGTACGCCAGACCAGTACGCGTGTGTTGTGCTTGCAGGAGGATGCGAGCATAGCTACATGTCCAGGGTCACTGCCACCGCTAAGGTGACAGCACACTGGGATGTTGCAGGGCCAGTGTCTATCATGGTAACACAATGATCACAGGGACACACTTGCTCAGATGCAGGATTGGGGGGTGTTGGTGGTCCTGGGTCTGTTGCGATGAGTCTTGTGGCTCATGGGTATCTCTGTGTCGATCTCATTGACTCTATGGCACCTGTGGGTGTTCTGCTGTGGCTCTTGGCTGTGTTTCCTTTCATGCTGCAGGTAGTCATCCTGCTTAACTCCAGCAGAAAGCAGGTGTAAAATTCCTGTCGGTAACGCAAGCTATCGCTGGAATTAATTTCGCGTTGCAGTTGTGATGTCATTTTTTCATGTGCAGAACAATATACGAACTGGGCAGTGTATCCCGTCAAGATCCAGCACCGGATGCACTATTCCTAATCAATATAAATACAATGAGATTTCTTCATTGATTTTGTGTGTACACTGTAAGTGCAGGCACTACCTCAGTGCAATACAGGTTTTTAGTATTTAGAATTAATCGCAAAGGTGCACCTTGTGTCTTTTTGCACGGGCATGGTTTCTCTGCATTTCATTATCAGCACTTTAATGCAAGTAAAGTTGAGATAAATCTAACCCAGTATTCAGAAGTTAGTACAAACTGTTGAGATCACCAGTATTCCCGTGATAAGTGCTCCAAAATTTAACACCATGGTGGATAATAGCAAATAACAGTAATAAGAACAAGAAAGAGTCACACAGCAGTTAAGAAAACAACCAAAAAGGTTCATATTTTTTTTGTCAAACTTTATTTTTTATAACCCCTAAACTATTTTTTAAATTGTATTTTTTATTAATATATATATAAAAAAAACCAATAAACAATATGTAACAAAAATAATAGAAAAATACGAGGTGGAAGACTTCTGTGAGGACTGTGGATGTCGCAGACAGCCTGAAAAATAAAGCACAAAATAAGGACGTGTGTAATGCGCATTTCAAAGGACTGAGAGAGAGAAACAGAGAAGGAAAAACAAGCCTGAGAGAAAAAGAGAGGGAAGGAAAGAAAGAGAGAAGGGAGAGAGAAATAGAAGGAAAGGAATGAAGAGAGTGAGAGAGAGAGAGAGAGAGAGAGAGAGAGAGAAAGAGCCAGAGAGAAGAGAGGGAAAAGAGAGAGCGAGAGAGAGAGAGATTGTCGCCTCTGCGCATCCATGAGCAAATAATTACCTGGTGCCGGCGGAGTGTGCAGCAGTGGGCAGACTGCACGTGCCCGTCAAAACACCGCCGATCTCAGATGTGTTGCTGAGTCCTGAGTCCTGAATGGCAGAGACCAAATCAGATACTCCGCCGATCTGGGATGTGTTGCTGAGTTCTGAGTCCTGAATGCGGAGACCACATCAGATTCTGTGCGGATGTTATCGATGTCGCTGAGTCCTAAATGGCGGAGACCACATTAGCTGTTCTGCAGATCTCACACATGTCGCTGAGTCCTGGCGGAGACCACCTCAGTCTTTGCTGCTGCTAAGCCTGTGGCACTCAAGTCCGTGCCACGTGGTTATAGGCTCCTGATGGGCGCATAGGTTTCGAGTGGCACTAACCCTATGCATATGAAGTCCGCGCCAAAGGGATGGTAGGCCACTGACAGCCATACAGCTGAGGGTGCGACTAATCTTCTGCACAACTTTTCATGGACTCTTTATGGTTGAGACTAATGGAGCGTTCATCAGCTAGTCAGCACTGTCAATAAAGGATGTGACATTGTTGATCTATTATATTTAGGGGGTCACATGGCCTGTGCCGCATGTGCCGGATAGGTGTGGTGTGTGTGCAAACCTGCTCTCAAGGAGTGGCCGTGAAATGTTGAGAACTAGACCACTGACCTGTACATCAACAGCAAGTACGCCTGCGAAAGGTAGCTATGTGGGGCCAATGTCGGAACGTAATCGGAGTGGCGTGGTGTACGACGGAACAGGGCAGGGATAGACACAATGATGCGGACGACTCATAGTACTGCATCTGGGAGTCAAGCGGATGGGCCACAGCTGTCCCTCTGCGAGCCTGGGTCCTAACTATTAATAACTCATACTACATAAATATTGAAAAAAGAATTTGTGATTCAGTCCGTCAGCTTGTGTCTGTCCGAGGCATTTGTGAGTTATTTCTGTGAGTGATACCCCTTTGACGCTCCCTTTCCCCACATTAGCAGGTAAGCTCTCCTTTTCCCACATTACCAACATACCCCCAACAACCTTCTTGGGCCCGGAAGTGTCCCTGTGTGGTTGGAGAGAGAAGAAACTTATTCATGTATAGATTTACATATAATACATGTATTTAAAGAAAAGAACAACAAATAAGACTGATGGGAGTCTGGTGTTGTGGTCGCTGCCACGCAGTTGGGGTCACTGCCATTCAAGACTCAGTACACAGTTACACATGTGGGATTGGTTTGTGTTAAATAGGGTTAGTGGTACCAGAAGCATTGAGACTGTATGAGCCTGTGATGATGGTTGATGTGGACGGGTCACACTGGGAGCAATGTGTCTTGCCTACTGGAGTGCGTCATGTGGAATCAGGACTGTATCTGAATTGTGTGGCCTGCTGACTGTAGTGTAGGCCAGAGGTAGCGATAAGGAAGGGCCCATAGGAATGTGCATACGTTGGTGGCCCCACCGGCCTGCATAGTGCAGGTTCAGTGGCACTACTTGTCGGCAGACTTCAATCTGTAAATACTCCTCACTAATCAAAGGGAGTGAGGTGCTGTGGTCGCTGCCACAAAGTTGGGGTCACTGCAATTCAGGACTCAGGACACAGTTACACAAGTGGGATCGGCGTGTGTTAAAGAGGGTTAGTGGGACTACGTGTCGCCGGCCTTGCATATTGAAATATGCCTCACTGATCGAAGGGAGAATGGTGCTGTTGTTCGCTGTCACGGACTTGGGGTCAGTGCGATTCAGGACTCAGGACACAGTTACACATGTGGGATTGTCTTGTGTTAAAGAGAGTTAGAGGGACTACATGTTGCCGCTGTTGCATATGGAAATATGCCTCACTGATCAGAGGGAGTCTGGTGTTGTTGTCGCTGCCACGAAGTTGAGGTCGCTGCAATTCAGGACTCAGGACATAGTTACACATGTGGGATCGTCTTGTGTTGAACAGAGTCAGTGGAAGCATGTGTCGCCAGTCTTCCATATGACAATATGTCTCACTGATTGAAGGGAATCTGCTGCTGTAGTTGTCTCACGGAGTTGGGGTTCACTGCAATTCAGGACTCAGGACATAGTTACACATGTGGGATCGGCTTGTGTTGAAGACGGTTAGTGGCACCATGTGCCGACAGTCTTTCACAGTGTAGGTCAGAGGTAGCGGTGAGCAAGGGCCCATAGCCATGTGCATACGTTGGTGGCCCCACCGGCCTGTGTAGTACAGGTTCAGTGGCACCACATGTCGCTGGACTTCCATATGCAAATATCCTTCACTGATTGAAGGGAGTCTGGTGCTGTCGTCGCTGCCACAAAGTTGGGGTTGCTGCCATTCAGGACTCAGGAACCAGTTACACATGTGGAATCGGCTTGTGTTGCCGGTCTTCCACAGTGTAGGCTGGAGGCAGCGGTCAGCAAAGGACCACAGGCAGGTGACATTGACTTGAGCTGCACAGATTAAGAGCATTTGGTCATCTTAACCCATTATAGTCTCTTACACAATTTGTGTCGCTACTAATCTTGAATCGTGAACCCTCAGTGTAGGGCGCAAGCAACGGTGAGGATGGGCGCACAGCCATGTGGCGTTGAGTTGAGCTGCACCGTCAGTGGCACCTGGAGCACCCAGTGTGTGCGCACCCTGCGATGATACGTGGTCTCGGCGGGCCACACTGGGAGCAATGTCTTGCCTTGATAAGGCCACGTGGAGATGACTTATTGTGCAGTGAGTTAGTAGCACCTGAAGCACACAGCGTGTGTGCATCCTGCGATGATTCGTGGTCCCATCGGGCCACCCTGGGAACAACTTATCTTGCGAACTGGACTGCCTCATCTGCAATCGCCAGTGCATCTGAATTGTGAGCCCTGCTGTCCATAGTGTAGATGGAAGGCAGTAGTTAGCATTGACATCATGGAATGTTTTTTGTCACTTCTTCTTGACAAAATCTGAGGACATAGAGTACAATTCTCTGTGCAATTAATAAATCAAGGCTGAATTCAAGTTGTGAACCCTGCTGTCCGCCGTGTAGATAGAAAGGCAGTAGCCAGTACAGACATAAGTCTGCGGTGCTGTGGCGCTGGGTTTGCAGGGGGCTTGTGTGGAGGAGACCAGTAGTAATGGCGAGAGCCATGTGCCAGGGTGATTGCCGTCACTCTGGCAGACTCGTTGGTCTTCCCAGAAGTGAACCACACCCAGGGACTGGCCTATTTATTCATACTCCTATGCTGGAGTGGCATAAGTTGGATCAGCCCACTCCGCTTCCGCTTCCAGGAGGGACAACACAGCTATATGACCAAGATCTTCCCCACTGCCTGAGTTAACATGGTTGTGTCCACTGTGCACTACACTACAAGTATCAGTAGTATATCTCCACATGGAGAGGTGTCTGCTTTGCATAGTGAGGTCTTTGCAGCACATCAGCGTTACACTTGGCTTTGTGTGCATTATTATTGATGGGTGACTTGCCTTCTTCATATATAGTTGGTTGCCACATCTCCGAACATTCAGCTTTTGTGCAGCTGAGGTGCCATGGCATTTTGGGAAGGTTTGTTGTCCTGTTTTGCTCTGCCTCAGTGGTAGTAGCTGGGGGATGGTCCGGGGGGGATGTTCTAATGGTGGTGGAGCTGGGTGTTGTGGCCTTGTTGGGTGTCGGAGCTGCATGATCAGTAGCTCTATACATGTTGGTCTTTAGATGTCTAATCCACCCAGTAGATAGTCTACCTCCTTACACCAGTTAAAGGTTGATGTTAATTTGTTTCTGGTAAGTCGGCTTATCGTCTTCTTTTTGTATTGCATTGCAGATTTGTCTGGTTGGTTAAAATATGGGGAAGTGGTGTTTTTGTGTTTTTTTTGCACGGGACCGTCTACTTTGGATTTCATTAGTGTTAGTTGTGGCTCTCGTTTGTGGCAATTTTGTTGGTGGAAGGTATCGATGGAAGAGTGGTGAGATGTGCAGTTTTTACCAGGTTGAGAATGAGAAGATAATTAAAAAACACAGAACAAAAAGATATGTTTAATGAACATTATAATTAGAAATTAGCATTTAAAAAATATTTGAAATTCACTGAAAAAACCATAGGTTTTACAGACGTTATAGTTAGGAATTAGCATTTAAAAAACCTTAGAAGTTCAGAGAAAAATCCATAGGTTTCAGGGACGTTATAGTTAGTTGGACATTTCACTCAAACAAAATGATAGAAATTATGCTGTTATTGTTAGTTGAGCTAACTATAACTTGCCCCCCGCAATGCACTGCTGATGGTGTCACATATTACATCATTCATGACATGGTCAGTGACATCACTGATGACATCACTGATTACATCACTGATGACATCTTCCACATGAAAATCTGATGCACCTCATGAGAACTTAATATAACACTTAATACACCCACTCTAAAATACAGACTATATTTTTCGAAACCATGAACACACCAATACCAGTTAGTACATATCCACTAACTAATTCCTAGGTGTACACACACATGAATTCATTCACCCATACAATCATTTATACATACAGTCAGCCATTAATACAGCATTATCATATCCAGTCACATATCTATACAGACACTCAGACACAGCCTCTCGTTGATAGAGTTATTCACACACCTACTTAGTAAGGGAAATAATGAATAACACTTTTATTTACTCACCTGTACAGTCATACAACTACCACCTCACCTATTTAAACATATACTAACACATACTTTCACTCTAATACAATAACTAATACAAGCACACACTGATCCATACAGGCACTCTGACAATCACTCACTCTCACATATAGTCATTTTTACAGTCCAACACTCACATATACTGCCTTTCACATACACATGTACCACTGAGACATCCATTCACTCACCAATACACCCATACACACACTCACCCAGCCATACAGCCCTTCACAGATACAGACTTGAACACATATACGCAGTGAATTCTCCACTCACATATTTATGCACAGAGTCACAACCCCCACCCACCCACACAGACACTCAGGCACCCATACAGATACTCAGACAAGGAATCAATAGTCCATATAGATCCTCATTTAGCTGCTAACCAAACCATGAAACCAGTTACACACCATTTGACAACCTAAACTGTGTGAATGTCTGTATCTGTCGCTAACACATGCATTAAGTATGACACAATTAATCACTCACTTATACAGTCTGTCACACACTTACTTAATCATGCATCCTAACTCTTATACACCCATTCATTCTTCAATACATCTTGGCATATAAATATCAAAATATTTACATTTAATAGAAACACATAGTCACTGGATAATGTAATCAGGGATGTAATCAGTGATGTCATTTGAGATGTCATCAGTGATGCCACTGACCATGTCATGAATGATGTAATATGTGACGTCATCAGCAGTGCATTGCGAGGGTGGGAGTTATAGTTAGCTCAACTAATTATAACAACGGAGTTTCTATTGTTTTGCATGTGTGAAATGTCCTACTAACTATAACGTCCCTGAAACCTATGTTTTTTTCTGTGAATGTATATTGCACGTTGCTATGGTATGGCGGGAGCACTGCTCCCGCCATGCCATAGCACACTTCTGCTTCGCTTCATAGAAGGAAGGGCTGGAAAACCGCTCTCACTTCAATGAAGCTAAGCAGAATTGTTTTTGGGCAAAGGGAGCTGCATTTCAGCAGCTTTCTTTACCCAAAAGCAATGTTAGCTCCCGCAGGAGGTGGGGAGCCAGCAGGGACCGCAGGGGTCTCGGGGCTCTCCACCGCAGTCCCCAACTTCATGGCGATGCCCCGGAGGATGGGGTCCCCAGGGCCAAAAATGGCCCATGAGGTGGGCTGCGAGGCCCCTTCTTTAAATATTTATAAAAAAAAAATAGAATTGGCCATGCCCCAGGGGATGGGATACCTAGGCCCAAAATTGGCCTGGGTAGGGGGGCCACATGACCTGGGGAGGGGGGGCCACAAAGGGGGAGTGGGCCCCACTGGCCCCACTCCCCCTATAAAAAAATTAAAATAAGGCCTAGCCCTGGGGGTGGGGTCCTCAGGGCCTATAATGGCCGCAGGAGGGGGGCCGCGAGGCCCCCCTCCTTTTAATATTCATTTGCAATAGAAATAGAAATGGCCATGCCCATGGAGATTGAGTCCCCAGAGCCGAAATCAGGGGCTCCCCCTTTAAACAAAATGTAAATTAGCCCAGCCCGGGGGGATGGGGTCCGCAGGCCGTAATCAGCCTCAGGAGGGGCCCTCACGCCCCCTCCCTCTTCAAATTGTTTTTTTTTAAATGGCTCAGGCCATCGGGGATGGGGTTCCAGGGCCAGGAAGGGTCAAGGGAAGGTGGGGCCCTATTCCTAAAATCAAAAAGATAATAAAAAAGAAACCAACAACTTGCAGGAGGCCCAGCCCCCTCCCTACACCACTCTGTAAACGTGCCTCCTGGCATGCTCTGGGTTGAGGATGATGTCCCCTTCACTGGTGAGGGTCCTTAGGGGCCATCTAGCCCACCAGGTACCTCCAGTGGGCCTCACACAGTGGGATTGCTGAGTGGTGGTCCGAGGCCACACCCCTTTTGACAAAACTCTGGAAACACACCTCTCGGCTCCCTGGTGGTCCGGCGATAAGATCCCCTTGTGTCCTGAGGACCTCAGGATTGAAGTGGACTTCAGCCCCCAAGCAGCAGTGCACCAGGAGGCGTGTTTGCAGAGTGGTGTAAATAGGGGGTGTTAGTATCTGTAAGAATAAGTGAGGTGCTGTGTATATAACTTTATAGGTGAGTAAATGGTAGTGTGATGATTTTTTTTGTATTTGTTTTTATTATCATTTTAACTTTATGGGTGAGTGGTGGTGTGTGAGTGTCTGTATGGGTGTATTAGTGCATATATCAGTGGCTGTATTGATTAGTGACTGCGTGTATGAGTGACTGTATGGGTTAGTGAGTAAATGTTTGTAAACCAATGAATCAGTGAGGGGGCATGGGCTAACTGGTATTGGTATGTCTATGGTTTCGAGAATGGTAGTCTTTATTTTAGAGTGGGTGTATGAAAGGTTATATTAGGGTAAGAGGAGGTGCATCAGATATTAAGTGGATGATGTAATCAGTGATGTCATCAGTTATGTCATCTGAGATGTCATCAGTGATGTCATGAGTGATGTCACTGACCATGTCATGAGTGATGTAATATGTGAGGTCATAAGCAGTGCATTGCAGAGGCACAAGTTATAGTTAGCTCAGCTAACTATAACGGTTGAATTCCTTTGGTTTTGTACTAGTGAAATATCAGCCTAACTATAACGTTCCTAAAACCTGTGTTTTTTTAAGTAAATTTCTAACATTTTTTAAATACTAATTCCTAACTATAACGTGATTGAAATCTGTGTTTTTATTAAGTGAATTTCTATGTTTTTTTAAATGCTAATTACTAACTATAACGTTCCCTTTCTGGTTCAACTGCAGTGTTGAAAGTTTCGAGCTGATCCGTCAAGCAGGGGCCAAGAAAAAAGGGGGATCCCAAAACAAGGTTTCCCATGTTATATCTAGGTTGAATTTTCAGTTTTTGAACATGACTACAGCCAGAACCACTGAACAGAATTACACAAAATTTGGTAAAAAGCTAGATGTTGCTCCAGAAAGTGTGCTTCCAGTGCTTTGGCATTAAATCCATTCAGTAGTTTCAAAGATATTTAAGTTTAATATTAATTACATTGAAGGGAGGTGGAGCGAGTGCCCCCCTCCCAGGGCGATTTCAGCCCTGGGGACCCCAGTTCCTGGGGCATTGCCAATGTGGTGGGTGCCCTGGTCCCACCCAGGGCACCCACAGAGCAAAGATGGAGACCACGGGGGAGCCTCGAGACCCGCGCAGTCCCTCTCAGCTCCCCGTCTCCTGTGGAAGACGGCCTTGCTTTTACAGAGAGAGAGCTGCTGAACGTGCAGCTCACTCTCTGTAAAAGCAATTGTGCTCCGCTTTCAGCAAAGCATGAGCATTCTTAATGCTATCACTTGGTGAAAGCGAAGAACATGTTTGCTATGGCTTGGCAGGAGCAGTAAGGCTTCCGCCAAGCCATAGCAAGCAGCAATGTCTTGTGGTGGGAATACCAGGACATTCCAGGAGCCAGCCCAGGGAAGTGGCGGTCACCTTTGCCAATATTGGTTCTTGTAGGAGGGCCACATGGCCTCCCCTCCCTATTTCAACTTTTCCCCAGGGAGATCGTGGTGACCACAGCAGTCCCCTGCATTACATGTTACAAAAGCCCCGGTGATGTGGCAGTCGCTGGGGCTGTGGGCCGTACGTGTGGCTCCCCTGCATTATTTAAAATTAAAACCCTGGGAGACACCAGCCCCCGGAGCTCTGGGGGATCTGGAAGGCCCCCTGCATTCAATTTAAGAAATGTCCCAGGGAGGTGGTGGTCCCTGGGGCTGTGAGGGAGACCATGCAGCCCCCCCAGCATTCATTCTACTTAAAATCCCAGGGAGGTGGTGGACCCCCACACTGTGTTAAGTTAAAGCCCCGGGAAGTAGCAGTCACCATAGCTGAGGGGCTCTAAGAGGCCCCTGATTTATAAATAAATAAGCCCCTGGTGGTGGCAAGCCCAGGGCAGCCGTGAAGGCCATACGGGCCTCCCTCGTATTCATTAGTATACAAGCCCAGCAAAGGAGGTGGTCCATGGGGCATTAGTAAGCCCAAAGAGGGGAGGTCCATGTGCCCCTCCTCCTTTCTTATTAAAATGCCCATAGGATCTGGCCCACCTGGGGGGCAATTACTGATGAAGTGTGGGGACCCACGCTTCTTTTTTTATTTTCAACTGGATCTGCACTTCCATTAACATCTACGTTTTTGCCAAATTTGGTGTAATTCAGTTCAGCCTGTAGCCGTTTTTAAAGTTCATATTGAAAATTAACATGGGGAGAATGCGTTTTGGTACCAGCTGCTTTTTGTCAGGCCTCGCTTGACGAATCACCCCGAAACTTTCAAGACTGCAACTGAAATGAGGGGCAAACTAATTTTGAAAATTATTCCGAGGATTCATTAAATGATGCCAAAGTTATTTGCAAATGAACACACACTTTTCTTATGGAAACAACATGCTAACTATGACTACCTTGTAGCGACCGCAAGATATATATATTTGGGTAATAGGAAAAAAATCTGGCGCTAAGATTCCAGTTCACTTTCATAATGCAAAATAAAAATTCTGATATTTTGCCAAAATCACACAATGAACATTTCTTTGAAGGTTTCTATTATTCTTTCTTTATTTGATCATCACTTGTTGTGTCTCTTTGTACAGCAAATTTAGTCTACAGTCAACACCTGTTTTGCGCACACTGTGCGTCTTCACGGCTGTTATAAATATAGGTTGTGCATCAGTAAAAACCAAAAACATATTAATTATACACTATAAAAAGAAAATACATATGACACAGTTATAATTGGATACATTGCAAAAATTCACAATTTTCACCACAACTATTTATACACAACTTCCTTTTCACATATCATATTGTATATTACTTTAGCAATGGTTACATTTGCCCTACCCAGTTGAACAACATTGTGACTCCCTTTACAGATATGCACAGCAGTGACCCATATCTAACCCAGCTCTTTTGGTTGCATGTGGTTTTCCGGTTTAGAATTCTAAACCACATTTTTAAAATAATTACCTTAAGAAAAAAGATTTCTCTTTTAGAGTACTAGTTCAAAGGAGAAGGAAACATCTTCTGGTCTCGAATTGTAACAGACTATTATAATTCCTCCTGCAATTAATAATTCACAACTATTATATTCTCATATTGTAAATTCATTTCTTAGCATTTTACATTGTCTAAAACATAGAGGAAACTTACTCTAATGTGAAGTTTTGATCTAATGCTCCTTCCTGCATGATCATTACATTTTAGTATTCAGCATCTTCATAGTTGTCATCAGGTCTCTTTACAATATTGCACACCCAAATTAGTTTTGTCTATTTCCCCGATTCTATTTTGGTTCTCATGTTGTAAGCAATTTTCTCACCTGATCGCATTGTAATTGTTGAAACGCTATGTCCCAGCATGCATCAAGATTGAATCTCTGTTCTTGTTTGCATATATCCCATGATACTGTAATAAACAAAACTATGTCTAGAGCCCTTGTCTCAAAAGTAACGACGGACAATTTCCATTTTAGCTATTCAACTCCCTACATATCATGATGGGGGTATCTTGCCTCACTCACACCCTGTTCAGTCACTATAAAAATTATTAGTGCGCTTTTGGTGGGAGAAGCGTCTCGGATAGCACTCTCTTATTCAATTAGATCCAACATCTTCATTTTACCGGCATCTACATAATTGCCACACATTTTTATTGGTTTATCTCATGTGGTTTTAAAAACACTCTTAAGGCTGGGAGTGGGTTTCTTTCAGCACGCTCCATTTCATCTACATTCACATTGAAATGGCTGCTTGAACTGTCTTACTTAATTTAATTGCCACTAGCCTCCTTAGCATGAAGATCTGAGTCGGGTCGGGTTCTGGTTGCCCATAGCATAAACTCACAGGCTCCTCATTGTCCATAGAAACACTCAGACGGTCTTGGTCACTGCAATTTGGTAATTTAAAATGGCTCCTCCAAGGCCGGTCTGGGAACCCAAAGCAGCCCTGGCAAAATTCTCTGACCAGCCTCTAAAGAAGAAATGCCGGGCCAGTGGAGTCTGGAAATGCTTGCATGCTGCTTTTCTTACTCGGGGATGATAATGCAGCACCTCTGGAAAACTGACCCCAATAACAAAACCGGCCACCACTGCACCAAACTATCCCCCACCCTTCAAGCCTGCCAGGGAAATGCCGGATGCCTGATATGGCCAGTCCAGCCCTGGACTCTGCCCGAAGCATTTTGGCCAAAGTCCTTTTAATGACTGAAAGGATATGTTAGAAAGGCTACAGCCAAAATGCACCCGGAGGAGCCGTTTTCGAATAAACGAATTGTATACATATTCTGCATGAAGGACTGTTATTATTCACTCAGGCAGGGGCATATACTGTACAGGACCCGACATTGAGAAGCAGCATGTCGGCCATCTCTAAGTAGTGCAACAATGATATATCTGAAATGGTTTCCCAGTTTACAGCAGTGCCTGTTTGTGATTCGGTGAACAGCAGATGAAAGGTTCAGCAAGTGAAAAGCCCAGTAGGACTGTCTGGACTTCTCTATCTTCTATATCAATACAAATGTAAATGTTAATTTGTTCAAAATCGCAAATCTCCGAAAATTCATCATTGATTGCTTTGAAATTTTGACACAACGTTGGATTCGAATATGGGGGTGTTTTTATATACACAACTTTGGATTCCATTTGCGCGTGTCGAATACGCGCATGTTTTTAATCGAAAGCCCGAACAGACACATAAAAAGTCACTGTTCCTTTGTTCAAAATCTTAAATCTCCGATAGTTCTTTACTGATTGATTTGATATTTTGACACAACTTTAGATTCGAATAAGCGTGTGTCTATATATACACAGCATGGGATTAGAACACATGCGTGTCCAATAAGAGCGTGTTTTTAATCAAAAGGCCGAACAGATCCTATCGATTTGGTTGCTGCGCAAAAACTACAGGGGACGCATAGAGACAATAGTCTACATATATTAGGATGGAAAGTTGGTGTCAGGATGGCAGATGAGGAAGTGGGTGGAGGGAGGGGGGAGGAGTTGGTTCACTGTGAAACATTAAGAAAGGACGCATAGAGACAATAGTCTACATATACTAGGATGGACAGTTGGTGTCAGGATGGCAGACCGGGAAGTGAGTGGAGGGAGGTGGGAGGAGTTGGTTCACTTTGCAACACGCATTTTTATATAGACACAATGTTGGATTCAAATAGGCGCGTGTCCAATACACGCGTGTTTTTAATCGAAAGGCCGAACAGACTCTATCAATTTTATTGCTGCGCAACAACTACAAGGGATGCATAGAGACAATAGTCTACATATATTAGGATGGACAGTTGGTGTCAGGATGGCAGACCGGGAAGTGGGTGGAGGGAGGGGGGAGGAGTTGGTTCACTTTGTAACATTCAGATAGGACTCATAGAGACAATAGTCTACATATATTAGGATGAACAGTTGGTGTCAGGATGGCAGACCGGCAAGTGGTTGGAGGGAACGGGGAGGAGTTGGTTCGCTTTGCAGCATTAGCGCGTGTTTATATATACACAACGTTGGATTCGAATAGGGGGGTGTCCAATATGCGCGTGTTTTGAATCCAAAGGCCGAACAGACCTTATTGATTTTGTTGCTGCGCAACAACTACAAGGGACGCGTAGACACAATAGTCTACATATATTAGGATGGACAGTGGTGTCAGGATGGCAGACCGTGAAGTGGGTGGACAGAGGGGGGAGGAGTTGGTTCACTTTCTAACATTCAGAAAGGACGCATGGAGACAATAGTCTACATATATTAGGATGAACAATTTGTGTCAGAATGGCAGATCGGGAAGTGGGTGGAGAGAGCAGGGAGGAGTTGGTTCACTTTGCAAGATTAGCGCGTGTTTATATATACACAATGTGACAATAGTCACAAAAACATATTGTGTGCCCACAAGCATTGTGAAATTAATAATATTAGAAACATGCACTTACTCTTTTCTTTCTCTTCCATTTAACCAGACTGAGCCACAGTAACGCATGGCAGGGTACAGCTAGTTTAAAATTAAAATAAAGGAAGTGAATGAAATTGTATTTTATTACATATATAGCTGAACATTAAGCATGAAATTACATATATGTTGAAAATGGCAGCTGGCAAAAAATATATAAGCCTTTCTAAAAGTTTTTAGTGAGAGTTATCTCAATGCAAATCTTGTACAACTAAGGCTTGTAATAGGAAGTAAACCCTAAATTCTATGTGGCAAAGTACTTATCTAAAGGCTTTACCACAGTTTCATAACAGTACACCCGTAATGGCCCATTGGCTTTATCCCTGTACCATATGCCTTTCCAACCATATAATGACTAACCCCCAACCCACAAAACTATATCCTTTAACCCTACAACCCACACTCTTATCCGTGTACCCATAATCCAAAACCATGAATCCTACATCTTTAATCGTTAATCATTAACCGTTTGTCCAATGTTCTTAACCGAAGTTTACCCTTACAAATAATCTAAAATCCTACATTGTGTGTCTTTTTAAAAAAAATATTTGTTTATTTGTCAACAAGAGGACATAACACATAATTACTCATACAAAAAACACAAAGAGAATGACCATAAGGAAAAGAAAAACTTCACAATAACAGTATTAGAAATTAAAATATCACTGCCTTAAATCTAACAGAATTACAAATATACAAAAAGCAAACATCAAGATCTAGCTTCATTACTATCACAAAAGACAGTCGCTAGAACAGAAGCCCCCATATAGCATTTTATTTTGTCATAGAGTGAGCACTCCTAGCATTTGCCAATGCATATTTCATTTCGTACATTTCCCTAACCAACATCCACCAATCACTTATGGAAGGGGGACAGGGACTAATCCATACCCAGGTGATTACCAGCCTGGCAGCAACAAGTAGGATCAAAGATAAACGAGCAAGTCTATAGCTCATATTCTCTGGGCCAATCATAATTTCCCTATTCGAGAAAGATGGATCTATCCCGATTCTATGAGAACATACTTGACTCACCTGCTGCCAAAATTTACTCAGTTTTGGACATGTTACGAACATATGCGTTGTGCTTGCTGCGCACAAGTCACATCTAGGACATTTTGACCGAGCACTGACTGAGCCTGGCAGAGCCAATTTAGCTGTTTTCTCTGGCGTGTAGTACAGCAGGCATACAGTATGAAATTGTTGTAATTGCAAGTTGATAGAATGAACTGAATCACCAATAACACTTAAAGCCTGTTCAATAGCACCTGCCATAACAGCTATTCCCAGAGTCTTGCTCCACCTTTCCGTCAGTCTTTCATCATCGCCTTGTCTAGAGCAATAAAACATTTATACATATGACTTATGAGAGATTTTGTCTTCTCCTTATACAAGTAATCCCAGACCTCTGAATTAGATATTTATGTTAGATTTAGATGTTTCACCAGATAAACCCTAATTTGGAGATATTTAAAAAAATATATAATCTGGTAGCTTAAACTGTAACTGTAAATTCTCAAAAGATGCAAGAGCACTATGATCATAAAGATCCCCAAGAGAGATAATCCCTCAGGTGGCCCAACGTTTACTGGCAGCATCTGTAAATACCTCTGGGAATATCGAGTTACCCCATAAGGGAAGGGTGTCATGATAAAATGATAGATTACATCTGGAAAAGATGGCGTGCCATATAGTCTTGAACTTTATTCTTTTGAAGTTATTCGGGTCATTAATTCTGTATAGATACATGCAACTGTCCTCTGCCAACATAAATTGACGGAAAAGGGTAGTATGCAAAGGATTTAAAAGTCTACAAAGGCGACCAGCAAAGGCAGACCAAAAATACATTTTGAAGTCATGGAAGTCGACCCCTCACTATTTATATGGGAGCTTTAACAGATCGATAGCTCTCTGAGCTTTTTTGAAGCCCCAAATAAAACTACTTAAAAACCCCTCTAATCTCTTAAAAAAATATTGGGAACCCACAGGGGAATAGATCTGAATAAATACAGAAATTTTGATAGTATCTTCATTTTGATGATATTAGAACATCCGATAATGCCGTAGGTAGTTTATGCCAGCTCTTCAATGATGTAACTGTATCTTTAAGTAAAGATTCATAATTCAGAGAGAACATCTTATCTATCTGTACAGAGAGTTTGACCCCAAGATAGGTAGCCACAGAACAAACCCCATAGATTGAAGCACTAGGTTTGAAATTAAGAATTATTTGTGTTTTTTTGGTGTTTAGTTTAAACCAGGTTGCAAACTTGGCTGCCTCATCCTCGATTAGCTTAATCGCTCTAGCTGGCTATGTTGTAAAGACCTCAATATTGTCTGCATAGGCAATAGCTTTAAGCTGAGTTACACCAGACATCAATGGCATGATTTGAGAATTAGATTGTAGAGAGTAAATAAATGGTTCACTATATAAAGCCAACATCAAAGGTGAGAGGGGACATACCTGCCATGTACCACGAAAGATTGGAAAAGCTGGTGATTGTAAACCTAGATATGTTAATTTGGCTTGGGGTTTATCATATAAGGACTGAATCCATTGTTTATACAATCCCTTAACTCCAACCATTGTAAGATTAGACCATAATAAATCCCACTACATCCTATCAAAAGCTTTTTCAGCGTCTAGGAGTATCATACCAAGGGGAGTTGACCGTCTCGCTCCCATATCAAAAGCACAAACTGCTGTGTTAACATGGGTAGTAGTATCTCTCCCTTGAAGAAAACCATGTTGATGAGGAGATACCACCGCCGACATAACATGGGCAAGACAGTTAGAAAGTATTTTTGAGAATATTTTAGCTTTTACGTTAATGAGTGAGTTTGGTCTATATGACCCACGTTCATCGGGAGTTTAAAAAAACAAAAACACTATGTGAGTCATGTTCCATGTCTCAGGTACCTTACTCTTAATTCCAATATATTGTATAACAGATCTAAATGGTTCAATCAATAGATCTTTAAATAATTTATAGAATTTGAGGGGTAGAGAATCTTCCCCAGCCGCCTTACCCGATGGTAGGGTCAATATTGCCAATGCTATCTCTTACCTTGTAATATCTTTTTCCATTGAGGTTGCAGTCGCTTCGCTCAGAGTAGATAGATATCTGCCCTGCACTTAAAACTGAATATCTTCCTCTTTTGGTGCTATAGTTGAAGTATAGATATATAGATAGTAAATGGAGAATTGCTCTAAAATCTTCTGCATTTGTGTGTACAATATACCATTTGCCCCTTTTACTCCTCTAATATAAGTTTTAGCCCGATCATGTGTGACCTTATGAGCTAAGATCCTGCCTATTTGCTCACCATACTCATATTGTGTAAACCGGTATTTATCAAATCTAGCCGCTATTCTTTCTCTGAATACCTTTTTTGTGGCTACTCTAAGATCTATTAGTGAGAGAAGCAATTGCTCTTGATTATGAGTACCCAACAAGACTGCCTCTGCGTGTTGTTCTTCCGCCCTTCCCATAGCTTAGTAGTATTTTTCCTTGCTTTGTTCTGTTGCCATACATATTGTTGAGTTATGCCTCTGATAACTGCTTTCCAGGTTTCCCTGACCATCAGTGGAGTGTTAGACCCAATTTTTTCTTTTAAAATTATTTCTAACTGTTTCCCTGTGGCAGCTATATATACACTATCCAAAAGCAAGTATATGGGGAAAGAAAAGGGTCTGGATGTCTTATCTCCTGCTAACGTCTGAAATGATAAGATTATGTGGTTGTGATCGGACGTAACGCGTGGACATACTTCCAGATCTGACGTCAACATTATTTGATCCGAGACCCATGTGATATCAATACTCTAGTACGATTGATGTGGAGCAGAATAATATGTATAACATAGAATGGCTGGATACAAATACCTCCATACATGCCAAATTAGCTGCAAGCAACCTAATTCTACAATTTCAGTCTGTGTCTTGTGCAATATATAAGTAACCCCACGTCTAGTGGTATCAATGTTGTAATGCATAATGCAATTAAAATCACCCATTACCACCCTTTCCCCCTCCCAATTCAGCATTTCCATATTCAATGAATCAATAACTGAGGGATCGGCCACATTGGAACCATATGAAGCAGAAAAAAACATATTTCTTCCCACTTATTTCCAACTGTATTATTACCCATCTACCCGCCTGATCAGCCAGCATCTTATGTGTTACACATACAAAACGTTTATGCTTTAGTATTGCAGCCCCCCTTATTGAGCAGTTCTGTGACATACATACAATTGTTTCATAACCCAAGTGTTGCAAGAGATTCCGATCCTTAAAAGAAAGATGTGTTTCTGTTAACAAAACTAGCTGAGTATTATACATTTTTAGCTCTTCACGCACTAGCTGTCTCTCTACTATTAAGACCAGCAACGTTTCAGGGTAAACATTAAATTGATCCATTCCCCAAAAAATTATTCATTTCATATAGATTGCTACCCAATAATGCGTGTACTCTCATTCCCATGCGAGTTCACTCCTTATTAAATCTATTTCTGGAATCTTTATATGCCCTCATGTTGACCTTTTCCTTCATCCTGTGTCCTTAATCCTGTATCTTTAACCTCAAAACTAATCTCTGTACCCTGAATCATTAAACCTGTACACCGAACTGTTAACAGTTAGCCCTCAAACCCCTAACTGTTAAACCTTAATCCTATTATCAAACCTTTAGCCCTATTTCCAAAAACCCAAAATATATACCCAAACCCTTAATCCTATAAATTAAACGTTTACCCCATACCTTTAGCTCCCAGTCTCATACCCTTTATCCCTAATTCATTTACACCAACCATTAATCCCTAACATCTATACTCTAATTTCTTAACCTTTTACCACAATATATGCATTTTAGCCTAGGCCTTTTATCCTTAACTGCTAAACAATGAATTTCACTCTTGTATTCTATATCCTTAACACTATACCCCCAAATCTGTAACTCCTATCCCTTAATCTTTTACCTCCAAACTCTATGCCTCAAACCCTCAACTATATAATATAAGCCCTTAAAAGTATACTCTCACTATTGGAGAGGACTATTTTTTTCTTGGTATTCCCCTAGATTTTTGCCCATCTATACTGAACCCATTTTGCTGGCCCTAGGATTCTGCACACTTTATTCCTGCTAACCAGTATTAAAGGGCTTGTGCATCTCCTTTTAAATCTGGTAAAATGGTCTTACACCAAATGTGCACATTTAATTTTCTTATACTTCCCTAATATATGGTTATACATGTACCCGGTTCTGTAAACATGACTTAGGCCTGCCACTGTAGTCCAGTTTCAATTTGTTATTTCAGCATGGTGAAATATACATTTTGCAGGCCTAAACCTTCCTCTTTAATACTTATGTCACCCCGTAAGGTGGGCCCTAAATTCCAACATGGCAGGTTGCATGGTATTTAAAACATAGGACATATACATTTAATGTTTTACATTTCTTGGCAGTGCAAAAATATTGTTGGCTAGTTAAACAGGAAAAATGATATGCCTGATATTCACAATTGATCAAATGTAGAAGAAGTAAACACATTTCAATTGTTCATCAACTTACAGACAGTAGGTGTCAAAAATACCCACATCTTTAAATGGACATTCATGAGTAAATATAATTTTTAAATGGCTACGTCACTTTAATATGTTTGATTAACATGCAGCTGTTGGTGCGACTGTTAAGGCTTGAAGCTAAATTGCAACTAGGATGCTGGTTCACCACTTTGAAATGCACTTTGTTAATGATAAGCTGCAAATACGTTCATAAAAACGAATGTCTTGAAAATTAAAATACATTTGAGAATCAAATGCAGTACATCAATCGTTGTAACATTTGTAAAGGACTGTGTAGTTTCCATGTAATAAAAAGATATACTTGCTTGTAATGCAAATGATTTCCGATAATTAGTACAATTAAAATATTCATGGCTTCTAAAATTGAGCTAATTCAATTAAAATTATAATTTTCATAAACGATTTTAAAGAAGGAGCATTATAACAATATCACCTCATAAATTATCTAACTTTCCGAAACAGAAGTTGTAAAAATGCAGTGCTCCTAAATGCTTTTGATGTACATTCGCACTAAATTTGAATTGCATGCGCCCAGTCCAATAACAAAGCAGTTTTAATGATGCCATCATTAAATGATAAAGTAATTGTTTCTGAGAATTCATTGTTGTCTTCATGTGAAATTGATATTCTCAAAAAGTGTGACACACTATATATGAAAGTGAGCACTGTCAAAAGGATCCTGTCTGCCTTGTCTACCTTGAGCTTTTTAGTGCTTGATTGTGAATGCCTTTGTGTTTGAATGCTGATTATCACAACCGATAAATGATGACATCCTCGGTTGTGGTGAATGAAAATTATGAGTTTCCCCCGTGCATATGTTGGGGATTGCTGTACCAAAATCCACATGTCGCGTGATTTACTGGGCATGTTGGCCGGTTTGATCTGCAAAATTGTATTGGTGTCAAAATCAGACTTTGGGATTTTACAGAAAAAAATCCTGATTCAGACACTTTTGCAGATAGCTTATGGTACAAAACTGGTAGTTTAAATACGATTTTCATAGAGACACTAGGCCTATGGAATTGTAGTGCATTGTCACGGCAGTGGTAGTACTTTTGTTGAGGAAAGCATCAGTCATCTAATTCACACTTCTTCTACCCATTTGCTAAATGATATGGAGGCCGCTGGCAGCAGAAAAACCGCCTTGAAAACTTATAGCCTCAGTCTGAGCAAAAACACTGCAGAGCAGAGTGTGTTACCAAAGTAAGACCAAACACACCCAACAGAGTTCTACCCCTAAAATGCCCTCATTATGAGTCATCTTATTTCACCTGGTATGTTAACTTCTGTCGATTAACTAAGGTTGAAATGCAAGTGTGTCATGTTCTGTAGTTTTAGGGTTCAAAATTTCCAGACCCGACGCTTCCATGACGAGAGACACCGGCCCTGAGAGCAGAGGCATCCGGCAAGTGATGCACTGGTAGGGAGGGGGGAAGCGGGAAGACCCACTTACCTTTTACTGCCTGCCATCTCTCCCCTTCGGTCCCTTCAGCCACCTGCTCCTCTGCTTCCATAGAGAAAGGAAGCAGGAAGCACACAGGCTCCCTCCCCTAATTCAATCACAAAGCTGCAATGCTACATTTTGATTGGTCTGAGCGGTGTGTTTCGGCTCCCAGCCTGGTGGGGAAAATGCCAAGTGTGTGAACTCGCCGAAGAGGGCCAGCCAACAAGTAGTCATGCGCACTTGAAGTGGGCAAACCACTGATCTCACGTAACCCCAGCCCGCCCTAACCCAGCCTGTAATAAAAGATAAAATGATCATAACTAGGTCATTGTAGTTTTTGTATTTCTGTGTCACTACTCTTCAAGCAGTGGGGCGACACTTCTCTGCAGCTGAGAAGCTGCCACTGCCTGGGAGATAGATCCCTGCGGGACAGAAGCTGAGGGCTTCAGGATTGCCCATTCTCATACTCACCCACTGATATATTCGCAGGAAAGCCACAAGTGTGCCTTGAATTACTGCATCCCACCCCAGCCTCACTAACTGCTCAGAGCAGGTGGAAATGTATGCATTTTTTCATCAAATTTGTGAAATGGTAAGAGACAGTAAATCTGAGTGCGAGCAATTATTTCCCATTTCAAAGTAGAAACTCCAAGTGAATTCACAGAGATGCTGGCTGGTAAATCTGTATACGTCCATGCGGTATTTCTGCTGAAAAGTCTCACCAACTCATAATAAGGGCCTTTGAGGGAAAGACCTGTCTGTCTGTCAATTCAGAGACCAATGGTCAGGATGCACAAATTCTATCGCTCATTTACGAATAAAAAGATTAAACCATGCACTATCGTCCCATGGACATTTCAGTGAAGTAAGGAGGTATTTCAGTGAGTTTCTGACATCAATAATGCTCTACATTTAATGGAAATAGAGAACATATTTTTCACAGGAACTTCGGCAGATGTATGCACCATGCCGAATAGTGTTACCGCTTTGTGTCTGTGTAAATGTAGGTGTTGGAACTGGGGTCACCAGCTCCCCGAGGGTAGCATGGCACGAGCGGGTAGGCATCCGAAAGCTTTTGTGTAAAGCGACCATACAGCACACGCAACCACTGAGACAGAAAAATGGGCACGCAATAAGTGACGCCACTCCAGTGAACTTGTATAAAAAGCAAATAACTTTTATGTAGAGCAGGATCAGGGTAATCAAGAATTGCAATATTGTTAGCTTATTAGCTTTTCCCTTAAAATACATGTGTTACAACATTTTGTAATAAATAGTCAGATGAATAAATATTAAATATCAGATAAATATTGAATATTAGATAACATTAAGTGTCGATAACCACAGGCCTGACCTTAGCTTTGTTTCTTGCCAGCACCTGTAAGAAAACATTTAGAAGACAACCAAATGACATTACATCTCATTGGTTCTGCAGGCATTCTACCCACTTCTCACCAAGCAAGGGTGAACATTTCCTTAAACCATTTCAGGAAAAATAACCAGGCACTTAGCCAAGAGTGAGCGGCTCATTTTGACAAGAACCAACATTTCAATAGTACATTTCAGTGTTCCAATCAGGAAAGAAATAACGTTCCGCTATACAGCAGTAAACATGTGAATAGGTAACTGTAGGCTTCCAGTAAATGCAGCACTAAGTGGGAGAAAACCATTTCATTAAGAATAAACATCCCCTTGTGCAGGTATAACCCACTCCTTAATCAGGAATAACCATTTTAGGAATCACTCCTAGTATGAATAAGCGTTTCCTAGATTAGGGCTACATATTTCATAAGCTACAATACATTTCTGTAGGCCAGAAAGAACATTCTCATTGAGCAGATGTAGAACTTCCTATGAAGCCAGTGTAAAACATTTCATTAGGCCAGAATTACATATCTCATCAAGTAAGACAAACATTTCCTTCAATCAGGGTAGCCTTTCTCTGAGCAGAAGTAAACATTTAATAATAGATCAACCATTTCATGACTCAGACCTGCACATTTAATTGGGCCTATGCAGAGCATTCCCTCAAAGCAATAATAAATAGGCCTATTGTAATATGTGCATTTCCTTAAGGCAATTCCAAAGTTACTACAGCCTTAACTCCTTATGCATTTCATTAGGAGCACAAACACTGCATTTCTCAGCATTAACATTTCCAAAACCGCAGGAATAAACAATGCCTCGAATGAGGGTAAACCATTCAATTGGCAGAAGCAACCATTTCCTTAATCAGGAATAAACAGGTCATTAGAACCCAGGCCCCATTAGCAATGTTGCGCAGCAAGCTCCTCGAATCGGCAGGGCCTGTAATAAGGTTTTGCTAGCTCCTGCAGCTTAAAAATAACAGCCCCTTATGTAGGACTAAACATTTCATTTACCCAGAATAACATTCTCCTCAAGCAGGGATCAACCTTCCATTAATTATATCTAAACCCTGTGCCTAAGAACCAGTAAGACAATGGCACATGAGCAGGAATTCTCAGGTTGGAACAAAACCTTTCATTAGACAGGCACAATTAACCAATTCCTTGCTCTGCATTTCTTGACGCAGGGATAAAACATTTCAGTATTCAAGAGTATCCCTGTTGGTAGGTAGAAGTTAGAACACTGGGGCAGGAGTATAAAGCTTTCCATTAGGTAAGTACCCCATAAAAAGGCTCAACATTTCATGAGAGAATAAACGCTGCATTACTCAGCCATAAACATGCATAGGGCTACACTAACTGGCATGCAACTGTACCCCAGGCAGGGGTTAACTTTTATTAGCTGAGGCCCCCACGGTGTCTTTTGGGGGGGGGGGGGCCTGGCCCAGTTCCAGTACTTGAAGGGCCAATGGGGCTCTTCCCCAGTTCAGGGAATCTTCTGACACAGCGCCAGGCAGCAAATTCAGGTCCTGGGCACAGAGCGCCTCGCTGATGCAGCGCTTGAAGTTAATGACAGATGCTGGATGTACAGCGCTTCACAGTACCTCAAGGGTCCCCAGGCAGCAGCCGAGCTCTCAGGTTCACAACGCTTCGCAGTAACAGCGCTGGTAATGGCTTTCTGGTGTCAGTTGAAGGGGAAGGGAATATGGCAGTCCTGGAGATAGCGCTTCTCTGGTACAGCGCTTCGCAGGGGACACAGCAGTTCTGGGAGCTAGCGCTCAGACAGTAGTAGCGCTTGGGCAGTTTCCACAATAGCGCTCCTGGCAGCCACAGATCCTCAAATGACAGCGCTGGGCACTCAGGGTTAGTTACAGCCCCAGCGCTTCGCAGGCACAGCGCTTCTCTTGGGCCATTCCCATAAATAAGGCAGTTCAGGTAGCGCCAGCAGGACAGGTAGTCTAGGGTGCTAGCGCTTGGTAGTTTCAGCAATAGCGCTTCACAGGTAGATTATTTGCATCAGTACAGTTCAGACAGTGCAGGCTAGCAATTCAGGCAGATATAGCGCTTCAGGGTTCCAGCGCTTCTGCAGGCAGTTACAGTGCTTGAGCCTCAGGCAATTCAGTTAGGCTAGCAGTTCAGGAGGCTAGTGCTACGCAGAGATAGCGCTTAGCATTCACTTTCCTCAGGACAGGTAGTGCAGGGTGCTAGCGCCAGGGAATAAGAGCGCTTAGCCAGCAGACAGTTTATATTAGTTGGAGTCAGATCAGCAGGTTCCACAGGACAGTTCACACAACAGTGGCAATCCAGAAAAAGGGATCCCAGGTGGCGTCAGGGAGCGCAGGGAGTGTTACAGCGCCAATACCTGGTTGATTTCTCAAAAGTCCTGTGGTGATTTGGTTTCTTCTTGGCGCTTTATATTTCTTGCGCCCTTGTAAATTGCAGTCTCTGGGTTCCTTGAAGGGGGGGAATGTCGAAGTTGATGGTTGATATCAAGTCTCCTCAGCCAGTTCCCTTCAAGCAGACCTGGGGTTCCCCTTCCGCCAGGCCAGGTCAGTGGGGGCAAATTCAGGATACCTCAACACTTGATAAGCAGCACCTAGGCCCTGTCTCTACCAGTGTCATAGGTCCCCGTCTAGGCCCCCACTGCCTAAAGCTCCTGCGTAGGTTCTCCCCCAGGTCTGTGCTCCCTCAGTCTGACAGGAAAGTTTTCCTCCTTTTCCTTATTTAGTGCCAGTTGACAGTTGGCAGTGGCAGTTGGTGTCACCTCACCTGTTCCAGAAGGTTCCAGGAGGTTCTAGGAGGTTCCACCATTCTGGCTATGGGCAGGCTGGCAGGCTAGTATTGATACATTGTTTGGAGGGTTCTAGCCAGCTCCTGGCCACTAGAATGCGCCCACAAAGACCGCGCTGCAGTAGCAGGGGTCAGTGGCAGCCATGTTAGGGGAAGAGGGCACCTGCACCTTAACATTAATTTAACATTACACAGGGCATCTCCACTACACAAGGCCTATACACTTTTGTTACAATGGGGGACATCCTAAATTAAAGGAATAAAAACCGAAACATTTCTGGGAAAAGGGCCAAGTCCTACTGTAGGTATCACACCAAATTTGAAAAAAACATTGACTATGAATTCTTAAAATCATTTCATTAATTCATACATGTCCCAATCAAGGTATCATTCTGAGATGCACATTATTCATGCCTCAGGTTTGATGCTCACAGATGATTTTTCTACCAGGATTGAAACTTATCCTATATACAAGAGGCCTCAAGGACTGCCTCTGGATCTCATAGACATAACATACTCTTAGCCAATTTTATTTTGGGTCCTGCTTCCTGAAAAACATTTGCCATGTACATGCCAAAATCTGGGACTGATATTATTGTATCTGTTTGTGTAGACTTTTTTTCATTTGCACTCTTTTGCACTATGAATTGCATGGTTCATGCTGCACTAGTACTTCATGTCATGGTATTTTTTTATCGTATGCAATGAATCCTACTCATGTACAAAAACTATCGTAAGACCTATTTGGTGAGATTCCATTTTTTTTCTTTAAAAAAGCTGTAATATATAGATATATTAGCACAGGCATAAATAGGAAAATTATGAGCTGAAAACTCGGACCAAGAAAGCCTTCCAGGCGTGCTCAGCCGCAAAGATGCTACTCTCTGGAAAATAGGGATGTAGACTGATTTTTGCCCAAATATGGTGCGGTTAAGATAGCTGGGGCCAGATTTACAACACCCTTGCGCCACTTTTGCATCATTTTTCTCATGTTAAAAATGACGCAAAAGTGGCGCAAGGGGCTTGTAAATCAGCCCCCTGGTTTTCTTCAAGTGCGCCCAGCACTTTTAAAGCTAAAATGAAAAAGACATCAACAATACTGTGCACATTTCAAACTGAAAAAATAGCTTTATCTTAAGAATACATGTATGTTCACCAAGCATTAAAAAAATCGGTTTTAAAGCTCTCATTCATGAGAACTGACACATCACTGCATTTGCATTAAGGCTGCGTTGCATCAGAAACAGTCGAGCAATGGTACGACATTTTTAAACGCTTTGGATGCGGCGTATTTATGATTCAGCAAACCATGGCATAAGGCTTCCTGGTGCGTCAAAAAAAAAAATTCTTCCGTGGGATGGCAGCTGTAGAGAAAATGGCTGCATGTGCAGCAAAAGTGACACTAGGCTGATTTGCGGCATGTAAAGCAAAACAAATCATCCTAGCTTCACAATGGAGTTTGTCATGCCTCAAGAATCACTTTCAAAGTTATGCATTTGAAGAAAAAACATTTCCCCATTCCTCAAAAGGGAGAGTGAGGCAGGAAGCAGCAGCCATGGCAACAACCCAAACACCTGCTAGGATGTTTAACCAGCTCCTTGGGGAAGAGGAAGAAGTATTTTAGTGAGGTGGAGAAACAAATTCGGTTAAAAGAGGTGACAAAGTATGAATGTCAAGTCTTTGCCACCTCCAAATTGCCATTTGTAAAGAAGGAGGCCATTTGGCAGTCCACAGTGGACAAGATTATCAGTGTTAGGCGAGCTAAAAGGACAGTGCCAGAGTGCCAGAAGCGTTGGCACCATTATAAGCGCAGGACCGAGACGAAACTGGGCAACAACCTGAAGGCTGCCATGAAGACGAAGGAGGATGATCTGAGGACCAGGAGGAGCTAACATCTTCTGAGGAGCACATGGCATCAGTCATCCCAGCAGAGTTGGTGGTAGACCTTCCTGGACAGGACAGTGCTGGCTATGATGGCCAACAAGATCTACAGAGTAAGTGAAAACAAGGGACAATGGGTCCAAAAATGTCATGCTCTACAGCTCAGGCAGCAACGTTCCTGCACTGCACTGTGTGTAAGGAAAAGGGATGGAATTGCTCAGATGTCCAGTGATATAGCATGGAAATATAAGTCAAACTGCTTAGTCACATGTTTTACAGCCCAGTCCAGCTCTGTCAATTTTATCCAGTCCCTGCGTGATTTGCAGCATCAGTCCACGTTCACCTTCATATCCTGGGACTTGTAGTGGAATGTATAACATAAGTGACCAGGACTACAAGTTCCACAATACAAAGCAAAAAACTTGGACACTCGAGTCCTGCCCACCCTGACTTTAAGAATGCCTTTCCCCTTGCACCATGAGGCTAGTGTGTCTGTCTTGAGTCCAGACCACCAAATCTGGACTGGAAAGAAATGGAAAGGGGTTGCAGAAGATTAACTGCTCATCTGAGAGGGGTTATATGCGTGGTGTATTTGATGTATCAATAAGTTGGAAAATGTAAAGAGTCACATGTACAATCACTAGCATGAAATTACATTGCATGCAGCTGTTCCGATGTGCTGGGTGAGAGCATACAGGTGCCGGCTGCAATGGTACAGACCACCCTACCTCCTGTCATGCACAGATCTAAACTGGGCTTGGAGAGAGATTGCAAGTGACGCACACCAGAGGACCATTGTTGGAAGAATAGATGGTGTGTGGGCCTGGTGGGCCACTGGTAGCATAATGCAATGAAGGTGTGACTGAACATAATGAACTGCCAGTGTAATTGCATAGCAAGGAGGTGAGAAGTGATCTGTGCACTGAAAGGTAGCCTGAGCTATACTCATGCACTGCTGTGTTTGATAGTGTCACACTTGTGATGCAGTTGGGAATGGGATGCCATAGAAGAGCGCATTGGTGTACTACATCTTACATGTGCTTTGGACCTTGGTAAAGATGTAGTATGTAGCAGGAGGGAATTGTACAGAGAAAAGTCTGACTATACAAAATATGTCAAACGAGGAAGATGTCACACAGGGAATTGTCAAGTGACTGGATAAGATTTGTATCCATGATGATGGGCAGGTCTTTGTAATGTTTGGAGGCTGAGATGAATGGGACTAGTTGGATGACCAACCTGGGAAGGTATAAGTCACAGAATATCGTAACTCCTAGCATGTGGGCCACAATTTCAACCATAGCCCTCAGATACAGGCAGCCATTTTGCTCAGTTGCAAATGGTGACTCACATTTGGGGAGCTGGTGTCACAAGAGAGTCAAATGATCATCTGTGTGCCATCAGTGTGTGACAGAAAGTGGAGGGTATGGGTCCACTAGAGGAATGGCAGTACTGGCACAAGTGAGTGAGGCTGAGTTGAGCCATTTGTGATTCTTCCTGCAGATAAACAGTTCTGGCAATTGCAAAAAGGGGTGAGCATCACTGGTAGCAACCTTCCTACTTTGACCGGGCCTATCCCCTAAGAGTTTGTACACAGGGCCTGCAGTGCAGAACTATGGTGACAACTGTGTGTGTACTGAAATCATTGGAGTTTACAAAATTAGTAAAACCATGATAAGTACATGGCCTCACAAATACCTGCAGTGTAAGAAGGTTGCTAGCTGTGTAGAGTTGTGTGGATGCGTCTCAAATATGAGCTCTTGGCAACATGTATGCACAATGTTCATGCAAGACAGCATAATAAGTAAGACGGGGTGGTTCAACGTGTGAAAGGCAGAGTGGAGGATCAACAATAACAGATTACGAAAGTCATATCACTTACCCAGGGGATGTGGGCTGAGTAGAGGCCACAGACAATGTAGGCACCCTGGTGACTTGGTGCAATGTGAACAGTAGTGATGTCAACAAGTGAAACTCCATTTAGTATAGCCATCATGAAGAAAGAAAGGTTATAACCAAGGCAGATATGGATCTTACCTCAACTCACCCCTCCCTTGCAGGGCAGGGCCGAAAGCTGTATAACTGTGTTTCAAAGTGTGGTATGACACAAAGGGGCATATTTTCAATGCTCCTTTTACACCACCAGAGTGTCACTATTGTGACACTGTTGAGGCACGGTGTGCCGGACCATATTTACAAGGCTATGCAAAGCCACCCTGAGTGGATTTTTATGGCCTTGTAAACATGGAGTAAGTCAATGCCTCACTCTGCATGGAAGGGGCATTCCATTGGTGTTGCTGTGGGAGTTCTCACTCAAAACCCATTGTTTTTTATACTGCCCCAGATTTACAACATAGTGTAAATCTGGGCAGCGCAAAATCTAACGCCTTCCCAAATCAGGAGTAATGAGGGGAAATGTTTACATTTCTCCTTGTTTTTTCTCTTTCCACGTGTGCTGCATTCTGCAGCACACATAGTAGGAGGGGGAAATGCCTCCTTTGATTGTTTTTGTGTAGGAAGGTTTCCCTTTCTGCACAAAAACAATCTTTTAAAACAAATCTGTTTATTGAAGTTTGTCTGTGTATACAATACAATGGCAAAGCAATGACAGGTACTATAGCATACAGTGGAAGACGGAAGGACATATAATGCAAGCAAGATATTGTGGTAAGCATGTTTTGTCCATATCACAATTTAGTTACAGTAGTGTGTAAACACTAGTGAAACCGGATGATAGGATAAACACAAATAGTAGTTCTAAGAGGCAAGGATTAGGTTGCTCACACCGAGCACGACTTGGATTCTACAACCTGGACTGAAAACGTTGCCAATCTATATTCAGATCTCAAGCTTCCCATCCACAAACATTACCATTTTGCAAACAACAGGTGGCATTCAATCCATTTTAGCCTGGAAAGAACAACACAAGCAATTGACACTATCAAGCAGGGAAAAGCGCCAGGACTAGACAAACTGCCAGTAGACTTGTTCAAGCATGATAAAGAGGTGTGGGTCCCTTATGTCAACCTGGTCACAAAAGCTATAGCTTCTGGAGCACCAATCCCAATTTCATGGAAGTGGGCCGAAATAGCCCCTATCCATAAAAAAGGGAGTAATCAAAGACCAGAGAACTATAAGTCCATCAGTTTAATTGATGTATTATAGAAAATTAACGCTAGACAGCTCCTGATTAGGCTAAATAGATAGATGATAACAACATACTATCCTCATACCAGGCTGGATCAGCGCTCGTAGAAGCATGGTAGACCAAGTATTTAGACTCCGGTGCATTCTCTGGAAATACACTAAATTAAAGGGAGGCCATATCTACATAGCGTTTGTAGATTTAAGGGCAGCATTCAAGCTTGTACTGCGAGGACTACTTTGGGCCATACCCACAGACATTTTAGACCCAATATTAAGGATGCACCAGGACCACTGCATAAGAGTCCACTTGGGTATGAATGGAGAGCTTACCGAACCAATTCCTATAGTCAAAGGAGTGAGACAGGTATGCATGCTCGCGCCCAGTCTGTTCTCACTCATACAAATGATGAGGTAGACTGCCTTAAAAAATCCCAAAATGACCCCCCCCTTAAACTCTGCGGGAATCTGGTTCCAGCGCTACTATTTGCAGACACCATTTTGATCTTGCAAATGCTCAAAGGTCCCCAAAATCTATTTGACGACTTTAATAGATATTGTAAGGAAAGGTGTCTAGAAATAAATACTGGAAAAAATAAATAAATGGTCATAAATCCTCATAAGAATTTCAGGAGAAATATCAGGGAGGGCTATCGAAAACTTGAACATGTACTAAATTTCTCTTATTTAGGTATAACACTTGATTCAAAAGCTGTTATGGAAATCAACAAATAAACCAGGTCTTTAATCCCTTCCTAAATGTAAGAGGTCAGTAACATTTCTCAGATGAAAGGGAAGGTCATTCCAGGCCTTGCTGTGCAAACAACAAAGCTTATCTCCGGTAGCACAGCAGAGATTTTTAGTCATGCAGAAATCTGCAAGCTCCGCCCACGCCTACTCATTAGCAAGCCACTGGGGCCAGAACAGGATAGTACCCTCCCCTGTCACATGGAGGAGCCAGCCAGTAGCGCTGCTCTGCTCAGGAGTAGCAAGCAGGGACCACAGTTGGCATGACAAACTTCTGCAGGGTGGGGCCCTGTCCCGGCTTACCAATACTGGCAGGTGGTGTGTCCCTCAATTCAGGGTTAGACAGCACCGTCAGCTCAGCCATTGCAGGCCACCCAGCTCCATAGTGGGCCAGGCCTCACCAAATATGCACCTCCCATCCCCACAACAGGGGAGCCAGTGAGGCAGCAACAGAAGGAGTCAGCAGTGGGGCACTTCTGGAGTCAGGTGAGGCAGGTTAGGTCCGTTGATGCAGCTGCTAGTGTAGGGTCAATGGCAGATAACAGGGCTGATATACAGATCCTTGTTAGATTGTGAACACCATCTTTGGTGCCAAGAGATGTCACTCCTGCACAAAAACAATCATGCCACGAACACAGACACCCTTGCACTACAGTGCAAGGGGCCAGCGTTGGCACTCAGCTGCGGTTGGTGCACTTTTGCTGGCAGAAAGGACAAAAATGTGCCTTATCTTGTAGACACAGTGCATGCCTGCCCTTTTCTTTTGACGTAGGGCAATACAGCTAGAAAACTTGCAGAGCTGTCCTACCCGAAAAAATTGTAAAAATGCCCAAAAAATATCACCCTTGTCACACAGTGGTGCTGCAAACAAGGTAGAGATAACACCAAGTGAAGGGCAACTGCAGTGAATTGCGATTCTCCTATTAACATGACCAGAGAATCTGGATTTCATTAAAGACACGGAGGCTGACATTATGCATTATCCTTTAATAGCAACTCACAGCAGCCGCACTACATCATAAAGGATAAAGCTCTAGAGTTTACACAACAGTGAACAAAGGAAGTATCCAGGAGATGATCTGCCTCTTTTAAAAGAATCGCAGCAGGAAACAACTTCATAAACGGAGAAATCCAAGTAGAGCTTGAAAACATCATGGAATAAACTTCAGTATCTCAAATGGAAAGGATCAGACGGTTAAACGGAACTACCTGAAAGGAGAAAGGAAGGATTAAGAACCAAATCCATAGTGAAGAGCCTAGAGAGTCAAAAGACTTCATTACATTTGATAAAGATAACAGAAGTATAGGCATAACTCATAGAATAACAACAATTGAAGTAATCAATAAGTTCATAAATGACATATCAAAGGTTGTAAAAGGGAGGAGGGAGGGATAATGTCAGCCTCCGTGTCTTTAATGAAATCCAGATTCTCAGGTCATGTTAATAGGAGAATCCCAATTTCATTACAAGACCGGAGGCTACATTATACATGTTTGTAGCCCCGAAGGACAACATCAGACATATGCTCGATAGGTTTACAATAATGACGAGGAAAGGTGTTAGCATTTGACCAGTCAGCAGCTTTCAGAATATCATCCAGTTTACCACCTGACCAGAAGGATTTACTGGCCACAGCTCCTCTGATAGAATGTGCTTGAAACTTAGAGAGGTCAATACCAGCAAGGCTCATGGTAGACTTAACCCATCTAGCTATGGAGGTGGATGAAACAGGTTTAAAAGGTTTAACAAAAGAAATTAAAAGTTGATTTGCATTGTTAGGACGTAGAAAAGACATCGTCGTGTCATACTCTTTCATACAAGCAACCACACAAAGTTTAGGGAAACTGTCAAAACGAGGATAAAAGATAAAATCTGACATGGTTTTAGTTCTTCTTAGTAATTCAAACTTAACACCAAATATATCATAACATCTATTCGAAATATCTAAGCTTCTGATGTCAGATACTCTCCTACAGGAGATTAAACACAAGAGAGTGGCGAGTTTGAAGGAGAGAAATTTTCTATTAAGGGAAGAGTTATCAGGCCAAGAACAAAAAAGGTCTAGAATACACTTGACATCCCAAAGGGTCTGATACTTAGGTCTAGGGGGTCTCCTTAGTCTTATACTCTTGAGGACTCTACAAATGATAGCATTTTTACTTACAGATTTACCGTTGATAGGGGAATGGCCCGCGGAGATTGCGGATCTAAAGCAATTAATAGTACGATAGGACAGGCCTCTGTCAAATTGTTCGACCAGAAAATTTACAATATTGATGACAGGAGTCTCCACGTGATCCAGACTTCTTTCCAGGCACCAATGAAACCATTTTTTCCAAATGTTGTTATACCTAAGGTGTGTTCCGGGTGCCCAAGATTCTCCGAGAAGAGAGAGAGCTGTCGATGAAAGTCCAGACAACTCGTTAGATTGCCTGACACTTTCCAGGCAAGAAGGTTCAAATTCCCCTCGAGAATAAGATGATGCTCTTCCCGTCTGCGTTTGAGACCAGGCCTGGAGACGCTGGGATCAGAAAGGGAATGTCGCATGCTAGTTCCAGGGCTGTCGGGAACCAAGCTTGGGACGGCCAAAAAGGAGTTATTAGGATCAGAAAGCATTCTTCTCTCCTGACTTTCTGAAGGACCCTCTGAATCATGGAAAAAGGAGGGAAGGCATAACCCAGGAAGTAAGACCATGGTTGGAGAAAGGCGTTTACAGCAAGTGCGCCCGGGACTGGCATCCAACAGAAGTAGTTGGGTAACTGGAAGGTTAGCCTGCTGGCAAATAAGTCCACGTCTATGGGACCCCAAAAATGGAAGAGGGCATTGAAGATGTTCACATTGAGTTTCCAGTCTGAGAAGTCTAGAAGGAATCTCGAATTCCAATCTGCAGAAATGTTTGATTTCCCGGGAAGATATTCCGCCCTCAGGGAAATTTTGTGTTCCAGACAGAACATCCAAAGTTTCCTGGCAAGATTGGAGAGATCTGCGGATCTCGTTCCTCCAAGACGATTGATATAGGCCACAGCAGAAATGTTGTCCCTTTTCAGAACAACTGACCTCCCTTGAAGGGAGTGTTTGAAGCTCATAAGAGCGTATAAACCAGCTGTTAATTCCAGAAAATGTATGTGATGAGAGGATTCCGTCAGGGTCCAAACCCCGCCAATGTTCTGGTCTTGCAAACGTGCACCCCAGCCATGAAGGCTGGCATCTGACTCTAGGATGAAATCCGGGGATAAACCGAAAATAGCCTTGCCGTTCCAGGCATCTAAGTTCTCCAGCGACCAAAAGAGCTCTGCTCTGGTATCTGAGTCCAGAGTGACAAGATCTCCATACCAAAGACCTGAATTGAGCGCTTTCTTCTTTATTCTCTGAAGAGCGCGGTAATTCAGAGGACCAGGGAAGATGGCTTGGATAGAAGAAGAAAGAAGACCAAGAAGTCTGGCTAGTTCGCGGAGGGATAAAGATTCTTGTTTCAAGACGGACTTGATCTCCTTGCGGATTTTGGCAATCTTCTTGGCAGGAAGAAGGAGAAGACATTTCACGTGTCTAGAGTGAAACCAAGGAATTCTATGGACTTGCAGGGAGAGAGAATGGATTTCTCTCTGTTGATGATAAATCCCAGACTCTCTATTAAATTCATGGAAGTTTTTAGATCTCTTAGGAGGTCTGAATGGGATTGGGACATGATAAGAATATCGTCCAGGTAGATGATGAGACGGATACCCCTTTCCCTTAGAATTGTAACGATACACTTCATGATCTTGGTGAAACACCAAGAGGCAGAAGAGAGGAAGAAAAAGGTAGAGCTTGAAACTGGAATAGACGTTCCTTCCAAGCAAATTGAAGGAAAGCTTGGTGGTCTCTGTACATAGGGATGGTGAAATAGGCATCCTTCAAGTCCAACTTGACTAGCCAGTCTCCTTCGAGAAGGAGATCCCTTAGAAGGTGGATACGTTCCATTTTGAAATGATGATAAACTAGAAATGTGTTGACTTCTCGAAGGTTTATTACGGGTCTCCACCCTTTGTCCTTTTTCTGAACAAGAAACAGTGTGCTTATGAATCTTGCATCGGACCAGTGAACCTCCACTATTGCGCCCTTTTTGAGCATAGAAATAATTTCTTCCTCCACGATCTTTTCTTGTTCCTCTGAAAGGACAAAGGGTTGGGGTAAACGCGTTTGGAAGGGGACCTGTAAAGTCTATCTTGAAGCCCATAACAGTTTCTAGAACCCATGGATCCTGGGTGATTGAATCCCAAACATGATAAAACTGTTTTAGTCTGCCCCCTGCTATGGGAGGGAAAGAAGAAGGAGTAGTACTTACTTGTAGAATTGGAGGTGTTGGGAGTACCACGACCTCTTGAACCTCGGTTTCTTGGACCTCTTCCTCTTTGGGGGAAGAAGGGTTGTCTAGGGGGGTAGAAGCCTCTTCCAGTTACTCTGAATGACGAGTAGGGTCGTTGGTTGCCTCGGCCGGAAGAGCGACCCCTTCTCCCGGCCTGACCAAAAAGGTTGGTGTTAAACACCCGTCTTAGGTTGTTTTGTGCCCTGTCAAGAGCAGTGAAGGTAGACACATATTTTCCAATCTCCTTGATTATATCCTCCCCGAAAAGAAGGCCTTTAGGGTTTTGGGAGGGTTCTCTCTCTGCTATGTCTCCTAATTTAGGGTTAATTTTGTTTAAAATGGATCTCCTCCTTTCAACGTTTAAACTAGAATTAGCGTTACCAAGGAGAACGACGGCTCTTTGGCTCCACCCTCGAATGAGATCAACATCTAAAGGGGTAGAGGAGAGGTGAGACTGTTCAGCTATGTCCAAGATTCTAACAAGTGGTCCTAAGACATCTAAAAGGCGGTCTTGACAACCTTTAAGAGCTCTTTCTAGGCCTTTCCTAGGATATCGCCCTAACTTGAATAGGAATTTGATACAGTCTGGATCTAGGTTTGGAGTCTGACAGACTTTCTCCTCAATAGTAGGTCTTGGAGATTCAGATCTCATGGTTTTCTAGTATCTCTATCTAGAAGGTTCCTTAACCAACGTGTTATGAACTGGGAAACATGTTCCTGCGGGAACCACTTCGAACTATTAGGGCGCGAGATATTTAGGGGAGAGAACATCTCTTCCCCGATATGGTTAAGAATAGTATTTTTAGAGGCTGGCTCCGGATCAGGTTGAGAATTAAAGTCATGTTGGACCTCATCTAGGTTGAAGACGAATTCGTCGGAGGGATCTCTGAAGGAGTCGCCATCATAAGAAGAGGAAGAGGAGTCAAAACCAATATTCTTTTTTTGGTTAGCACTACTGCAAAGCGTGCCGCGAGGGACACCGTTCATATTTGTGCCGCCATGGGCACCGATCAAGGGAGTGTCCCGAGGGACATCATGTTCAAGTGAGGCGCAGTCGCCTCCCATCCAAACTGAGGTGCTAGGACCTCGCGTACTCTGAGAGGCGCTAGGGCCTGTAGTGCTTTCACAATGTTTCGTCTTTTTGGACCTCTTACCGTGTATAGAGGGAAGATCTTGGGAATCACACGGTCTCTTAGAGGACATGACTTCCTTCAGGGACGACATCATACAGGATTTAATCTCCTGTTGAAGGAATTTCTTAAGTGAATGGCCAATGGGCGCAGGTGAGCTAGCAGTAACAAATAAACAAGAAAAGAGAGGTTAGAGTCTCAAGAAGCCACAGAGACGGAGCGAAGCAACTGGGGGATCACACACCCTTTTTGGGTGGACAATAAAGCCCTCACACACCGACCTAGTCAGTGTCATGCTTCATCATTGGGCCCCACCAAAGAGGCCGAATGCCTCTTTGGTGTGCTACGACGCCAGAAGACTGCGGAGCTGGTTGTGTGAAAAGGGCGTGTTGTGAGGTTTAAATTAAAGATAAAAAGTGTCTAAAGGGTATCTACAAAAATGTTTAATGGTTGATCCCTAGGACACGGATAAAAGGGTTATGTGTCTGAATTTACTGCCAAAGGTAATGGATTGGTTAATTCAGAATCTACATTAGTCAGTCAATGACTGACTAATTAACTGCCAAAGGTAATGGATTGGTTAATCCAGAATCTACATTAGTCTGTCAAATAGCTAATGCCCGTTCCTTCAATTTGAAGCGTACCTCACACCAAAGGAACAACACGAGGCGGACGAAATGGAAAGCGGAGAATATCGGTAAAATAACTGCGCGATCGCGTGCTTGGCAGGGGTAATGGGGGGGGAGCAACCATAAATTGGAAGTCCATAGGCAGAGGGGGGTGGGATGGGGAAGCCAGCGCCACCCACAGGAAGAGGGTAAGGCTTACCATGGCGAAAGACAAGGCAATAATGTTGTAGCTAGTGCTAAAATTCGTTGAAAGGGCTATAAATAGCATTAAAAAAAAACAACAAGATAATGGTAGAAAACCACAAGAAAATTATTTAAATGAGCATGAATACACAAAATATAAGCTTTAAGCCTAAAAAAAAGCTGAAAATATTGAGAAGTAAGAAGTAGTGACTTATCTACTGGCGAGCCGCTTTTAAAAGAGGCAGATCATCTCATGGATACTTCCTCTGTTCACTGTTGTGTAAACTCTAGAGCTTTATCCTTTATGATGTAGTGCGGCTGCTGTGAGTTGCTATTAAAGGATAATGCATAATGTAGCTTCCGGTCTTGTAATGAAATCTTGCCCACAATTTCTATAAGTAACATATGTCCATCAAATTAACATATTCCTGACCAGAAGCCTGTCCTGGATGTCCGATCCGTTGGTAAAAGATCTTGCCCCCCCCCCCCATGGACGATGATGCCTTTCAGCAACTTCTGGATTCTATTGGAAAACCTTTTCCTGTCACGGCAATGGGGGACAGCATTGCAGGGTCTCCCAAGGAACCACCCACCTCAGAACATGCCCGATCTGCCAGCCAAAGCCCAAGCCTGGACTCTGAGCATCACCAAGTTGTCTTCCAATGGTGAGCAGGAGGAGTCCAGCAGCAGCTGGTAGAAGCGATGTGGGCAGTGATGGAGACCATTGCGAGCCACTTAGAGGGAGTTTGTAGGCGCCTCAGTCCCAATTAGGACACCTCTGAGGCAGTCAAAAGCTTCTACCCATCACTCCATAGAATGGACCAGTCCCTGGCCAACAATGTTAGTGTCATAAAGCAGAGGCAACAACAACAGCGCTGCCAGTGTGATGCCAGTGAGGTTGCCACTCATCTGGAGCCATCCACAACATCTTCCAATCAATGGAGCAGAAGCAGGCCTCCTACATTGCTACTATTGAAGCCTTCCACTGCAAAGTGTTTGCCTTGCTGACGAGCCATCAGGCCCTTGTTATTCATGAGGTGCCCTCCTTGCTGGCAGAGACAAATGCTGCCGGGTACAGGCGAGCCACACCTTCATGCCTTGATGTGTGTGTGCCACAGATGCCTCCTGCACAAATATCACAACCCTCAGGGGAGGCACAACACACATCAGAGGAGGAAGATGTGGACTTCACCAGTTTACGGTGGCGATCTACTAGGTGACATTTATCTGTGCCTCTTGGTCAGTTTCCCATTGGACCTGTGTTAACTGTTATGTCATTGAAATTATCACCTGGCAGTGTCCCCATTTTTGTATGCCCACCTGTTAATCTGGTCCATTTGTGGTGTGTTCATGAGGCCTACCTTTCGTAATGGCATCTTGAACCTCTTCCTCACTGGAATACTCCTCTCCTCAATACTATATGTATCCCCCCTGGACTCTGTCTAGACATCCTCTGGCTCTCAAACAATATTGAGGTAGTTGCTACAAGAACTGCTTCTTTGCATTATCCTATGAACATACCTGTAAATAAATGCACTACCTTTAACCTGCCTGTAGTATGTCCGTTGCAGATAGGACTAACTAGACAATGATGGATGTGCAGACCCAAAAGGCACTTCCTACCATCTCAAGGAACTTGTGTTACAGTCCCTAACACACTCTCTTGTTGAACAAGGTCAAGCATCCTGGACCTCCCCAGCTATGGCATTATGTTACAAATCCCTTTGAACTATTGAAAAATATGGTGTGACAATAAGCATTGGAACCTTGAGTGCCACACAGAGAAATAGGCCAACTAATCACACAATTGCAGACCTGCACAACTTAGGTCTTGTGACACAGGTGGGCCAATAACACATGCTCATACATCCACTGATATCTAGCTCAGTTATCATGACAATATCATCATGCACATAAGGCCAGCAGCAATGCTTCAACTGGAAATATCCAATGAATACTACCATAATGCATGCCTTGACAATATGCAGATATTAATGGCTAGACTCCTTCTGTATAGCATTATATGTATTCCTCTTAACGAGGTAGAAGCTCAGTGCTACAACTTGGATGCCATTAATCATGAACTGCACCTACTAAGTATTTGGGGGCCTGTATCAAATAATGAATGGTTTAGTAAACCACAATGGGATATGTAGGGACATTGTGTTCTTTTGAACCTGAGAGCCCTCGCATGCACTGTGTATGTGAGTATAACCACATGACATCAATTGTACCATATATATATACAATATAGAGGAGCAAGAGCACATACCTTGGAACCAAGCTTCGAATCCCTGGGCTAAGAGGAAACATCAGACTATTGTCTCATCTAATTTGAAGTTGCACAATTTCATATCCATGAAGTTCCACACTTAGCAATTTTCCAATGCCAAGGATGATTGATGTTTCCGTGCAGGTGGAGGCCCCTTTCATGATACTAAACAGAAAACAACAATGATGTACGAAGACAATGGTCCAAGGGTGAGTGAGTAAGTGGCAGGCAGCAGTGTTAATCCCAACACAGCCATGAATGTGTACTATGGGGTGACAGAGCCACCCATACTATACGTATACATCTCTTACACACACAATGCTACAGCAGGTGGCAATCTATGTTGGCCTGTGTGCCTATTCACACGAAGATGTCCAATGGCAGTGGCTAATGAACGGTGAGGTAAACTGACTTTTGTCCTTAGGCCCATGGACATAATTTAGGGGTTGCAACTCCCCTTGCTGGTACTGCTTTTGCGACCACTGGGTTGAGTGGTAGCAAAATCAGTGCCTGGAACACAGAGTCAGCTCTTCTTAATGAATGCTGGTTAAAGCTCCACTTGCCTGGTTTGTGTAAAAAAAAAATTGTACAAATAGTGAATAATATTATTCACTATTTGTGTAATAAAAAATAGCGTACATTAGCTGGAATAAGACCCTATCAGGAAGCTAAGGTAAGTAAAAAATGCTAGTAATGTATGTTGTATGCATGCTTGTGGGTGAGAGTGTGTTTATGTGCATGAGAGTGTGTGAATGTGCTAGTATGTGTTAGCATGTGTGTGCGAGCCAAAGTAAAAGTCATATGGCAATGTCACTTTTACAACCCTTGGAGTTTTGGTGAATTGACTTCCATGCATAGGCCTTTCACTAAGTAACACATGTCTACTAAAAATACAGGCAAGCACTGCCTCATTTACACCAACTCAACTTACTCCATGCTTGCAAATCATAATTTAAACAGGATGAAGAAGTAGTGAATGTAGAGTAATAAATAATATATATAGCGGCAAAATAGTGTCTATGGGCCCGATTCACAGAACTAACTTAAGACAAAATCCTAAACTTACTACCATTTTGGTATTCACAGAAGATACTTACTCATTTCGGTATTCACAGAAGTTAAGAGTCCTAACTTTAGGACTCCTAAATGCTTTCTGTGAATACCGAAAGTCTTAAAATTAGGATTTTTCTCAATTTAGTAGTAGTAAAGTTAGGACTCCTAACTTTCAGACTCCTAAATGCCTTCTGTGAATACCGAAAGTCTTACAATTAGGATTTTTCTGAAGGCATTTAGGAGTCCGAAAGTTAGGAGTCCTAACTTTACTACTACTAAATTGAGAAAAATCCTAATTTTAAGACTTTCGGTATTCACAGAATGCATTTAGGAGTCCTCAAGTTAGGAGTCCTAACTTTACTACTACTAAATAGAGAAAAATTGTAACTTGAAGACTTTCGGTATTCACAGAAGGCATTTAAGAGTCCTAAAGTTCGGACTCCTAACTTCTGTGAATACCGAAATGAGTAAGTGCCTTCTGTGAAGACCAAAATGAGTAAGTGCCTTCTGTGAATACCAAAATGGTAGTAAGTTTAGGATTTTGTCTTAAGTTAGTTCTGTGAATCGGGCCTTAATTACTTAAACCAACTATAACTATCAACACAGTACACTATACTAACTATTTAAAACTACCTAAACTACCTAGCCTATCATAATTATCTAAACTCTATACCTACACTATCCTAAATTATCCTAAACTATCTTAACTATCAGACACCCAGAACAGTTTAAACATCTAACCCCCCTTAATAAACATACATCAATACAACACAAAAAACAAACACATCATAAACATTCACTACCTAAACATATAAATCCAAACAAATGTATATTTTTTGCATTTTATTTTTTGTTATTTCTTGTCTTGAAACCCACACAATACATCAACCCCTCACCCACTAAAAAAAATATACCAATCCATATACAAAACGAAAAAGTATTGCCTATTAAAATATTAAACAACCTCATACTCCCATACCTTAGACCTATACTAAAGCCTTTTTGAACCTATGCTAAAAGTCCTATACAACACAAACAACTTGTAAACACAAATTGGGGAACGAGAAAATCCCAAGGGAAAGTCATATTTGGACACTGATTCACTCCATTGCCTCTTGCAAGGTTGGCATTTTGGGCCGCAGACTTTAGAGTTCCCCCTCAATGGCAGCTATCCACAGTTTATGTTCTTGTAGGTCCTTCTCTTTAATTCAATGCTTATTTGCAGAGAAAGTATTTATTTTTCTCTCACCATGATGATTCTCCATTCTGTTTATTAGAAGATTTCCTATATAAAACCTCAAATTTGGGGGTGAGCCAGAACTCAGATGAGACCTTCCCTATGCTACTGGGAATGCCGTCCGATTTAATACTGATGTGCTGCACATTTGGGACTTAGTATTGTTCGCTTGATTTATTGTTTACCTGAACTGATGACCTTTATTGATGGCAAGTGATTTTCTATGTAACCCATCACTTTCTGCATTTAATTATTCTGTGTTGTAACCTTACATTTTTGTAATAAAATTTTATGAATTTTCAAAAAAAAAAAAAGAAAAAGTTCTTGTAGGTCCTTCAGGGCCTGTGTTTCAAAAACAGCCCCTACTATAGGGGTAGTGACAAGGGCCTTTGTTGCTTAGGCTGGCTGTCCAGAGGATGGTCCTGAAACGGCCACTGGAACTTTTCCTTGGTGATGTGACACATCCTGATGGTTCGCCACGGTAAGATGCAAACGGGAGCGCTTTAGAATATTTGGTCCTTTCTCAATGTTTATTAAACACCGGGACATTCATTTAACATAATGGACGCGGACGCGGACACAAGTGCTGAACTGAAAAACGCCTCCGGGACCCATACAGACGTTCGGTAAGACTTAAGGGGGCATATTATCAAGGGGGTTTATCTCCGCTTTTTTGGCTTTAAAAGCCAAGAAAGCGGAGATAAAATTATCTCCCTATTACCAAGCTGTCGCTAACACCAGTTAGCGACAGCTAGTAGGAGATAGCGACCATCTTGGGCCCCACTTTGCATGTCAGTGATATTTATCACTAATGACATGCAAAGTGGGCGTGCCAAGATGTTAGCGACTGGAAACAGTCACTAACATCGCTATCTCCTATTACCAACTTTTGGAGATATTCGCGCTAAGCACGAATATCTCCAAAAGCTAACACCTGCCCCTGAGCAGGTCTTAGCCATGTTATCCAATGGGAGGTGGATAACATGGCTAAGAGCATTAGCTCGATAATGCATCAATATCGCTGACTTTTCAGCGATATTCATGCATTTCGGCCGATTTTTATCGCTTAGGAGATAAACCTTGATAATAGCAAGGTTCCTAAGTGATAAAAATAGGCGATGCTTAGCGATACTTAGCGATAAAAAAATTGTCTCTAACCCTACTTAGCGATAAATATCGCTATTTGTTGATAATATGCCCCAAGGTTTCTATTGGGTAATCCCTTCGTGAGCACATGCGCTGCCCAATTCCTTAATCCTAGTAGGACTTTGTAATATGGTTATGAAATATGAACAAGCATGCTTATTGCCCTCTAGTATATGTTAAGTTCTTTGTCTGGATCTCTCTTTTTCTCTTAATATAGCGGACTTATCATGGTCCTTGTCCATATGGGACGACTGTTCTGTGGACCTTTTTAAAAAAACGGGTGTTATTATCCAATTACAATAGATTTCGCCATCGTTGTTGAAAAAATTTCGATTTATTTGGTAAGATGCAAATGTTTATGCATCTTTTTCTCTTGCTCCTTTGACTAATATCAAACTGGGTAGTGTCTAAAAGGCTAACTTTAACGTTTGTGTAAACAAACTTTTTCTTTTCCATGCTTTTAACTATAGACAATGGAAAGACTCTAGTGGCAACTGGTACTAATAGGAGACAAAGGGTTCTGAATGTACAATACATCAATACGGTCAAAACAAGGTGAGAATAGTTTGAATATTTTCTTACACCCCTCTTCCTTTCTCACAATTAGAATTAGGATATTTATATTGTGCTCTAATTTGGGCACTCAAAAATTGCACATTAATCAAGGCGGACTATCAATGAATGATGGATTACTATTCATTCATTTGTTTTGGGTGATATCTTGGTTAAATCGAAAATTAGGTTATGAAATTGACATGGACAAGGAATCATTAGTATGGCACTTGTTGACTTTTGAGTCAGTGTTTTCTCTTCCTTCTCTGCATGGGTGATAACATTCCCTTGGTGAACTAATCAATCTCAAAGTGTTTTGAGTTTGGGACTGGCTTGTATAATAAATCGTACACGTCTAGTAAGACACTGGATTTTAAGTGTTTTATTGTTCTTAATCTTTATTAAAATTGAATGTTCAATTATGTTTTTACATGTAATTTTGCAGCCTTGAGGAAGCCCAGGAGGGCGAAACGCACGTCGGCTACCTTTTTTGTATGAAATATAAAGTGATAACGGAACATTTCACCAGCTGCGGATCATTTGTTGTGGACTGTGTACCAAGACAGCATTCATGGAATTTGATTAATTAATTTCGATCTTTGACTGTTGATAGTCTGTAATTCACTAAGGAATAAAGTAACTCTATTTTGGTGTGCTTTGGTATCTGTGGTATAAAGTGACCTTAACATATCCTAGTGTCTGTCCATACATGTCAGCAAGGCTGCTTTCCATGATGCACATCAACAAAAATCATATCTATGTCATGAGGGAGTGCATGCATGCTGCAAATCTCATGTTTACAAATACTTTGTTCTGTATCTAGCAGGTAATCTTCCACCATTAGTCAAGGGTGACAGGGATGGTGCTAGTCAATAGAAGTAATGCTACCAGTAGGTGAGAAGTGTAAAGGGTTGTACATTGCCGACACATAGCAGACCTACATGTGGTACTCTCCACATTGTGTGGGCCTCTCCACATTTCATCAAGCCGAAAAATTCCCTGCAAAGCTATGATTATTTCTGATGAATCGGACATTGGGTTTATGAGGCCATAACTAAGGAATTTAACTGTATGTCCATGTGCAGACTGGTGACTTATGCCATATGTACTCCTATCTAATCTGTCTGCACTGAGGTAGGATTCCTTACGTGTTGTCAGGACCTGCCAGCCAATATGTCCATACCTTGCAATGTCATCAGACAGCCAGGCAGTCTGAAGAATAACCGTCCAATTCAATGGTTATATGCAGTTTCTCTCCTACTTCCTTACAACCCCCATGGCATCTTTGAAATTGTTCTTCTGTCGGTCCATCTTACATATTAATGATATGGAGTATTCTGAGGGATGCTCACGTACCCCTGAGGCCAGATTACAGTTGCCATATCTCATGGTAGTTCTGACCTAAGTGGTGAAAGTAAATTATTACTTCTGACAACATACTGAAACCTCACAACAACACAGGTTGATATATCATATGTCCACGGAGATTACTCTAATCAATGATTAGGAATAACTTTTCCCCCTCACAACTACTTTTGCAGCATCTATCATTGGAAGCATTTTTGGTTTGTTATGCCTAGTCTGCTCACACGGTCACACAAGTTTCTCTTATTGTGAAGTTTGTCTACACACATAGCTACTGGTTCATGTAAGGATCACAAATCACTTTAGTTGTTGAACAGCATTTATGTCTGATCATGCCTATAGTCTTTCACACTGTACTCATTTAGGTAGCAAGGATAAACGTGTGCTGCATGTATGAGCATAGTATGAAGCTAAAAAACAATAGTAGAAGTAGTATTTTGGAAATTATGTACATGTGTGCTCCATGTATGAGCATAGTATGAAGCTAAAAAACAATAGTAGAAATAGTATTTTGGAAATTATGTTCACTGTAGATAGTATTTCATGACATTGTAATGTTGACTATTGTTAATGCTGTCTGGGATATGTGTTATACCGCACCCCCATCAGTCTCATGCTCAAATATGGACATAGGCAGGCATTCCATGTCCATACAAGCTCAGCCTATCTCATGCCATGTTGCTGTAACATTTTTGGAGCAATAGTTTTTTACATTTGTGCCATGGTATGACTGCAAGACAATTGAACTGCTGACCATCTGTAGATATTGTACTTGTTGATGGTATATGTGCCATAAGCATCTAAACCGTGGGTGGTCAAACATCATCACAGCAGGTAAAGAACCATCAATCATGTGGGCCTGTGTACATTGCCCCTAAATGCACATTGACATTTGTCCTTGTCTATTTCACGTTACTGTGTACTACTTCTTTTGTGAATTAACATGCACTTGTAAATTGGTTACAGGTGAATGGTTCTACCCCATACACCTCACAATGTTACCAAATCATAGATCACATACAATCCTTACAGCACTACAAACACATTATATTGACGCTCACTGGTAGCATTGGGAACCCTGAATGACTACACCATTACCCAGGTGCATGGTGCAGGACCACCTACAAGGCAAAAACATGGTACATTGCTTTTTGAATACATGTAATGCAAAGTACTATGACATCACAAATATCTGGTATATTCAGCACATTGGACAATTAGCCAGTGGCAACGTTTTTAAAAAATATATATTTTTATTGATTTTTCAATTATACAACAGTACAGGTCATAATAACGTTTCATATTAAAAATAAGATTCAGTTCACATTTTTTACAAAGACACCTGCACCAACGTTATTATTGGGGCACAGTTTCTCGTGCAGATTGGCTCCTGTCCCTGCCCCCCCTGCTAGTTCGATTGATGGTGAGATACAGATCTATCCCCAGTATGAGTTCCGTCCACCCCACTTTTTTTCCATTTTTTTGGGACAACCTCTGCTTTTGCAGATCTTCTTTTCGGCAATCATTCATTTGTCCATATCTCTCTCCCAACCCTTCGTTATTGGTGCATCACTGGCCACCCATCGCATAGCTATGTTACGTTTCACTAATGTGAACCTCAGTGTGGCCCATTGTTGTTCTATAGTGGAGAGATCTGTGGTGTCCCATATATTAAGGAGTTCCAACTTGGGTGTTAATTGGATTTCTTTCCCAATCACATTTTGCAGATGTCATGTGGCTTTTTCCCAGGGTGGTGCTATGTTTGAGCAGCTCAACAGCACGTGGTGAAATGTAGCTTCCTCTGTGCAATGCCTGAGACCAGGTGCGTCTTCCCTACATCCTTTTTGGTTAGGGTGGCCCTGGTTAAGTATGTTCTATGTAGTATTTTGAGCTGGATGAGACAGAGTTTGAACGGTATGGCTGCCTCTCCAGGGGACATCAACGTTGTTTGCCACTCATTGTCTTCAAGCAGCACTAGCTCTTCCTACCATCTGTCATGGAATTGTTGAAGTGAGTCTGATAGGTTATTACAAAGTTTATGATATGTCATTGAAATGGCTTTTTTGTGGGTTCACACAGTAGCCTATCTTCTAGTGGGGATGCCTCCAATACCCCACCCTGCGCAGGGAAGATTGTGATAAGTGCATAGCAACGTTGCATGTATCAGAACACTTCCTGTTGGGGTCAGTCATATTCTTTTTGCAACTCAGAGAAACAGAGAATTTTCCCTTTTTTCCATAGGTACCAACTATGGAGATGCAGATGGTGTCCCATTTATCAAATCCCGGCTGTGTACCCAGTGTACCTAGACTTTGAGCTGACCTTAGTGATGTGGATTGGGTTAATATCCCTTGCCATCCAAGTGGTTGGTTTGTCTGGTGCCAGATGTCAATAGTCAGGGCCATGGGACCGGTGCAGTGGCCTTTTTTGGGTTTTGAGTATAGGGCCCCATTATATCCTTCATTTACCAGTAGGAGTCTAGCCATCTGATATGCTGGTTCTGTCTGGGAATAATACACCCAGTGGTTGATAAGCACCAGTTGGGACACCCGGTAGAAGAGTCGTATGTTGGGAAGCGTTATCCCACCGTCATACCAACTCCTTGTTAGTTTATGTGTGGTAATGCTTGGTGTTTTGCCGGCCCGAAGCAGTGTTCTAATTTCACTGTCAACGGTTTTGAAGTTGGCTTCGGGGACACTAAATGGGCTTACGTGGCGGTGCCAGCATTTTCAACAAGGCTGCCCATCCTCATAGGGACAGTGGCAGTCCCTCCAATGCTGCATATCATCCTGCAATCTGTTTAGGGGACTCAAAATGTTTTTGGTGTAAAAGAGATCTGGGTCTGGTGGTAAGTGTACTCCGAAATATCAGAAACCCTCGACTGCAGTGTTGGCTGCACATTCAGGTGGCAGATTTGGATTTGGTCCACAGAGTGGGTAGATTACTGACTTGAACTAGTTAATGGAATAGCCTGAATGTTTGCTGAAATTAGTGAAGATGTGAAGAATTCTATTTTGTTGATTTTGCAAGTGATGCAAGGTACTGTAAAATGTCATCGGCATATAGGGCTATTCTATCCTCATGTCCCTCTACCCATTTTAGTCCTCTAAGTGTGGGTCGGCTCTAACCTAGGTTGCAAGTGGTTCTAGCATCAAGGAAAATATCACTGGTGATAGGGGGCACCCCTGTTCTGTTCCCCTTCTTCAGAGGGAATGTCTATGAGGTGTGGTTGTTTACTCTGACTTGACCTTTGAGGTCTGTATAGAGAAGCCTAACCCACGTAAGGAATTTGGGGCCAAAACCTATTCGTTGCAGGACCTCATAGAGGTATTGCCATTCAATTGTGTCGAAAGATATTTTAGCATCTAATGAGAGTAATACTGCTTCTTCTGTGATTGTGTCTTTCCAACCCAGGACACTGTGTAGCTGGCAAATGTTTAGGGCCATGTTGTGGCCAGGCATGAAGCCTGATTTCTTGCAGGCAGGTCGCCCCCACACCGCTACTCGCCTCCTGCCAGCCGGATTGCCTGGTTCCTGCCCCTTGCTGCCTGCCTCCTGGTTCCTGGGCTCTTTCCCTCACCCTGCATGCCAGTTTCCTCCCCACCGCCCACTGCGCACGACCCGGCATTCCCGCCACTGCCTCCCTGTGGCCCCACCCCCAGCACACCGATTGGCCTCCCCCGCACCCACCTCTCAGCTGCTCCTCCCTCCCAAGCCTCCTTATATGCAGGCTAAGAGGCGGCCGCGCAGCGGACGCAAGTAGTGGACACGCACAGCGGGCACGCCTCTGTTGTGCCAAAGTCACGCCAAAGTCACGCCAAAGTCACGCCAAAGGCAAGCCAGTCTGCGCACGTCCACGCCTTGACCGCGCCCAGTGCCAGAACCCCTGAACCCTGCAAACGCCACAACACCAGAATCCACTACGATGCCAGCACCATCCACGCACTCAACGCCGGCCAAAATCACACCTGCTTCCAGGCCGCCCCAAAACGAACCCCCGGACCCTTTTCCTGCTGCACCTGCTGCTTTACCTGCGACAAAAACACCAAACCTCCAAGGACTGGACCCAACCACCTCCGCTGCATACTCCTCAACACCCGCTCCACACGCAAACACACTGCCGAGCTCTGGGATCTGCTCGACACCTCCACCCCAGATGTGGCCTTCCTGACCGAGACCTGGTGGAATTACTCCTCGGTGTGCGACATCGCCATAGCCGTCCCGGACGGCTACAAGATCACCCACAGGGATCGTGCCAACAGACTCGGAGGAGGAATAGCCATCATCCACAAGTCAACCCTCAAAGTCGCCACCCATGCAGACGACACCCTCAACCCCGCCGAACTCCTGCACTTTCGGATACACAACGACCCCAACACCGCCCTCAGAGGAACACTCATCTACAGACCACCCGGACCCCGGGCTCGGTTTAGTGACTCCATCGCCGACCTCGCTAGCACCCACTCACTTGCCTCCACGGACTACATCCTCCTCGGGGATCTGAACTTCCACCTCGAGAACAACAACAACGCCAACTCCGCCACCCTGATCGACAACCTCGCCAACCTCGGCCTCAGACAACTCATCACCACACCCACTAACGCCGCCGGCCACACGCTTGACCCCATCTTCTCCACAGGCTCCCACATCGCCTTCGATCACAACACCTAACTCCACTGGACCGACCACCGCTGCATCCACTTCAACTTCAAGAAACCAACTACGCACCATCGCACCCAACAGCTGCACCGCCGCTGCTGGAGCAAAGTCACCGAAAACCAACTGCTCACCTCCCTCACCAAGAACCCACCCACCGACCCCACCAACTCTGACCCCGCAGCCCGCAACCTCTGACAGTGGATCGACGACTGCGCCTACACCCTCGCCCCGCTCAAGAAACCCTCCAACAACCACACCAATAAGAGAGCCACATGGTTCACCTACGAGCTCCAGGCCTCCAAACACGCATGCCGAAAACTGGAGAAGACATGGCTACACGAACGCACACCAGACAACCACGCGCACAATAGCAAAGAGCTCTACAGCATCGTAAAGGAACTCTCCAACCCCAGCGGCAACACCAATGACATCCCGCCCTCACAAGAACTGTGCGACTCACTAGCCATCTTCTTCCACCACAAGATCGCTGACATCCACGACAACTTCAAAAGCACGACCGCCCCGCCAACGCCAGACTCCCCCTCCCCTGTGAACACCACTAGCGCCAACCGCCTGACCTCCGGGTCCAAAGTCAACGACAACGAGACACGCAAGGTCATGAACTCCATCCACTCAGGATCTCCGTCTGACCCGTGCCCACACCACATATTCAACAAAGCTGACGCAGCCATCGCACCCCAACTATGGAAGGTAATCAACATCTCCTTTGAAACAGCGACATTCCCGGAAAGCTGGAAGCATGCCGAAATCAACACCCTCCTCAAGAAGTCCAAAGCATACCCCAAGGAACTCAAGAACTTCCTGCTCATCTCCCTGCTCCCATTCCCGGCAAAGGTAATCGAGAAAATCGTCAACATGCAACTGGCCCGCCACCTGGAAGAAAACAACATCTTGGACCCGTCCCAGTCCGGATTCAGACGACACCACAGCACCAAGACAGCCCTCATCGCAGCCACAGACGACATCAGGCGCCAACTAGACAATGGCAAAACATCAGCCCTCATCCTCCTGGACCTGTCAGCCGCCTTCGACACGGTCTGCTATCGCACTCTAAAGACACGCCTCCTTGAGGCCGGAATCCAAGAGAAGCCCCTTGACTGGACCACATCCTTCCTCACCGGCAGAACCCGAGTGTATACCTCCCACCCTTCCGATCCGAAGCCACCGACATAATCTGCAGCGTCCCCCAGGGCTCATCCCTCAGCCCGACGCTGTTTAACGTCTACATGGCCCCCCTTGCACTAATGGCCCGCCATCATGACCTCAACATCATCTCCTACACCGACGACACCCAGCTCATCCTCTCCCTCACCAAGGACCCACACACCGCAAAAACCAACCTCCAAGAGGGAACGAAGGCCATCGCCGACTGGATGAGGAGCAGCCGTCTGAAGCTGAACTCAAACAAGATGGAGGTCCTCATTCTCTGATCCACCCCCTCAGCCTGGGACGACTCCTGGTGGCCGACCACACTGGGAACAGCACCAATACCCACTGACCATGCACGCAATCTAGGATTCATCCTCGACTTCTCCCTTTCCATGTCTAAGCAGGTCAACGCCGTCTCCTCTTCCTGCTACAACAACCTCCGCATGCTCCACAGGATCTACAAGTGGATCCCAACCGAAGCAAGAAGAGCAGTGACACAGGCCCTCGTCAGCAGCAGACTGGACTACGGCAACACACTCTATGCAGGAATCCCAGCCAAGCACCTACGACGACTACAACGCATCCAAAACGCCTCCGCCCGACTGATCGTCAACGTCCCCTGCTGCAGCCACATCACCCCCCACCTGAGAGACCTACACTGGCTTCCTGTCGACAAGAGGATCACCTTCAAGCTTCTCACCCACGCACACAAAGCACTCCACAATGCGGGACCAGCCTACCTGAACAGCAGACTCAGCTTCCACACCCCCACCCGCCAGCTCCGCTTCACCAGCCTCGCCCTCGCCACTGTCCCCCATCCAACGAACGACCTCTGTCGGCAGATCCTTCTCATATCTCGCCGCCAATACCTGAAACACCCTCCCTACCCACATAAGGCAGACCCAAGACCTACTCACCTTCAGAAGACTCCTCAAGACCTGACTCGTCAAGCTGTAGCAGCACCCCCCTCCACTCAGCGCCTTGGGACCCTCACGGGTAAGTAGCGCGCTTTACAAGTACTCTGATTGATTGATTGAATGATTGATTGATTGGTCCCCACCTACTATTTTAGTGATAATAGGAGCAAATCTGGAGGCTAATATCTTATCGAGGATTTTGGCCTCGGCATTTATTAAAGAGATCGGTCGGTAGGAGACACAGTTTTCAGCTGTTTTCTCCTTCTTGTGTATAACTAGAGTCTAACCTTTGATCTTTGGGTAGGGCCCCCTTCTCGATACTTTCTTGGAACATAGGTATGGTGTGACCTGAGATGCCGTGACTTTAAGGAATTCAATTGGGAACCGTTGCGCCCCATTGCCTTCCTGGATTGTATATTGCTGATTGCTGAGTGGATTTTCTCCTCTGAGGGGTCTTCCTCGAGCAAGTCCCAATCGTCGGGAGATAGTGTCAGTAGGGGAATGTCCGGTAGCAGTTGCTGTGAATCATCTGCAGTAGTTTTGATGGCTGGAGTATACAGCCTTTCGAAGTGGTTGGCAAATGCCTCTGCGATCTCTTATGGGTCTCTGATAATGTTGGTCCCATTCATTTGTAGCAGGGGGACCCAACACGTAGCTTATTCTTGTTTTTCTAGCCAAGCTAGAGGTTTGCCCTCCCTGTCCCCAAGTTCGTATAGTTCGTGTTGGACTGCCATGTATTTACTCTACCTCTGTCAAGAGAGCTTAGTATTCGTATAGTCATCTTCACTTTTTTGGATCTTGTGTTCCAGTTGCTGTATCTTTTCCCCTTTGTTCTCTGTTGTGTCCCACCTTGACTGCTAGTGCATGGCTCTTCAACTCTGTTTTGAATGCATCCCATAACATTTGTGCTGATTCTACCCCGCCCGCATTTTCTTTGAACTAGAGGTCTGTATATTGTATTAGATTTTCTTTTATTCTAGGAATATTGTGGAGCCAAAGATTTAGCATTATGTTAGTTCTGTGTCGATGTTTGTCTAAGGTCAGGGTGGCCCATACTAGGGAGTGGTCTGACATGCCACATGGTAAACAACGGGCTTCCATGTATTTACCTATGTCAGGCATGTGCGTCAGAATATAGTCTATGCGGGACAGGCTATTATGTGCTCCTGAGAAAAAAGTGAAATGAGATGATTGTGGACTGAATTGGCACATGGCGCTAAGAAATTCTGAAAGAGGTGTAGTGCTTCGGGTAGGGGTGAGCAATGGCTGCCTCTCTATGTGGCCATTTAAGGTTCAGAGTGGCAGATCCAGGGTTAGCTTATCTAGGTCCATGAGGGCTGATTTATGGAGCTCTGGGGGGCATATGCTGAGATAACATTGATTCTCTTGCCTTCCCAGATTGCTTCTAGGACAGCAAATCTGCCCTGTGGGTCGGCCCACATCTTTTGTGGCATTAGTGGGAGAGATTTACAGATGAGTATACCAGTCCCTCTGGAGCCAGATGTAAAACAGGTATGTACAGCTAATTTTTACCCCCATCTATTCAGTGCTTTGCAATTGTTACCTACAAGGGGGGTTTTCTGCAATAGAACTATTGGCGCTTGAGACATTGTAGTACTATCCCTCTCAAAATACTGCCAAGTGAGGATTTTGAGTGTGGTTTCTGTGAGTGCAATTGCCATTGTTCTAGGAGGGGTTTCCTGCATTGACCTTTATCTGCTGTGACTGGTGTCTTCTCGGTTGGGCTGGGCCCACATGATATTCTTTGTGGTACCTGAGAGTGTGTCTTTGAGTGGACCCATGCGTGCTGTGTGGGTGTGTGTATTTTGCGAGTTTACGTGTGAACTTCTTTGGTGAGGTCTGAGGTGTGCTATCTGTGACCTGTGAACTGGCCCTCCCCAACCCCAACAATCCCCTCTACCTGCTGCCCTGTGTGATGGATTATGAAATACATGCCTCTGCAAAATTGCAAGGAACCTGTTGCCCTCCACAAAATGAAAACATAGGTCCGTCGCCATGCAGATCCCTCGTCATTCCCTCACATACCCTGTTCAAAACGTATTCTGGTCATCAGCTTTAAGGCACATTTCCCTTTGTGTGGCTTCGTTTATAAGTAACTGCCAGTCTTGGCTCAAATCGCAGGGCAGATTAGTGCTGGAGATTTTCATGCCCGCTGCAAAGCAGAGTGTGTTAGTTCGTGGCAGGAAGGAGTGCCAAAGTGGTCATACGTTCACTTAGTTATTCAATTGGTGGTTCTGAAGTTTAGCAGTCTCTTTGTCCTTTTGCTTCTGATTCTGCAGTTCCATGATCAGTGTTGTTGCGAGCGTGTTGGGATTGTTTTGTTCAATTCCACTTCTGTCTCGAGTATCCCTCTTTGCTTGAATTCCTTACTTGCCACCAACCATCTAGCCAGTCCCAATTTTCTTCAGGTGTGGAAATCCGCCTCGATTCGTAGTTTTGCTGGGGTTGGCATTGAAGATTTAATGTCTTTGTCCCTGCATGTTTTCTTTACTTCTAGGAAGCTTTGTGGACTTTGAAGGATTTTTGTACTCTAATCGTGAACTCCGGGAAAAGGTGATTGTACTGTTCTCGAAATTTGTAGGTGGGGCAGTTCGAGCTGTTTGCAAAATGGCATCCCTATCTTGAAAATTAAAAACTCTTGCTAGTGTTGGCATCAGAGAGGACCCTGGTCTTGGTCTGCCACCTGGGACTCTATAAACCCTTTTAATCAAGGAATATTTGAAAGGCTGTTTTGTTGCAGATGTTTGGTGATTAGCTCTTCGACGAAGAGGTCCACTGCTGGCCCTTCTTCATGTTCTGGCACACCAAGGATGCACACATTGTTCCAGTGTGCCTTGCCTTCATAGTCGTCTAGCTGCGCCTCCATCATGTTGTGTTTGGTTTGAAGCAGTTGCACTTGCTGCTTGAGATGGGATGCATCAGTGTATAGTGTATTGGTGGCTTCTTCCACTTCTTTGACTCTGGTGTCCATGTTTTGTGGTCTGCTCTAACATGGGACATTTTGATGTTTACTGTGTTCAGTCACAACTCGAGGGAGATACGGACATTGTTGATAGCTGCCATGATGTCTTTGAGGGTGAGTTCAGACTGCCTGGTGGGAGTTCGGGCCTGCTCTTGCGCTTGCCTTTCCAGTTTCTAGATCTTCCAAGCATATTTGTCGAGCTTTGTTTGCAATGCTGCCTTGCCGCCTTTGCCACAGTCATCTTGCTATGTATGGTTCATGCTCTGTGGTTGTTTAGTCATGGGTAGTAACCGCCTCCTGCATTGAGGCAATGTGCTTTGCGTGGCCTGCCGGGTTTCCCTAAGTTTTATACGTGCGCCTTGCAACCATTCTCTGATTGGCTGTGTCTTTTACAAGGTTTTTCTGGTGGTGACTCAGCTGGGAGCAGTATTTTCACCTCTCTATTTGCTTTTCCCTCTTGATGACTTGTTGAATGATGCCTTTCTTTTGAGTCACTGGGGGGGATTGATCCTGTTAGGCGGGAGCCGTGTGCCAATACTTGAGCTTTTGCATCATAATATTGCTGTATAGGGAAGTTGTTGAGCTTTGCTTCATGGGCCCGATGTCCCGCATTTCGTGGTGTACGCACTTACTTTACTTCCTTGCACTGAGATCGTTTAGGTTAATTAATGTGCACTTGCAACCCTTCGAATCGCTGCTCTGTGTTTTCCCCAATACACCCAATGGTCTGAGTTTGGGCAAATTCCCCTGCACCCACCAGGCAGTCACTGTTGTATTTGCCCTCCTGCTTGCTGTCTTTTTCATGCTGGGCTGACACTTGATCCTTGTGCCCTGCAAGGCGCCCTTGCGATGGTGTAGCTATGGGGACGCTCCGCCTTGGTGTGGTCTGATTATTTGTCTTCCCTTCTTTGTTTTCCACTTTTGAGCTTGCCAACCTCTAAGTGTTGCAGTACTTGTTGGTTGTAGGTATTGATATGTGGCACAGCCTGCACTTACCGTCTTCCACTACTGTGACCTTTAGGAGCTGGTGATGTTGGTAAGCGAATGGCCCTCAGTTCCCGCTCTGCACCACTGATGTTGACGATTTCTTCTGGCTGCTCTGAAGTTCTTGGCTGATTCCGACATGGATGGGCGGGGTGGCTTGCACTCCACCTACCACCACTCCACCACTGCCTCGGGATACTGCTGGCTACTCCAGTTGCTGGTCTTGATTTACGGAGCAGTTGAACTCACCGCTCCGAGTTGTGCTGGCCTCCATGTACTGGTTCCAATGGCATGTTTTCCGTGGCGCAGTGCCTCACACCAGGCTCAGGTAATTGACATAATCTTGATTGCTCCAGTGCATCTCTTGACACTTACTGCCCTGCTGCGGCCAGCCTGCAGTCACCGGTAGCTGTTGATCAGACGACCGATCTTGTTCTCTGACGAAGTTGTGGTTGTTTTGTTTTCGCTGTGCAAGCTAACAAGCGAGTCATAGGGCGCTGCCATTTTCTTCATGCCTTTCACACCCACCATGCAATTTTCTGGTGCCTTCCTGTGGCGATTTAGCAGAATTAGCTGATGTTGTTACCCATGATTACTGGGGCTTATTCTACTGACTGTGCAGGTTTCAAGCCGGATTTGTGGCAGATGTTAGCGGGATATCGGGTGACAGTTCTGGAGCGTGCTGTTTTGCGCCCATTTCCGTCGGCTGCTGGACACGCCCTCAAGTGTCAGAGTTGATAGGGATTATTAAGGGACAGATATCCTCCACAAGTGTTTAAGGACGACAACATCTGATTAATTATTTCACTGGTCCACAGAGTGCAGAATCGGCGCAAAACATCCAACCATTCTACATGCTGCAAGTGTGCATGCCTTTGATGGTTCTATGAAAATCCAGTCTTGGAAGGACCACCATCTGTTATTACAATGGCAGGGGCATGATCAGTTCTATACATGTGCAGAACAATGCAGAACACATCAGAAGGCCAACACGATAGGTGAGTTGTCCTTACTTTTACTCCTTATATGTCACCTGTGCAGGGTTTTTCAACATTAAACATTCATGCGCTGTACTGGCTCATATCTGAATTAAGATCATATATACAAATGTATGCATGTGAAATGATTTGCCATGAGCCCTTAAGCTTGTCCTGCCAGTGGTGTGACAAAATGCGAGGGGCCCATCAGTGTTTCACCTGGTGTATGGTGTAGTCTAAACCAAATGCCTTACTCATATGCCACCACACTCCTGCGCTTCTTGGTGAGGTAGTCCTGGCTGCCACTACCCCTATAGCAATCGTGTTGGGCAAATAATGTGCCAGAAGCCAAAGCAGGCTGACAAACTCTCTATCCGACAAGTTCTTCACTCTCTCCTTTCCCACTCTATACTTCCTTATCACAATAAAAAAAAAAACGTTGAAGTTCCCTCTACCCCTAAAATACAAAACCTCTCAATCAACTAATACCGTGCAGTGACAATAACAATACTAGTAAGAAATACAACACACAGTTGGCACAAGAAAGGGTCAGCACAGACACCGACAAGACCAAAATACTGCAAATTCAGCAGGACTGTGACAGGACGCCCTAGGAGGAGGATTACCGGTGATCCGGGAGTACCACAGAGGTGTGTTTTGCGTCCACGGAGAGCAGAGCCCTGGCCCTTAGCCAAACCCGGACGTGGCTTCAAATACACTAGCAGAGGGGAGGACAGCATTCAGCGACGTGGGAGTCAAAGTGGAACGAACAGCAGAACAGTGGGAGCTAGAGGAACCGAGCACAGAGGCCACAGACTGGACGAGCAACGCGGGAGTGAGGGCTGAGGCCGCATACCTGACAAAAGGCGTGGGAGCGAACAGCAGACCAGTGGCGGACATTTCCCCAGAGGAAGGCGCTTCAGACGAGGCAGCCATGGCTGTGTCAAGATGCCACGGCTCCATGCAGGTGACCCCAACAACAGGGCGTTTGATGGGCAGGTGGGTTTTCACCCAAGCTTACTTCACAGACAGGCCTGTATAAGGGTCCCTACAGCACATCGAAGGGAGCGACAGAGATTCCCTTTTTGTGTTAAGGGTGGTATCTGTGGCTCTGGCTAGGTCTGGGACATTGGCCCAGGTAAGGAGAAGAACCCAGGGCTAGGTGTAACTAGCGGTATAGGGGTCACATGAAGACTAATGGTCCGTGCACACCCCCATGCCCCCTTTCATTTAGTTTGCTTTATCTTCTGCCAACCACCCCTTACTTTTCTCCCACCATGTGAAGCAACACTTTGAGTCCCTATCCGGCTTTCACCCTATCTTCCAGGGGAATGTTACAGGGTTATCCTGCGTAGTGGTAAGCAACAAGGAAACTGATAGCCTCTCCCTTTTATTTTTCCAGAGTGGAAGCTCAATGCCAGAGAAGAGTGCCGAAGAGGATCCGAATAAATGAGGAGAAGTTAAAACACGTGGGAAAGACGACGCAATCTGAGACAGACTTTGGGATCCTCTCCTGCTTTGTGGGCCATAACATTGGGCAAACACAAATAAATACCTCTTCATTGCATACCTACGGCCTCCCATTGTGTGTTGTTCCATGACAAGGACAATAGTACAGATAAATAGACTATAAGTAAAAGTGATTTTACACCTTCTAGTTCCAGCCTACCAGAGCCATTGCATCATTTCCTGGGTGTATCCTACCCATTTTCAACAAATGTGCATTTATTATGACGCATTGGTACAGAAATAGCCAATAAGTGATTAACGCACAACACATGCTAATGCACAATGCATTGCTTTTGATGCAATGTCATTGATGCAATGCGACACACAAATGGGACAATGCATAGGTTCTGGCACACGCAGGTAAACACAGTTTGGCCTCACTTTCCTTCCTACTCTTTTCTTACCTCACAACCTTGAAATCTTCGGATGAGTTGAATGTCATTGGTAACAGTGCGCCTATAAGTGAGTCATTCTGTTCATCGTGCTGACATATTTAGTGACAATATATCTATGTGAAAAGCACATACAAATTATAGTATGTAGAGACATTCCTAATCTTTTGCTGTTCTTACGGTTTGTAGAATGCTTGGATGAACTCAGATAGCTACAAAGTAGGCATCTTTTCAGTCAAATAAACTGCATTGCAATGCCAATGAAATACTCGTATTAACTAATATGTGCAATTTCTATATTCATACTATCTGTCTGAATTCCTGGCAAAGGATCTGCTACTGCTGCAATACACCCTCAGTTAAGCACAGAGACTGGCTGCTTCAGCCAGGATACAGTGTATGTGGCATTCAGCTCACCGATTAACTGAATAGATATGAAGGGTATGATGTTAGGCAAATATGACGCCGGTGATTGTCGAGCAGACATCATTTAGCAGACACAAATAGCCAATGTCTATCATGGAATTTTGTGGTACAGATACATCTGCCATCTGGCTTTGTGTCTAGAACAATATGTGTGCCCCATGCACAATGTACATTGGGAAATGTGTTAGAAAAATCTGTTTGCCTATAGTTTGAGCATCACAAGTCTAGCTTGAGAAGCCCAGACAAGTGTGATGAATCCCAAGCACCACTATGTATTGCCCGGTTACTTACCGGTAATACACATTACTCCGAGTCCTGGTCTCCCCGTCCCATTCCTTATACGTGAGCAGCTAGTCTGCTCCCCAGAAACCTAAAACCTAGCAGAGCTTTTCAGCACTTCCCCCAATATGGCGCCACCAATCCGGTGAGGATAAAGGGGGAAGTGCGTCAGAGAACATCCTGAGAATACCAAAGAAAACCAGAACGAAAACAGACAATCACCCAAAGAAAACCCAAACCAGGGAGGGAGGGAAGGGCTCAGGAATGGGACGGGGAGACCAGGACTCGGAGTAATGTGTATTACCGGTAAGTAACCGGGCATTACCTCCTCGTCCTGTCTCCCCGTCCCATTCCTTATACGTGAGCCCATACCCAAGCCCACGGTGATTGGAAGAAAAAAACAGACCAGAATAAAGCATGTAACAGGTCCGTTGTAATCAACAAAAACAAGTACAGATCACAAATCATGTACAGCAGACAGGACAGAAGCCCCAAAAACAGCAGAGGCCGCCATCCCCAACACCAGACGAAAATGTGCAACAAAAGTGTGGGGAGAAGCCCACGTGGCAGCATTGCAAACGTCCCACAAAGAGGCCTCCCTGAACATGGCCCAGGAGGCAGAAACACTGCGAGTCGACTGACCCTGAACAGAAAAAGGCAGGGGACACCGGGCAGAATCGTAAGCAGAAACCACAGCGCCCGTGACCCAACGAGACAAGGGGGACAGAGAAGGGCGAAGCCCCAAACCCGACAGGCCATAGGTGACGAACAGGGAATCCACTTAACGAAACCCAGCCATACGCACCAAGTAGATGCGGAGAGCCCGCAGCACATCCAAAGAATGGAGGAGCACCTCCTCAGGAGAGGCAGGAGCCGGAAAAAAGACAGGGAGAACAATATCTGCCTGATAGTGAAAGGAAGACACCACCTTAGGGAGAAAAAACCGACTAGGGCGGAGAACCAACCCATCCTCGCAAAAGCGCAAGAAGGGCGGGGAAGCCATCAGCGCCCCAACCTCACCAACCCACCGGCCAGAAGCAACGGCCACCAGGAAAATAACCTTCGCAGGAAGGAACTACAGGGCCACGGAGTCCAAAGGCACGAAAGGAGGACCCGTCAAAGCCCGCAGAACCAGGGTAAAACCCCAAGGAGGCACAGGAGAACGAGAGACAGGACGCTGAAGCAAGAAACACCGCAGAAGGCGAGCCACCAACGGGGAGACAGAGGCAACGGAGGAACTCCGAAAAGCAAGAATGGCAGCCCACTGAGCCCGTAGGGAAGAAACAGCAAGACCCAGGAGGAAACCCTCCCGCAGGAAGTCCAAGACCCGCACAGCGTCACAGGAGGCAGAAGAGAGACCCGTCCCAAGGCACCAAGAAGAGAAACTCTTCCAGTGACGGGCATACGACAGCAAAGTGGAAGGACGCCGAGAAAGCTGAAGACAATGGGCAACCGCCACCGAGCACCCCAGATCCAGCAAACTCAACCCCTCAAGTGCCAAACCCCCAGGCGGAGGCGCCACAGGGAGGCAAGGCCCAGAAGAGGGACCCTCAGAGGGGAGGGACACAGGGGAAACCACCAATGAGGGCGAACAGAAAAGGCCAGCAGAAGGGGGCACCAAGACCGCCGAGACCACTCCGGAACCACCAGGAGAACCACCGCCCGATCCCAACGAATCTCCCGGAGGACTCACGGAAGGAAGGCAAACGGAGGGAAGGCAAACAGCAGACCCTCCGACCAAGGAATCGAGAAAGCATCGGAGGCCCACGCCAGAGGAGAGGGAACGAAGCCGCAAAACTGAGGAAGAAGGGCGGACTCCTCCGAGGCAAAAAGATCCAGCCAAGGAAGGCCGAACCGGAGGACAATCAGATCGAACAGAACCGGGGACAGACAGAGGGACACCGAGGACGGGAACACCCGGCTCAAAGAGTCCGCAGGCCCATTCTCCGACCCCGAAAGATAGACCGCCGACAGAGACAAGAGATACGATTCCGCCCACAGGCCGATCCTCCGGGAAAGGAGAGACAGGGCACGACACATGCCCCCCAGGCGATTCACAGAAGCCCGAACCACCCGATCGTCGGTCAGCACCGAGACCGCCCGACCCCGAAGGAGAGGAGCGAACCAAAGAAGAGCCAACCAAACAGCCCTCAGCACCTTCCAGTCCGACGACCGGAGGGACTCGAAGCCGGACCACCGACCCCGAGCCGTGGAGGCACCCAGAACGGCACCCCACCCCAGAGCACTGGCATCCGTGGAAAAACGACCACAGACAGGGGAGGAAGGAGATCGAACCCCCGGGAAAGAGACAGAGGGGACAACCAAAACCTGAGATCCGCCCGAAACCCCGGAGCGACAAGGAGGAGAGACACGTAGATCAAGGAGGCAGGATCCCAGTGTGACAGGACACGAAGTAACAGGGGGCACAGACGCAGCCCGGCCCGAGAAAGGAGACGCAAAGCGGACGCCATCTCCCCCGACTCCGCAACCAGAGGCAGGCAGACACCCGGGACAGGGACAGAAGCCAGAAAAGGCGACGACACAAAGCCAACTGGCGCACCCGGGAGAAGAACACCAAGCCCAGGGCCATGCGGAAGAGAGCCCCCAGGAAATACAGGGACTGGGAGGGCACCAGGGAGGACACTTGGGGGCGAGAAGGAACCCAAAGGAACCCAGCAGAAGACACACCCGCTCCACTTCCGACAGAGCCGGAGAAAAAGAAGGAGACAAAAACAACCAGTCAACCAGACAGGGAAACACCTGCAGCCCTCAGGAATGAAGAACATCCACCAGAGGGGCCTAGAGCCCGGCGAAAACCCTGAGTGCTGAGGAAAGGCCGAACAGGAGCACCCGGAAAGGAAGCGAAGGATCCCCACAGCAAACGGAGAAACCCGCGGGACTGTCAGGAACGAGCAGACACGCATCCAGCAGAACCAGGGACGCCAGGCAGCCACACAGAAGCACCAGAGGCAGGATGGACAGCAAAGCCACCAACAGGAACGCAAGTCCGGGAAAGAAAGAACGAACCCCTCGAGACACAAACAGGGCACAGAATAGGAAGTACCCATCACTGAGGCCAGGAAGAGGAACAAACAACAACCCTCGCCCCCACACCAGAAATGAACCACCACGACAGCCAACTATAACAACAGAAGGCACACACCCCCAAGCAAGGCCACCCCCGTAGAGGATGACGGGGTGAGGGGGGGTTTACAAAGAAGATCGGGGGGGGGGACCCGGAACCGAAAACCCATGGATGGACACAGGCCGCAAGGACCAGGCAACCGGAACCGGCAACCACCGGGGCATGCAAAAAACAAAGGCGCAGCCGGGGTCCGACCATCCAAACATCACACCAGCAAAAAAAGAGCCGGGGCCCGGAACCTGCACCAGGGACCGGACCATGTAGATGGAAAAGGACACAGCCCGACCTCAAAGAGGCAGTGTAGGAATGTCCAACCACCCCCTCCACCCGCTGACAGCGGCAGAGGGAGGGCAAACAACAGCACGGGCAGGCAGTGAACCAGGCTCGTGAGGGAGGACACCACCAAAGGCACAAGACCTACCCCAGAGCAACAGCACCTCGGACCAAGAGGGGAATAAAACCCACAGCAACCGGCACACCCAGGCAGACCCCCAACCAGGGACCAACCAGGCAAAACACGACCACAGAAGCACCAGGAGTGAAAACACCTGACAACATGCGTCGCAAGAAAGACACGTGGAGCACAAAAGACAGATGTAGCATCGCCACCAAACACAAAGGCAGCACCACATCGACCTCAGAGGGATGAAAGGCTGAGCGGACCCGCCGGGACCTAAACCCAAGACCATGAGGCCGAGAACACAGGCCGCAGCAGCGGATGCAACAGGCCACTGAGCCACCAGACCCAGCATCCACAAAGCAAGAGGCCCGAACCACTAGGCCACCGCGAGGAAACCAAACGAAAACAGGCCACATAAGGGAGGCACGGCCGCAGTCCAGCGACCATGGTGAACTCAGGTCGTAGCAGTGGATGAAGCACCAAGCGCACAGCGCGCCGCAAGTGCCCCACAAACACCCCTAACGGGCCCCACCACAGCAGCAGAAGGGGAAGGCCAAACCAGAGGGCCACCAGGCAACATGGCCAGAGAGTACACACGCCCCACCAATAAGGAGGAGCAAGGCAGCCAAAGAAGGAGCCATCGAGGCACCCGACCACGCAAGCCAGGTGGTAAGGGGGCGGACGCATAAAAAAAGCGACCGGCCTCCCAACAAACACCAACGGGAGGCAGGAAACCCAAGGACGCTCCGCGCCGCAGGCAAAGAACAGATGGCCCCCGCCCGCTAAAGCAGGGCGAGAAGGGACCCCTGTGAGAGAAGCGGCCGCCAAAGCAGGCCGAGGACCAGAGGGCGAGGGAAAAGAAACAGGCACAAACGGCCGCTAAAGCAGGCCGAGAGAAGGCACAAAACACAAACGCACAATTCCCAGCACCAACCCCAAGTACAAGGGGAGGCAGCAAACCCAAGGACGCTCCGCGCCGCAGGGAAAGAACAGATGGCCCCCGCCCGCTAAAGCAGGGCGAGACGGGACCCCCGTGAGAGGAGCGGCCGCCAAAGCAGGCCGAGTACCAGAGGGCGAGGGGCAGGGAAAAGAAATAGGCACAAACGGCCGCTAAAGCAGGCCGTGAGAAGGCACAAAAGAAAAACGCACATTTCCCAGCACCAACCCCAAACACAAGGAAAAAAGCGGCCGCTACAGCAGGCTGCCAAAAGAAACAAACTAAAAATCAGAAGGGACACTTACCCGAACCGAAGCTCCGCTAGGCATGAAGGCAACTGACGAAGTCAGAAAAAAAAAGAACAGGATGTTCTCTGACGCACTTCCCCCTTTATCCTCACCGGATTGGTGGCGCCATATTGGGGGAAGTGCTGAAAAGCTCTGCTAGGTTTTAGGTTTCTGGGGAGCAGACTAGCTGCTCACGTATAAGGAATGGGACGGGGAGACAGGACGAGGAGGTAATGAAGTTCACTGCATCCCATTACCTCTACGTCCCTCGTCCTCGACCCAGTCATCACTCATGAGGTATTCCACACGACAGGAAACAAAACAGGAAACGCTTTCTGACTCCACCCACCCTCCTCTCAGGTGCTATAATACACCCCACCACCAGAAACAAATCCTGTTTTGTTTCCTGTCGGTTGGATGCTGATGGGTGACGCTTGGGTGAGTGCCGGGCACTTACCTGCTTCGGTTGTCCTGTGGTGTTCCTCCTTTGCTGGGCCCTGGGGGTGCTCATGGACCTACGTGGGACCTTTTTGGAGGCAGGCTGCTGGGCTTCCTGCACTTCGCTCGTGGCGGGGACCCTGGGTTGCGGGGCTTCTCGGGTCCCCGTGGTTTTTGCCCCTGGATCCTGGACTCTTCCTTGTCTCCGCGCGCGTTTGGGCTGTTGCCCTCGCGCCCTGACTTTGCCGGTCGCTGGGGTGTGGGCCATGTGGTGGAGCGCTCGCTTCCTGGACGGTTGGTGGCGGACTGGCTGCCCGCGTTCTCCGGTCCTTTCGGGCGGGGCGCGCTCACCTCCTGGCTCCGGTTCCGCCCCTCCCTTCGCTTGGCAGTGCGGGGGCCGTTTCTTCCTATGATTGAAGCCGCATTGTAGGGGCTGGACGCGGGATACCGTTCTCGTCCTCGGAGCCTCATTTTTGCTTGAGCGGGCACCCGGGTGGGCTCCGGGTTCCCTGGCTTCCCTGGCTTCCTTCCTGGATTGGCTGCTCGGATCCTTGCGATGACGTCATCGTCTCCTTTCCGCATTGGTGACTCGGGGTGTTTTTCCTTCGTCGGTGCTCCTGGATGACTCGTTTTTCTGCCGCCTCCTTCTACATCCTCGGTTTCCAAGCGGCTGCAGCTGTGGGGTGAGTGTTTTCCTCCTATTTATGGCGGGATTTCGTTTTCTTTTCTTCAGTGCCACTTGTGGAGTTGCTGTGTTGCTTTGCTGGTTTGCTGTGTCTTTGCTGTTCATAATGGGGAAACACCATAGGAAGAGAAAGCATGTCTCTCCTGTTGGGTCATCCTCTTCCGACAGTGGTGATTCTGCCCCTGCTGGTCGGAGTGCTGGTCTGGGTGACTCGAAAAGGCTGAAGCTGTTGATTTTGGAGACGCTGTCCGAGCTCAAGGCTTCAAAGAAGGGTGCTGGGGGTCGCTCGGAGTCCCCTGCTCCCCTTTATTCTGATATCTCCTCCTCTGCTTCCTCTGATGAGTCCGCTTTGGGTGCGGTGGATCTGCAGGGCAAGTACGTTTCGAAGGAGCTGTTGCCTGATATTCTTGGTCATGTTAGGGAGAATATGGGCTTCCCTGAGGTCTCTGTGGCCAGTACCTCCCAGGATGCTGTTCTGCCGCAGTTTCGGAGGCCTGTGTCTTCTTCCATGCCCGTCCACCCCTTTGTTATGGATGTCCTTCTTAAGGAGTGGAAAGACCCGGACCATATTTCTTTGCCCAGGTTCATGTCTAAGCTGTATCCTTTGCAGGATTCGGAGGTTGCCCTGCCTGATTCGGTGCAGGTGGACTCTATTGTTGCTTCCCTGGTGGGTCGGCCTTCCATGGCTGATGATAATATCCTGAAGGATGGAGTTGATAAGAAAATTGACTCTGCGCTGAAGAAATCCTATGCTGGGTCTCACCTGGCTCTTCGGTCGGGTGTTTATGGTGCTTATGTTGCGCAGTCTTTGTTGGCTGACTTCAAGACTTTGTTTTCTACTATGCAGGAGGGGGGCACTTGTAAGGAGTTGCTGGAGTCTATGGAACGTCAATCGGAGTTCCTTTCAGACATTGCCTTTGACTCAGTCCGGGCTTCTGCTCTGTCTTGTGGTTCCTCTGTGGCTGCCCGTCGGAACTTGTTGCTGCGGGGTTGGAAGACGGATGCGGCGCAGCGTTCTATGGCCTTGCGGTTGCCATTTTCAGGTACTCTTCTTTTTGGGGACGCACTGGAGGACAAGCTCCATAAGGTTTTCAAGGAGAGGAAGCATTCTTTGTCCTTCCGTCCTGCCCCTTCTCATAAGGGATCCTCCTTTTCGAATGCGAGGTCCTTTCGCCAGCCTTCCAGGTTTCAGCAGTCCTCGTTTAGAGGCCAGCGTGGTGCTCGTGGGTCCTTTCCTCGGAGGTTCCAGAAGAAGCCCCAGCCGGATGGTGGGTCTGGCGCTCCTCGTTCCTGACTACGCCGCTCCGGTGCCCGTTCTCGCTGGTGGTCGGCCCGCGGTTGGTGGGAGACTGCGGCTGTTCCTCCCTGCTTGGTTGTTGACGTCCTCCGACCAGTGGGTACTGGATGTTGTGTCCAGGGGTTACCGGATAGAGTTCCTGTCTCCCCCACCTCCCTCGGGTGTTGTGGTGACCCCATTGCCTTCGGACCCGTCTCGTCGTCTGGGGTTGTTGGAGGGTGTTCAGGTCCTGTTCGACAAACTGGCGATTGTCCCGGTCCCCCCCCTGGAACGTGGACTGGGGACTTATTCGGTTGTCTTTGTGGTCCCGAAGATCACGGGGGGTTTCCGTGTTGTCATCAATCTTCGGGCCCTGAACTTGTTTGTGCGCAAGATCACTTTCAAAATGGATACTTTGCAGAGGGTGATCCCATTGATCCAGGAGGGCTGGGTGTTCACCTCTCTGGATCTCCAGGATGCATACCTTCATGTTCCGATGGCGTTGGTGGATCAGCAGTTCCTGCGCTTCTGCCTGGAGGGTCGTCACTGGCAGTTTTGCGTCCTCCCCTTTGGTCTCCGGTCCGCCCCCAGGGTGTTCACCAAGGTGGCGGCTCCCTTGGTGGCTCATCTCCATCTCCTGGGGGTATCCGTTTTTCCTTACTTGGACGACTGGCTGCTGCAGGCTCCTTCTCCAGAGGTCATGTCTCGCCACCTTTCCTTGACCATGCGTACGCTCGAGGATCATGGGTTCCTGGTCAATCTGCCGAAGAGTCACCTGGAGCCTGCCACTCGGAGGACTTTCATTGGGGCCGTGTTCGACTCAGTTCTGGGCATGGTTTTTCTCCCGGAGTCCAGGATTCTGCGTCTTCAGTTGCTGTTGAGGAGGTTGCTTTCCCGGGATTCAGCTCCTCTGCTGCAGTGGCTGGTGGTTCAGGGCCACATGTCTGCCACCGTGTTCATGGTGCCCTGGGCCAGGGCTCATCTTCGACCTCTGTTGTGGCATGTTCAGAGTTGGGTCTCCTTTCCTGTCCAGGACTTCTCGATTCCTGTGCCTGTGACTCCGGAGTTGGTGTCTGCTCTCCAGTGGTGGCTGGACTCTTCGAATCTGTCGAGGGGCATGTGGTTCCATCCTCCAGCTCCCTTGGTGTTGACGACGGATGCCAGCGCTTTCGGTTGGGGTGCGACTCTGGGCCGTTGGTCGGTGCAGGCACGTTGGCTTCCTTCGGAGTCGCACCGCTCTTCCAATTGGAGGGAGCTGTCTGCGGTGGAGAGGGCTCTCCGCCTTCTCAAGGATAATCTTCTGGGGTGCGACGTGTTGGTGAGGTCGGACAACACTGTGACTGTGGCCTACATCAACCACCAGGGCAGTACCCGCTGCCTCTCCTTGAATTTGGTGGCCTGTGCAATTGCGAGTTGGGCCGAGTGTCATCTGGTGGCTCTCTCTGCTGTGCACATTCGGGGTGTGGACAACGTGGTTGCCGATTCCTTGAGTCGGAGGTTCCCGTCCTCTCTCTCCCTGTGCCTGGCCCCTCGGATTTTCCGGTTGCTCTGCCGGAGATTCGGGACTCCGGTTCTGGACCTGTTTGCCTCCCGGTCCGATGCCTTGCTTCCCCTGTTCTGCTCCAGGACCCCGGAGTCGGGGGCTTGGGGGGTGGATGCCTTGTCTGTCCTTTGGCCTCCTTGGTTTCTCTATGCGTTCCCCCCCTTTCCTCTGATCCCTGCTTTCCTGCTGAAGGTTCGTCGGGTGGGGGCTCAGGTGGTGGCTGTTCTTCCTTATTGGCCTCGCCGCTCCTGGTTTCCTCTGCTTCTGGGTCTGGCGGTGGGCCCTCCGTGGATCCTGCCCCGCTATCCCTCTCCGCTGTGTTCCCCGTCTCCCTCCCTGTTGGTTCCTCTCACCTTGGCGGTCTGGAGGTTGAACGGTTGTCTCTTGGAGTCCGGGGTCTGCCCGACCACCTCATCACTGTGATGCAGGCATCTCGTCGGAAGTCCACTCTGTCCTCCTATTCGAGACACTGGGCTTCTTTTTCTTCTTGGTGTGTTGCCCTGGATCTGTCTCCTACCTCTTGTGGTGTTTCTTCTATTCTGCAGTTTTTTTTGGAGGGTTTTCAAAAACACTATGCTTTGTCCACTTTGAAGGGTCAGTGGGCTGCTGTTCGGGCCTTTCGTGATCCGGCTTCTCTTCTTCCTTCGGACGGGTTGCTGGTTTCCCGTCTGTTTAGGAGTTTCTCTCTTTCTGCTCCTTCTGTCCGCTCACCGGTTCCTCCTTGGGATCTCTCTTTGGTTCTGGGTGCCTTGCAGTCCCCTCCCTTTGAGCCTTTGGAGTCGGTGGAGTTGAAATTCCTGTCTTTCAAAGTTGCTTTTTTGGTGGCTGTTACATCTGCTCGGAGATTGGGGGAGCTTACGGCTTTGCGTTGTTCACCCCCCTTTTTGAGGTTTCTGGACGACGCTGTGGTCCTTTCCTTGGACCCCGGTTTTATGCCGAAAGTTCGTTCCCGTTTCCATTCCTCCCAGGAGTTGGTTCTTCCTTCTCTCTGTCCTTCTCCTTCCTCTCCTTCTGATGTCTTGCTTCATTCTTTGGATGTGAGAAGGGCGTTGTCTGTTTATGTTGATCGTTCTGCTGGGTTTTGGTCTTCTGACTCCCTCTTCGTGACCTTTGGTTTGGCTGGTAGGGGTAAGGCTGCCTCTCGTCTTACTTTGGGTCGCTGGATCAAGGCTGTGATCTTGTTGGCTTACCAGGGCTCTGGTTTGCCTTGCCCGTCTGGGGTCCAGGCGAGATCTACCAGGGGTGTGTCTGCTTCCTGGGCTGCCTTCCATGGGGTTCCCCTTGAGGAGATCTGTAGGGCGGGTACCTGGGCGTCCGAGTCCACTTTTGTGCGACATTATCGATTGAATTGTGCTCTGTCTAGCCGCCCTAATTTTGGTTCTGGTGTGTTGCAAGCTGTGGGGATCCCCCCATCTGTTTGATTCTGTTTATTTCTGTTTTGTTAATAAACTGTGTCTTGCTGCACTCCTTGGTCTCTGTTCTGTTTCTGTTTGTGGTGTGCCAAAGGCCTTTGTGGGGTTGCTTTGGTATGCCTCATGAGTGATGACTGGGTCGAGGACGAGGGACGTAGAGGTAATGCTATGATTACGTACGGTAATCCCCATTACTCTTAGTCCTACTCGTCCTCGACCCAGTCATACGACCCGCCCGCCCTCCCTTTCCAGGCCTTTGGTGCTTGGTACATCAGGATTTGTTTCTGGTGGTGGGGTGTATTATAGCACCTGAGAGGAGGGTGGGTGGAGTCAGAAAGCGTTTCCTGTTTTGTTTCCTGTCGTGTGGAATACCTCATGAGTGATGACTGGGTCGAGGACGAGTAGGACTAAGAGTAATGGGGATTACCGTACGTAATCATAGCATTACACTGCACCAGAGGTGGGTTCCTTGAGCTTTGCATGTGGGTAGCCATTTACCCCAGATGGTGATATTTACATCTACTGACAGATAACATCACCCAAACCTGTGATACTGTCTTCACTAGATTGATATTACATGTAGTTAGACTTTTCGTCAACAGTAAGAAGCACCATCACCGTCACATACATTCCTGATTGTAAAAATTGCATCCTTGCCTCTTGGGGCTAGTGTGCCTGCATTGGGCCAAGGTAGCCAATCCAACAAAAGCACAGGTCAATAGTCAATATTTGTAAGTGTTATGTTAGATACTGCACTAATCTTGCTATGTGCCTGTAAACATCGCAGTGGCATAGAAAATCTATCTGTGGTCCACTGTGTGGCCAAGCCCATTATATACCACTCTGTTTACTCTCACAGGACATCATGTAAACTTTACTGTTTTCAATATATATAAGACGGCAACAATCATCAAGAAGTGCCTGACACACACACAGGCATTGCACACTGTTTGATACTACACTCACTTTGGACTATGGCAGGTTATCTGTAGCTGAACACACTGGAGCAGCATACACAGTTCTGCGGGTGCACACTGTCACACATTGCAGACTTTTTGTTGTGAATGTCTTGCACAAGCACACATGTCCTGAACATAGTGTCATAATGCACACATGTATCAGAAAACATGATGTAAATCTGCGGTGGGTGTGTCCCACAGTAACAGACCTTTTTTATAGGTGACTAAGCCATCAGTCACTACTGCAGTGAAACATGGTTAAATACTCCATTGTACTTGGGATGTTCAATAAATAAGATGCTGCCATTCACACATGATCTGTATCCTACTCCTGTCAACATTAGGAGCACTACATAGACTCTGAGTGCAGGCATTTGTGTGTGTCTCCTGGTCCAAGGATACTGCATTCCCTGACACATATCTTAGGGCCAGATGTAGGAGCCCTAATACCGGTCGGTAACGGGCGAATTCGGCCGTTACCGACCGGTATTAGGGTTTTCAGATGTAGGGGGCTTAAAATTACAGAATCGGTATATTTACCGATTCGGTAAAATTACCGATTTGGTAAATTACCGAATCGGTAAATATACAGATTCTGTAATTCTAGATGTAGCTAGCACTTCAAAGTGTGCCACAGGCCCTTAAGAGTCGGTATTTTACCGCCCAATTCTATTGGGTGGTAAAATACCGAATTCAGGTGTGCATGCACATCTGTGCATGCACACCTGTGCCATGTGACACACAGACATGCCCTTAGGGCATGCATGTGTGCCACATGTCACACAAGCCTGTACTTGGGGTGCTAGAGGGTGTCAAAGTGACACCCCCTGCACCCTTGCAGGATTCGGTATTTACCGATTCGGTAAATACCGAATCGGTATTGCCTATTGATTCCTATGGGCTTCAAGGCCCATAGGAATCAATGGGCAATACCGATTCGGTATTTACCGAATCAGTAAATACCGAATTTTACAGATTCGGTAACTGTAAAATGTAATTTACCTACATCTGCCTACTTCTAATTTACCGATTCATAAATACCGAATCGGTAAAATTCGGTATTTATGAATCGGTAAATTAGAATTACCTACATCTAGCCCCAGGTGCCTGATTTAGATGTTAGCCGGGCTGCAACAGAGTTAGCTCTTTTTTGGCAGCCCTCCCACTCTATTACTATGCTGGTGGTTTGATGGACTAAAGACCGCTGCGGTCCCGCTGACTCCGCCAGGGATATTCGCCTGCATTGATGGTGCAATAGGCCAAAGTGGCTTTCGTAGGCGGACCACCATGTTCACGGACGGGTCAATCAAGATATGCATTCCCTCCTAAGTGACTGGGGCGATCAACCACCACACCTGAATTGGTGCTTTGGGACGGATTTAAGATACAAACTCATCTTAACTCACGTTTACGTGTCCCTAACAACCATGAACCTGATCTACCAGTTGGTCCCCCTGATCCGGCTGATCGGGGAGGAAGAAAATCAACACTGTCGTAGATGTGATTGATGGTAAGCAACACCTTGACCTGTTGCCTTTTCAATTGCTACAGAACTGAAGTGCTGTAATTTTGTTTACAGAAAACCATACTTGCAAACAATAGCATACCAATGTGCAATGCATATGACTGAAATGTTGATATTTACTAAATGTTAAAAAAACACCTAAATCAGCAATCAGCGCATTGGATATAAATATTGTGTGCAAGCTGTCTTCAAACGAATGTAGAGTTGTACAAAAAAGGATACAAAAACAAAATACTTAAAAAATACATACAGGTGTGTTTAAAAAAAGTAAGAAAACGTTAACATCAAAAAAATATTCAACACATATTGGGAGAGGTGCAATGTTACATGATGTACACAATGCACTACAAAAGCTGGAACACCTACCTTATTTATTAGCACTTAAATCAATGTTATTTTCGATTTGGAAGTATCCATTATATACATCCATGGAGCTTTACCCTTGTCAACTGTAAGTCATGTACCATATCCCAGTTAAATAGTCACAACCCTTGATGTAGGGTATTGCATGTGTGCTCAGACACTACACTAACACATTTAGAAAAACAAATGTTCAACACCAATTAGTTGGTGTAAGTGGCCCTTACTAGGAAGAAAGCCTGCACCTACATCAAATGATCATCACATACTATGGTAACCAGTGTATGCACATAACCAACTGTACATTAATTCATCTAGCAAGAGTACATGCCACAGGGTAACGAAAAATAAGTCCTTCAACATTTAGTTAGAAACATTGCTAGGAATCAAACAACTGTGAATTAACATTCTTGACATGACAAACTTGGTGAAAATAAAACAATTTATTTATTTTCAAAACTGAGCTGATTCTCTCAAAAATGATTTGGCAAACTGCCAGTCCAAATAAGTAACATTTCTGTTGCACTCCTGTGCACTGGCACAACAACTTGCCCCCTAAGGGATGGCCATGGCAACCTCTTCAGGAAGTGGTATCTAGGTGGCAGATTGGGTACCTCTAGATCCTACATGGGAGGGGGTTGTGTGGGGTCGGGTGGGGGGTTGGACTTGGAAGGGGAGAATATTTGTTTTTGGCAAGGGAGCTTTTTGCCTTTTACCCTGAACCTTTGAGCTTGGGAGAAGAAGGGGGGTTGGGTTTTGGTTGGGAAGATGTTTCCTTTTTTTTATCAGAACATTTTGGGCTTGGGAGGGGAAGGAGAGGGTTGGGTTTTGCCAGGTGAGCTTTGTGCCTCTTTCTGATCTGAACTTTCAGGTTTGGGAGGGGAAGGAGTGGGAAGGGAGGATTTCTGTCTTATGGGGCTAGTTTTGGGGGGCTTTCATTTTGATTTTGAATGAGGGGTTTGTGCGTTGAGGGAATTAGGGCAAAGGTAAACAGGACATCCTCTTGGGGAAAATGGGTGGGATGTTTGGGAGGGGTTAAGGTTTGGGAGGGAATGGATGTGTTTGCTGTGTGTATTGAGGGTGCAGGTGCCTGTGGGTCTGGTATATGTACTGAGTGTTTTCTGATCTGTCATTTGCTCATATGTGTTGCGTGGGTGAGTGTTGGTGTTTGTGTTTCTGAGGTGTGCTTCCTAATGTGTATGTGGATTTGTGTGGCCTGAAGGTGAAGGGTGTTTGGTGTGGGGCATGCAGAGGAGGTGGTGCATGGGTGTGTTATTTGTGGCGGTGTCTGTCAGTGATGTTGGTGGGTGTGATGGTCGTGTTTGTGCTGGTGTGTGCCTTGTCAGTGGAGGGGGTGGTGATTATATCTGTGGTAGTGTGTGTGCTGCCAGGGGTGTGTCAGTGGAGGGGTTGGTGAGTGCGCTCGTGGTGGTGGTGTGTGTGTTGTCAGTGGGTGTGTCAGTGGAAGGGGTGGTGAGTGTGTCTGTGGTGTTGGGTGTGGTGGATGCATGTTTGTCAGTGTGCCTCTGTTTATTTTTTTTCCTGTGTGTGTCTGTGCTGCTTGGATCTGTTGAAGTGTCTGCATGTGAATGTTTGCATGTCCTCTGGACAGGGTTGGGCATGAGAAATGAGGATGGGGCAAAGGTGGGTGGTGGGGCAGGAGCTTGGGCAGGTTGCAAGGCTGTGGTCAGGGAGGAGGCAAGACCCTGAAATGTCTACTGTTGGGAAGACATAACACTGTGAATGCCTTCAAGGAAAACTGACATGCTGCATCAGGGAGCTAAGCAACTTGATGGTATTTAGCAGGTCAGTCTGCCCTTCAGCGATCATGCATATGAGGCCAACAGCCTCCTCACTGAACGCAGCCAGAGAGACAGGGGCAGGGGTAAGTTCCCTGGGACAAAGGAGACAGGGCTTTTTTTTAGAGGTGCACGGATGGCCAAATGGGGGGAGCAGCATGGAGGGTGGAGATAGGAGTTGGGGTGGTGGGCAAATACGCAGTTGTAACACTTCATGGTGAGTCTGCTACCACTAGGGAATGCGCACTGGTGGAGACCTTTGAAGAAGATGTACTAGAGCTGGAGACCTCCACATCACTCCCCTCACCCTCCGTGAGACTTGGGCCCTCACTGTCACTGGTGATGGTAGCTAGCTAGCTGATTCCCCACTTGTTGGCCACACTCTCCTTCGCCTTCTGCTGATGGTGCTGTGAAGGCATATACAATAGATCATTGCATCTGTGTAAATGGAACTGATCATGAACTTATATCACAATACACATAACAAGATTTCACATTACACCTGCTTCAGGTTCTCCAACTTTTTTTTAGCCATTATCATGATTGCATGCTTGTAGGAAACATTTCCTGAAACAGTTTGGTCACAGGTTGGTCATTACACATGATAGCTCCTATATCATGGATGATCTTGTCTCTTACCGCTCCACTTCTGAATGTTTGCCCTTAGCTGCATAGAATAATGAACTTTGTTCAGCATAAGTTAAAATATCTTTGAGCAGTATATTGACAAGGCCAACATCTTTTGCATTCACAAAAAGGGTATACATGTATCAATGCGTGTCAACTAATACTACAATGGTGTACAAAAATGTGTATGTACTGAAAACCTGTTTGCTTTTTATGGGCATTTCACAATGCTAGAACGTAGTCCAAGTATGTGTCAAATGTTTAAATGACTATGGGCCATATGTATGAAAGTTACATTTTGCGATTCTCCAATAGCGATTTTTAGAGTATCACTATTTGAGAATCGCGAAATGCTATGTATGTAGGATTTGCAAATAATTTTGCGAATCCTACATATTCCTTAATTGTGAATCACAAATTGCAATTCGCAATTAAGAAATACCTCCCCATTCATTCGTATGGGCCTAGAGGCCGATAGGAATGAATGGGAAAACATTCTCAATTTGCGATTCTCAATTAGAGAATCGCAAATTGAGAATGCAATTTCAAGGGTGCCAGGGTGTCAAAAAGACACCCTGTTGCACCCCTGGAATGTGCATGAGTGCATGTATGTGTGCCACATAGCACTTTGAAAAATGCAAAAAAGTGCATTTTCAGAGTTGGGGTGGTGGGCAAATACGCAGTTGTAACACTTCATGGTGAGTCTGCTACCACTAGGGAATGTGCACTGGTGGAGACCTTTGAAAAAGATGTACTAGAGCTGGAGACCTCCACATCACTCCCCTCACCCTCCGTGAGACTTGGGCCCTCACTGTCACTGGTGATGGTAGCATCAAAACTGCAGAAGCTAGCTGATTCCCCACTTGTTGGCCACACTCTCCTTCGCCTTCTGCTGATGGTGCTGTGAAGGCATATACAATAGATCATTGCATCTGTGTAAATGGAACTGATCATGAACTTATATCACAATACACATAACAAGATTTCACATTACACCTGCTTCAGGTTCTCCAACTTTTTTTTAGCCATTATCATGATTGCATGCTTGTAGGAAACATTTCCTGAAACAGTTTGGTCACAGGTTGGTCATTACACATGATAGCTCCTGTATCATGGATGAGCTTGTCTCTTACCGCTCCACTTCTGAATGTTTGCCCTTAGCTGCATAGAATAATGAACTTTGTTCAGCATAAGTTAAAATATCTTTGAGCAGTATATTGACAAGGCCAACATCTTTTGCATTCACAAAAAGGGTATACATGTATCAATGCGTGTCAACTAATACTACAATGGTGTACAAAAATGTGTATGTACTGAAAACCTGTTTGCTTTTTATGGGCATTTCACAATGCTAGAACGTAGTCCAAGTATGTGTCAAATGTTTAAATGACTATGGGCCATATGTATGAAAGTTACATTTTGCGATTCTCCAATAGCGATTTTTAGAGTATCACTATTTGAGAATCGCGAAATGCTATGTATGTAGGATTTGCAAATAATTTTGCGAATCCTACATATTCCTTAATTGTGAATCACAAATTGCAATTCGCAATTAAGAAATACCTCCCCATTCATTCGTATGGGCCTAGAGGCCGATAGGAATGAATGGGAAAACATTCTCAATTTGCGATTCTCAATTAGAGAATCGCAAATTGAGAATGCAATTTCAAGGGTGCCAGGGTGTCAAAAAGACACCCTGTTGTACCCCTGGAATGTGCATGAGTGCATGTATGTGTGCCACATAGCACTTTGAAAAATGCAAAAAAGTGCATTTTTCAAAGAAATCGCAAATTACCACCAACTTAAAGTTGGTGGTAATTTGCGATTCCTTATGGCCAAATTACACTTTTTCTGGGCCTCATACATTGCATTTAAGGAATCGCATTTTGTGATTCCTTAAATGCAATCGCAAAATAGGGATTCGCAAATTTGCCTTCATACTGTGAATTTCGGCGTTTGCGATCGCAAAATTGTCTTCATATATATATAGGCCTATATGCATTGTGTCCTGAAACAAATAATCAATGTCTGACACACTATGTAAATACCAATGCTTTATAAGATTTATCTGTAACACTCTGTAGTCTGGATTGCCTTTTAACGTCCACAGCATAGGTAAATACATAAGCCTTGACACACTGCAAATAGACTCCAGTTCATTACATAAACATTTTCACATTGCAAGAACCGTTCTAGTCATGGTGGAAAAACTTGAACCAGTCTACAAACTGTGGTCACAAAACTATGTGGCCTGCACTTTAGGTGGAAATTGGTACAACATCACAGTCAATAGTAGAGACACTGATACCTATATAGATAGAATTCAGCATTTGATTAGTGAGTCCTAACTTGGGCCTGATTCAGTGTTTCCAAGATGGGAAATCACTATATACATGTGATGGAACATTCCATCACTAAAAGGCCCTTTTACTCCATCATAGGTTTAGTTTCTGGATAAAAGAAAGGACAATGATCAATGGCTTTATTTTACTGTTACTGTGTCACCAATGTGATAAAGTAAAAAATCACCCAAAACTGTCAAATGTAATAGACATTAACATGTTAGGATTCTCAGCACATTTTGGATAGGTATACAACCTAAAATCTAGCCATTAAATCAGATGGCATTAGAAAATCTGTCTTACTTGTTCAATCTTGTGTGTGTGTGAACCCAACTTACCACAGTGACATCTAGATTATCTACTGTATCATGACTGCATTGTATGCTAAGTCACTGGTATAAGTGCTAAGCCTAGATCATTCACAATAGGAAAGGATCATCAAACCTGACACATGAAGAACGTGTGGCCTGTTAAATTCAACTCTACCTCTTACATACAAACAAGCACTCATGAGTAACTGTTGTTCAGGCAGGCATGTGTTTGCTGGAACCACTTTATTGTTAGTGAACACAAAGCAAGTGGTATCCTTTTTCACAGATTCATGTACAGACACCCATCACCTTCTAAAACCCTTCTGCGTTGGACATGTGTCAACTGTAAATGTTAAAAATAGTTGTTGTAACCAAACATAGTTAGTTAACATGTTCAACCAAAACTACGAATTACCCCTGTCGGGCTCCCGAATGTCCATAAAGTACCGGATAGGCCACCACATGAATGCCGGCCATTAGGGGGCTCAGTGTGCGATGTATGCGCTTCCCATGTTTGGAGGACTGGCAGAGCTGGACTACACCATACTTTTGGGTCCAGAGTTGTAGGTCCTCCCACCTCTTCATGCATTGATTTGGTGCTGAGTGTTGAACCCCAGGGTACGCACCTTCCTTGCGATGGCCTCCTTGATGTCCCACTTCTGATGGGCATTGACCTGTCTGAATACAAGAAAAGAAAGTGAAAATAATGGGTTTGTAAGTTATTGTTTGTCTAAAGTGATGTCACACAATTTCTCTACACCATCGCAAGCATGACTCAAAAGTTAACATGCCACATGTGAATCCTCACTGCTGCCCAAAACAAATATCTAAATGCGCTCATCTGAAGTGATCTGTTGGCTACCCTCATCCATTGTTACTTCCTACACTCACAAATCCAGCACAGTGACATCATGTAAGCCAGAGCCACCTACATATTTAGTGATGTAAGCTACTTCAGATCACTGGAAAACATTCTGAGCTATTCACAGGCAAGCAACTTGCACTATGAAAGGTTTGCCTTGAGTGTCAGTGAGTGGGCTCTTTGGGGATGTATGAACATGTGTATCTATGAATGGGATAACATTGTACAGATGACAGTCTGTGTGATAAAATCTTGTGGCACATGACACTTCTTTCCCCATATGGGGTATTGTTACATGGAAGGGGCAAACATATATTTGAATGTCTTTTTGTTTTGGGGTGTGAAGGTGCAGAAAATAGTTCCATGTTTAGAAGTGTTTGATATAATTTCCTCTGCATCATGTATTTCCCCATATCAAATGGATATACTATTATTAGTATGTGTGTTGCAAAGTCATCCTGAGCCCTGGGCACACCCCGACTTTCTGCAGACTGGTACTGGTGGTAACTGCTTTTGACAGACCCTGGGCTCTGCCTAACCAGGCCCAGGGCCAGTGCTATGCTGAAAGAGACACATTAGAATACAGTTAAGACACCTACATACACTAGGGTACACAATGGTATGGTGGGATACCCTTGTGCTTGGCATGACCTCCCCTATAGGCCCCTAGTATACAAAAGGGCAGGGGAATCAAAACTACCTAGAATTCCCCAGTACCCTGGGGCATGGCAGTTTAGAGGCCAGCAGCCCTTTTCTGCACATGCATGTGTGCACTGCTGAATCCTGAGGTCAGTTTAAAAACAGCCCAATAACCTACAACAAGTTGGCATATTAGGGACCTCAAGGGTCTCTCCTAGGTATTCCAGGGGTGGGGGGTAAGATATTTATAAGGCACACCCTTATAAAATGAGTTTTTATATGCCTGGGTAAAGTGAAATTTCACATTTCACTCCCCACATTGTGGTAAAGTGCTGCTCAAATTCAACGTTGATGCTAGGAGCACTGTGCAGGGAGAATCTGCAATATTTATACTGATTCGGAACCCCTAAAGTCTCCCCTAGTTGAATATGGGGTGGGGTTCCTGTAGATATAAAGTAGGTACTTATAAAATATGTTTTTATAAGTCCAAGTGCGGGAAAAATGGCCCAAGTCATTTTTCCCATTGCAAATCCCCTGTTACATAGGTTAACATGGTAGGACGTTGTTGATTAATAACACTTGATAGGAGAGGGATAGAAATGCCATTCAAAGACTTCCCAGAATGGTATTAATGAATCCAACAATAACATATTGTTGAATTTCTCCTAAAGTGTGCAAACAAGAAGTTATAAGACTTTCTTGTTTGTAAGTCCAAATTCAGCCTTCCAGTGGCCTGCACAGATTGGTCGGGGATAAGTGGATTAGCCAGGCTGCCTTGAAGAGTTGATAAAGAGCCCCTAGAGTTAACCAGCTCTGCTGGCAGGGCAGTGTGCTGTTCCATAGGAATGCCAGGCCAGGGGGAGGAGTCATGAACTATGCTCTTCAAAGGGGAGAGTAGAGACCATTGTCATTTACAGCTCTGAACTTCCCACCTTAGGCAGATGGTAGGATTTAGAAAGGTATGAGAAGATGCAGGGGGGAGAGTCTAAGTAAATTAGCTATCCTAGGCGTGTGTTCAGCCTGCTCTTACCTCCTTGCTGGAAAATCAGCCATTATGGATGTGGAAGATTTGATGCACTCTGGGACAAAATAATGCCACACTCTACAGGATGTGGTCATAGCTTGGTCAGAAGTGACCTCCTGCTTGACCCAGAGAATTAGGAATATTTATCTGAGCGGGCAGATCCCTCCCGATCTGCTGCTTGAAACTTATTGAAGCAAGAAGTGCCCTGTTGAGAAGTTTTGCTGTGCAAAGATTTTTAAGGCCTAACCTCTGAAGACTGCACCATCTGAAACTACAGCCCTGTGGCTTATCTTGCTAAAAAAATTAAAGAGTGGACTCCCTGAAAGGTACAGGTTGAAAGACGTCATCTGGAACATCACCAACTAAATCTACACCTTGGAGAACCACCAGTGGATTTGTGACGGTTTTGTACCAGTGGATTGTGGGAACTGAAGTCCTTAACTTTCAAGGACCATCTTGGAGCTTCCAGACCCTTGGAGTAAGTTTGAGAAACTTTGGGAGTTGCCTGAGTTGTTGTCTGTAGTCTTTGATCATGCACTGAGTAGCATGTAATATCATTCTTTTATAGGTTTCCCCTGAGGAAGGGACAATAAGGCCCCGAAATGCACCAGGCACTCTAAAGTTGTATATGGCATAAATGATTATGCATTGTGAAACATTATGTTCATGATGACTACATTGTAATCTTTGGTAGCATAGCAGACAACATGATTTGTCATGAATGAGAAATATTTATTGTTTCATTTATTTTTGTCGCAATCGGAACGTCAAATATAAGTCTACATGACATGAACTAATGATTATAGTTGAGTATCATTTGGCTGACTTAGAACATTGACAAAGTTATAGGGTTCCTTCATAATCCAGTGAATAGTGCACGGTACAAGCAAGTCCTCTGGCTTGTATTTTTTTCAAACATATAACAGTACTACATTTGGGAAAAAGTTTGTCCTGTGCCACAAGATTTAACCACACAGACTCACTGTCTGCACTGTCTGACTGCATCCCACTTCCTGCCAGCGACCAGTATTCACTGTGTCATCAGTACTAATACCGGACCCTCCCCTTTTTTGATGTGACAATTTTGAAAGTGCAGAAAAATGTACCATGATAAGAAGTGTTTGGAAGAATATTTCTCTGCACTTGAAAAATATCACATCTAAAAATGCATTTGCATTAGTACATATGTCACAGTGAATACTAGTCATTGGGAGTAAGGGGCCTTCAGTTTGTAAGGGAAACACTGTTGAATGGGGGTCAAACTGATATTATGTATTTCCTGAAGAAGTGAGGTAACTCCATTTCAAATGTGTTCCTTATCTTAGCTTCCAGGGGTATTGTTTGGCACACACCTCCAACCTTGTGTTGTCAAGGAACTAATTTTAAGGACACCAATACTTCAGTGCATCAGTACTTTGCATTTGTGACTCAACCCCAGCCTTGCTCATGATTCTGACAGAGCACTGCTCATTGTCAGGCCCTGCAGTATTCTTATCATGATGTCACATGGACACAACCTTCACTTTACTTTAGTATGGAAAACTGACCTTGCGCTCCTCTAATGACTTACTTCAAGGCTGTGTGCCACTCTTGAGGGGTAAGAGAGCTACATGTAGCTCCCAAACTGCTAGTTTGAGACCCCTAGTATAGGCTGAGGGTCTTCTGGTACGATACATATAGCAAACATCAATCTAATTTGGTAGCTAATGAACAGATTTGCACGTACAGTCATAATTACATTAGAATGTATTTTCATATGTGACATTAATGCATTTCACATGCATTTAAACGTATATATGGATATATTTCTACATTAACAGCCAAAAGATTTACTTGAGCTTTGAACACACAACACTTAACACGTAAAGCAGCCTTTTGAATTTTATGGGAAAATGCTTACATATCCCCCAGTTCTTTGTCCTGTATGAGGAACTGACTATATGTCAATATACTGAATTCAGTGTATTGAGGAACTGACTATATGCCAATACACTGGGGTAGAAGTTCTTGCATCAATTATGAGACACATCAAAAGCTTCATCTAGTTCCCATGAAGTTAGGATTTGGCTAATGTGAAGGTGAACTTCTACACTTTGGGTCGTCTGACACCTGTGGTTGGAGCATTTGACACGTATTTCCTTAGTGCCACCAAGTGCCAGGGAATAAGTGTACCGCAATCTGAAGCACTAAAATCAATCAATATGCAAGTTGTCTGCTTACCTGATTTTTACATCTCAAGTGTCTGTACCAGTTACCCCAGCTGCCCACGATTCCTTTCACCCATGGAACAGCAGCATACCTCAGTAAATATCCCAACTTGGACTTGAGAAGGCCTGGCTTGTTGGTAAGTACAATCAGACATGACATTGTTTGGGTAATCACAAGGCGAATCATTTGTAATTTAATTACATATTTTGTCAAATTTGTGCAATTCCATTTAGGTGACTCAGTTTATCCTATCCGACCTTGGTTTTTGACACCGCTGAGGAATCAAACAACACCAGCGGAAATGCATTTCCAAGAGGCCCATGGAAGAACACAGAGCCCAGTTAAGCTGTCTTTTGGGTTCCTGCAGGCCAGATTCTGCTGTCTGGATCGATGGAGCTCTACTCTACTTACCCAATGAGGTGTGCCAAATCACCATGGCCTGCTGCATGTTGCACAACATTGTTTGCGACATAACATTCCATACATTGCAGAGGATGGAGAGCATGCAAAGACATATAATGAAGATGTTGAAATGGCAAATGAAAATGACAGTGGTGAAGAGGAAGAAGTTGACATATGACAAGTTGTTATTGTCAACTTTTTCCCCTGAGTGTAAGTATTCTTCTACATTACATGACATTAAACTTAAACCAACTTTTTAATCTCATGAGGAGTACAGTCAGTGCTGGACATTTGTTAGAGAGGTTATGTTTATGAAGTCCATGCCCAAAAGGTTTGTTGCTCACAATGTTGACACATTGACTACTGGGTTCATCTTAAATGTTTCTCTTTGACTGTTCTTAGAAAATGTGACCTCAAAAGTACTCATGTGTAATGAGTTATGTAATTTAAAATGAGCATTTATAATTTAGAATTTTAAAGGATCCTCTCCATGGCATCTTTTGGACATTTCAACATTGGTACATTTGCAGTTCTATGGAGCTGTTGCGAAGTACGAAGGGAACATGACTTGATCCTATTGAAGACACACATTTTGTAATGAGACAACTTGCACAGTGATTGAATGGGAGTTTTGAAGATTGCATTGGACTTGTTTTCTGTTGAATTGTGGCACCAAGCCAATTTGTGCTTCTTGATTTTCTCTAAGCACAAGTGGTAGTCAACCAAAAGCATAGCCACCCTCCTTGAGATTGGAAAAAGGCTCATTCTGGTTTCAGTGTATGAATATGTTGATGTGTTTCATCATTGTAGAATGAACATCTTGTAGCACACCACTTAAAGTTGGTTGTGACATTTCCCCAGAAACTGCAACAGTGTATTGGACTGATCATGTGGCCACAAAATTGAATACTGCCTGGATGTAGGACTTTTGGTGTCATTGTTGTGCTAATCCTATAATGAGGCAGAAAATCTGTCTCCAGCTGGTGACGTAATCCAATACTATTTTGCCTATTGGAGGTTTTTTTTTTTTATTATATCCCCTTCTTCCATGGTGGCAAGGTGTGGAACTAGAACCGGAAATATAAAAATGGTACTGAGTGTTTTTGTAACGTATGGTTTCTTATACTTAGTAAAAATTTCACAGAACAATCTGTTACAAATGGAATGAAACACTAGTGTATTATTTTTGGTATTTGTATTTGGCTGTCATGGTAGAAGTTAGTGAGTAGCAGAACGGGAAGTACCCTATGATGAAGCATGCCACCAAGGGACAACCCTGGTGGGTGAGAGTTTTATGGACCACATTCTAAAGGTTACCTGGTGCGGGATACATGACAAGCTTCATGAACCATGGAATTTGAAGGGAGACATCCCCACACCGCCCACGGAACCCCTCCCTTGCACATAATAATGCTACACTGTATTTTGGCCTCCTTTACACCATTCAAAGGCACAGCAAGTGGCTGTCTGTGTATCAGACATAAGACCCTATCTTCTTTAACAGACACAGAGATTGCTATTATGTCATACATTTCATTCTGTTAGTAGGTTTATAATGTACTTAAGTTTTTCTTACCAACAGGTAGTCTATTCCCATATTGGCCATTCTGTAAGAGGTCATTAAGGATGGAGTGCCTGAAGATGCTGGCATCATGTACACTCCCAGGGTATTTTGCCAGCACATTTGTAAACATCCAGTGATGGTCAATGATAACCTGGACTTTGATAGAGTATGTGTGCTTCTGGTTCTGGTACATATGTGATGTTGCTGCAGGGGGAACCAGCTGCACAGGTGTGCAATCCACGGCATCCAGCAAATGTGGTATTCCAACAATGACATAGAAAACGTGTTTATGTTCAGCTGCTTATGGTGTATCTTGGGAAAGAGAAGGTATTGGGGAGTGAGGTGGAAGATGGCATCCATGACAGATGGTAGGAAGACAGACAAACATGCTGCAAAATGTCTACCACTCTGTCTATTGTGATCTGGAATGAACCAGATGCCAGCATGTGGAGGGTAGACATCAGCTTGACCTGTGGTGGGATGGCGGTGGACCTTTCTGTTGGTGAGTGGAGCCTTAGAGCTAGCTGGTTCAACAGTTCTATCATAGACTCCCCCCAAGTTGGTAGAATATGATGACCTCATCCTCCCTGAGGTCAATAAGAGAAGTCTGCTGGCAAAAAACATGCTCCCTACTCCTGCACTGCCTATGTGGTGGGGGTGGGGTTGGTGGTCTCGCAACTCCAATCTGCAAGAGTAGCACCTCTATGACATTATTGAGCTTGTAGAACTGTTTTGTGTGGCTTGTTCTAATATGCCACAGTCAATGCGTCATTTCCTACACCTGGGTTTGCCGATTGACAAGAATTTTGATACATTTCAAGCTCTGTGCGCTGCTTGCTGATGATACGTCACATATTGTCAAAACCAAAAATATCACTGCATTGGTTTTACACTGGATTTTATGAGGGAATGCCTACTTTGAATATATTATTCTCTGCATGGCGAAAACAGTTCTGGTGCTAGTAATTTCCAATGCAGGCCTACCAAAACTGATGCATTTGGCCACATGCATCAATTTGTAAATATGGAGTACTGCCTGTGCCGCCTCGCTTGAAAATTAGTAATGCAATGGCGGTGCAGGCCTCTTATAAATAAGCCCCTAAGTAAAGAGTAGAGCAAATAGTCCCAGAGACGCAACCATAGTTCAGTATCGGCCAAGAAGCAAAGAAGAATGTTAATCAATTACTTTTATGTTGGGGATCCAGGAAATGAAGAAAGTTATATTTTTCAAGATACTCTGAGAGACAACAGGGAGTTGAATGATTTGAAAAAATGACTGAAGATATAGCATTTTATATAACTATTATTGAACACATTGAATTAATTATATATGTATTGTTTGTTTATTACAGAAAACTATTTTAGTGCAATAGATTCATTTATTGGATTACTTTCTCAAAGCAATGCCGTTTATGTATTCCTCATGTATCAAACAATCTAATCAGAAGGTGGTGCTATAACTCCAGTGCCAGTTAATGACTAGACATATTTAGTTGAGCTGGAGGCACTTTTTAAAGCCACATTTATAGGTTATACTGATTGTTGATATACACATTATACATTTTTTTAAGAAGTCTATAAACTTAGCCTTGGGAAACCAAGAGAGTGTGACCTCACCCCACACACACCACCTCATCTTTCAGCCATCATATGTCTATACGGAGGTAATAGTAGTGTCTCATGAAGAATCTTCGTTGAAGATGGCCTATCAGTCTTTGTATCTCTGGCTGAGATGAAGATAATTCTAAGTGTCTATCCCATATATCTAACAACATTCATGAACTTTCTGACTGAAAAGTATTTGACTAGAGAGTTGTAAGGAACATTTCTGATCCACATTTGAGTTAACCATATTTGATCAGTTTATAAGCTTTCGATGTCTGATGACAACTTTCAACTGATGCAGGTTGTATGTCGGAAACCAGTGACACAAATATTGTACCGCAAAACTTTCTGTCTAAAATATTGATAGCAAAGGACCGTCAGTTGTGGTTCAACCGACATCTGCACCTGCGTTCCAACCGACAAATTACAATAAGGCCTTCAGAGGCAGCAGGTGGGGGGACTGACCACTGCTATTCCAACATTGAGAACGTCGGCCCAGCAGTTAGAATGTATTCCCATTCAATAAGGGCTGTGCTTGCTCAGGCACCACAGTAGGGATTATGATGTCCCTTTTGGTCTGCCTTTCTGTGGCGGTTTGACTGCCTAGCAGGGCCCTGTCCCTCTGCTGCCTGGGGGAATCTGTGGTGCCCCCTAAAAATCCCTGCACCGTGTGGGAGGCCCCACATGGTGCCTACCAAATGGTGCAGGCATGTTTAGAAAGTGTATATTTACTATTGCTGCTTGCCGCAATATTAAACATACACCTTACGACTGCCTTAAAGGCGGTCACATCGTAATTCAGAATGCGGGACCTCCGACTGCTTGTCAGGTAGAGCCATTTTCAAGACGATGCTGGTCAGACGCTCATCCAACCGTCATCGCAAATGGGCCATAAATATAAATTTTGTTTACCAAAATTGAAATAAAAATGATTGATATAAATATTTGTAGTCTAAAAATAAAAGATATAAAAATACAGACTGCAAAACCATACTAGACATTTTTATTAGATTACATCTACAACAATCGCCTAAAATATTGTTATAAAAATACATATTTTATAACAATGTTTAAAAAATTACATTTTAATGTAAAAATAATTAGATTTAGTTAAAGGTATTTAATATAGAGATCTAATATAGTTCATGATATTATTGAAAACAAATAAATTAGTAGCTATTGACCAGATTCACATGTAGCATTTTGTAGTATGTAAAGTAGTACTACAGTGGTACTACTTACGTACTACAAAATGCAATTCACAAGCCTACAGGTGTAAATCTCCTCCTCTACCTCTCCTATCCTTTCGATGGGGAAATCTCCACACATGAATAATCATAACTAGTAAAGAGCCACAGATGGTCAATGTTGTGCAAGAGCAATTTATGCAGACCACCATGTAGCCCTGGTCAGATACACCAATGAGGTTCATTCTGGTCAGAGATTCTACTTCCTGACAATCTTCTACTACCAACCTTTCAGTTTCTGGAGCTATTCCTCTGAGTCACTTCTAAGTCTCCCTGCACCACAAGGGTGGTACTTAGGGGCAGGGCTCACTCCAACAGATTACACCAGCAAAGTCCAGTGATGTCAAGGTACAGTTGCTATTGGTCAGCTGATCATTCCAGGGAAAAGGTATCAAGTGGCTTGTTGTGCCCCTGTAGCTACACAGAAGGTCCAACACTTAAACCTTAGAGTCCACCTCTTTGTCCTGGGTACAATGGGGGGAAGGTCCAATCATCCAGGGCTCCTTTTAGGTCACAGCTAGAAGGTACAGCCCATTTTTCCTCTTCCACAGTCCTGAAATTGTTCTGTCCAGGTGCCTTGGAGTTCCACAATTATGGTTAGCTCCAGTTAGTGGGTAGTGGTGAATCCTGGGCACTCACTAGTACAAGTACTCAGAGGTAATCCTACCCCCTTTTTCAGTAATTCTTGTTTGTCATACTGCAAACAGGTCCAAAGATCCACATGTTAAGGAATTTACATGATGGTGCAAATCTTCTGCCACACTAAACTTGAGCCATAAGGGTTGTCAGTGTGTAGGGATGCACTGTGTTTTTCACTTGTGTCCTGCCACATGTAACACTAAGAGCACGTTTGAAACAAACCCAAAGGCAGAAATCTGGTAGGATAAAAGCACGGTCATTCAGCAACCATTGAGGGGACTCACAATAATTATCCTGCCATTTTATGTGCTCCTTTTCAAGTGCACCAAAGTGTCACAAATGGCTCAACAGACCTGTCAGGCAGAATTTGACACTGTGGTGTGATGAGAATGCCCACAGCCCCCAGCCTGCATGTTCTATTGAGCTCAGGGGAATCATCATCACAGATCAGCCTATTATGTGCCTCAGAGGAATTTCACAACTCATACACACCCAATTCAAGGCTGAGCACAGCTTGGAGTTGGCAGAAGTTAATTCTTATTAGCCTTCTGAAAGCTCAGGAAGGGTAACATTCTTAAAAGTTATTACAAATATTATTTATTAGAAATCTGGCTTCACCATTCAATTGAATTATAATAACTACTAAAAATATTGGTTTAATTATTTTTCTAGATGGTCCCTTTTAGAAATTGGATTCTTGGTTGGCTGAGGTATGCACCCATGCCAGGCAGGGCAACCACTCTAGTCAAAGTATGCTAGATACACACAAAAAGATGGCCTGTGCTCACCCTCTGGAATCTTGGCACAGTGCATTCAGGCTTATCTAAAGAGGTAATGTGTAAAGTAGTTGTGCAATACACTCACACAGTAACACAATGAATACAGCACAAAAGGACTCCACACAGGTTTAGAAATTCAATGGGACTCATTTATGAGGTTTTGCCATATGGAAGTGCAGCAGGCCTTCCTGCTGCGCTTCCCTACGACAAAAGAAAAGGGCAGGAATGTGCTGTATCTATAAGATACGGCCCATTCCTATCCTTTTCCCCTGCGCTGGCGCACTGTGGGCTACCTGCCCCAAAGCAGGCACCTTTGCACAATAGTGCAAGGGTGCCTGCATTGAAGGGATGATTATTTTTGTACAGGAAGGGAAACCTTTCTGTACAAAAATGATCACAAGAGGCTTTTCCTCTTTCTACGTGTGCTGCAGATTGCAGCACACATAGAAAAAGGAGAAACAAAGATATTTCTCCCCATTGCGCCTCCCTTATGCTTCCGGCAGGGAGGTGTAAGCTTTTGGTGCTGCCTCAGATTGACAATTTCTCGTAAATCTTGGGCAGTGTCAGAAGGCCATGGATGTTGCAGGGAACGCCCCCAGCAACACCCATTGCAGACCCCTTTAATGCAGAACACTGCGTTAAAGGGACTGATATTTATCAGGCAGCATTAAGCCAAAAAAATTGGCTTAGTGCTGGCTGATAAATATCACTCAGGGTTCTGCGCCACGGAACGTCACAAAAAGGGACGTTCCGATGGTGCAAGGGGACTCATAAATGATGCTCGACGTATATAAATTGAAATATTTCATTTCAAAAGAATAAACACTGTAAAGCGCTTAGAAGCAGGAGCGCTAAAAAGGTTACTTGAGGGAGCTCTGGACCAGGACAGTGTCAAAATTCAGGCCGACTATGATGGAGAGGCGGCCGGCTACATGACCCATGCAGTTCTGATGAAAAAAGTACATTTCCTGGTTGCAAACAGCAACATTTGTTGATGTCATGGCCCACAGGTGGTGAATGCTTTGATCTTCTCCATGCAGTGAAGGCAATGCGTCAGGTCCGAAGACAGGTGCCGGAGTTGGTGGAGAAGCATCAATCGGTGCACTAGATTCTGCCATGCAGTAGAGGGATGTGTCGATCCCACCAAGATGCAGCAGTGGCGATATGTTGTTCAATGTTTTGATCTCTAGAGGCAAAGTGTAACAATTTCGTCTATAGTTCAGCACTCCTCAGGATTTGCGTGATGCAATAAGGTGTCCAGGCCTTGACATCCCCAACTCCTACAATAACTGCACGGAGTTTTAGGGCGATCATGTGAGGGAAGGGTAGGAAGGGAACAGCAGGGAGTAGAATCTGGAATACAAATAACATCACAATGAGATACACTGGCATGCAACACTACTCTCATATAGTCTCGCTAGATCGGTCAATTACCTTCTGCTTTACCACACACATTCAGACTCTCTCTTCTTTCATGGGAAGGCAGGATTCCATCATACTGGAAGTACAATTATAACTAAGAAAACTGGCGGTATTAAATGTCATACGGGAAAGGAGGTTGAAGGTATTGAAAAAGAGGAAAGCCAAATGTCCTGTGTGTGGAAGCCACGGCAGGTACAACTATCCATTCTTTTCACGGGTTTTGTCCTCTCTGTTTGAAGTCTCAGATCCTCTGTTCCCCTATAACTCAATAAGAAGTTGAACTAGGAAGAAATCAATATCCTCTGCTCTATTCTCTGAGCGCTTTAATAACAACAGAACATTTAGAAACTCCTTCACGGAGTGGAACACAAGTCATATGAAAAGCACATGCCTCAGAGCGCAGGAATCGGCTAAAAACCGAACACAGTAGTGGTATTAACAATCTTAAATCAAGGTGGAGGGAAGAGGATTATAGGTCCATTCAGTTCCCCTGGACAGATACGCAATAATCAAAAATGGAATGGACACTAGTTTCTACAAAACCATTGGTTTGTACTCGAAAACCCTCATAGGCATCCTGATTTTAACGTTGCGGTATATCTTTTTTCCGCCCCACCAGGAGTCGTGGCGTATTCATAGGGTAATCGATTAACGTGCTGGGTGCCAGCCTCACCCGAGGCTACCTCCGGTACAGGTAGAAGTGTCCAGAAATGGTGGAAAGGGAGGTAAAAAGGAGGTAAAAAATAGTGACTAGCAAAAATAGTTATTTATTGAAAAAAGGGGAGGGTCTAGTCACTATTAATAAAAGATTGCGATATGGAGGTAATCAAGTTACTGGATTACCGCATGTCTATGGAAAATATGTCAACATGTTTCAGCTCTCTAAGCCCAGCCGGGTCTACGGAGCTTTTGTCAGGACAAAAACATATACAAAAAGATTTTTTAACTCTCACAACTTGTGTAGTTTATGCTGATAAGTATCAATGACTTATGTTCAAAATTCCAATGCTGTGGAAACAAAAGCCAACAATATTAATTTATTTATGAGGCTAATTTTTCAGGTTTAGGCAGGCAAACATGTAAGCATGACATGTAAAGCACGAACAAAACTCCTTATTAGGAGTAGCTACCATGATAATGGTTTCAAAAATATCGAGGAGGGAAAGGAAATTAAAACTAAGGTCTGAGCATAAAATTACAGTCTCGGTTAGATACTAAGAGTTGAAGTTCCTACATAGAGCTTGTTATCGGGCACATTACACTCTCTACTAAATATGGACAGATTTAAAGCCCTGGAGACCCTTGTGGTACGAAACCTTACGCTATCTTGTAACACACTGCAAAAGTTGTCCTCGGCAGTTTAACACCTAAAGTTGTCTCTAAAATACTGCAAAAGTACTAGTGTAGTTACCTGTATTGAGCTCGGTGATAGCTTCAACAGGGGTCAAAGAGTCGCTTAGTGGTCTTGTCTGTGAGGATTACAAGTGGGTACCGCGCATTAATAAAGCTGCTCAATCGCTTACCAGATAGAAGAGAACAGGATTTGCTGCCATTCTTACCCACGAGGAACAGTGTAGATTCCCCTGTGCTGACTCTGCCCCCGGCCATGGGCGTGTCTCTGTTAGATCCGTCTTTTAAACCAGAACCTAGACATAACAAACGGACTACAGTATATACATCGGACTCCATCTAAGATGGATGCTTCTCGTAGAAAAGCAAATTCTATTTTCTCAATGGAATTAAAATGTTCGGCACATACGATATCGAGTATGTGCACACCGATGTTATACCAAACGATAAATAAAATAGAGGTGTTATTGCCAGTTAAAATATATCCTCATCATTAAGGGTGTGTGTATTAGAGAGTAGAGCGTCTCAAAACAACAGTGAGTGCAGATTGTGACTGATGAGTAAAGGAACTTGTCTGCCCAAAAGGGGGAGGGTTTAGCAGAATATCTCAAAATGATCACTATTCAATGTCAAGCCCGAATCGGTTCAATAGAACTGGTGCCAGGGATATTATCGTTCATCCCCACAATATCCGTTTTAAGGCGGTCCACCCACCTTTGTTCCTTTTCAAAAAGGATCTGCTCAGCATTGTTGTCTTTATCTCTTAGCATTTCAAGGACCGTCCATCTCAGGTCGTCACATGTGTGGCCTGCTTCTATGAAGTGTGTACACAGTTTAGTGGTGTTCTTTCTGAGTCTGACATTACTCCTGTGTTCTCCTATGCGGAGTTTGACCTTACGACAAGTCATACCTACGTATTGTCGTAGGCATGGACAGGTTACCAAGTAAATTACATGGGTGGAGTTGCAATTTGTATGTTGTTTTTGAGTCCATAACAAAGTATCCGTCAACTGCAGAGTCTTGGTGGTATTAGTGAACTTGCAGATTCCACACGTGCCACATGGATAATGGCCTGTGACTGGGGCCATAGTTATGTCTCTTACTCCTGATTGTAGTAGTTTCCTTTTTGGCCGGGTGTGTACTAGGACATCTTTGATGTTTTTAGTTCTTCTATTGGCAAATCTCGGTTTGGGCCAATTGAATTTGCCTGACGTCACTATCTGCCAGTTCTTCCTAATTAGTTTCTGTACCTCGTACGTGGCAGAACAAAAGGTGGTCACGCATGTGACTAGATCCTTGATAGGTTCTTTGTTGATATTCTGTAGGAGACATTCACGGGGCTGATGTCTTGCCCGTTTTTTACATTTTGAAATCACTGCTGCAGTGTAGTTTCTGGATTGTAACTTCTGGCTGAGCTCCTGGGCCTGTTTCTTATAATCACTTTCCTTGCTGCAGTTACGTTTATGTCTAAGGAACTGACTGTAAGGCAGATTATCCCGCAGGGGTAGTGGGTGGAAGCTCTGATACGAGAGTAAACTATTCTTGGCTGTAGATTTTGTAAAGGTTTTGGTCTCCAATTTGCCATTTTCAACGAAGATCGTTAAATCCAAGAAATCAATGTGGTCATTGCTGGAAGTGTAGGTGAATTTCAACCACCTGTCCCTCCCATTCAGCCATTCCATGAAGAGAGAGAGATCTAATCTGATGTCCCAGATTAGCAGAATGTCATCAATGTAACGTTTCCAGTGTAATACACTGGAAACGTATGGGTTGGTGTCATTGAGGACAAATTGTTGTTCAAACTGACTGACATAGAGTCCAGCTACTGACGGCGCGAAGGCACTGCCCATGGAAGTGCCATGGCGTTGCAGGAAAAGTTGGCCGTTGAATTCAAAATAATTCTCCTGAAGGGCTAAACGGCAACACTCGAGGATAAAGTGTCGTGGGGTTTTGTGTGTCCAGTCCTGCATATAGAGAAGGTCTTCCAGCATCCTCAGAGTGTCTTCTTGAGGTAGGCTGGTATAAAGGGACTCGACATCTAGCCCCACCAGTAACATCGTGTTAGAGTTGAATTCACGGTCCGCAATCTGGACTAAGAGGTCTCTAGTGTCTTTCAGGTAGGTTGGCGTCATCTGTACTAATGGTTTGAGGTACTCATCAGCAAATTTTGACAGCGGTTCTAATAAAGATCCAATACCCGAAACTATCGGGCGTCCTGGTGGGGGGGACCTATTTTTGTGTGTTTTCGGCAGTGAGTAGAAAAAAGGTACCTTTGGTCCTTTTGGCGTCAAGAAATCGGCCTCTTTCTTTGAGATCCAGCCATTAACCTCTGCTTCATGTATCATGATTGCAATGGTATTGGTTAACCTCTCAGTAGGGTCAGTGTCATCTGACAATAAAGCTAGGCACTGCTGATTGTATCCCTCTTTGGTCAGGATTACTACCCCTCCACCCTTGTCCGCTGGTTTTATGACTATATTGTCATTATCCCTTAACTCAGCCAGAGCTTGTTTCTCTTTGTTGTTCATATTTTGAAATGTCTTCTTCTTGGTGTCCAAGTTGTCTACCCCTTTCATCACTGCCTGCTCAAAGGTTTGTATTTCAATGGGTACCGCAGTAGTGGGTGGGCAGAATTTGGATTTCCTTCTCAGGGTAGTGTCACCCTCTGTAGGTCGTGTGATAGAATCGTTGAAAAAAGCTTTGAGTTTGAGAGTTCTGCAGAACTCTGACACTTCACATTTCAATCTAAAGCGATCCAAAGGTAGAGTAGGTACAAAACCAAGTCCCTTATTGAGGACGGTCAACTGCTCATTTGATAAAGTCATATTCGTTAGGTTTACTACTAATGAGTCTTTTTGCTTGTGCTCGCTTGGGCTGAAGCCATGCTCCGTGTCTGGACATTTGGTTGCTGGTCTTGCCATCTGAGGTTTTTCTTTCTGCCCCGAGATTGGTTTTGGCCTCTTCCTAAAAAAGGCTGGGTTTGATGTTGGTTAGTAGATTCCATCATTGGTTGATTCCCCATCGGTTGTTGTTGGTTCAAATCTGGGTGGTAGGGGTTCATCCATCCCGCAAAAGGTGGCATAAACGGTTGATAAAACGGCATTGGATTTCCATGAAAAAATGGAGGTCGTTGCCATCTGTTGCCTCGTCGTCGGCGTCGGGATCTAAAGTTGTTTTGTCCCCTTCTCAGTGTTGATTCATCGGAGGTCCCTTCTGACCCCTCAGATGAGTTCCATCCAGTCGAGTCCCCATCTGAAAAATTGGGATTTGCTGTGAAATCATCTTTTGAATAAGGATGCATCTTTTCCTGACTGAATTTTTTCAGTTCCTTACTTAGTTTCTGGAGCTTGTTCTGCATTAAGAACTCCTGCACATCATCCATTTCTTTTGTTATTTCATCTAATCGTTTCTTGTATACTAAAGGATTGATACTTTTTTTGAGTTCCTCTTCACATTCCTGTATTTCAACCAATAGTGCATCTGACAATCTTTTGGCTGTTTTAACTAAGAGGACCAGATAATCAAGGGTACATTTCCAGGAAATTGATGACCAATCTCGCCGGAATACGAGATCATGCAAAAATATCCTGGGTGCATTGGTTACCCACAGGCCTCTGGGGGCTAGTTTAGATCTGAGATATTCAGTCAGAATTATCCCATGGATGGCAGTTCGAATCTGTTCTCTTTTTTTATTGGTCAAAGTGTCCCAATCATCAGTTTGTGCAATCGCTTGAATAAGATCTGGGTTCTGTAAGAGCGGTTGGGCCGCTAAAATCTCTTCGATATCACTTCCTGTAAAGCTCAGACCATTGTTATTTTCCATTGTTCCTTCCTCACAAAGCACCCTACTCAACTAGACGAATACTAGCGAGGGTGTGTACTTCCCGCAGCTGTGCGCTGCTTAAAGACTTATATCAAGGTGGAGGGAAGAGGATTATAGGTCCATTCAGTTCCCCTGGACAGATATGCAATAATCAAAAATGGAATGGACACTAGTTTCTACAAAACCATTGGTTTGTACTCGAAAACCCTCATAGGCATCCTGATTTTAACGTTGCGGTATATCTTTTTTCCGCCCCACCAGGAGTCGTGGCGTATTCATAGGGTAATCGATTAACGTGCTGGGTGCCAGCCTCACCCGAGGCTACCTCCGGTACAGGTAGAAGTGTCCAGAAATGGTGGAAAGGGAGGTAAAAAGGAGGTAAAAAATAGTGACTAGCAAAAATAGTTATTTATTGAAAAAAGGGGAGGGTCTAGTCACTATTAATAAAAGATTGCGATATGGAGGTAATCAAGTTACTGGATTACCGCATGTCTATGGAAAATATGTCAACATGTTTCAGCTCTCTAAGCCCAGCCGGGTCTACGGAGCTTTCGTCAGGACAAAAACATATACAAAAAAGATTTTTTAACTGTCACAACTTGTGTAGTTTATGCTGATAAGTATCAATGACTTATGTTCAAAATTCCAATGCTGTGGAAACAAAAGCCAACAATATTAATTTATTTATGAGGCTAATTTTTCAGGTTTAGGCAGGCAAACATGTAAGCATGACATGTAAAGCACGAACAAAACTCCTTATTAGGAGTAGCTACCATGATAATGGTTTGAAAAATATCGAGGAGGGAAAGGAAATTAAAACTAAGGTCTGAACATAAAATGACAGTCTCGGTTAGATACTAAGAGTTGAAGTTCCTACATAGAGCTTGTCGTAACGTCAAACTCCGCATAGGAGAACACAGGAGTAATGTCAGACTCAGAAAGAACACCACTAAACTGTGTACACACTTCATAGAAGCAGGCCACACTTGTGACGACCTGAGATGGACGGTCCTTGAAATGCTAAGAGATAAAGACAACAATGCTGAGCAGATCCTTTTTGAAAAGGAACAAAGGTGGGTGGACTGCCTTAAAACGGATATTGTGGGGATGAACAATAATATCCCTTGGCACCAGTTCTATTGAACCGATTCGGGCTTGACATTGAATAGTGATCATTTTGAGATATTCTGCTAAACCCTCCCCCTTTTGGGCAGACAAGTTCCTTTACTCATCAGTCACAATCTGCACTCACTGTTGTTTTGAGACGCTCTACTCTCTAATACACACACCCTTAATGATGAGGATATATTTTAACTGGCAATAACACCTCTATTTTATTTATCGTTTGGTATAACATCGGTGTGCACATACTCGATATCGTATGTGCCGAACATGTTAATTCCATTGAGAAAATAGAATTTGCTTTTCTACGAGAAGCATCCATCTTAGATGGAGTCCAATGTATATACTGTAGTCCGTTTGTTATGTCTAGGTTCTGGTTTAAAAGACGGACCTAACAGAGACACGCCCATAGCCGGGGGCAGAGTCAGCACAGGGGAATCTACACTGTTCCTCGTGGGTAAGAATGGCAGCAAATCCTGTTCTCTTTTATCTGGTAAGCGATTGAGCAGCTTTATTAATGCGCGGTACCCACTTTTAATCCTCACAGACAAGACCACTAAGCGACTCTTTGACCCCTGTTGAAGCTATCACCGAGCTCAATACAGGTAACTACACTAGTACTTTTGCAGTATTTTAGAGACAACTTTAGGTGTTAAACTGCCGAGGACAACTTTTGCAGTGTGTTACAAGATAGCGTAAGGTTTCGTACCACAAGGGTCTCCAGGGCTTTATATCTGTCCATATTTAGTAGAGAGTGTAATGTGCCCGATAACAAGCTCTATGTAGGAACTTCAACTCTTAGTATCTAACCGAGACTGTAATTTTATGCTCAGACCTTAGTTTTAATTTCCTTTCCCTCCTCGATATTTTTGAAACCATTATCATGGTAGCTACTCCTAATAAGGAGTTTTGTTCGTGCTTTACATGTCATGCTTACATGTTTGCCTGCCTAAACCTGAAAAATTAGCCTCATAAATAAATTAATATTGTTGGCTTTTGTTTCCACAGCATTGGAATTTTGAACATAAGTCATTGATACTTATCAGCATAAACTACACAAGTTGTGAGAGTTAAAAAATCTTTTTGTATATGTTTTTGTCCTGACGAAAGCTCCGTAGACCCGGCTGGGCTTAGAGAGCTGAAACATGTTGACATATTTTCCATAGACATGCGGTAATCCAGTAACTTGATTTCCTCCATATCGCAATCTTTTATTAATAGTGACTAGACCCTCCCCTTTTTTCAATAAATAACTATTTTTGCTAGTCACTATTTTTTACCTCCTTTTTACCTCCCTTTCCACCATTTCTGGACACTTCTACCTGTACCGGAGGTAGCCTCGGGTGAGGCTGGCACCCAGCACGTTAATCGATTACCCTATGAATACGCCACGACTCCTGGTGGGGCGGAAAAAAGATATACCGCAACGTTAAAATCAGGATGCCTATGAGGGTTTTCGAGTACAAACCAATGGTTTTGTAGAAACTAGTGTCCATTCCATTTTTGATTAGTGGTATTAACAATGCCTGCAAAACGCTCCTACCTCGGCGTACATACCCTAAAGCTAAATACCTCAAATTACGGTCCGGTTCCTCAGGCGTCATGAACTTGAATTCAGTCCTGGTGTGCAAAAATAAACCAGCATCGACTCTCTCATCCTTCCACTACTCGGCCGGAAAGGTCCCCGGGGTCTCCTCACACCTGGATAGTCTTGCGTTCCAGGACAGGAAAGGGGATACTGTGTCAGCATTGGGTCTCGCACCATGACTAGAAACACCCTCCTTGGGAGGAAGGCTTTGTGAGTGGCCTCGTTCTTCAAAAGGCACGGGGTGTTCTTGGAGCACGTATCCGCATCTCTTGCTTTGGGAAAGAGTCTCGATGATGCAACGGTCTCGCATCCAGAATTACACACGCTCCATCGTGCATGTTGCTCCTTTTTATGGATGTGTCTCTGCCCCCTTTCCTAGGGCCTTCTGGGACATGGAGTCCAGATAGGTGCAACGTCAATCATTCCTGACACAAAAAGCTGGTTCCAAAGCAATCTGCTGATTTTACTCCCACAATCGGGTCTATGTGCTGGTTCTGCAATATGCAGATAGTAGATGCATTGAAATCTGTTTTGCAAGTATCTGCACCACTTCCAGTGAGCTGAGCACAGGAGAAGGGGTAGAGACTTTGATTTCCCCGAGTCACAAGCAACAAGAGGCAAGCCAACACGCCCTTGGAGATCACTTGGAGTGAAGGCAGAGTCCAGTTCCCCTTTAGCATAGTCAGAACGCAGCAGGCAGCAGTGTAACAAACAGAAAAGTAGGCCTTCCAGATCAGCATTTCAGGTGAGTGCTTTAAGAAGCACAACAGTTCTTTTGGCAGAGCTTTAGTTTCATGTCCAGTAGTGTCCGATTTTAGGTTGTCAGAGACCTGGTACCTATACCCAAAAGTGTCTTTGATGTGGCATTAAATTCAGAAAAACCTATCCTTCTTATGTTGTGGCTGTCTAGAAGGAATGCATAAAGTGTAGCTATCACCCACCCCAAACATTTATTGGACACAGGCTGTCAGACACACATATCAGTAAGTGCAGATAAATGTCCACTCTCTAAAAGTGGCATTTTCAAACCAGTAATGTGTAATCCAACTTCAACAGTGAGGATGATTTATCATTACCATTCCACAGATCTGAAAAATAAAAACGTCACTCCTCTCTGATCAGGAATTACAGCTTAAAAGTGTATTACGGAATTCCTAATGCTAGCATATGGGAGGGGTAGGCCTCACAGTAGTGAGAAATGAATTTGGGTGTTTGTCACTAACATGACATGTAAAGATTAAACACATGTCTTCTACCTTGTACTTACACAGCACCCTGCCCTCAGGGTTACTGAAGGACTACCGTAGGAGTGACTTATATGCCATAAAAAGGGGTTTCAGGCTTGGCAATTAATTTTAAATGACAAGTCAAAGTGGCAGTAAACTGCACACACAGGCCCTGCAGAGGCAGGCCTGAGACAGGTTTGAAAGGTTACTTGTGTGGGTGGCACAATCAGTGCTGCAGGCCCACTGGTAGCTTTTAGATTAGGGGCCCTGGGTATATGGTATACCACTTTGAAATGGACTTATAAGTCAATTAAATGTGCCAATCAGGCATATATAAATGTCACCATGTTTTAGGGGAGAAGCACATGCACTTTAGCACTGGCTAGCAGTGGTAAAGTGCTCAGAGTCCTAAGGCCGCAAGCAAAAGATTTGGGGTAGACGCAATTGCTCCACGGCTGGGACATTTATGGAACAGTCAGAGGAGTTGGTGAAGAAACTTCAGGAGAGGGAATATCCTATTAAAATTATCAAATAAGCTCAGAAACGAGCCTTGAGTACCCCACGTGAAGCCCTGTTTGAGAGGAACACTAAGGAGAGGCAATAGTGTCTACCAGTTCTCACGAATTTTGACCCCCTTTCCACCAAGATGAGACAGATTGTTAGGAAACATTGGTCCATTCTTGATCCAGCCACAAGTTAGATGCCACCGCCCCGTTTTGCATTCAAAAGAGCACCTAATCTTAAGGACAAGTTGGTTCATACACGCACCCCCACTACATCACAGGTTATCTCTCTTCCAGCCTGACGTTATATGTGTGGGGTTGTTCTGTTTGTAATCTTACTCAAATGACTAAGGAGTTAATCCTACACGATGGCAGAACATGGTTCCTCACTAAGTTCAGTAATTGTAATACGTCCAACTTTATTTATAGACTGACCTGCGGCTGCGGGTTACACTACTTTAGTTTGACTTCACGTAAGGTCAAGGTGCGCATACAGGAACATCTCAGCACAATCAAAGTCAAGAAATTGTCTACACTGCTAGTGCAACACTTTATTGAGAAAGAACATGAGCCAAGGGATCTGAGGTGGATTGGGAGAGACACATAACTTTGAGAACATACTGGCAAGGAAAGAGGCCAGATGGATTTTTTCTGAACGAGCTGACTGGGAGGGTCTGAATGATTCCATTGAATGGAACAAGATTAGTAAACATTAAGCTGGGTATGCATATAAGTAGATTTATGGTGTGGGATGTTGGTTAACATTTAACCTGCATGTACCTTGAAAGTGGGCATAGTATTCATTAACAAGTTGCCATAATATCTAGCTGGTTAATCCCATTCCTCCTGATGCAGTTGACGTGGACATTTATGACGCTTTGAGCGTGATGGCAGGGTGACATTCGATAGAGTTACAACAAGATTCTGGCCACTCAGTTAAGGACTGATCAGTGGTTATGTCTGGGAATGATTAATCGGAGTTAGCGTATGACTTGCTCATGTATTCAGTAGGAGCAATGTTGGGGTTAACAGTATTCTAATGGGACATCGTTTTAAAGAGGAGCAGTATACATAACAACATGCTGCCGGTTTTATTATGACCCCCATTTTTCGGGGGAGTAACAGTACCATATGCACGATGGGTTTTGAATAAAAAAACTTTAAACAGCATTATTCCCGATCCCAGATGGCTGCCATGGGGGCTGTGTGGGGGCTGTGTGGGTATGTTACATTAAGATGAAAGGGAGAACTCTCCTAAGCGAGCGTTTGCTTAAGTGAAAAGCAGAAATTAATGGAGATGACAATAGCACACTTTGTGGCTTGAATGATAATATTTGTATCAATATATGAACAGACGCGATTAAAATCACGGATAAGAGAATACAGTCTGTATTACAAATTGTTTTACTAAGAATTTTGATTTTATAAGGATCGGTACATACTAGAAATGTATTACGTAATGAAGGTCCTGTAAATACCATTGAACTTCATACAGTATAAGTTCTGTCTAAAGATGGCTGCTGTGGTCGTAACCAGATCGCTGGGATCCTGATGTGAATTCAGGGCGGGGCAGAGACACTTGTAAAAGCAAACGGCGGTTTGAGCTCGTTGCTGGAGCTTCTATCACGCCGGTGGTCGCGGCACGGGTAAGGTGGACTTTGACGGGCGGCAAGGCAGTTTTGTGAAGGAGTCTTGAATAAGTGGATGTGGACAAGCTGTCCCTATGATAACTCGATGGGACAGCGTCAGTAGATAGCTTTGTGGAGCTCTGGTGCAGGCAGTGTTGCTCCTTTGGTCGCGCTATGGGGATGTATTGGCAGAAAAGAATATGGGCAGTGACTCTGCAGTGACTCTGGTTCAAAATAAATGATGGTGAACCAGAGGACTTTTTTATGACTATGTACCCGGAGTGAATGGACTGGAGGAGAAATAAATACAAATAATTGATTATCAATGTTCTCCTACGTACCTCTCTATCTCTCTTTTTTATATATCATTACAGGGGGGCAAACAGTGGACGGTCTTCCTGGGGACACATGATCTAGTGACACGTTGGTCCAAGTGAGGATAGTTGCAGGTATGCTGTAATTCTGCAACCTGCTGGTAATGGATATACACTATGGATTGAATTAACTGTGTGCCGCTACAATTTTGGAATTCATTATTTCCCTGCAGAAGGCAGATGGATTTTAACAACTGGCTTTATATTGTGTGCTGTTTTCTACCATCACAGGTTTTAAGCGAGTATGAAGTGAAGATTGAGAATTTGACCCCCTATTAGCCCTGATGAAGTTCCGAGATGGTATAGCAACGAAACATGTTGGCAATATTGAATTGAGTATGGTTTGATGGGAACCATTTTTAATTTGGAAGGGTTGCAGCTTGGAATAAAGGTTGGTTGGCCAGCAAGACCTACCAGGTTTTAACGGTGAGAATTACGTTCACTAATTCTCACAGGGGTTCAATGGACACGCACATACAATAGTAAGCACGGTCACTCTGTCTTACTATCACTTTTTACACTACTTTTTTTGTTTTGGTTCTCTAAAAGGAGTACAATCACTGTCTTCTTTTTCTTTTACACCCAGAGAGAGGGTTGCCGATGATGAGAAGTGGGTAAACTGGCAAATGTTAGTCAGCAACCCCTTTGGTGGTTCTACCGTGAGGTACTCTCACTCTGTTCTCACATTTTTTCTTTGATGGAAGGTGGGACTGAGCCTGGATGGTTGTAATTGTTGTTTTAAAGTAAGAACAGTTAGCGATACACTGTGACATATCAGAGTAGTATAGAGGATTACACTCAAGGGAATTGAGAAGCATATTAAAAACCCTTGGTTTGTCAGTTACATCCCAATATTTATACCCCAAAATCCTTTGTTCTCTGAGGGAAGAAGGGCCTGTGCCCAGTCCAAACCCGCTCTGATGCACTCTGTTTACCAGACTTCTCCTTTCCTTTCACATCGCAGGGAAGGCACATCAGACGCCCCACAGGAGGTGGAGCCAGCATTGTGGAAGGCAAGTACAGTCCGGGAGCACTTTGTTGACGGTCTTCCTTCTCTTCTTTCAGTGTGCAGGGCAGAGACATCAGACACACCACAGGAGGTGGAGCCAACATTGTAGAGGGACAGCCCAGCCCTATTCAGGTCTCAGGTGCAACCCCTCCCTCCCATCTAGATGCAGATCTCTCTATTCACCATCGGGCTGCCCAGCCTGTCTCTTGGAATCCCCCAGCCCTGTCACTCACAAAACCAGACAAAGGAATACACAACCTCGCAGAGGCAGGCTCAAATGGTTAGGCAAGCAAATACCTACTTTCTAAAAGTAGTATGTGCAAACACAGAATATTAAAATAAACTTCACTAAAAGATGTATTTTATTATTCTGAGTCCAGGCATACTAAACTCGAATTTCTACCATGTTCTCTGAGTCTGCTAGGATTATAAACATGTAACAATCCAGCATCCCATTCCGGCCTATGGAGAACAGGTAGACTTGCAATAGTGAAAAACGAAAATGGCTGTAATTCACTATTAGGCCATGCCTTGTCCTACCTTATACTTACAATGCACCCTGCCCGTGGGCCTACTATACGGGTGACTAATATGAAGAAAAGGGAAGGTTTCGGGACTGGCAAGTGAGGGCACTTGCCCAGTCAGCATGACAGTACCAGACTGCACGCAGGCTCTGCAATGGAAGACCTTAGACACATTTTACAAGGCCGCTTCAGTGGGTGGCACAATCAGTGCTGCAAGCCCACTAGCAGCATTTGGATTTACACGGCCTGGGCACACTCAGTGCAATGTACCAGGGTCTGACAAGTAAACCAAATATCCAATCAGGGAACCACTAATCAATACATCAATTTACAGTAGGGAGCACTCGACTGTGGCTCTGGACAGCTGTGGCACAGTGCTCAAAGCATGTAACACAAGCAAAAACACGAGGCAACAGTAAAAATGGAAGGGAGACCCACGCCAATGGTGCCAGGTCTAACAACCATTAATAGGTTTATATTGAAGTCCCTTGTGACAATGATGTTGTGTTGCGGATAGTCTTTCTACAGTTTTATAAGAAAATTGGTCATATTAACTGAGAAAGAATCTCTTGAGTTGCTCTCTGGGTGTACATATACATTAACAAGTAATAAGGTGTTATCAGACTAAAAAATTGGTAGTCTTTTTATATAACTGTCACCATTTGAGCATCATTATTTTCAATATGCTCGATGTTTATTTTTAATGAAGCAGCAATATGAAGGGCTCAGCCCCTCATTGGACGACCACATATCTGTATCTAATTGGCAGCATTGAAAATGCCAAGAACGCCTTTAAATGGGAGCGGCAGCCTAGAGCAAGTTCTTTGCAAAACGAATACATCAAATGAACTAAAATATCTTAGAATGTTTGGATTTGTTATTTTGTTGCATAGACCATTAATGATCCAAGAGCAAAATCTCAGTTGGGCCAGGAATTGAGCATTAGATGGATGCTTAGAATGTCAAGCCTTCCTGGGATTATGGACAGCTGCAGTGATCCACGCAAAATCTGTCTTCATTGATTTCGATGAGTCAGCGCTAAAGTCTTGATGTGGAAATTGATGGTTCTGGTTCTCATTTATGCTGCTTATTGGGTATTTGAGAACTGAGTACACATGTTTAGAAATGTTTTCCCTGTTAACCACTTTACACTCTATCTGTTCCAGTTGAGGACTGGGATAAGGAGCCAGTATATGCGAGGAAAACCCAATACCTCAAATTGCAAATGCTTCTTTTTCCTGCAAGATTATTCTGGCAGTAGAGCTAGAGAACTGAGGGCTAGATGTAGGTAATTCGTATTTACCGATTCATAAATACCAAATTTTACTGATTCGGTATTTATGAATCGGTAAATATGAAGGGGGAGATGTAGGTATTTCTAGAAATTGAAATACCGAATCATTAATATTTGGTATTTACCGATTCGGTAAATACCGAATCGGTATTTCCTATTGATTCCTATGGGCTGTGAAGCCCATAGGAATCAATGGGAAATACCGATTCGGTAATTACCGAATCGGTAAATACCGATTCCTGCCAGGGTGCAGGGGGTGTCACTTTGACACCCTCTAGCACCCCAAATACAGGCATGTGTGCCATGTGGCACACAGACATGCCCTAGGGGCATGTCTGTCTGTCACATGGCATAGGTGTGCATGCACACATGTGCATGCACACCTGGATTCGGTATTTTACCAATTGAATTGGGTGGTAAAATACCGAAGCTGTAAGGCCTTTGGGACTCAAAAGAGTCCCACTTACATTTGGATTTACCGAATCTGTAAAATTACCGATTCGGTATTTTACAGAATCGGTAAATTTACCGAATCGGTAAATTTACCGATTCTGTAAAATAAAGGCCGCTACATGGCAATTTCTAAATACCGGTCGGTAACGGACGAAATTGGCCGATACCGACCGGTATTTGGGCTCCTACATCTGGCCCCAAGTTACAAGAGAATGCTCAGCTGCGATTCAAGGTTCTCGATGTCGGTGGTATTAAGATGAACAGGGGTAGGGAGAGCGTACAAGAGTTGTAAAATGTTGCCACAGTTTAAAATATCACATTTCACTCTAAAAGGATAATTAGGATGAAGATTATGCACTTACTACCTAAACAGTCATCCAGAGTAGCCAATGTTCAGGTACCTTCTTCTGTGCATCTGGATTTACCAAGAGGCTTAGCATGTAAATAAGGATCTTCACAAGTAGCACTGTGATATTGGTACTTGTGTCTGGGTTTTCACAGGCCAACTTCTCCCTTTTGGAATAAAAATCTATATTCAGCGTTATAGTTGGGGGTCAAGGCAATTCTAATAGAACCTCCCCCCCTGCTTAATTTGTTAATCTTTTCAATCTTCTCACAGTTTGAGAGAGAATGGTGCAGCAGATGATCTGCTAAGTTGATAATTGTCACTGATTCTCCAGTGTCATCAGGATTATCACGTCTACTCCACTGTGTTTGCTCAAACCGAAGCATTAATCATTGAGACGCGCTTGTAGTCTGTCTTTTAACCTTAAAGATTGGAAACAAATTAGGAATTGATTAAACAGGTACATCTGCCCAATTCCACTCCTACCATCTCTTGAATTGAGGTTTGAAGGCCAAAGGCACACGTTGTATATGAGTTGGCTTTTCCTGGAGACAGGAGTCCGAGATCAATTTTATTTTATTTCTAGCTTTTTGTAATTTTTTCCTTTGCCTTTTTGTGAGTGGAAAGCTACTTTGACCTTGCTGGGTAGTTGGTTCACCAGCACATGCTGCCAGAGGTTGCATACTGTTTGTTTTTTACTTTACCACAGGAACTGTTGTAATTAACTTAGTAGTTGAGGATGCCAAGGGACAATCACTTGTGCTTACTTGCATTATGCCATCCCTCTGTGTCACCTGATCAGGATGAGTTTTTTGTGGCCTTTGTTGCATTTAAGATCTTGTTTCCATGACTGACACTCAGGAAGAAAAAACAAGTACAAAGCACTCTGAGAACCTACTTTGACTAAACCACCAAACGGTTCTGCGGCTGGAGAGGAGGGAAACAGGCTGGCTGGTTCGATCCAGAGAGGCCCCCTGCTGCAGTCCTAATGGAGTTGGAAAGTACAAGCGAGAGCAGGCTGCAGACAGCGTAAGAAGAGCACCATGCAGATCTGTTAGCAGGAAGAGGGAATCAGGCTGGCCAAATCCAGGGAGGCCCCCTGCTGCAGTCCTACTTCTAATAGTGTCAGAGAGTGCAGGCGAGAGCAAGCTGCTAACATCATCAGAGACGTTGTAGGTAGCAAAGAAAGTAGGGAGCTTTACAAAAAGTCGCCTACTAGCTGAGAAAGTGCAGCAGTTGACTTTTAAAGGGCATTTGCTTCCCGCCAGTGCCATGCGAGGCATCACAGAGGTGGGCAGTAAACCCAGAAGAGGGCTGCTGAAGCATATGTAGTGAAACTGCTATTGTGCATGCTCCAGCAACCTATATGTAGTGAAGCTGCTATTGCACATGTTCCAGCAGCAGCCCTCTTTAGCATTTACTGACACTCTTTGTAGAAACACCTGCACATTGCCTGCAAGGTCCGAGGGCCACTAAGGAAGTCCTGCCGGGCACTAGGGGCCCGCTGGCCGTACTATGAGTACCATGGCTGTAGACCCTGAACTGTCTCCAAGGCTCTGTCTGTTTCTGTTATTACCATAAATGTATTAACAGTTTCACTGTCAGCCTTGGGGTGAGTAGTGTTCAAAGTGGCAGGTTGCCTTTTAGCTACTTTTTCTACGCCATGGTTACATTTCCCTCTTAAGCTTGCAAAGTCAGAGGAGGGTAAAGCTTGAGATACAACTTCCTGATGCCTTGGCAAGCAAAATGTATGCACTGGTTGCCTCACTGCCAAGACATTAACTTCAATTGGAGGTAAAGCAAACATAAGGGGTGATAGGAACAGATGGAGAGGAGACCATGACATGTTAGAAAGAGGAGATGCTAGACTAATTAACTCAAAGTCAGACACAGCTTTGCAAACTTTCTTCAAATTCAACTTATTAACTTCTGCACATTCTTTTTCGGTACGCAGGTTGATCATAACGGTGTTTGGTGAAATAGGGGATGGAAGCCCCTCAAGACACTCCGTCGACAAGAAGATTGTTTCACCAGGATCCGTTAAAAAACACAATTTATCAGGGACCTTTGCACATTTTTCAAATATCTTAGCCAAGGGTGAAATCAAACTCTGCCCATCTTGTGCAGTTTTATATTTGATGTTTTCTACTGTGGAAGATAATTGGAGGTTCTTTTTCTTTCTTGCCCCCACCTTTCCTACCAGTTACCTTGTAGTTGTCGCCAACCAGAAATGAAGAAGTCCTCTAAGGGAGGCAACAGAGGCCCGGCAGGAGGTATCAACACACCAGCTACCAATGCAGCAGGAAGGATCAATAAGGAGATTAGGAGATAGAGGAAGAGATGGGGGAGCTTTGCAGTGAGGAAGTCTCACTGACACCTGGGTCGGCCTCTTCGGTGCCCCACAGCTCAGCCCCAATGCTGCAGTGTCTAACACACTGGTGTCCACCTTCCCCTCCTTGGTCCTTGTTCCACATGATTCCATGTGGCGCCCAGCCACCAGATATAAATTGCCCACCACTCGTTGCAGTTACACTACCAGTCTCCTGCCGCTGCCTGTTATCTGCAATCTGGCGCAGGCCCTCCACTGCTGCCTGCAGGTCATGGGCTCCTTAATTTCCAGAAGTCCAAGAGCCCAACCACTCCAATATCAACTGTCTGTAACTCATCTCAGCAGCAGCAGTGGTGGTGGAGAGAGCAGGCGGCTCAAGGACTCAGATGTTACATGGCAAACCTAGGCTGACTGACAGCAAGGAGTTCACTACTATTTCCAATATATCCATCACCTCTGCCACCTTCCCAAAAGATTGGAGACTCTCAAAAGTCAAACCCTGTATCAAGAAACACTGTTTCAAACCCAGCAAACTCAAGAACTGCCATCCCATCTTTCCGCTCTTGTGCCCGACCAAAGTTCTCGAGAAGGCAATCAGCCATCAACTCACAGAACACTTGGAATACAACACTCTTCTAGACTCCTCCATATCTGGATTCCTCATGAACCACAGCACTGAAACTGCCTTGCTCACTGCTACTGATAACATCAAGAACCTCCTGGCCCGGGAAGGAATGGTGGCCATGATCCTCCTCTATCTCTCAGTAGGGTTCAACACTGTATTTCACCATACCCTAATCAAGAGGCTTCACCACATTGGAATCCAAAGAGAGGCCCTCAAATGGAGCGTCTTCTTCCTCACTGGTAGAATCCAGAGAGTCCACCTAACACCTTTTACCTCAGAACTCAGGAACATAATTTGCGATATTCCTCAAAGCACATCCCTCAGCCCCACACTGTTCAACACCTACATGACCCCCTTGCCAAACATAGTCAGAACCAATGGACTTGCAGGTACATGCATCATTGAATGGCTTTGCGATTCCTTATTAGCGATTTTTAGGAATCGCAAATAAGGAATCGCAAAACGGTATGCATGATAAAAATAGCATTTTTTTAAGGAATCGGTAAAATTCGCAGAAAATATTGCGATATCCTTTTTTTGCGAACTCGCAAATTGCGAAATCGCTATTTGCGATTTCGCTAATTGCGAGGTCGCGCATTGATGCATGTTGATGATATCACAACCAGGAAATGTGCTGTCCAAGCCTCATTTTCATTGCTGAGGCTCAGGGGGAGGAGGGAGCTGGCTCTGGGAGCAGAGGAGACTGAGAGGGAGAGAGACTGTGTACACCTGGTAAGAACAGCAAAATGGAAGCTGACAATCAAGCACAGGACAGCCAAAGTTCAAGGAAGAGAAAACTTAAATTCTCTGAAAAAGAATTAGAGACTCTAATTGAGGGTGTAGTGCACAGCAATGACAAGCTGTTTGGGAAAGCCTCACCAAAGGTACCTGAGCAGGAAAAACGAAAAATATGGATCCGAATTCAGAACCAAGTAAATGCCATTGGGGTCACTCACCGTTCAACAGAGGAACTTAAAAAGAGATCGTACGATTTACGCAGTCGTGCCAAGGCGCGCACTGCAGACCGTATGAAGGAGGCACAGAAGACAGAAGGAGGCACACCACCAGACACAGGAAACACTCCCATGGAGGAATTGGTGGAGTCAACCATCCAGCCTGAAACAGTTGTTGGAGTCACGCAGCTGGACACCTCTGGAGCTGCACACACGTCTGAAGGTAAGAGAAATGCATGTTTAAATTGCCCCAAGTACATAAGTCAGGATGTCAGCAGAGCACAGCATAAGCACACACTGTAAAGCCGGTATACTATTACATTACTGAGGGAAGTGCATCGTGGGAGTTGTAGTCAGGCTAAGTACTGACAATGACACACACACAGATATGCCAAAAACTGTTTGAAATAGTGTAGCAGATGTTCAAAAGAAAATGAAATGTATTAATTGTGAAATGTGACATGACCTCACAAGCATACATTGATGCAGTTTTGCACTGTTTAACCTCACAGATGCAGAACGTAATGAGGCCGGGGACAGTGAGGGTCTGGAAATGCATCACAGCAGCGCATCAGAAAATGAGGACACACCAGCTCTGCCAACTACACAGTCACGTGTGCCTCATTCCCGTAGGTCACCTGTCCCAACACTGCGTCCCATGGCTTCCGATGATGAGGGCAATGCTGCACCTGCAGTCAGTGTACAGCAAACATTCATGGCAACCCCCACACCAACACAGATCCGGAGAGGCAATTGTAGATCACAAAAGAGAAGACGCAGAGCACGCAGACCACAGCAGGTGGAGGCGACAAATCCAGTGTGGGGTGGCTTGGAGGGACAGATGCTCCGTTCACATCGCCTGCACAGCAAGAACACTCGGTTAGTGAAGGAGGAAATTGCTAAGATGTCAGGCAACATTGCAGTACTGGCCAGTAGTGTCCAGGAACTCACAAAGGTCATGCAGGAGGGGCATGCATCGCGCAACAGACAGCACCGCCAACTGATGCAGCAACTCAAACATCAGGGAAAGACCAACAATAGGCTGGCCACAGCCACGACACTGCTGGCACGTAGATCAGTGACTATGCAGACGGAAATGTGTCACTGGAGTGGAGATGTTGCCAAAGCACTACATCAAGTGACAAATGCAGTAGACATGATGAATGCATCTGGTAGTCAAGTGCACATGACTGCACAGGATAACAGTAGTGAGTGTGCCTGAAGCATGAGCAGTACAACAGTGCCTGTTGCAAGTGCAGTGAGACGCGCTACCCCATCCACTACCAACGAAAGGCAAGAAGATGCTGCGGCAGACAGACGACTGGGTGTTCGAGGGAAAAAACGCTAGTCTCCCATCCAGGCATTTTGCTTTAAATGGTGATTTAACCATTGACACGCTGTGACCTAATCACTGACTCTCAAGTACATTTGATTTAACTTTTGATATTATTTATTTTATTCCAATGAGTCTTGTGACATTAGTCACTTTGGCTGTTTGCTTCTGTTCCATGGTCACAATATATTTACATAAAGTATACTTTGCATTGCATTTAATGTGTTTGTGTCTTCATTACTCACCTCAGAAGTAATTCTGTGTAATCTCCAATCTGCGCCTGCGGCCTTCTGCTGCGCCTGTGCCTTGTTGGGCAGGGTGGTGTGGCACTTGTTGGTTTCCATCCTCCGAGTCACTGTCAGACAGCTCCATTTCCAAACCTCCCTTTGTCGCTACGTTGTGCAGCATGGCACATGCTGCCACTATCTTGCAGCATTTGACTGGACTGTATTTCATTGCGCCTCCGGTCTTATGAAGGCGACTGAATCGGCTCTTGAGTAGGCCAAATGTGCGCTCAATCACATTCCTTGTAGAGGTATGTGCTGCATTGTATCTCCTTTGTGCGGCTGTGGCTGGATTTAGATATGGTGTCAGCAGGTAATTTTGCAAGGCGTATGCGCTGTCACCTACATGTGAGGGAAGAAAGGCTGTCAGTGGTTGTTTGAGTTTTACATTTGTACAAGGAATGGAAAGATGTTTTGCCCATAATTACCTAGCAAATGTCCCTCTCCAAACTCTCCCCTTGCTAGACGGGTCTGAATGCCACTTTGCCTGAAGATTTACGAATCATGTGCACTGCCAGGGAATTATGACACAATGTCCGTTATAATGTTCTTTGCGTTACACATCACCTGAATATTCAGGGAATGATAACTTTTCCAATTGCGATACATATATTCATGAGCTGCAGGGGGGCATATCGCCACATGGGTGCAATCAATACAACCCAGTACTTGGGGGAAGCCAGCAATTTGATAAAACTCCTGCTTGGTCCTAGTTATTTCATGGGCTGTGGTAGGTAAACTTATGTGGTTGTGTATCCGGACCATCATAGCATCAAGGAAATCTGCCAATATTCGTGACATTGCACTTTGAGACACACTTCCTGCTACTGCTATGACTCCCTGAAAGTGCCTGACGCCAGTAGATGTAGGCAACATAATACCTGGACATGCGTTGGGATTGCATTGGTCCTATGAGTCTGTCGTTGCAGGATAGGGTCCAATTCATGGATTAAATCATGTATCATTTGGCCATTCAGCCTATACTTATCATATATTTCATCATCCTCCTGTCCAAGCAAAGTTATGCGGATTCTGAAGATGCGCTCATTAATTTGCCTCCCTCTCTGTTGAGCAGCTTGCAGCCTCATCCTCCTCGCCATCAGGTAAAGACCAGCCATTTTGGAAACTGGGACCTCCTTGTGGGTGTGTTTATATAAGTTTCTGTTGGTCTTCAGCTGTTTCTGATTTGCACTCATTTTTACCACCTGGTTGTGTCCCTTCTTAAATTGCGCTTGCAATTTAGCGATTTTTCAGAAAATCGCTAACAGCGAATAGCGATTTTTCATGCATTTGGATTGCGATTCCTTATTTGCGAATCTTTGCTTGCGAATCGCAAATGAGAAATCGCAATGGTTTTCTCAGAATTTTTTTGCGATTCCTTAATTTTGCGAAAATTCGCAAATTTTCGCAAAATTAAGGTTCATGCTTTTCTACACTTCAAATTGCGATCGCAAATGCGATATTTTTGCGATTCGCAATTTTACCGACTTCCTAAACGCTTGATGCATGTGCCTGTAAATATCATATCTTTCACTGACAACACCCAGCTCATCGTCTTGATATCAGAAGACCCCTCCACCTTGAAAGCCAGCTTCTGCAGGTACATGACAAGAGTTGCCAACTGGTTAAAGTACAGCTGCCTAAAACTCCACACACGGTACAAAAGGGGGTGGTGATGGACGGAGCATCTGAATCAATCAAACACTCACACCCAGTCAAAAGATCTGGGTTTAATCCATCACCGTTCTTTATCCACTCTGCCACCCCAGTTCAGACATGGCTATATGCAAATCAGTCTGACCCTGTGCCTCATGGGAACAGTCCAGCCCGAACAGCCAAGCCATGTCTTCCCTGGACCGGAAACAAGCTTCCGAGGACCGGTTTCTGGCATTCCAGCCGTCTTCAGTCCGGCTTGCTTGAATCCAGTGGCAAAGTGAGCAAGGGACTCATGTCTGAGCATACCCTGCCACACTTATGGCGGCCAAAAGCGGTATGTTTATGTTTATGTTTATGCAATTTTTATAGCGCGCAACTACCCTGGGGTGTCTCGGCGCTCAGAATACAGAGCCATAGCTACGGCAGGCAATTATGATGAGAAGAACCAGGTTTTTAGTTTTTTTCTAAAGCTGATGAGCGTGGGGGCAGTTTTGATGTGGAGGGGCAATGTGTTCCAAAGTTTGGCTGTGGAGATCGTAAAACATCTGTCACCCCAGTTGGCCCTATTTGTTCGCGGGACTTTGTGCAAATGAGCAGAAGAGGAGCGAAGTGTTCTTGAATGTTCGAGCGGACAAAGAGCCATTCTAAGGAACTGTGGGCCCAAGTTGTTGATGGCTTTGTAGGCAATGCACAGTGCCTTAAATTTTGTCCGGCTCCTGACTGGGAGCCAGTGCAGTTGTCGGATGTACGGGGAAATGGATGTGAACTTGGGGACGCCCAGTAAAATTCTAGCCGAGGCATTCTGGACTAGCTGCAGTCTGTTAAGGACTTTTTCCTGGGCATTCAGAAGAAGGGCATTGCAGTAATCTGTTTTGGAAAAGACCAAAGTGCTAATTAGAGTTTTGCCGGCTGACGAGGGGAGGTATGGCAGCAGTTTTTTGATCTTTTTCAGGATAAAGAAAGATGAGGAGACCACGGAGTTGACATGATGATGAAAAGTCATTTTATCATCAAACACGACTCCAAGGTTACGAACCTTAGTGACTGGTTGAGGTGGAGCTCCCATCTCGGGTGGCCACCATTGAGGGGACCAAATAGGTTCCAGTTTCCCGAATGTCATCACCTCTGTTTTGTCAGAGTTTAATTTGAGACAGTTCGATGACATCCAGGAACTGATAGCCCGCATTCCCTCTTGAAAATTTGCCGCAACTGATGAACCATCGCTGTGTACAGATAGCACCAGTTGTGTGTCGTCAGGGTAAGTTGTGAGGGCAATTCCATAGGATTTTATTACCCTCGCTAAGTCCGAAACATAAATGTTAAACAATGTCGGTACAAAAGGGGGTGGTGATGGACGGAGCATCTGAATCAATCAAACACTCACACCCAGTCAAAAGATCTGGGTTTAATCCATCACCGTTCTTTAGCCCAATCTGCCACCCCAGTTCAGACATGGCTATATGCAAATCAGTCTGACCCTGTGCCTCATGGGAACAGTCCAGCCCGAACTGCCAAGCCATGTCTTCTCTGGACCGGAAACAAGCTTCCAAGGACCGGTTTCTGGCATTCCAGCCGTCTTCAGCCCGGCTTGCTTGAATCTAGTGGCAAAGTGAGCAAGGGACTCACGTCTGAGCATACCCTGCCACACTTAAGGCGGCCAAAAGCGGTACAATGGTGATGGATTAAACCCAGATCAGTTGACTGGGGGTGAGCGTTTGGTTAGTTCAAACGCTCTGTCCATCATCCCCTTTTGTATCGCCTAAAACTCCACACAGACAAAACGCAAACAACACCTACCCATGGAACTACTCCTGGCGGCCTCCTGAACCAGGACCCTCTCCCACGCTGACAGACCATGCCCACACCCTTGGCATTATCCCTGACAACAAGCTTACCATGAAGAACCAGATCAACGCAGTCTCTTCCGCCTGCTTCTTCTCTCTTCACATGCTTCGTAAGATCTTCATATGGCTCCCTATCAACACTAGACAAACTATCAGTCAAACCCTAGTCAATAGCCAGCTAGACTACAGAAGCGCATTATACGTATGGCTCAGCGTGAACCTCATGAAGAGACTGCAGACCATACAGAATTCAGTGGCCAGACTCATCCTTGACCTCCCCAGACAGAACCACATCCCCCTACCTCCACTGGTTTGCTATTCAGAAGTAATATCAATTTGAGATTCTGATTCACACATACAAAGCTCCTCACAATCAAGGGCCAGCTTACGTCCACCACCTCATGAACTTCCACCAACGCTTCAGACACTTGCACTATGCCTCCCTCTCTCTTGCACACACACCCTGCATCCGTCTAAGCAAAAGTGGAAGTCACTCCTTCTCCCACCTCATGGCGAAGTCCCCCTGCACCTCCGGCCTGCAGCCTTCTTTCAGGAATTTAGGAAAGGACTAAATACCTGGCAGTTCATCTGACCACCCCTGAAGCAGGACAGCTCTTAGTGCCTTGATAACCTCACGGGTGATTAGCTGCGCTTTATAAATCCTGTTTGATTGAAACAGGGGAGTCAACATGCTGCATACTGCCTTCTTCTCACTTCCTTCTTCCTCCTTCGAACTTCGGACATAACTTCTTAGGCAGACTCAGAGCAAATAATTAGTGCACAAAAGTCTTGTGAGTAATGAGTTGTTTATTTCAAACTAGTGCTTTGAATAGCCAAGACGAATTAACACTTGTAATCTAAGACATAGGCAAATGTCATTTTTATTGGGCCCCTAATGTCAAAATGTTGTCATCACTTTCACAGCCTTAATATGCTAACTTTGAAATGAGACACTTTGTTGCTCTATAGTAAGATAATTTCTGTAGAATATTTGTGCATGTGTGCGACTATATCAATATCACACATATTAAGAAAACTTTGGATGGGAACAACTAGGAATAAGGGGAAATATTTATGAGGCCTGTCGTGATGCACTTGCACCACGGAATATGGTGCATGCGTGACGCAACTCAAAATTTAGATTTATGAAACCATGCAAGTCCGCTTTGTGTGAGTAATGCAACGCATCGCAAATTGTTGCGTTACGTTACTCTGTCATCCATGGGTGTTCATGGGTGTTTTCACCCAACTCTCATGGATTTTAACACATTCCCTGATTTGCCAAAACTGGTAAACCGGGGAATGAACCACAATGCTACAAACTTTGGGGCTTGTTTATGAGAGCCCTGCATCCCTTTTGCATCACGTACAGTGGTACATGCAGGATGCAGAGCTCTCCTAAAGATTTATGAAGCCATGCAAAGCCAGCCTGCATGGCTTTCAGTAGCCTCATAGATCATGAGTAAGGTGATGCAGTGCAAATTGCTGTGTCACCTTACTCTGTACCTTGGAGGCTTTCCATGGGCATTGTGGTGGGTTCTTCTATGCAACACCCATGAAATTTGACACTGCCTCAGATTTACAAAAACATGTAACCCTGCGGAAGTGCCAAATCCACTCACCTCCCATGGTGAGGCCTAAAGAGGAGAAATAACTTAATTTCTCCTAAGTTTTCCACTTTCCATGTGACCTGCATTCTGCAGCACATATAGAAAGAGGAAAACACCTCTTAGGAGTGTTTGTGTGTATTATGGTAGCCCTTTCTGCACAAAACAATCCTGCTGCAATGGAGGCACCCTTGCATAATGATGCAAGGGGAAACAACCTTTACAACAGAACTTTTACAACGCACTACCATTTCAATGAAACTTTTACAACGCAACATCCATTACTTCGCATGCCATTACAACGCAACCATTACAACACATGACTCTACAACGCATACCACTACAACGCATGTCATTACAACGCATACCATTACAACCCATAACATTACAATGCATAGTACCCTTACACTATCCAACACTTACCCTACTGTTGCACCCCCTGGAGTTAGAATAGTAATTTTTACCCCTACACTATCCAACACTTACCCTACTGTTGCGCCCCGCTAAAGTTAGAATAGTGATTTTTACCCCTACACTATCAACACTTACCCTACTGTTGCAATCCCCTGGAGTTAGAATAGTAATTTGTACCACTACACTATCCAATACTTACCATACATGCAATTTAATGTTATGCGTTGTAATGGTATGCGTTGTAAAGGTAGTATGCGTTGTAATGGAATGCGTTGTAAAGGTAGTTTTTAAAAATGTGTTGTAATGGCATGCGTTGTAATGGAATGCGTTGTAATGGATGTTGGGTTGTAAAAAATGCGTTGTAAAGGTATGCGTTGTAAAAGTATGCGTTGTAACGTCATACATCCGATGCAAGAGTGCCTACATTGACACTAAGCTGCTGGAATGGCACCAGCGCAGGCAGAAAGGACAGAAATGCACCATACTGCTTAAATACGGTGCATTTCTGCCCTTTCACTTTGGAGTAGGGCAGTGCAGCAAGGTGCCTTTATGCGCTGCCCCGAAACAGAGTGACACACATGAGTCCCTTTGTTCTAAAACGTTTCCTTTGACTGTGTATATTAGTCATTTGAAGCAGCAAATCTTTAAATGCTGCCATGCAAATTTCCTTGAAAATATCTCATGTATCAACATGGAAGCCTATGCTATTTGGAACAGACATTCTGTAGCACGCATAGAGAGGGGAAAATACCTAAGGTGACTGAATTTGTGTGGGATTGTGCCCCTTCCGGCAAAAAAACAATCCTTCATGCAATTAAGGCACCTTTGCACCATGGTGCATGGGCGCCTGCGTTGGTGCTAGGCAGCCCATTGTGCGCCTGCTCAAGGGAAAGGACAGGAAAGCGCCATATTGTGATAAATATGGCACATTCCTGCCATTTCCCTGTGGCACAGTGCAGAAAGGTTACTTGCTGTGCTGCATCCTTTGCCATAATTATGGCCCCAGGAATGTGAAGTTTGTACATGCACAGACCATACAGATTAACACGCAATCATAAGAGAGTTGAACTTTTCAAATTATTTCCTGAATTAGACTAAGGGTGCATTTGAAACAAGTCAGCAACAAATGGGAAATCTGTAACATTTCTAAAGCTTACATCTTTGCATAATTATGTTAAAGGCATGACTTATGTTTCCAGCATTGAAGATTAGCATGCCGCACCAGCATTGTAAACAACTGTTTGTTCTAGCGAGTACTAGAAATGTTTGGATTAGTAAAGTAAATGAAAATATGCAAAAATATACATTTCAGAAAAATAAACTCCAACTCTTCAGATCAACAAGATTTATGTTAGAAATGATAGGAACATTTATTTTACAAACTGACACTGAGGCGTGTCCACTGGAACCAGTTTTGTTTAGTGTAGTAAATAATACAAACTTTGTCGTAAAACAGTTCATTCAACTGTATTTTATTAATGTTAAGTTGCAAATCTTTACATTCCGCCCTGAAAATGTCCCTGAAAATATCGTAATGAATCAACATGGAAATGTATGCTTTGTGAAATAGACATTTTCAAGGGCACACCCAAATCTATTTTTAAATTTTTAAATGAAATACTTTTCACTTCATCAAAATATAGATAGAATATGCTATAAAGACCACTACACTATACATAGTTTGAAATGATAGCCACCCAGCTAGCAAAAAGATATCACTTAATCCAGACAAATACATTCTTCCACGTAAAGGTTGTGGTGCATTTTATTGCCTACCACAAAGTCAGTTAATGTGCATTCTTTCAAAATTCTTTGTAATACAAATACATTATTAAAGTCACCGTAACAAGGCTTTATCTTTGCATTTTGTAATCCGGATTGTTCACTCTTTAAATATGTGATTTTTTTGTAAAGTACTGAACAAAACATTCCAACACATGTATAAGGTCATTTAAGTGCAGAAACTGAAATAAAAGGGTACCGCTTTGCTCCCTGGCTCACAAGGTTCCAGTGAAATATTTGTCTGTCTTCAAATCATTTTTCACTCAAAATATGCATTTTTGAAAATATCATGCAAACAATGCACAAAGCTCAGCTAAATCAGATTTTTTTCTCCACTGGGACAAAGGGAAAATCATATTGTGAGCGGTAGTGCATATGCTGACGAATGTTAACTTAATATGTGCTCTTAGATTGTTTAGATTATGTTTCCCTCCAAGACTAATATTAAACTCAATTTTCACGTGTCAAGGCACATTCAGCCTGCATGCATTCTGCCATCGAATTTCCATTTCGTTTTCTACATGGTTGCCACCTTTTTTCTCAGCCTGGCAAGCCTACACTTGCTGATACAAAAAGAAGAGAAATCTGAAAAATAAAGGCCTTGCATGCTGTGATATTTTAATGCCTTATTTCTTTGCCACGATCATATGCTCCATGATTCCCAGTTTTATGTTCCATGCATCATTTAAAAGCAATGCCTCACCTAACTGCGCCTTGTACAAATGAAAAATACAGTTCATTGCCTATTTTCCCACTGCACATGTTCTGATTTGATGATTGTTTTTTATTTGGAGAGGGGCAGTTTCAGACCAATATTTGGGGCTGTAGTTTTGCAACACACTTGAAATTAAATATTTTGGGGCACATTTATCAAACTTTCATGCAGCACAACAAGCCACCTTGGCACATTTCTGTCCTTTCCCAGGTCAAGTGCACAAATTACTGCATAGTGCCAAAGAATATTTACAACAAGGGGTGGTGAGGGACAGAGTCTCTGAATTAAGCAGAATACTCTCACCCAGTCAAGAGATCAGGGCTAGATCCAACACCGTTTTTTAGCTCATTGCACCATCCCAGTTTCAGAACCTGGCTGTATGCAAATTAGTCTGTCCCTGGCCCAGTGCATCATGGGAACAGGGCAGACCAGACTACAAAAGCCAATTCTTACACTGGGAAGGAAACAAGCTTCCGGGGACCGGTTTCTGGCATTACAGCCGTCTTCGGCCCAGCTTGCTTGAATCCTGATGGTGCAATTATTATAGGGGCTTATAGAGCGCCTGGTGACGTCTCTCGACGTGTCCCCGCGCTATGGAGAAGAGTGTTGCTTAGATGGAGCGAAACATCAGACAGTTTAGATGGTGAAAAGATATGTTTTTAGATGTTTCCTAAAGGATGTTTCACTTTTTTCCTGTCTGATATTCATAGGAAGGGTATTCCACTCCTTAGCTGCGAGAATGCGGAAAGATCTGCCTCCAAGTCTGGCTTTTTTTGGGCGCATTATCTTGAGCAAACCTGTTCCCTTCGAGCGAAGGGATCTGGAAGGTTCATAGGGTAAGGCTAAGTTTGACAAATAGGAGGGGGCTCTAAGGTGAATGATTCTGTGGCACCAGAGAAGGGCCTTGAATATTATTCTTTTTTTTATGGGTAGCCAATGCAGAGCATCCAAGGAAGGTTTAGAAGGAGCTCTTCGCGGGAGTCGTAGCACAAGGCGTGCTGCTGAATTTTGTAGGACCTGTAACTTCCTAATGTTTTTTTCTGAGGTGCCCAATAGAAGCACATTCCCATAATCAATACGGGATGTGATGAGAGCCTGCGTCATCGTGCGCCTGGAACTCAGAGGAAGAAGATCCAGGGTGCGACGGAGCGTCTTCATCACTCCGAAGCATTTCCCAACTGTTTTTTGGACATGACTGTCAAATGAAAGTTTGGTGTCAATCCAGACACCCAAGTTCTTGGCCTCCTGACTGGGGATGGGTAATGATCCCAGACATGGGGGCCACCAATCCTTGGTCCAGTTGGTGTTGTTCCCACCTATGAGCAAGGGACTCATGTCTGAGTATACCCTTCCACGCTTAGGGTGGACAAAAATATTTACAACAAGGGGTGGTGTGGGACAGAGTCTCTGAATTAAGCAGAATACTCTCACCCAGTCAAGAGATCAGGGCTAGATCCAACACCGTTTTTTAGCTCATTGCACCATCCCAGTTTCAGAACCTGGCTGTATGCAAATTAGTCTGTCCCTGGCCCAGTGCATCATGGGAACAGGGCAGACCAGACTACTAAAGCCAATTCTTACACTGGGAAGGAAACAAGCTTCCGGGGACCGGTTTCTGGCATTACAGCCGTCTTCGGCCCGGCTTGCTTGAATCCTGATGGTGCAATGAGCAAGGGACTCATGTCTGAGCATACCCTTCCACGCTTAGGGTGGACAAAAATATTTACAACAAGGGGTGGTGAGGGACAGAGTCTCTGAATTAAGCAGAATACTCTCACCCAGTCAAGAGATCAGGGCTAGATCCAACACCGTTTTTTAGCTCATTGCACCATCCCAGTTTCAGAACCTGGCTGTATGCAAATTAGTCTGTCCCTGGCCCAGTGCATCATGGGAACAGGGCAGACCAGACTACAAAAACCAATTCTTACACTGGGAAGGAAACAAGCTTCCGGGGACCGGTTTCTGGCATTACAGCCGTCTTCGGCCCGGCTTGCTTGAATCCTGATGGCGCAATGAGCAAGGGACTCATGTCTGAGTATACCCTTCCACGCTTAGGGTGGACAAAAATATTTACAACAAGGGGTGGATAAAAAACGGTGTTGAATCTAGCCCTGATCTCTTGACTGGGTGAGAGTATTCTGCTTAATTCAGAGACTCTGTCCATCACCACCCCTTGTTGTAAATATTAGTGTCAAAGAAAACATCCTTGATCCACGGTGCAAGGGAACCTGCATTACAGATAGCAGTAGCGGTTGGTGGTGGGAGTGCTGCTGGGCGGTGACGTGGGGCGGGGAGGGGCAGGATGGGGAGTAGTAAACTATGGAATATGGCCAAATACAGGTAAGTTAACATATAAATAAATAAAATGAATTTCGTTGCGCGCACTGCATCGCCCCACGTCACCGCCCGGCAGGACTCCCACCACCGACTGCTACTGGCAGATAGTATTGTTTTTGTGCAAGAAGAGGCACCTTCCTGAACAAAAAAAAATCTCAGAGGCATTTTTCTCTTTCTATGTGTGCTGCTGAATGTTAAAAGAGGAGAAAGGAGACATAAACATATTTCTCCTCCCTATGCCTCACCTGGGGAGGAGTAGCATTTTGACGAATTCCCAGGTCTGCCAGTAATGGTAAATCTGTGAATGCGCCAAAATCCATTGGTGGATGTGTGGCAACACCGACTGTTCACCCATAGAATGCCTCCCCGGGGCAGAGTAACGCAACTCAGCAATTTGTGCAGCATTGCATTACTTAAGATTTATCAAACCACACAGAGCCACGCAAGTTGGCTTTGCATAGCTTGATAAATCTTACTTAGTAGTTAGGTCGCTCTTGCGTCCCAATGTGTGGCACAGGGCACTTTTATTTAAAGAGTATTGTTCAAGTACAAACCAATGTTTTGCATGCAAAATTAGTACATCTGGCACTCTGGGTTTTGCTTTGCCTACCACACATTAATTTTATTTCTTGGATGTTATTCAGGTCTTATTTAGCTAATCGAGCCAGGAGTGAAGCACAATAAAAAAATGTGCTGCAGGGTTGAGCCTGAATTTATTTTCTCGGTGCCTTTGGTATTAAATTGTTGCCTACAGCACACACATATCATCACAACATTTTGAACCCCTAACATCAAAGCAAATAGATACAAAGAGATGATGCAGCCACAATCACATTTTAAACAAAACATTATACTTCCTTTGTCCTCTGATCCGGCAGGCACCTAAAATCAGTGGGGAGATAGCTGCCCCCAATAGTGATTTGGAGTGACCATAGAGGATGGGCTACTCATTAACCTAACCACAGCCCTGGGTGACTGCACAGGCTCTGCAGGGGAGAAGGATTTCTTCGTCTTGGATTTAGTGATTAAGAAGCATTTTGGGATTGTTTGCACTACTGCACACAGAAACAGCTGCAAAAGTTGGTTTGGTTACCGAAAAGGAAAATTTAATCTATTGTTTAAGGAGAGACAGGGGGTCATCCAGACCCACAAGATAGGGTGAGTCATGAATGTTGCACCTCAGAACACTTCTTTAGGATACTCTAGGCACAGAAAAGAATAGGAGAAAAACTGCACCTGCTGTTTGAGACCTGTGAGGAGACCTGTAGGACGGTACCTGCTCCTAGGAAAAGTGGACTGCAAGAGTAATTTGGCTGACCATCTTTTTGAAGCTACGGGGTCCCAAAAAGGCTGCAATGAATTGCAAGAAGCCTTACTCCTGAAGCGCCCAGCTGACCAGTACCAACTGAACCTGTCCTCGACCATGCTGGTTGCCTTTGCTAGAGTGACAGTTGTCCCCAAGTACTGTTCATAAGGTTCTGGGACCCTTGAGTGTGTCTAACTGCACTTCTCCGATCATGTCTAAAAATCTAGGACATGGAAAAGTTTTGTACTTAAAGACCTCTGGAGGTCCGGTACATACCTGCAATGGTTATGTGCCAGAGGTGTGACCTTGCTGGGTAGAAAAGTGTGCAAAAGTGCCAAAGGTATCCTATCAGTGAGAGTCTTCACTAGGGCCCACATGCATCAAGGGTTTTTGCATTCGCAAACGGTGCAAATCGCAAAATTCGGCCGTTTGCGAATGCAAATCCCTTCTTTGGGATGCATGAAGCTTTTTGCTATTTTCGCAATTTAAGAAATCGCAATTTATTTGCGATTTCTTAAATTGCGATTGCATTTAAGAAATCGCAATTTTGCGATTTCTTAAATGCAATGCATTATTTTTTTTATTGCGAAATCGCAAATAGGAAGTGGTAAATTACCATGATGTTAACCTTCATGGTAATTTGCGAAAACTTTCAAAAATGCACAAAGTTTCATTTTAAACACACACATGCCCTTTGGGCATGTGTGTGTGAGAAATGTACTTGAAATTGCATTCTCATTTTGCGATTCCTTAATTGCGAATCGCAAAATGAGAATGCCTTCCAATTGATTCCTATGGGCCTCTAGGCCCATAGGAATCAATGTAAAGGGATTTCTTATTTGCGATTTGCAAAATTGGGAATCGCAAATAAGAAAAATAAGGAATCGCAAAACAAAATGCGAATTTTTAATGCATAGGTATTTGCGATTTCTAAATTGCGATTCCTTAATTTTCGCAATTTAGGAATCGCAAATACCAACAATGATGCATGTGGCTGTAAGACCTCTCCCAATGCATTTCCAAATTTGTGGAGCCTTTCTCAAATACAGCCTGCTCCCTTGCACTGCTGAAGAATTTTGACTTCACATTTTGAGTCTATAAACCAAGGCAAAACCTCCAACTAAGGCAAACCTGGTGGGTGTTCCCAGCTTGTACTACATCACAGTCTGCCTCAAATCTCACCTAAGTCCCAGTCTACCATGGCCAATTGGCCTGTGCTTAGCATACTTAGGGGCACATGCATCAACCTATTTAGGAAGTGCAAACGGTGTGAATCGGTAAATTTGGCCGTTTGCACTTCCTAAATACGTTTTTGGGATGCATCAAACTCTTTTTCAGAATTCGCATTTTTTTGCATTTCTTAAAAATGCGAATGTATTTAAGGAATTGCATTTGTGCGATTCCTTAAATGCAATGCATCAATTTAAAAAAAAATGCGAATTCTGAAATTGGAAGTGCAAATTAACATGAGGTTGACCCTCGTGTTAATTTGCGAAGATCTTTCAAAATGCAAAAAAATGCATTTTTTACACTGTCATGTTACAGACACACATGTCCTTAGGACATGTGTGTGTGTGAAACATGCACTTTTAAATGCATTTCAGGGGTGCAGGGGGGGTCCTTTGGACCCCCCCTGCACCCTTGGAATGCATCAACAAATTGCGAATTTGGAAATGCCTTCCCATTGACTCCTATGGGCCTTTTGGCCCATAGGAATCAATGGGAATTGCGAAAATGCACTTAGGAATTCGCTATTTATTTGGGATTTGGTAAAAATTGCGATTTTTACCGAATCCCAAATAAATAGCCAAAAAAATGATGCATACCATTTTGCGATTCTTAATTTGCGATTCGGTAATTTTCGCAAATTAAGAATCGCAAAATCCGACAATGATGCATGTGCCCCTTAGTGCTTAATGTTTTTGGTGCCTTTTTCTACACAACAAAATCTAAATTCTTATCTCTCAATCCCCTCATTGGATGTTTGTTGTTTTGGTGTCATTTTAGCCATTACTTCATTCTCTAATGTTATAAATTAGTGTGAGTTTTTTTTTTATTGTGTGGTATTTTTTACTTTTGAACATGCCTGGGTGGAACTTGTGGAGTTTTGCTCCTTGGAATTCGATGTAGTGCCAAAAAAACACTTTGTGAGACCTTGCTGACCTCCGCAAGCCAGCAGAAGTGCTTGTTTACCCTTTTGCTCTGCTTTTTTGGAGGCAAGTAGCACAATCTGTGTTTCCACGCTGAAAAATCTGCATAAATGGCATCATGCAACTGACATGGGAAAATGAGTTGGCCCATTAAAGGGGGTTGAAAAGCAAACATAATTTGTTACAATGCATTAGTAGTTCCAATTGTAATTTAGTTTAAAATAATTGGAATAGGTCTTGGGTTTAGGAAATCAGGAATCAGTCAACTCATTACTACTAGCACTATAGGTAATATTATTTAGAAATGTACAATGCTACTGTGTTTGCCTTTCAAAATATTTTTGGGGAGATTAACTGTACATGTACCACCAATCTATTTTTTCAAGAGGGCATCTAAGGCGAGCGAGGGAGGGCTACCGCCACCAGCGTCACAGTCGATGTTTCTTCTGGCCCTCCAAATTCCTGTTATTATTATTATTACTTCTCTAAATTCTACCTCTTCTGGCTATTAGAATCATTTTAATTTTGCATTGTTTACTTTTTTATACTGGTCTCCTTTTTTCAACTTCTCTATCTAATGTTTGTTAATTTTTTGTTATCCCTGCATTATCCTTTTTTCCATATTTCATTTTTCTCCAGCTACTTCCTCCTGTCCTTATTAGTCTGCAGCTTTCCTCTGTTAGTAAGTTTTCACACTCCCCTCATATATATTTTGTGGTGCTGTAAGACTAAGAGAGCAGATTTTTGGTACTCTACAATGAAGATTAGAGTGAAGATCAGAGGCCCAGGTATGCTGGTATTATTCACCACTCTTGTTTGTTGAGTAGGCTTTCTTTTCCATGCTCATGATCAAACAGGCAAAAAGAGAGAGTAGCAATGGCCATGGTGAAAGCCCCAAGTGGTGTGCTATAACTCATTTATACAGTATACCAGCAGTTTTCACGACTGTGCAGCTTGGCAGGAAAGTATGGGGTGCCATTGAATTTGAAAACCAAGATCATATGTCCTTCAATAACCATTGTTCTACCCCTTCATTGTGCTATAATAATTCAGAGTCATCATAGCTCTGCCCCTTCAATATGAAAATGTTTTGGTTGGTATGACCACCTGGCTTTTCTACCATAGTCAACCAACAGTAACAAGTTGCCCAAAGTGATAGTGTTGAAAGAAGATACTGTTAACTGAATTGTAGTGAAGGTATTGCCTGTAAATTAAGTCAAAAAAATAATAAGCAGAAGCAGATCTGCCATTTAAATTATGTAATGTTTTTTTCTAGCCACACAGACCACCGGTGCTGGGGCCAGTGGCAGTGCCAATGTGCCAGTGGCGGTTGAAGGGGAAGTCGCATCGGTGGCACGGCTGGTTGGTGGTGACATTGCCTGCTTATTTACAAACAATCCCCATTCATCACCTGCCTACCCATGGTATTTTGCCTCCCATGACCTAACTGCACCATGTTTCAAATTGGCACTGCAGTGTTGGCTGTGCAATATGTATCTGCTTCAGTTAATACAGTATTTACAACGTTTTCAATGCATTATAAATAGAAAACAGGGTGTGTTGTGTTTCCCAGTGCCACCCCAGACACCTCCTACTAGTACTTTACCCCTTTATTCTTTCGGGTTTTTTTTTTGGTCCCGGCCTACTGAAAGAATTGACAAATGCTTTCTTGGCATGTGCCACATTTTTCTGGGCAAGTATTTATGGATATATATTTCATGGCTTCATTAACGTATTTATGCCAGTTTAAATGTTTCCCTTTCATCATTCATCAACTGCAGTAACCGACTAAGCCAAAGTTTAGCACATGATGATCAGTGAAACTCCATTATTCCATAGTAAAATATCTGCCTATGCTGACCCCTCTAACTTACCCTGTAGTAGAGTAAGTTTCCTTACTGCCAAGTGAAGATATTTGTTGAAAATAATCTGTGGAGGATGGAGAGGCCAGGGAGTTAAGTGAGAGTAATTTCCTGATTTAATGTTTGGTGAATGGGATTCTCTGTGACAAATGTGCCATATAAAATATGTGTCCCGTTCTTTTCCCTCTACTGCAATGCATCATTTTTCCCACTGTCTACTTACAGCAGACAGAATACCTGAATTTTATATATTGACATGTATGACGTAATAATATTATTAGTCATCTGCCTGTTTAGAGTCAGGGTTGAATTGAAAGGCAGTCAGAGAAGAGCAAGGCAATTGAAATTAAAGTAAGATAATAAATTGTCAATTGTAGCAGCCCTGGCTACAGTCTGTAGAGAGTAGCAAAGTACCTGACGTGTTAGCATGCCTCCATTCATTTAGCACAAAAAGAAAACATATGCTGCATTGTGCATATTGCCTTCCTCATTAACAAGAGGAACCTTGTTTTCCTTTTACAAACAAAGTGTATCTTAACTTTTTTACCATGAAATCCTTTAAAAGAAAAAAAATATTCTTAATGTTACTCTGGTGGTATTCTGGCTTAATTCCTTGCAGCCTGTCAGTGCTTTTGTGAGAGGCATATGTGGGTAAAACTTGACCCTGTGACTAATCATATCAACATTTTCAGGGGTCCTAGTGGACCAGCAATATATGCCATTATATAACACGTGTTTGCACAGAGCACTCTTTACAATGTGTCTTTCTTTTCTGTTTTAATAGAGCTGCTCTTGCTGGTCCAGCACCACCACATCTTGGCAGGAGATAGCAGTCCAGCTGTGGTGGCACAGGATGGAGGCCATCTAGACTGAATATCGTCAGCTGGTGGCTTGGAGGGAGAAGAGGCAGAGCCATCTGTCATTGCAGAAGGTCCTTGAGCTAGCACCTCCATATCACCCACGGACAGATAGGATCCACTCAAATCACCACTGCTGTCCTCTTTCCTACCCAGACCACTTCTAATGCCATGTGATTTGCGAGCTGATACTGATTCGCTAGGAGGTGGCAAGCCTTTGCCAGGAGATGACCAGCCTTTACGCCAAAAATGTATGCCCTCAAATGCCCTTTTGTATTTTTTGCTTTGGTGGGAAGGACTTTTGTTTTGGGAGGAGAGGAAGTGAATTGGGATGGGAAAGGGAAAGATGGACTTTACTTTTGGACATTCTTTCTTTTGGACATTGGTTGGGGACGTGGTGATATTTGTTTGGAGAGAGGGATGGGCCTGTTGTGGATGGAAAGGGTCGATGTTTATTGTTGTTAAAAAAGCTGTACACGGTAATTGTTTATGAAACACATGGCCTAAATGATGATGTTGCCGAATTATGTTATATCTAAATTAGGGATTCCTTTTATGAGTGGGTAGATTAGTGGGGCTGGTGTGGGATATTGCTGCAGTAATAGAAGAACCCACAGTGAATTGGTGCCACTTTCACCACATCCACCCTATCAAGTGTGTGGTCCATTTAGGGTGTAATTTAAGATTTTTTTAAGTCACACCTCTATATATCATACAGGGATTTGATGAAGGGAAAGAAAAGTTGGAAAAAGGTGTGAAAAAGACAAACACTATGCAACATCAATATTTATCAGGGTGATGAGCAAGCACATCATCATCCTCAAATCTGTTGTGGAAGGAATTGATGGACTGACAGTTCAATGAAATGCATTGCAAACAGTCCTTCAGCCCCAGAGACCCAAGTTATTATATATCTAAATGTCTTGTCATATAGGTTTGAAAAATATAGGAGATGTGAACTCACACATTTCTAAAAACTAATTATATTTAAAAGAAAAGTATACTGTAACTGCTAAATTGTATGGTGCATCTGCATTATTTTCATTATGTCCATCTTGGGTGCCTGGATGAACCTGTCCAGTAAGGTAAGCAGGAGTGTATGGAGCGTCAACCTTCCATGCAAGAGAATAGAAGGCCTGCGGACTGTAAAACAGAAATAATATTGTAGAGTCAAGGAGAAGGACAGATGGTAAGCTTTATGAGAAGTGTACCAAGTCTAAGAGCAAGAGCATAGGCTGCTGCAATCATTAATTTTCTGACTCATGTTTGATTATCTGAGAAGTGTGAGCAATTTACAACCAAATTGCATACAAGTAGCTGCACGTACCATGCCTATCAATCTCACAACTGTCATCATAAAATTTAGAAGCGTTCAAGCATCATGTGATGACGATGATGTGACATCCTATGTCTGCATCAAGTGACACAGGCCCCCAACCACAACCACATAATAAGGAGATTCATATATGAGCCAGTACACACACTCAGCAGCATCTTCTAAATCAACACAGCCCTCTCTAGTCCACAGAGCCAAGTAGGCCTCTTAGGGTCATCATCATGTTGGCTTTCCCTTTGAAGTCAATGACTTGACTTCCTTCTTCTGGCTGTTGAGGTAGTCCCACCTTGAGTACTTGCATCTGCTCCTGACTCCAAGTAATGAATCAGTTCAACTCCATCCCAACCCAAAAGAGAGAGATAGGCCTGTGGTGCACTGCTGTTGATGGACAAGAAGAGGCACAGAATTTGAGTGTTTTGTGTAGACTTATGTTTGTTAACTAAGCTGACTGGTCTGGTCTCCAAAGTACCAGGAAAAAGTAGTGTACCCTACTAGTGTGAAAGGGCCAATCATTTCCCGAACAAATCACCCCATGCCCCATACATTGCAAATTAGTTGAAAAACCTCCCTCACTGTCTGTAACCACATGAATAGTCAATCAACACTTACATTCACTCAATATATCACTCATTGGTTCAATGATTGCCTGTCCCAATCCAAGCACAGTAGTACACAATTGTATCTCCTCTTTGATGCAAGCAACACATTGTCAGTTGTGTAAATCAAATGATTTTTTTCAGGGCAGCATTGCTAGATGAATAAAAGAAAGATGGGCATGAGACAGAGATCGGCATTGTCTACAATGACCTTAAAGGGAATGGGGAGTCTTCTTCACTGAGCACTTGTCAAATACCAATCCAGACATATATGTGGCTAAAAATGGTTGGACTTCATAAGTCAGATACAAATGAAATAATGTTTTGTTGCAAAGTACTAGCAGTTTAGCGATGAATAATTAAAAAGTTCTATGGTGGCCTACTCAGTCCTCAAACTCAGGTGATACATCAAAACTTTCACTTGAGCCTGAACAATCGTCGTCGTCCTCCTCATCCTCCTGTTGTATTTCAGGAACATTATACTTTTGTGGTATAAAATGTTGGTTCATTTTGATAGTGGTTAATCTTTCAATGTTTTTAGGCAAGAGACTGGTCCTTCTCACTGTGACAACGGTGCCAGCTGCACTGAACACAAACTCAGCAGACACCCTGTATACCGGAGAACCAAGATACATTATTGCCAGTCTGCAGAGATATGGCCATTGGCTCATCTTCCCATACTAATAGACAAATTGGTTTTGCTCCAGGTAGACCTCTTGTGGGTCGTCCAGATAGTCCTAGAACATCTTCTTAATGGTGATTGGTGCTGCCACTTGCTCTACTTCTTTTGCCTTCTCCTCTGCACTTGATCTATGGGATACCACTTCAAACCAAGCCAATGCAGGGGTTGTGTCCAATTCTTCCAATTCTGTAATTGTTGTTGCTGGGTTTCTTGATGATGGTGTTGGCTGCTCTGAAACCAACATTACAGCCCTCTCTGGAAGTTGAAGGCTGCACCCAAGAACTTCTGCCTGGCATTCTAATTTCTAGCCATTCTTCTTTAAGGTCTCTCATTTGATCAACAATCAACATTTTATGTAGTAAAACATCCATTTCAGAAAAAGGATTGAAAGTGGACAGTATTATTTTGTACTGTGGATCAAGTATTCTGGCAAATGTGTCTTCTTTGGAGGACACAATGTCTCTTTGTAGCCTTGGATTAACAGCCTACCAAAGGATTAGGCTCTCAACCAAGTCATGCACTTCTGCATTGCTGTCCACACCTGTGAACCTTTTCAACACCTTTTATAACTAGTCCTGTAGCAGATACAACAACGGGATAGGTAGGCACATTGTACTGTTCTCCTTGCTGACTTCCCAGGTGAAAACCATAAAAGGAAGGAGCATCTGTGTCAGGCATTTGACTACGCAGCAATTGTCCACCTCCTTAGTCATGCTTTTCCCAGTTGTAGCCCCTTCTCTATGAATGACATAATCATTGATTGGTTTGTTCTGCTCAAAATAACTTTTCAGCATTAATTGGGGCAAGTTCTAGTGTGTTGGCACCTCCTATATGAGGGTTTTAACTGGCACTCCACTAACACGCTGAATGATCCTCAACTTCTTCCAGGCTTTAAAAGAATGACTAAAATGAGTACAGATTCTACTGCAGGTGGTCAGTATGTTGCTGAGTGTGTCTTCTTTTTTGAGAAAGTCCTGCACAATCAGGTTGATGCAAAATGCCAAAAGCAGCTCCCTGAAATAGCCACCATCTGCCATGGCGTTAACTATATTACTGCCAACAAATCCATTTCTGACAACCCCGGGCTGCAGCCATTCAAACACCTTTCTGTTAATGTCTTCCAAGATGTTTGCAGCTGCATGGGATTTCTCCATGGCGAACTTGGCTATAGTTGTATATCACCAAGCGCCGGTACATTTTTCTTCAGTTCTGAGATCTGTAGATAGCTGTAGGCTAATCCCCACAAAAGAGATCCAGTGTGCAGTGCTATAGATGTAACCAGTAGCATGACAACTGGACCACATGCCTGTCATCAGGTAGATAGTGTGAACAGCACTCCGCTGCGAAACTTGTCCAGCCAATTGCTGTACATTGTGATGGAGCACTGGAACAGCAGTTCTGGCAAAATTGGTCTGGCAGGGAAATTTACATTTTGAGCAGATAGCTGCCACATATTCTACAAATGCCACTCCATTCCCAAAGGAAAAAGGGAGAAAGTGCAGCCCTAACATTTTTGCCACTGTCCCATTTTACAGATGTGCCATTGGGTGGTTCCATTCATAGGGCCCCTCCTGCCTAAACATGCACATAATAGTAGCTTGGATTTTTTTCTTTCGTGGTGCCACTGAGGCAGACGACTCCGGGAAAAAAAGAGGAGGTGGTAGACTCAATGTGCGTCTTTGGGCACCCAATCTATGTGGCGTTGTCTCCAACTGATTCTTGTTCCATTTTGAGGCTGATGAGGCAGGTGACAGGGCTGCTTTGCCTAAAGCTGTCTCCCACTTCTTCCTCGTTACCTTCACCTCCTACCATGATTAGAACTGATTTCCTCTCTCATCACCACATGCATCAATTTTTTAAGGTGCACCTCCCACTGGATTGCGTGATGTTTTTCGTATGGGTTATTGTCCTACAGCACCATAGTATGAACCACGCTTACCCAGACAAACACTCGCTTGGCAAATGGAGCAGGGCAATGCTATCCTCCTGCTTGTTAATCATAAAGAGGTCCCAAACTGAGGAGGAGAACTTTCTGTCAATGCCTCAAAAAGAAGAATTGGAGGTAGGTAGGTGTGCCATTGAATGCCTCTATGCATTGTTTACTTCAAATGAGGTAGAGGTGGATGCAGGTCCCAGAGGGGACCTTACACATATAGAAGCTGGGGCTGTTGTTGATGGTGGTGGTCAGTGGCCTCTGTACCAGCTTCCATCACAATGACTGGCTCATCATCTTCATCCCCTTCCACAGTTATAAGGCTTTCAGGAACTTTCTTTTTCGCTTGTCTCCCCTGGCGTGTATCGGACTCAGCAAATTCATGTCCCAATCATTAGAAGAGTGGCTCGAAGAAGATTGTGGAGTAACCTTCCTTTTTCTTGCTGGAGATCTGAAAGCCAATGATTCAACAAAATGTACATCTTGCTCAGCAGTGTGCTCAACCTCCTGTTCTACTCCTACTTCAGAAAGATCTTCTATGCTGGCTGAGGCTCCTGTTGTTCACTTTGCTTGGTTTCCTGCGATGACTGGGTACTAGTTTACAGCTGAGACAAATCCAATTCAGACTCACTGGTCATAGCCATGATTGCAGTGACTGCCCTGCTTAGTGACAAGGGCTTGGGCCTAGCTTGGGGTGGTGCCATCATTGATGTAGGAGTGCTGGACTCAACTTTCTGCCCAGAACACTGTGCAGCAGACACACTTGGTCTCCTGAAAAAGGAGGAGGACGGAAAGCCATTGGTGGCAATCTGCTTCTTCTTCTACTCCTCCCTGGCCACTTTCTTGGAAGCACCTTTCTTTGAAGCCATCTTGAAGCTTTCAGTTGGCATTGGCTCTTAGCTACGTAAGCAGAAGAGACTGCAAAACTCACGTTACATTGTACACGCCTTCTGTCTGGCAATTCTGTGGGTAGATGTCTCTTGGTGCACCTAAAAGCAAACAAGTAAGAAAAACATTTAGTTAAACAAAGCATTTTTGCTCTGTGGATTATTTATAGTACAGACAATATAATTTAGTGTGGTTACTTAATATCCTAAAAAAATTACAATAATACTGTATTCATTGCAAAGTTAAACCACTCCACCATAACATTTAATTTTCAATCAGGATACCAATATGCAGATGTAACGGTTTGCTTTTTGTGCATCTAAGGGGGACACCTGCTGCAGTCAGGGAGGTGCAGAGGAAAATGGAATGATCCTTAAAAAACAAATGTTGGTGTCCTCTGTGCACTTATGGCAGGAAGGGAGTCAGGGGAAAATGGAATAATGCTTAAAAATGTATGCTGGTGTGCACCTATGGCAGGCAAGGAGGTCCTGGGAGACACAGAATATTCCTTACAAAATGAATGCTGGTGTGCACCTATGGCAGGCAAGGAGGCCCAGGGCAAATGGAATCATCTAAAAAATGAATGCTGGTGTGTGCCTAGGCAAGAGGTGTACTGGGAAAAGGAATTATGCTTAAAAAATGAACGCTGATCTGCAGTGCAACTATAGTAGGCAGAGGAGTCCCTGGGGAAGTTGAATAAAAATGACAGCTGGAGTGCATGCACCTATGGCAGACAGAGGGTCCAGAGGGAAATGTAATAATCCTTATAATAATGAATGCTGAAGTGCAGCTGTGCACATAAAGCAGGCACTGGGCAAGGGGTCCTCCGGTCCTGGGGAAAAGGAAAATGAGTAATAATAATCCTTAAAAAGTTAATGCTAGTATGCGGCAGGTGGGGTGTTGATGGAGGGAAAATGTAAAAAAAATAAAGAAAATACAAATGAATTGCAAAAAATGACAAATAAAAATACAGAAATAAATCAATAAATAATTGCTGGTGTACTAGTTGACTTTGAAATATCCACTGCGAGGCAAGGAGGTTAAATTTGTAAAATATCCATATAATATTAAACACTGTTCATATATACACGTAGTACAATGATACTCAAGCATAGTAAAATTACATCAGGGAAATGTAACAAAGGATTTACACATTGGCAGGCTGTACAAAATGACCGCCAGCCACATGCTCAAGAAGTAGGCATGGCCGCAACAAAGAACACATGCAGGTCAATGGCATAGCTACACAAAATTGTCGCCAGTTACATGGTCAAACAATAACAGAAAGCAAGGAGGTATGGCACCAACAAAGAGCGCATGCAGGCCTATTGTAAAAGCACAAAGGCTGGCTATACAAAACGTTCACTGGCAACATGGTCAAACAACAACTGAAACCAAGAAGGCATGGTCCCAACAAAGAACACATGCAGACCTATGGTAAAACACACCAGGTGGCTGCACAAAATGGACTACGGCGACATGGTCAAACAACAACAGCAAATAAGGAGACAGGACCACAACAAAGAACACATGCAGGCCTACAGCAAAGACACACTGGCTGGCTACACAAAAGGGTTGCTGGCCACATGGTCAAACAAGAACAGCAACCAAGGAGGTATCGCCCCAACAAGGAAGACTTGCAGGCCCATGGGAATAGCACAGAGGCTGGCTACACATAAAGGCCCCGGCCACATGGTCAAACAACTAGAGCAAGCAAGGAGGCCTGACCACAACAAAGAACAGATGAAGACCTATGGCAAAAGCACACTTGCTGACTACACAAATTGGGTGCAGGCCACACCGTTGAACTACAAGCAAGGAGGCATGGGCAATAAACAACACATGTAGGACTATAAACACTGTCTACAAAAATGGCCCCAGGCCACAATGTATGGAGAACAAAAACAAAGGGTGGCCTATGGCAACCATACACACAGACACACATGTACACACACATACACACATACTGGCCAGACAAAGGAGGCATGGTAACAGTAAAGAAAACACTACCATTAATTCAGCAACACCAAAACAAAAATTAAGTGAGCTATAAAAATTGTACAACAACACACATCTTCCCAAGGCATCAAATATTACCACACTGACACAGTGTTTGCAGAAACAAAATCTGAAATGCATAAAAAAAGATTTGCAATTTTATCCAATGCCATCCCTCCCCTCAATGATGTTTTATAACAACACATACCACAGAAACTGTTATTCATGTTCCCATGGATAGTACTCGGCCTACTGGCTGGATGGCCCATGGGTAGATTGGGCAACATGGTGAAATAAATATTGCAAATTCAACAAACATATAGAAAATGTACTAAATTGTGCAACCTTTTCTCTTCGGAAAGATAAAAAATGAAATGCAAAAAAATAACTAGGCCCCTACTGAAACTGCAGGCCATCCACCACAATATCATTAAAAATCAAATAAAACTACAAATAAATACTGGTGCATGCCCTCTATTAAACAAACAATACCCTTATTCAAAATGTTGAATTTACTTGTGATATCACAAAAGCAAATTCCTTCAATCCAATGGTATATATGCAGCAGACATCAACCTTAAAATCCAATTGAAAAAGGACCAGGAGATGGTCAAAGTACTGGGAGGAGCCTGCTGGATGGGAACAGGAAGTTGGAGTCTCTGGGGCACTTCCTTCTTGTTGAAAAAGAAAAGTAAAATTAATAAAATGCTTAGTGCACTAAAAAAACAATCTGAACTGTTCATTGGAGTAGAATATTAACTTGAACATTTCTTTTTGAGTGGATTTAGCTGCTTCACGAGTAGATAAACCGATGATGATGCAGCTGCTGCCTCTCGTGCTTGCCAGCATCATGAAAATGGCACTGAAAGGCGCTGTGACAACTGGTAGCCACACTATCAAATATTAAATCTCTCTCACACTCAGTAGCAGCCGTACAAGCTCTTGAAATTTGCCAGCATGCACCAAAACAAGTCTCGAGCATGCCAAAGGAAACCTTTGGCGCCATGTGTCCGATGACAGAATTCAGCAAGAAGTCAACGTTGCAAACATAGCATGAATTTCCTGAATTCCACCAACTCTGCAAATTGAATTATATTTTCCCCGGTCCTGCATTTTAACTGTATTGGTACATCTGAATGCATTACCCATTTTCCCTAAGTTAATTCTACCTGCTCTCTTCCATAGCTAGCAAGGGCTGAGCTCAGCTTTAAATTATGAAACCATTAATCGGAGCTAACAAGATAGGGAACTTATTACTTGGCATATGCTACTATTCTCCCCAAATAATAATTCACTTTCTTACAATACCTAAATAATAGGTCATTTAAAAAATACAACCTGAATTGATTAAACTGTTTCAGTTCCATTTAGACAGTCTTATAATACCCTTTAGCCATAAAGTTTTATTATTTGTATGCTAAAGTTTTAGTATATATAATTACATATTACAATTGAGGTATGTGACAAATTGAGTTGTTGATTGAGTGGGATGTGAACCCTACTGAAGCAACAGCCATAATACCTGTCAGGGTGAACCACAAATTTTACTAGATGAACCTGTGCTTAACCCACTGGTAGCTTGGAATAAAGCAGTCAGATTCACTTGGAGGCAAGGAATAAAGTATTTTTGCAGCACAAAAATACTTAAAGCAGCACACAAACAGTAACAACGTAAAAACACAACTCAAGAAAAACCATACACACATGTTTAAAACTAGAATATATTTTAAATAATTATTTAACGAAACAAAATAAATCCAATCATTAGAACCAGAGTAATGAATTATTAAATTGTAATTTACCAACTAGCACCTAAAAGATCGAAGTGCCAACTTCAAACATCTAACTGCGAGATTGGGTCAAAGTAAAAAAAAATCCAACAACCACAATGGAGTGCAAGTTGGATGCAAAAACTGGATTGGGCCTGGTTGGAGTTTACTTTCAAACTTATAAGAAATTTCCAAAAGAAATGTCTGAGAAGGTAGAGGTACAGCAGGGAAAGGCTGCAGGCAGTGCTCAAGGAGGAGGAGGCATCATTGTCGGGTAGCCACTGGACAAAGTCGTGATAAAGATTTCCACTTTCGGATTTAGTCACCTTTTCAAGCTGGAGGAGGCTATGCCTGATGAGAGCTCCAAAAGGCTGAATACACCTTCTGCAAAGGACTGATAGACAGAATTTGATGCTGTGGAGAAGAATTAGAAGGAATTTCTGTGAAATCAGGCTGACCTGGTGATGCCCCTTATGTAGATTGATGAACAAGTTGGAGCCGGTCTCCTCTCGGTTCCCAGAGCCAAAACCGTGTAGCTAAAAAAAACAAAGTTTAGATTTTGACTATCTGTGCACATTTTGCAATGCTCACATGGATTTAGAGCTGGGGAGCTACTAGTTGGAGGGTTAGAACTCATTCAGGCTGGGTTCACCTGTGGTTCAAGATGGTTGGAGACTTTTCTGTCCAGCCAACAAACCCTTGGAGGCACTGAGGTAATCCTATGTTCAAGCAGTGCAACGGGGCTCATGTGGCAAGACATGCCTCTGAACGTTCAAGGCTGGGTTCAGGCAGCAGATCAGCCCTTTCAGGTACAGCAAAGCACTCCTTTGAAGTACACAGCAAGCGGTCTTCTGAGAGTTCTTCCACAGGTCCAGAAAGTGAATAAAGAGTGGGCCCGAGGGTGCTACATTTATACTTGGTGCCTTCTTTGTAGTAGGAGAAATTTCTGGAGCATTGCCTTTGAAGTGGTTGGAGCTTCCTGCCAACCCTGCCTTTGTTCTAACTTGGTTGCATGAACAATGAAGTGGTGTGAAGTTCCTTGTGTGAAAGCAGGGCACAGCCTATTGCTTTACAAGTAGGGCTGTGCACTGCTCCATTCCCTATCCTGTCAGTGATAGCCCATCCAGGTACATCTAATTCCTCTATTGCGTGGCTGTCTGGGAAGAATATATGAAGTACACCTGCCAACTTCACCACTTCATATGACCCAGGAACGGGCTCCAGGCACCAAATAGTTAGGGCAGACTTTGTCCCCTTAGGGATGACATGTATAATAAAAGGGCCATGTAGGGCTTGGTGAGGGGGTTATTTTGCCAAGTTGAATTTGGCATTCAAGATTTCATGGCAGACCTGGTACATGCTTTAAGGGATATTATCAAAAAGAGTGCTCTTGAGGCAATCAATTATAGACAAATAGCAACAGTGTAGAAAAGGGAATGTCTTCTCACTCAGAATGTGGCAGGAAAATAAATTCAATGAATACTCTGATTTAATAGTTGGATTACATGTGAAGGGGCAGTACAAAGGTGACCAAGTAAGATAATGTGGAGAAAAAAATATGTATATACAGTACACAACACTCAAGAAATATATAAAAGATCCCAAATTAATCAACCATATATACAGTGCACAACACTCAAACAAATATATTAACGATCCCAAATTAATCAACCAAAAGGACATAGGTATAAGTATTGTGTGTACACGAAATAAAAGTCACGTAATTCCACAATATTAGAGACCCTTCCAATGAATGAACAAGTGGGTCATATCAAGTCAATGTTTTGACCCTAAGACAAAGATTTGGGAAGGGTTTTCATCAGGACAAATGTAAGAAAGGGACTGTCAGAGAAAAAAGAGATGCAAAAGGGAGAATAAAACTTATGTACAACAGAAAGGCAGCCAGCAGCTCGCCTGGCTTAATTTGAAGTAATATCTCTCCACAGATAATGTATGAGAAGAGTAGTAGTCTGTTTCAGAGGAAAACAGAATGGTTAGGTATGGTAGAGAACCTAGGTGGACGAAAATATTTGTGGATGGGCATGAAGGTGAACCAGCACAAGCACTATGAGGAAGTGAGACTCAACCATACCGGCTTTAAGTGGCATAATAAGTGCTGTAGGCCCACTGGTAGCATTTACTTTATAGGCCCAGGGATCTTTACTAGAGACTTGTAAGTGAATTAACTATGCCAATGAGGTGTAAGCCAACTTTACCATGTTTAAGGAGTGAGCACAAGTACTTTAACTAAGCATGGGCGTAAAATCCGTTCCGCTCGCGGATTTTGCGGATTTTCAGTAAATTCGCAATGCGCGAACTCTCGCGAACTTGCCGAAAATTCGTAAAATCCGTGCGAAGCCAACTAGAATACTATACAATTTCGCGGGGGTAAACACTTGCGAACACATAGATGTGGCGGGCAGCGACAATCTCGCAATTGCGAGATGGCAAAATTTGAAATTTCGCACAAGAAATCCACCAGCAGGCAGCATAAACCTTGAAAATTATGATTTTTATCAGAATAACTCCTCAGGTTGACATTTGCCTGCACTTTTTCTTTGCAAGGAGTCCATTTTGGGGGGTGGGGGTGGGAGGAAGGAAGTGCCCCACAGTCTCCAACTTACTGTTCCTGTCCACCAGGCTCCTCCCAGTGCTTTCTTCATGTGCTGGTCACTTTGATTTGGATCTTGACCTGGAAGGATTACTTTTTGTGGATGCTGCTGGATATTTGGATTTTTGCAAAACTGAAAGCACTCAGCAGGTGCAAAAGTTCAATCTTATCATTAGTAACCATTCCCTGTAGTGCTTCCTGAGGGGCCCCTTCAGAGTTCATTTGCCTACTTGCAACTATTCTATGACCCTGCTCTGACCCTCACAGCCGGCTCAGAGAATAGCTACAAGTATACAACAAAGGTCCTGTTAAAAAAATTACACTGCAACAGAAAGCAATTACAGACAAAATCTGAAAGCATTCAGCAGGTGCAAAAGTTCAATCTTATCATTAGTAACCATTCCCTGTAGTGCTTCCTGAGGGGCCCCTTCAGAGTTCAGTTGCCTACTTGCAACTATAGGCCACAAAGGTCCTGTGAAAAAAAATTGCACTGCAACAGAAAGCAAATTACAGATAAGGAAGCAGGTGCCAGCCAGACTAGAAGTTTAAATTCAGTGACACATTAATCAACCCCAAATTAATTCATGTCAGTTGAAGCAGGGCAGGTGTGCTTGCTTTTTTTCACCCCCATAATCTACAGTGATAAACCAACCAGAGGGTGGCAGTGATGTACCAGAGGGTGGCATGGGTGTACCAGAGGGTGGCAGTGCTGAAACAGAGGGTGCTGTGAACCTGTGATGATGAACCAGATGTAGAAACAACATAGTCGCGGCCGTTGCGAGCCGACAAGTAAGTTCGCAATTGCGAACTGGTACAGAACCTTCGCGAACTGGCAGAAATCGTTGCGAACACACAAAAAAAAATCCGCAAATTCGCCAGAGTTTGCGGATTTTGCGGATTGCGAATCCGTAAATACGCAAGTTCGCGGATTGCCAATTCGCAAAATCCGCCCATGCTTAACTTTAACATTGGTTGTCAGTGGGAAGGTGCAGAATCCTAAGGCCAGCAAAAAAACATTCTGAATAATAGGGTGGTGAAGGCAAAAAGTTAGGGGAAGACCACCCTAAGGCTGACAGGCCTAAAATGGTACTTATATTTATCTCTTACTATTCAAATATACTCCATAACTGAATGAATATATAACACAATGTTTTCTATTTTACCATATTTGTCTGCAAAACTAACAATTAGTACATACAATGTAACGTCATAACTATTCACATGGTTAATGCTTGTTTAATTAGGCTACTTCAATAACAGACAGGCTCCAATGCCTTACCTTAACCTAAATGAGAAATAAAAAAATACATACCCACAATCTCGGCAGTCCAACCACCCCCTTTGCAGACATATGGAATGCTTCTGAAATTACCAAAGAGCGACAAAAGGAGAACCAGCAGTCTTCATCAGAGACTCCTTAAAGCTTTACAGACAACACACTTTTAAGGATTCTTCTACGTATGTGTGTCAGTCACTCTTAATCCACTGCCCACCACTAACTACCTTCTCTTCTTCTTACCTTTTAAATCACAGGCCTATGATGAAATGAAGGATTGACAATTTTTCAAATACCGTAAGAAGCAACTTCAAAGGATCCTCCAAGAATTCAATAACTCTGAGTGCACTATCAAGAAAACTTCACCTCATAAAGTACTTTCTCTGAAAAACAAAGATGCCAGAACAATAACTCATGAGCAAGAGACCTGACATCTAGGCCTCTCAGACCAATATTAAAAGGACTGCCCACAAACAGTCATTAGATACTGATTTGGTTAAGTCAACTCTTGGTTTTTCACTTTAAGAAAATGGTCAAGTTAAGCCACCTGCTGTTTTACTATCAGGTTAAGCCATATCAGGTTAGGTCAAGGGTATCTAGTTACAGGGAAAAATAAAAACAATCGAAGAGAAGACAGGTCTAAAATAAAAGTCTTTTCTGGCCACTCTTTAATGGAAACACATAATTGACATTTCAAAGGTCTGAAGAGGGAGATCATTCTCCTGCTGGGCTCCAGTGACTTGGAGATGTTTACCTCCTGAACTAATATATTTGCTATGGACACTCAAATCAGCCCATGCATTGAATCCCCATAGTCAGATAACAGGATAGGGATGTAAACGTTTTTTTCTGTTTTTAGCCACCTCTTATAAAGTACCTTGGAAATAATTTAAAAGTGTGAAATTTGATCCAGCAAGTTGCTGCTAACCAGTATATGATCATGTCTAATACATCCTTCACCTATTTAGGTAGCTTAGATCTAGATCCTTGCCTACAAAGTTGCTAAAACACTAATCCAGTCTTGAGCCAAGAATGGCTCTAGCAATAATCCTATGTTATCGCCTGTCAATGGAGATTGTAACCTTGATGAGAGGCAAATATGGTAGCAACAGGAATCAGTGAGAATATTCATTTGGGCATCAATGATTATTGAACCATATAGGGCCACCACAGTGTTCTTCCTTCCTGGAGGAGTTGTGTAATCAATTCACCAAATCTCCTACCTCTTTCAATTTCCCTAACATTAATGGTGGAACCAGCAGTATCAACTTAAGTTTGCTGGTCCTAAATGCAAGTAATTATCATGTATCCAGCATCCAATATACTCTACCAATTGAGCCGAGACTGTGGAGTTGAAATGAACAGGGGATCAGTGAACCCTGTGTGAGACTTTTTGTCAATGTCAGAGGAATTCATCTTTGCTGAAAGATTCCCATCATAACAACCTCACAAGCTCTTTAGTAGACACCCATGGCAAGAGGCTACGTCTGTAAGGCTCTTTGCATTGCCCATTGATCCATCATCCTGAGGGCCTAGCAGGCATCCTAAAGACACTGCACAGCCCCACACAGAAAAGAGTCATCAACTCAAGACGGACAATATGTATGATTGCCCTCCTACCTTGGTGTAACATTCTTCTCCCACAAGCATAACACCACTAAAAGTCTCTCTGGGCAGTAAAGAACAAGCATAGCCATCTCTCATTGCATACATTCACAGTGACACAATTGAAGCAACCTCAGCCAATCATGCACAACAGGCAAACACACTTCCTACATAGGCCATATTCATTTGCATACTCTTCTTATTACATAGAAAAAATACTTTATGCATCTTTTCCCTCACCTGTTTTCACTCTACTTCAGAATAAGGCACTGGTGCACAACACGATAGGGTGACAACTGTATCATAACACATGGCTCAAACAACTCTCACGTAGGGCACTATGTGACTCAACATTGTTTTAACCAAATACTCAAGATGGAGGAGAACTACTTGCTAGCACCGCATGAGGAATTTGAAAGGCTATATACATGCAACTGTAGTAGAATACAGCCCTGAATATTATATGTAAAGGTGCTTCAGTGGCAAAATCCATTCACAAACTTTTATCTTTGACTGGTATATTACCCGCTTTCTTCCTTTAGTCCAGCCAGCCAGGAGGATATTGAGGACTAACGGTTACAAATATGGGACTCCCAGATTCATAGTCTACTCAGATTTCTAGCCATGCTCCAACTCAGAAGGAAGAAAGGCTTAGTTTCACTCTTAAGGGTTTTATCTTGTGGTACTCAACTCACTAAGATGTTGGCAGCTAAAGCTTAACTCACTGACTACTTTAGTAGCCAGGAAAGTTAGTCAAATTGATTCAAACATTGGAACAAAATCCACAAATCTCAAAACTAAAATGTTTAAATTGATTCTACAAATACACCAGGTTTATAACCGATCACATTTAAGGACAAGTATACGATGCACCAGACTCTCTTGTATATGGGAAGCATTATGGGAATAACACATGAACAGTACAGTACATATCAACACAGCACTATGAATGCAACTGCTGTGGAACATTTATGATAGCACCAGCATATGCAGAAACAGTAGCACCCATTGCATACATGTAATCCAAGTGATAATACTAATTCCTTATTTTTATATAATGCATGGGATTGTGTCATCCATGTATAAACGGCAGTCTCTGATTTATTTATAATCAGCTACTTGTGATGCTCCTAGTCCCTAACAATAAAAAAAGGTGGCAGAACTTGAATGCTATAGGTTATTTCTGTTGAGTTCTGCCAGAGCCAGCAGCTGAGTGAAAGGCAGGTTAGGTCACCTGGCATAATTGAAGCAGCGCTTTAAAGCAATAAATGGAACATTGTTTTTTTTTCTTTTTCTTTTACTCTATTTTCATAGCTTACAATGACAAGCAGAGAGAATATATGTATTTTTTGCATTCCTTAGAGAAAGGCTAGAATCTTTCTTCATCTTTCTACATGTTCTAAGCTACTGTTGCTTTTTGTTTTTAAACTGACTTATATAGAAATGTTTCTAATATCTATTTACAGCAAATATCTAACAGTTTTTTGATGCTTGCAAATGAAAGACCTGTTCACCATGGTATTAAATGGGCCATGTATTATATGGGATTAAGTATACCCCCTGAAGTACACAATAAGGATTTTGCAAGTCACCTCAGAGTTCCATAGCCTTATGAAGTAACTTGGCTACCATCTGAGAGACTGAGAGTGTGCACAGAACAAATGGGATACAGAACAGAGAGAAAGGATGGAATCAGTGTACAGAGGGTAAGGAAGTAGGACAGACATGTAAGGAAGTCCACAGGGAAAGGGGTAGATAAGGTGGAACTGGATGTAGTGGAGAGAACAGAGTGAGGCACCGCAGAGCTGAGTTGAAGCGATTGGAAGGAGATAAGAGAAGGCGAAGACACTCACCGTCTGGCTGCAGTGATGAGTGATGAGATGAGTCACAAGAGTCTTGTGGCAGGACAGACACTGCAGGTCAGCAGGGTGAAAGGTTTGGGAGCTGTTTTGGTGATAAGTACTGAGGTGTACCACAGTTGTGTACACTGGAAAGCTACAGACATTCACTTGACCAAAAGGTCCCATGATAGGTTGTGTACTGCTAGTATGTTCTGGGCTTACTAATGATCCTTGTAGCAGTTGTGCATGTGCTGGGCCCTTATCCCTTACCATATCCTATCTAAGTGTACCCGCCTGCTCGATTGAAATGCTGGTTTTGGAATATAAAAAAAACTGAATAAGGCAGGGCAGTTTCCCAAATTAATAAATAGCCCCAGAAAAGAATAACAGACAGCTGAACTGCGGGATCTTCTGCAGAACCTCACAAACTTCCAGAACACTGTATAGATGTTAGGAACATAGCACTGACATGTCACTGGGACAAGCATATACAGTATAGTCTAGGAGTTCAGAAGATACTACAGCATCAGATCTGATGGCTGTAGTAAACCACAGACTGCTGGATCATGGAAAATAATTCTGCAAGACAGCAGAGACTGCAGGAGAAGGCACACATTACTAGAATCTGCCCATACTGTAGAGGCACAATAACAACTCCACAGACAGCTAGTTGGACCTGACTTTCTGCAGGGTCATTTACAAACTGGTTGCCTTCACCCTCTGTTAAATCTTCTACTGCTAACCAGTGCCAAGGTGTTTGTGCTCTTTTCTTAAAACATTTAGCTAACTTGTGAGCCCCCGTAAGTGGTACTACCTGTACACAAATCCTTTAAATTAAATGCTAGTAGAAGGCCTGCAGCACTGATTGTTTCCACCCACTTAAGAATGCCTTTTGAATGTGTTTTGGCATTTTCAGGCATGCATTGGAGACTGTGTGTGCAGGTTTAAACTGCCATTTTGACCTGGTCATCGCAGCCCCAGCCTCCTTGGAACCACCGCTGTGAAATTCATCCTCAAAGCAGGCCTTTACAACACATCGCAAGCCCCTCATTGACGTTATCCTTGACAACAACGCAGGACTTCACATCTCCACAGCTTCTTCACAACCCCCAATGTGTGACGTATCTTCGGTCCAGGACTTTGCATCCCTAGCCCCTTGATAATGGAATCCTCTATCATGACGCAGGCCTCCGCATCGCAGACTCACAGCTCGTCTCAGCCGACCCTGCAGGACACATCCTCCACGTGTGATCTCACAATGCTCTTCAATCTGTTTCTAAGGTAGCCATGTTCAAGGCACCTTGCTTGGTCTGTGTATCCCACCTGCACTCCATTGTGGTCAGCCTGAACTTTTGACTTTGTCCCGGTTGCACATGACTAGATAACCACAGTTTCCACTTTGTGCTTGTAGGTACTATTTTTACCTAAAACTTTGACATCTCATATCCTCTGTTATGCTGATTGTATTTTTGTCATTTTAGTCTCAAATAAATAATAAAAGTTTACTTTATTTTACAAAATGGTGAGGGATTTTTCTTGCGTTGTGTTTTTTGCTTTATTGCTGTTTGAAGTACTGCATAAATACTTAACATACTGCCTCTAAGTTAAGCCTAACTGTTTTGTGCCAAGCTGTCAGAGGTTGAAGCACCGGTTAATTTGGGGTTAGCTTGTGACTTCACCCTGACAGAAATTAAAGTTGTTCCTTTAGTAGGGTTTCATCTCCATCAACCAGTAACCCAATGTCCAGCACTTCTCAGAGACTGCAAGGATATATCAAGTTGGAAATGTTGACTTAAACTAATATTGAGTTTTAAATATTGTGACACAGAAATATCGACAACAAGAATATTGCGGTCAAGAATATAGACTTTATGGTAAGAAAAAAATAAAGTTGTTTAAAATATTGATTTCTTTATTAGTGTTCTGTAATTTAGTATATATTTTAATTGTATGTGAAGTATTGTTTATGTTTTTTAATATGCGTTAAATTTTTAGTAGCTATTCATTTTATTTTAATTAAATGTTGAGTTTTTTTTAGTTCCGGAGTGGGTTGTGGGTTTATAGGGGAATAGGGTGGGAAGTAATTTATTTATAATAAATTAATGCATATTTTGTATTCATTAATACTTATTTAAATAGAGATTTTATAATGTTAATTGTGTTTTGAATTTTGTTTGGTTAATTTTAGGTGCTGGTTGTGGGGTTTATAGAGGTAAAGGGTGAGAAGCAATGTATTTGTAATTAATTAGTAATTAGTTGTTAATTAATATTAATGAATTGACAATTAAATATGGAAATTATGTAATTAACTTTAGTTTATGGGTTGTGGGGTGTTAATGGGTACAGTGTGAGAAGTAGTATTTTATTTATTAATTGATAATTAGTTGATAATTAATATTAATCAATTAATTTATAATTAATTGATATAATGGTTTCATTATATTTTGTGTTTGGATTTTGGTTTTATGGGGTGAAGGGTGGGGAGCAAATTAATTGAAAAAAAGATTAATTATTTTTTATAGTTTGAGTTTAGGTGTGGGTTGTGGGGCTTTATGTGTTTTTTTAAATAATACCATTTTTTTAGTTGATAATTAATTATGCTAATTATAAAAAAAATATTTTTTTTTTATTTTCGATGTGGGTTGTGAGTTGTGTGGTGTTTTGGGCTAGGAAGTAGACTAAATTCATGTAATAATTAATGTTTTTGTTTATATATAATTTCTAAATACAAATATGTATTTGTTTCTAATGTTTATTTTATTTTATATAATATTTGTTGATATTTGTGATATGAATTTAACATAAAAATATGTTTTTTAATTTTTTATAGTAAATATATTTTTATTTTCATTTTTAACATATTTATAATTTTTTTACTTTCTTAAAAACATGTTTTGATTCTGTTGATGATATTTTGTTTCTTTTTAATTTTGAAGTGACTGGAGTGAGAATAGTAAATTCTGCTCCTCCGCAATCCAACAATTTCCCTATTGATGCACTTACTGGAATGGGAATAGTACATTTTATCCCTCCGCTATCAAACACTTTCACTACTGTTGGACTGACTGGAGTGCGAAACATAAGGTTAAAGATTTTTAAATACTTTAATATTTTAATTTATAATATAATTTTTTAAAAATCCATTTTATGTTATTGGTATATATATATATATATATATATATATATTACCTACTGGCGGTCGCCAGTAGGTATATATAGTTAGGATTTTTTCTCTATGGGTTTTTTGAAAATTCTATGTCTAATAACTTTGGCGTTTGTGGACGGAATTGGCTGAAATTTTCAGGAAAATGGCACATTTTGTTTCTGAGCAGCCCTTGAAAATTTGGGGGGGGTTCGTCAAGGGGGGGCCGAGAAAAAAGGGGGGTCCCAAAACGCGTTTTTCCCATGTTAATTTCCATAGGGCGGTTGGCCTCACTTTTAGCCCGAACGGCTGAATGGATTTGCACGAAACTTGGCAAAATTGTAGGGACTGGTAGCCCGATGTGCCTTTTGTAGGTCTCAATATATGTGCTCCAGTGGATTTTGAGAAATTAACGTTTAAAAAAAGATATATATCTGTAACAGCGGACCGGGCAGCGCTCTGGTTCGCGGACTTTTCGCGCAACGGAGCTTTGTGAAGCGAAGCTGATTGGTTCTCCGGCGTCTGTCAACATTCCAAACAGTCCGTAGCGGCCGCCATCTTGTCTCTCGGTAGGATCGAGAGACAAGAGGAGGCCAAAGCGAAGGGGCAAATGACCATAAGGGGGCATAGTACATTGTCGCTCACCCCCTAGGTTTGATGTGGAGGTTTTAAAAGGGCCCCGCGGGGCAAAAAAAAATAAAAATAATAATAATCGAACAGCTGAATGGATTTGCACGAAACTTGGCAAAATTGTAGGGACTGGTAGCCCGATGTGCCTTTGCTAGATCTCAATATATGTGCTCCAGTGGATTTTGAGAAATTAACGTTAAAAAAAAGGTATATATCTGTAACAGCGCACCGCTTCGCGTACTTTTCGCGTTACGGAGCTTTGCGAAGCGAAGCTGATTGGCTCTCCGGTGTCTGTAAACATTCCAAACAGTCCGTAGCGGCCGCCATCTTGTCTCTCGGTAGGATCGAACAGCTGAATGGATTTGCACGAAACTTGGCAAAATTGTAGGGACTGGTAGCCCGATGTGCCTTTGCTAGGTCTCAATATATGTGCTTCAGTGCATTTTGAGAAATTAATGTTCAGAAACAAGATATATATCTGTAACAGCGCTCCGCTTCGCGGAGATAAAATTATATGTGTATTACCTAGCTGTTGCTAACACCAGTTAGCGACGGCTAGTAGAAGATAGCGACCATCTTGGGCCCCACTTTGCATGTGAGTGATATTTATCACTAATGACATGCAAAGTGGGCATGCCAAGATGTTAGCGACTGGAAACAGTCGCTAACATCGCTATCTCCTATTATCAACTTTTGGAAATATTCGAGATAAGGGCGAATATCTCTAAAAGCTACCACCTGCCCTGAGCAGTTCTTAGCCATGTTATCCAATGGGAGGTGGATAACATGGCTAAGAGCATTAGCTCGGTAATGCATGAATATCGCTGAGTTTTCAGCGATATTAATGCATTGCGGTCGTTTTTTATCGTATTTCCGATAAACCTTGATAATAGCAAGGTTTATCTGCGATAATTTCTGACGGTAAAAAAATCGTTGCTAAGCATCGTTAGGGATAAATATCGCTTAACTTTGGTAATATGCCCCAACGTCTGTTAACGTTCGATTCGAAGGAAATCAGGAAGTGTTGAAAAACATTGTCTGCGCCATCTTGTCTTTTTTCAAATGCCACACTTTTGTCGTGCACGGCAGCCATTTTAGATGCCTTGACCAGACCCACTCTGTGCACGCTGTCGATCCTTAGCATGGCTCCCCACCCTCGCAAACATCTCCCCCAGGCAGTGGTCACCCCCGCTCTCTGTCTTATGCATGGGTAATAAACCTCCCCCATCTGCGCTGCTGTTCCCTGAGAATCACACCCTGTGCCCGCCCGACACCTCCCTTTCGCCCTATTCACTACCGCACCCTCTGACACTCCTTTTCCTCTGTGTCCGATTGTCCAGGCTGGTCCTAGGGTATCAGCTAGCCCTGCAGATGTAGTTTATGGCCACAGCTGTAAAGAATCACCCCTCTTCAAAGGAGTTATAGTAGATCAGAGCCTGAAGCGGAAGATTCCAGGGATGACTGTTTGTACATCAAAGTTTTTACAATTATGTGTCACATTAAAAATATATAGCACTCCGACAAAGTAGTAAGATTATAAAACTTTAATAATTTATAAATATATACAAGAAAACAAAAATAGTAATAACATATAAACATTTTTAGGGAAAAACAACGAAGTAGCGGTCGGCTGTGCGAATAGTCCCAACGCAGCACAACGTCCAGATTTCCGGCGTGGGGCGTCGCGGGGGGTGGGTCATCAGTAGCAAACTGTTGTGCGAATAGTTCCAAGGCAGCAGAACGCGCCGAAATCTAGATGACACGAAAGTGATGTCTAGTAAGTTGCCACCCAGCAAATAACGGCATGGGGCGTCGCGGGGGGTGGGTCATCAGTAGCAAACTGTTGCGCGAATAGTTCCAAGGCAGCAGAACGATGGCACCAAGGTGATGTCCAGTAAGTTGCCGCACTGGTTTTGGTATCCTACAATGCTGCTCCGAATAACGGCGTGGAGCGCCCCGGGGGAGGCGGCGTGAACGGGCCTCTCCAGGTGGAGTGTCATCTGTTGTAGTGGGGCGCCCCTTTACCGTTTCAGTTGCCATTCCGTCCGTTTTTGGTCCACTGTGTCAAAAGCCGCAATTCAGCTGAGTTGCGCCCACTCTTGCGGTGCAGCGATAGGCGGCTGTCACAGGACTCTCAAAATGGCGGCAGGCTGTTTCCTTTTTGGGCCTGGTCCACTGAAATGGCCCTGGGACACCTTGGAAATCGGACGCTTGTCTGCTAGGTCTTGGACCTCATTCTCGAAAGCGTCCCCTCCGCCTTGAGAATTCATCAAAAGTTTTGGGGGCTCCGACTCCTGCAGGCTTCTGGTGGGGAGCGGCTGCCATGATTGCTCGCGGAATGACCACGACTGAGCTACGAGATGGTGGTGCTTTCATGCTGACGCCAGCTTCAGTCTGAAACATCCAGAAACAAGGTGGGGCTTTCATCGTTTGGGGAAAAAAAAAAGTTTTCATCCTATGAAAAGTGTTGTTTTTAGGTCACATGATCAAGCCTTCTATCATTAGGAAACCAAAAGTAAAATGAACCAATGAAAAGTTTTATAAACAAGTCACATGACCTGTTATGCGGCATAGGGTGTAAAATTAGGAGAAAATACGTTGGCACGTGAGGCGGCGTCAGTAGCAGACCGATGTGCGAATAGGCCGAAGGCAACACAACGCGCCAAGATCCGGATGGCACCGAGGTGGTGTCCAGCAAGTTGCAGCACTGGTGTGGCCATCCTACAATGCTGAAAGTCGGCGTGGGGCGCCCCGTTGGCCTGTGAGTTTGCGTCAGTAGCGGACCGATGTGCGAATAGGCCGAAGGCAGCACAACGCGCCAAGATCCGGATGGCACCGAGGTGGTGTCTAGTAAGTTGTCGCACTGGTGTGGCCATCCAACAATGCTGAAAGTCGGCGTGGGGCGCCCCGTTGGCCTGTGAGTTTGCGTCAGTAGCGGACCGATGTGCGAATAGGCCAAAGGCAGCACAACGCGCCAAGATCCGGATGGCACCGAGGTGGTGTCTAGTAAGTTGCCGCACTGGTGTGGCCATCCTACAATACTGAAAGTCGGCGTGGGGCGCCCCGTTGGCCTGTGAGTTTGCGTCAGTAGCGGACCGATGTGCGAATAGGTTGAAGGCAGCACAACGCGCCAAGATCCGGATGGCACCGAGGTGGTGTCTAGTAAGTTGTCGCACTTCTGTGGCCATCCTACAATGTTGAAAGTCGGCGTGGGGCGCCCCGTTGGCCTGTGAGATGGCGTCAGTAGCGGACCGATGTGCGAATGGGGCCAAAGGCAGCGCAACAATATTTTCTGATTTGAAGACACCACAAGGCGCTGAGATGCCAAGATCCGGATGGCACCGAGGTGGTGTCTAGCAAGTTGTGGCACTCGTGTGGCCATCGTACAATGGTAAAAGTCGGTGTGGGGCGCCCTGTTGGCCTGTGAGATGGTGTCAGTAGCGGACTGATGTGTGAATGGGGCCAAAGGCAGCGCAACAATATTTTCTACTATATTTTCGGAGTAGAAGACACCACAAGGCGCTGAGATGCCAAGATCCGGATGGCACCGAGGTGATGTGTAAGTTGCGGACGGATGTGCGAATGGGGCCAAAGGCAGCTCAACAATATTTTCTGAAGAGAATACACCACAAGGCGCTGAGATGCCAAGATCCAGATGGCACCGAGGTGATGTCTAAGTTGCGGACCGATGTGCGAATGGGGCCAAAGGTAGCGTAACAAGATTTTCTGTATGGAAGATACCACTAGGCGTTGAGATGCCAAGATTCGGATGGCACCGAGGTGATGTCTAGGAAGTTGTGCCACTGGTGTGGCCATCGTACAATGGTAAAAGTCGGCGTGGGGCGCCCTATTGGCCTGTGAGATGGTGTCAGTAGCGGACTGATGTGCGAATGGGGCCAAAGGCAGCGCAACAATATTTTCTGACTAACACCACAAGGCGCTGAGATGCCAAGATCCGGATGGCATCGAGGTGATGTCTAAGTTGCGGACTGATGTGCGAATGGGGCCAAAGGCAGCGTAACAATATTTTCTGTATGGAAGATACCACTAGGCGTTGAGATGCCAAGATTCGGATGGCACCGAGGTGATGTCTAGCAAGTTGGTGTGGTCATCCTACAATGCTGAAACTCGGCGTGGGTCACCCCATTAGCCTGTGAGATGGCGTCAGTAGCGGACCGATGTGCGAATAGGCCGAAGGCAGCACAACGCGCCAAGATCCGGATGTCACCGTGGTGGTTTCATAGTTGAGAGGCACTTCATCTGCAGTGGGGCGCCGAGATCCGGATGGCACCGAGGTGATGTCTAGCAAGTTGCTGTACTTGTGTGGTCATCCTACAATGCTGAAACTCGGCGTGGGTCGCCCCATTAGCCTGTGAGATAGCTGTTCTTTGGATTTGGGCCTGGTCCACTAAAATGGCCCTGGGACACCTAAGAACTCGAACGCTCGATTTTTTTTTCCTTTCCTGTACATGCAAAAAAAGGTAAATGCCCGGTATGTTACACGCTTCATCTGCCACGATGAACTCTCCAGAGGAACCGAAAAAATATATAGTTGTTGGTGTGGTCATCCTACAATGCTGAAACTCGGCGTGGGTCACCCCATTAGCCTGTGAGATGGCGTCAGTAGCGGACCGATGTGCGAATAGGCCGAAGGCAGCACAACGCGCCAAGATCCGGATGTCACCGTGGTGGTTTCATAGTTGAGAGGCACTTCATCTGCAGTGGGGTGCCGAGATCCGGATGGCACCGAGGTGATGTCTAGCAAGTTGCTGTACTTGTGTGGTCATCCTACAATGCTGAAACTCGGCGTGGGTCGCCCCATTAGCCTGTGAGATAGCTGTTCTTTGGATTTGGGCCTGGTCCACTAAAATGGCCCTGGGACACCTAAGAACTCGAACGCTCGATTTTTTTTTCCTTTCCTGTACATGCAAAAAAAGGTAAATGCCCGGTATGTTACACGCTTCATCTGCCACGATGAACTCTCCAGAGGAACCGAAAAAATATATAGTTGTGGTAACTATACCATGCATCGTCATATGGAGAGGTGGCACCAATTAATTATAGTGCTGCATAAAAGAGAGATTTGGAGGAGAACCCCTGACCTGCTAGTACATTCATCAAAGAAGTGGCACTGAGAGCTTCAGAGGCAAGGGAAACGGTCCCAAATATTTAGAAGAACTTTGGAAAGATTAAAATGACATGTTTAGATTGTGGTAAATTAATTTCATGTGGGCAGATGAGTGTTACTCTAATACATACAGCATATGAACATCATCATAGTCGATGGTTGGTAGAGACATTTTGACTATATCCTGGACCTGCCCGTCCTCGCCCAAAATGGCGCCGGAATAAATGGGACTCGTAACTCCTTGTTGTGTACTGGTTGCAGAACCTTGAAATCACGAGATACGTATGCAGTTTTGAAGCACATGGCGGGCGGGGACGAGAATTGATTGAGTATTTCGACATCCCTATTGATATTAAGTTCTGATGTGTTATTGATTACTGTACTATTGAAAGTTCGAATTAACGTCACGCATGGTACTTGCCCGCAAATGTATATCTAGATAATTTTATTGTAACTGGCTCTGTCGTATTTTAATTATAAAATGTACGTCCACCGATTCCGTAACTGTTAGACACCTTAGTTTTTGCAACCTAATGGCCCGCCCGTTACGTTCCTCTACAGTGTAAATGTCTATTCATCATATACGATTACAGTTTGCTCCGTGGCAGGCCCACGTGGTTATAGGCTCGTATTTGTATAATGAAATTTTCACAATAAAGGTTTTTAAAAGAAAACATGGTAGTAGTGTATACATTGGTAAAGTTTTTAATAATAGTCACTGTTTTAGAATCATTAAAAGGCAAGTGAAATAAAGCAGACCAATTACATGAAGGGTAAAAGGTATAATACGAAGGAACGCAGTAAAGATAAATGGTCAAGGGCTTTTGTGTTTTCTATTCCTGCAACATAAAGTGATCGATAAGAATCTCATATTCAGGCGTATCGGCCACTAAGACAGCAGGTCGACCCTCTTTTGCTCAACGGCTCCGTCATGGGACGAAGAAACGCTCTTTTTCTCGAAAAAAGAATATATTTTACTTGCAGGACAGTTGTAAAATTTCCGGGAAAGTACATTAGCTTGGAACATTATAACATATATTTAAGAGAAAATAATGTTCGGAAGTAATTAAAAGCGTAATTTTTAGGTGATATGACCAAGGCTTTCATCATTAGAATAAGAAAAGTAAAATGAACCAATGAAAAGTTTTATTAACAAGTCACATGACTTGTTATGCTTACGTTACGCGCTGCGCGCCCCGGATGACTTCCGGATGCGCTAACGCGGCGCGTCATATGACGCATTACGCGACAACGCAGGTCCAGAATATAGTCAAAATGTCTCCACCAACCAGCGGTCGAAACACAACCCCTTTCAGCAGGCTAAATAGTTCTGTTAAATGACAACAGAAAGGACAGGCAACAAGAACCATCAGTCAAAGAGAGGAGGGCTAGTTCTTCTCTACCGGGTTACATTGGGGCGCTACCGGAACTGATCAAATTGGTAGTCTACAGTGTTTCTGGATGTTTCAGACTGAAGCTGGGGTTAGCATGAGAGCAGCACCATTTCGTAGCTCCGTTGTGGCCATTCCGCAACCAATCATGGCAGCCGCTCTTTATCGTTATTTTGGGCGGGGTGGGTGGCGGAGCCGAGCTGTTTTGCAGCCATCATTGTGTGGAGTTCAGTTCATCTCACTAGTTTCGTATTTGTCATGAGGGGTTGTTCCTAATGTTTCTATTTTAGCGAGGTCAAAAAGAAATCCCATTAGTGGCCTACTGATTTTGCTCGATTCCTTTTCTTTTTTTTTACACGATTTTTCGTTATCTGCAAAGACTAAACAGAGTATTGCGACTCTGTGTTTGTTTGTAAATAGAGAATGAACCAAAGAGAACTAATTCTAAAACAGTAAATACTTGGATAACAATCAATCAAATGGAGAGAGAAGCAGGCACGACGGATTACAACGGGGGCAAAGGCCTGCGTTAACTACCTTTCACTATCTGCAAAGAGAGAGTACTCCTAATAGAAATGAGGGGGGGGGGGCACCATTCAAAGCAGATCAGTGTGCATAAACACGAAAATGTTTTCACTTACCACGTACTTGACATTCGACAGCTTATGATATTTGCTATTAAAAAAACATTGAAATTCACTGAAAAAAACATAGGTTATAGACCATATATAGTTAGGAATTAGCATTTACAAAACCTTGAAAATTCACTGAAAAAACCATAGGTTATAGACCATATATAGTTAGGAATTAGCATTTAAAAAACCTTATTTTACTCACACAAAACCATTGAAATTCCATATATAGTTAGTTGCACTAACTATATATCGCGCACCCGCAATCCACTGCTGATCATGTCACATATTACATCATTCATGACATGGTCAGTGACATCACTGATGACATCACTGATGACATCTCAAATGACATCACTGATGACATCACTGATGACATCTCATTTGACATCATTCTTGTGCTAATACGATAAACCTCTTCAGACTCTAATATAACCTTAGATACACTCAGTGTATACAGACACTCACACACTGCCACTCATCCATGGAGTTACTCACACACCCAGTCAGTCATGCAAAGAAACAATCTCACCTCCATTTCTTCAACTATACAGTTAAACACACCTTACTTATTGAAACATATACTAACACATATTTACTCTCTTATACAATCCCTGATACAAGTTCACAATGATCGATACAACCACTCACTCATTCAGTGGCTCTCATGCACAGTTATTTATATATGCCAACTCTCACATGTACTGTGTTTTACATATGTACTTACTATGACATGTAGCATTGAGATATCCATTCACTCATCAATACACTCATGCACACAGTCAACTGCCCATGTAGCTGTTTCCACATGCACTCTTGAACTCATACACCTAGTGAATAAACTGCTCACACATCTATGCACAGAGTCACACACCTTCCAGCCACCCCCACACAAACTCAATCTCCCATAGAAATACTTGGGCAACCAATTAATAACACATATAGCCTCTCGTATAGCTAATGATCAACACATGCAGCAGTTTACATCACAACAGACATAATGATGCACAAATTAAGACAGTTTAGTCACTAACCCATGCATTCAGTGAGACACATTTAATCACTCACTCATACAGTCAGTCACGCACCTACTAAATCCTTCATCCAGACACTTATACATCCACTCATTCTTCAATATGTAAGACATATTTTAACTTTACAGAAACATACAGTCACTGGATGTTGTCATCAGTGATGTCATCAGTGATGTCATTTGAGATGTCATCAGTGATGTCATCAGTGATGTCACTGACCATGTCATGAATGATGTAATATGTGACATGATCAGCAGTGGATTGCGGGTGCGCGATATATAGTTAGTGCAACTAACTATATATGGAATTTCAATGGTTTTGTGTGAGTAAAATAAGGTTTTTTAAATGCTAATTCCTAACTATATATGGTCTATAACCTATGGTTTTTTCAGTGAATTTTCAAGGTTTTGTAAATGCTAATTCCTAACTATATATGGTCTATAACCTATGGTTTTTTCAGTGAATATATATATATGAGCAAGGCGGGAAGAGCCGCCGAAACGCGTCTGAGCAGAAGCTGATGTAAGAAATAAAATTCTTGAACTGAGATACACGGAGTCAGCGCCTCTTTTGATGATGAAAGTTTGGTTGGTGATAATATATATATATATATATATATATATATATATATATATATATATATATATATTGTGTTCCTGGATGTAGAATTCTTTGTTAGCAAAGGTCGGTTAGAAATCAGGCTTCACTGCAAACCTACAGCAGGTAACTCCTTATTGCATGCCAGTAGCCACCATCCGGCGCACCTGATAAGGAGTATCCCCTATGGGGAAATGCTCCGAATCAGGAGAATTTGCAGCAACAGTTCCTGGGTAGACTGGCCAGGTTTGGGATTGGAGAGCAAGCCCTCAAATGGTTAACAGCCTTCTTATCAGGGAGGACGCAGAGGATCCAGCTAGCAGGTCAGGTCTCCGATGTGGGTACCTTAGCCTGTGGAGTCCCGCAGGGTTCTGCGCTCTCTCCACTTTTATTTAATCTTTATTTACAGCCATTGATAGAGTCCCTGGCAAACATGAACTGTAAAGTCTTTAACTATGCCGATGATACTCAGCTGCTGCTGAGTATCGACAACACACCATCGGCTCAGTCCAAGGCCCAAGACATATTACGATTCACAGTAAACTGGATGTCGTCTAATTTATTGAAAATCAATCCAGATAAAACGAAAGTTCTCGTAGTTTCAACCTTCACCTCACCCTGGAATGATTTGTTTTGGCCACAAGAACTTGGACCTACTCCAAAACCGTGCCCTAGTGTAAAGAGCCTCGGTATGAAAATCGATCAAGAACTCTCGATGGCTAACCAAGTATCCGCCGTAGTTGGTTCTTGTACCAATCTGATCAGGCAGCTGCGTAAGCTTGTCCCCCTACTCTCAAGGAATATGCTTCGAACCATTGTCTCAGCCACAATAGTGTCTAGAATTGACTACGGCAATGCGTTATACCTTGGCCTCCCAAAAAATTCCATCAACCGTCTTCAGGTTATTCTGAATGACGCAGCGCGTTTGATATTCGGAGTGCCGAGGCGGACTCATGCCTCCCCTTTGTTGTATAGGCTACATTGGTTGCCTATAGCACAAAGAGTCGAATTCAAGAGTATGTGCATCTGCCACAAAGCAATCCACGGACAGGCGCCAGCCTATATAAAAGATAGGCTTGAAATATATGAACCTAAGCGCGCCCTGCGATCGTCCGGATCTTTTCTGCTATCCTGCCCACGTTTTAAGCTGGTAACAAAAGGAGGCAGATCCTTTTCTGTTCAGGCCCCCATCATCTGGAATAAGCTACCGGAGGCGCTGCGCAGAGAACCTAACCTTCTTCACTTCAGGAAGTCCTTGAAGACTTTACTCTTCAAAGACGCTTTTACATTTCAGTAGTCGTTACTAACCTCAGACACCTCTCATCTTGTTTCTTGTTGCTGTACTTGGTCAGTAGCGCTTTGAGACCTGTCGGTGAGTTGGCGCGATACAAAACCCAGTTACAAATTACAAATTACAAACAGTTCTGATTGTGAGTCAGCACAAAATGCATGCAAGATTAGATTCCTGGATAGGGGCTACACCAATTCCTGCATTGATAGTGCCATGAAGAGAGCCAATAAATGTGACAGACAGACTTTGTTGGCCCCAGATGCAAGTTCTGCTAGAGTCCTTAAACAAACAGCACACAATGAAGTTCGCTTAATTATTGGGTACAGTAATCAACATCAGGCCATACATAAAATTATAAAACAACATTGGTCTTTGATTAACAGTGATCCGACAGTAGGAAAATTGCTAAACAAATCTCCTAGCATCACCTTTAGAAAGGCTAGGTCTATGCAAGACAGCCTTGTCTCAAGCAGTCCCGAAGTAGTCATGGGCTCGTGGCTGGACGCCAGTAGGGGCTTCTTGCATTGCTTTACTTGTAAAGCTTGCAAAAACGGGGTCAGTAGATCGGAATACTTGTCTCCTCTTTTTCCAACTCCCTTCAAGATTAAAGAAAAGTTGAACTGTAGATCGGAATATGCAGTTTACGTACTAGAATATCCCTGTGGTCTGAGGTATGTAGGAAGCACCAGACCACATGCGTACAAAAGGATCTTACAACACCTAAGAGCTATTACTAATGCAGATCCAGCATATCCGGTTGCAAGGCATTTTGACAAGGTCCATGCTAGAAATGCTTCACTTTTAATCTACTTTGTGATTGTTACTGTACCCCCACAGAGAAGAGGTGGTGACAGGGAGGCTTTACTAAGGAAATTGGAGACTAGGCACATTATCCTACTAGACACTAATATACCTAATGGGCTCTATACAAGTGAAGATTGCTACACTTACTTATAACAGGCAGCTTTGAGTTCCTCTGCTGATAATGTATTATACAGATAGCAATCAACAGTGGCGTGTACCAACTGAAACAGTAAATAGTAAAAAATAATCATGAACTACCCCATAAAAAAAGTCCTCCACATGAATGTAATTACATGATATTTAACATCTGTCTTATGATTTTAAACTCACTGGTAGCAATTTATATGTATTGTATAATGGAGTTAGGTTTGCAATTTTTGCACAGTGATAATAGCGTATTTTGCACACTGGTTTCTGCCCACTTTGGCAGTATCCTACTCGTTGATAAAGCAACTTTGCACATGGACTTAACTCACTTTTTGCACTTTATGCCCACTTGGGCTGAACGTTTGCCAGTTTTAAAAACTCATTACATAGGTTATATATGTTCTGGCATTAATATGTGTCTGATATTTTCTCTGTTGCTTATATGCAAGCATACGGTAGAATTCTACACACATTGTAGCAGTTGGGGCAATGATTGAGAATATTTATTGTTTTAAAACAGTTTATTTATGTAAGTGTTTTAACATTATTCGTAATTGCCTCACTTGCTCTCTCAATTATACTATATTGTGCAATAAGGTGGTAGAACTACCATGAACTGAATAGTTGTACATAAACATTTTATGCTGATATAAGGTTCTGGTTATTAGGTTTGGGTTAAGTCCCTGTTATGTGTAGTACGCGATTGAGATTGTGTTAGTAACTCATCCATATCCATTATGCAAATTAACACTGTGCACTTTAAAATGGGTGGTCAGCCTCCATGTCAGTGTCATGTGATCAAGGCTTGGTGAAGCCGAAACGTGTCATGGCGGACTGGTGTTGGGTCTCTGAATAAAGAAATTTAGCACTATCTACGGGTCTTGCTTCGTCTATCTATCCAGCTGCTGGCTTTTTGGACGTTTACATACCGAATATATATATATATATATATATTACCTACTGGCGGTCGCCAGTAGGTATATATAGTTAGGATTTTTTCCCTATGGGATTTTTGAAAATTCTATGTCTAATAACTTTGGCGTTTGTGGACGGAATTGGCTGAAATTTTCAGGAAAATGGAACATTTTGTTTCTGAGCAGCCCCTGAAAATTTGGGGGGGGTTCGTCAAGGGGGGGCCGAGACAAAAGGGGGGTCCCAAAACGTGTTTTTCCCATGTTAATTTCCATAGGGCGGTTGGCCTCACTTTTAGCCCGAACGGCTGAATGGATTTGCACCAAACTTGGCAAAATTGTAGGGACTGTTAGCCTGATGTGCCTTTGCTAGGTCTCAATATATGTGCTCCAGTGGATTTTGAGAAATTAACGTTCAAAAAAAGATATATATCTGTAAGCGCGCTCTGGGCAGCGCTCCGGTTCGCGTACTTGACGCGTAACGGAACTTCGCGAAGCGAAGCTGATTGGCTCTCCGGTGTCTGTCAACATTCTAAACAGTCCGGAGCGGCCGCCATCTTGTCTCTCGGTAGGATCGAGAGACAAGAGGAGGCCAAAACAAAGGGGCAAATGACCATAAGGGGGCATAGTAGATCCTCCCTGACCCCCTAGGTTTGATGTGGAGGCTTTAAAAGGGCCCCGCAGGGCAAAAAAAAAAATTTTTTTTTTTTTTTTTTGCGTGGGGAGCGTCCGGTTCGCGAACCGGGAAGCGTTCTGGGGAGCGTACTATAAGGAAAAAAGAATGATAGACTTTTCAAATACTGTATGTTAATTGATTGTTGGTTTTGTTGATTATTTTTTAATTTCTTTATTTTTTAAGCAATTATTTATTATTGTGATTGTGTTTCAAAATTTAATAAACATTCTAACATTTCACTGTCTGAAATGTCATTATTTTCATTGAACATAGTTTGTAATCTCTGAGGGTGTAAAATTTCCTCATTTTGAAGGAGGTCATCTACTGCTTGCACACATTGCAGTAGTTCTTGGTCCCAAGTTTCATCCATAAATTCTATATAATTTGGATCAATTATTTCTTGGCTGCTCTCTTGCAGGACAATTTGAAATGAAACTTTGTGTTCGCCTTCCATTTTGCCTGAAATTTGGATAAAAAAAATATATATTAGTAGAGATAGGGCACTGTTGGGATTAATTTTAGATAGGCAGTTTTAAATCTATAACTACTACAGAGGGATAGTATATAACTATCAGAAAAAGTTTACCATATTAACTTATAGTGCAAAATATACTTCAGTTTTTAAAATAACAACTTACCTTTACAAAGAAGTTGAAGTGATTAGTGAAAATCCAATTGAAATTTACACCAGGAAGTAGTAGTCAAAATGGCTGTGTTCCCTTCTCTTCCTTTAAATATATTCAGGTATATAACGAATCAAATGTCAGGTAAAAAAAGTAGAAAATGAAAGTAACATTTTCATTGGTTGTCAATTCCAACACTTCAGATGTGTTTTGTGAAGTAATTTACCTCACGGTATTTAGAGAGGTCTACAGGCTAAATGGCTAAATGGAATTTCAATCAAATTTGTGAAAATGATAGGGATTGGTATGTAGTATGAGCTAATCTATATTTGGTGAGAGTGTCTCCAGTCGTTTTTCTGAACAAGATGTTGTGCCTGAGAATATTTTTCTGAAAATTACTGAGAAGAAATCTGGAATATGTTTGATGCCAACTCTTGCAGAATGTGCCAAATTCAACAACAAAATGTTGCATTTAGAAAAGCAAGAGATTGTGAAACTGGAAGCTATTGACAGATGGGATCAACAATTATTTTGTCTGAGATTGTGAAAACAAAATTGGATTCATTAGAGAAGACTATATCTAAAACTGCAGGTTTTGAAAAGACTCTGAATGTGTGCTTGAACTGCCGTATAATTTTAAGAAGGAATTTACATGTTGAAAGAGGTCTGGTAAATGGATCAATGTGTAATGTTGTTGATTTTGTAAAATACAGAAATAGAGATGGAATTGAATTTTTAAAAATTAAATTTGATGGCATTGAGGAAGTACAGCTAATTGGTCGTTGTTCTGCTAGATTTTTGCTTGTAAAAGACTAATATGTTCGCCGTAAGCAGTTTCCTGTTTGCTTGGCATATGCGGTGACAATCCATAAATCGCAAGGTTTAAGTGTAGACAGTGCATTGGTGAATATTGGCAGTTCTGTGTTCAAGGAGGGTATGGCATATGTGGCATTGTCACGAGTTAGAACTTTATCGGGATTGTACTTGATTGAGTGTGATGTCACAAACATTTGTGCGGATCTAGATTGTGTTAAGGAATACAATAGGTTAAGAAGAGAGTATGCGCCACATTTGCCTCAATATCCTTTGTTTGAGAAACGTGTGGTAGGCCGGAAACGAAGAAATGTGACCAATACTGGGGAGGTTGTAGCAAAAAGACGAAAAGTCGATGAACCTGAAATTATAAGCAGAAACAAAAAGGATTCTGTTGAAGATGTTGTTGGTTTTCAATTTGAAAACAGTTCTGGTGTCAACTGCTATGCTAATGTAGTGGTTAATGTTTTGTTTTCTCTAGAAAATGTAAAAGAAGAGATTGTGGTCAATTCTGATCAAAGATTTTGCAGTTTGTTAAATTCTGTGTTAGACAAATGTAGCACTGATAGAACAAAAATAGAAAGTGTGTCTGAAATTCGAAATCTGTTAGACAGATGTTCAGGCCAAACACAATTCTCTCAAAATATTCAGCAAGATTGTCAGGAGTTTTTAATGTATATGCTTGATGTATTGCATGCTGAAGGTGTAGATGTAGATCACCTGTTTGGGCTTTCTTATCAATGGCAGCATGACTGCGAGAACTGTAGGGTATCAAGTACTACTAGTGTAGACTCAGAAAGATTTATATATTTAACTTTGCCAGACAGTAAATCAGTCTCTTTTAATAAACTAGTAAAAGCAGCTGATCACAACATGGAGTGTAGCCAATGTAAATATGAAATGATGTCCACATTATTTATACGAACATATGGCCAGTATGTTATTTTAATGTTCCAACGATGTAGGCCTGATGGAACAAAATTGACAACTTTAATAAAAAAATTTGTGGCTTCACAGTTGTCAATATCAGGAAGGACTTTTGTAATTGCAGCAATTATATATCATGACGGTCCTTCAATAACATCAGGACATTACACAGCTTATTTAAAGTCTAGAAATGGCTGGTCATTCTGCAATGATTCTGTTTTAATTTTCAAAAACAAATTGCCGTATGACCTTAAAAACTATTACCTGGTGTTTTTAAAACCAAAATTTTAGGGAAAGAATCTCGGGATGTGCTCTGAGGAATTTCAAGAAGTTCTAATGGCTCCTACACGATTTGGCCTTGAGGATAAGTGTAGTACAGAGACATAACTTCTTACCATAACACTGGACGTCATGGAGAAATAACTGCACTTTGAATGAATTCAGAAAAAATGTTTCTTTTTATAAGCAAATTAAAGCAGCCAATCAAAACATGGAGTAGAGGGAATGTAAGTCTGCAATGCTGTCTACTGTTTTATATTGCTTTGTGATTAAAAGTGATGTAGAGAATTAAATAATTGTAGTAGTCATAGAGATAGTGTAAGTCTGCTTCATAGTAAGCAGTATCAGTGTCATAGGAAATGTAGAACATGACTGAGCAAGAAGGGGAAGATATTACTAGTCCAGGATTGTGAAAATGATCTTCAACATTTTAATTGTGAAAGTTGCGGAAATACAACATGACGGGATTGGCTTACAAGAATTCTAAGAGTTATAAATGGCTCTGACATGATTTGGCCTTGTGGAAACGTGTGGTAGAGAGCAAGAAGTCATTTATTGTATGTAACATGTTTTTCAAAACGATGGAGGTTTTCTTTCAGAAAGTGGCGGTCTGAAAGTAATAACAGCACAACAGAGTGTAAGCTGTTCATAGGACATCCTTCGACGTCATGGAAAGTAAGTTAACTTTAAGGAGTTCTGAATTCTGATTTGTTATGTTGTATGGGTTTTTTAAACACAATCATTTTGATTGTGTTTTTTTTTTCCCGCTGTTATATGATGAATACCTTCAAGTCACTGTTTTTAGTGAAATTTGATACATTCTGAGAACAGCAAAAATAAACCATTTAACATGTATAATTAATTCTGTACTGTTTGCATTTATGATGTACAATTAGCACTGTGTAGGAGGCATGGAGAAGGAGAGGCTTCTGTAAGTGTCAAAGTTGTTGCATACAGTGCTCATATTCTACGTAGTCTTTCATATGATAGACTACATTTCCACAATGAGATACCTAAGCAAAGGAAACACAGGTGATATGATTGTGGAATGAGCAAAAAAAATTGCACGTTTTTCAATTATATTACCTGTGTTTCCTAACATTACACATCACATTGTGTAGATGAGGTTTAGACCTGTTCCTGGAGACAGAGGAGGTCTGACATTTGTTCAAGAGTGCAGTGGACATGACTCACTTCGTTGGTAGGCCTCCACATGTATTATCTCCTCTGTATTCTTCAACAAACCTAAATTCCATCTGCAACCCTGAGTAGGACTTACCTGAAACAAATCTGTGGATAGGTTACACCTTATTGGCATCTTGAAACAATCATTTAAAATGTTAGGGTCAGATTTTTGGTGGCCGTGCGCTTCTTTTGCTCCATTGTGGGTCACTTTTGTGTAAAAGATGCACCATGTTGCAAGATAGGTTTCAGTTCATCTCCAGCAAGATACCATCAGTTTAAAATGTATATAATTAGCACTGTGTAGGGGGCATGCAGAAGCTGAAGCTTTTGTAAGTGTTAAAGTTGTTGCATGCAGTGCTGCACTTCTGGGTACTGTTTAATATGCTGCACTACATCTGCACTATGAGATACCTAAGCAAAGGCAACACAGGTGATGTGATTGTGAAATGAGGAAAAGAAACTCCATATTTTTCAATTACATCACCTGTGTTTCCTAAGTTTACGAATGACATTGTGCAGATGAAGTTTAGGTCTGTCCATGGACACAGAAGAGGTCTGGCCTTTGTTCAAGAGTGAAGTGGACATGATTTACTTCATTGGTAGGCCTTCACATGTATTATCTCCTCTGTATTCTTCAACAAGCATAAATTTGATATGCAATCCTGAGTAGGCCTCACCTTAAACAAACCTCTGGAGAGGCCACACCTTATCGTCATCCTGAATCAATCATTTCAAATGTTAGGGACAGATTTATGATAGGTGTATGCCTCTTTTGCGCCACTGTGCGTCACTTTTGTGATGCAGCGGCGGTGCAAAAGATTTGCTATGAGGCGACAAAATTACAAATTGATGCATCTAGGCAGATGTGTCATGCTGTAAAAAACCCGTGCCACATGAAACCGATGCAGCAGTGATGCAAAAGATGCACCATGTTGCAAGACAGGCCTGACTTCATCTCCAACAAGATAAGAAGCTAAGTCTTCTGTAAATGTCAAAATTTTTGTATATACTGCTCAACTTCTATGTACTCTTTGATATGCTAGACTCCATCTGCACTATGAGATACCTAACCAAAGGCAACACAGGTGATGTGATTGTGAAATGAGGAAAAGAAACTCTGTTTGTCCTTCAATCTTTTCCCTTGTCTTTTCTAATTTTTAAATACATGTTTTAATATTTTTCAAATGTTTGTTCTCTCTTTCACAGATTGAAAGTATAAAAACAAAAAGTGAGTAAGTTAACGACAATTATAAGGTAAATGTTTTGTACTCTTTTCGTTACATTTCTATCACATTCACCTACTAGTAGTTCGACAGCTTCATTTCTTTAACCCTCAGTTTCCTGCCTTTGCTACTTCCCTCATTCCTTTCTCTATTACCTACTTACTCTACTCCTTCCACTCCTTTTCTCAGTCCCTCTCTTCTCATAGTTCCTCACTCTTGTTCACTCACTCCGTCTCTATTACTCTTAGTGTCTTTGACTGATCACTCTTTCACTACTTGTTCATTATGCTTTTTCTGTGTAGTTGAAGCACACTTAGGGGCATATTATGAACACAGCCAATAAAATTATTGCTGTTTTTATTGGCAGAAAACTGTTGCAAAAGTGGTTTTAGCGGCAGTTTTCCGCCGCAAAAGCGGCTTTAGCGACACATTTCTGCCGATAAAAGCGGCAAAACTTTTATTGCCTATGTTGATGATATGGCTCTATGTTATTTACATTTCTTTGCTGTTTCTATTAATCTTTTCTGTTATTTTTTCTTTTCTGTTTTTTCTCTCTGTTATTCCACATGTTTTAATCTTATTTTGAACATTCACTCACATTCTCCAAGAAACTCTTCTTTGTTATTGTTCTACTCTATTTTTTTTCTTTCACTTCCTTATCTATTTTGTTTTTCACAATTATACCCTCTTCCATCTTTTCTTCGGTAAATAGATCTATTAAACAGTATCTCTGGTTTACTCCCTATAGCTGTCTTTCTTTTAACATTACTCTCTGTTTACTTCCCTTATACTTACTCTTCTTTTTTAATTTTTTTGGTTCGCTCCCGGTTCGCGAACCGGGAAGCGAACGGGGAAGCGAACTAAAAGAAATAGAGCTTGCCAGAGTGCTAAACATTCTAGCAATTTTTTTTTGAAAGGGGAGGTAGTTCTGAAAATAACTTTTTTTTAATGTTTTTGTTGTTTTATATTTTATTTTTATTTTTCTGAACATTTTATGTTTTTTTTGTATTTTTTGAACAGTTTTATGTTTTTTTTTGTTTTTCATGGAGGGGAAACAACAAAAAACAGGCATTGAAAAGGGCTCAACAGGAGCATGAGTGATGTAATATGTGACGTCATCAGCAGTGCATTACACGCGCAAGTTATAGTGAGTCCAACTAACTATAACGTGGAATTTCATTGGTTTTATATCAATAAAATTTCCAGCTAACTATAACTGGTGTCAAACCTATGGTTTTTTCAGTGAATTTCATAGGTTTTGTAAATGCTAGTTCCTAACTATAACGTGTGTAAAACCTATGGTTTTTTCAGTGAATTTCATTGGTTTTTAAAATGCTAATTCCTAACTATCTCGTGTATACAACCTATACTTTTGTCAATAAAGTTCTGGCAATATTTTTTTCGAAAACAAGCCGTTTTCTTCACTGTTCAAGTTGCATAAAACGATACAGAATTAGAAAGTATGTACCTTGCCTTTTTTTGAACGCATTAAAATTTGTCTGTAAATAAAAATAGCCTTTCTAAACTTTTGTGCGCGACCTGGTGTACGCACTCTCGGCAACAGTTCTCAATAAAATGGATAGCGCATTTCCAAGCTTTCGTGCGCGACCGACTGCGCGCACCCACCTATATATTTCGTGAAAACTTTGCAGTCTGAACTTATTGAATTTCTTCATAGACCCATCAAAGAACTTATAATACGTCAAAGAGACTAAACCTAGGCTTCTTTTTTAATATTATGAAAATTTTCATTAAATGGAGCCGAATGTCTTTTTAAACTTTCGTGCGTGACCGAATGTACACACCTTGGTATTTTAAAAAAAAATATAAAAGGTTTTATACTTTAACAATTGTATGCTTGAATCGAGCTCAAAAGATATATTAAATCCGAATATGTTTGAATTTACTTCTTTTCACGTTTTGAAACTTCGCTTGTTGAAAATGGCAATGTATATGCACATAAGCGGCGTTCATTTGTGTTCACTGTACCCCTTGTTGTAAGCAGAACGGATATCGCGAAACACTGACTGTGTTATCCCGCCAGCATAGACCCATGCACACACATACACGACAGCCATTTTAGGCACCATGGCCTCTCTGCCCGTTTGTTAAACCCCCGGCACCCCTCCCCGCGCGCACTGCTCATGCATCGGCCATAAAACCCTCTCCCTCTACGTGACCCTGCTCTAGAAGTAACCCTCCTGCTCGACCCACACCCCCCCATTTCCTCCCAAGAACACCCTTCCCCTCAGCTGACGAGCCCCCCCCAGCTGCACTTGGCCTTTCAACCCGGTCCCAAGTCCTAAGACCAAGCATCGTGGATGTACACCCCCCCTTTTTTTCTGCCCAGCATAACGAAACCGTGATACACCAACCGAAGTGCCCGATCTTATCGCCTGCCCAACCTTTGATCTGATCATCCCCTCCTGCCCTCGTGTCCTGTAGGAATGTCCGGCTGAGAGATCACAATCTCTTGTTACATTCAGGAGGGGAGGATGACATCTGAGCGACTGGTATGGGAATAGGCCTGAAGCTGGGATTCCAAGCATGCTTTTTCCTACTTTAAAGCGTCTTTATTGCAATAAGGAATGTTTGTGCATCATAAACATGTGTATAAAAGACGAAGCCTCAGAGAAACTTGTTAGAGCACCTCCTGAAGACACTATGCGAGTGTCCGAAATGACAGTATCTCCTCATGAGAAATAAAACTCTGTTCTTGTTTTCCTGCTTCCAGCGCCCGTCTCTTTATTTGGTAATTGTTCAAGATGGGAACTAAGAGGAGTCCTGCGCCAGCAGCCTGGGCATCAGGTGCGTTATGGGCTGACTTTTCCACAATTGGCGTCCCAACGCGGGGTCCATCAGCGACATAAGGTCCGGTAAGAGAGGTCCAGACGATGGGGTGAACATCTAAACGATTGGAGTATACCTGCCTTGAGAGGGCCCTCGTCCGGCTGCCGATTGAATGAGCTTCACCGATTCTGAACGGATCTCTCTCAAGTGACCTACTGTCCTGACTGGAATCCCACAAAAATGCTGCGGTAAAAACATGGAGAAAGAGAACGATTGGGCGCTGGAAAAGGGAAGGCGAAGAATTGCCCACACGGTCCGGTCCGGGTAAGGTTAAGTAGGATGTCTTTACGTCCGATTGGTAGGATGGTTTTATCCATCTGATTGATTGATTGATTGTACTTGAAGTATTGGTTCTCTTTGAGACATTTTCTATTTGCAAACAGCGATGAATAGGAACGTTCCTCTCTCTTTGCAAATAGTGAAGGATAGGTAATGCAGACGTTTGTCCCCCATTGTAATCCGTCATGCCTATCTTTCTCCCCACTGATTGTTTGTTATCGATTTTTATCGATTATTGCTCTTTGAGATATTCCCTGTCTACAAACAGGGAAGAATAGAAATATTCTGCCCCCCTTTGCTGATAGTGAAGGATAGGTAATGCAGATTTTTGTCCCCTATTGTAATCCGTCATGCCCATTTATTCTCCCCACTGATTGATTAATTACTTGGACATTTTATTGTTCAAGGAATAGTTCGTTCGAGGCATTCCCTGTTTGCAAATAACGCAGAAAAGAAATATTCTGTCTAATCTTTGCAAGTAGTGAAGGGTAGGTAATGTGGACCTTTGTCCCCCGTTGTAATCTCTCGTGCCTATCTACTCCCCACTGATTGGTAAACTAGTTCCACCCGGACCATTTATTAGAGGTAGGTCATCTGGCTCGACCTGAGGGCACCCCTAACAAAAAGGACATATGCAACAATAACGAAGTAATCACCGTATCCTGTTAACAGAAACTTTAGCATGAAATACGCTAGAAAGGAAAACAAAAAAAAAAAAAAAAGAGAAAGAAATAAGAAAGCAAAATCAGTAGGCCACTGATGAGTTTTTCATTTTGCTACAAATAGGAAAACGCTAGAAATAGCTCACGATAAAACACATGATTTCGCTAGAAATAAGAAACGTTAGAAATAAGCCCGTAATAAGAAACATGAAAATGGTGAGAGAAGCCAAGCTTGACATCGGGACGACCACGAGGCAACTAGGCTTCGCCACCCCTCACTGCTCCAAACATGTCTGTCCCACCGCCTGCCACGCCCCAATAACGGTAACATGAGAAAGATACACACAGCAGATACCTACCCCCATTCTGGAAACTCCCGAAGTGCAACAGGTCCGCGGCTACGCCCATCCGGAAGACGAGATCTTCGGCACGTGTAGGGCGGGTCCTGCTGCCAGCCGTCGGCCGGGGAGGTCGTCGCATAAGGTGGGCCAGAAGAGGAGCCGAGGCCGACGGGATCCGGGCGTCCCCTCCTCTTCTTTCTTCAATAATGGCTGCGACAACACGGGGGGGATGTCTTGCTCATGCCATCGACCCCCCCGTATCTCCTGGTCCAGCCCCGGCTTGGTATGAGCTCCCCGTTCGGCCCTGAAGCGGCTCCTTGCAGGCCACCGGGCGGGGATGTCTTGCCTATGCCTCCGACCCCCCCCCTCTCATCGCCTGGCCCGGCCATCATGAATATTAACGCCGAGAAAAACGGCATGGGGTGCGCTGGGAGGGAGAGGCGGCGCGAACAAGCCTCTCCCACCTCCCCAGGTGGAGGCCCCCAGTGGCACCCCCGACGCTCCACTCACCCGACAAGGGTTCGTCTACTCTTGTGATGCAGTGACTGCTGGAACTCGTAAAATGGCGGTCGACCCTGCAGGAGCGGGCCCGGCGTGAAGGGATGGCCCGGTTGCTTGTTAGTTAAGAAATGAGTCCCACAATCAGAAGTGTTCTCCTCGACTTTGAAGATTCTATAAGAGCCACGGGGGCCCCCGACCCCCGCAGGCACCCCCGATGGGGAATGACTGCCATGATTGCACGCGGAACGATGAAAATGTAGCCGCGAGACGTTGGCGCTCCCATGCTGGCGCCAGCCTCAGTTTGAATGACTAAAATCCTGCAGACTACAGTTCGGATCAGTTCCGGTGAAAACCCAGTATGACCCGGTAGAAAAAAATTGTTGCCTCCCTCCCCCTTTGACTGATGGTTCATACCGCCGATCCTTTCTGTTGCCCTTTAACGGAACTTTTGGACTGCCGAAAGAGGCTCTGGGCCAACCACGAGTTGGTGGAGATTTTGACTATACCTGGATCTGCCTGGCTACACCCAAAATGGCGCTGGTACAAATGAAACTTTCAACTCCTTGTTGTACCCCGATTGCTCAGCCTTGGTGTCATGAGATATGTATGCAGTTTTTTTTTTTTAAACACAATGAATTGATATGGGATGGGTACTGATTATGTGTTCGGACAATGAATTGACATGAGATGGGTACTGATTGAACATTCGGACAATGAATTGTTGTTAAGTTTTGGCGCATCATGATTATTGAAAGTTCGAATTTCAACACTTATGATACTCGCTCACACTGAAGTTTCGATATGATTTTATTGCACTTGTCGCACTTTTTATTATGAAATCAACGACCACCAACTCCATTAGGTTTTCCACTAATAAGTATCCCCACATGTACAGTTCCAGCCTGCTCCGTGGCCGGCCCACGGGGTTGTAGGCCCGTATTTGTGCACCGACATTCTTATTAAAGATTTTTGAAAGCAAACGTAGTTGTCACGTGTAGATTGGTAAGTTTCGAATAAAAGACCACTATTTCCGATATAACTAAAATACAGGTGAAATGGCTCAGCTCGATTAGTTCAGGGTTAAAAGGTATAGTACGCAGAAATATTGCAAATATGAACGGTCCAGGTTTTTGTTGTATGTGTTTTTCATTTTTTGTACAGCCTAAAGCACATATGTTAATATTTTACTCCTTTTCACGTTTTGAAACTTCGCTGAATTAGACCGCTACTTCCAAATGGCGTACGTGACCAGATACTGAAGGAATGCGTCTTGAAAGTGGCTAACTGTAATGTATGATCTTTCACTCAGTGACTTTCAGGCCCAGGTTGTATGTTCAGAGGAAAACTTACCGTTTATTAGAGGTAGATCGTCCGACTCCACCGGAGGACACCCCTAATAAAAAAGACATATATATAAAATGCGGACTAGCCGCTGTATCGTACTAGCAAACTTTAACTTAAAAATCGTTAGAGAAAACAAAAAGAATCGAGCAAAATCAGTAGGCCACTGATAGGATCTCTTTTTGACCTCGCTAAAATAGAAACATTAGGAACAATCCCTCATGAGAAATATGAAACTAGTGAGAGAAACCGAGCTCGACGCCATGATGGCTGCAACATAGCTCGGCGCCGCCGCCCACCCCGCCCAAAATAACGACAAACCCTATGCAAATATTATAAATATATAGAACACACCAGCAAAGTAACAGAGTAAAACGTTTTATTAAATAACTATTTACATGCCAGCCTGCTGCAATATGAAAACAACACTTCCAAAATGATCGACTACCTTTAAGAAGAAAAAAAGAATCTTTCATCTGGCAATTTTTTACTTATCCTGAAGATCAAAAGAAAGTAAATGCACCAAAACTAACCTGCACGATATGTGACTCGTTTCTCTCAAGAAGAAATCCAACAAAAAAATATTCCTTTTCCATACATACCATGGTGCGCCATGTCAAACAAATGCACCCTGTGCAATTTGCAGAGGCATCGACAAAAGCCCTGGCCACGCTATTACCATTAGAGGTGGCCAGCACATTTTCTGATCGACGACCTGTATCTCCATCGAGTGCACAGAAGGACTTGAGATATTTAACTATATATGGTCTATAACTTATGGTTTTTTCAGTGAATTTGCTCCGCCAGCCACCCCGCCCAAAATAACCACAAACCCTATGCAAATATTAAAAATATATACAACACACCAACAAAGTAACAGGGTAAAACGTTTCATTAAATAACTATTTACATGTCAGCCTGCTGCAACATCGATCCAAATGCATGACACTGTTCCTGTCAAGGTAGCATAGCTGGCGGCCTAGGGGTGGAGGACCGTTGTGCAAATACCCCGGGGAGGACTCTGGATATGCTTGATCCCAGAGATTCTGCGATGTAACTGCCTTCCACAAATGGCATATGTCCTGGATGTTCGGTGCCATACTTGAAGGTTTGACCTAAAGACACGTCCTGCGGTGCCCTAGTCCAACCATCACATATACCTCCGCCAGGAGACGGCGTGGGGTGCACTGGAAGGGAGAGGCGGCGCGAACGAGCCTCCCCCACCTCCCCAGGTGGAGGTTTCTCAGCTACACCCCAGCACTTCACTCGACATAGACAGCCGGCTCCCAGGGTCCGGCAGAACTTTTAACCTTTTGGTGACTCTTCCATTCTGGACCTTGTCCCACAATCCGTTTGACCTGAAGACACGTCCTGCAGTGCCCTGGTCCAACCATCACATATACCTCCGCCAGGAGACGGCGTGGGGTGCACTGGAAGGGAGAGGCGGCGCAAACGAGCCTCCCCCACCTCCCCAGGTGGAGGTTTCTCAGCTGCACCCCAGCGCTTCACTCGACAAGCTGAGTTGCGCCCGCTCCTGCAGCACATTGCCTCGCTCGGCCAGCTCAATTACGCCTGCTCTTGCTATTACAGCGTCTCACCCGCCATCCGGCTGAATTGCACCCACTCTTGCGGTACAGTGACAGGCGGCTGCCACAGAGCTCAGGAAATGGCGGTCGGCGCCACAGACTTGGGCCTGGCCTGCAAGGATGGCTCTAGACAACCCTGGAACTCGGACGCTTCACTGCTACGGCATGGGCCCCATTCCCAAAAGCGTCCCATCAGCCTTGAAGATTCTACAAGAGTCACCGGGGCGCCCGACTCCCGCAGAGTTCCGGTGGGGAGCTTCTGCCATGATTGCTCGCAGAATGGCCACGACGTAGCCACGGGGTGCTCTCATGCTATTGCCAGCTTCAGTCTGAAACTTCCAGAAACACTGTAGACTACCAATTCAATCAGTTCCGGTGGAGCCCCAACGACGTATCGCGTTGTTGCATAATGCGTCATATGACACGCCGCGTTAGAGCACCCGGAAGTCCTCCGGTGCGCGAGGCACGAAGCGCAGCTTCCCGGAAGCAATCCGGGGCGCGGAGCGCGTAACGTAAGCATAACAGGTCATGTGACTTGTTAATAAAGCTTTTCATTGGTTTAGAAATATTTTTATGAGCATATTTGACTATTTCATTAAAGACACTACACATAACCTGTTTTTCAAGTTATGTTTAATTTTATATGAAACGGTTTACATTTTCACTTTTTATTTCCAGTAAATTTTAAAAATAAATGTTTATAGTTCCATATGCTGAACCACGTCAGCTTCCCACCCTATGTCATACAATTCTGACAAATCGGCATCCTCATCATGTTCTTCATCATCCTCAGGATTTAAATCATCTAAGGGATCCACTTCCACTGATGTTTCAATGACAAGTTCAACGATAAGATCGAGATCAACGGATTGCTCATTATCACTCATGGTTAATGTTGTCGTTATCTTTAAAGAAAGAGAACAACAATGAGATGTTGCAGAGTAAGAGACAAATCTCAGAGACTATAATAGTAAAATTGTTTAACAAGAGTAACATTTTGCAGCTATTATTTAGCCATGTCCAGCGATGCTGAGGAGGTGAGTCCTATGTCCAAGTTTTCAGTGAACAGGACTCATCTCTTTTTAACCTTGGATAAGCTTCACCAACTCTGTGTCCCCTGCTCATACTTAAATGTAAAGGGGCAGATTTATGTTAACTGGCGCATCCCCAGAGATGCACCAGTTAATGTGCACCGCTGCTCTGCCACCCATGGTGTGCCGCATTTACAATCTGGAACACCATTGACCAAAAACAACACAGATGCGTCACGCATCTGTGCCGCAAAAGCAGCACATTGCAGGAATCACGTCATAAGCGCGACATGTCTACTGTAATACACAGGAGCAAGCCACACATTGCAAGGTGCATCACTCCTTATGCCTGTTTCAAACAGGCGTAACGATTTGATTCCGCAATGCTATAAAGCTGACTCAGTGAAATCTTCTAAATTTCACTGTGTTAGTTTTACAGGGCTTTCATGCAAATGAATGCCCACCCTGCAACAAAACGCCTATATGAAACCTGACGCAGGTTTCATGTGGTGTGGAAAATGAAAATGTATATGTACGTAAGTGGCGTTCATTTGTGTTCACCCTCACCACTGTTGGAGTTAAAGCGAAAGTCACGGCACAGTGGCCCCGCCATCTTGCCCCCTTTTAGGCCCCATCACGAACATAGATAGCCCCACATAGCAAAACGTGATCTTATCGAATGCCCAACTTCAGATCTGAACCCCCCCCCTTTTTGCTCTCATGTCCTGTCGGAATGTCCGGCTGTACAATCACATGTTACATTTGGGAGGGGAAACGACATCAGAGCGACAAATATTAGAAATATACCACACGACAGCAAAATAAATATATTATATAATATATAATTTTATATATAATATTATATAATATAATAAAAAACAAAATAACAGGTTAAAACGTTTTTATTCTTGAACAAAAATATATTAAAACAACTATGGAGAACCATTACGCGAATAGTTTTTTTTTTTTTTGCAATGTCTGCACTCGTATTAGATAAGAAACTTGCCTTGAAAACAGTGCATTTCTGAATAAACATTTCAAATATACACGTTCTCTCTTTTAATCCATAATCTCAACTAAAATGATTGTATATTGAAACAGTATTTATGTGTTCCACGTAACTTCAGCTGTACTAACTTAATATTTTCTTTTGTCGACCTGATTTACTCATACTAGAACCCACAGGCCTATAACAGCCCGTGAACCCTTTCTTTTACGGTACATGACAAAACAAACAATTACAGACTTACCTTTACCAATGCTTTGTACGATGTACAACAGTGACAGTCACAAAATAGATATTCGTTTGACGGAAGTCTCAATTATGCTGCTATCACTGCAACCAAAATTCAATGGCACAGATATCCAGTCAATACAGACTCATATATGTCTCTTCAGCCAATCATATTTCCTCCCGCAAAATTTTGTATTCAAATATACATTTCAGTTCGTTGTCCCTCACAATATTTTCAATGTCACATAAAAGTCACCCATCACCCACTGCCATCTCTGGCTGTTTCCATGGTAACACCTCATTCTGCACCTGGCTGAAGGCACAAGTCAAAAGTTCATATCTCAACGTTCTACAGCAAACTAACAACACTGTTTTCCCTCCAGAAACACCTGCCTATCCACAGCTCTGTTACATGTCATTTTTTTCACACCCAATACTACTTTTTCTTTTACATAACATTAACATGCAACGTAGTCTTCAATCTTCACGTATTAGAATCAACCAATCATCTTTTGTTTTTCAACCACACCAAGCCTCATCCATTTTTTTATCCTGACTTTCAGCTTCTAACTGCCATTCCACTTCCAGAACCCATCGGAGTACGACTGCATCTGCCTTGAAAATGAAGGTTTGGCTTTTAGGACACAGCTATATTCACTGGAGTGGAAAATATGCAGCAAGCAGACGAATTTCCAACCTTGATTTAGCAAATGTGCAGATAATGTGGATTGGGCAAAGAGGATTAAGATGTCACCAATTAATACCATTGGTGAAAACTTTTATGCATCTCCCAGAACCAAACCTTATAATTGTGCACTGTGGTGGGAACGATCTAGGCACATTGACTGGGGTAGGTCTGGAAATGCTTCTAAAAGACACCTTTCGACAATTGATGACACTTTTTCCTCGAACTGCCTTGGTATATTCCAATATATGCCAAAGACAGAAATGGAATTGGTCCAATCAACATTGTGCACAAATTGAGAAAGCAAGGAGACATGTAAATAAATCTGTTTCTGCTTTCCTCAGAGATTATAGCATGGGTTCTATTTACCACAACAACTTGCGTTACCACATGCAAGACATCTATAGGACAGATGGTGTTCATTTCACAAATGAGGGAAACAGAATCTTCCTCTGCAACATCAGACTCTGCATCGGTACATACTTATAAAGGCAGAAACAACTCAATTAACACAAGAGCTCTTTTCAGAGCCACCTTATATCAAAGCACTCAAACTTCTGATTTATCTCCATTTTCACACCTTTGTAAATAGGTGTGCGCGCCCGAGTGCGCGCACCCCGCAACTTTTTTCCCCCCCAAAAAAATATATATTTTCGCCTTTAAGGACCTTACTGCACACCCTGAGAAAACCTACGCAGCAAAACAATCTCTACCTTCTCCCCTTTCCATGTTCCAACGCTTTGAAATGACAATATATTTACTCGCAGTGACAAAATGGCGGTCAACACTTCCTGATTTCCTTCGAATCGAACGTTAACAGACATCACGCAGCAAAAAAAAAAATCCGCTCGCGCGCAGCCGCTGGAGTGCGCGCACCCGTCCGCGCTTATAGATATATAATTGACTTTGACTTTAATTTTCTCAGCAACTACTGAACGGATTTACACCATTCCACAAAAAGTGTAATCTGCGAGCCGGACTCTACAGTTTTGCCAAATTTCTTATAAATCCATTCAGCCGTTCGACCTGTAGCCGTGTCTAAACGTCCTATGGAAAATAACATGGAGAAAACACGTTTTGGGACCCCCCTTTTATCTCAGCCCCCGCTTGACGAATCCCCCCCAAACATTCAGGGAAGGAGCGGAGCGGACCGAGCCATCTTCTTTGAGAAATTTGCAAAGATTCATCCACCAGGGCCAAAGTTAATCCAAATAGAATGTTGACGATTTCCTATGGAAACTAAGGGCCCGATGTAGGTAAAACGCATTTACCGATTCTAAAATACCGATCCGTACCGAATCGGTATTTCAAAATCGGAAAATGATATGTAGGAAAAAAACATCGGAAAAATACCGAATCGGTAGCATTCGGTATCGAGAGTCGGTACGTACCGAATCGCCAAGTACCGATTCGGTATAGGCCGGGTCGGACACGTCCGAATCGGTAATAAAAAAATGCGGAACCAACCGATTCGGTAAACGCCGAATCGGAAATATAAATACGCCCCATGGGCCGAAAGGCCAATAGGAAGGCATTATACATTCCGAATCGGTATTTACCGAACATATTCGGAAAATACCGAATCGGTAAATACCGAATCGGAAAATGCCGTTTTGCCGAGCAGGTTGAGTGACACTGAAGACATCAGCCAATGAGCTGTAAGCACCCTCCCCCACAGGGAGTGGCAACCCAGGCAGGTGCAACTCATCAGAACTTTCTGGAAAGCTGCCTGAGATGAGCAAACACAGCATTGTGAGCAGGATCCCTGTGAGACATGGATACCAGCACAGAGAGCCAGAAGGCAGCGCGTAAGCGCAATCCAAAATTCAGCACCATGGAGCTGCAAACTTTGGTGGAGGAGGTGGTGAGGGTGCACACCCAGCTATATGGAAGGCTGTCCCTCACTGTTCCGGAGAGCACCAAGAGGAGGCTGTGGATCGACATCGGGGAGAAAGAGAATGCAGTTGGTGTCACCCACAGGAGCCTAGACGACCTCAAGAAGAGGTTTTATGACATCCGTGGCGTGACCAAGCGCAAACTGGCCGACCTGCACAAGCAGGCTGGACTCACTGGAGGAGGAACAAACCGTGCGCCACCCCTCACTCAGCTGGAGGAACTAGTGGCAACCACCATCGAGAGGGCCAGTGTCGTGGGAATTGGGGACCTGGATAGCTCATTCCGAGCTACAGCTACAGGTAAGAAGCATGCGCAACTTGACACACCATACCAGACACCTCCCCTACAGACCCAATGCACAGCCAAACCCCAGGCCAGTACTGCTAGCAACAGACATGAGCAATGCATCTTCCTAAATGTACTCTGCAAAAGTTACCAAAAATGCCACAGCACAAGCATAAGATAAATAACAGTAATACAGCATCAACGTGTTTGTAATGAGATGTGCAATGCTTTAATAGTAGTGACTGGAACACATTAGCACCCACTTGACAAATGCTTCTTTATACCCAGGGGCACCATCAGGCGGGGGAGCAGCATCAGCTCCAGCACCAGCTCCAGCACCAACAGCCAGTGCGGCGGTGGCAAGCACCAGTGCAGCAGCACAGGAGGAGGAGGACAACAGCTGTGCCCTGGCAAATGAGGAGGACACTGGACATTCCCTCACAACTCCACACTCCCCCCGACTGTCTCAGTCTCAGTCGCCCTCATTGCTATTCTCCCCGGAGAACACACCACCAAAGAGCCACCCTGCACCTGCCACTTCCCCGGCCCGGAGGAGAATTGTAGCTCCATTAGTCATCATGGAGGGGGCAGCGGCTCAGGCTCCTGCACAAGACCCCGTGACACCAGCGTCACCAGAGCACACACAGCAGGGCAGCAGGAATCCACGTAGGCCACGTGCAACCAGCAGCCCAATACCAGCACCGGGAGGCAGCGTCTTCGCAGGGCTGGAGACCAGCATGGTCACGATACAGAGGATGCAGGCGAAATCCATCCTGGCCTGCCATCGCCAGTTGCGCCTGCACAACCTGCAGATGGGTGAAATGACACAGGGCTTCAAGACCTTCGTTGACAGCAACAAGGAAATAGCGACATCAATTGGCCGAATGACCACTGCCATCACCCAGCTCTGCAACAGGTTGGATGACCATGAGGTGAGTCGTCGCAGGGATGCACGAGTGCAGAACAGGTCACTCAACCGCCTTGCTGCTGCGACTGCCCAGCTATGCCAACGTGGGGCAAACATGGAGGCCAGCCTCACACAGAACATGTCCGAGGTCACTAGGGGCATGGGCCGTATTACAACCGCCATGGAGACACTACTCATCTCCAACACCGTAGTGAATCCCGTCCTGGGCGAGGCTGGGGACAGCAGCAGCCGCAGCAGCCCGGCCAGCGCTGCGTCAGAGCCGCGCCGGAGCAGCAGGCGCTCAGCTGAGGCTGCAGGGCATTCAGAAGGGGGTGAGGCTCATCCTAGTGGGCCTGCTAAGCGCAGCAAAAAATAAGACTGCCACTGCGGGTGAGGCAACCCGGACATTGGACATTCCTACCCCTTCTTGTTTAACTTTTCTTTTGTTGCCATCAGTGCAGTAACGTTGATGCAACATTATTAAATTTAATTTCTGAAAACATACATTGACCTGTTTGTGCATCTGTACTCACTCAGAAATAGTTGTCTGTGATCTCCTGACGCCTGTATCTGCCGTCAGTTGGTGCAGAGACTCCAGCAGGTAGTGGTAGTGGCACAGCATTGTCATCGTCAGGGTCCTCGTAGTCGGATAACTCTACCTCAGTGCCTTTCCTGACTGCAAGGTTGTGCAACATTGCACAGACAGCAATAATCTTGCAGCAGGTGATGGGGGTATATTGCCTTGCACCTCCGCTCTTGTGCAGACATCTGAACCTGCTCTTCCAGATGCCAAAGGTCCTTTCCACTACGTTCCTCGTGCTTTTGTGGGCACGGTTGTACCTCCTTTGGCTGGGTGTTGAGGGGTTGAGGTAAGGGGTGAGAATGAACGAGCGTAGGGCATATGCACTGTCGCCTAGAAGGAGAAGGGGTAACATTACTCACATGCATACATGTACTTCACACTGCAATTTTGGTTATGGGGGTCTGACACTGTGTCTTACCTAGGAGGTATCCTTCGCCAAATTCCCCTGCCATCAGCCGTGCATAAATACCGCTACTCTGGAAGATATAGGAGTCGTGGCTACTCCCCGGAAACTTTGCAACCAGGTCAGTGATCACACACTTGGCATTGCATATCACTTGCACATTTATGGTGTGCCGTGACTTCCGATTGCGGTATACGTATTCCGTGTCAGCAGGGGGGCAAATCGGTATGTGTGTGCCATCTATGCAGCCAATGATGTGGGGGAATTTTGCCATCTGATAGAATTCAGCTTTTGTCTGTGCCAGTTCTGCATGGGTGGAAGGGAAGGAAATGTAGTGGTCCATCCTCTGGATCATGGCATCAAGGAACTTGTGGAAGAACCTTGACAGGCTGCTCTGGGTCACCCCTCCTGCCACAGCAACTACACTTTGATAGCTGCCAGACGCCAGCAGGTGTAGGCAGCATAGCACCTGCACCTGCACAGGGATTGCGTGTGCCCTTGGGGTGGGGTGCTGCAACAGGGGTTGGAGGTCCCTGATGAGGTCTCTGATGGTGTCTGCCTCCAGCCTGTACCTCTGTAGGATCTCTGGATCTGTCAGCATGCACAGGGTCACCCTCTGCCTGTAGACCTGCTCCTGTCTCAGCCATTCCCTCTCTCCTTCCTGCTGTAGCCATAGCCGTCTTGCTATGACATAGAAAGCTGCCATGTTGCAAGTAGAACTGCATTTTGGGTCCTTTTTTATAGGTTGCACCTGTTTACCACCTGATTCCAATCCATGGTAATTTCCGACTCTGAAATACCGAATTTGAAGCAAAATCGGTATTTCAGTGCTTACCTACATCTCAATCTTAAGCTTTTCGCATCGAATCGGATTTTCACCGAATCGGAATTAATACCAAATCGGCGATTTTACCGATTCGGAAAGTCACCGAGTCGGTAGGATTCCGATTCGAAAAAAAGTAGGAATCGGAAAAATCTCCGATTAGGTATTCTACCGAATCGAAGATTTTTTCCGATTCCTACTTTTTTCCGATTCGGAATCCTACCGACTCGGTGACTTTCCGAATCGGTAAAATCGCCGATTTCGCCGGATTTCGGCCTCCTACATCCCGTTGTCTCTATTCCGATCGGTAACGGCCGAAAATACCGATTTTCGGCCGTTACCGACCGACCTACATCGGGCCCTAGATCCTAACTATAACTACCTACTGGCGACCGCCAGTAGGTAATATATATATATATATATATATCTCCTCGCAACTTGTCTTGTCGCAGGGGGAGCACTATAGTGCTGGTGCCATCGTCTGGATCAAGACAGTATCCCGTCAATAATCGTAGCGCAATTATTCCAAAAGAATGATGGCACTCCACTCAGGGAATTTTCAAGATTTTATTTCATCAACTGTGATCGCCTACGCGTTTCGAACTAAGCATTCTTGATCACGGCAAATATTCAGACAATTGGTCCCTTTTCCATTTCACATTATATACACATATGACATGCATTGCATTCTGGGATTAGTAGTCAAATTTGAATCTTTCAACTAACTTTATCCATATATTATTTGGATAACACGCTATAACTTTGCGTTTGATTTCGCGCTGTTCATTCTGATCATGTTGCGTTGATAGCGGCGAATTTAACATTTTAATCATGATTGTCCGCATTATTAATATAACTTCATTATGTTATATTATTGTTTTGGTTTTAGGGCTAAGTGCCCTCATCTCCCGTGCAATTTGTGTCTGATTGTTTAGTGTGCATGTTGGTAAGCCCTTAGATCGCCTCCCAAATTCTATGTGGCAGTGCGGTGCTACGCGCTCCCTGTGCGACTATGTGTTAACAGTCTATATCTTTGTAAACTAAGTGTTCTACATTGAGATTAGCGTGTGTACTGGGAGCGCTGAAGGTTCCTGGGCTGAGTGCCCTTGCCACCGCAATCATTTGCCACAGATGAATCGGAGTATGTGTTTCTATAGGTGCTTCGGGCGATTTCACTCTGTATGCGCATATGCAACAAATGTTACAGTTAGAATTCAAATTCAGTTGTCCAGTCCAAACAAATTCTCCTTCCCCCCTCTCTGTGATCATAAATGAACATGTAATTCGGCGTTTCCATTTAGTCCCAGGGGCTGCATGGTTTTGAATCTCATGATTAATTTGGATTCGAGCCGTCTCAGTTTCAATTTTCTATCTCCACCCCGTTCATGTTGAGATGCTACGGCCAAGCCTGAATAGGTCATATCCAGCCATGTTTTTCAGGGATGGCTGACCATATGCTTTGCCACGGCATAGGAAAAGTCTTTATTCTGTATTGCACGGATGTGCTCAAGAATTCGTTTCTTTAAGGGACAGGTGGTACTCCCAATGTATCTTTTCCCACAGTCACACTGCAGTAGATATGCAACAAAAGGAGTTTCACAAGTTATAGATTCTTTGACTTCAAAGTTCTTTCCAGATGGATCAGTTATGTTCCTTAAATTCTTCCTGATTTTACAAGCCTTGCATACTAGGCATTTCGTGAACCCTCTTCTTTTGAGTTCCAGCCAAGATGGATCTTTCCTGCTTTCAAAGTGGCTATGTACGAGATAGTCTGACAGGTTAGGAGCTCTTTTGTAGGTAATTGATGGTCGTTCTCCTATATCATTCACTATGTCCCCATCCTTTTTCAGTACATGCCAATATTTTGTCATAATTTTTTGTATCTTGTGACTCTCCTTTGTATATCTAGTTCAATCAATCAATCAATCAGGTCATTTGTAGAGCGCACTACTCACCCGTAGGGTCTCAAGGCGCTGGGAGGGGGGGGGGTGCCGCTACTGCTCGAACAGCCAGGTCTTGAGCTTCTTCCTGAAGGAGAGGTGGTCTTGGGTCAGGCGCAGATTGGTCGGAAGTGAGTTCCAGGTCTTGGCGGCCAGGTAGGAAAAGGATCTTCCTCCTGTTGTCGCTCTTCGGATGCGGGGGACGGCGGCGAGGGCGTGGTTGGTTGATCTGAGGAGGCGCTTGGGAGTGTAGAAGTTGATCCGGTTGTTGAGGTAGCTCGGGCCTTGGTCGTGTAGGGCTTTGTGCGCGTGGGTGAGGAGCCGGAAGGTGATTCTCTTGTTGACCGGGAGCCAGTGCAGATCTCTCAGGTGTCCGGAGATGTGGCTGCGTCGGGGGATGTCGAGGATGAGTCTCGCCGAGGCGTTCTGGATCCGCTGGAGTCTCTTCTGGAGTTTGGCAGTGGTTCCGGCGTAGAGGGCGTTGCCGTAGTCCAGTCGGCTGGTGACGAGGGCTTGGGTGACCGTCTTCCTCGTCTCGGTGGGGATCCACCGGAAGATCTTACGTAGCATGCGCAGGATGTTGAAGCATGACGAGGAGACGGCGTTGACTTGTCTGGTCATGGAGAGGGAGGAGTCCAGGATGAAGCCCAGGTTGCGTGCGTGGTCCGTCGGTTTGGGTGCGGTGCCCAGGGCGGGGGGCCACCAGGAGTCGTCCCAGGCGGAGGGCGTGGAGCCCAGGATGAGGACCTCCGTCTTGTCTGAGTTCAGTTTCAGGCGGCTGGTCGTCATCCATTCGGCTACGTCTCTCATCCCTTCGTGCAGGTTGGCTCTGGCGGTGGCGGGGTCGTTGGTCAGGGAGAGGATCAGCTGGGTGTCGTCGGCGTAGGAGATGATGTTCAGGTTGTGTTGGCGTGCGATGGCCGCGAGGGGGCTCATGTAGACGTTGAAGAGGGTTGGGCTCAGCGAGGATCCTTGGGGTACGCCGCAGATGACTTTGGTGGCCTCTGACTTGTACGGTGGTAGGCGGACTCTTTGTGTTCTTCCGTCGAGGAAGGAGGTGATCCATTCCAGTGCCTTCTCCTGGATTCCGATGTTGCTGAGGCGCTGTACTAGGGTGCGGTGGCAGACAGTGTCGAAAGCCGCGGAGAGGTCCAGGAGGATGAGGGCCGCTGTTTCTCCGTTGTCCATCAGAGTTCGAAGGTCGTCGGTGGCGGCGATGAGGGCGGTCTCGGTGCTGTGGTTCGCTCGGAAGCCGGACTGTGAGGGGTCGAGGGATCCATTCGTCTCGAGGAAGGCGGCCAGCTGTTTGTTGACGGTCTTCTCGATGACTTTGGCCGGGAACGGGAGGAGCGAGATGGGACGGTAGTTCTTGAGGTCGGTGGGGTCTGCTGTGGGTTTCTTGAGGAGAGCGCTGAGTTCGGCGTGCTTCCAGCTCTCAGGGAAGGTGGCGGAGTCGAAGGAGGTGTTGATGATGTCCCGCAGGTGGGGTGCGAGGACAGCGTCGGCCTTGTTGAAGACGTGGTGAGGGCAGGGGTCAGTCGGAGATCCGGAATGGATGGAGTTCATGGTGCGGATGGTGTCTTCGGTGCTGATCGGGGTCCAGGTGCGGAGGGTGGTGGATGGTGGCGTCGTTGCGGTTGTGGCTTGCGTTGGTTGGTTGTTGAAGCTGTTGTGTATGTCCGTGATCTTGTTGTGGAAGTAGGACGCGAGGGAGTTGCAGAGGTCTTGCGACGGTGTGATGTCGTTGTTTCCGGCGTTGGGGTTGGAGAGCTCTTTCACGATGTTGAAGAGTTCCTTGCAGTTGTGTGCGTTGTTGTCCAGCCGGTCCTTGTATGCATTTTTCTTGGTGGCGCGGATCAGTTGGTGGTGTTTCCGGGTGGCGAGCTTGAGGGTAGTCATGTTGTCCGTCGTTGGTTCCCTTCTCCAGGCTTTCTCGAGGGCTCGACAGTTCTTCTTGGAGCTCTTGAGTTCGTCGGTGAACCATGGTGTTTTTCTGCTGCAGGATCTGCTGGGCGGGGTCCTTAGAGGGGCGAGTTCGTCCGCGCAGTTGCTGATCCACTTCGTGAGGTTGTCGGCGGCCTGGCTGGGGTTCGCTGAGTTGGCGGGAGGGTGCTGGCTCAGGGAGGCGGTGAGCTGGTCGGCTGTGATCTTGTTCCAGCTTCTTCGAGCAACCTGTTGCTGGAGGTGGTGGATCGTCGTTCTTCTGAAGGTGAAGTGGACGCAGCTGTGGTCCGTCCAGTGGAGTCCTGTTGCGTGGCTGAAGGTGACGTCTTTGCTGGATGAGAAGACGGCGTCGAGTGTGTGTCCGGCGAGGTGGGTGGGGGTGGTCACCAGTTGCTTGAGTCCGCTTGAGTGGGTTGTTCTTCCACTGTTGTCTCATCGATCGTTTCTGGGCTGAGATTTATTTGTTCATCCGTGTTCTTTCTCTTCCCATGGGGAGTATTCTTCATTTCCTTTCTTGGTATGAGCATTTCGGCTCTGCTTTTTTCTCTTGCTGCTGTCTCTCCTCTGATGATGTCCGTATGTTTGTACCCTCTCTGTTTGAAGCGAGTTTTGGTTTCGTCAAATTTTCGTTCCATTTCACTCGCCTCGGAGCAGTTTCTCTTCATTCGGAGTAGTTCTCCATAGGGTATGCTTTTTTTGAGTGTCTCTGGGTGGAAACTTTGTCCGTTAAGTAGACTATTTGTAGCTGTTTTTTTACGATGTACAGTAGTTTATAGTCTATTATTCTTCACGTAGATTTTAGTGTCTAGGAACTCTATTTCTTTGGGGCTTAGGTTGTATGTAAACGTTAGTCCCACAGGTTTGGTATTTAAGACTTCAAAGAATGCACAGAATTCTTGTTCCTTGCCCTTCCACAGGAGAAACAGATCATCAATAAAGCGCAGCCACAGTACCACGTTTGCCATATGCCGGTCGTTTTCCTCTCCCCAAGCCACGCACCTCTCCCACCACCCCATCATGAGATTAGCATAGCTTGGGGAGTAGGAAACTCCCATGGCCGTACTGCAGCACTGTGCATACACCTTCCTGTTATATAGAAAAACATTATTGTAGAGACACAATGTTATCATTTGTGTCAGCATTTTCGAATGTTCATACTGATTAATAGGCCGTTGTTGGAGAAAGTATTGAATTGCTTTCAGGCCGGTTTCATGGTTGATCGAAGTATATAACGATATTACATCAATCGTTATTAATAAATAAGTTGGTTGCCATTCGGTGTTTGATAGAATCTGCAGAAAGTCTCCAGTGTCTTTTATGAAAGATGTCAAGGTTGGAACAATTGGAGCAATAAAGTTATCAACATAAGTTGATACATTTTTGTACAAGCTTCCAAAACTTGAGATTATTGGTCTCCCCGGCGGTTTATTTAAAGTCTTATGTACTTTCGGAAGAAAGTATATGGTGTGTGTTATAGGATTGTCCACCATTAGGAATCTTCTTTCCTGTTCTGTTATTAGGCCTGCTTTTTTCCAAACTTCCAGTTTGTTTCTCAAGTCCAGTGTCAACTCTTTGGTGGGATTCTTTTTGAGGACAGTGTAGTTTGTTGTGTCTCCAAGTTGTCTCATTGCCTCGTCTATATAATCCTGTTTTTCTAGGATCACGATGTTTCCACCCTTGTCGGCAGGCTTGATCTCGATAGTATTATTTGACTTGAGTGATTGTATTGTCAGTCGTTCATTTTTACTTAGGTTTTCAGGTCTGCCTTGATTGACATTTTTCATTTTGTCCAGTTCCCCTAGTACCAGGTCTTGGAAAATATATTTTATATTGCCCGGATATAGTGTAGGGCAAAATTTAGATTTGGCCCTGAATGGTGTGTTAGGTCTTTTGTCCATTTCTACATCCATTTCTTGTAAGACTTGTATGCTGCCAAGTTGTGTGCTTGAGGTTTCATTTGCCAGTTCATAAGCAGTTCGTAATTGTGGTATTTCTGTCATTTGGAACTGGACTTGATCTCCCGTTCTGTCTTCCTCTATGATTGCTGTTCCTTTTGGTTTGGGATATTTCTTGAAGTGTCTTTTTAATTTAAGTTTCCGTATATATTTGTACAAATCAATTTTGGTATCAATATTGTCCTGATGGATTTCTGGGCAGAAAGATAGTCCTTTGTTGAGGAGGTCGTTTTCGCTTTTAGTGGGTGTATATCTTGATACGTTTATCACTAGATCTGGAGGTTTCTTGTTGTTTTTGTGACTTTTAGATGATCTCATTTTCTTACTATCGTTCGGTTCCTCAGGTTGTAGCCGCCGCTTTGATTTCCTGCCTCTCCTTGTTATGCGGCTTGACTTTTTGGCTGGAAGAAGCCTCTTCCTCTTCCCTGGGTCCGACTGTATCCTCCTCTTGAGGGTGTTCCTTTTGGCGTTTGCTGCTCTTTGTAGAGCAGCTGGAGCTCGTCTAAAAAACTGAATTTTTGAGCTCCTCTTTGTCGTTGTTCTTCCTCGCTCCAGTCTGATTCTTCCTCACTAGCAGATTTATCATTAGTTTTTCCTGAGGCTTGATTCCATTGTTTTTTATAAGCGTCATATTTTTTTGCGAATGTCAGGATCGTTCCAAATTCATAATCATCCTCGTCTCTTCTGAATTTCCGCTGTTTTCTATTTTGAACTTCTTCTTCATGCTTGTCTAGGTTTTTTTTCTCCATATCCACTCTCCTTTTTTTCACCACTTCAATATCTTCTTTCAGATCTATTATTTGCTTTTCAATATCAGCAATGGCCAGATGTAGTTCACTCACTTGTGTTCGGGCATATTTTATAATTATAAGCAACATGTTTCTGGAGCAGGCCATGTTATTCTTCCCCCATTCTTCCAACATTTCCGGCTTTGTGTCTGGGTGATTCGGCAACGTGAAGATTCTTAGTCCTCTTGGGACCATTGCACATTTAACATATTTTTCAAGGGTAATTATTTCCCATGAGCGTGATATTTCCTTGCGCTGTAATTTTTCAAGTTTGACAAATAGTTGTTTGATGTTTGAAGATGTTACCTGTGCACTTTTGTTTGTTTCATCCCCGCGTTTGGTGCCTGGGTTTTTTTTTTTAACATGTTTTCAGCTTTTGAGGCCCATTTGGCACTTCGTTCTTCTATTCCACTGTTTGCGTAATCTGGTGCTTGCGCTTACGTGTGGTGTCACTGTGCACTATTGCGCGATTTATCAGATGCTCTCTTTTGAAAGAGACTATATGTCTGAGTCAGCGTAAATAACCTGAGTTTCAGATTATTTCATCCGGAGTCACAGTTGGTATGATTCCCCGAGTGAGGTGGGTGGTCTCGGATCAGTTCTTCTGAGACTTCTGCAGTACGGCTTGCTGTAGCCTCAGTACTTCTGTTCCACCTCGCTGCAACGCGCTTAAACATTCACCCACCACCGAGGTTGCTCTTACCTGGGAGACTCCCCGCCGTGTCTGTGTCCTCCGACCCAGCACGTCGGTGCTCAACCAGTCAGGTGGCGGGGTGGTCTGTTTGCTCCTGTTTGCTCGCTCTCCTTTGGCTTGTGCTTCTTATTCCTGGCAATTCCAATGTCAGGTTGCACTCTCACGCCGCTTTTTCCGGGTGCTTGATGTCCCGGTCAGGTTGCAGGATCGCGGATGGTGCGTTGGGCTCTCCCCTGTATTTCCAATACCTCCTCGCAACATGTCTTGTCGCAGGGGGAGCACTATAATGCTGGTGCCATCGTCGGGATCATGACAGTATCCCGTCAATAATCATAGCTCAATTATTCCAAAATTTGAATCATTCAACTAACTTTATCCATATATTGTTTGGATAACACGCTATAACTTTGCGTTTGATTTTGCCCTGTTCATTCTGATAATGGGGCAGATTATGTGGAGCCTCAGATGATGTGTGGTCCAGCCAGACCGTACTAGTAAAAATGTGTTTTGACTATTGAATTTTGCCTTAACAAGGGCACTTGTTGATTATTTACGGTGTACTGAGTTAGTGGTACGTCTGATGTTTATTGTGTGCTCACCCTGCGATGATGCGTGGTCTGAGTGGGCTGCACTGAAATCATTCACTGTTGCACACTGGACTATATGAACTTTGAGGGAGGAAAAAAACTAGCATCGATGGTTATCACTTACTGTACAAAACTAGGTGTACTGATTGCTCCCCATAACAAATGTAATGATTCCACTTCACGCAGTGCATTCTAACTTTCCCAAATTGGGGACGTATGTCTGGTGGCGATGTTGAAGGTGATACCCCAGAGGTACTTGGTATTGCTGGTGGTGGCGGTACATTTTGGCGCAATCTTCTACATTCTCTGTTATCATAGTTCCCAAGATGCAGCGATTGAAGGTGCTTGCACATACTAGCAGTGCAACAGCACTATTTTGTTCTCTGCTTTAAATAAATCGAGGCTGAATTTAATGCTGTCTGTAGTGTAGATGAAAAGGTAAATTCAAGTTGTGAACCCTACTGTGCACAGTGTACATCGAAGCTAGTAGTCAGTACAATTAGACCCTCCAGCGATTCCGCGATTCACGGAAAAATCACGAAATCAGCAGATAAGCGCGATGGCCGCGATTTTTACCATTTCTGCCGCGAAAAAGGTGTCCCTGCTGCTATTTAAAAAAAATGGTGGCTTCTTATTGGATGTACGCAAACACGCACGTTACTACGTGTTTCCGTACAGCATTAGAGATATGGGGCAGAGTGAAAGGTACATGAGAGAAGCAGGTGAAAAGGCACATGGGGTCAGAGGCGCAACTAGAGCATTTTTAAGAAATCAGCAGAGTGGAGCTGCGGGGGCCTAAGAAGAGGTTGTTTCACACCAAAGCCTCATTAACATGCAAATGGTCTTTTAAAGACCTGTGAAGTGCTCGGGTGTGGCTGTGTGTGTCCCCGGAAAGCAGGCACATCCCGGGCTGCCCCACACGACCTTTTGCTGGAGGGAGCTGAAGCCTTTTTGAGTCCAATGGGCGTTGGGCGCATGCATGGGGTCCACAAACATCAGAGGAGAAAGGAGCGGAAGAGTAGTGGGGAGCTACAAGAATGAAAGATCGCGTCTATTGCTGTTTTTATTTTTATTATCGTTTCTTTTGCCCACATGACTGAACAACCCTTCGCTGTTCCTTCTTTAGGACTGAAATGCCCTATTTTCTTAGGAATCTTGCAAAGTCTGAGCAGAAGAAGGCCAGCTGACTTGGCTTTCTTGTCAAGTAGGATGCTCAGCTACATGTGTGAGAGTTATATATGGTGTAAGATGTGCTTGTGGTATATTCGATCCCTGCGGATTGCTTTTGCTAAATGTTCTGCATCAGTTCAATTGCAACACATGGAGAGGAAGGATGTGTGCCTGTGATTAAAAAAAGATTTCTGCAGCAAAGTTTAGTACAAAACTGTAGAGCTGGGAAATTACCTTCCACTCAGAACATGCCTGCATGAAGATCGCTGCCACAAGGCATTTATAGCAAAAAACATAAAGAAAGATAAGAAAGAAATTGAGCATTCAAGGGTGTGTTTACTTCCAAAAATGTACGTCACTAAAAGTTGCCTCACTTCTAGATACTTCTAGAGGGAAGTTTAACAACAGTATGTATACGTTATCCTCACTACTCTCAGATATATGTAGCAAATATTCTTCCTAATAACCGATGTGCTTGTTTTCAGCAGTAAAATTGGGTTTTGTGAGGTTGTTGTCAGTAAAATAGACGATAGACGAGTTGATGTTCCCCAATGGCATTGTGGTCAGTCACATCTTATAAGAAACACTTTCAAACAGTAAACTGTCAAGCCAGGCATGTTCATTTATTATAAGACTATGAACTAATGGAGAACAGTTTCTACTGTGTTGTTAACAACCACTTCATGTATATTTTTTGAAAGAGAAAGTTGGGTACCATCATGTGTAGAACTGGACTAGTTACCTCCATCCACAAAATGAGGGGGACCTGTACGACTAAGTACACAACAATTTAAAAAGCACTTACAAAATATTATATTTGTATGTACTTCTTTAATACCACTATTCTTTCTAATGCAGGATGTTAGAGTGCTTTGCATCACACCTACATATTAACAGAGACACAAAATCAAACGCATGTGACTCAAATGTATATCAAGTTGCATATGGAAAAAAGAGTTACAAGGTGTAAGAGTCCCCTATCATACATACTGGAAAGCATTAAGTTGTACTAGAAAGATTGCAAGGTACGAGCTGCAAGTAACAAAAAATATCTCTGTGTCAAAAGCCTGGGTAGGAGGGTTGATCGCAGAGGAGGTGGGAAGAGTCTCATATTTGGGATGTAGACTGCACGCACATCACCTGTAAGTCACATTGAGGTGGGGGCTGTATGGTATAAGGGCTCACACCCACCCCATGCCACTGATCTGCGTAGAGCAATATTTGTGAGGTGAGGTTTGGCAAGAATGGCAATCTGACTTCTCCTTTTCCTGTTGAGAAGGGGGTGAGACAGGGGTGTGTGCTTGCACCAACCCTTTTCTCCCTCTTTCTCAACGGGTTAATCAAAGACCTTCTTGCAGTGAAAGATATATACCCCCCAAAACTGGCAAGCCGCAAATTTCCTGCACTTATGTTTGCGGATGACACTCTGCTCCATTCAAAATCACCTATGGGGATGCAGCGTGTCCTTGAGGAATTCGGTCAGTTTTGCAAGAGGAGGAATTTGGTGGTTAACATTACAAAGACGAACTATATGGTTTTTAACGCAAATTCAACCAATTGCCCCACCCCACTTTGGATGGCAGACCTCTAGAAAGAGTCTCTATTTTTGATTATCTAGGTCTCTCCCTAAATTATAAAATGGGGTGGAGTTCGAAAATTACCAAGGCTAATTTAAAATTGACCCAGGCAACAGGAGGGATTGTAAAACTGTATAAATCCTCAGCCCTAAAGGCCATAAGTCCCCCATCAGAAATCTTTAAAACTCAAGCCGTGGGATACGCCATCTATGGGGCGGAATTGTGGGGGCATTGCTCTGCAAATGTCCTCACAATAAATGAAAAAAATGTTATGAGACTGATCCTGGGCTTGCCCAAAAACACGCAAATTGTCCCGCTTAGAATGGATCTGGGCATCAGTCCCATAGCATATTTGATTTGGTTGCGCCCACTGTTATATTGGCGACGTCTCCGGAGCACCCCAGAACTGGCTCAGTATAGGGACGATTTGAAAGCCAGGCTGTTGACCTTGGGGACTGGCAAGATCCCTTGGCTGGCCTTTATTAGGGACACAACTAGAGCTTTGGGATTGGGCGATTTATGGTCTATGCCTGAAGTTGCATGTGCTGAAATCTCCCAAAAATCCTTAACACGTGCCTTGTAGGACTACAAATTGGCGCGTATCGTGCAGACAGTTGACTCTTCTAGTCTAGCGCATGTTTTTGGGGATTTCAAGTGCCAATATGAATTCGAACAAGCAATAGATACTATACAACCAGTATTAGCTAAAAAATTGTATCTCCAATTTAGGTATGGGACCCTCCCGCTTAACGCCCGTACTAATAGGTGGGAAGGGAGATCAGGCCGCCTTTGTCCCGGGTGCTCAGTGGAGGAAGAAACCGCTACTCATGTGATGTTCTTCTGTTCGGCATATAAGAGTCCCAGATCTAAGAGGGTGATCCAATTTTGTAAAAACCAGGGCATCAGAAACTATAGAGAAATCTTTAGAATTTTTAAATCAGATACTGCCCCGGTTACTGTTGCTGTGATTTTGAAATTCTTATTTGCAATGTGGTCAAAAAGAAGGTACCTTCTTGCCACCAGTTCTGCCTAAGCGTAATATCTTTAGCCTTTTCATTTCCTATGTAGGGCAATGTGTAATAAATGAGGGTAATATTGGCAGTTTATCTATCCTTGTTGAGGGTGACGTGCTAACAAGTTGGGCAACTTTTGTTGGACACGTATATTACAAAGATGGAATCATACTAAATATTGGTGGGGGTTGATGTGCTTGTGATGTTTTTATCTGATATTTTTATATGATTTTTAACTGTATTTTAATATTCAGATGTTAAATTATATTCCTCAGATATATGTTTTAGACTTTCCATACTGCCTCTTACTAATGGTCGAACTCCCTAAATGAAATAACAGTATTTATTTAGTGTACGTATGTCCCTGCATCCCCAAATTGGTTTGTCTGGTGTTTTCTCTTATTTGGATGTAAAAATTGTATTCCTTTTTTCTTGTTTTTTTGTACTTTTATGGACATATTGGCCGAAATAAAGTTATTATGATGGAGAAAATATTTATTTTATTTTATTTTGATAATCATTTTATTGGTACGCAAGATTACTGAACTTACAAAAGGCACATACATTGCATCTCCCATTTCTTTTTAAGGTTAGGACAGATCCATCCTGTAGCATATTACAATAATGCGATATTAACTAGCAGTGAACAAAACATGACATGTTTTCCCATCTATAGGGCTCAGTATGTCTGCCATGGTGTAGAGCAATATTTAACATCCTTACAGTAGTAGTGGCAATGCACCTCCACCCGCTATGATCCTGTGCCCTAGGGCACCTGAGGAAGAGATGTCGTGCCTCATGGATCCAGGAGGCAGCTGCGCCCCAGCAGGGGTGCGTACATGAGTGCTAGAACATCCAGAGGAGAAATAGGCCCCCCTCAAACAAGGTTAGGATTAGAGCTGTGCTTCCGTAGAGCGGCAGAACTTTAAACATGCCTATTTTAAAGTGGAATACTCTGCTAAAACATTTTCTATTGATTTGCGGCTGAAAATGAATGATTATGAGTAAAATAAAGTGCCGCAAAAATTCCGCTAAATTTCCATTTTTGTGCCCCTAAGGTATACTAAAGGGATATTGTGTAGGGTTTGATAGGTGTTATACTTAGTTTGGTTTCCACTGAGTTAGTAGTACCTGAAACAACAAGGTTCTGTGGAACCTGCAATGATGTGTGGTCTGGGCAAGCCGTACTGATAGTAATGTTTTTCGTCTTGTGAATTCAGGCTTACTAAGGCCCTGTGGTGATTTTTTGTAGGTTTGAGGGACGTTACTTTGTTTGGTACTGCACTTTATATATAATGAATGAAGAATCAGTTAAATTCTGCCTGAATTCGGCTATGTGGCGATGAATTATGGTGCACTGAGTTAGTAGTACCTTTGGGACTGAGCGTGTACGTAACCTGCGATGATGCGTGGTCTGGATAGGCCGCACTGGGGATCATATTTTTTTACTATAAAATTTTGCCTTAATAAAGCCTCATGGTGATTATTTATGATATAATGAGTTAGTGGTACATCTGGTGTTTAGCGTGTGCTTACCCTGCGATGATGCGTGGTCTGAACGGGCTGCACTCAAAGCATTGACTGTTGCATACTGGACTGTATGTACTTTGAGGGGGAAAAAATTACCATTGATGGTTATGAATTCTTCAGCAACAAAATGATCAGATGATTCTTCCAGTCGTGTAGCCTTTTTTGTCTCCAAAAAAGAAATTTGGGTTTCCAATGAAGAAAAAGTGAGGTTCAATTGTGACCTATGCTATCCACAGTGTATACTATCATTAAGTGTACCTTTGCACTTGCAGCGTGAAATGTAATATTCAAGTAAATCTATAAGTGATATTAAAGAAGTTGTTAAAGGAAGCATAATAAAGGGATATTGTATAGGGTTTGATAAATGTTATAATTAGTTAAGTATTGTACTCTGCAAACAATAATCAACGGTGTAATTAATTGTGAGCTCTGACGACCGCAGTGTAGGCAGGAGGCAGCGGTTAGCAAGAGCCCAGGACCACGTGGCATTGATTAGAGCTGCACAGTATTGGTAATTTAGTGTGTGTGCATCCAGTGATGATAAGTGGTGCACAGAGATACGGTCACATGGCGATGATTTTTGGTGCACTGAGTTAGTAGTACCTTTGGCGCTTAGCGTGTACGTACCCTGCGATGATGCGTGGTTGGGGGGAGGCACAGTAATTGAAGTAATGTCTTTTGTCGATTGAATTCTGCATGAATTCCATTTAAAAGTGATAGTATGCCTCATTGCTGACATAAAACTGTTCACTCGTCTTTGCGATGATTTATGGTGCACTGAGTTAGTAGTATCTTTGGCACTGAGCTTGTACGTACTCTGAGATAATGAGTGGTAAAGGGGGGGTGGTATTCCAACCAATGTATTTTCTCTATTGAATTCTGCCTGAATATGGCCATGTGGTGATGAATTATGGTGCAGTGCGTTACTGGTACCTTTGGCACTGAGCGTGTACGGAACCTGCGCTGATGCGTGGTCTGGGCAGGCCGCACTGGGAGAAATGGTCTTTGCCTAGTGAATTCTGCTTTAACAAGGCCACGTGGAGATGACTTATGGTGCAGTGAGTTAGTGGTAAATGAAAACCTCAGCATGTGCGCACCGACTGGTCCTGGCTCTCGCTTGCTTTAAACTCCAGGACCTAATGGTTCGCGCCTCAATGCCTGGGGCCACTTTCCGCTACGCATGAAAAACACAGACTTAAAACCCGCTGAGAAGGCATGGCCCCCGGTGAGACTGAAGTCTTGTCTTGGAATGTTGCCGGCCTTAGGCGGTTGCTTCTCAACCAAAACGAGCTGTCATTTATGGAGGAAACAGATATAATCTGTATACAAGAGTCTTGGCAAATCCATCCGCTCTCTCTGAGAGGTTACGCTGAGTAAGGAAAACCAGCAAAAAAGACTGACATCTTCGGTAGACCTTCAGGAGGGATATGTGTCTATATTAAACACGCACTAAATTTGTAATTTGTAGAAATCTCTAATCTACCGGATTTCCTCCAGGCAGGCATTTTGAAAGGCTGTCGCTTGGCAAACAGTAACCTTTCAATATTGTTAATTAATCTTTACCACAATCCGCATGGGCCTTCATGAAACCCGGGCTAGTTGGTACATCACATAGAGTGTTTACTGTTCCAATTCGCGGCACTTGAATGTACACTTCTTGGCGATTTTAACACTCATAACATAGGGGTTCTGACTAAACGCAGCCATCAGGTAGGGGCCACTGATTCCCTAAATGATCTATTTAAAATCCTATAACCTGGCGACGGCCCACTCAGTTCTCTTAAAGAACAGACCGGGGCAGACGGTCGGCCCCACATTTAACAACCAAACCACGGTCGATTACATAATATTAAGTGGCAAACTCCAATCTTTGATGGCAAGCTTTTTAGTTCAGGCGCGTAGTGATAGCGATCACGCTGCCTTTACTGTCACTTTGAATCTCACCGCGGACCAACGCCACAAGCTTGAATACATCGGAGCAGCTGATGGTGAAGAACTGACTAAGCTGCCCAGTAGGATCAAATGGGAACAAACCACCATAACCAGATTTACTAGCTGGGCAAATCAGTGGTCAGGCTGGCCATCGAGTGTACAGAAAAATGGCGCAATAGAAAGCTGGAATGCCACATCAGAGACCCTGGCGGTGCTTCTTCGTGGGAATCAGAATAGTATGTCGCACTGGTGTCCTCCCCCTAAATACGGACATAATATAGAAATTAAGAAAAGTGCCAAAGCACTAAACAAGGAACATAAACGGTTCCACAAAACGGTTGAACAAAATAAGAAGGAATTACAAGAAGGCAAAAAAAGTCACGCAAAAAAGGTGTGGGCCGCAAAGCGAGCCCATTGCGATTCACAATGGTTAATTATATTTGAGTTGCTGAGGCCGGAAAAATCACAGGAGTTTTGGAACTACATATGCAACATGGGACGAGGACCAAATCATAGAAAAAATGCCCTCGAAGCCTCCATCTGGGTCGCCCATGTTAAGGCATTATACACCAATGATGGTTAAGGATACATGCAAAATGTAACACCTATTCCGGAAGACTATCTTGATTCTACTATCGAGATGATGGTCCCACCGGAAAAATCGTTGGTTTCTAAAATCTTAAAAAATATTAGACAAAATGCTGCTCTGGGTCCCAATGGGCTTCCTGGGCATTTATTCAAGGCAAATATCCACTTTTGGACCAAAAACCTGACCCATCTGTACTCCGAATGTTGGCTCCGGGGGGGAGTTCCAGATTCATGGAGAGGCTCGCTTTTACAGCCTATCCCCAAAAAAGGCTCAAAATCGGAACCAGCCAATTACCGCATGATTGCCTTGTTGGATTTTGAGGGTAAAGCTTACGCTAGCCCCATCTTGAGGGACCTCGCAGACTGGTCAAGTGCAGCTGGCATCCTTCCATTCTGCCAAACCGGATTTAGACCTGGGTGAGCCACAGTAGATAACATCATCGCTCTCTCCTATCTGGCGCATCGCGCACGGACAGGCAAAAGCCTTCCACTCTTCGCCTGCTTTATTGACTACTCGGCGGCATTTTAATGTGGTCGACCGCGCAATCCTGTGGCATAAGCTGGTCCAATGGAACATCAATCCGGGGCTGCTAAGAGCGATACAGTCCCTGTATCAAAAAACTTGGGTGCGTATCAAACTCTCAAGGGACCATGCTTCTGCTAAGATCTACACAGACAGAGGCCTAAAGCAAGTGTGCGTGCTAGCCCCATTACTATTCAACTTATACATGGCGGACATGGAGAGGACCTTGACTGGCGCAGCCCTGGCCACTCCAAAGATCAGCGGACACAAAATATACTATATGCAATATGCTGATGACCTGGTCCTTTTGGATCATACGAGAATGGGGCTGCAAAAGGCGTTGACGGCACTTGCCGCATACAACGACAAAAATAGGCTTGTAGCTAATCGATCTAAATCAAAGGTAATTCTATTCGGGCATCATCCAAGGAAAAAATCTTTGAAATGGAGGCTAGGCAATCTTTTGCTGAAAAGCACACAGCGCTACATTTACCTGGGCATTTACTTTCAGGAGTCGGGGCTCCCAAGTGCCCATCTTAAGTCTATCAAGACCAAAGGTAAATCTATCACCTATGCCATCTGTAAGCTGCAAGCCTCCCTACACAGCCCGTCTACTACGGCCATTAACAGAGTGCTTAAAGCCAAGCTCATGCCGGCACTCAACTACGCCCTTCAGGCATTCCCGGGTAAGCTGAGACATGAACTGGAAAAAATTCATTGCAGGGCATACAAGACACTTTTCCACCTCCCAAGCTGCACCAGAAACACCCTCGTTCACTTGGAGTTCTCACTCAACCAGCAAAACCTGGAAGAGTTGGCCGCCTTAAGCAAATACTATTTTTTAACGACGGCGGCACAAGAGAACACTCTGAAGGCAGTCCTGAAATGTATTTTCAGAGAGCCAGGGAATCCTTGGTCGGCTTCCCTTGAAGTGGCTAAGGCCCATCTTAACCTTGCCATGGACTCCTGGAATCCTGAATATGTTACATACCCCACAATCAAAAACGCGATTAAAAAACAAGTGCGCGCGCGGTCACGGGAACTGGATCTGGAGTCCCTGTGGCGAAGAAAAGACCTGCATGAGACCCTGTGTTTCCCGCACATCCTGAACTCCCACCAAGAGCATCTCATGCAGGCAGTGGAAAGTGCAGCCCTTCACAAGATCCTGGCCTACAGACTACACCCATTGCCCCTTAAAGAACTTTACCCATGTGGCAAGGCGAGCCCAGGTGCACAGGTATGCAGGCTCTGCAGCTATAAACGGGAGTCATTGGCACATCTTCTTTTCTGTTGCCCTGCTTTGCGGGTGCCCCACAGTCTTTATCTTAGGCCATTACTTAGACATTCTGGGTCAAACTTGGCTAAGGATGGGATTTTTCACCTCTACACCCTGTCCAGAGTTATGCATATGGCTGCCTTTGGGAAGTTTATCTTTAAAGCTCGGGCAATGCTGATGACTGCTACTGGCCAGATCACAGAGCCTTCAGCCGGCCCATGAACCTTTTTCCGGCTTCTTTGCATTTTTGGATTAACTATATAACTTGACTTTTGAAATGTCCTTGATTTTAATTTTTGTAACGTGATAACTTTTGTATTACTGGTTTTATGGTATGGTTTTCAGTAACCAACAATAAATATTCATTCATTCAGCAGAACGCAGTGGAAATAAGGGTCTGAAAAGGCACAGCAATGACTGCTGGAGTGCAGTTGAGACTATAAGAGCACAACAGATACTGTCCATGAACATCACAGGAACCCTTCAGTGCCAGTAGGGCACAGGATAGCCTGTAGGAAAACAGTTGAACAGCAGATTCCACAGAGCACAGCACAGATGGTAGGACCACAGGTCGGAGGAGCACATTACAGGCGCTAGGAACACAGCATTGAAAGAAGTGTCTGGAGAACACAGCCCAGGATTTGTGAGCAGCACACAGATAGCAGGAAACTAGCCGGCATATTTTCTTTTTTGCCATCATCTACTCCTTTGCCCAGTGTTTATATCCTCCTTAGTCCTTTGTTAGGAATGGCAAGAGAGAGCGTTTTGCCAATACGTCCACCCACCTAGACACTCATCCGTCTTCCCACGCACACTACACTTTCCCATGCATTGTCACTCACCCCAGCACTCATGCATTCAATAATAAATCCATTCATTTATTCCTCGAACCAGCCATTCTCCCATCGACAATATCGCAAAGTCATCAAGGAAGAGACAATTTCAATAGTACACCAGTCCCACTAGCTTGGCCGATGCTGGTTTTACACAGACAGACAAAGTTTGTTTCAATAACAGTAACACAATCCTAGGTCTCTCATAATGCACCCAGCAAACCGGAATGGATATGAACAGCTGACCAGCCAAGTCTGTAAGGAGATCTGGGTTTAATTTAGGTCGTTGACCTATATTCAAGCCACTCAGTCTGCCTTTTCTGAAGCGGGCAATTTAATTATCATTAAAGCAACAAAGTGCATCGAGTTACAGTCCATCTAAAACACCCTTCCTATGCGTATGCAAAATATAGTATTTAAGTTCTAAATATATCTTATTTGTTTATGTGAGGATTACTACTAAACCGTATCAATTATGCATGCATGTCAGCGAGCATTACGTCTCAGTGTCCTGTTTCATCTGAGACAGCAGGGTTTACTGGAAGACATATGAATTGTTGTTGAAGCAGTTGATCTAGATGTATCTGACTTGTATTAATGTTTGACACGTAGGTCGTGATTTTAAGAGGTGAAGTTCACTCACAGTAAAGTAAATGAATACAGTAATCAAAACGCGTGAAATCAATAGATGTCGCCATGTATCCAGAGGTAAGCAGCATGCGTTGCCTTTTGAAAACACTATTAAAGATTTGATTGCATGCAGAGTTGAGGGAAACCAAGTACACAACAGATACTGGTTCCCACACTAATGTTGGGAGCCAACATGTACAAAGCACATTTGCACAAAGGTGGCAATTGCCCGCATCCACTCGATTTGCAATATACATCATTAGCTGCATTATTTTAGAATGAACATAGTATTCATGTAACTTTATTCTCAAATTGTGAAAAAAAACATAAAAAACAACAGTTTTCTACGTAATGAGTACGAAGCATTCAGTATTATTAACGATTTTCGAGGGCTACATATTTTCTAAATGTAATAGTTCATAGATGACTAAACAATATTATTCGTTTTAAATATTTAAATATGGTATGTTTTACTGATTCAAACATTAAGCTTTTTAAAGCGTCTTGTGTGAAGACCTAATTCAATTTAGTTTGCATACTAATAATTTTAATTAATAATAAAAATCGTTTATTCAAAGTAGAGATGGTCAGAGGAAAGGAGCGAGCATTACAAACAAAAAAGACGTGAGTTCTTGACCAAAAGATGAACAAAATAGATAGCTTATGTACTTAACATAAAACAACAACAACTATAAATGCCCTCCTGAAAGCTACCTACTATCAAATACCCGCTATAAACAGTGAAGCACCTTTTTGTGGATCACCGGTATATAGGTTCAGCCAGTCATTTACACATGGTGATGTAAAATGCTGTACCAAAAATTCGCAAGAAATATGGTATTTGCAGATTGTTGCTTTTTGGGCCATGTATACATTTTTGTACGAATCACATAATATTTCTAATGATGCTCTGTTTTGCCTTTAGGTAAGACCTGGCTTTGAGAACACTGCACTCAGGTTGTACATGTCCCTTTACACTAATTATCAATCATTGCAAAGTTGTTAAGAGACAAATGGTGCAAAAAGCACACCGGAGACCACAATCCTGATTGTATAAAATATGTAGGGCCACTATATTTGCCAAAATATGATATACACTAATAATTAGACCTCAACATTGAAAACAATTTTAATCCTGGATTGGAAGTTTTTTTTTCCTAATTAAAACCCCAAACCACAATTGTAAAAAACGGTATTCGTTTCTTAATCAACACAATTAAGGTATACCCCATTCCCTGGAAAGGTGACACCAAGGGAAGAACTCACCCTTTTTTTCGAATTCTTCAGAAGAAACATTACTAAAACTATTGTTAATTTCCCTTGATATAATTGATTGCATTTATTTTCTTTGGGCAGCCGTTTTCTCCTGTGTTCTTTGGAGCTTGTCTTGACAATACTTTTGTTCTTCAATGAGAGAATTCAAGGAAAACCAGGAGTACTGTATTTCAAAAAAGGCTTGCCATCGTGGCAAATGATGCAATCATGTACTACAAAAGGCAACCTAGTTGTAGGAGGCCATTTTAATAATTAATTACTTTAACCTTGCAGTCAATAACAAATATCCTGTGTCATTTAACGGGGCAACTGGCTTACAAGTGTTCAAGCTGCTCTACTAATCTGAAATTCTTTAAGACATAGCTAACTATGATTTTGTGTCTGGCTGTGTCATTTTTGTGCACCCCCTCCTCCCCGTTGCAAAATCAATTTTGGTATTTACTAAGCCATGCAAAGCCACTTTGAAGAAGTGAATGGAAGCTACTGAGCCACCCCGAGGCGCACCCACGGACCTTTCTGCTGCCACTCCTGCAAGTTCACCTGCATCCGGACCTGCACTACACCAGCACCGACCAAGACGAGCACCAGCAGCAGCCACCTGAAGTGCATCCTGCTCAACACCCGCTCCGTCCACAGACACGCCGTCGAACTCTGGAACCTGCTCGACACCTCAGCCCCTGACGTCGCCTTCCTCACGGAAACCTGGATGAACGCCTCCTCAGCGCCCGACATCGCCATCGCCATCCCGGACGGCTACAAGATCATCCGGAGGGACCGCGTCAACCAGACAGGAGGAGGCATCGCCATCATCCACAGGAACACCATCCGCATCATGACCAACACCGACGACACCCTCGCACTCGCCGAACACCTGCACTTCCAGATCCACACCAACCCGAAGACCACCCTCAGAGGCACCCTCATCTACAGACCCCCGGGAACACGCACACAATTCAGCAAAGACATCGCCGACTTCATCAGCCCGCACGCCCTCCCCTCCGCTGACTACATCCTCCTCGGGGACCTCAACTTCCACCTGAAGAACAACAACAACCGCAACTCCACCACCCTGCTGGACAACCTCGCAAACCTCGGACTCAAGCAGGTGGTGACCACCCCCACCCACTATGCCGGACACACACTCGACCCCGTGTTCTCATCCAGCAAGGACATCACCTTCAGCCACGCCACCGGACTCCACTGGACGGACCACAGCTGCGTCCACTTCAGCTTCAGAAGGACCACGATCCACCACCACCAGCAACAGGTTGCACGCAGAAGCTGGAACACGATCACAGCCGCCCAGCTTGCCACTTCCCTGGGCAAGAACCCTCCTGCCGGCGCAACGAACCCAAGGCAGGCGGCCACCAACCTCACAAAGTGGATCAGCAACTGCGCAGACGACCTCGCCCCTCTGAGGACCCCGCCTAGCAGACCCGGCAGCAAGAAAGCCCCATGAATCACCGACGAACTCAAGAGCTCCAAGAGGAACTGCCGAGCCCTCGAGAAAGCCTGGCGCAGAGACCCAACACCGAACAACATGACTGCCCTCAAGCTCGCCACCCGAAAATACCACCAACTGATTCACACCACCAAGAAAACTGCATTCAAGGAACGACTGGACAACAACGCACACAACAGCAAGGAACTCTTCAACATCGTCAAAGAGCTCTCCAACCCCAACGCCGGAAACAACAACATCACCCCTTCACAAGACCTCTGCAACTCCCTCGCCTCCTACTTCTATAACAAGATCGCGTACATACACAACAGCTTCAGCACTCAACTGACGCACGCCACGACCGAACCACCACCCCCCACCACCGCCCTCCGCGCCGGGACCCCGATCAGCACCGAAGACACCGTCCGCACGATGAACTCCATCCCTCCGGATCTCCGACCGACCCCTGCCCTCACAACGTCTTCAACAAGGCCGACGCTGTCATCGCACCCCACCTGCGGGACATCATCAACACCTCCTTCGACACCGCTACCTTCCCGGAGAGCTGGAAGCACGCCAAACTCAGCGCTCTACTTAAGAAGCCATCAGCCGACCCCACCGACCTCAAGAACTACCGCCCCATCTCGCTGCTCCCGTTTCCTGCAAAAGTTATCGAGAAGACCGTCAACAAGCAGCTGGCCGCCTTCCTCGAGACGAACGGATCCCTCGACCTCTCGCAGTCTGGATTCCGGGCCAACCACAGCACCGAGACTGCCCTGATTGCAGCCACCGATGACATCCGAGCCCTGCTCGACAACTGAGAAACAGCGGCCCTCATCCTCCTAGACCTCTCCGTGGCTTTCGACACTGTCTGCCACCGCACCCTAGTGCAGCGCCTCAACAACGTCGGAATCCAGAAGAAGGCACTGGAGTGGATCATCTCCTTCCTCGCCGGAAGGACACAGAGAGTCCGCCTCCCCGCTTTCAGGTCAGAAGCCACTGAAGTCATCTGCGGCGTCCCTCAAGGCTCTTTGCTCAGCCCAACCCTCTTCAACGTCTACATGAGCCCCCTCGCAGCCATCGCACGCCAACACAACCTCAACATCATCTCCTACGCCGACGACACCCAGCTGATCCTCTCCCTCACCAACGACCCCGCCGCCGCCAGAGCCAACCTACACGAAGGGATGACAGACGTAGCCAAGTGGATGATGAACAGCCGCCTGAAACTGAACTCGGACAAGACGGAAGTCCTCATCCTGGGATCCTCACCCTCCGCCTGGGACGACTCCTGGTGGCCCCCCGCCCTGGGCAGCGCTCCCAAACCAACAGACCACGCACGCAACCTGGGCTTCATCCTGGACTCCTCCCTCTCCATGACCAGACAAATCAACGCCGTCTCCTCGTCATGCTTCAACATCCTGCGCATGCTACGTAAGATCTTCCGGTGGATCCCCACCGAGACCAGGAAGACTGTCACCCAGGCCCTTGTCACCAGCCATCTGGACTACGGCAACTCCCTCTACGCCGGTACCACCGCCAAACTCCAGAAGAGACTCCAGCGGATCCAGAACGCCTCAGCACGACTCATCCTGGACATCCCCCGTCGCAGCCACATCTCCGGACACCTGAGAGACCTGCACTGGCTCCCGGTCAACAAGAGAATCACCTTCCGTCTCCTCACCCACGCACACAAAGCCCTACACAACCAAGGCCCAGGATACCTCAACAGCCGCCTCAACTTCTATGCTCCCACACGCCAGCTTCGATCGACCGGCCACGCCCTCGCCACCGTCCCCCGCTTCCGAAGAGCCACCAGAGGGGGAAGGTCCTTCTCCTACCTGGTCGCCAAGACCTGGAACTCCCTCCCGACCCACCTCCACCTGACCCAGGACCACCTCGCCTTCAGGAAGCAGCTCAAGACCTGGCTGTTCGAGCAGTAGCGGAACCCCCTCCCCTAGCGCCTTGAGACCCTCCGGGTGAGTAGTGCGCTATATAAATGCTTTGATTGATTGATTGATTGAAGCTAAATGGCAGTATAGAGTAACTGTATTTTGATCACAGGTAAAACATCTGGGCACTATGAAAACCTACCACACCAATATGTCCTTCCTAAGGGTTCTGTTTCTAGGTGGGCGACCTCTATAGCCCTGTTTGGCTTGCCAGAGAAATGTGGTAAACACAACCATTGTCAGATTTGTATACATTTTTCATCTAAACATGATAGTTCCCTTGAGTCATCCTCATTCACAAACATATCCCTACCAAGGCGTAACACATCTCCTGGGTCCTCTGAGTGTGAGGGGCATGCACTGGCGTGCAATGGCTTTGAAGACCATTTCCAAACGGATGAGATCGGGAAGATTTCCTTACCCAATCAGAATCAGGCCCATATTGTAATACCTAGAATTTCCAGCAAATTTTAATACATTGATTTTCTACATTTTCTGTGACGGAAAACTCCACAATTCCTGGAAACCGAAAAAAGTCCAATCACCAAATATTCCCACACTTCTCCTGTATTGTCTGCTTTGAAAAGCCCAAACCACACATGTGAGGTATCTTTGTCCTTGGTAGAACTATGGGGAAGCTATCTGGGAGGACATGTGCTGATATCCACATATTCCAACATTTTCTGTCACAGAAATGTTTTATAATTCTGTTTCTAAAGAAAAAACTTTTCATCTGCAGAGTATTCTTGTTAAGAAAAAGTGATGAAATCCACAGAAACCACACAACCTATCACTCTCCTGGATGTCTAGCTTTCAGAAATATCTCGAATGGTAGCTGTCACTATGTGGCAGCCAATTCTGAGCCGATATACATCTGCTACTTAAAATACCAAAAATCACCTATTTCAAGATTTTTCCTTTTACTTTTCACTGGTGCATACTTAGACCTCTTCTGTCTTAGGTACTAAGTCCACCTATACTTGTGGGGAGAAGGGAGTAATACTCAATCTTTGGATATTTGCTATTTTCCTTTGATTTTCTCTGTATTTTGATCTCCTATTGTAAGTCATTGTCCACAAAGAGTACTTTTTGAAGAGACATTCTCAAAATCACCTTGTGTTGTAATTAGTCCAGAATTCAGAGTGGTACGCATGGCCCCTATACAGGACAAAAAAATATGATTACATTAAAAAACAATTAGATTACACAGACGCCCAGTTTCAATTCATGAAAATAAAATTTTCATTATCAAGTGATACATGATAAAAATGCTGTGGAAAATCATTGTAAATTATGACTTGCTTACTGGCATTGAGGGTCATATGATTTCTGATCAATCAACATACACTATGAATGCCTGCAAAAGGAATCCATGGCTTTCTGGGCTGTCCCTTGTTTTTTATACCTGTCCCCATCCACCAGCAACCCGCATCTCGAAATGCAAGAAGAAAGCAAAAAGGCATGCAGCATAAACATGTGAAATATCTGTTTTCCTAGGATTTGAACAACATTCGGCAGCATCTGGCTCTTTGCTGCAGCACAGGCACATGGCTTCTTCCATTTCTTTCCTTTTCCTTCCCTTCCATTCCCTACCATTCCCTTTCCCTCCCCTTCCCCCTTTCCATCTCCTCCCCTCTCCTCTTCTTTAATCAATTTGGATTTTTTTGGCTGTTTGTTGGTGCCTCAGAAAGGAGCCACAATCAGTTTGGAGTTTGCCTTTGGCTAAGAGAAAAATCGAAGAACATCTTGTTGGATGCTGTGGCCCAGACACACATCTCCATCAGTCATAGTACTCCTTGTGGAACCAGAACCATTATGAAAGGAATTGATTGTGTGTCTGTGCCCCAGAAAGAAGTCAGAAGCAGTTTTGATTTTGTCTTAGCATAAGGACAATCCGAACAACACATGCTCCTTGCAGGGGCACAAGTTCACAAGCACCAGCTCTGTCACCGCACAAGTTTCTAATGTTGAAAGAAGCACAAAGAGAGAAAGAGAGTGTGAATCTGTTCCCTGTCAATGAGCCAGACCTGGTCTGCATTTTTCTGACTATGCACATGCTGCGGACCAGCAATGCCTGATCAGTCACTAAAGAGTCCACTTACTGCTTTGTCTGTTTTTTTCTGAGTTATGTGAAGTTGGTTCAGCCTTGTAGGAAATGACAATATTTTACTTAGTGTGTGCCCAGATTTTTGCCCTGTCTGTTTTGATGGCTTTAGAACTCTGAGCACTTTAACCCTCAAACTAGTAGTAAAGTGCCTGTGCTACCGCTTTTAAACATCGTTGAATTGGTATAACCCTAATTGGCAAATTTAACTTACCTATATATCTGTAGTATATATAATGAACCCAGGTCCTGTAAGTAAATTGTCACTAGTTGTAAAGTACCATAAAAATAACATAATTAGCTATACCTACCAATAGCCCCAATCCCATTACTAAAAAATCAGTCAGTTGGCAGTGAAGAAAGTTCAATCATTTATTAAGCAAAAATACTCTATAGAGGAGTCTATCCAACCCTCACCCATCAGGTGCGCGGAGAAGACTGTTGGCTCGTATTCAAATATGAGGTTATATACTTTTCAGTTCAACACATATAATCACTGTAAAAGGAAAAACACCAGTTGGCCCTCGAGTTCCAGGGAAGGACCATATATGGCACACATGATTAGTTCAAAGCTTAACTATTTATTACTGGGAAGGTCAGGAGGGGTGACTCCCTTTCGTCTTGGTGCCCGGGAGTGTAGGCACAGCGCCTCCAGGAATGCGCTTATCGCACCCAAAGCCAGATGCAACCTTGAGTCTCAGGACAGTCGAGTAAACAGCCTACGTTCAGCTGCTCCCAGTAATTCAGACGAACTGGGGCTTGACAACTTCCGGAGACTAATACGTGATCACAGCCCGTGTTCGAGCATAGGTTCGGAAAATGGTGCCTGTATTTTAGCAGTGTTAACACAAGGAGTGAATAAATGCTGTCCTCCCTGCAAAAGCAATATATATATATATATATATATATATATATATATATATCAAGCAAAGTGGGTGCATCATGCTAACATAATATGTTCCGATACTCCTTATGTATGGGAAATCTAATTTTTTATCCCTCAGAACGGACCTTTTAGCATGCTGTAGCTAACTAAAAACAGCACAATCTTCAAATATTCCTTCATCAATCTGTATTAAATCGTTGAGCTCCTGCTGAACTAACTGAGCCTTTACTGCTTCTATGGATGGACCGGCCAAGGAGGAGGTGAGTTTAGTTGCGCAATAAGAGCAACATGCAGGTCCACATTGTACACAAAGGCAACACTTGAATATGATACCGGCTATACCTGCCAGAACTATCAAAATGTTCCATCCCCAAGTAGACAACAGACCCCAGAACCAACCAGAGAGGGACGACGCACCAGTCTCTTCATGTATTTCGGAAGCCAAATGATGTAGCTTCTGGATGGCCAAATGAATGGAGGGGGCTGAGTCAGGGATATAAACACAGCAAGAACTGCCGATCACACGGCATGCTCCTCCTAGATCTGCCAAGATAACGTCTAAACCATATGATTTTGAAGCGAAACGAGTCTGGTCGCTTGTAGCTCTACGGTCAGATTAGTCAATATTCCTGCAGTGGTGTTAATTACCCCTTCAACTACTCTGGACAAACGGCGTACTTCTTTGCTGGTGATTATAGGCCCCGCAGATGGGAAACACTCCTTTTACAATGTCAGTAAAATGCTGTTCAGGAGTATCTGTCTGATCTATATCGGTAGTATCTATCATTCTTTTATTTCTCTTAACAGGCATACTTCGTTTATCTAAGCGGTGATCCTTGTGATAATTAGAAGGGGCAATATAGACTGGTGGGTACAGGAAGGACAGGTAGCAACGTCCAGCACAACCTCGTGGAAGCCAAGTATAGGCATTTTATCCACAAACAAAATGTACAATAGGGGGGATTAACAATGGGGGGCTGCTAAAGGTACGCAACTGATAAGTATAATTACATCGGCTTTCTCCTACTGATATGTACCCTACTCTCTGAACACAGAACGCAGAGGTACTATTTAGTATAGGCACTGGAATAGCTCTATCTTCAGTAACAGTACGGTCTTGAAAATGTCGAAAATACTGAGTGAAATTAAACTCAACAAAATCCAAAATCTCAGTTTTTAACCAAGTGGTATTTTCATGCGTTGTATACATATTCATTCATGCATTTGGATCTAAGGTTCCCTCTCCATTATTCCCCTCGGGGTCGAATCCTTGATGAACCTCAATATAGGCTAAAATCATTTCATAATCCTTTTCCGAAAACCTTTGAGTGTCCACAGTATAATGCATATGCATCATTGAAAGTAATTTAAACCAAGCCTCACAACTTCCCAGATGAGACAAGGGTGGGGATATGAATAAGTCGTGCTTATGCATAACAGATGGTAAAAGACCACAAACCCAATAATTTTTAGCATTGGTGACACTGTGTGTTTGATGAAGCATTTCAACAAATACATTTTTCACATAAGTCTGACGTTGCCTTTACTTATGTGGGGCAAAAGTATGAAACACATGTTCCGGAGGTGGGGCAGTTGTTCCTAAAATAGTATGCACAGGGTGACGAAATTCTAAATAGATAAAAACTCCCATTAATGTGATTAGCAATATCAGTATAATGACTATAAATACAATTTTAACATATTGAGTCCAACTAGAAAAGAAAGGCATATATGCAGGGAAATAAAGCGGTACCAAAGCATGTTCTTCTACAGGAACGAAACGAGCAAAGGGATACATACTAACTAAAAGTCCAAAAATAAACTCGGGCGATGCAGTCCAACCTGCCAGAGGGTGCTTCTTTCCTGTGTCAGTTTAGAGCCTCACAGGCAGGCTCCTATCGTTCATCACAAATAATACCAAAGCAAACTTCTCACGTTGGAGTTATGTTCTCACACAACCCTTGAAGAAGAAAAAACAACCTGGGCCTCTTTGAACAAGAAATTCAGTCTTTCTTTCTGAACAGAGCAAGCAAATGTTCAAGCCTCTCAGCGCGTTCAGTCCAGTGTCTCGCTCAATACCCCAGGAGTGCATTTAACAGACATTCGTCGAACAAGTCTGTACCCTATCACTCAAGTCTCTTCCTACCTCCTACCATATTCACTTGGGGTACCACGTTATCTTCTGGGCCGCAGGTTGTATTGAGCATGGCCAGGCACTTCCTGATCAGAGAACAAAACAGAGGATGATGAATCCAGTGCAGCAGGGGTATTGCGAGCCTCTTGTTCGACTGTAGGGGCAACAGAATCTGGGGCAATCACTTGTGCTGATGACAGAGCCCCTTCTGAGCCCGATAAACCTTCTCCTTGCTCTTCTCCAATTACCTGGGAAGGACAGAAAAAGGGACAAACGAGGAACTTGCTCACTTTCCTGGGTCATAACCCCTTCCTGGATTCGCTGATCATATGGAAGCGGGAGGGGTAGTTTTGTCAAATGTGACTCGTGGATCCAGTGTCGCTTGCCGTTCACCTTTACCGCCGTCTGCGTGGCCAACAAGATTTGTAACGGTTCAGACCAACGGGGATCCAAGCTGGATTTTTGCTGGTAATTACGGACTAGAACCCACTGTCCTGGCTCCAAGCGATGTCTGGAACCCACCAGCAGGGGCTGCAAAACTGCTGAGACCTGTTGATGAATAGAACGGAGATCTTTAGTCAAAGCATACAGATAGTCTGTCAACATAGGATACTCTATGTCACAAAACGTTCTGGGTCTCGTGACACCCCAAACATTAGCAGGGCACCCAAAAATGACCTCATACAGAGATAAGCCAGAACGAGAATGTGTGGTAACCCATATTGACATTAATGCCAGTGGCAGAGCATCTGGCCACTTCAATCCGGTACTTTCTTGAATTTCTGCTAATTTGAGCTTCAGTATTCCATTATACTTCTCAACCAACCCAGCGGACTGGGGGTGTCGAGCCGCATGGAATTTCTGTTTAATCTGTAGTCCATTACAAATGTGATGGATGAATTCTGCATTAAAGTGTCCCCCGTTATCACTCCAGATCACCCGAGGCAATCCATAGCGTGGGATGTATTCTTTTACCAATGCCTTTGCCGTTGCAAAGCAGTATTTTCCTTGGTCGAGTAGGCTTCTACCCATTTACTGAAAGCGCACACCACGACCAGGACATACTTCAAATTATTTACACGCTCCAGCTGGATATAAACCATTTGGAGCACCTCAAAATGCAAAGATGGTGGTCCAAAGTTTCCACTCAGAACAGGCTCCCTGCCCCCAGGATTATGTCGTAAGCAAACCAGGCAATATTGCACCAAATGAGCAGCGGTTTTTGGAATATTGGGATTGTACCATACAGGATCTAATAATGCACAAATACCTTTTGCCCCAATATGAGCTAAACCATGTGCCATTGTTACCACCGCATTCACTAATGCATTGGGCAACATCCACCGTTGTTTTTCTGTCAAATCAATCCAACAATCATCTGCATATAATTTCCCCACTTTCTCTTTCCAGTGAGCAAGCTCAATTGGGGTAGCTTCTTTCTGTATTTCTCGAACACTCTCCATGGTGTTATTAAGCATCTCTGTTTCAGCCACCCACCTAGCAGAGCTAGTCACAAACATTGAGGTCATTTTGGATTTTGCAGTTTCCTCAGCTACTTGATCAGCAAAGGCATTACCTTCACCCACTGCATCAATCACTGCCTTGTGTGCACTGCACTTAACTACAGCCACTATCTCTGGTAACGTCAATGCTGTCAGCAATCACAAAATCAAGAGGCCATGCTGTATTCGCTGACCATGGGAAGTAAGAAAAACTCTTTCAGCCCAAAGTGACCAAAACTATGAGCCACACCAAAGGCGTACTGGCTATCGGTGTAAATATTTACTCTCAATCCTTCACGTAGCTCACAGGTCCGAAGCAATACCAGTAACTCAGCTGCCTGAGCTGATTGATAGTGTACTCGAGAAGCCTCAACTAGAGTGTGAAGAGTAGTTATCGCATATGCAGCAGTTGTCGTGCCAGCTGGTAATTTGAAACAAGAGCCATCGATGTACAACTCCCCTTGAGGGTCAGATAGATGATTGTCTGTCAGGTCTACCCGTCCCTTCGTCTCTTCCTCCGTCTGAAATATACAATCATGAACATCATTTTTCTTTTCGTACGAAGGGAGGGGTAGTAACGTAGCAGGGTTCAATGTGGCACATCGTTTAATAGTAATGTGGGGAGCAAACAAAGTCAATTCGTAACCTGTAAGACGTGCACTCGTAAGGTGCTGGGACTTCGTTTTGTTCAATAATGTATCCACAGCGTGCGGTACCATCACTGTGAGATCAGTGTTCAGAACGAGCCCTTCCGACTGTCAAATAGCCACTGCGACTGCAGCAGTAGCCCTTAAACAGCTAGGGAGTGCTCTGGTGACGTTATCCAACACCGCCGAGAAATAAGCACATGGTCTCTGCTTACCACCAAATCCTTGTGTTAACACAGAAAGCGAGCAACCGTCCACCCCATGTACATAAAGCACAAAAGGTTTTTGGTAGTCAGGGGTACCAAGAACGGGTGCAGAGCAAAGCGCAGATTTCAAAGAGTCAAAAGCATTTTGACAATCATCAGTCCAGGGTAAATGTTCATGCACATCTTTAGTGGTTAAATACAGGAGAGGTTTAGTGAGAAGGGAAAAATTTGGGATCCATTGGCGACAGTAAGAAGTTATGCAGAGAAATGCACGAACATCACGCTGAGTACGAGGTACAGGCATATTAAAAATGGTAGTCACACGCTCAGGGGTAGGTCACCTCCTGTTGACAATATTGGACAATATTGGAATTTAGAAAGAGATACTTTATTGCCATTAGCCGCCAAATGAGACAATAATTGTACAGTGGCTTCCTTACAACCTTCCTCAGTAACAGAGGCCACTAACAGATCATCGACATATTGCAAAAGCACATTACCAGGGGGTAGGACCAAATCATCCAACAATGTCTTCAAAGCTTGACTATAAATACTAGGACTCTCCGTGTACCCCTGGGGATCGTGACAAAACCAGAAACTGCGACCAGATAATGAGAAGCCCAAAATATGACGGCTATCAGGATGTATCAGAATGCTAAAGAAAGCATTCTTAAATCGATCACAGAGAAATATTTTTCAGTGGGAGGAATCATAGTAAGAATAGTAGTGATGTCAGAAACCGCAGGGTATTGGGGCACTACTATTTTATTAATTTCATCCAAATCAGTCACAAAACGATAAGTATCAACATAGTCAGGATCACTTCCAACAGGGACCTTTTTTAAGAACGGTAAAATGGGGCTGTTGCATATATTAGCAGCTGTCTCCTCTACCACGACCCTTTTGATCAAATCTTGTATGATGGAGAGCAAAGCTTTCTCGCCCATCGGAGAAATTTTGTACTGCAGTATACGTGGAAGCCGAGCCTTTTGTTTTAGAGTCATAGAAACGGGTGGAATCCTTAATAATCCTACATCTGTGTCTCCAGTGGCCCACAGCGTCTCTGGGATAGCAGCAAACTCAGGAGGGAGGGGTTCATTATTGGTGAAACATTGCAAAGTATGCCTCACTAGTGGGGAGAGAGTTACCCACGAACTGGTTTTGGGGTGACTAACGAGGAGGGGTTGCTCATTTTCCTGGCTATGCCTCTAGAGTGGGCACACGTGCAAGGAGAAAATAGTCTCACCATCAGGACATGTTGCAAAAGTGGCCATGGTAACCTCTGAGAACTTTTTCCCGATTCCTTATGGAGGAGCCAGGCTGTCACCTTGGTGACAGGCATACATTAGGAAACCCTGATACCCACCTCAGATTACAACTGGACCCAAGCAAGATCAGAAGAGAGCTAAATCTGCTGTCTGAGAGCTAAGAGGAGCACTGAAGGACAGGTCCTGTTACCTCTTTTACTCAGGACAAGGACGTAGACTCCAAGGGTCATAAGGCTGACCTCCTGTTCAAGCTACATGGACATCAACTAGAGACACCGGAGCTGAACTATTTTGATAACTATAGGGGTGATCAACTATTGGAGTGCAGGTTTGGCTCCCATAGTGTCATTTTTTGTGTCAATAGAACTACATTATGGCAGTCCATGGAGGTAAGGGGGGTTAATGTGGGACTTGTAAACTTCCTGAGAGATCTGCACTTATCGACACGGGCTAATGTTAGGTACACTAAGGAGCTGGAGGTTACCCAGGGCTTCCCTATTAAGAAAGGGGTACGCCAGGGCTGTATAATGGCACTGTTTTTATTTAACTTTTATATTAATGATTTAGAAAGCACCCTGGTGGCAACCAAAGCAGATTTCCCCTACATTGAGAAGCAGGGTATACCAGTTCTGCTCTATGCAGTTGATGCTGTATTATTGGCACGGACAGAACTTGGTTTGTAAACTCTATTAAATGCTTTTAAGGATTTTATGCCAAAACTGGATTTAAATATAAATAGTACCAAATCATACACTATGAGAATTGGGAAACGCTCTAAAAGGGCATTTCAGTATAGATCTGGCGTAGACACAATTCCGAGTACAAAGGTTTTTTCATACCTCGGAGTCCTTTTTGATGACCAGCTAAAATGGGACCCCTTGATCCAAAAAAAAAAGGAGGATATGGCCCGGGCAAATGCGGCAATCTTTAATTTTGCTTCAAAGGTGGGGAAAAAACCTATAGGAGACATGCTACAGGTTTATAGAGCCAAATGTATAGCAATAGCAAGCTATGGTAGCGAGCTCTGGGGGCGAGGCCCTATCAAGCCATTACAGATTGAAGAAAATAAGTTCTTAAAGAGACTATTTAGTGTCCCTCAGGGCACTCCAAATTTAGTAGCCCATGAGGAATTGGGGGTCCCTTATCTGTGTGATCTTGTGACAACGCGCCCCCTCATCTTCTGGCTGCAATGGTGGCTCAATCGGGATATCCCTCTTACTCATGTAATACTTAAAGATTGCATGTCGCTCGACAATAAGGCCTGAATTCCCTGGTTCAGCTACTTAAAAAAGAGGTTTGATCAACTGGGTAGGGGTATTTTATTCACCAACCCAGAGTCCATTTTGAAGAAGGACATTGTATTAATCAAGACTGCTTTTCTGACTCAGAAAAGACTAGATAGGGAGGCTGCAGAGTCTATGAAACCATGTGTCCGGGCCTATCTCCCTCTTATCACGTCTCTTTCTGTAGAACCCTATCTCTTGGGGACATTCACCTCACATGAAATGTTCTTATTAACGAGGCTACGGATAAACACCTTCCATCTTTTGCTGACTAGACCAAAGGTGACTTCCAGAGGCCATGTGCTAACCCCTTGCAATTGTGATGGGAATTCCCCACAGGATCTGTCACATTTTATGTTTCTCTGCCCATTATATGCTGATCTTAGAAAACTCTTTTTGGTACCAATTTTAAAGAAAATGAACTTTAAACAAGTCAGACCTGCACTGATGTTTCTACAATTATTGCCCATTGATTGTATATATTTTATTGTTAGCTTTTTAAAGTCCACTGTGAAATCAAGATATTTTATGGATATTTAATGTATTTAATTGACTCGCTCTCCTTTTTTACTGTAATCATAACATTAATTAGATATACCTTCCCACTGTTGAATATTTGTTATATGTATGTGTGACTTTTATGGATTTATAACCTAAATCCGAATAAAGATATCTTGATGATGATGTGATACAGTTTGCTCTTTTTTTTTTATTCAGATTGGAATTTTTATTGTTTTTTTTTTACATTCTTACTGTTTTGGTAGTGTATACATGCTTTACACATTACCCCTAAGTTAAACCTGATTTCCCTTCCCTCTAACTAGGGGGATGAGCTCTGGTTAATGTAGTTAGTGGCTTTAGCGGTTTACCTTCACAAGAATGGTGTTCATTGTTTAAGGTGGTTGATCCCTTACCTAAACGAATAAACACATTTCCTAAAATCCTCTATTCTAGAACCATTTCTATGCTATTACTACGGATGTATGACGTTACAACGCATACTTTTACCACGCCTACCATTACCACGCAATTTTTACAACGCAGAATCCATTACAACGAAGTACCATTACCACGCATGTATTTACAACGCATATACCTTTACAACGCATACAATTACAACGTAAGTATTGGTAAGTATATAATATTTTTTTTAATTTAATTTAATTAAAATTAATATAATGTAATTTAATTTAATTTAATGTAATGTAATTTAATTTAATTAATTTAATTTAATTTAATCAATTTAATTTAATGTAATTTAAATTTAATTATATTTAATTTTTACCCTGTACCCTTTTACCCAAAAACCCAAAACTGACCCTGAACCCTAAAAATACCCCTTTACCCAAAAACCCAAAACTGACCATGAACCCTAAAAATACCCCTTTACCCAAAAACCCAAAACTGACCCTGAACCCTAAAAATACCTCTTTACCCAAAAACCCAAAACTGACCCTGAACCCTAAAAATACCCCTTTACCCAAAAACCCAAAACTGACCCTGAACCCTAAAAATACCCCTTTACCCAAAAACCCAAAACTGACCCTGAACCCTAAAAATACCCCTTTACCCAAAAACTGAAAACTGACCCTGAACCCTAAAAATACCCCTTTACCCAAAAAACTGAAAACTGACCCTGAACCCTAAAAATACCCTTTTACCCAAAAACTGAAAACTGACCCTAAACCCTAAAAAATAACCTTTACCCAAAAACTGAAAACTGACCCTGAACCCTAAAAATACCCCTTTACCCAAAAACTGAAAACTGACCCTAAACCCTAAAAATACCCCTTTACCCAAAAACTGAAAACTGACCCTGAACCCTAAAAATACCCCTTTACCCAAAAACTGAAAACTGACCCTGAACCCTAAAAATACCCCTTTACCCAAAAACTGAAAACTGACCCTGAACCCTAAAAATACCCCTTTACCCAAAAACTGAAAACTGACCCTGAACCCTAAAAATACCCCTTTACCAAAAAAACCAAATAATATTTTTAATAAAATAATATACTTACCAATACTTACGTTGTAATGGTATGCGTTGTAAAAGTACCTGCGTTGTAAATACATGCGTGGTAATGGTATGCGTTGTAATGGATCCTGCATTGTAAAAATGCGTGGTAATGGTAGGTCATGGTAAAAGTTGCGTTGTAAAGGTTGTATACCATTACTACTGCTGTGTGGGGCCTGAGAATGCAACATATCTGTAACCGGTTTGATCTTTGAATCTGTATGCTCTCTGAAATAGAACTGTAACTTTGCTGTATGAGCCTATAGAATTGTTTTAGTGCATGTGTTTGTGAGATTCATTTAAACATTGGCCATCACTGCTTGAAGGAGGCTCGGCAGCTGGCATTGAGGAAATCTGGGTATTACTTACAGGGCAGGCACCAGTGTTGAAAGTGGTGGCCCCAGCAGTGGCAGTAGTCAACACTTCTTTAAGAATGTTCTTTGGCCATGACACCTATGTTTTTATTTGCAATGATAACATTTATGAGGGCTTGGGAATATGCTGCATGTCTGCTTGTTCATGCAAAAATCTGCAGGGCAATGCAAAGGCAATTGTTTTGTTTTTTCTCCAGGTGGAAAATGTGTTTTCACATGGAAAATCATCTACCTCTACATGCCCACCATCTTAAGAGTTGTGCTAAGCCATGTTGCACACTGAAAAGTGAATGAAAACGACACCTTTCAGGACTACATTTTTGACATTTTTTAAAGTGGAAATGGGTCACAGAAGAGTTTATAATTACCCAGAAATGGGTAGGTTTTTGGGTGTGCACAAATTTACAGGGTATTCTAATCCTTGTTCCCCACTCCACACTCTGTGAGCACATTTACTCTTGCAAAAATATCTATTTTTTAAAAGCAAACACATTTAAAGGGACAGCAACCACTTTTGAGAATTTCAAATGTGGTTTTGTACCCATGAAAATAGCTGTTTACATTCTAAACCAATACACATGTGGAAATCACGTTTTTTTATTGGGACGTGTGTCCGAGGGCCAACTTTCTTTTTTGTAATGGAACGTGTATCCAAGGTAAAGGTAGGACAGTGCGTGATTTATTAAGTGTACACTTTTAGACCTGGCACCCTTAGGGTGGACTTCCCCCAATATTTTTGCCTTTTAGCTCCTGTGTTTGCTGATTCTTTTTGTTGGCCTTAGGACTCAAGCTCTTTACCACTGCTAACCATCGCTAAAGTGCTTGTGCTTCTCACCTAAACATAATGACATCGGTGTATACCTAATTGGCATATTTATTTTACCGGTAAGCCCCGTGTAAAGTGGTATACTGTAGTAATAAAGACAGCCAGCAAGACAGGTAGGTGTGAGTCTTTTTTTACAGGCTACATGGAAGACAAGCATCTCCTCAGCTAACGTCCAGCCGTTGTCTGAGGTCTGTTTCACATTTCAAAGTCAACATTCCACAGCTTGACATCACACCTAGTAACATTAGAAGAGAATGGTGTCAGGAAATGTTCCTGACAACACTCTACTTCCATTACTACATATACTTCCTCCTTCTCAAACAAAAACAACAACAACAAAAAACTAAGACCAATGCAAATGCAGAGTAAATACAAAAGTGGTTAAAGACTATTCACAAAATCTTCTAGGAGTAACTCTGATTCTCAATCTCCTCCTGGGAAAATTTCCATTGGATGCAATGCCATTTTCAACATTAACATATTAACTAGGTACTGAATCACTCTTGACACAATCCTTTATCCACATTCCCTTCTCCTTCACTTTGACAATCTTACTGATCTTCCACCAATGTTTACCAACCACTTCAAGAGCATTACTCCGCACTTTCATGACTGTCGCCCCAAACTTGTTTTGCCCCTTTTTCCCATGAAAAGATGATTTGATGGGTACCGTGTCACCCATGGCCAAATAAACCAGCTTTGTTCACCTTTTCTGGTCATACCAGTTTTTCTGTTTTGCTTGAGTCTTCAGCACATTCTTCTTTCACCATCTCCATAAGACTTAAAACATCAGGACCACTTTTAGCCACTTACTCATCCACACGGGTTTAAAACTGGTGTTCACTTTTCTTCCTCCCAGTAATTCTAAAGGTGAAACCTTGGTAGTGGAGTGTGGCATGGTTCTATAGAACCACAACATGCTTTCTAGAGCCTTGCTAACATCGTGGTTACCTGACTTTGCCCACCTCACATGTTCATTAATGACCCTATTCATCCTTTTCACTAGACCATTTGCTTGATGACGATGAAGGGAGCTCTGTACACATTCTTCCAAACAATTCTGCAATCCTTTATTCAAAATTTAGTCTCTGCAGGCATTCTTTTCTTTCATTCAAAAGCAATGCTACACTTGATGCATTGGGATCCTTTACTAATTTGATCTCTGGCCACTTAGACGCATAGTTGATTAAACCAAAATAAACCTTGACCCTACAGGTAAGACATTGATGGGCTCTATAATATTGATGCCAAGTTTTACCCAGGGCCCAGAAGGACATTGAACAGAAAGAAGAGGTGCGGTCACAACCTTCAAACCTTTGTCTGCAGATCTAAACACCACACAATTTTCAACTGCATCATTAACCTCACTGTCCATCCCAAGCCACCAAAATGCCTCACAATTGTGTCATTTGAAGTGTCACGCCCATGTGACCTTTACAAGCTTAAGATATAATGATATGCATTAAATCTTGAGGAGGAGTACATTTTCCAGAACGCAACAACATTCCATCTTCTATTGAAATTTCAGTCTCAACTTTGCTATAAGGCTGTAAAAGAGGGGACAACACTTTCTCTCTGGGCCAACCATTCTAAACCAACTCACCAATTTGTTGTAAGACAGAATCATTCTTCAACGCATTAATCCATTCTTCTTCTGAACTCAACTTGGGAACAGGTATTTCTAACACAGCAACAAAACAGTCTTCAGTGTCTTCATCACACAACTCATGAAACTCTAACCCCTCGCTTTCGTCATGTACAAGGGAAACACAGGAAAGGAAATCCACTTTACTGTCATTCCCTTCAGAAATCTGGGATACATCAAAGTAGTATTGCATCAACATAGTAACCATCCTCACAATCCTAGGAGTATAGCATTTCCTTGCCCCAGTACCCAGTATGTTGTCTAGTGGTTTGTGATCTGTCCGAAGACAGAATCTTCGGCCCCACACATATGGGCAAAATTTCTCCTCAGCTCAAAGACAAGCGAGCAGCTCCTTTTCACTGACTGAGTACTGTAGTTCAGAGTCTCTGAAGACTCTTGATGCAAAACATACAGTATTTCCTTTATATCTGCATACTTATCAAAATGGCACCCAGCCCAACTTGGCTGGCATCAACAGTAATGCAGCAGGAAATCTCTGGATCAAAAGGCTTAGGCTTAAGGGCTTCACTAATGCTCAGACCCTTCTTGACTTATTCAATTGCAACTGAACACTCATGGGACCACTCAATTTTCACCCTTTTTTTAAGTAAATTACTGAAGGGCGGTACTATGGTGGAAACATTTGATATAAAACGTGAGTAATACTCAAAAAGTCCTAGCAAGGACTTGAAACCTGCATTGTCACAGGGTGTGCCAGCACCAACTATGGCCTAGATTAGTCCCTTTCTAGGCTTGATTCCTTCGTGTGAGATCAGATGAACCAGATACTGTACTTCTTCACACACAAATTTAAACTTCTGTGATTTTAGCAGCACACCATGTGTCTAAAATATCTCTAACACCTTTCGCAATATGGCATCATGAGATTGAGCATCTTTAGAACAATCACCATCATCTTAAAAAACCAATACCTCATGCACACTGCTCAACAGATTCTACATGACTCTCTAAAACACGGATGCAGCAGACGGCACCCATAAGGCATACATCTATTCCGATCAGTCTCCAGCGGCAAAACAAATGCTGTCTAAGGACATGAATTAGAATGCAGATCAATTTGATGATAGGCACTAGTCAAATCCTGCTTAGTGAACAATTTAACCTTTAACACATGCATACAGGCCACAGATCATTGGTGGTGGATGTGAGCCAACCCAGATTTCATTATTTAATTACCTCAAGTCAACACACACTCGTAAACCTCCACACCTTTTCCTTGCTACGAACAAGGGAGACAACCATAGAGAAGACTTTGTAGACTCAATAATTCCCTTATCATAGAGAGACACAAGCTCTTTGTTAGGATCTTCCCTCACGCTAAAAGGAACTCCTCTTAACGTGTGCTTTACAGGAACAGAACCTGCTTGAAGCCACAAATCTTTCCAAGATTGCCACTAAACAAAGAAAGAAACTCACTTTTCCATTCACCTCATGTTTCATTGCAATCAGCCACCAAAACCTGCTCTTTGGCACTGGGTTTAGGTATCATCACATACAATACTTGTTTAAACCATCCTAAGATGTTCAAGCCCTTGACCGCCACATATACCTTGCCCTTGGTCTTACTCCCCTTGAACATGAGGGTGTCTACTATGTACCTCAGGAGATCAATTTGGTGTCCTTCATAGGAGACTGGAGAAGGTCTCTTCAAACACTCTTTGCATGATCACAGTAATTCTGGCACCTGAATCTACAAGCAATTTTTGTGTTTTTCCACGAAAACTTACTTCAACAATGTGGTCAATGCAGTGGGATGGATCGCCCTCTGTGGGTTTACTCTCCACAAGCGAAACAATATTACGTACATCTGTGACTACAGAAATGACTTCAGAATCAGACTCTTCTTCAAATTCCATGACACATGCCACAGTTTTCTTTTGCCCTTTTTTCTTCAAGCACGCCTTTGCAAAGTGGTCTGTTTTTTTTTACAAAAGTTACACACCACATTTACAGCTGGACATCTGTCACCTTTATGATTTGGTGCATTCCCACAGTGAAGACACATGCTGTTGGGAAATATCATTGTATTGCCACTCTTGGTTTTGTTGTTAAACCCATTACTATGGCGAATATTCTTTAGTTTCCATTTGTTGCTCACAAGCAATTTGATATCTTTAGTAGGTTTGTCATGCAACTCCTTCAAGGAGACCTGCAAAACCTCAATGCTTTTAGCCACCTTCATGGTTTCCTCCAATGAGGGATTTCCCATCACTAGGAGCCTCTGTCTTATTTGTTTGTGATGCACTGGCATACAAACTAATCTCTGATAAGTTGTTTTGCAAAGTTCTTGAATAAACAAACAGATGCTAATCTCCGCAACACATATATATATAGGAGTCTACATCCTCACACTACAATTGCTTTCTCTTCACAAATTTGTGTCTCAAAACCATGAGACTTGGTTGTTAGTCAAATCTGTTTTGAGTTGACCGTCCTGACTCCGTCTGAAGCGGTCGCTCCCCCACGCTCCCTGGCTCCAGCTGGTATCGTAGCGCCTCGCAGCAATTGCTTGTGCTTCTGCTTTGTAATTGGCTCCGATTACTAAGTGTGCCCCGATTTCAATAATTGCAGCTTTGCCAGATCTTAGCGTTACGCTATATTTGTATAGCTTGCAGGTCGCTTTGTTTATAAATTATTTTCTGCCTGAATGTACCTGCGCCTCTGCCCACCCCAACCTCGTCCTGTTAACTTTCGTTTTTGCTGCCATTTTGTTGTTGTGCCGTCCCAGCCCGCAGCTCCACCCCGCTCCCGCCTCCCAGCTGACCCTCCCTCCCACAATAGAGTTAAGGATCGCACCTCTGACCACAGCGCTGTGACCGTCCTGACTCCGTCTGAAGCGGTCGCTCCCCCACGCTCCCTGGCTCCAGCTGGTATCGTAGCGCCTCGCAGCAATTGCTTGTGCTTCTGCTTTGTAATTGGCTCCGATTACTAAGTGTGCCCCGATTTCAATAATTGCAGCTTTGCCAGGTCTTAGCGTTACGCTATATTTGTATAGCTTGCAGGTCGCTTTGTTTATAAAATATTTTCTGCCTGATTGTACCTGCGCCTCTGCCCACCCCAACCTCGTCCTGTTAACTTTAGTTTTTGCTGCCGTCTTGTTGTTGTGCCGTCCCAGCCCGCAGCTCCACCCCGCTCCCGCCTCCCAGTTGACCCTCCCTCCCACAATAGAGTTAAGGATCGCACCTCTGACCACAGCGCTGTGACCGTCCTGACTCCGTCTGAAGTGGTCGCTCCCCCACGCTCCCTGGCTCCAGCTGGTATCGTAGCGCCTCGCAGCAATTGCTTGTGCTTCTGCTTTGTAATTGGCTCCGATTACTAAGTGTGCCCCGATTTCAATAATTGCAGCTTTGCCAGATCTTAGCGTTACGCTATATTTGTATAGCTTGCAGGTCGCTTTGTTTATAAATTATTTTCTGCCTGATTGTACCTGCGCCTCTGCCCACCCCAACCTCGTCCTGTTAACTTTCGTTTTTGCTGCCATCTTGTTGTTGTGCCGTCCCAGCCCGCAGCTCCACCCCGCTCCCGCCTCCCGGCTGACCCTCCCTCGCTCCGCCCCCCTCCACTATCGACATATATCAGAACAGCTGATGCGCAGCGTTCACGAGCAGCGGACGTGCCCCATGCGCGCCGAAGGTGCGCCAAAGGTAAGCCCGTCTACGTGCCTGGCCCGCGCCCAGCACCAGACCCCCTGTTCCTCGCAAAACCCACTTCTCCTGCATATCGTATGACGCCGCTACCCTCTCAGCCCTTAACCCCGGCCGCACACCTCAATGCTGCAAAGTCGCCCCAGGACTCACCCATGGACCATTCGTCTGCCGCTCCTGCAAGTTCGCCTGCACCAGGACCTACACCAAATCCAATCCCTCCAAAAACACCTCCGAGTCTAACCATCTGAAGTGCATCCTACTGAACACCCGCTCGGTCCACAGACACGCCACTGAACTCTGGGACCTACTCGACACTACATCACCGGACGTCGCCTTCCTTACAGAAACCTGGATGAACGCCTCCTCAGCACCCGACATCGCCATAGCCATCCCGGACAATTACAAGATCATCCGAAAGGACCGCAACAACCAAACAGGAGGAGGCATCGCCATCGTCCACAAAAACACCATCCGAATCACGACCAACTCCGACGATAACCTCACGACCGCCGAACACCTCCACTTCCAGATCCACACTGACCCCAGGACAACACTTAGAGGCACCCTCATCTACAGACCACCAGGAACCCGCACACAATTCAACGAAGACATCATTGACTTCATCAGCCCACATACCATCACCTCCGAGAACTACATTCTACTGGGAGATCTCAACTTCCACCTGGAAAAGAAAAACGACAGCAACACCACCACCCTTCTGGACAACCTGGCCAATCTCGGACTCAAACAACTTGTTGACACCCCCACTCACCTAGCCGGACACACGCTCGACCCTATCTTTACCTCCAGCATACACATCTCCTTCGATCACACCACAGCTCTCCACTGGACAGACCACAGCTGCGTTCACTTCAGCTACAAAAAAAACACGACCCACATCCCCCCACATCCTATTCCTCGAAGAAACTGGAGCAAAATCACCACCGACCAACTCTTCACATCGCTTAATCAAAACCCCCCTGCCATATCATCGGACCCAAACCAAGCTGCCACCAAACTCACACATTAGATCTCCCACAGCGCTGACGAATTAGCACCCTTGAAAAACCACCAGATCAAACTAGGTAGCAAAAAGGCTCCCTGGTTCAACAATGACCTTAAGAAATCCAAGAAGGTATGTCGTACCCTCGAGAAAACCTGGAGAAAAACCCCAACCACTGACAACCTGACCACCTTCAAGGATGCCACCCGCAAACACCACCAACTGATCCGATCAACCAAGAAATCAGCATTCAAGGATCGACTCGACAACAACGCCCACAACAGCAAGGAACTATTCAACATCGTCAAAGAATTTACCAACCCCACCACTGGCACCAACGACATCACTCCCTCCCAAGACCTCTGCGACTCTTTATCCTCTTTCTTCCACAACAAAATCGCCGACATACATAACAGCTTTGAAAACCAGGCTGAAGATCAGTCCACTCCACCCACCCCCGAACCAAAACTGCACTTTCACAACCTTCACGCATGGAACCCAATCACTACTGAAGGCACCATCCGCCTGATGAACTCCATCCACTCAGGTTCAACAACCGACCTATGCCCCCACCACATCTTCAACAAAGCAGACTCCATCATCGCACCCTACCTCCGCGATGTCATCAACTGCTCCTTCAACTCCGCTACCTTCCCAGAAAGCTGGAAACATGCCGAACTCAGCGCCCTTCTGAAGAAACCCACAGCAGACCCCTCTAAACTTAAGAACTACCGCCCCATCTCCCTCCTCCCATTCCCTGCCAAAGTCATTGGGAAAGCCGTCAATAATCAGCTAGCCGCCTTCCTGGAATCCAACAACTCCCTCGACCCCTCACAATCTGGTTTCCGAGCCAAACACAGCACCAAAACCGCCCTCATCACTGCTACAGACGACATCCTAACGCTACTGGACAACGGAGAAACAGTTGACCTCATCCTACTCGACCTCTCCGCCGCCTTCGACACAGTTTGTCATAGCACCCTCATTCAACGCCTCAGCAACATCGGAATACAAGGACAAGCTCTGGACTGGATCATCTCGTTCCTCACCGGAAGAACCCAGAGAGTCCGCCTCCCCCCATTCAAATCAGAGACCATCGAAGTCATCTGCGGCGTACCACAAGGATCATCTCTCAGTCCCACCCTTTTCAACGTTTACATGAGTCCCCTCGCATCCATCGCGCGACAACACAATCTCAACATCATCTCCTACGCAGACGACACCCAGTTGATCCTCTCCCTCACCAAAGACCCAAGTATCGCCAAAACCAATCTACACGAAGAAATGAAAGAAGTAGCCGAGTGGATGAAAAACAGCCGTCTAAAACTAAACTCGGATAAAACGGAAGTCCTCATCCTAGGATCATCCCTCTCTGCCTGGGACGACTCATGGTGGCCACCGGCCCTGGGTACAGCACCCATACCCACAGATCACGCACGTAACCTGGGCTTCATCCTAGACTCCTCCCTCTCGATGACCAAACAAGTCAACGCCGTCTCATCTTCATGCTTCAACATACTACGCATGCTCAAAAAAATCTTCCGTTGGATCCCCACCGATACAAGAAAGACAGTCACCCACGCACTGGTCACTAGCCGACTGGATTATGGAAATACCCTCCACCGGAACCACAGCCAAACTGCAGAAAAAACTCCAACGCATCCAAAACGCCTCCGCCAGACTCATACTGAACATCCCACGTCAAGCTCACATCTCCGGCCACCTGAAAGACCTCCATTGGCTTCCCGTCAACAAAAGAATAACTTTCCGGCTCCTTACCCACGCACACAAGGCCCTCTACGACCTAGGACCTGAATGCCTCAGCATGCGACTGTCCTTCTACACACCCAACAGACAACTACGATCATCCAATCAAGCCCTCGCCGCAACCCAGCGCATCCATAGGTCCACCATGGGAGGAAGATCCTTCTCCTACTTAGCGGCCAAAACCTGGAATTCTCTCCCCACTCACCTCCGCCTTACACAGAACCACCTCTCCTTCAGAAAGCAGTTAAAAACCTGGCTATTCGATAAGTAACTTACCTACCCCCCTCAAGCGCCTTGAGGCCCTCTGGGTGAGTAGTGCGCTTTACAAATTCTTGAACTTGAACGTATTCATCACTTTTGCTACCCTCTACTAGCGTTGAATCAGGTAAGTGTTTAAATATAGACTTCCCTGTGAACACCACGGAGTGAAGTAATAAAAATGTCCTTTATTTGACACGAATCTCAGCGCGCCTATGGTGCCTAAATATGTTTCAAATGCGTTAATAGGTGGCTCACCTGGACTATCTAGGAAGGAAGTAGGAGGTGTGATGGGTTGCAAGGGGCACATGAGAAAAGTTTACAAAGGTAAAAGAGAAAAAGAAAATTAATAAACAGCAGTAAACTGAATAGAAAATAGAGTGGTGTTGGAAAGATAGGCAAAGAACAATAAAAATAAAATTGTGATGGAGCATCAGCAAATTGATTTGATGTTAGCAGCCAGGATTACTCTTATTAGAATAGTGATCAACTTTAAAGGTGTGCAAATCACTGTGATCCGCATTGGAAAATATACATATTTGAAGAATAATATTTTGTAGCAGACCAGAACAACAGGTGTGTGAATCACTGTGATGCACACTTTAGTAGGTAACGAATGAAGCCTTCCCCTGCAGTACAATTGAAGCAGGAAGAAGGGGTGTGCGAATCACTGTAATCCGCTTGAGAATGAACTATCAAAAATATGCACAGCCTTGAAAAAAATCTGTCAATGAAGCCATTCCGGTGCAGTATAATAATAGCAAGAAGAAGCATTGTGCAAATCACTGTCTTCTGCTTGAGAACGAATCATTAAAATATGTACGCCCTTGAACAAAGTCTTGCTGCATTATACAAGGCATCAACTAAATAATTTAGGGCCTTAGTGTGCTCGGAAGCAACCTGGGCAGAGTGGAGCACTTTAAAAAAATGTGTGAGTTTCTATGTTGACAATGACTATAAAGCGTGCGTCTGATGACAAATACAACAGTGCAGGAGAGCGGGCCGGACAGTCGAAGCACAAGACCCCCACAAATAACATCAGACGAACAGACACTGGCATTGCTATGGTACCTCTGCTTTTGAGTGATGCATTGATCCCTCCCAGATTATGTCAGCCTCACAGGTCCCGGCAGACTGAAGCGAAGAAAACCCCAAAATAAAAACTGCGCAGGAGAAAAGCACCACACTGCACAGTGAGATGCACACTGAAAACACCAAAGAATAAACTCACAGTTAGGCCGTGAATCCGGAAGTTCAGAGTGGGCGTCTTTCAAGGGCTGGCCAAAACAGCTGATTGGTCTGATATGGCTCACCCGGAACAATGAAGCAGATGCAGCAGCTTGGAAGATTTTGCACGCGTGAGTTCACAATGTCTCTGTGTAGGCAGCTCATCGCCAGTAATTTGTATTGATAAAGACAGCCAGCAAGACAGGTAAGTGTGAGTCTTTATTTACAGGCTACACAGAAGACAAGCATCTCCTTAGCTATCGTCCATCCATTGTCTGAGGTCCGCTTCACATTTGAAAGTCAACATTCCACAGATTGACAGCACACCTAGTAACATTAGCATCTTTGGGAGAGAATGATGTCAGGAAAGGTTCTTGACAACACTCTCCTCCCGATATTACATATACCATGAAAATAGAGCCTGTACTTGAAAGATACTAGTGGGCGGCAGCATTGATTGTGCCACCCACAGAAGTAACCTTCCAAAGCTGTCTCAGGCCTGCTACTGCATGTGAGTGCAGTTCACTGACACTTGAATGTGGCATTTCAAACTACTCCCATTTTATTACATATAACTCACGCTTAAGGTGGGCCCTAAGTAACCATAAGGGCAGGAAGCTATGTAAGTGAAAGGTAGGCCATGTGCCTTTATGTTTTGAATGTCCTGGTATTGACAAACAGCATATTTCATTTTTCACTACTACTGTTAGACCTACTCCTCTCATTGGCTAGCATTAGGAATTCCTTAAATCACTTTTAAGCTGCAATTCCTGATCAAAGAGGAGTAGCTTTTTCATGTTTCATATGTTTGGAATAGCAATGATAAATCCTCCTTATTGGTGTAGTTGAATTTAACATTACTGTTTGAGAAATACCACTTTTCAAAGTGGATGTTTCGCTGCACTTAGTGTTCTCTGTGTCTCACAGCCTGCCTTCAAAACACAGCTGGGGTGAGTGACAGCTACACTTTGTGCATTCCCTGTAGACAACCAAAGCACAGGAAGGATATGTGTGTCTGAGTACCCATCCTCTACATATAACTGCATTCTGATTGCCTTGCCTGGGCAGAGTAGAAGGGAATGGCTGACACTTCACTTGAATATGCTGTGTCCTGTACCCACAGAAAGGACTGACTACAGATAGACTGGCAGACCGGATTGGGTTGAAAGGGATCCAGGTGCACTTCAGAGGGCTGCTTTGAAGTTACCCCTCACATCAGAGGCACTTTTGGGTATAAATACTGGGTCTCTGACCCCCGAAAATCAGACACCTTTGGATCTTGAACTGAACCTTTGTCAGAAGAACTGCTGTGCTGCTTAATGGACTCATCTTCGGACTGCAGACTTGGAAGTCCTACTTTTCCCTTCTGCCTGCCGCTCTCTGATTAAGGAAAGATTGACTCTACCTTCCCACAAAGTGATTTCCAAGGGCTTTTTGGCTTGCCTCCTGTTGCTTGAGACTCAGTGATATCAAGATCTCTCCACTGTTCCTGTGCCTGACTACCTGGAAGTGGTCCTGATATTTGCTACATAGATCAGAACCTGCACATCAGTAATAATATTGGTGCATTGCATCAGAACCATTGCTTGGCCTCCAGAGAATGATGCAATAGACAGCATATCACCACCACTGCGGCTTGATGAGATCAACGCATCTCCTTGACTGCATGGCAGAATGCATTACTTTGCTCTATGACTCTCCATCACTCATCTTTGGAACTGATGCATCCTCTTTACTGTGTGAAGAAGATCGATGCATTTCATTGCGACCTGGAAAGGTACTTTTTTCACAAAGCCTACGTGGCCCTGTAGCCAACCGACAATCCATTGCGATCTGCCCGAACTCGGACTTTACCCCAGTCCAGCACAATCTACAGTAACATTTTTAGTGCTACTTGTTTCTGAGCACTTTACTGCATATATTACTTTGAAATTCAATATCTCAAATTCTATGCATTGGATTTGTAATCCATGTTTTTAAACGTGTGGAGTTTTTTTATGGGGTATTCATTATGTTACTGTGTGTTTGTGCGTGTGTATGTTGCTCAAATACTTTACACATTTTCTCTTCAAATAAGCCTGACTGCTCTGTGTCATGCAGCCAGAGGTGACCACAGGTTATCTTGTGTTTTCTTTCTTGGCCTGGGTGCATGCCTCAGCCAACCAGGAACTTATTTCTAACACACGCTAAGTGCACCTATAGAAATTATGCACCATCATAGCCATGAGATAATGTACTCCCCATATTCTAGTTTAGGACACATCAAGTAAGAGTGCTAGTGCACATCCTGTATCTGAGAAGGGGTGTCCCCTTTCCAATTTATTGGGGAAAACCAAAAGTCCCCAACCCACCAAGAAATCAGCTATTAGGTTTGAATATATATTGTGGTTCTAGCATCTGCAGCTCCACATCCAGTGCTTTCACCTACACCTTCCACCCTCCTCTCTCATAGGTATCTACTGGCTCCCCATCTCTAGCAGGGGCATAACAAGTAATGAAAGTCAATCCATACTAAAAGTAGATATTGCAAAATGAATTGTTATTTTAAAGTCTGTAAAATGTCACATAAGAGCTAATACATAAACCCATTTCTGAAGTAAAATGTTACTTGACTGTGTGTTGTTTGCAAGAACCTTATGTGGAAATACAATTGCATAAGGTTGGTTATATTATATATGTAGACCCCTTAGCAGAATATTAAACCATCTGATTTTTCTGCCACCTTTCATGTTGCCACATTTTAAATTGTTCTCTTTCATATATTTCTCAGAAATTCAAGCCTTGCTGTCTGTGATGCCAGTCTATGATATCAGGGATCTGGCTTATTATATTTAACAGTCCATTGATCCTAAACTTTTCCCATGCCATAGTGCAGTTTTAATCACGGAATTTGCTTTTTTCTTTCAACAATGAAAGGTTACCCGAAGAGTCAAGCTTTTAAATTCCGACAAAGGCATTCTTCAAACTGTTGAACTGAGTATTCGTTGCTGTATAGCGTATTCATAGAAGTCCTATCAATGCAGAAAAATCTATTTTGGACTGATCAGTCCAAGCTCAGCTTAGAAAGGCAGGCTTTGAGATTGATTCAAAATGGCAAGGAAGACACATGTAATATGTTACATTCTTGGTTAATTCCCATTCATATTAGTGATTTCAAAGTTTTTTGTTATTCACATATATATCCCTTTGAAACACACTTAAATTATTGATAATGTAATATGTAGGCGATAGGGTCCTCATACACAGCTGCCTTAAAAATGTTTCTCTAACATCACTCAAATGAAACCACGTGCTTAGATTTAGAAAGACTTTCTATTGGTTTCTTACATGTATTTCGCCGATTTTTTTCCATGCTGTTCAGGGGTGGTACATGTGCCCAAAAGACAAGTATCCTTAATCAGCATTTACCTTGCTGAAGTTTACAAGTTTCCAAAATACACTGGAACCATTTTATGGTATGTGTACACCTTGAGCCCTTACAAATCCCATGGATGTTTGGTACCACATTGCTCAGGAGTAGGAAGTTGGGGGTCAGGCCGTCGCTGATGTACATTCTTGTTATAAATACATGGTTGGTTGTGCTATGATTTCACAAAGCTCATGTGTGATACCTGTGTCCAAAAACTGAGATTTCCTTTGCAGCTATTTTCCACATTTCCAAAATGTATAACTTCCAGCTTATTGCATGTGGACACTATGAAACTATGAAACCACAGAAAACCCATTCATGTCTGGCTTCCCCATACAGAGACAAACCAGAGGAACAAAGCTGGGGCTCACACCCAGGCTGGGGTATGTTATTCCACAAGGGAGAGTGGCGGAATTACCATATATATGGAAACAAGTTCTAAAAATATGACAAATGTCAAGATCAGTGGATGTTGCTACTAGCTGATCAGATTGAGGGAGGTCTGACTTCCTTTAATATAAGCCTTGGGGTGCGTAAGTGTTAGACTATATATGAACGTGTTATACTTTCATACTGCCCAGTGTGTAATCTGCGACCAAAACACGTGTAGCATACATTTGTATTTTGCTGGCAGCTGATCTTAATATTTCCAATTTGCTTTGCGCCCAATTTGTTGCATGCAGGCACCATGAAACCATGGTGAACCATACATGCCCGGTAGCCCCATCGTTAGGAGACAGAGAGTAACAAAGTTAGTGGTTAAGCTTTGGCGGGGATATGCTCCTACCAGTGGTAGACTGTAAATGGCATTAACGCTGCAAATTTGACAGATGCCTTGTTTAGTGCAATCTTTCAGCTAGCCATTTATTGTGAGAGAGATGTGGCACCCAGCCACAGTAAACCTTAGATACATAGATGCTAAAAGTATGTGGCTCTGGATGTTCAAATATATCTCTCCAGAGTGTTGAACAAATCTTTGAACAAAAGACATTGCATCCTAACCCAGAATTCTGCATGCAAATACTTTCCAAATGTCCAAATTGCAATATACTCAGTTTATTGCCTATGGGGAACCTGAACCCATAAAAAACATATGAGTGGTACAGGTAAGCTCAAGAGACCCACATAAACAAAACTGAGGTGGTTAGGTTTTGGCAGGAATATGTTTCTGTCTGAGTGAAAATGGAGGAACTTACCCTCTCTTGGAAAACAAATTGCTGAAAAACTGACACATTTCTAGAATAAAAGTGGCAACCCAGTAACCCAGGGAACTGGGCTGGACAATTGTTAAATGATAAAGTGTTCCCTGTGGGGCAAGAGTAGCACTTGATGCAAGGTGCTCCTAACAAGGGACGGCTCAGTGAAATTGATATATGGTGATTAAAAAGTGCAGATGCGTTATGAACTAAAATATATTAGAGAAAAGAACAGCCCTAGGCAAATATTAGGCCAAATCTAATAAACAGACCTACATCAAGCAAATTGATATTAGCATAGACTCAGTGTACTTCAAATTAATGATTAGCTTGTTTTCTTTAAACATTTTTTCATTAGTTTGCACTCACTTATATCATGTAAATGGTGCACAGTAATCATGGACCAATGCAGTTTTTGTGTCTTTGCATTTCTGTTAATTTTATTGTGAATAGTTGGTTATCTTATTTCGAATAAACATACATAGTCCTTATTCTTTTTTTATTGTTCTCTGTATCGCGCATGAGTCAGGTTCCCTTTAAGTATTTGCTGGGAATAACCATGTGACTACTGTTACGTTGAACGCCACGTAGCGTGCATGTAAACTAAACCATCAGTAATGCCACTCGTCTTTTGAAACTTTCATCGTGATGGTGGAGACTGAATCCTGTTTCACATAGTAAGTATATGCGGAAACATGCTCATAAGAGTTTTCGGCTGGAGCCGCTTCGCGGTTTGCTGTTCAGGTTCTTGGAGCGTTAGAAGACGCGCTAACGTCCGTTAGTTCTTAAAGCGCGAGTCTACACGTTTATAACCGCCATGCGGGGGGACTTGTTAGGAATCATGAACACTTTCATGTAGTTATCTATTATGAATAAAAGGATAGAATGTTGCATTCTCACCGAAGTTTCCGCTTAGAGAGTTGATGGCACATCGAATGTGCTGTACATACTACTGTGTTAAGAAACTAACTACTAAGGCGAGAACATGAGCTAATGAGAGTCAGTCACCTGACATTAGTAGGCTACATTGAAGGATGAATTTATTTATTGTTTATATTTTTCTTCAATGATGGATTTAATTGAATTTTTTGGAATGTCGATTCAACTGCAGTGATTTACGATGGTTATATTTGCATGTGTTACAATGTAACACTGTGTGTAATCACTCTAGAATTTTGTGCTATCGTAATTTATTCAATTATTTCAATGAAATATTTTTTTATGACATGACTCGTATTAGGATCATGGACTGATAAGACTCTTGTTTTATTTCGTTACTTTCTAGGCCCCTGAAGAAGGGTCCATGTAGAAACCCGAAATGCATTGGGTTGTGAAACTTATGGAGTAAACCTAAATGGATGATTTATGTATTTTTGCTGATTGAAGATAATGAGAGAATATATCTTCTGATAATAAATGACAATTCAAAGAATGGATAAATGTGGCTCACAGCCTCATCTATTGATTTATCTTTATGTTACTAACCTGGATAAGGAACTGTTTGTTTCATTTGAAAAAGTGTGCATTCACAAGGAAATATTGCGCCTGACCTGATCATTTTCGTATTACTGTTAGGCACTGTTAGACACAGTGTAATGAATGGAGCAGCACTACATGAAAATTTGAATAACTCAGAACTTTTGATTAATTTAAGTGTGCACTGAGAACCATTGTAGTTTAAAATAATTTGACATACCCATACCTGATGGAATCAGACCGATACCTCAATTGGGGGCAGAGAGGATACAGGAAATATACTACCTTTACTAAAACGTCTGCTTCAGAGAGTTCAAACAACGAAGACACCGGGTCTGAGCTCAGTATCAAATCAAGGTGGACTAATCCACCTAGGCCCACAGGCTTTTTTAGACAGGGTATCGGGGGCAAAGGGACCCCAGAGAGGGCAAAGAGGCAGAGGAAGGGGCAGGAGCAGAAAATGAGTCAGTTTTTATCAAGACAACAAGGGGAATGGCAGAGGAAGCAGCAACAATACTCCTGGCAGGACAAGGTATTCCTACAACTAACGCAGTACACAAAGCCCTAACCCTACCATACAAACTATTACCCCCATCTTCAATCTATCTACATACAGGCTATCACCAGATGAGATATCAGTTCTGAGATGGGGGCTTTCCTTTGTTCCCACTGTTTGCCCTAACTTCTTTGAATTATATTTGGAAATGCAAAGGTTCTTCAAGAAGATTCTCCTCAATTATTTATTTTCAGGTGACATGTCATATTCTGCACAAGATGCCAAGGGTCTACGCCCACTGTTGACCTTTACACCACCATCCCATATCATGCCTAGTGAGATTCTAGCATTTGAAAATATGCTACTCAAAGGCATGGAGGTGCTCAGTAAAGAGGTGAAATACTTGAAATACAACCTCACTTATAATGAGAACATGGCAATTAGGGACATCAGAAAGAACACATACGTGGTATTCAAAATTGCCATTAAGAGGAGTGGCATACTCATCCAGGATGTGTCTGAGTATCGAGATGAGATACTGACCCAACTGAGCAACATATCTTGTTACATAAAGATTAAGAGTGTTCCTACTGGTACACTCAAGAACATGATGAAAAAAATCACAAAGGCTTGAAACCGGGTTTTTAAGCAAAAAAGCGGTACAAAAGGGGGTGGTGATGGACGGAGCATCTGAACCAATCAGACACTCACACCCAGTCAACAGATCTGGGTTTAATCCATCACCGTTCTTTAGCCCACTCTGCCCCCCTGACCCTGTGCCTCATGGGAACAGTCCAGCCCGAACTGCCAAGCCATGCCTTCCCTGGACCCGAATCAAGCTTCCCTGGACCAGTTTCAGGCATTCCAGCCGTCTTCAGCCAGGCTTGCTTGAATCCAGTGGCAAAGTGAGCAAGGGACTCAACGTCCGAGCATACCCTGCCAACTTATGGCGAACAAAGCGGTACAAAAGGGGGTGGTGATGGACGGAGCATCTGAACCAATAAGACACTCACACCCAGTCAACATTTCGGGTTTAATCCATCACCGTTCTTTAGCCCACTCTGCCACCCCAGTTCAGACATGGCCATATGCAAATCAGTCTGACCCTGTGCCTCATGGGAACAGTCCAGCCTGAATGCCAAGCCACGCCTTCCCTGGACCGGAATCAAGCTTCCTAGGACCGGAAGCAAAAAAGAACATGCATTCCTGAATGAAGAACATCAGAGGATACTGGTATTGTACACCTTACCAAAAATCCCTAAAAGAGAATTCACCCCGGAGACCCATTGTCTCACATGTGGTTCCATTTTGGAGCCACTGTGCCAATATCTAGATTTATTTTTGGAACCCTTGGTACCCCTGACTACGTCATACATCAGGGACAATATTCACTTTATTAAAAGATTTGAAGGGTTGTCTTTCCTTGCAATAACGGACACCTTAGTTACCATGGATATACAGTCAATGTACATTAGCATTCTACAGCTAGAGGGTATAAGGGTGGTATCAGCGGTACTGGACACATGTGAACAGCCTACACAAGTTCCTACTTGGTTTTTGGTGTCGCTAATGGAGATGTCTATGAGCAAAAACAATTTTCAGTTTGATAACTGTTTTTACTACCAAGTTAAAGGAGTAGCTATGGGAGCAGGCATCGGCCCTGACTTGGCTAGTTCATGGCTCATTATGAGACTCTTGAAATCTTTATAAATGACGGTCCTTTTCTTGACAAAATAATCAAGTGGTCGAGATATATAGATGATGCCTTCCTGATCTGGAGGGGTCCATTAGATGAATTACACCTGTTGGGCTTGAAAACCAATCTAGAGATATTGCTTACCATGAAAATTAGTAAGACTAATATCTCTCCTTCCTGGATCTTATGTAGGGACTGACCAAATCACAATCTTTATGCTCTATATAGGAAGCCAACTGAGAGAAACACCTTACTACATTACACTAACAGTTACTCAAAAAGTCTTAAAGGCAATCTACAGTTTGGGCAGTTCCTGCGAATTCACAGGAATTGCACAAGAACAACAGACTATTTCAGGGGGAAAGATACACTCATCAGTAAACTGATTGAAAACAGTCACCCCAGATGCCTTGTCAGACAAGCCAGAAAACGTGCCTGGTACAATCACTGAGAGGATCTCCTAGAGACTTGGGGTAGAAATTACACCATAGATTGGAATGTCTGTTTCACTACATTTAGTTCTATAAGCAATGACATGAAAGAAATGTCAAAAGACCTTGGGGCTAGTGAAGGAACAACTCACAGAGAAAGAAACACCTTTATTCTCCTTTAAACAAGGGAAGAATCTTAAAGATACCCTAGTTATGGATGCACTTTTACAGCCACCTAAAACCAATCTAAAAACATTATAAGGACTCCCGGTAGAAGCGGGTCACTACAAATGTAAATACAGCTTGAACACCAGTAAATTCACCATCAGAATGCAGATATTGCCCTAACAAGTGTCCTATAATTATAACACTCAGGATTGGATCACTGCAATCTGTTGTCACTGTGAACTTTTGTATATAGGACAAACAATACAAAAAGTGAAATGCTAAATTCAGCAGCACAGGAGCAGAATAAAGTGTGGCACTTGCAGGGGCACCACTGGTCAAACACTATCAAAAATGCCAACACTACAGAGAAGATTTGGAGTGGCAAGTAATTGAGCAGCTCTCCTTAGAATCTTGAGGGGGAGATAAAGAGGGCCTACCGCAAAAAGAGAACTATTTTGGGTAGACAAATGGGGAACAATCACTGGGGGTTTGAACACCCTCGAATATTGGAGACTAGTTTCCTTTGTATGAGCATGTTGGATCTTTTTTTCACAATGTGTCATTGCGCAAATATTGACATTATACAGACAGACCTGTTTGTTCTTCTGCTTGTTTTTCCAATTGTGTCTTCAGAATTGCATGTATTGTAAAGGAATGTGGGGGCATATTATCAAGACAGGTGATAACATTATCGCTGCTTTAGCGGCAGAAAACTGCCGCTAAAACTGTGATAATGGGCTTGATAATATGCTCTATGGACTTCCAATTGAAGCCCATGTTAGATATGAAGGACATCTAACATGGGCTTCAATTGGAATTCAGTAGAGCATATTATCAAGCCCATTATCGCCGTTTTAGCGGCAATTTTCTGCTACTAAAGCGGCGATAATTTTATCGCCTGTCTTGATAATATGCCCCATGGTTGTTCTGATGACTGAAAAGGTCTTTCCACTAAGTATTAATGCTGATATTTTGTTAACATACTGGTGTTTTCGCTCTAACATTGCAACTCTATTTCTAGGCTTTTAACAGAATTAGGGAACAGAGAGAATGTTTAGTTATTTTAATTTCTCTTTACTAAACACTACTCGGAGTACGCACAATATTAATTCTTTAGTGGCTCTGTAATAACATATAATAACTTTTTCAAAATTACGATTTTTATTCTTAATTTTTCAATGAAAAATTAGTGGCTCACTCTATTTACAGTCGGGTAACGTCCACTACAATGCGGCCGTTTCCACGCATAACATTAATCATGCATGCATTACAACGCATGCGTGGTTAACACGAATAGCCTTTACCATGCATACCTTTACTACAAGATATTTAGTAAAGGCATGTGTGGTAAAGGCTATTTGCGAAAAAGGGGGTGCGGGGGGCCTCCCCCCCGGAAAAAAAAGAAGCGGGCGAAAAGAAAAGGGGGCTTGGGGGGTCTCCCCCCCAAAAAATGCACCTGATAAAGGCAATCAACGTTATTAGAGGAAACAGAAGTCTCACTTCAGTTTCCTCTTAACGACGTGCAACATGAAAAAATAAGAACATGAAGAACAGACGACAGACAAGACAAAGTGGAGAGGTAAGGGGAATTTTAGAATTAAAAAAACCTAAGGGGTATGAATTTAGGGTAAAGGGCAGGGGAGGGATATTTGTAAGAAGGGTTTAGGGGTAGGAGAATAACCTTTAACAAGAATATGCCCTTACCATGCATACATTTACAACAAAAAACGTTGTAAAAATATGTGTGGTAAAGGAATGTTCGTGCTAAAGGTTATGCGTGGGAAAGGCATTTGCGTTGTAATGCATGCGTGGTTAAGGCATGAGTTTCAACAGAATGCGTTGTAATATCATACAACCTTTACAGGCAAGATGCTGGGCACACTAAAGATGTTCCCATGGCCACTGCCAATAGTATTTCTTCTATTGCTCTAAATCATCATACAATAACGTATTTAGAAATTACAGAAATCAACATATAATTTAGTTTCACAAATGTATTCTTTCTTTTTCATAATAAAGAGCTGCTCGTTCTGTTTACAGACAAAAGTCTGGTCGAAGTAATGATGCTCTCATGTCCACTGCACTGGCATCAACGTGCACACTATAACAGGCACGTCAGCTACAAAGAATATTTGCCCTTTGGCATTCACACTGGTAATTCAGGAGGCTGAGCATGGGCAGCATGTTCCATGAAAATTATGTGCTGCGGTGCGTAGTCTGGCCACGAGAGAAGATGGCTGCCTAAGCTGTGAGCTCAGCTCTGAGACGGGACCTTGACGGAGGCAGTGGCCTTCTAAATTCAGCTGGGAGCACGCAATGGACTTTCACCCCTCTCCCCAGGCCTCTGCATAAATCGGTTCTGAAGACACCCGGCAGCAGCATACCTGAGTGGCGTAATCCCAGCAACCGGGTGTGAACACTGGGCCTGGCACCTCAACAGCAGTCTGGCCCTTGCGTAGAAGGCCAGCCCGCCCCTAACCCTCAGACCACACCGCCCAAGGCCCACCTTTTGCCCCGCACTGAAAGCACCCCTGGGGAGTATGGCTCCTGGACCTGGCCAACGGCGGTGCACCCTGGTATCCAGCAGGCGACCTAATCGGAGCTCCGTCTAAAACTGTGGATATGCCTGAAAACAGCCCCATCGTCAGCAGAGCCCCGGTAGAATAGAGGGAAAAGGAGGCCTGAGGTACTGAGGCAGCCTCGATCCTAGCGGCCCCACCACCGCCCCTAAAACCCAGCAGTTGAAGGCACACCCCTCGCTTTACACTCTGCACATGCCTGAGGAATCAGAAACAATGTGTGGACCAGCGGCATCGGAAGAACACCGCCACATCCTGCAGTTGAGCACTGGTCAGGCCCACACCACAAGCCCAGCAGATGCCTGGGCACAGGGGGTCCACGCCAGCCCGAGCCTCAATGCAGGTGAGCAGTGTGACTGGAGGGGGTGCAACGGCACGGCGACTCCCCCCTTCCCCACCTCTCCCTGATTTGCACCCCAGAAGCATAGGAACCAGGCAGTTGGAGAAGACGAGAGGAGACTGAGACTCACCCCTGGCCTTCCTGGCTGCATAGGCTCTCAGACCTCCATCTGGGCGGGTGGCAACACACCTGCTACATCCTTCTTCAGTCGACCCACAAGACCCCACTTATAGGGACATTGCAGAGGACATGCCAGCCTTCACATCAGCTCATATCAGCCCTACTGACTAATCCTTGACGTACCCACAGATTATGAAATCTCATACTGGGCCCTGCCTATAACCAGACCCTGAGAAGGGGGAGAAGACTGCCTGCCCTCGGACCAAATGCCTGCGCCCTGTGCCCCATAGGCCCGGCAGACGATTGGGCCCACAGCATCAAGACAGCATAAGGGATGGTGCTGGATGGGTGATCCTTACATCATGGCCGTTCAGGACTACAAAGTGACCACAGCCTCCTCTCCTCAATCTGAGCTTTGACGGCCATCTAAGCTTTGATGCCTCTTTCAGGCCTACCTCCACGGAGAATTGGGAAATCCCTTCAATAGGCCACAAGCCTCTCCACCTTTACATCCAGGGGCGTCTGCTGTGCAGCCGTTTCAGACCCAGCAGAAACCGACCACTCACCATTGCCTTTTCGGCCTTCTCCTCTGGTGTTAACTGGGTGCAACAGCATAGGGGGTTAGAGTATCACCACACCCTGGAGGGTGAATATCCACTGACACGATCACGAGCAAGTCTTCTAGGAAACTCCTCTTCATGGAAGTATTCAAGCGGCCATGCACTATGGCCACAAAGAGTACTGCTCTCCCCCATGAACAATGCATCCCAGCCCTCGCCACCTCTATGCAAGGTGAGACCATGGACTGCATCCTGCAGGAAAAATCAGCAGTAAGCCTGGGGCTGGAAGGAATGGACACTAACATCTCCACATTTGATAAGGTTGGACATTGTGGGGTTCCACACATGAGTAGAGTGGCTGGACCAAAGAGTTACAGCGGTTGTAGGTAGACTCGATGAGGTACTGGACAGGGACCTAGAGCTCTTCTCTTTCTCTGCAGTAAGCTAATGGATCTGGAGGACAGCAGCAGTAAGGACAATGTCTGCTTTTTTGACTTCCAAAAAACAGCAGAAGGATCCAACACCAAAGCATTTCTCAGGTACACCTTCCCAGGACTTACAGGTCTCACCTCTGACCCCCAGCTGGAGATGCAACACACCCACTGCATCGGCCATCCACGCAAAGACTCCATGATGCGCCCTTGACCCTCATCGCCTGTTTCCTGGGCCATGAACAGGTGCGGCAACTGCTGTCTGCGGCCCCTACACAAGGTCCATTCATATATGAAGTCCACAAGATCTTCATTGCAGCGGATTTCTCTAGGGAGACCAACAATCACCGCAAGGCCTTTCTCTCTCTTCGACCCCGACTAGGCCAAGCGGACATTAAAAGTGTCTCTTTGAGACTGCACGCTTCTGGATCACCAAGGATGGCATCTCCAAGGACCTCTATGACCCAGGGGACTGGCACCAGTTCCAGGACAATGTTGGACAGCAGAACATAGAAGGCCAGTGCCCCATGACCAGACAGGAACAGAACAATGGGTCTGAGGATGGCAATGTTATAGCTTTTGTTGGTCTTGTTGGAGTCACTGTTTGATTAATGTTAAACTCCTTATGACTGTGCTCTTGCCCGGTCTATCCCCCCGGAGATAACCGCACCACAACACCAACCCCAATAACATTTCAGCACATCTAATACCACATCCCCTGGACTCAGCCCCCATTCTGAACGTCCAGTGCACTCAACATAGACTCCCTAACCCAGACAAATACAGGTCCGCGCAAGAAAACTAGAATTCAGAGATCTCCCGGAAGGCAGCACTTGTCTGTTAGAATGGCCCCAACTGCTCCCTCCTTCTCCTCTGGTCAGACTCTGATCACGCTACCAGTTCATTCTACCAATCCTGATGGCTACTGCACAGCCACAGCATACTCTCTTGAGCTCCCTCCCCACATACACTGTCCCCAGACAACCCAAGCAACCTACAGACCCACATCAGGCAACGCCCTATCCCTCTGAAGTGCCCCCTCAAAGCAAACTAGTTTAGACTTAAGGTACAAAGTCTAGGACCCTAGCCCTGCACACTGGATAGCAGTCATCCCTTCCTTGCATACCCACGCTACCCTATCCTCCTTACCACTGTCCTAACTTGGTATCCCCTCTTCTTGTCTCCTCATCAGCCACTACTCTCACCATGTGCCGTATCACCGAGACTAGAGCCAGCCGTCCACGGGTGCTGGCTACCCCACAAAAGCATCCCATACCCTCCGCGTGCCAGGGTTCCTCCCCACATGCCCCTACCCTATCCCTCACCTATACCCCAGCAACCTTCCTCCACCTCTACACCCTGGAATCTGACAAACTATGCCAGGACTGGGTGGGAAAGGTGATCCACAGTAGTGTGCATAGAGGAGCCACCTCAGGCTAAAGAGCACGCCATAAATGAGGTGTAGCAATTCTCCATCGCAAATCCCTACTGGTTACAATAAGAAAGACATGGACGGACCCAGGTGGAAGGTATGTGTTTGAGAAACAATGCCTAGGGGACAATTCTATATGCATAGGGCCAGTGTATGTCCCAACCGGGGCAAAACGGTCGTTCTTCCTCCAGCTAAACTGCCTCTTATTGGAAATAGGTGCCTCACACTACCTGATTGGCGGAGACTGGAACCTAGTAAGGGGCCCAGTCCTGGTTAGAACAGGACCCCTTGACCAAGGCAGTGCTACAGACGTATTGATGGAGGAGTTGCTAGCGGCCAATGGTCTCGTAGACCCCTGGCCCCTTCGCCATCCGACAGACACGGAATTTACCTTCTCATCCCTGGTTCAAGGCACTCTGCCCCTGGTTCAAGGCACTCTGCCCGGGTTAGACTACTTTCTGGTCTCCCACAGGACGGTAACACTTATCTGAGATTCTCAAATATTGGAGGCGGCACTCTCAGAACATTCCTCGGTTCTCCTGTCTTTGGAGTTAGGGCTGGCTGGACCGGGATGCAAGCCTTGGCATATGAATATACAGTGCCACTGGACGCCCCAGGGCAAATACTAACTAAAGGCACATCTCACGGAGTACCTCTCCAATAACCAAGGGTCGGTATCCTCCCACAGGACCCTTTGAGCAGCCGTAGAGGCCACCATCGCAGGCCAACTCATGAGGGATGCCTAACAGGCCAACAGGAAGGTGGCTATCAGACAGAAGGATCTGGAAAGAGATATCTCATCCTATACTCACATATACTCAGCACACCCTACCCTGCAGCACGGCAAGTCCCTGGAACATGCCTGGATGCCCTAAACAGCCTCTTCACCTCCAAAGCAGAGTATGCCCTGCCAAGGTTGAAAGGGAGATACTAGGAACAGGAAGAAAAAGCAGGTCATTTCCGCAGCATGAAGCAACCATGGCCATTCCTGCCTTACAATCAGCAGGAGGCAAGACCCTCACCTGGGAAAGACCCCCTCCTATGCAGTATTTACCAGCCCATCTCCTTAATAAATTGCACATCTAAATCTTGGCCACTGTTTTTACCTCCCACCTACGCAAAGTCCTTCCCTCCCTGATATATTATACGCAAGTAGGCTTCGTGCCAAGACGATCCTCTGGGAATCACCTTTGCACCGTGGCCCATACACTCCGGTCAGCCAAGGCTCTTTGAACAGATGCATTGGCTCGCTCACTTGATGCGGAGAAAGCGTTCGACCACATTAAATTAAACTACCTATTTAAGGTGATGGCACGCTTTGGCCTGGACGATCAATTCATCGCTAAGGTGCAACTGCTTGATGACAGCCCCACTGCACAGGTCAACTGTGAGGGCTTTCTATCAGACCCCTTCCTGAGTCATCAAGGGACTTTCCAAGGCTGTTACCTTTCCCCGCTTCTTTTCCTCCTGGCCTTGGAAACCCAGGCCTCCACCATACACAATGGGCTCAGTGTTACAGGCATACGCCTTCCTACCAGCACCTCTAAAATATACCTCTACGCAGACGATTTACAGCTTCAACTTACGGACCTGCCCCATTCCCTACCGTCTCTACTAGGCATCATTGACGACTTCTCGTCCTTTTCTCAATACAAATTGCCTGGGATAAGAGTAACGCTCTTCCCATCTTGGCCGGCACCACTAAGGCGGCAATGTACGGACACCCTTTTCACCGGCAACCCTCCAGTCTTAAGTATCTGGGGATCCTGGTGAATGAGGAATGGTCCTGGACAGTCTGAACCCACTGCTTGCTCAGAGGCAAATTGACATTGACAAATGGGCCACTTTGGGGTTCTCCATATAGGGTAGGGTACAAGCCATTCGAATGGTAACCCTCCCACACTTCATATACACCCTTGCAATTCTCCCCATCAAGGTACCCCTTACCACACTCCACCCCACAGATTCCAGTATGAGGTCCATTGTATGGGGCTCTTCGAAACCCCTCATTGCAGCGTTCAAATTGAAAGCCCACCATAGCAGCGGAGGCCTGGGCCTCCTATCTGTGGAGCACTATGCCCTTGTCCTTCAGCCCTTTTAATTGTTGTACATGCTACTTGCCACAGTGGGTGCACATCGAACAACAGCTACTATCAGTGGATAAAGGCCTCTCTGCTCTATATGGGTAAGAGCCATGCCAGCATGACCCAACCCGCCCGGTACTGTATGCCATGCACAAGGCCTAGCAATTTGCACACCACTTGCAAGGTGCAAACCCACGGCTCCACTAGAAAGCCCCCTTATGGGGGAATGCTAGCATATGCATCAATGCACAAAGTCTGTCCTGGCCCCAATGGAAGGCAGCGGAAATAGATACCCTCGACCAGATCTTCCATAATAGAGATCTCAAACCGTTCAAACGGCTTAGGGAGGAGTTTGGCCTCCCTGCACCACATCCTGGTGCTACATGCAACTGCAACACTGCCTAAAAGGATGCCTTGACCTATGCCCACGGTTTCTGCTAACATCACCGGTAACATCATACCTCCACATCTGGGGGAAGCACAAAGGGGTGGTGTCAGGATTTTACAACACGGTCTCATCTCATCTTTTCTCGCAGCCCCTAACGTGAGCTTAAAATATACCAGATAGCAGATCCGAATATCAATCTCCTATGAAGAGAATGAGTGGGCGGATAACCTGGAAGCCTTGGAAAGAGATACCAGAAAGACGTGACTGAACTTCTGCCTTTTCAAGACACTACACGACTGGTACTAGACCCCAATGAAATTGAGTAGAGCAGGCCTGCTCCCACATGCAAACTGCAGGAGATGTGCTAACACCTGCTTCAATACAACTTACATTATCTGTGAATGCCCATCAATTCAACGCTTCTGGTCTTACACAGGACAAGTTCTGAGCACCTCCATGCCCCTCCTCTTGCTGCTTACCCCCTCAGCTATCCTCCTCCATGACGTACAGTATGCACCTGAGTTGTCGAATCAGCAATGCTGTCTCTTCCACACGGCAATGGCAACAGCAAAAATCTGCATCCTCCGACAGTAGTGACTCCCCTGTCCCAGGAGGCTTGGCTAGTCACCATGATACAAACGGTCTCTCACGAATGAATAATTTAGAACTTACAAGACAAGGCAGATCTATTTTTACAGACATGGGTACCCTTCCTACATGTGGTGGATGATGGAGATACCCTACAGTGATGGATCAAGGCCTCCCCATCTCCCTTATGCCCCCCATTGCAATACTCTAAAATGTCCAGACTGAAATAAGCACTTCAGAACTATACACCGGCCTGCCCCCGAGATACAGCCAGTTCACGCTCCGACCCGCAACATCCTGTTTCTTTACATACCCGTGCCCCCTGTGCACTCATACTCTGTTTTCTATGCCCCCTCCCCACTCCTCCTGTAGCTCTGCACCTCTTTGTGCTAGACACGTCTTTTTCTCTATGCCTCCCACCCCCTCCCCTTACAGCCATAACTGCAACCAACTTCCTCTCACAACCCCTCCTGCCCTGATGATAGTGGAGAAGACCTCTGATACCACTGGACAGAACTACACATGCCTACCCTTCCTTATATAGCTCACACTTATCCTGGCAGTGATATAGACCTACATAAATGATAACGGACATGACGGTCATAGCTGCCAACCACTACTAACCCCCTCCCCTCTGCAACTACACGCTTCATCCCCCACCATGCTATTTCACCTCACACAAATGTGGACATGTATGCCCCCCCGAGGCAGGGGTCTTTCACCCTTCCATACCCTCTCCTACCTCTCACCAATAAGTAGAATGTACCCCTCATCCATGTTATCAGTGTATATGATTATTGTACATTTTTGAATGATGACGGCTCCCAATGCTGTAAACCCTTGTTATTTTCAATAAAGAATAGCAACAAAAAAAAGGTAAGTGCTGAATTCTGTCCCAGTACTATTGGGGTCTGCGTTTATCTTGTGATGCATTGGTTGTAATTTTATCTCTTTTTTTCGCCCATTTTCCAAAAACTGAATCAATAACACATCTTGACAGAATGCTTCTGGCATTGTTTCAGATAACTAATGCACCTGTTTATTATACCAGTTACGTAAATTTCGTTTGCCATTTGACTGAACGTATACTTGGAAGTTATTTGTGACACTTTTACTTGTATAGGATTCTTCTTCTTTTTGCCACAAATCCAAGGGTGTGTAACACAGGGTTAATAGATGTGTTATTACAATGAATAATGAGTGCCTTCAATTTTGGGTAATACCTGTGCTATTTCATTACAGCATGCCAATTTTCATTTTGATGTCGCTTCAAGATATTTAGAAATTTCCTTGAATTTGGGAATTTCAGCCCCTATCCTTTGGTATTTGACATTGACTTATTGTATACACTTCCTGATAAAAACTCTTTTTTACTTTTAGGAGCTTCCAATAAATATTGTGCATCCTGTTGATGACCCTGCTTCGAATATCAATGCTCAGGTGTTGAAACGTTAACAAATAATATCAATGGACTGTGTTTTTCATACATTTGATGGTGGATATGAACACTCATCTTACAGGTGTTGATTACAGATATTCTATTGTCCCTATCAGCCACATGTATATATTGTTGTTTATAACATGTATGCTCTTTTCTATTGATCATATATCGCTTTCATTGGGCCGACACCTGTTAGGAACACCTTGTATACGCAGTATATTATACTGTTAAATTGATTCATATATTCTTCAGTGAGATATGTATCAATGAGTACAATAAATAGATAACTGAAATGTGCTCATTATCAGATTTTTGTATATCCCTGCATTAACACTATTGCTGTGGAAGTCAAGGGCTACATTTCCCCCATAGGGACCACTTTATCATTTAACAACAAACTGGTACATATCAAGGTCAGAGCTTTCAACTGGCTGGCTTGCTTTGGCAAGGGTGATCTGTCTTGCATCAATACACTTTTCTTCATACAGAATTAAGAAATATATAGTGTTTATCCTTGTCATATAGTCTGGACTTTGATATAAAACATATAGGGCTAGATGTAGGTAATTCATTTTTACCGATTCTAAAATACCGGTATTTTTTACCGATTCAGTAAAATTCGGAATCTGTCTTTCGGAATTTACCGAATCGGTATTTCCCATTCATTCATGCCTTTTGGCCCATAGGAATTAATGGGAAATACCGATTCGGTAAATACCGAATCGGAAAGCAAAAAAAAGTGAAACTGAATCAGGCAGCCAATCAGGTGCTACCACCCTCCCCCTCCCTACCAGGAAGTGGCTACACAGGCAGCTGCAAGTAATTAGAAGCTTCTGGAGAAGAAGTTGGAGCAGAGCTGAGTCCTGAGGGGAGCCTTACCTTAGCCCACGGAACCCTTGCAGGTCGTTTTTGCCCTTCACCAGCGTATTCAGCCTTTACTTTGCTGCCTTAGTCACGGGGTGACTGAACTCTGTTTAGCGCAGTGGGAGCGCTAACAACACGCCACCAGGTCCCCTCCGCCGCCGCCTAGTAAACGCGGCCGCCGAGCGGGGGGACTACAGGGCCCACAAATCCTGCTGGCTCCATCCAACTACGCCAGCGGAAGCGCCCGGAGGCGCACAAAACACATGCGCTCCGGTGAGTCAGCGGGAGCCTTACCTTAGCCCACGGAACCCTTGCAGGTCGTTTTTGCCCTTCACCAGCGTATTCAGCCTCTACTTTGCTGCCTTAGTCACGGGGTGACTGAACTCTGTTTAGCGCAGTGGGAGCGCTAACAACACGCCACCAGGTCCCCCCCGCCGCCGCCTAGTAAACGCGGCCGCCGAGCGGGGGGACTACAGGGCCCACAATTCCTGCTGGCTCCATCCAACTACGCCAGCGGAAGCGCCCGGAGGCGCACAAAAACACCTGCGCTCCGGTGAGTCAGCGGGAGCCTTACCTTAGCTCACGGAACCCTTGCAGGTCGTTTTTGCCCTTCACCAGCATATTCAGCCTCTACTTTGCTGCCTTAGTCACGGGGTGACTGAACTCTGTTTAGCGCAGTGGGAGCGCTAACAACACGCCACCAGGTCCCCCCGCCGCCGCCTAGTAAACGCGGCCACCGAGCGGGGGGACTACAGGGCCCACAATTCCTGCTGGCTCCATCCAACTACGCCAGCGGAAGCGCCCGGAGGCCGTTCGGGGGCCAGAGGAGGCCGGGCTGGGCCACCCCCCTTTTTTCCAACTTTCCCAGATCGATCATCTGTGAATCGTAAAGCGACAAACAAGTAAGCAGGACACAGGCCTGTTATTCGTTTGGGAACTGTTTATTGCAGTCGAAAATGCCTTCTCTAAAAACTCTAATCAGGCTAAAAATAACATTACAACATTGACTGCCATTGACCGCATGCTACAAAAAACTATTGGTGCGGTAACAACTGCTATCGAGCAGTCGGAGAGACGTTTGTCCCTGCCTCTATCCGGACTACCTCCCTACTCCATCATTAATTTATCAGAGACTATTGATAACACACAGGACTCATATTTGTTGCCATCTTTTGTTGCCCTTCCATATGTGGCTAGTTCTTTGACCCCAGAAGCTGATACACCCCCTGAAGATCCAACTAGTGTTGATCCCCCCCCCTCCATCCACTCAACGGTGTTACTCACTAGCCAGGAGAACACGGGTGGAGTTCTTCTAGGGCAGGGGGATGCGGCCTTGTCACTTTTGCACCACTCGTCTGAAATTAACAACATTGCAGACATTAGCATCCCGCTCCAACTGCGCGAGTACTCTAGGTCCCCTACACCTACTGCGGATTTATTAGGTAATAACCCTTTTTCTATAGAGGGGGCGAAATCCCTGCCTCAACCTACTCCTCCTGTACCCGAGGGGAGTAAAAGCCATTCCCCTCCGAGAAAGAGGAAGCGAGCGGCTGATATTCCTCTAGCGAGAAACGTAAAATCGAGGAAAAGACCAGAGAATAAACCAGGGAAAATTACGATACCCTCGGGGGAATCAAAGACAAAACAACCCTTTATCTTAAACACTCCTGCCATTCAACCTTCCTTTGCTAAGGAGGTTGTAGAAAGCATACAAACCCTAATGCAAACCCTAGTACTTCCAATTGTACACAGGTTAAAAATAATCACAGAAAAATTGGGAGAGTTGGAAAACAATACACAAACTAACACTCAACTCTTAAAGGAACTAACTAAACAAGTACCTAAGAATGTTCCTGTTAGACAATCTAATCCTGTTCCAGCTTCCCAGACTAAAGCGCCCAGATTGGAAACTAAATCAGCGCAAGGACAAGCTTATTCTAAATCTAACTGGAATCTTTCTATGTCCAAAATTCCACCCGCTACAATTCCTGCCCAAAGTAGAGACAGCTCTCGAGTTCCTATCACGCAGGGCTTAGGCAATACAGGGGAAGCAAGGGAGGGGACAGTTTCAAAAGAAAAAACACTTGCCACTGACGTACCAGATGTAAGGGGTGCAAAAAGTTTGTCATCTGTACCCCTGGAAGCAGGAAAAAATAATGGCCCCGTTCAATATAAGCCCTACAGGAGAAATTATCGTGAGGTTTCAATTATGCTCCCCCCAGAATCTGCTGCGTATGTCGCAGTTCTAACAGGGGTCCCTGAGTTACTACTAGCTCAATATGAAAATCATGGGAGTCTTAAAAATAAAACAATTCATTGGTTAAAAAAGAACAGACCACTACCTCCACACATCAACGGGGAAATCTTACATGTAAGAAGGGCTAACTGTATGGGAGTAAGACAAAAGGACATTAGTGGTGATATTATAATTATAAATTTTAGAGACCATAGAGTGATGACCTTCCTGAATGAATGGTATCCGGAGAAAGAAACCCTAGGGATACATCTAAAACAATTAGATTATTTCTATCCTAGGTCCATGGTTTTTCCAAGACAACATCAGGCTCCCCAATCCCAGAGGCAACACGAAGACTATCTGTCTTTCCCCCTGTTTACAAATAGATACGATGCCCTACTAGGATTAGATAGTGTGGATTGACTTAATCACCCCACGCTCCAAAACGATCTTTCTCATTCCCATTTAACCCCTCTACCTGTTAAAACTTTATTACCCCCAAATATCAATGTCGCTTCTCCTATCCCTTTTCATCCAGATTTGTTACCGTTGCCCAACCTAGAAACTCGGGGTACGGTCATGACATGGAATGTGGCAGGTCTAGCCACTAAAATACAAGATTCCCAGTGGCATTCGATCATTTCAACCCACTCGATTATTGCCACCCAAGAAACGTGGGTAATAGAACCACTACACATACTGGGCTATCAGGCATTCTTTACTCCAGCTATCCCCAGTAAAAGAGGTAGAGCAAATGGAGGTTTAGCCACATACGTGTCTATTACAACGGGCCCGATTATTCGGAAGTCATTCCTGGATAACTCATATTTCCAAATCTTACTGGGATCTTGGGGTCACCATAAAAACCTGGCCTTTATAAACTTCTACAATAACATCCCAGTATTAGACCTGGATAAAACATTTAAAAATCTGTTTAATACACTAAACTCTTTAGAAGACCGAACATCGGGGGATATGGCTATCATTTGGGCAGGTGATTTTAATTGTTCAACCTGCCCTATGAGTACTAAGGGGGTATGTGGTACAGATGAGGATGAACAGGGGGCAACAGGTTATCACCCTGCCCACACAAAAGCTGGGGACTTATTTTATACATTAATGGGGGAATTCTCGCTTGTATTCTTTAACGAGCTTTGTAACCCACCCAAGAAATCTTTTCCAACTTTCAATGGTAGGGGTGTGAAGACAACAATGGATTTCATATTATACTCATCACGGTACGTTTCTCTGGTAGCATATTGGGAGACCCTTCGTTCCCCAATGAGTGATCACTATCCCATACTAGCGACACTTATCTTTGAGTTAAATAGTAAACCCCCTGCTATATGTCCAAATTATGACTTTAACCCAATCTTGGGCCAAAAAAATGGTTTTACCATCAAGTGGAACAAAGTCGTTCGGGAATCCTTTTTAAAAAATCTTGTGAGCTCATCCTTTACTGAGTTTAATGTCTGTCTGTCCTTAGAGGGTGACCCGTTGAAGGTGACCGAGGCGTTTGGTAAAATGTGTTCTTCTATAAAAAACCTACTAACAAGAACTTTTTCTAATTCCACGAAGGGCCCCAGGGGCTGGTTTGACGCAAAATGTACAAGGGCACTGAGGACCCTAAAGAAGGCCCTTCATTCATCCACAGTGAGTAGACCCGAGGTTAAGCTTGCGAGGCTAAACTACCGTAAGGCACTATTGTCAGGAAACAAGATCTTAAAACTCAGGCCTGGAATACACTACGGGAGGCTTCAGAAAGAAGGGATAATGTGGCCTTTTGGAAGGCCGTAAATGCACCTTACTATCAGGAGCGCACTGGCCCTATAATAGACAATGCCATCTCTGCGCAAGAATGGGTTCTCCATTTCGAGCGACTCTACAGCGTTTCCCCCTGCTCGCTAGTTCCCATTATCACGGGAGCCATCACAGAAACGCAGGGATCTAGAACCCAGATAGATATCTGTTTTAATTTACATGAGGTTCAAAAAGCTTTACAAGAAAGTTCGGCTGCCAAAGCCCCCGGTCCTGATAATGTCCCAATTGATATTTTTAAAACTTTCCCTGATCTCTGGGCTCCTATTCTTACCATCGTCCTTAACTGCTCTAACAAGGTCGGCTTCATAAAAACCTGGCAGGAGTCAGTCCTTGTTCCTATATTCAAAAAAGGGGAAAGAAATTATCCTGCCTGCTATCGGCCGATTTCTCTTCTAGACGGCCTTATGAAGATTGCAGGCAGGATAATTCTATCCCGAATCCAAGAATGGCTTGAAGAGAAGGACGTTCTTTCCCGCTCCAATATGGGTTTAGGCGTGGGCGGGGTACCATAGAGCAGGGTTTGAATTTAGCCCTCATAACTGCCAAATATACGCACGCCAGAGCTAATAACTTGTACATTACATACGTAGATCTTAGCTCTGCCTTTGACTGCGTAAGGCATGATCTTTTATGGCAAACACTAGGGGACATAGGGCTGGACATAAATATTTTAAATTTCATCAAACAACTATACTTTGGTGCGGGGGCCCGTGTTAGATATGGAAAGAAGGGGGAATGTACAGATATCTTTCGGATCCACAGAGGTGTTAGACAGGGGTGCATTTTGGCACCCCTGTTGTTTAATCTGTACATTAACGGTGTGGGCGCTAAATTGGTGCAGAGTTATAACGATTACCCTGTTATTAAGGGAAGACCCATACCGATATTGCTCGATGCCGACGATGCGGCTATCCTTTCACAGACCAAGAGGGGACTTCAAAGGGCCTTGTATACCTTTGCACTTTTTATGACTGAACGGGGCCTCAATATAAATATATCAAAAACTTTCACAATGTCCTGTGGTATAAAGAAAGTGAGAGCTCCATGTAGCATCTTTTTAGAAAATAAACCGCTGGAAGTAACAGATACTTTCTGTTATTTAGGAGTTCTCTTTGATCGTCGCAGCAGTTGGAAACCAGCAGTAAAGGCCAGAGCCCTTTTGTTCAATAAAGCCATTGGAGCTCTTTTAAACTTTTCCAAAAAAATAGGGTCAAGACCTCCTAGGGAGCTCCTTCAGATATATAGAGCAAAATGTGTTTCGATAGGTACATATGGTGCTGGCCTGTGGGGATGGTTATCGGCTGAAGTAATTCAATGTACAGAAAACAAATTATTACGCTACCTTTTAGCATTACCGCCTAGCACGTCTACTTACGTACTTCACGAGGAACTGGCAGTAGTGTATATTACTGACATCATAAGGGTGGCACCAATATTAATTTGGCATAACATCTGGACCAATCCGGCCACCTTCCTTAATAGAATGATAATAGAGGACTGTCTACAAAGTGAGGGAGTAAAAAACATAAAGTGGTTCTCCTATATTAAGAGCTTTGTAAATGACATCGGCCACCCAGAATATTTCCTAAATCCCTCATCATTGGACCTGGTGTCGCGGACAACCCTAAAAAAGGTCCTGGTGGAGCACCTGGAAATTAAGAGATGGGGTCATGAGAGGTTAAAAATAACAGTAAAAAATCATGATGCTGTCATCCTCCATAACACTATCCAGCTCTATCTCTTAATAGGTCAGCCTTTCTATGACCGTAGACTACTAACTTATTTTAGGTTGGAAACATTTTTTAGGATAATTATGCTCCCAACACGTAAGAAATGGTCCAAGGAGAAAGTAATCTGCCCATGTGACATGTCTTCTTTCCAGTCTAACATTCATTTTACCTTTTATTGTACCTTTTACGCACATCCAAGGAGACAAATTTTAAGGCCCCTATTGCGTACTTGGGGAGTGCGAAAGTCCCGTGAGGCTTACAATAAATTGCGTTGTTTGGCCGATCACCATACAATTATTAAAGTAACGGCTTTTTTGAAAGTAGTACTAAGATTACGAAGCTCTATCGTATTAGATTAACTGGCCTCCCATCCGAAAATTTTAATTCATTTTGTGTAGTTTGATATATGGTTTCGCTATTTTAATTTAGATACTAAATATTTTAATGAATTACTATGTATTTTATGACTTTGTTTGTAATCATGATGAAATTCAAATAGATGTATTTTATTGTATGCTTTTATGAACTGTTTTTACAATTCGAATAAAGCTTTTTGAACTGAACTGAGTCCCTGAGCCACAGAAAAAGTTTTGCACTTTTAAACTGGGAAAATGGCAAACAGCAGTGAAAAGGAACAGCCAGAGAGGAAGAGGAAAATAAAATTTAGCACCATGGAGCTGCAGGTCCTTGTGGAGGAGGTGGTGAAGGAACACCAGAAATTGTTTGGCAAGCTGTCCCTGACTGTGGCTGAATCTGCCAAAAGGAAGATTTGGCTGGACATTCAAGCAAAGGTGAATGCTGTTGGAGTGACTCCAAGGGACATAGACAACCTGAAAAAGAGGTGGTATGACCTCAGGAGCCTGACCAAGAAAAAAACTGCTGAGCAACACAACCAGGCAAAAACTGGAGGAGGGAAGAACCGTGCACCCCTCCTGACTGACCTGGAGGAGCTGGTGGGGTCCACCATTGAACCAGAGAGCGTCTGTGGACTGGGAGATGCAGACAGCTCAGCCAGAGCTGCCATCAAACAAGGTAAGACGCATGCACAGCAATCCCCCCACCCCATCAGCCTTTCCCTATGTGCCAATTGTAACCCCAGTGCAGTAGAGGTAGCACTATACAGGAGCAATGCATCATGGGACATGTAGTTTGTAAATGAGACCATGTCATACTGAACATTAACCAACAATTTAGGCAAATCATTTGACATAATCAAGCGCAGGCAACATGTACAGTGTTTAAGTGAGAAATATTTAATTGTAGTGGCTGTGAGGCAGTAGCATCGACCTAATGTACGCTTATTTGTCCACAGGCGAGACATCTCGCAGGTGTACCAGGGAGATGGAAGGCCCAGCACCAGAGAGGGATGTCAGCCAGGAGCCAGGCCCAAGTGCAGATATTGACACAGAGGACACAGGTGCACCAACTACACAGCCACCATCCCAAGACCCAGAAATGTCTTCACATCTGCAGGCGTCCCCAGAACGTTCAGGATCTCCTCTGCTGCTGTCCTCACCTGAACTGCCTGCATCGCTGCCTGTAATAACACCTGCATCACAAAAGAGCAGGAGTCATGTAGTTGCCCCTCTAATGCAAATGGAGACCTCAGCAGGTGAGATGGAGGGGGATGACACACAAACCTTGGCTGGGGAAGGTACCCCTGCCACACAGCAGTCCAGTGCAGAGGTTGGACGTACAGGTCTCAGACGCCGCAGGCACAGAGAAAGCATTGTATCAGCACATGTGGAGGGTCCCAGTGTCTTCCGTGGGCTTGAGGGTAGCATGGTGAAAATCCAAAGGATGCAGGGGAAGGCCATCCAGTCTGTGCAACGCCAGATGAGTAACCTAATGACAAATATTGGAGATATAGGGAAGGGCATCAGAGAACAGGTAGATGTGAACAAGGAGATGGCTGCAGGGATGCGGGACATGACACAATCGGTGCAGCTTCTGTGTAGCAAACTGGAACAGGACATGTTAGCAAGGAGCAAGGAGAGACAGCGTGCGCAGCAGCAAAGTAAAGCAATAAACCGCCTGGCCACAGCCACTTCCCTGCTATGCAGGCGATGCATTAACATGCAAGAGGGACTCACACACAACAGCAATGAGGTGTCTAGGGGCATTGCTAGGATGACCAGTGCCGTAGAGGTGCTGATAAATTCACAAACAGCGCAAACAGCTGCTCGGGATATACCAGAAAGTGAGGAAAGCACCAGTAGGAGCAGCATGACAAGCCCCCTTGTTGTGGAGACACGTAGGAGCAGCAGGCACCATGGTGAGCCAACAGCCCAAACGCACAGTGAAGAGAGCCAGCCACTTACATCTGGCACTGGTAGGCGTGGGCGGAAATGACTTGTTCAGTAAATGGGGAAGTGACCCAGGACTACCATTTTTAAATGGATGACATTTGTGTTGCACATTTGTGCTTTTGAATACCTGCGTAGTGCCAAATATTAAACTACGTTGGGTGCAAACTCCACATGTCTGTGTCCCTTTACTTACTTAAAAATAGTTGCGTGTGATCTCTGCCCGTCTGTGTCTGCCATCTGTTGGTGTCGCAACTCCTGCCGTGTTGGGTTCAGGCAGTGCATGTTCATCATCATGGTCCTCATAGTCGCTCAAATCCACCTCAGTGCCCTTCTTACTGGCAAAGTTGTGTAACAATGCACAAGTTGCAATCATCTTACAGCAGGTGATTGGTGTATACTGGCGTGCCCCTCTGCTTTTGTGTAGGCAGTGGAACCTGCTTTTTAACAGCCCAAAGGTGCGCTCCACAATGTTCCTAGTAGATTTGTGTGCCCTGTTGTATCTTCTCTGGCTGGGGGTTGAAGGGTTGAGGAAGGGTGTCAGGATGAAAGAGTGGACGGCATATGCACTATCCCCTATTTGAAAATGAAAATGACATTACTCACATGCACACATACATCTGCAATATGTATCAAGGGAGTGTCACACAGTGTTTTACCTAGCAGGTATCCTTCTCCAAATTCCCCCGCTGTCAGGCGTGTGTAGATCCCACTGTTCTGAAAGATGTAGGAGTCGTGGGTACGTCGTGGGTACTTCCTGGGAACTTGGCCACTATGTCTGTGATTATGTAGTTTACATCACAGATTACCTGTACATTGATTGTGTGGGTTGACTTCCTGTTCCTGTACATGTACTCTGTGGCAGCAGGTGGGCATATTTGGATGTGGGTGCCATCAATACAGCCGATGACATGTGGGAAATGTGCAATTTGATAAAAGTCAGTCTTGGTCTTCAGCAGTTCTGCGTGAGTTTCAGGGAAGCTGATGTAATGATGCATTCTCAGCATCATGACCTCTAGGATCTTCCTAAAGAAACGGGACAGGCAGCTCTGTGACACCCCACCTATCGCAGCAATCACACTCTGGTAGCTCCTAGAGGCAAGCAGGTGTAGGCTACACAGCACCTGCACATGAGGTGGGATGGCGTGCGCCCTTGGGGTTGGGTGCTCCAAAAGTGGGTGGAGGTCCCTGATCAAGTCCAGGGTGGTTTGGGGGTGTAGCCTGTACCTTTGGAGAATCTCTCGTTCAGTTAGTTGAAATAGCGTGATCCTCTGCCTGTACACTTGCTCCTCCCTTCTCCAGACCCTCTCTCCTGCTACCTGTAGCTGTAGCCGCCTCGCTATCACGTAGAATGCTGCCATTCTGGTCACACTGTTGCATTTTGGGCCCTTTTTTATGGCCTCACCTGGTTACCACCTGATTTCAATCCATGGTAAATACCGACTCTTAAATACCGAATTTCATGCAAATTCGGTATTTTAGAGGTCACCTACATCTCAAAATTAATTTTTTTCCATTTCTTATTTATCGGTTCAGTAATTTACCGAGTCGGCAAATTTACAGATTCATTAAATTTACCGAATCAGTAGTTTTTTGGGCTCCTACATCTCAAATTCCAAATACCGGTCGTAACAGCCGAAATTCGGTATTTTCGGCCGTTACCGACCGGTATTTGGCTACCTACATCTGGCCCATAGTGCTCTATAAAAAGTAATTTACTAAAATGTTGTGATCAGTGTTGTTATATATTTTTTGTGCACATTACATTCCCTAGAAAAACCAACACATATTTCATGTTGTTGAACTTCAGACATTCAGAGGTACATTTCATTCATTATATCTTCGGGATTTATGTTTGTCAGTTTGCAAAATTAAACAAAATATAAGGGCAAATAGGTTAAAACATGAAACTATAGCCACATATTACATTATATTTTTACATTAAAAATAAATATTGATCAGAGTTTGCACCAATGCATAGCCCCAATTGTGCTGAAAAACATTGAAGGGCTAATTCACAAAGGCAAACTTGACATGTGTAAATCTATATGTGTAAGTTTAGGTTTACACTTTTGAGTAACTTTACTACTCTTAGCTATTCACCATCTTTTAGTGTAGAGCTACTCAAATTCAAATTTCAAATCTTTATTCGGCACTTAAAAAGACACCATAAAAGTACATAGACAATTACAATTTTTCATATATAAAAACGATTAAAAATGAGTTAAAAAAGAAGCTAAAATTCATTGTATGTGCAAAGAAGGACGGGGGGTTTACCATGGAAGTCTCTGTTTATGGGGTTATTTACTCAGTTATATCTCTTGTGTTCCTTAGCCTCATTGCCACCCTAATAAAACTTACTGTACAAAACAATGTGTGAGCGTCCGAGGCTTCCTGCAGAAACTTTGGGGCTGCTTTTGCTTGTCTTAATTTGGTTTATTTCAGGATCCCTACTAAACATTTGCGTCTGGGCACAGAATAAAAGGGGCATAGCAAAACAAAGTGAAGGGTATCCTGCGGAGACCTACCGTAGAGCTACTCAAAAATGTAGACTTACATATCTCTGTCCCTGAAATCTCTACAGACAGTGCATGTTCAACAAGGATAACAGCCATGATTCATTATTGATGTGGGTCTATTTGCATTTTGTACAGATTCTTTGCGGATCGTACAGTTCGGGCAAGTGTACAGACGTTGTAAGCAAAAACAAACAACAAATGTTCAAAACTAACAACGGCAGCTTGTACCGACTTCCAGGTGTTTGTTCTTCCCCCTGCCTCTTCCCCCCCCTTTCCCCCCGTGGCCTCCTCTCCTTCCCCAGCACCTCAGGTGATCCAACCCCCTTCTGCCCATGTCGCAGCACCCCCCGTGTGCCAGCTGGTATGTGTGCAGTTGCATGCCATCGCCAACGTTTGCTGTCGGGCTACCGACCCCCCCTATTTGAGCGTCTTCCCCACTTCCTGGCTGCCTCTCAGGGTCGTCTCCCCCAATTCGCATCAGAGCCTGAAGGACTCCCTCCCATTGTGCTGCTATAGGTGTCTTCCAGAGCCCTAACGTCTCTTCCAGCAGAATGGCGATTCCTTCTGCTTTGGCCCATGCTAGGAGCGAGTACCTCCATGCCCTTATGTGTGGTGTTTCTTGTGCCTTCCATTTCTTGGTTAGGAGCTGCTTAGCTACCACTTAACCTAGTTCTAAGAAGTGAGAGGAGACCTTCGTAAGTGGTGTAATAGGTAAACAGGCCATTCAAAGGGTATTCTCAGCCTGTGCAGGTGTGTAGCGCTTCGCCGACAGCTTGCCAATAGATGTGTAACCTGTGACAGTCCCATAGCATGTGTACCAGTCCAACCCCCACCTCCTTGCACCATGGGCACATTGCATCTGTGTGGGGAAAGTACTTGTTATCCTTTCAGGTGTGAGGGATGCTCTGTGGACTATAAATAGTTGTATTTGTCGGAACCTCATGTTCCTAGGAATTCACGTTGGACTCTTTAGTATCTTTTCCCATTCCCTGTCTTCTAACTGCCGCTCCAGATCTGCTTCCTATTTGCGTCACAGTGGGTCTAATGTTATCGCTGCGTGTGTGTGAAGGAATGCTGCAATCCAATAGGCCAAGTGTCTGCCACACCCCATCACATGAAGTTACAGTATGGGTAGGTGCTGACTTGGTTCCGCTTACAGGTCTCCCCATCTAGAGGATAGTGTCGCAATCAGCGAGCAGTGTCTTAGAAATTGTCCTGGCAGCAGCCCCACCTCGTCAACCATGGACTCATATGGTATGAGCGTGCCATCCTGGTACAAGTTTCCCAACGTCTGTATGTCCGCTTTGTGCCAGTCCACTAGTTCAAGAGATGTGAGCACCCCAGGCCCGCTGGGGGAGCCCACTAGTGGTATAGCCGGTGCATAAGGGACTAGTGTTTTGGTGAGGTGTAGGCAGCGGTGATAGCACTTGTAAGCTACCGCCAGAAGGAGAGGGGTAGGCATTGGGGCTTTAGAGGCTGGGTGGAAAATTTGGTGATATAATCCAAAGAGGGGGGGGGGGGGGGGCTAGGGTCGCAGTGTCTTCGCAACCCCTATCGGCAAGCCAGCGGGCTATCTACTGCATTGCAACACACTTCCATAGAAAATAATGGGGACTTAAAATAAATTCCCATATGAAATAATAAATAGCACATTAAATTAACTTATATATAAAAAAATTATTCATGGTAAAAAAAGTAAATCTAATCAAAATCAAATATAATTTTAAGATAAAATACTTTAATAATCCTTCTTGCAAATGTAAAAAGAAATGTTACTTCAATTTGTAAAAAAATCATAAAACATAGGCCCTCATTACAATGTCAGTCAGAAAGACAACATGACGGACTCTTCCTCGGATATAGTCTGCCCTACTAGACCGCGATGTCCCTGACGACTGCTTTATGATGCATTGCAGGTAAAATTCCCACCACATCAGTCGGAGACTTTTCCGACCAACTGCTTCAGTCAGAAGCAAGTTGGAACCAACAAATTTGGTCAGAAAAGCAGTCCCACAGGCATTCCGGATATGATCAAGCATCAGTTGTCCCGCCGAACAGATTAAGATGCATCTGTTGTGGTTACGGAATCATGTCAGTTTGTGTACTACATGGCAAGTGCAAAACTGAAAAATCTGGCCTAACAACAACAAGCATGGGCAGTGACCAAAAAAATATTAGACACGCCCACCAATCCACCTAAATAATGAGCCAACAATGACCTTGATCCTTTGCTCACACATTACTGCTGGAAGTCCCAAGGAGAGGTTTTTGGCCAGTTACTGCTGTCAGCCCTGCACACATTGACACACTGCATTCACACCACTACTTGCGCATATCACATTGTGGTTCATATTCCTTTTCTTAAACATACCCGCTCATCCACCCTCACACTCCCCCCTCACCATGCCAAGAAGAAGCAGCCACGTTTTAAAGATAAGGAGTTGATAGTGCTTGTTGATGAAATCATCAAAGTAGAGCCACATTTATTCGGGACCCTGGTCCAACCGGCCCCAAGGATAATCAGCAAGGTGAATGTTGAAGCACCTGTCCAGCGCTCACTGGATGATATCAAGAAGAGGTGGCATGATGTGAGAAGGAGGGTCAAAAAACAGTACTCCCTTGAACATGAGAACACATAACAGACGGGTGATTGTCCGCCTGCACCACCTGTGCACCTACTGCATGGAAGGAGAAGATGCATGCTATCCTTCCCCCAGAGAACTTTTATGGAATCCCAAAAGGAATGGAGTCTGGTAAGAAACAACTCCACATTTCTCACAAGTTAGCAATTGCACTTCTGCAGACATCTCTGTAATGGACCCAGTTATTTAAATGACCATTTTTAGATTCAAACAAACCAATAGTCAATGAGCATGTGATGTGTATGTAATATAGATTACCAACATACCTGCAACGAGGATGAAAAAGCTCTAAACTATTGCCATGTACACACTTCCCCAAATTCACATCAAGGCCTTCTGCTCCAAACACCATGCAATATTTCCAATCAGCGTCAGGAAAGAGGACAGGTGGGATGGGTGGGAAGGATTGTGAAGGACAGAGCCTGATGGGAGTTGTAGTAATTGCAAACACTCCCCCTTCCACCCAGCACAACCAGGCCCCCTGGAACTATGCTTTCCTGACAGTGAGTGGAAATGTTCTGCCAAGATGCCTGACACTGGGGACTGGTCTTTGGAGCACAAGACCATGATGGGAGTTGTGGTCAACTCAGACAAGCACCAGTATCAGAAATCTTGCCATTACATTTCCACTCACTCTCAGGAAACCATTCTGACAGGTGGTCAGTTTGCTCTGGGTGGGCAGAGTGTGTATATGACAGGGCCTGATGGGAGATGGAGCCATTTCAAAAACTCCTCCTCCCACCCAGCCAAAACAGCCAACTAGGAAGTATGCTTTATTGACAGTGATGGGAAATGTACTAGCAAGATGGCTGACACTGCTGCATGGTGTCTGAGTTGACCATAACTCCCATCAAGGCCTTGTGCCATAAACACCAGGCACCAGTGTCAGACATCTTGCCAGTACATTTCCAAACACTGTCAGGAAACCATTCTCCCTGGTGGTCTTGTTGAGCAGGGTGAGAATCGCGTGTGTAGTACAGGGCCTGATAGGAGATGTAGCCATTGCAAATGCTCTTCCTCCCACCCAGTCCAAATAGCCCACCAGGAACTCTGCTTTCCTGACAGTGATTGGGAATGTACTGGCAAGGTGGCTGACACTGGGGACTGGTCTTTGGAGCACAAGGCCATGATGGGAGTCGTGGTCAAGTCAGACACCAGTGCCAACCATCTTCCTAGTACATTTCCACTCACTATCAGTAAAGCAGTGGGGCTGTTTGGGCTTGGTGGGAGAAGGAATGTTTGTCATAACTGCATCTCCCATCAGGCCCTGTCCTACACACATCTTCCCAACAACCAAATTGATGATATTATTGGGGTCCTGCTGGGTATTGGTTCCAGCCTCTTCCAGATCGCTAGTTACCTAACCAAACCTCCCTGTGTGCCCACAACATCTGTTGCCACTACATCTGCACAAGCCACAGGGATGTTGAGTTAGGCTGGAGAGTCCCCAGTACCCCAGGAGCCTGTAGCTGTGGGTACCCCAACCAAGCATGGGACGGGGCATCCGAGACAGCAGTGAGAGTCTGTGTGGCGATGCACCACCCTCAGGAAGTGAAACAGTGTCCTTGATATCACCTAGTGTATGCCAAGCTTTCACTTTGTTGACTGTCAAAACACACTGTCCCACACCTGATGGAAGGTCAAAGTTGGACTGTGTACTTTGATAACTGTGGCTTGTCTCTGTTGGGTTTGATTAGCAAACACGGTCAACTCCAATCTGTACTTTGTTGTTGTTGTGAGCACAACACCATTGTGTGGCTTTAATTTAGCACTACATTTTCAAAATAAACTACTTCACACAGCAATACTTGCTCATGTTGTGACTTCAAATTCAAAATGTACATGTTCTAATCACCCACTGATCACAATGATGAAAGTATCAACAACCTAGGTAATCAATTCCTTGTACGTAGTAAACTAAATTCCCTGGAGTTAATGAACTTTAGCACAGCATGATAGATATACACAACCAGGTTTTCAGACATACTGTACTACATGGTACATATTAACTGGAAATCAATTGTCTACACAGCTACCACCACTTGCCAGCCCAGTAAACAATCCTTGTTAGCCAACTAGTTCATCATGGTCAAAATCCAATTAGAACATGTTTGGATGTGTGATATCGGACAAGGCACACCTCAATGTGGAACACATTGTTATTGTCCAGATACAACCTGGTGCCTGAACACAAAATATAATAATATCACATAGTACTCAAAAGCACTAATAACCAAACAACCAGACTATCAGGTCTAAAGGAAGTGTGTGCCAGGGAGTTAAGCAAAATATCCATGAATGTGTCTGTCACCGCATAATATCTCTGGTGAGGTCACAACTTGCAAGTCCACTCTGTAGATGACATGCCAATTCAGCCTGGTAAAAAAAAGCATAAAGAACATAGTTTAGCAATCAGAAATAAGGTAGCACACATCTGAAAATGATGATATTTCAAGCACAGCAATATGATTGTTAACATTAGCTAGGCTTTACTGAAACACTGTCTCTGTAAATCTGACCATTTCAATAGCACTCTTCAAAAGATTTCAGGACACTTATCATATACTCACAAGCATACATACCCATTGCCCTCCAGCAACACAGCAATGGGGGTTAGTCACCTCCTCTCCTTGCATATTTACGGTCATGTGAAAAGGTTGTTGACGAGCTGTTATCACAAATCCACGCCATCATCCTCATCAACACTGTCATCATGGCCCAGTATTGGTTCCTCCATCGGTAGCACTTGCTGGTCACCCTCGTCCACTATCAGAGCTATGCCCTTACCTATTGCTGCTTTGTGTAGCATGCAGCAAGAAACAATTATCTGGTACACATTTCCTGGGGCATATTGAATGGCTCATCTCATCTTATCCATACAGCAGAATCTTGTATTAAGGAGACCAAAAGTCCGCTCTGCTATCGGCCTGATCCGGCCATGGGCCTCATTCAATTGCATTTCTGCTGGGGTGACTGGGTTTGGACAGTGGTGTCAGTAACCATGGGTGGTTGGGTTATCCGAAGTCGCTTACATGGGACACAGAAAATACTTCAATTGTCTAACAACATATCACTATTTAACATACAACCAATGCACACTATAACATCCACATAGAACATCAACTACCAACAAGCAAGGCCCTGTCAGGTTGGAGTTGAGACATCAAATTGGGGTTGATGCTGTTACAGAGGATGTATGCATCATGTGCAGAGCTAGGGAAATGGGCACAGACGTGTGAGATGCACGACAGCCAACCACATCACCTGGATATTGATGGAGTGGAAATTTTGCGGTTGTGATATACTTGTACATTGCCCTGTGGTGGAATCAACGCAAAATGAGTGCCATCAAAAGATCCAATTACATGGGGTATCCATCTTAATGCATAGAAATCACTCTTGATGTCAGACAACTCTCCAGGTTTAGGAAACGTGATATAGTGGTCCATGTAATGGGTGAATGCCTACAACACATCACACAGGACATTGCTGATCATGAGCTGGAACATTCCATCCGATTTTGCCACTGGAATGTTGCATAACAAAGAAATGCAATGCTGCCATCACCTTCAGCTTGGGGGTTAGTGCTATTGGGTAATTGTGATGAGGCCGCAAATGAGGTGACAACTGCTGCTACAACTCATCAATCGTTGCCCTTGTGAAACAGTATTTCTTGATGATGCCTCGTTCTTCCAATGTTTGTAGGTCGGGAAAGGGCCTGTATACAGGAGACTGTCTGCCGCCTCCTCTGCAATACATATGTGTAGAGTGTATACACAGTTGGTGTTAGTTCACAATGTACCAAGTAACATGCACTTAGACCAACAACCAAGAATAAATGACCACACCTAAAGCAACATGTAACTGAAAAAATAAATGTCAATGAACAACTTTGACATTAGATGCATATCACAGCTTGTAGGTCATTGCTAGACATGTTTGAAAGGTTTGGTGACACAGCAATTAGAGTTCAGTAGTGTCCAAATCACTAGTGTCTGTGATTGTTTAGGTAAAGCAAGCAGGACACACTCCACAACTCACAATCCAAGAAGCCTAGATCATATGGTTTATATGTACACACAATAGGATCATGTAAGGCATGATATGTAGGACACCACATACATTCAGCGAATCACCATGTAAATTATGCACACTAATGTCACAGGGTGGACACTGTCAAGTTGTCATGTCTGCATTACATGAAAAATTACATATACAAACCATTTACTATGTAGGAGTTCCCAAAAAGGCAGTTGTCCACTTAAGTGTAGCACTCAAAGATACCCTAGAAAATCACATATTAGAGCTAAGAGTATGTGACTGCTTAATGTCATGGTGTAGTCATTCCTTGGAAAATGCAGTATCCAGAAAACATGCACAACCTATCCAGTCTCACACCACACAGATTGCACACTGCATTCACTGTCCTGTAATGCAGTGACTAGGTGAAGACGGATCACTGACATAATATCGACGTCACAAATATCGAGATACACAAATATCGAGTGAAAAATATCGAGTGACAAAATATAGACTCCCTATCTACAAGCAGGTAAGTACCAAAATATCGACTCCAAAATATCGACCTACAAAAATATAGACTGTCAAAATATCGATTTTTTTAAATGTCTTAAAATTAAGTTAAAACTAATATAGTAATATATATATTTAATATAAACTTAGAAATAATTATTTTAAAAATTTAATTTTAATAAATAATTTCTATAATTAAAAAAATTATATCACCAAAAATAATACATATATATATATATATATATATAAAAACATATTATTAAATAAACATATATAAAAATTTTAGCGTAGCATAGAAAATGGTTAAAATTTATTGAACAACTATAGTGAGTTCAACATTAGCAAAAGTGTTGGATAGCGTAGAGGTAAAATTTACTATTCCCACTCCAGTGGGTGCAACAGTAGGGAAAGCGCTGGATAGCGTAGGGGTTAAAATTACTATTCCCACTCCAGGGATGTATGATGTTACAACGCATACTTTTACAACACCTACCATTACATCAAAACTTTTACAACACAAAAACTTTTACAACTCATACATTTACAACGCAAGATTTTCCAACGCATATACCTTTACAACGCATACCATTACAACATAAGTATTGGTAAGTATATAATATTATTTTTAATATAAATTAATTTAAAATATTATAATATAATTTAATTTTATTTAATTGTATTTAATTAATGTAATTTAAATGTAATTTTACTTTATTTTTACAAAGTACCCCTGTACCCCAAAAACCCTAAACTGACCCTGAACCCTAAAAATACCCCTTTACCCAAAAACTGAAAACTGACCCTGAACCCTAAAAATACCCCTTTACCCAAAAACTGAAAACTGACCCTGAACCCTAAAAATACCCCTTTACCCCAGAAACTGAAAACTGACCCTGAACCCTAAAAATACCCCTTTACCCAAAAACTGAAAACTGACCATGAACCCTAAATATACCCCTTTACCCCAAAAACTGAAAACTGACCCTGACCCTAAAAATACCCCTTTACCCAAAAACTGAAAACTGACCCTGAACCCTACAAATACCCCTTTACCCAAAAACTGAAAACTGACCCTACACCCTAAAAATACCCCTTTACCCCAGAAACTGAAAACTGACCCTGAACCCTAAAAATACCCCTTTACTGAAAACTGACCCTGAACCCTAAATATACCCCTTTACCCAAAAACTGAAAACTGACCCAGAACCCTAAAAATACCCCTTTACCCAAAAACTGAAAACTGACCCTGAACCCTAAAAATACCCCTTTACCCAAAAACTGAAAACTGACCCTGAACACTAAAAATACCCCTTTACCCCAGAAACTGAAAACTGACCCTGAACCCTAAAAATACCCCTTTACCCAAAAACTGAAAACTGACCATGAACTCTAAAAATACCCCTTTACCCAAAAACTGAAAACTGACCCTGAACCCTAAAAATACCCCTTTACCCAAAAACTGAAAACTGACCCTGAACCCTAAAAATACCCCTTTACCCAAAAACCCAAACGTATAACATTTTAAAAATAATTATATACTTAGCAATACTTACGTTGTAATGGTATGCGTTGTAAAGGTATCTGCGTTGTAAAAACATGCTTTGTAAATGTATGCATTGTAAAAGTTTTTGCGTTGTAAAAGTTTCGTTGTAATGGTAGTGCATAGTAAAAGTTGCGTTGTAAACGTTGCATACCCACTCCAGTGGGTGCAACAGTAGGGAAAGTGTTGTATAGCGTAGGGGTTAAAATTACTATTCCAACTTCAGAGAGTGCAATAATAGGGAAAGTAAATACTTCACAAATAGATATAAATAACATAAATAGTAATACCAAATACAAATAAATAAAATATTTTACTTGTGTATAAAAAATATTAAATATTTATTTATAAATACAAAATAAAATTATTTAATTATAAAAATTGCCTACTCATACTAATTAATTACCTATTAACAATAAATTAATTTACAATTTCAAAAGTAATAAATTTATTTTAATTACCAATTATATTTTAATTAATTACCTATTAAAAATTAATTAACAATTAATTCAAAATAAATACCAATAATTTAAATGACATATTTAATTAATTATAATTAAATTACTTCCCACCCTATTCCCCTATAAACCCACAACCCGCTACAGAAAATAAATTACTAAAATTAAAATATTTATCAATTAATCAATTATAATTAATTACCAATTATATTTTAATTAATTACCAATTAATAATTAACAATTAATTCTAAATAAATATCAATAAATACATTAACATATTTAATTAATTATAATTAAATTACTTCCCACCCTATTCCCCTATAAACCCACAACCCGCTACAGAAAATAAATTACTAAAATTAAAATATTTATCAATGAATCAATTATAATTAATTACCAATTATATTTTAATTAATTACCAATTAATAATTAATTAACGATTAATTCTAAATAAATATCAATAAATAAATTAACATATTTAATTAATTATAATTAAATTACTTCCCACCATATTCCCCTATAAACCCACAACCCGCTACAGAAAATAAATTACTAAAATTAAAATATTTATCAATTAATCAATTATAATTAATTACCAATTATATTTTAATTAATTACCAATTAATAAGTAATTAACAATTCTAAATAAATATCAATAAATAAATTAACATATTTAATTAATTATAATTAAATTACTTCCCACCCTATTCCCCTATAAACCCACAACCCGCTACAGACTTATATTACACAAAAAATAAAAATTATTATTAACTTACCTTAAATTCGATATTTTTGTTGGCTATATTATGTCTAGTCGATATTATGTCCATTCTATATTTTTGATTCGATATTATGTCCATTCTATTCGATATTAATTTTCTCTAGTCGATATTTTTGTTGTCTATATTATGTCTAGTCGATATTATGTCCATTCTATATTTTTTACTCGATATTCTGTCCAGTCGAAATAAAAGACTCGATATTATGACTCTTTACCGGTGAAGACTGTACTTGGAATCCACCAAAAACGCATTTTGACTATGAGGCAAAAAAATGTTTGCTTTCCTGTTGGTATAAGCCTCCGAATCAGTGTGTCATGTGCCCCTCAAGATTAAGTCATCATAGGAGTGGTAGCATTTCAGTTAGATGTCCCTTTCCACTGAAAAATGTTGCACCCAGTCACAAACTCACAATATTTACAAAAGTGTTTGCCCTGTCAACTGATTTTTCAAAGGTCGTGGTAGGTGCATCATAACTGAATTGGACACAGCCATAGTCTGTTAGTTGTTATGGTGACAGTTGCTGGTTTCAGATTTTGTCCACATCGCATGTAAACCGATGCGGTAATGCTCCCATTGGTAATGTCTCAGTCACTTTTGGTCTGATGATATTTTTTGAACCAATTGTGTTAGGCGTGTCGTCTGCAAGCAACGGAATGCTTTGGACTGATTCGGAAAATGCGACGAAGCTGACCTATCGCTTGGTTGCATGGACTGATGACCACCTCTGCGGCTTAGATATAAGTCTGTTGGCTCCCTAGAGCAGTGGTTCCCAAACTTATGACTCCTGAGGACCCCCATTGAGTCACCAGTGGAAGCCGGGAACCCCCAAGCAATTTGTATGAGTTAAATTTCAAATAATAAAACAGTAATTCGAAACAAATTACACACGTGTGCGCGCACAACAAATACTCAAAGTACTAAGGAGTTTGAGGCCAGATGTATGACCATTTCATTTAGCACCTCGCAATTGGCGACACATTGCGAGTGGCAAATTGCGAGTCACTAAATGAAATGTACAACAGTGTGTTTAACATTGTTTGGGATTCCCAATGGGGTCGCAAATTGCAAGGTTCATTAATATTAATGAGCCTCTCGCAATTTGCGGGCGCATTGGGAATGCCCGCCCTCCCAGGGATGGTGGCCTGCTGGCCTCTGCAGGCCATCATGTCTCGGACTGCTTTTAAATAAAGCGGGCTTTTTAAAAAAGAATGCAGCCCGTTTACCATGCATTCAAAAAAAGAAAATGAAACGTTTTCATTTCATTTTCTAAGGGCAGGCAGAGGTCCCTGGGACCACTACCTGCCCTTAAAAAATAATTTTGCATGCATTTGCAAAGGCCAGGGGACCCCTTCCCATTTGCAAATGCATTACCATCTACTTGAAGTAGTTGGTAATTGTGACTGTTTTGCGACCGCAAAACATTTGTACATGGTTTTGAGACTCGCTATTTGGAAGCGAATGCCCCTTTCAAATAGCAAGTTGCAAAACCTATTTAACGAGTCGCAAACAAATTGTGACTCGCGAAATAGGCTATGTACATGGCCCAATAGGTTTTTGCATGCGCAAACGGGTTCGCGAACCCATTCGCGCACATAAAACCGGATCGTACATCTGGCCCTTAGTATTTTATATGGAAGTAATAGCCCCTCTGTCACATGCATTTCATTTGTTTTATAGCATCTCTCATACCAGTGTAGGATGTCAGAGCACTTTACATCACACATATATAGAGACATTGAATCATACATGTAAATCAGTGTGTATATAACATTTTTGCAGAGTGCTTAGTCTGGAAAAGCACAAACTCAGGATTCAGAACATAACACAGTGGCTAGCACTGACTTTAACATTAAAAATGTATTTCCACCCAAATAAATCTTTTTAACAGCATCAGGATAATGAATAACTGGGAAAAAATATAAGTTACTAACTGGTACCATGCAGTTTGCAAGCAGCTCTTTGATGACAGTTTGTAGGTCCCTCTGCTAGATTACGATTGTCACTTATGAAGTGCACAGTAATGAAAGAATCTGTGACAAAAGCAGTAACCACGAACCTATGCACATATAATACTGCTTTTCAAAATGCATGTTACACGTTCTTTGTAGTAGGCACATTAGCCCTCTGTGCTACATTAGTTAAATCAAAGCTGCCACTGAACAAAACTGTCCTCACGCTCCAGTAGGTACATTAATCACTGGCTTTATCTTGACACTTTTATTGTTGCTGGAAAGCTGCTAATTATACAACAAACTTTTCTGTGCTTTTAAAACTGTTACCTAGTAGGACCCCCCTGAGAATGTGTCACGGACCCCTGGGGGTCCGCGGACCCCAGTTTGGGAAACACTGCCCTAGAGAGTACACTAACTGCATGATTCCAGGACCTCCCCATCTCTCTGCTGCTGTCCACATCCTCTGGGAGCTACAATGTCATATTGTGAATTGCACAGGGCCGCAGCACTCACAGCTGAGGAGAACAAGTTTCTGCTTGGCCCACTCATGCTTTTGTACAGCCAGCTCTATAGCAAACCAGAGGTGCAGTTAAGTGATGATCAAACTGGTGGACTGGTGAAGTGCACAGAATGGCACTTTTCTAACCTTTCAACAGTGTGGGCAAGCTGCTCATGGCCTATGTGTACTAGTATTTATCTTTGAACATGTTGTATGTGAACTAAGGGCCTGTCACCATGTCATCCTTACAGGTCAACGCCCATCAGAAGGCCAAGCTGTGGAGGACCATCTCCCGGAAGGTACATTCCATGGGAGTTATCTGTCGGTGCAGTGCACACTGCAGAAAACAGTGGTAGGACTTGAGAGGCTGGATCAAGAGGATCGCAAGAGTCCTGCTGGGCCTGTCACCTCCAGGCAAGAGGGGTGTGCACCGTACCCTGACCCCCCCTAATGCTACTCATCCTTGCAGTTGTCTGCCCGGACCGGGGTGGGCAGTTGAGAAGCAGACGGCAGCAAGGAGGGGGTGAGTATGTGCCTTGTTGCCTAACATATTTCCCCATGCATGTGCAAGGATCTTAGCCTGATGGCCCTTTCTCAGGTTGTAAGATACACAAAATGACTTTTCAGAGTAAAAAGATGCATATGCACAAGGATAAGTCGATGCATGGTTATGCCCCTTTCATCTGGGACATGTGAGGATAAAATGGCCAGGGTATTGGCAGTAGTGCCATGCTATTGTAAGCTAAACGCATGAGAACATGTGCATGGGGATGACCTTCAGAATTATTGTAAGTGCTCAACATGTGTCAGCACACTGACACATGTCTGGACTGTTCTCTGTGTGGTCACACCAACTTTGTGAAGTATGTTGATGTTGGCGCACTCAACTGTAAAATCCCATGTAAAACAAGCAGGTATATTCTATGTTGAGGGCTTAATGAGTAGTGATTGGTCAGTGCGCCAATGTCCGTTTCCAGCACTGGTGTCTAGTGCACTCAAATGCATCCTATAGGCAAACTAAAGGTTTGGTAACTTAAGTCAGCTATCACACTGTCCTTTCCCATGATTAGGTGTTAGATTCCATCCTCTCTGTGCCAAAGAGTGAGTCACGATTAAGACTCTGTTATAGTGACAGCACATGCCATTAAGTGGCTAGCAAATTAGGTCTCTGGTGGAAACAGGGTTTTGATTGTAAAGGATTATGTCAGATACACATTCACAACGGTTCTCATGTGTGTACATTTTCTTGATGGTCATACTTGATGCTTTTTAAACCATGCTTTGATTGCCTTACTGTTAGATTCAGAGATGTCACATTAGCATCAGTTGGAAGTAATTTACCAAAATGAAATGTAAAGCAATAGCATTTAAGCTGTACAAAGTGTGCACAATGCCAAAAATAAGTGAGAACATTCAGACTTGGCCTTTACAAATGTGGACTTCTGCAATCTTGACAAAATGGTACGAAGTGTTAGATAAGCACATGTAAGTTGTTAATGACTAATAGTCTGTACAGACGATGCATCCAGATGGCATAGTGATCCACATGAAGCATGGGAAAGATACAGCATTGGAACTGGCAGTGTGCTGATCTGTGTTTGCAAACTGGTGAAATGTATCCAATGTGGACAATAATCTGATTCATCTTTCTAACACTGTACTTTAAATGGTACACAACTGTGGGCCATATACCCGTCACCCTAGCTATGCCTACTACCTTGGTGTCTCCACGATACGAGTTAGACATGTGACCTGACAAACAACTACTTCTGCTGCTAGACAGATGAGCAACATTAAAATGATATGTGTGATATGGCCTATGCAATGACTACAACAGCTTGATGTATGACAAGAAACATATATGACCTGAAACACTAGACTTAATGGTTCCCAAGTTGATGAATAGGGGGCCTGATTCAGAAAGGTAATCTGAAACAAAATCCTAACTTTACGACTTTCGGTATTAACAAAGGGCATTTAGGAATAGTAAAGTTAGGATTTTGTCTCAGTTACACTTAAGTTTTGGTCTTAAGTTTAACTTAAGTAAAACTTAAGTTTAACTGAGACAAAATCCTACCTTTACTACTCCTAAATGCCCTTTGTGAATACCGAAAGTCACAAAGTTAGGATTTTGCCTCAGTTAAACTCAAGTTTTGACCTTAAGTTTAAGTTAAGACCACAACTTAAGTGTAACTGAGACAAAATCCTAACTTTACTACTCCTAAATGCCCCTTGTGAATACCGAAAATCGTACATTTAGGATTTTGTCTCAGATTACTGTTGTGAATCGGACCCAGGGATAGCAGAATGGATACCAAGGGGTCGATTCCGATCCGGTAAAATAATCCGGCGTACGAATCGTATCCGGAGCCGTTTCCGTACGACTCGTACAGACGCCGTACGACCGGACGATTCCGATCCCGATCGGCCGACCCGTACGCGATTCGTACGGTACACGTCGATTCGTACGGAAAAGCGCACGATCACCTACACACCGTACGGCGCGTACCCCCCATGATCGCAGGGGTACGCGGCGTACCCCTCTGGTCATGCGGGGTACGTGCCGTACACCCAGCGTACATGGGGTACGTGCCGTACACCCACTGTACATGGGGTACGGTGCGTACCCCATGTATGCTGGGTGTACGGCACGTACCCCGCATGACCAGAGGGGTACGCCGTGTACCCCTGCGATCATGGGGGGTACGTGCCGTACCCGGGGGGGGGCGTTCCGTACCTGTTTCGGCGCGAACTCTGCGTTTACGACTGTTTTCGGCTCCCGTAGGAAAAGGGTCGTACGGCGCGTACCCGACACGAATCGTACTTGCTGGGTCGTAAAAACGTGCCGCGATGTCGCGTACAGCGGGTTCCGAGTGAGATTCGTATGGAGATTTGAGTCGTACGGAGTCCTGTACGACTCGTACGGAGTTCGGCACCTAGTACGGATCGTACTTCATCGTACGTACGGGACGTCTACGGATACGATTCGTACGGGGAAAAAACTCTCCGTACGACCATTCGGAGCGCATTTTACTGGATCGGAATCGACACCCATGTCTCTTATCAATTGTGTGACTCATACTCCCATTATGAGTTCTAAACTCCCTTTCATTAGATGAGGCAAGTATTTTATGACCCAAGGTCATCAGTACAGAAAGACAATACATCAGCTGGTACATATTGAAGGAGTAGACCATGTGGATGGGGAATTTGACGTTGCTACACACAATGTCACTGAGATCATCATGTGTGAGGGTGCATAGGTTTACTTGCATACTAACATGTGGTATTTACAGAACTGTATCAAATATTTCACCCACAAGTCTGATTGATGTTATTGTATTGATGTTATTGAGTTTTGATGAAACCCATGTGTCAAGTAGATGTAGACGACTCATGGGATTCATTTTGCTTCTTATTCTCTGCATCAGAACTGGCCAGAGGAGGAGACAGTGCAACAGAACTTGTGGATACAACTAGTCATAGTGGTTCCTGTGCGGAAATCGAGCAAGAGGGATCCGGTGGCACAGAGAGTGAGTTGAACCTCACTGAGAACATGTCTGACATCACATCTGTCAGCTCGACAACAAGCTCAAGCTCCAGCGAAGACTCCCATGTGGTGGTCGGTGACCCAGGAACAGGATCCACTCCATCAGAGTCCACCACCACCCATACCATCTGCACCCTCCCAGCTGCTCCCCAGCCCACAGTCAGTGACCACTCCATTAGAAGGGGCCGTATCTCCTTTGCGCCGGGCACCTCACTTCCTGCCACTGTCTCCCCTGTTGCACTCAGTGTGAAGGCCATCAACATCCTGAGACAGATCTCTGTGGGGCAGACAGCAGTGCTGAATGTCCTCCAGGTGCATAACAATCGCCTTACCCAAATGGTATCTTTTCTGGAGGGCATTTACTCAGACATGTCTGCCCTACAGAGATCCAGTCAGGCTCTAGCCTCCACACTGATGGCAGTATTGTCCCAGATTCAACTGTCTCACCCCCCTCCTGCCTCCCAATCTACAATTCAAACTACCTTCTCTGACCCAAGCGCCCGCAAACATAAACATGCATCCACCTCAACATCCACATACAGCACATAAACACAAGACAAAAGGGCAAACCCACATGCACACTCACAAGACAGATGTCACACTTACCACCACAGACATGCCAACAGACACCACACCAGCATCCATAGACATACCGCAGACCTTACATCCCACTGCTTCCACAACCCTTGCCCTGTGCAGAAACTCCAACTCATTCCCCTTGACTTCTGCCATACCCAAACCTCCCAACCCACTCCCAAAAAGACGAAAATGACCCTGACACTCCTGCCTTTCACTTCAGCCCCCCCCCGGCCACACCTAAAAAAGTACCCCCAAAGCGTTACCAAAAAGAAAATCCTCTGGATCAAAAAGTCCCAACCCACTCCTGAAACCCAAACTTCAACATCCCACCCTAGTACCTCCACACCCAAAAAATCCCGTCTCCAAAAAATCACCTGTCCTCCCTATTTTCTTGCAGACCCTCACACATTACCAGATCTCCAAACTTGTTATTCCCAGCCCTTCCCCCTCCGTATAGCCCTCCCACTTCAGTTGACCCAACCCCTCCAACTGACCCTCCCACTGCAGCTGTCCCACCCCCTCCATCTGATCCTACCACTGAAGATGTTTAGCCCCCTTCATCTGACCCTACGACTGCAGTTGTTCAACCCCCCTCCTGATTCTGTCTCTCCCAAAACCTAAACCTGTCCTCCTTAGTCTTGTCCCCTTGGTGAATGGCCTGCCCCCATAAACGCCCCTCCCGTGGGAGGTGTTCCTTTGCATGACTAGTGCAGGCAAGTAGTGAAGTGCATGATGTTTGTGGCCCATGAAATGAATATTCTTCATTGGACTGGCCATTGGCCTTTTTTGCTTTAAAATATTCAAACTGTTTTGCTGAATAAAGCATGTTCTGATTTTGTTTTCAGATTTGTGATTCCCCAAAATTGATTTGTTTTTAACTGGCATTCGTGGGTGAATTGTGATGTAAGTATACAAAGATGTTAGTATGACATGGATTGCATATGGTCAGTATGTATCCTAGATTTGTGCGCCTACTTTGGCCAGATGTCAATGTCAACATTGGTTTTGTCTATGAGAAGTCATGAAGTCACAAAGCTTTGTTTAGGATAACACATTTCCACATAGTTCATGTTTGAGGACCGCAAGCAAGCAAAAATTGACTGTTACGCTATGCTTATTTACACTGTGCTACGTGCAATTTGCGTAGTGCCAAGTAGCGCAAACTTCGCAATCTATGCGATCTTAGCGTAGTACTTTGCCCAGGGTTACATTAGACCCAGTTCCAAAAGTGTTTGAAGAACCCATATTTTTGGATAATCTACTCTGGCTTAGCAAGGGTAGCCCTTGTGTAGGTCCATACTGGGGTGCCATTTACCCCATTAGACACTGCCATGGAGCAGGAGGGCAATATGTCTTTATAGATGGGATCATTGATGTTTTTCAAGATTATGGGGCAGTGATTCTGTGCCAAATGTGAATAAACTGGACTTAATTCTGCTCCTATACCTCATCTGCATGAGGTGTAACCTTATCCGCTGGCTTGAGAATGAAATGTCAATTGTGTCCTAGAGCCATAGATTAACCGTCACCCACGGGCACCCTGTCCAGTGCTGGCAGCATGCCTTACACAATGGGCTGCGCACTGTTCCCTTCAATACTTTTGGTGGATCCTACATCCTGAGACCCAGGAGTACTCCTACTGCTCTGCAATACACAATCTGCACATTCTGAATGGAATTATGTGTTAGCAGCTCACACTACAACCTGAGATGCTAGATGCTGAAAAACTGTGAAGAACATTCTCAGAACATTACCCAATACACATACACATTTGGTGTAGTGTGACCCACAGTCCACACATGGTGACTGCATCCTCCGTTGTTGCTGGGCCATACATGTTGCTCATTACCAAGGGATTCTGTCTCCAAATATTTCACTGACAACTGGGGCACAACAACTTTCTCAGTTGCTGGAGTGGGAAGCACTGAAAGCAGTACTGAGTGGCGGGTGCTTGGAGCTTGGATGGGGGATAGGCCAATAGCCACAGGGCTTTGATGCAAACAGAGGTACCTCTAGGTCAGTAGGAGACTGCGGTGCAGGATGGTATGTTACACATGCTGACAGATGTTCAAACACATCATATTCATCTAATTGTGCAACTGCTTTGCTTTTACTTTGCAACATGACAAGCTGGAATGTATGCGGAGGAAGATAAGACAGGGCAAATCCTGTCCTGCTTCCTCTCTTACTCAACAACAACCCTACTCCAGATCCACAATAGTCAGGCAGCCATCCATTAATCCCTCACGGTGTATTGTTGTGCCCTATACGTTTCCCATTAGTCTGAATGCAAGGTAGATGTTTACTAATTTCTGACAGAATTGAATTTAACTATACTTGATCTGGCAGCATGTCCGGTGATCAGCAATCCATTGGCTCATACCAGAGAGACACAGAGTGATTAGATGCACTACCACGTTGACAACTCAGGCATTGGACAGCCTCCCGTCCAGGCTTGATAAGACCAATGAACTTGTAATTTCCCACAGGTGACTGTAGCTCTCTCCAGCCACCTTGAGTGATTGGAGACAACCACAATCCATGAGAACATCTTTTTTGTGATTATTGTTAAAATCCAACAGTGACCTGGCTGAACTGACTTCCTACAATCCATTGTCCATGCTTGCAAGTAAAATGTAATTCGTAGTACAGTAGTAGCGCCTCGCCTGCTGGTACACATACAGCATCTAGTGTATGGTGTCCAAAAGGTTTGTATCCCTGAAAGATCCACAAGACTTAACATTCATAGCCAAAATAGGGTGCTGTAGCTGGTCGAGGGTAGGTGTCTCTATGTAGCCTGCTCGGTGCTGGAATTGGTGAAGGCATTCAATACCTTTGATTGGGTATACATGTTTACCACTCTGTCAAAATTGGACAATGCAAGGTAGCTGCAGCTGCAGCAACCATATGCCTTTTTCATACCTTGCCAACTACCCAAGTCAAGTTTTTTAATAGACATGTCACCCTCTTTTACATTGTGCATGGGGACTTATCAGGGCGGTCGTCTTTCCCCACTGCTCTTTGCCTTGACAATGTAGCCGCTAGCCCAGCAACTCTTTCAGGGGAGGTAAGCATGGTGAGTTCCACTAGGCGATGAGGTACATGTAGTATCCGTTGTTGCAGAAAAAATGCTGCTCTATTTTTAGTCACTCTGGAGAGACATTCGAGCCGAACCTGCAATTGGACGTCTCGGTGAACAGGACTGTTGGGACATGTATGGGCCTGCTCCGTGCTCTACGGAAGATACTGCCGCTTCTCCCGCGGGAAGCCAGAGTAGAAGTAGTGCGTAGTACCATCCTCAGTAGGTTAGACTACTGCAACGCACTACTTCTAGGAGCCCCAAAGGTTTTGATCCATAAATTACAACGGGTTCAAAACATGGCGGCTAAACTAGCCCTAACCTTGCCTCGCTCGGCTTCTTCTGCCGGAGCTCTGGCAATCTTACATTGGTTACCGGTCCAGCAGAGGATCTCCTATAAGGCTTTGTGCCTGATTTTTGGTGCACTGCATGGTCAAAGACCAATACCACTGCAAAACCTCTTTTCGTGGTATCAGGCTGCCAGACCTCTGAGATCCGCCTCAGCGTTCTTAGTGAAAATCCCAAGAATAAACAGAGTGAGAATGGGCGGCCGCGCCTTCAGTTTTACGGCCGCCACAATGTGGAACACTCTACCTTTAACACTGAGGAGCAGTCAAAATTTGATTTTATTTAAAAAGGACCTTAAAACCTTTCTCTTCCCTAGAGCAGAATAAATGGTAGAGCAGATGGTGGAACTGATCTCAGCGCCAGGATACCCGCTGGGTGACAGCTGCGCTTAATAAGCATTAAAATACATACATACATTCCAGAGTTTCTGTTAGACTGTCAGATTTGCAGAGTGTGTCGAGTTTGTGTGTTAACTGGGCAAAGTATTCTGTTTTTCCCCTCTGTGTGGAGTATCCTACACAAAAGGTGAAGGCGGGTGAGCAGGGGGTGCTACATGAGCTTCGTGTGTTTTTCTACGTAGTGATCTGTTACTGTAATGTTGCAAACAATCTCATTGTGGAAATCTGAGCAAGGCCATGTCCTCCTTACATCCACAGATGGTTTTTTAGCACTCTCACAATTACAGGCCAAGGATATATTTCACTTGTCAAGATGGTAATGCTTCCCTGCATCTTGTAATCCTCCCATCACCTAGCAGTGGCTGTGCCTCATGCCACCACCAGGGTGTTGGACACCATGCTGCGAGAGCTGATCTGCAACGGTGGCAGGATAAGTGTGGCTCTGTGGAGGCTGCATCTGTCTGTGTGCAGGCTGTCCAGGGTGTGCCTTTTTTATGGTATGTTATGTGTCAATACCGCTGCAATAGCCAGTGTGTTGTTTGGCTGGGAGGCAGTTGTACGAAGTGGGCATTTTCCCAACATGCAGGGCATAGGAGCTGGTCGGATCAATGATGCTCCCTGGAGCACAGCTCCCCTGTGGAGCTGACAGCCTGGTGAAAGTGGCTTATTTGAGGTAAAAGGCTCTAAGGCTACTGAGGGACATGATCCCATACTCTCCGTCTATTATTCTGCACTTCCTAGCACTTTTCAATAGAAGCATTTTTGGGAAGGACTGACAGCATTGAGAGACACGTGATTGAGCTCAGTAGGGTACCTATGGAGGGTTTGAGAGCACATCACCTTTGGCCAGTTGCAGAAAGATCTTGACATTCCACGGGGTCATTTCTTGGCACATGGCACACTGATAGCTGAGATGGGATGCCTGTAGAGTCCCAAAAACTGAATCGGGGCATCCCCCCCCTAACCCACACCCTGCAAGTCTTCGGTGGAGGTCAGAGACAGGTATTGTTGATGTGTTTAAACTCTTGAAGAATGCCCCACTACCACCCGCTCGCTGGCTGTGGGACACTGATATATTAAGAGCCCTCATGGCTGAGGAGTGGGAATTCACTAGGCACTACAGATGTACAGTATCTTGTGATGCCAAACTCCAGTCCATTCAATTTGACCTTTGGCACAGGGCATGTGTCACCTCAGTTGTCTGACCCAGAGGTTTGTGTTCTGCCCTATGTGCCCACAATGTAATGCATCTATTTTGTATTTGATACATATGTTCTGGGCATGGCAATATGCTGAAAACCTGTAGTCTGGAGTTGCAGATGCACTTGGCCCAGTGAGGGGTTGGTTCAACCTCCTTCCATTAGAGGGCATCTTGCAAGGGATATTCATTCAGATGAGGTTTGTTATTGCTCATCACACAACAGGACATTTGCATGCATTGTCAGGCCACTGCAGTCCCAACACTGGAACACTTGGGTGCAGCAGCTGTCTGTATAGGGCTGAGGCTACTGCAAAGCACAAGGAGTGAGTTGTGTGCCTCCACAGGATTAAAATAGCTCAGCTGTAGGACAACTTATCACAGGACTTACAGGATGCACAGGAAGAGCCACTGGATGGGTGAAGGATTTTGGAGGGCCGGGCTCACAGACACGTGGTCAGGGACCTATAAGAGTTGGTCCAGATATGACTAGATGAGGCAGCTTATCTGGCATCTGAGGCAGACTGGCAGCCTTACATCTCCTCCATCATTCACATGTAAGGGTGTCTTTTAGAATTTACTTATGCTACAATGTCAACTATTGGCCCTGGCTAGTATACTAGAGGCCACAGCATCACCCCCATGTGTGAAATGTGATGTATGTGGGGTGCTGATCTTCTAAATTCTGAGGATCCTTCTGTGCTTGTGTATCTTGTTCTGGTTATTGTGTTGTTGAAGCTGTTCAATATTGTACCATATGCTCCTTTTGTGGTATGCTTGACTCAATGATGAATGTTTGTATTTGCTCTGCTGACTGGATCTGCATTGCCTGCTTAACGTAAGATGATTTATATCAATCCAAATTTGGGCCCAAGACATGATAAGTAAGGGATTTGTTTGAATGTCGAAATGTCTTGTGACTTGTGTGCAGGTACATGCATTGCACTATGTACCTGCAGATTTAAAACCTGCTCCGGGATGACTGTTATCACTTTAGACCTTGTTGTGTGCTGTAACTTTAAGTGGGACATTTTGATACCATGTCCTGACTGAACAGGTAGGTATCCTAGCTCATGCCTCGCAGGCTGGCATCAGTTAACAGTGGTGGAGGAATGGCATAAGTCCACCAGGGGCGTGAAAACCTTTTCTGGCAAAGCATATGGGGCCTCAAGATAACTGTGTCCTAATGTATTTGAGAGAGGTGTGCGTGCAAGCAGACCTGGGTGCATGCTAAGGATTGTATGTAAGGGATTCATCTGTAAGAGTCCTGCTCTGGATCTGTGCTGGATCTTTCAATGTTGTGATTACTGACACATCCAATATCCCATCCTGGTTTTCACTCCCTGTGATGACCTGGCTACCTGCCCTGCCCTGTGGAGAGGCGTGGCTCAATGGTTAGAGCGGCAGACCCTGATGCAGAGGTCTGGCCAGGGACCAGGGTTCAAATCCCGCCTCGGCGTCTCTTGGACTCAATTTCCCCGGACCTGATAATTCTCGCCTCGGTGCCTAGTCTAATCATGGGTCCCACTCTGTGACTCTGGGCAATAGCTTGCTTAATCTCCACAACGGCCCCAGCAGCGCTTGGATGCCTGGCTTCTCCTTGGGGGTGCCCAAGAGTGGACATTTCACTGGAAAGCCAGGATGGGTTCCACAGCGGTATGAATACAGTGCTACAAGACCTCTGGGTAGAAGTGCGCTATATAAAGACAAACACATTTACATTTGCAGTGAGGTTGAGGTAATGGAGAGATGAGGCTTTGGTGGATGCCTGCTTGGACACTGCTATCCTCATCAGGACACAGGATGTGGTATTGCGCGATTGGGCTGATGGGAGAGTGACATGCCACGTTGGACTGTATTAGTCAATTTTGTGTTTAGAGTCATGTTTTGATCTGTCAAAAATTGATGCATCATGTTAAGTGAGGTGTGAGATTGTAAACGAGCAAGGCCTAGCTTTTAAATCTGATTGGGTGGATGTATTGTATTGCTACTTAGTATGTCAGCCATATATGTTGACATCAGTTAAATGTGGGGTTTATACATGTTATTCGTTAATTTCAAGCTGTGCAGACTAGATAAGGTGCTTCTTGCTATGGTGTTGATAAAATGGCAGGGTGATTATGGGTAATGATGTCTCTTCCTGCATTGTAAATTCCTATGACATGAGATCTTGTGCTATTTATATGCACTTCATATATTCAGATTCTTTGCTGGGGGAAATGGACCAAGAGCTTACCTTTCTACCAAAATTGGTGTAATTTCGTTCAGCTGTTAAGGCTGTAGCTGCGTCAACAGTTTCCTATGGAAATCAACATGGAGAAAACGCATTTTGGGACCTCCCCTTTTTTCTCGGCCCCCCGCTCGACGAATCACCCCAAAACGTTTTCTTTCATTTTGATCTACATGTAAAATAAATATATAAAATGAATTAACATTATTATTTACCATTAAAAAATAATAAACTGTGTTTTCATTAATAATACATATTGCTACTTTTCACTGTAGATTTCCATAGGGCAATCTATGCCCTGATAGTGGGGATCTCCCAATAGCCATGTATTTGTCACATAGCACAAAATGAAAAGTAATTTCCTCTGGTGGCTGTCATAGCGTTCACAATGTAAGACCTGTTGCTTTCGTATTTGTCAGATGGTTCACAATGCAAAGCACCTATGGTATTGGGCAAAGAGTTCTAAATGTGAAGTCCTTACCTATGATATTTGGCAAGATGTTTGGAACATAAACCCAGTCCTATTGTATATGCCAGGAAGTTCACAATGTACAACTTGGTCCTCATGTAGTTGATAAATATAGGTCAGGAGGTTCCATGACTGTCAGATGTTACTAGTCCTAGTTGTGTGAATGGAGGTCTTTCACCTAATGTGTCCTGAAATTTGCTCTCAGACTCTCAAACTGGGGACCAACTGCTGCCTTTAACACTTTTCTCCAAGGGTAACCAGACAAAACTGTGCCAGGATGGGAAGTGGGCTAGAAAAACAGAAGTCACGAAAGCACAACATTAACACTCAAAAAATCAAAGCCCGCAAAGTTCTTTAAAATGAAAATGTTTTTTAAAACATGCACAGTTAGATACTAGGTGGACTCTCAAAGTAGAACACATTTATAGCAAATATGCCTTTTCTGTATGGCATCTCCAAATTCGTCACCTTCTCTGAACTTTATTTTTGCCACCCACACATATTAAAAACATATTTCTGACAGGAGATTCACTGTGATCTGGCTAAGCTACTGTTTAAATGCACTGCAGTATAACACGTGGCAGAGTAAAATGTCTCTGCTATGTAGAGGGAGCTGGCTCTCTATATAGTGTAATACAATGAAGTACACTGTGCAGAGAGTCCAGTGGATCCCTTATTGGTCTACAGAGGTAAACAAAGATAATACTTATGCTCTATTTATAGTAGTGTAGGGAAGCAGTTAGGGCTATCAGAGGGTAGTACTACGCATTTGTTGTACTCAAAGACAAAATAAATGAGACACACACTCAAGAATAAATACAAGACCAATTTGTAAAAATAAAATTGATTTTTATATAACTCTTCAGGTAAAGAACTTCATTCTAAGGTAAGTACTTTTAATGTTATAATTTTTCAAAGTTCATGAAAGAAATCACTGAAATAGAAGTCAATGGGACAAAGTAAAAAGAACATCTAAAATCATACAGTGGGTTCTCGAGGTTCACATTCTTTATTCGGGGAAGTAGAAGGTCCATGTCCTATGTTCCAAAAGCAGATGTTTGGGAGTGTCCCGGATTGGGGTGGGAGCAGGGTGCTGAGGTCATTGGTAGTAAAGGAATAGGATTTGATAACTAGATGAATGGATTCAATCCTTCTCCACATACATGGAAAAGATTCACAGCATTTAAACTCTACACTAAACTAAGGATAGGGAAAACCCTAATGAATCAAGGAAACAAAAAAGGTGTCAGCATCATAGGTGAGGAATCATCTATAGCATGAAGCCACACAATCAGAGATGACAAGAGAGATCTGTACCTCTCTAAAGGGCCATTTACAATGCGGCCTGGAAAGGCTTCGACTATCAGTCAGAGCCTTTCCGGGCAGCATGTTTGTTTAATTTGCAACTGCCGTATTACAATGTTGGCATTCAAAAATTAAACCAGCCTGTCATTCCAGCTGGATTATGATGGGCTCAAGGAGCCCGTCAGTTATTTGGAAGCCAGCCGGTAATCCCAGAGGGCCACCTTTCCATCCTTTGTTTTACGATGCTCGGTCTCTGGCACATGGAAAGTCTGTCAGAGAGCAAGTATGGGGTCCCCTAGCATGGCCCCCATTGCCTCTGTGGCCTCTGGTTGGGGCCAAGGGGGTACCTATGGTGCATCGCTGTTCATCCTTCCACCGTTTGGCAAGCACCCTGATGTGCCTGCCACCCAGTGAAGGAATGAACACAGACTCCCATTCATCTGAGGGAGCTTGAGTTGCAGTCGGTTTCCAGCCATAACACGAGCTCCCATAGAGGAATGGAAATATGCGACCGAACAGTGTTCGGTTCCATCATGATGAGGTGGTTGGGACCGCTGACTGGAGGTGGATGGTCCTGTTTCTGAGACAGTCCGTCCGATATCGTAATAGACCCCTAAGTCTAAAGTAGATCTGACCAATCCCAATATGAGTTCACTAATAAAAATGCCCAAAGAACATTCGAGAAGTATGACCACAAACGCAAAAGAGCACTTTTCCAGTTCCCAAGAAAGAACTATGGGCCAGATGTAGGTAATCCAGATTTACCGAATCTAAAATACCGAATTTTACCGATTCGGTATTTTATAATCGGAAAATGGGATGTAGGTAAAAATTTCTTCATTTTTACCGAATCGGTAACATTCGGTATCAGCCATTCGGTATTTACCGAATCGGTATTTACTGAATCGGTAATTCCCATTCATTCCTATGGGCCTCCAGGCCCATCGTAATGAATGGGAATTACCGATTTGGTAAATACCGATTTGGTAAATACCGAATCAGTAATTACCGAATCGGCTATTCAAAAAAAGAGAAACCCAGGAGTCAGCCAATCAGGTGCAACCACCCCCCTCCCAACCAGGAAGTGGCTATACCCAGGCAGGTGCAAGCAACAAGAAGCTTCTGGAGAGGCTGAGAGAGCTGAGCAGAGTTCCTGAGCCACAGGAAAACATTACTGCTGTAGAAAGTGTAGAAATGGCAAACACCAGTGAGAAGGAAGGTTCTGAGAGGAAGAGAAAATTAAAATTCAGCAACACGGAGCTGCAGGTCCTCGTGGAGGAGGTGGTAAAAGAACACCAGAAATGGTTTGGGAAGCAGTCCCTGACGGTGGCACAATCTGCCAAAAGAAAAATTTGGATAGAAATACAGTCAAAGGTGAATGCTGTTGGAGTGACCCCACGGGAGATAGACGACCTTAAGAAGAGGTGGTACGACCTCAGGAGTCTATCCAAGAAAAAATTGCAGAGCTCCACAAAGAGGCAAACTGTACTGGAGGAGGGAGTAACCGTGCACCTGCCCTGACTGAGCTGGAGGAGCTGGTGGAGTCTACCATAGAACCAGAGAGCGGAGCTGGAGGAGCTGGTGGAGTCTACCATAGAACCAGAGAGCGTCTGTGGACTGGGAGATGCAGACAGCTCAGCCAGAGCTGCCACCAGAAAAGGTAAGAAGCATGCACAGCAATCACCCCCACCCCATCACCTTCCTTTTCCCTTATGTGGCAGTGTTAACACCACTCCAGTAGAGGTACCAACATACACCAGCAATGCATTATGGGAGATGTAGTCATTGAAACACCAACCATGTCATACAGCACACCAAGCAACAAGTCATGCGACACACATCAGTGATAAGCAAGCTGAGGCAATAGCCGCAGTGTGTCAGTAATAAGAATGTAATCGTATAAGCAGTGCTTCAGGATCACAGAGTTAATGTACGCTTTTATGTCCACAGGCGAGACATCTCGCAGGCGTACCAGGGAGAAGGAAGGCTAGTGCACCACAGAGGGACGACACCCAGGAAGCAGGCACAAGTGCAGGGAATACTACAGAGGAGACTGGTGCACCAACAACACAGCCAGCCTCTCAAGACCTGCAAATGTCTCCATAGCTGCAGGTCTCCCTAGAGGGTTCAGGCTCCCCTCTGCTACTGTCCTCACCTGAACTGCCTGCGTCACTGCCTCATACAACAACTGCAGTTCCAAAGAGCAAGAGGCATGTAGTTGCCACACTAATCCAAATTGAACCATCAGCAGGTGACATGGAGGGGGATGAAACACCAACCTTGGCTGGGGAAGAAAACACTGCCATACAGCAGTCCAGCTCAGAGGGTGCCCACACAGGTACCAGACACAGCAGGCCCACAGACAGCAGTGCTGCACAACATGTGGAGGGTCCCAGTGTCTTTCGTGGGCTGGAGAGTAGCATGGTTAAGGTTCAACGTATGCAGGGGAAGGCCATCCAGTCGGTGCAACGCCAGATGAGGCACCTGAATGACAACATGGCAAACAGGAAAGGGCATCAGTGCATTGGTGGATGAGAACAAAGAGATGGCATCAGGTATGAGAGAGATGGCTGCAGGGATGCGAGACATGTAACAATCCGTGCTTCTCTTGTGCACAAAACTGGACCAGGACAGGACAGCAAGGCAAACGGACAGGCAGCAAGCACAGCAACACACTAAGGCAGTTAACCGCCTGGCCACAGCCACTTCCCTTCTTTGCAGGCGATGCGTGAACATGAAAGAGGGACTAGCACACAACAGCAATGAGGTGTCCAGGGGCCTTGCAAGGGTGACATGTGCTGTAGAGGTGCTGCTGAATGCTCAGTCAGCACATACTGCTGCTCTGGATGTACCTGAGAGCAAGGAAAGCACCAGTAGGAGCAGCATGACAAGCCCCCCTATTGCTGAGACACGGAGGAGCAGCAGGCTCCATGGTGCTCCCACTGCCCACACACCTAGTGAGGACAGCCAGCCAATTTCATCTGGCACCGGTAGGCGTGGCCGAAAATGACTAATGCTCCCCACACTCCATGACCTTTAATGGGGAAGTGAGCCAGGACTCCCATTACTAATGGATTCCATTTGTGTTGCACATTTGTGCCTTTGAGTACTTGCGTAGTGCCAAAAATTAAACTACGTTGGATACATACTCCACCTGTCTGTGTCTCTTTAGCTACTTACAAATAGTTGCGTGTGATCTCTGCCCTTCTCTTTCTCCCATCTGTTGCTGGCACCACTCCTGCTGTGTTGTGGTCAGGTAGTGCATGCTCATCATCGTGGTCCTCATAATTGTACAATTCAACCTCTGTCCCCTTCTTTGTAGCAAGGTGGTGTAACATTGCGCAAGTTGCAATGATCTTACAGCAGATGAGTGGTGAGTACTGCCGTGCGCCTCCACTTTTGTGGAGGCAGCGGAACCTGTTTTTTAACAGCCCAATGGTGCACTCCACAACGTTCCTAGTGGATTTGTGTGCCACGTTGTATCGTCTCTCACTCGGGGTTAATGGGTGGAGGTAGGGTGTCAGGATGAACAAGCGGACGGCATATGCGCTGTAACCTATTTGAAAATGATAGAGCCTTTAATCAATTGCGCAAAAACACATACATCTGCAATATCTATCAGGGTGTGTCACAGTGTTTTACCTAGCAGGTATCCTTCTCCTAATTCCCCCGCTGTCAGGCGTGTCTAGATCCCACTGTTCTGAAAGATGTAGGAGTCGTGGGTGCTCGCCGGGAATTTGGCCACAATGTCTGTGATGATGTTGTTAGCATCACAGATTACCTGCACATTGATGAAGTGGGTTGACTTCCTGTTTCTGTAAATGTACTCTGTGGCAGCAGGTGGGCAGATTGGGATGTGGGTGCCATCAATACAGCCGATGATGTGTGGAAACTGTGCCAGTTAATAGAAGTCAGTCTCGGTCTTTAGCAATTCCGCATGTGTGTCGTGGACGCTGATGTAATGATGCATATTCTGCATCCTGGCCTCTAGGAACTTCCGGAAGAAACGAGACAGGCATCTCTGGGACACCCCACCTACTGCAGCAATCACCCCCTGGTAACTCCCAGATGCAAGCAGGTGTAGGCTACAGAGCACCTGCACATGGGGTGGGATGGCGTGCGCCCTTGGTGTTGGGTGCTCCAGGAGTGGGTGCAGGTCCCTAATCAAGTCCAGGATGGTTTGGGGGTGTAGCCTGTACCTTTGCAAGATCTCTGCCTCAGTGAGTTAGAAGAGCATTATCCGCTGTGTGTAGACTTGCTCCTCCCATCTCCAGACCCTCTCTCCTGCTGCCTGTAGCCGCCTTGCTATCACGTAGAATGCTGCCATTCTAGTCACACTGTTGCATTTTGGGTCCTTTTTTATAGCCTGACCCTGGTTACAACCTGCTTTCAATTCATGGTAATTACTGACTCTTAAATACCGAATTTCTTGAAATTCGGTATTTTACAAGTTACCTACATCTCGTTTCACTATTTTTACCATTTCTTAATTACCAATTCAGTAAATGCAGAATCAGAAAATTCCGATTCGGTAAATTACCGATTTGGTAAATTCAGATTCGGTAAATTTCGATTCGGTAAAATTCAGATTCGGAAAATTACCGACTCGTATTTACTGAATCGGTCTTTTTGGGTGTCCTACCAGTCGGTAATGACCGAAATTCTGTATTTTTGGCCGTTATCGACCGGTATTTGGCTACCTACATCTGGCCCTGGGTGCATTAAACACTACTCCCATATTCCAGTTTCCGCTTCCAAGACGTCCTTGGATTCCTCCCTTCGTCTGATTGTACCAATTGGTAACACTCGTTTTATTCTTTATTAAAATTTGAACTTGCTATTTCTTCCTCGCCTCACTATCTCTGAAATTTAATGAGCGTTTTACTAATTAATGAGTACCTTTGCTACGCACCTGCAGAGGAGAAAATATGCAAAAAAACACTTTCATGTTATTAATAAATGTCATGGCTGTAAGCTTAAGGCCCACAATCACGCTAACTTAACAGTTTACTTTGAATGCCTATTAATAATACAACCTACAAATAAACCAAGAAATGATACTGGACTCTTATGTGTGGCACAATAAAATAATACATATATTAATAACCACAAATGGTCAAAATTTATAAAGAAAGTATTGAACACTCATTTGTTTAATTCTCACTAATCCCTTCTTTTCGGAGTGCCTTTTCCAGTGGGGAATTAGTGATGAGAGTAGGCATTGAAGTAGAACATAATGGCAGATGATGTGTAGGTGTTCTTTCATAATTACATCATGTACATAATTAAGTCCTCGCTCTCATCTCTATATGGAGGTTACAAACAAAAAAAATGAATGCTTTCACAGACAAACTGGCTTTTAAGCCCAACTTCAGCCCAACTTCAGCCCTTGTTTTCACTAACATTTTGGGGATCCTATCACAGCCTTTTTCTTTAATTGTTTTCACTTCTAGTTTTACCTTCATCCATCCTCCATGTTAGTATTTGATGATTTCATTGCTTTTCTTTTGATTAATTGTTTCTCTTTAATATTTGTGCCCTGCTGCTGGACCAGGCTTAGCTTCCGCTATGCATACAGGTTCCACAACCTTTGTCCTATCCCTTGGGCTACTGGCACTGCCCACAAAGGCATACCAAATAAAAGCTCCCCTGTTGCCATATTTTAACGATCGGGCATATGATGGAAAGCTCTGCCACTCCACTGTTCTAAGTGACATTGCTAACTCCTCCAATAAAGAATTTCTTAGATCGCTTCATGAGGCCCCGGCCAGTCAAGTCACTTTCACCTTTCCAAAATCATATCTCATATGATTTGCTTCAAAACTTAAGTTAGCCCAGTACTCATGAGGTCCACTGGAGTAAGCTCATTTGCTTATCATGATGCTTGTAAATGCTTGGTCTCCTCCCAAGCACTGCAATTACCAATGCGATCCAATTATCGACTGTAAACTTGGTTTATGGTTCATCACTGCAACTTTCAAAGACACCTCCAGACCGGACACTGCCTTTTGAATTCCCCTTCTTATAAAATCATCCACCTAAGTATGCAATGTAATCCATCAGGTTCACAAAGTGACTCTGCACTTGTAATGTAGGTCCCAAAGTTGTAAGAGCTTCTCTGCACTTAGGGCAGAATCTTCACAATGAGATTTCACATTGGGGAGATTCCGCCCTGAGTGTGGAGACTCCCCCATGACTGTGTGGACTGTGTGGACTCTTCCATAAGTGTGGAGGCCTTTTGTGAATGATGCCTGCAGTCTTGAAGGTTGAACTGCACAAAATCAGAAGTATGTCAGCTAATGGGCATATTGTCAGATATGGATGGGAAATTAAATGTATTTCAATGTCTCTGAGATCAACACACAGTTATCCATCCAATTGGCAATGAGGCAGGGTATTTTATCTGTACAGTAGCAGCAAATGTAGATGGTGTTAAAGAGAAACATGTCCAATTGGCAGAAATACTATTGTGAATAATGGTGTCATTGTCCCCACTAACATTCCACACAATAGAGAAAAATCGGGGATTGAGAATTTTGAAAAAAGTCTTGTGCATTGATCAAAGAGGGAAGATCTTTCTTTTAAGTGCAAAAAGACCTCAAACATTATGGTAACACATTCAACAAGGAACTAATCAGAAGAGAATTGTCTTGATTTGAGATTTTAAAGTGGATCTGGTATATCCTAGCTTCTTTCCAAAAAGTTGGATGATTGACAATGAGACAAATCTTAACTGTGAGAAAATTCCATCGTTTGGTAGCCTGTTAACACATGGACTACCTGTGAGAATTTGCTTGACCAGAGTCAACAAAACAAATAGGTAATTGACGATTGGGAACAAGTGGTAGATGGTTTCATGAGAACCAATCCACCCCCTTCACTTGCAATCTATAAATTAGGAAGGGTGGCTGCCATGTCAAAGGCTGCTGCCACTTGTCCTCCTGCATCCAATGCAAGGCGAATATAATTCATGCCAGCAAATGTACAAATGTAAAAAAATCAGCTGAAATTTGTTAAGATGAAGGGGTTTGTTTCTGTTATTTTAATAGCGGCAAACATACCCCTTTTCAACATTAAGGGAATTGTTGTTATTACTTACAAAAAATTACAACCTACAATAGGGAAGAAATAATGCTATCTGAAGCTAATTGACAAGTTTTACGATTGACCGATCATTCATTTAAGGTATGTAACATGCACATTTTATTATCTATAAAGAAACGATGTACGCATTATAGACTACTGTTAATCTGACATCTGTAACAATGGCCAAAATCTACATATTTAATGTTGTAGATATTGTAAACTTTGTTGGTACTATCAGTTACTTTACTATTTTAATAATTTCTTAGTAGTTAGCAGTATTGTCTAGCCTACTAGCCTATCATGGCAGTAAGAAGATGATGGTTTCCAAATAACAAGTTTTTAGATGCTTTTAATATGAACAAACTCTGATTTGGATGAGCATTATTTAAGCAAAACTAATGGGCTGATTACGATGTGGGTGGATGCAGAATATCGGAAAAGGGACCGCCAGACAGTCTGTTGGCTGTCCCGACATAGGCATTACAATGCAACCGCAATCACAGTGTTCGCAATGCCTATATTTTGTGGAGTGGCATGTGCTGCTGACTGCAGCATACGCCGCAAGACAAAAGAGGACACTGCACCTATCCCTGCACTATGTGGCCTAGCACCATGCGGTGCCTGCCCCATGGTGCAGGGATATATGCCCCCCAGGTCCTATGTTGGGGTGCAGGGGGGAATGGGGTCCCTTTCTGTCTGCCTTTTCATGGCGGGTTACCTGCAATGAAAAGGTGGGCGTAAAGGGACATTGTAATTCCCTCAATGCACCGGTGGGCTCTAGGAGCCTGTCGGATGCATGTCGGTCGGTCTTTCTAACCACCAACACACCACCCGCCATCCTAATGTGGCGGGTGGGAATATTGCTTAGGATGGCAGTGATACCGCCACCGAAGGGCTGTCGATGGTGGTCTCACCGCCATTCTAAACAGGCCAATAATATTTTAAGTGTCTCTGAGAACCAATGACTAATATGTAAGGTGCAGGTTTGCTGAAACTTTTTTAAATGATCTACTTTGTCAGCAGGTGTACCTACGTTTGGTCAGTAGAGGTGCCTAAAATCCACAATAGTTATTTTCATGTGATACAGATTCCTGTGCTGATGGGTTTGTTGTTGAAAGCTTCTATACAGTTGTCAAAGTTGCAAAAATCTTTGTACACTTCATGGTGAACTTAACAGCATTCAGCCCTATTGGAAAATATTTTAGGGGGCACATCACAAACTCAAATGCCTGTTGTGTTTTTCATGAATCTCACAGGTTAGCAAGGAAGTATGCAACTTGTTTTGAGATGACCATTGACATGCAAATCCCCATGTCTCTCGGACTGAATGTTTAGCCCTTAGTACACTTAATTCAGGATTGAGGAAAGCGAGTTTAGTAAACTCAATATATATAGGATAAAGTACTCCCTACTAAACATTTTAAGGATATTGCATCACTGAGGAGTTCCATAACCATGTAGAAGAAAAAGCTCAAAGGTAGAGTTCCTTCATAGGGTTATATAATTCCAGTACTTATTCCTTTAAGTACATGGCCACACCATCACAATTCCCACAAACAATGTATAACCTCGGTGCATAGCTATTTTATATATCTATGTGTTTTCAAACATTAGTAATAAAAATATAATCGCTAGTGAAAAATTACACACATCAAAATAGCTGTTAGATATTTGTTGCAAAAATACATTAGAATCAAGTCAGTTTTAAAAAATGGCACTGTAGCTTGAAATGTGTAGAGTCATGAAGAAATATTATAACATTTCTAAAGTCACATATGTAGTGCAAAAATGAAACTAATTGCTATAACTCCTTTTCCCCTCTGCTACTAGCTCTGGCAGCAGGCCTTGTAACATCACAACTCACTTGTAACAAGTTATTAGAGTTGAGTTTTGAAGTATTTGTAGTAATAGGTGAGTGCATCACAAGTTGGCTATTATAATGAAATTAGAGACAGGTTTTTATACAGGGATTGCAGAATTCCATATATTATATTACAAGTATAACATTTGACCCAACTGCAGCATATGCCTGTGGCACCTTGTACACAGTGAGCTGTCTGTCCTAAGACAATTAGAAGAGTGCAGACAATTGAGGCAAATAACCATTTCTCATCTCATGTTCCATTAACAGCTGTAAGTTAGAACTGGTAGGGAATTCTCTTCAAATGCACAGGGCCAAAGTATGTTCCTCACTTTCATTAAAAATGGTGTCTTCATAGGCAATTGGCCTGTAGGATATCAGTCTACTCTCCGACTTATAGAGGTATACAATATTCCTTTCGGATTCCAATACCTATGAAAAAGTGATCAGGCAATGACTAGAGAATAATCTTTGTGTTAATATGCATAACCACGAAGTCTAAAAATGAAATAGTTATATAGTAAATAAAGATAAGTACTTAAATGTCCAAACAAAGTTTGTGTAAAAAAAACAGTTTAAGAAACACAATTCTTAAAAAATGTCAAGAGCAGTACTAAACAGTAAAAGCTTTAGCAAAAATGAATCATAGACAAAAGTACAGCAAAAATCAACAGGTATAAAAAATAAAGCAAAAACAAATGTTTCTTTTGGGGAAAAAATGAAAAATGACTCTAGACAGGCAGATAGGTACTAAATCTAAACTTAAAGTCGCAACAATCTTCATAAACTTCATGGTGAAATCAATAGCATTCAGTAATGTTAGATAAATATTTTAGGGGGTACCTCACACCCTCAAATGCATGTCCTGTTCTTTCTAATTCTCACAAATTAGCACGGAAGTGGATAACCTGTTTTGTTAGATGACAATTGCCATCGAATCTCCCATATTTTTTTAGTAGATAGTCCACTTGCTTCAGGGTGTCCTGAGGTTAACAGCTGCCTCGACACAGCTAACTATTACTTCTATGGTGGGAGCATGAAACATTGCGTCGCATGAAATGTGCTTACAGCGCTTTGTGAACTAAGAATACATATTTATGAATGTTCAACTTACCATAGTGAACATTTTATTGTTGATTCGGATTGGACGAATAGGATACACAATCTGTGAATGAACTTCATCAATTTGAGGTATCATGGATCTCTTCACCATACTATTAAACACAGTACGGTTTATCATTGCCCTGAGGAAGCCCTATTCAGGGTGAAACGCGTTGGCTGCATCAGCACTTCGCTTTCTTGATTCAAGTAACCATTAAAAAACTTGACAAACGTCATTGAAGAGTCCGGAGAGATCTTGTTTTGTCTAGCATTTGTGCCTTTCTACTTCTGTGTTGCCTCTCTGTGCTTTATTTCTTATAATATTCGGTGTGGCTAGACGAGCCAATGAACTCTACTTCCAATTTTTACTAGAAAGTGGCACATTTTCTGTGCGTGTGGTACCAAAGTTCTCACAAGGCACTTTTGTGCTAAGATCTATGTTGAAACGCCACCACACTTCATGATGATTTTGGCTACACTTGTTGACCCCAATGAGGAACTCATGCTGGCTATTGGGGACACTGGTTCTGGACTGGTTTCTTACTTTAAAAGAATAGCTGTAAACCATTTAATATTATTGAATGGTCAGATTACATTCTCAGGCCAGGTGATAACCCCATCCTCTTTCTGGCAATTATATATATTCCTATGAAGCAGAACATCAAGCACATTCTCACTGAACACATTTGTGAAATGAATCTGGCAGTGTGGCCTCAGGATAAATAGCTGTGTAAAGATGTTAGCTAAAGTGTGGACTCCTTTAGGCCAGTAAAGTCGGCTGGGTCAAACAATTTCAAAGTAAATCATACTGAATTACTGAATTTTTTTACAGAAAACATGATCCTAGAGTATATTTAACAAACCAAGGCCACAAAAGAGTTCTACGATTCAGAGATCCAAATGGAAACAGTAGGGGAAATCCATTGAAGAGGGATTCCCTCCCTCCTCTTTCAGCCCAGTGTTGTTCTACAACTGTGGTTATTTTGTGGGGATTGTGACAGCAACAGTACTGAAGAATGTGAGGATTCCTACAAATGTGAAGTCCTCATTTCACACTGAAGGTCAAAAGGAAGGATAAAGTCAAAGTATCTGAGGCTTTCAAAAGACAGATGTAATTAATCACAGAACATTTCACTGTGTTATTTGTCTCAGTGGCATAGAATATTTTTGTCACACCACTTAGTTTAGGACAGAATGGTTTGCAAATAAAAGAAGGGGGAAAAGTGTTAGCAGCCATGCACTAGTAATCGAGAACCTTCCAATAGTACTTTATCAGCAGTATATAGTAAGGACTCTGTATATTTTAATGCTGACATTAAACAAAAGGCCTTCATTCACAACAACTTATGTGGATGTTGCAGCGATGCAGTTGACAATCTACATGTGCTCAAGGCAGATGTGTTACTATTCTTAGCAGTGAATCTCAGATATTTCAGGGTAGGTGTTCAGTTTGTATTAGTTTGTTCATCCCAGTACAAAACATGCTATCTTCTCCGTAATGTTACCAAGTGAACAATAAAGTTCACACTTCATGATACTTTGTAACTCAGTTTGTGTGCACAATGCCTTGAAATGTTGGTGAAAATATTGTATATGAAGGGGCTTATTTATAAAAAAAAGTCACATAGCATGGCAAGTCACCTTGCTGGGCAATGCTGTGCAACAGGAAAAGGGAAGGAATGCAACTCCTTCTGACGTCAGATGGCAGTTTTAGTTAGGACAGTGAGGAGCGCAGCAGAGGAAGTGAGCAGTTGGGTACCGAGCACAGTGCTACTGGGCCCGGAGTCCATTGCCTTGAGGGTCTCATGCTGGACTCTGAGCACTGTGGCTATTTTTGAAGCTTCCATAAGCTTTCCTAGCCCATAGCGAATGGAGGCCTTTGATTGTAGAAACCTGTGAGTCGTGGTAAGCTATGGTCCACAGGCTGTCTTTGTCAGCGGTGAGGAGCTACCATTTGAATGGATGCATTACAATTTGATGCCATTACAACTACTCTATTACAATGCAGGTACCATTGCAATGCATGCTATTACAACACAGGTGTCATTACAATGCATGTCTTTACATTACATTTATGGTTAGGGTAGGTGTTCAGGTGAGTTTAAATGCATTTGTATGTTTTTAGTTATTGTATTAATTATTATGATATTGTAAGATAAGTATTTAATTAGTGATTTAAAAAAATATTAAATATATGTTTTTGGAAACTTGCAAAATAATAATTGTATATTTTTATAAAAGTTTAAATTATACTAAGAAAGGGTTTGTAATATAACCAGTTACATTTCATACCTATTTATGTATGGGATTTAAGTTTTTTATGGGGTATGGGTGCGGAAGTTTATTAATACTCTGGTATTTATTTTAGCATCTGAGTATTCATTTAATCATTTTTTAATCAACAAAATTGGACACTTGTAACACTGCTCAACCTTTGGTTCAGTGTAAATAAGGAAACCCTCAGAGAAGTCAATGTATAGATGGAAATGCGGTATATTTGTTTCATCCGCCCCACATTGACATTCACGCAGTTATCATAAGGTTATTCCTATTAGTGTGTACTGCTTGCCTCATCCAGAGGCACCTCCAGTCTCGAGTGCAGTGTCCAGAGACAAAAAGGATTTTCCCACAAAAAATTGTAAAAATGAAAATATACGCCAAAAAAAGGTTTATTGCAAGGCAAATTTCCATTAGTTAAAAAAGTTGTATATACTCAATTTGGCCGAGTTACTGGGCCATGTAGTATTGTGAGGAGAAGGTTGTCGACATGTTTCAGCTCTATTGGGCCCAGAGGTCTGTAGAGCTTTCGTCAGGACTTACAAAAAACAAAATAGACAAACAAGAATTTGTATACACATATAAAACTACTCACACAACTTGTGCGGTAATCCCATTCTCATAGTAATTATATGAGGATTGTGTTCTTCACGATCTATGGAAGAATGTAAATTGAGGCGTTTTAGCTGGTAACATTGGCTTTTTGAAAAAAAAATTTTGTTGAAATTTTTATGTGGGTTTTTATCCGAACCACAGGTAATAATTTTATTAACACTGGGATTGCTCATGAAGGAAGGAAAAGTTAGGAGGCTATTAATACATCTTAGATTGAGTGCAGGCGCTAAGTAATCTCGTTATCTAGTATTGAGAGTGATCGGTAATTCCAGTATTGTGGGTGCAGACTGAGAGATCTCAACTCACATACTTTCGGCACCCTATCATATGCTTTTATGTATTATGTACAATTGGCGCGGGAAGGTGTGTCTGCTGTTTTTTAGTAGTAAGACCCACATTTTACAATTTTTGACCGCTAGCTCTTTTGCTCAAAAATGTTGGTAAAATACTGCCCAACCTGACTGTGTTAGGGCTGGGGAAGCTAGGAATGGTCAGTTTTTACTTAAAAAACATTGGTTTTACTTCGGAAACATTAAACATGCGCATGCATCTGGGTGACTCTAGTCGCAAAGTAATTAGAAAACGTGCCCTTTCGTTTTAGTCAAAACAGACAGTATTAGCCGTTTAGAAACACGAGGTTTTGTCTTACCTGTCGTGTAAGAATACTCTGCTTCCAGCGGGGGACCACTTCTTGTAATGCAGAGCTGAAGCAGAGCAGAGACCTCTATGAGTACGAGGAAAAAGATTCATGCGTCTTACCCAAGATCAAGGTCGGATATATCGTGCCGCCATTACCCGCGTGGAGGCTACGCTCTAGCCTTGTGCTGACTCTGCCCCCGGAGTGCGGAAGTCGCGTTGTGGTTTCATTTTTAAAGGGGGTTGGACGTGTAGATTTAAAGGCACATTGACAGATCGTATAACCAGTGTACGTGATAGCGGTTAAGCAATTAGATTCACCGTAATCGGTCACAAATTCAATTATGATATGTAATCCCAAGAGAATGCTGATTCGAAACGTTAGTTGTTTTTATGCAATATGTTATAATCAAGGATTGGTTACATCTTTTAAAGTCACAATGCAAATGCAACGGGCAGAATTTTACATCTTGTCAAGTAATTGTATTCTTGCTTACTTTGCAAAGTGATGCCAAGCAATATTGTCATTCAAACCGAGTTCAAAAGTGCGCAAGCGGTCCACCCATCTTTGCTCCTTTTCATATAGTACTTTTTCCACATTACCAGATTTATTGGTCAGCATCTCGATGACTGTCCACTGCATTTCTTCATGGGTGTGGTTCATTTCCAAATAGTGGGAGCATAATTTGGTAGTGTTCTTTTTTAACCTGATGTTACTCTTGTGCTCTCCTATCCTGAGTTTAATTTTACGACAGGTCATTCCAATATATTGCTTCTGACATGGGCACTGGATCATGTAGATAACGTGAGATGAATTACAATTTGTAAACTGCTTTTGTGTCCAAACAAAGTTATTCTTCAGTTGTAAGGTTTTTGTGGCTGTTGTTGTTTTGCAAGCAACACAGGTCCCGCAGGGAAAATTTCCTGACAGGGGGGTCATATTAACGCTGTTAGTTATTGGCAGTCGAGTATTGGACCTAGGGCGAGTATGCACAAAAGTGTCCTTAAGGTTTTTGGTCCTTCTGTTAGCGAACCTTGGTCTTGGCCAATCAAACTGTCCAGTGTTCACTATATGCCAGTTCTTTTTTATCAACTTCTGAATGGCATAGGTAGCTGGATTGAAGGTGGTCACACACGTAGTTAAGTCCTTTACTGGTTCTTTTTGATATGTTTGTAGGAGACATTCACGTGGTTGGTTGTCAGCTCTTTTTTTACACTTTTTGATGACTCTTTCAGTGTAATCCCTCTTTCTTAATTTTTCACACAGGCCCATTGCTTGTTCTTGATAATCACTATTCTTGCTGCAATTTCTTTTGAGGCGCAAGAATTGACTAAAGGGCAAATTGTCTCTAAGAGGTTTGGGATGATGGCTTTTGTGTGACAACAAGCTGTTTTTCGCTGTTGGTTTTGTATATGTTTTAGTCTGTAGGACACTCCTGTCATTGAAAATTGTCAGGTCCAGGAAGTCAAGATGGTTATTACTGGAAGTGTGTGTGAATTTTAACCAAGGATCCAGGGTATTGAGCCATACCATGAACTCTGTCAGATCTTGTTCGATGTTCCAAATAAGGAGAATGTCATCAATGTATCTCTTCCAGTATAAGATACTGGAAGAGAACATGTTGGTTTCATTGAGGACAAATTGTGTTTCAAATTGGCTCACATAGAGTCCTGCCACCGAAGGCGCGAAGGCGCTGCCCATGGAGGTACCATGGGTTTGGAGGTACAACTTGTCGTTGAATTGAAAAAAATTTCCTTGAGTGCCAGCTTACAACATTCCAGGATAAAGTGCCTCGGTGTGTTATACTGCCAGTCCTCTGAGTAAAGGACATCCTCTAACATCTGTAGTGTTGCATCTTGAGGAAGGCTTGTGAATAGGGATTCCACATCCAAGCCTACTAAAAGCATTGTTTCAGGATCAAAAGGCATGTCTGAAATCTGTAGTAAGAGATCTCTTGTGTCTTTTAGGTAAGTTTGTGTTTTTTGAACCAAAGGTTTCAAGAATTCGTCTGCGAATGTTGAAAGTGGCTCAAGCACGGATCCAATTCCGGACACTATCGGGCGTCCTGGTGGTGGTATCCTATTTTTATGGGTTTTTGGAAGGGAGTAGAAATATGGAGTGACTGGCTCCCTTACCATTAAGAAATCTGCTTCTTTTTTGGATATCCACCTTTTGGTTTCTGCCTCATATACCATGATGGATATGGTGTTCTGGAGTCTCTCAGTGGGGTCTACTATGATTTTCTGGTAGAATCTGGTGTCCGAGAGGAGGGCCAGACATTGTTGGTTATAGCCTGCCTTATTAAGGATTACTGTGCCTCCCCCCTTATCCGCAGGTTTTATCACCAGGTCTTCATTTTTACTCAGATCTTCCATTGCCAGACGTTCATTCTTTGTCAGTTTTTGAAACACTTTGGTCTTGTTCGTGTCCATATTATCTATTCCTTTTAGGAGAGCTTGCTCGAAAGTGTGGAGTTCCGGCTTTGAGCTTTCTTCTCTAATGCTACTACCCAACAGCAAGAGGGTGATACAACACTTCGGAGGAAATCAACTTTTAACCCCCCATCATCCAGTATACCGCCGGAACTCCACACTTTCGAGCAAGCTCTCCTAAAAGGAATAGATAATATGGACACGAACAAGACCAACGTTTTTCAAAACCTGACAAAGAAGGAACGTCTGGCAATGGAAGATCTGAGTAAAAATGAAGACCTGGTGATAAAAACTGCGGATAAGGGGGGAGGCACAGTAATCCTTATTAAGGCAGGCTATAACCAACAATGTCTGGCCCTCCTCTCGGACACCAGATTCTACCAGAAAATCATAGTAGATCCCACTGAGAGACTCCAGAACACCATATCCATCATGGTATATGAGGCAGAAACCAAAAGGTGGATATCCAAAAAAGAAGCAGATTTCTTAATGGTAAGGGAGCCAGTCACTCCATATTTCTACTCCCTTCCAAAAACCCATAAAAATAGGATACCACCACCAGGACGCCCGATAGTGTCCGGAATTGGATCCGTGCTTGAGCCACTTTCAACATTCGCAGACGAATTCTTGAAACCTTTGGTTCAAAAAACACAAACTTACCTAAAAGACACAAGAGATCTCTTACTACAGATTTCAGACATGCCTTTTGATCCTGAAACAATGCTTTTAGTAGGCTTGGATGTGGAATCCCTATTCACAAGCCTTCCTCAAGATGCAACACTACAGATGTTAGAGGATGTCCTTTACTCAGAGGACTGGCAGTATAACACACCGAGGCACTTTATCCTGGAATGTTGTAAGCTGGCACTCAAGGAAATTTTTTTCAAATACAACGACAAGTTGTACCTCCAAACCCATGGTACCTCCATGGGCAGCGACTTCGCGCCTTCGGTGGCAGGACTCTATGTGAGCCAATTTGAAACACAATTTGTCCTCAATGAAACCAACATGTTCTCTTCCAGTATCTTATACTGGAAGAGATACATTGATGACATTCTCCTTATTTGGAACATCGAACAAGATCTGACAGAGTTCATGTTATGGCTCAATACCCTGGACCCTTGGTTAAAATTCACACACACTTCCAGTAATAACCATCTTGACTTCCTGGACCTGACAATTTTCAATGACAGGAGTGTCCTACAGACTAAAACATATACAAAACCAACAGCGAAAAACAGCTTGTTGTCACACAAAAGCCATCATCCCAAGCCTCTTAGAGACAATTTGCCCTTTAGTCAATTCTTGCGCCTCAAAAGAAATTGCAGCAAGAATAGTGATTATCAAGACCAAGCAATGGGCCTGTGTGAAAAATTAAGAAAGAGGGATTACACTGAAAGAGTCATCAAAAAGTGTAAAAAAAAGAGCTGACAACCAACCACGTGAATGTCTCCTACAAACATATCAAAAAGAACCAGTAAAGTACTTAACTACGTGTGTGACCACCTTCAATCCAGCTACCTATGCCATTCAGAAGTTGATAAAAAAGAACTGGCATATAGTGAACACTGGACAGTTTGATTGGCCAAGACCAAGGTTCGCTAACAGAAGGACTAAAAACCTTAAGGACACTTTTGTGCATACTCGCCCCAGGTCCAATACTCGACTGCCAATAACTAACAGCGTTAATATGACCCCCCTGTCAGGACATTTTCCCTGCGGGACCTGTGTTGCTTGCAAAACAACAACAGCCACAAAAACCTTACAACTGAAGAATAACTTTGTTTGGACACAAAAGCAGTTTACAAATTGTAATTCATCTCACGTTATCTACATGATCCAGTGCCCATGTCAGAAGCAATATATTGGAATGACCTGTCGTAAAATTAAACTCAGGATAGGAGAGCACAAGAGTAACATCAGGTTAAAAAAGAACACTACCAAATTATGCTCCCACTATTTGGAAATGAACCACACCCATGAAGAAATGCAGTGGACAGTCATCGAGATGCTGACCAATAAATCTGGTAATGTGGAAAAAGTACTATATGAAAAGGAGCAAAGATGGGTGGACCGCTTGCGCACTTTTGAACTCGGTTTGAATGACAATATTGCTTGGCATCACTTTGCAAAGTAAGCAAGAATACAATTACTTGACAAGATGTAAAATTCTGCCCGTTGCATTTGCATTGTGACTTTAAAAGATGTAACCAATCCTTGATTATAACATATTGCATAAAAACAACTAACGTTTCGAATCAGCATTCTCTTGGGATTACATATCATAATTGAATTTGTGACCGATTACGGAGAATCTAATTCCTTAACCGCTATCACGTACACTGGTTATACGATCTGTCAATGTGCCTTTAAATCTACACGTCCAACCCCCTTTAAAAATGAAACCACAACGCGACTTCCGCACTCCGGGGGCAGAGTCAGCACAAGGCTAGAGCGTAGCCTCCACGCGGGTAATGGCGGCACGATATCTCCGACCTTGATCTTGGGTAAGACGCATGAATCTTTTTCCTCGTACTCATAGAGGTCTCTGCTCTGCTTCAGCTCTGCATTACAAGAAGTGGTCCCCCGCTGGAAGCAGAGTATTCTTACACGACAGGTAAGACAAAACCTCATGTTTCTAAACGGCTAATACTGTCTGTTTTGACTAAAACGAAAGGGCACGTTTTCTAATTACTTTGCGACTAGAGTCACCCAGATGCATGCGCATGTTTAATGTTTCCGAAGTAAAACCAATGTTTTTTAAGTAAAAACTGACCATTCCTAGCTTCCCCAGCCCTAACACAGTCAGGTTGGGCAGTATTTTACCAACATTTTTGAGCAAAAGAGCTAGCGGTCAAACATTGTAAAATGTGGGTCTTACTACTAAAAAACAACAGACACACCTTCCCGCGCCAATTGTACATAATACATAAAAGCATATGATAGGGTGCCGAAAGTATGTGAGAAGAGATCTCTCAGTCTGCACCCACAATACTGGAATTACCGATCACTCTCAATACTAGATAACAAGATTACTTAGCGCCTGCACTCAATCTAAGATGTATTAATAGCCTCCTAACTTTTCCTTCCTTCATGAGCAATCCCAGTGTTAATAAAATTATTACCTATGGTTCGGATAAAAACCCACATAAAAATTTCAAAAAGCCAATGTTACCAGCTAAAACGCCTCAATTTACATTCTTCCATAGATCGTGAAGAACACAATCCTCATATAATTACTATGAGAATGGGATTACCGCACAAGTTGTGTGAGTAGTTTTATATGTGTATACAAATTCTTGTTTGTCTATTTTGTTTTTTGTAAGTCCTGACGAAAGCTCTACAGACCTCTGGGCCCAATAGAGCTGAAACATGTCGACAACCTTCTCCTCACAATACTACATGGCCCAGTAACTCGGCCAAATTGAGTATATACAACTTTTTTAACTAATGGAAATTTGCCTTGCAATAAACCTTTTTTTGGCGTATATTTTCATTTTTACAATTTTTTGTGGGAAAATCCTTTTTGTCTCTGTACACTGCACTCGAGACTGGAGGTGCCTCTGGATGAGGCAAGCAGTACACACTAATAAGAATAACCCTATGATAACTGCGTGAATGTCAATGTGGGGCGGATGAAACAAATATACCTCATTTCCATCTATACATTGACTTCTCTGAGGGTTTCCTTATTTACACTGAACCAAAGGTTGAGCAGTGTTACAAGTGTCCAATTTTGTTGATTAAAAAAATCACTATTCTGGGGAAAGAAAAGGACACACAAAATCCTCATCCCTCCTTGTTGATTAACTATTCATTTAATCAGTCAATTAATAAATATAATTTATAATAAGAAAAGGGTTGGTAATATATACCTTTAGGCACGGGAGTATTCATTTGTTTAGAGAATTAATAAGTATAATTTCATATATTTTGTTAAAGACATTTTAATAACAAAAGGGTCTGTAACATAACCCTTTAGGCACGGACTGTGAGGGGGTTACAGGTGGGGGAGTCTATTAATACTAAGGCATTCATTGTAATACCTGAATAATGTTTTATTTGGAGAATTAAGCAATATAATTTAATATTTAAAAAAAAACAATTTATAATAAGAAAAGGGGTTGTAACATAAGCCTTTAGGCACATTATGTGAGGGATGCATGGGGTTATGGGTGGGGAAGTGTATTTATTCTCCGGTATCAATTGTACTTCCTGAGCATTCATGTATAGCGATTCATTGTTTATTTTGAAATATTAGGAACACTGAAAAAGTGCATGAAAGCATATTTATAAATTATAATACCATTTAAAAAATGTAAAAATAATAAATGAAGCATAACACAACATGTAATCGTTTTTAAAGTATCAAACTTATTTTTATTAACAATTAAAATCAAACAAAAGATCTAATATATAGTGATACATATGAAATATACTTTAAAAAATATGTATTCATTTTTTTTAAATTAGGATATTTATGTAATATTTTTTTAAAATGTTAGTATCATTTTGAACTGAGACAACATCTTATTAAACATTAAAAAAAATGTTTCCCAGGCTTTTTAATTAATTTCAATGGTAATAATTGTAGTTAGTGTCAGCCGCGGCCGGTAGTGGGAGTACCGGCCCGGCAACAACATGGGGAGGGGGAGGGGCAGGGTGGGGGGTAGTAATGTATGGATTACGGACTTTAAAAAGTAAGTAAACATAAAAATAAATAAAACGAATTTCGTTGCACACGCTGCATCACCAAATGCGATACAGTGTGTGCAACGAAATTTGTTTTATTTATTTTTATGTTTACTTACCTTTTAAATTCAGTAATCCACACATTACTACCCCCCACCCTGCCCCTCCCCCTCCCCACATCACCGCCCGGCCGGTACTCCCACTCCCGTCCGCGGCTGGTAAGTGTAAAACTCAAATGTTTTGTATGTTTTAACCCATTTTTCATCCTATGCAGGTAGCTGTTGTAGGCCTACGTCAGGACGATTGTGGTTATTGCAAGTATTTCTAAAAACTTAGTTTTAATAATACCTTTAATTTCTTTGCGTCGTGTTTTTTTAAGTACAGTCAGTTCAGAGTATTTTTTGCACATGCCAGGGCAAAGTAGGGTTTTATTACCACTTTTTTAATGGATTCATGTGTTTTGGAACTCCGTGAGCAAGGATGGACTTGTTCAATTTTTATTCAATATGGAATGTGGATCAGAATTATGGATTCAATTTGCTGTTTATTTTTTAGGGAAAAAAATATGTTTTGGGGGTGTTTTAATATGTTATTCAGGGCTTGCGTTTTTTAATTAGAACACAGATTTTTAAACCAAATAATACGTTGCTGGTACTGGTGCTGTGCTTCAAATTTTTGATCTGGAAATTGGTAAAATAATGGATTTATGGTTAAAACCTGTGGATTATTGGAGTACAGAAGACTTTTTGTGACAGGGTAAATTGAAACATCACCAAACGTTGAAGGAAAAACGACATTTGCAGGTAAGATTTCTGACATTCCTAATAATTTTATGAAAATAATCTCAAAGATGCCAATTTACTTGTTTTAAAAAAAACAGGCAAGTTACAAGAAAGGGTTAGTTTGTATTAGTAATGTAGTGCGCTTACAATATGGATGTGGGTTTATGGGTATAATTTAGTAATAGTATTAATCAATGATAATTCAAAATCAGTAATCACTTTTCTAGGACTTTTTTTCTTTAGAGTTTTAGTTTTTATTTCTGACACAAAGTCAGTATAAGTTGAAGCTTGCTTATCACTAAAGGATCAGTGGTGTTTTTAATGTTGGCATGAATAGTGTATATTTGGCTGAAGGGATTGGTGCGTTGACTCAAAGGTACCATCCATCATCCAACTATTACTATTTTCCAGTTTAGCAAGGTTATGGGGGTGCTAAAAATGAGTACTCATTTTAGAGGCTTTTTGTTGTCATGCAAAAGGAAAGCTTTGTTATTAAAAGTTACTTTCAATTCTTCAGGTATGTTGATATCTGAGTAGGTTTGAGGTGTTAAATGTTGAGGTTTACTTGCCTGTTTTTGTCTCTGTATTATACGCCATAGATTATGAATATTAGGCATAGGTATGTTTAGGGAAACCTCCCTCAAAACGGAGCCACAAGGTTCATTGGAGGTGGATGCAGGGGTTTTCATTTGTTTAATATTTTGACGAACTTCAATCTACATTGCAGAGGCAGGTTATGCTGGGTTGTTTTTCAAGTGTCACCAAGAGTAACTTCTTTGCCTGTGCAATGGGATGCATAATGTGACTGGGATGAGTGTCTGAAATGTGTCAGCTCCCCGTCCATCATCTTGTGTTTGCATTGCTCGCCATAAGTTAGCAGGGTATGCCCAGACATGGGTCCCTTTCCCACTTTGCCACTGGATTAAAGCTAGCCTGGCTGATGATGGGGTGTTACCCCGAAACCGGTTCCAGGATGCTTGTTTCCAGTCCAGGGAAGACCTGACTTGGCAGTCTGGTCTGGACTGTTCCCATAAGGCACAGGGTCAAGACTTATTTAAATAAATAGCTGGGTCTGGAACTGGGGTGGCGAAGTGAGCTAAAAAATTTTGATGGATTCAACCCAGATTTGTGACTGGGGGTGACTGTCTGAAAAGTTTCAGCGCTCAGTTCATCTTCTACTTGTGTTTGCTATGCATAATACTGCACACCACTCCATTGAGTCCTGGGCTCAGTTAATCTCTCCTTACCATAAATGTAGCCACTGTAACTCAGTAGATGGTTTCCCCTGCTTGATTCAATATAGTTTGCTTAGTTTTTGCTGTTATTCTTTATCTGAAGGTAGAAAAAAATAAAAGATAAAAAAAGTTTTTGTGAATTGGTTTCTGAGCATGTTTTTGTAAAATTTTAACTGGAAGGGAAACATGATTTTAAATGACTTATTTTACATGCTACATTTCTTAAGTTTTGCTTTGAATAGTTTTTTTCGTTGATACCTGTAAAAAGAAAGATATTTTGGGTGATAATTACGTTTTGTTCATATGTTCCCTTAAATAGGTTTCTCTGTTCTGTGGAAAGTAACTTTAAAAGATGTTAGAGTGGATTTTTTGATTTGTGTAGATTGTTTTCTTCCAGATAGGTGGTGTGGTATGACTTAATCTGTATAGAAAGGAAAAGACAGCAACATGTGTTCAAGATTTGGTTTACAAATGTGCTTTTGATATTATCCAGAAAGGGAAAATGTTTAGCAATTATTTATTGGAGATTCTAAATGTTTTATTTATTATAAAGTTCATATTCAATAGGCAATGCTATGTTTGAATCAAATCTTTTTTCCTTGAAACCTGTGAAAAGAAAGTTATTATTGGTGATAACTGTAAATTAATTTGGTTTTACCTTCTATGGGTTGGCTAGTTGTATGATCAGTATCTTCTGATAGTGATGATTTTTTTCAGGATGTGTTCTTTCACACTGGTGGTGTGATATGGGTTGATCTGTAGAGAAATGTACAGAAGATATGGCTGTATATTATTTTTTTTAATTTTTTTTCCACCAAATAGATGACTTGCATTAGACCTGTAAAAGAGACAAAGGGGCATGTTATGGTCGGTTTGTGGCCTGAACGTCCGGATACGATGTCGGTGGTCGGAATGTACACCGTCCGCTCATTCCAACTTGGTTCCGACCAGCACTGGAGTCTTCCAGCCAGTCAGAACAGCACCTTAATCCCCAATGGACAGTATTTCTACTGATAAAGCGCGCAGGTCACTTGACTATAAATTTACAAAATACTCACCTAGGCCCATATTCAAATTAACCACAATTTCTTAGATTAGATAACCTGGGCACTAACTATCAGATATTTGTACTTCCTAGGTCCTATAAACTTGAGTTATATTCCTGGTCATCGGTATCTGTGAACCTATGGGATCAGGGAGTCTAGCATAATAAGTATGGTACCAAGACAACAATATGCACTCATATAATAACCACAGACTCGAGACGTTTTGAAAACCTTTATCTAATCTTCATCAAAAGTCATAAGCCAAAGATTAACAGCAAGCAAGCTATCGATAATCAGAATCATAAACAGCGTATAACTATACAAAAGATATATTATGAAAACCATTTAGATTTATAATTTTATAAATTGTCATAAAGGAAGGGTAAGAAAAAGGAAAATATGCAATTAACACTTCAGCAAAATTAAGGGAAGGTAAGAAAAAGGACGCAATTGATACTATTTGTTACCCACATAGATTTATATTTACCTAAACAGAGTGAAGACCAACCCTGGCCACGGGTCAGTTAAGGACAGAAACCCCAATGGTTGCAAACCCCAGTAGGCCAGCAAGTGCAGGTCAGAAACAGGACAGGAAAGACAGATTTGGATCAGAACCGGACCACCGAAAGTTGAGACGAGCACCCGCAGTTCAGTTGCAACGCCTGCGCTACTCCATCTCTGCAGCTATCAGTCAAAACCCCGATTGGGTTATCGAATTTCCCTGCAAAGTGCTTCGCCAGAACTTCAGGTCCCAGAACCCCGATTGGGTCAGCGAGTCTTCTGACAGAGTGCTTCGCAGCACCTCTGTTCTCAATCAGCTATTGAGTGCGTTGGGTCAGTGACAGGTCAGCTATTTGGACAAGTCGGACAACTTCTCTATCTAACCTAGACTAGTTATACTATTTTCCAGGTCAGTGTACCACCCCCAATGTTGCAAGTGTAAGGATCCCCAATTTCGATTGGACAAAAGAAGAGGACAGGACATCACCACGTCTAATATTTCGAATTTTGCCGTCTCATATTCAGATTTATTGTCCACGCCCATTACGTTCAGGCTCTCAAGAAGTCTTCCACTCGCAAACAATGGATGTTCTATTCACAATTACAATGTATTTTTCCAAAGTTCACTAGGTGAGATTCCCAGGAGCATCTTCTCAGTCAGTCAGCTCCTTGGCCGGAATTCAAAGGTCACTGCTCTAGAGACTCGCGGATCTCGCGCAGACGCAGTTTCAACCAAGATGGAGTACAGCATATTACATCAGGCCAAGATCCGAAGTGTAGCATGAAATGGAAAAGAAACAGTTTTAGAACACGGAATAAATGAATACACTGTATACCATGAATCTCTACACTATACCCATTACTTTATAATAAACTATAGCATTAGGATTAAACAGAACGAACAGCTTAGCTAAAGCAGTAGTGCAAGCTTCTCGCATGTGAGAAAACAGAGCAGCCATATTAGCTCTAGTGCGCAGAAGCAACAGATTCCCTCCAAAGCTGCGAGTACGTCATGTCACGTGGGTATGACAGAAGCATGCGCAGTAGAAATTCCCGCGTAGCAGCAGCCATTTTATTTGCAAGCGTATTAGGATTAGAAAACACATAAGCAAGCTTCTCTCCGATACCCAGTAATGAACGAAAAAGGGCCCATTAGTAAGACAAACATATTGATTAATTCGTTCAAGTTATTTCGATGTTCTTGAGTACAAGCAAGTCGCCTTTTGTGCGAATCCTTGCTCCATCACTACCATCAGCATTAAGATGTTGGTTTCCCACAGCCATTCCGTGCCGGCCTTTCCGACACAGAAAGGCTGACTGAAAGTGAATTTGGGGGCTTCTAGCAGGGCCACCTCCACCCTACAGCCTATGATTGGTGGTTGAGAGGGTACCTAGGGTACCCCCTGTAAAACCCTGCACTGTATGGCAGGCATCAAGGGTGCCTGCCACATGGTTTTACATACACCTATTTCTCTATAGGAGCCTGTATTACGGTTGGTTTATAGCTGTGACACAAGCTCCCATAAAGAAAAGTGAGTATGCGACCGAACAGTGGGCGGTCGCATCATAATCATTTACTCAGCTATATGTTTTATTTTGTTTAATGAGATTGGGTTAGGAGTGATTTTACATTTCTCTTTTAATATTGCTGCTGATTTAAATTTTTTATGGAATCAAACATCTTCTTGTATAAAAATGTTACCTGTTGAGCTATTTGAATGTTTATAAACTCTTTGGATCCTTTTTTATGTTGTGCTGTCTTTTTACAAACTTTAATTTCAAAGGTAAAAATTTGACGTAAGGAAAAGAAAATTTTTGTACATTCATTCTTTTTATAATTAAGTGCCATTGAATACTTTCTTTCAGGGCTTCTTTTACTTTACTGTCTTTAACACCTGTTGAAGTAGAAATAGTTATTGTGTTCCCCATCACCACCCAGCACCTTCCCTGTGGAAAACATCTTTCTTGTTAGGAATAGTAATGTTATCTCCTCAATACCATGCTGCACCATCCCTGAGGAAAACTTTTTTCAGGGTTGGATTAGTAATTTAGGGGCTTATTACAATGGAGGTCTGCCTTATGTCCGACCGCCATCGTATCAGGGATGGGACCACCCGACAAGATGTTGGTGGTCCCTTACCCCAACATACAATGCAACTGCATTCAAGGCTGTTGCAAATTGTATTTTTGGTATTGCGGCGTGTGCTGCTGGCTACAGCACACGCCGTAGTCCAAAAACGCACATTGTGCATATGCCTGCACCATGGTGCAGGGTTATGTAGAGGGCACCATAGGTGCCCCCCAAAAACTAAAACTATGGGCTAAGTGGAAAGGGGTCTCCGCTAAGGGCGCCCAATGTCCTTGTCCACCAGCCTTTTCATGTCAGGTAACAAGCTATGAAACGGCTGGCAAGGAGGGACATCATAATCCCTACGGGGCACCTAGCAGGCACTGCAACCATTTTAGGGTCCAGAGTGCCCTCCGATGGGCTCCTTGAGCCCATCGGATCCGTGGCGGTCAATCTGTGTGACCACCACCCCTCCGCTCGCCATCATAATGTAGCAGGTGGAAAACATGCTTACGATGGGGGTAAGACCGCCACCGACAGGCTGTCAGTGGCAGTCTCACCGTCATTGTAATCAGGCCCTAAGTTTGCCTTCATTTTCCAGCATCTGCCCTGAGGTAAATTTTGAGCACTAATTTTCTGAATGACAGCCACTGGTATACTACTATTAGTAATGTTAAATGCCACCTCAGTAATTTAGTTTATGTATTATATTTTACAAAAATTATATACATTTTTTAATACCAATCAATTTAAAAAATATATACTTATTTTTGTGAGTGTCCTGTACTGAGTCAGATAAAGTCTGTAGAATATTAAAAAATATTATTAGAAAATGCTCAGGTGTTTTAGTGTATCTTCTGTATGTGTATTTCTTTTGAGTGTTTTACTTACTTAATCTGTAGGTGTCATTGCTCAAAAGCAATCTGTCTCTTTTGCATGTGGACACCAGGGAAGTCAGTGATCCACTGACCACAAAATGGTGGATGCCTCAATTTATACGTTTTTGTTTGGTGAATGGTTATTTATAACAAAATATGATTTTGATTGCATTTTTTATTTTGAACCTAATTCTGATAGAAATTATATTTAAAACTTAGGGGTCCTTTAGGATGTAGGGCGGATCGCCACCGCCTGCATGGGGGTGGCGATCCACCCTACATCCTACCCCGCCCGCCACCCATTTCCCCCTGCCATATTAGTATGGCGGGGGATCCTGGCAGACGGAAAGACCGTCTGCCACTTTTCACCAGATCGACGAGTCGACCGGGCGGAAAAGGATTTAATATGGTGCCATCTATATTAGTATGCTGGTAGAGAGCAGCCTTTCCCGCCACGGAAAGGCATGCAGAGATCACAATTGGGACCCGTTGCAGGCCCCCAGGTAGTTGGGCGGTGCACATATGGCACCCCCCTGCATTTGCATGCACAATGCGGCAGGCACCGCGCTGTGCCTGCCACTTTGTGTATGCAAATGCACAACATGCATTTCTACCATTGCGGCGAGTGCTACTGAATGTACCGCCCAACGCAATGTTAGAAATGTGTGATGCACCCACCAGTGTGGCAGGCGCATCCTAATGTCACCCACGGGACTGTCACACATATGGCGGCCGGTCCCATTTTCCATCAGGATGGCGGGCGGACAAAGTCCGCAGGACATCCTAATGATGCCCTTTATGTTTGGAAACGTGGAATTTTTCGTCCATGTTTAAAACAGCATCCATTTTGTTAGATCATTGAATACAGAGATTTAGTAAAAAATTGAGAAAGGGCACCTGAAAAATAATTTTTTGTAAAGCATCTGCATATTTTTGTAGCAGTGTTATATTGATTCGTTTTTCTAACCTTGTTAAGTATAATAAGTGTTTATTCTCCATTTTGTTTTTTTACTGCTATCTCAAAATGAAATGTTACAGTTTTTTACAACAATTTACGAGAAGCTGATGAACACTATTTTTATGTTTATTTTAATTGCTTTGTAATGGTGTGCCTTGTAACCATCTGCGTAGTAATAGTAGTTTTAATGTTACTCTATGGTACCGTGTTGTAATAGTATTCATTTTTAAATCATGTGTTGTAGTGGTGTTTACGTTGTGTTGCCTGCATTGTAAAAGCATTCACTGTTAGAGTATGCGTTATAACATCATAAAACCATCAGCAGCTGGCAGGAGAGTCCTGCGGCAGAGGAGGCATTCGGCTCAGCTCCTAAACTTCCTTCTTCTGCTGGTTTGCTGTATTTTCTTCCACCACTCCGTAAGGTAGGAGGTGATAGGTAGCAGGCAGACAGCATTGTTGGCAACCCAAGGTGGAGTTGGTGAGCTGCGCATTGTGATCTGGTGCTTCAGTGAGCATATTAGTGTGCTGTAGAGGTTTAGGCTGCAGGTCCCCTCAGTGGTGTGGAGGTGGCCGGCATTAGGTCGGTGTGGCTTGTGCCTCCTGGGGAGGAGCCTGCTCTCTCCATTCATATTCTTCTATTGCTAACCCATTGTTTGCCGCCCAGATGTTCTGGTTTTGATCCACTGCCTGCTGTTTGTGTGCACGTTATTATTCCTATTAAGTGATATTACTACTATCACTGCTATCTATACTTGGTGGGTCTTGCCTTATCTGAATGCAACCACAGATACACGTTAGTGGCCCAGCTGAGCCACTGGTATCTTTTGTGCAGTAGTATAGCAGAGGCAGGTTATTCCGTTTTTATTGATATTGCTGAGCTTTTTTCAAAGTCATTGATTAGTGCGTGTGCGCACATTTTTTCATATCATTCAGCAGCCAATAAGCTTGTAGGTGCAGGCTCTGAATGGGTTTTTGTGAAGAAATTGCACTCTGGATGAGTAATTTCTTCTCCCCCTAGCCAAAATTCTCACACAAGCAATTTTACTCTAGGTGCTAGTAGCTCCTAGCAACATCTTTTTAAATCCCAGCCAGTCATTACTGTCTTTTTTCAGAAAATGCCTAAAATTGCCTCTGAGGTAGTGACTTAAGACTGTAGTTTTCCTTCCACTGTTCCGCCACTCTTGGTTATGTCCTCCTCTCTGGCCTATGGATGTTCTAAGAGGGCCAGTGTTGATAGGTGAACTTGGATTGTTTGCGGTGCTCAGTAGGGTATGCTCCATCAGCCTTTAACAGCTTCTTCAGCATCTTTTGTGGTGTTGTCTGTAGTTGCCCAGTAAATTGGCTTCAAACCCTCTGATAGCATAATGAAAGACTGTTGTTTTTCAAGCTGGAGGGTGGCAACCATGGGGGAGCAAGTGAAGCCCCAGCTTCAGAAGTGTCTCTGAGAAGAATCAACTGTATTGCCTCCAAAGAGGCAGTGATTGATGATGATTTTACCCCCCTGGACATTGACATTGTTTTGAATACGGAGGGTTAGGGGGCCTCCTGATTATGGTTCCTCCCAAAAAATATCAGATGAAGGGGTTCTACCTAATTCAGTTCCCTCTCTTTACCTCCACTGTAATGTAGTTCCTCTTAACTGAATTTCCCTATGGATAGTGATACACAGAGTTTGAGGGTGGGGGTTTTGGCGAAATTAACTCCTGAAGGCAGTGCCTCGGCTAAACCTGCTATACAGGAATTCCTATATGGTGATCTTGCCGGGATAGAGACAAGAACTGGAGCAGCATCTGCTATTTCCATTCAATCCTCTCACACCCTATCTAACATTCCATTTGAACCTCCTGGAGTGGAAGGGATAATGGGAAGTGGGGTTCCCCTTTCCTTGCTGGAGTTATGGTCTAGTGATGCTAGTAATCTGGTTGGAAGGTCATGAGGGGAAAGATATCGCCTAGGAGGGACAGACAAGGCATATCAGGTGTCTTATTCACCGAGTATGAAAAATGCAGATCATGGCACCACTGTAGCATCTGTCCCACACCCTTGTTTCTGGCCTAACCATGGGGCAACAACTTTTTGCCCAAGGATATGAGTCCCACGATCGGCCCCTCAGAAAGGACCTGTGTGGAGCAGAAAGCTTTGTAATTTGTTTTGGATTGTATCTTGTTGACAAGGAGTCTCCCCTGGTAAAAAGAAGCTCTATCCTAAACATCTTCATTAAGATTGATGCCTTAAAATTGGTGAGAAGTTGCGACATCATAAATATAACTATTCATTCCTTTGTCCATCCCTCTATTCCAGAATCAACTTTTGCCTCCTTGGTTATTGCAAATTTGGTTGTTCATAATTGTGAGTATTTCCTAAAGCGAGGGATTGATGTTGTCCCTGTTGCCAACTACTGGGAACCTTTGAGCCTACAATCACATGTTCTAAAGGTATTTAAGGCAATGGTGATTGATGTAGTGGGGCCTGATTCTGATTTCGTATGTGGAAGTCCCAAAGATATGGTTATTTCACTAGGACAAGAGGGTCAAGCAATTAATGTGGTCGAGGGTTCTGTACCTCATCCCTGGAGTACTGATTTGAAGGACGATTTTTCCCAGTGGAGCTGTTTGATAGGTGCTTTGACTAATGCTCACTCTTTACCCAGGATCAAGGAGCCCTTGAGGTAGTCTCAGTAGCCTATTTCTTTCATAGAACATGTCTGTGTTGGGACATTATGAGGAAAAATGCAATCTTAGGAAATCTTTTAATCCCTTAATCATGTGCCTACAAGAAACGCGGTCATGTATAGAGTTGAATTGCAGTTGTTATTTTGTTTTATCCTGCAACACAATGCATTCTGACAAGGGTCATGCTAGGTGGAGTGGTGGCAACCCTGCTCAATAACATGGTCAACTGGAATCATGTAGTCTTTTGACAACCTTTTAACTTGTGTTCATGTTTGAAGTTGGCCTTCCTCAGAGACAATAGAGGCCCAGCTTCCTACTCCTTAGTGAACATGTACATTCCACCTAGGACATCCTTTGATTTCCTGGTGAGTTAACTTTTTTCCTTTGTTCATGATGTTTGCATTATGGAATCTAACCCACGAGTTATAATTATGGGAAACATAATTGCTAAAGGATCTAATTCCATCCCTGCAATCTTTGCCAATGTTGACAAAGAAGATATATGGTTCCTTCCTGATATTCTGTTCCCTGATAAGATTAGAACAGATAAGCGTGGGTTCCAACTACTCAAAACTCTTAGAAAATGTGTCCTGCTCATATTAAATGGGACATATCCTGTGGGGGAAGCCACTTCACATACCTTTCATGCTTCCCCCATTGAGAGTCTACTTGATTATGTAGTAGTCTCCTTCCAAACTTTGATATGAGAGATCATAACTTATTTGGCACATCTGTGGCCTTTAATCTTTAAATGTTAGACTCTGTGAACCCCATGATTGGGTATGCTTGGTATTAGTAAGGCGAATGGTGTTTCATTTGGATAACTAAGAACACATTTGCAGTAAGTATTAAGATCAAGGGAGTTAGTGCCAAACCAGTGGGACTTGTTTGTGGTGATCCTATACTTTTCTTTTCTGCTTCGTGTTAGCAGGGCCCTCTCAATGCCTTGTATAGATTTTACAACATTTGTGGAAAACACCATGTTGGGCACATCTTATCAGTTTATAGGGCCAATATCCCGCTTCTGTGTGCTATGTGTACAAAGTATTAGACACATGTTACTGGCACTCTTTCGAGGGGAACGAAGGTCGAATTTTCCTTCAGATGTGCAATTTGAATACCCTTGCAGTCCATCCTGCTTTGCTCCTGAGGTTTGGCTTATTATCTTCTTACACCCTTTCCCTTGCTGCTGTTGTGAGGTGGGGAAACCCACTCCTATGTGGAGAAGAGGGATAATTACATGCAGCCTTAAAGGTTGAAATGTTTGCCATGATAAAATAACGGAACACATTCTATAGGTCTTTTGAGCTGGCTAAAGAAACTTTTGGGATTGATCTGACTATAGATTCTTTCATGCCGAAGTCTGCCCTGAAGAGTGAAATAAATGGCTCTGTGTCAAAAAATTAGTTTGGCCAAAGATATTGCCCTAAGACAGTTATATCTGCATAATCACGAGTGCAGGTGATATCCAGGGCAAAACATTCCGAGAGCTGTAAGAAAAGCACCGCTACTTCATCTGGAATAAGTGGCATCACAGAGTGGCACTTTGGAAGCTGTACACACACACAGACAAAGGCGGCCTTGAGGTTCACAGTATGGAACTGTTCTACTTAGCTGCACAGCTGCAGTGGGTAACGAAGTGGCTGGTAGGAATACAATTAACCAACACTGCCACGGTGCAACCATCCTGGTCATTAACTAAGATATGTCTCCTATTTCACCTTCTTGCTAGGACGGCCCTCGGCGCTGACCTCCCTGGCCCTAGCTTACTGCTGCTACAGAGATAGCTTGTATCTCACCAGACAGACGACACCCTTTGTACCTGCAATACCCATCATCAGCAACCCGAGGAGTAGAGGAGGCACATCAAAGGTGCACTAGAACCCTGGCATGCCGCTGAGGTGCGAACTCTAGGTAATCTATACGAGGATGGCACACTGTTGCCTTTTGATAGACTAGCCCAAGACACTGACTTGCCACTGGGCCAATTTATTTTATACAACTCCATCAAAAAGGCACTGACTACGTCATGGGGAGACATGAGCACTGAGCCCCAGTTGCACCTGGTGATACAATAGTTACATGTAATGGATACAGAAAGCCATGTGGTGCATTGGCTAACAGAAGCACTACTACTATACACCCTGAAGCCCCTGGCGACATTACACACAAAATGGAAAGTAGACAGAGGTAGGCCATAGGGACGAGAAGGAACGGGACAAGAGCTTAGCGAGTGCCATACAAATCCAACGAAATGCCAAAGTTTGCATCTTACAGTTCTTTATTGTCCACAGGCCATACCTATCAGCGGATACGATAAACAAATACTTTCAACTTAATAATGCAGCATGCCTTCGCTGCAAGCAGGTAGGAGTAGACCTCCTTCATATGCTGTGGTCCTGTCCCTCATTGCACCAATACTGGCAGGAGGTGACAGCTGGCCTGTCTGAATGCACTGACCGTCCACGACTGCACACATAGGAAGAATGCATATTAGGGGTTTTTCCCAGATCCAAAAAGTACAACGCTACTTCCAGGTTTATAATTCTAGGCCTCATAGTCGTAAAAAGACTGGTTACCAGGAAGTGGAAAAATAAACATTCTTCCTCACCAGATAGCTGGAAGCAATCACTTCTGATTTGGGCCCAGGCAGAAAGCACAGCTTTTCAACGAGAAGATGTGGCCGTCCTGTGCAAATTCCCAATTGCACAAAACTGGGACACAGTGGTGGTGGCACTACAGCACATGGGGTAAGAGCCAGAGGGGAACATATCACTAGAAGAGGGTATCAGAAGAGGTGAACATGAGCCATTTTTTTAGATCCTCTTAGACCATTTATTAGGGCTCTGGTGTATTATTGGTGGGTGTTTAAAACTAATGTAATTTTTTCCCCAAATGATTTGATTACAGGTTGGCCTAGTGTAACAAGATCTTAATTTTTTTTCTCTCTTTTTTTACCTCTATTTGGGCTTTGCCTCCACATAGGTGGTACATATTCAATGTTAATGATTGTTTGGAATGCTCTGGTGGAATGTGCTGGAAAGGGCTTTTCCTGGTCATGTTTCTTAGACATGCAATATGGCTATATTCTAATTGTGTCTATATATGCTGCTATTCTTTAAGGCTGCGTTTATAGGAATGTATTGTGCATTATTTGCAATTCGCATATTGCACTACACACATTTCACTTTATAAAGGCTTGAAAGTGAAGCTACCGAATAAGCTATTCATATGTTATTTTTTCTTTTTCTATTTTTTTGTGAGGTTGGGAATAAGTGGGCGTATAAAGTGCTGCTAGGGTTTTGTGAACTGAACTGTGATGTTTATACATTTGCTATTGATCCATTCATGATGATATTTTTTAAGTGGTTGCACCTATAAAACTGCAGTCATACAGTATATGTTTTGTGGTGCTATGCATGTCGTATAAAGGACAGTTAATGTTGTTTCTAGATGCTGTATGTAACATACTGGAGGTTTCAAACTTTTGAATCTTAACATGCACTATTTATCACTTTTATTACTGTTTTATGTTATGTGGACCTTCGTAGGAGTTCTGTATCATAATAAAGTTAAACTGAAACTGACAGGAATGCACCGTATTTAAAAGAAAAAAATGCATTCCTCTCTTTGTCCCTGCATTGGTGCCATTTTGGCACCCGCGCGCCGTGATTCAAGAGAGCCTGCGCTGTAAGGAGGATTGTTTTTGTGCAGGAAGGGGCACCTTCCTGCAAAAAAACCAACTTCTGAGGCATATTCCTCCTTCTATGCATGCATCAGAATGCAGAACACATTGAAACAATGAGAAATAAAGATACTTCTCCTGTTGTGCCCCACCTAGAAAAGCGTAGCATATTGGTGCAATCCCAGATCTGCCACTTTTTATAAACCCGAGAATGCATCAAAATCCATGGGAGTCGTGTGGGCAAAGTAAAGTAAAATAGGAATGTGTGCTGCATTCTTTACTCCTAGTTTATGAAGCATAAATTGCATTTTGGGCTTGAGTCATGTGTGCACCACGTTGCATTGTCAAAGAGCGATGCAGCTCCCCCTGTTAATATGCTCCTAACTGTGGATGTGTCTTTGTACTTGTTGGTATTTGCGCACCACCAAATCCAGACTGTATGAATTTACAGAGGAGAAATCAATCACCCGTTCTTGTTTGCATTCTTCTGCACTTTAATGCAGAGTTACAAGCTTCCTGCAGCAGTTCCCACACCCTCCACAACCTTCCTGCCAAATACACTAATCTTCTTTAGGCAGCAAAGTCAGAGCCTAAAGGCATCCTAGGTGTGCTTTTTGATCATTGCTGTCAATTGGGGATTGGTTCTTATATTGGGTTAGTCGTCATCAATAAATCTTCCATTCAGGAAAACAAGAGATGCAGTCCTGCCCTGTGAATATGCCACTATGTTATTAAGATGTAATCTTCACAACCCTCCGCAGAGTAACTCTCCATTGATATTTAGATATTCATTGTTTAATCTTTCACCAGCCTTTAAAGAATCACATTCATTTTTGGGATTATGAGCTATTTAAGTTTTATACACATACTACTGTAAAATGATGAGTACTGTAAACTGAAGTCACATTTTCAGTTTCTTAAATCTGCATGCGGTCAAATTTGAAGTTTGAGGTATGCCTTTGTTCATTACTATTCACAGTCATGTCTTGCACTTGCTTAAGGCAATAGACTAAACTTTCCTAACTCTGAAATGCTATCTGTTGCTCATGGAATGCAAAAGAGACTGCACCATAACTCTCAGCCTCTCACATATTGAAAATATGTATTAATATCCACTTTGTAACATCTACTGACACATCTCTCTAGGGCTGAACGCTCCTATTCACGTAACCATTTCCAATATGCCTGAAGCATCATATGAAAATATGAAGTATTTTTGAATGACTTCCTCAATCCATCACTCATGTTCAATAAGGGAAATATATCACTTTATCCCAAAAATATTTGACGTGACAGAGACAATTACATAACCAAAGGCTTCTATTTAATATATATATTTTAGTAGTGCCCTAAAGCTAAAAATTTAACAGTTGGCTTGCTTGTATAGAGTATACCTTTTGGATATGTCTTACATTTTTATCTACCCGCAAGAATAATCACTAAAAGAAATGTGCAGCCACACTTAATGGTAAAAAAATAAAAATAAAAAATGCGGAATGTCACATGAAATGAATCAAAATATGTGTTCACAGTAAACAACTATGCCTCCAGGTGTTTATAGAGTTCAAAAAGCATGTAGCCCACGGCTATTTGCATACACCGAGAGATTAGGAGTTTTTACACCATCATGCATGCTCCACAGAAGTGTGTTTGTTTTTAATTTCAATTCAGGTTCACTGTAATCTCATGCAAGACAGTAAATTCACATTTAACATTAAGCCATGTTTATTTTTCTTTTCTGAAGGAGAATGGTTAGCGTGCTTTGCTTTGAAATGATACCTCTTTTCTTAAATTGAGCTCAACGATGTTGTAAGAAGTGCTCATCTGTGGTAATGAGTTTGTATCTGGTTATGGTTAAATCTGCCTTCCATTTTTCGCATGCTGGTAAACTGAGGACCACCAAAGGGAGTAATTTTAAGGCCTGTTATTTGCAGTACTGAGAAACGAGACACTTCTGGCATTAAGAGTAAATAAAAGGAAGCTGTTATTATTATTATTAGTTGTGGTAGTAACAGTATTGGTAGTATCATCATCATAGTAGGAGAAAGTCTCCCATCGACATGTACTATGTTTGAAAAAAAGCACACCTGGGGCACATTAGGATGGCGGGCCGAAGCAAAAAGGGACCACCCGCCATAAGGGCTGGGGTCCCGTGGGGGCCACTAGGATGCGCCTGCCACACTGGCGGGAGCATCCCGCATATTTTACATTGCGGCAGCACTGCCCACTGCATTGCCAAAAATGCATGTCATGCATTTCAATGCACAAAGTGACAGGCACCCCGTGTGCACCTCCCACCCCCCAGAATCCCTGGGGGCGCACAACGGGCCCCCGCAAGAGATTCCTGCATGCCTTTCCATGGCGGCAACGCCGCCACGGAAAGGCATGTGTCTGCTCCATCATAATATGGATGGCGGTGTCTAGCAGACACCGCCACCATATTAAACTCTTTTCCGCCCGGTGGACTTGTTGACTGGGGGGAAAAGCGGTGGACGGTCTTTCCGTCCGATGTGGTCCCCCCACCATAGTAATATGGCGGGAGAAATGGGTGGTGGGCGGGAACGGATGTTGGGCAGGTCGCCACCGCCATGCGGGCTTTGGCAACCTGCCCGACATCCTAATGACCCTCCTAGTTCCTAAAAACGTTAAGGCATCTGTTCATTCTGCCACGGTGCGTACCACGTGTTCATTCTTTTACAGCTGGGACGCTATTCTCATTCATTCATTCATACATGTTCCACTGGAAGAATATTTGTCAGTGGAACTGCCACCTCTCGGCAATTCCTCCATCATAGAATCATGCAGTGGAATTTAAACTCTTTTCGACAAATTATATATGATGATTTTTGAAGTACGTTAGAAATTGGGGGGCTTATTTTTAAGCCCCTTATGCCGCTGTTGTGTCACTGTCTTTGACTCTCCGGTGGCACCAGAGCCTGCTCATTATTTACCAGGCAGCACTAAGCCTCTCTATTTGGCTTAATGATGCCTTGTAAATATCATTACTACACACAATTCCACACGGAAAAAAGGGTCCAAGGGAAAATATTTACCGACACACTCCAGATTTTGGTCATTTTGTTCACGATAGTGGACATTTTTTGGTTTAATACATTGCTTGCAATAGAGATCATCCAGACGGGTTTGTGTTTGAACTTGTTCGGTATAGATAAAGTTTTGAATATCTAGTGCTGACATATTCAGGAATTATAAGTCGTCCCCTGACACAATGGCATCATCTGTGCACATCCAACTGACTGAACGATATTCTTTTAAGGAGGGGCGAATAGACTGACTACGTATTGTCACTGACCAGGTTGATGGTCTTCTTTATGTACAATTTAGTAAAACAAGTGGACATCTCATGTTTATTACTTTACTCGCCTTAAGGAGTATCCAGGTGAAATATCAATGACATCGGCACGGTATAAATAAAGAATTGTTCGATCATTCTGTGCCGATATATTCAGGAACTACAAGTTGCCCTCTGATGATGTCATCTTGTAGTTCCTGTCCCTGAAATCACGAGTTGGGTCTACCTGGCACCTGTAACTAATTTCTTTTGACAAAGGGAGAGCCATTGCTAGACGATCTATGGTTCTATGAAAATTAGAAATTACATTCCGAGATCATGGTGGCTAGTAGCGACAATTCAACTCATTTGTGCACAGGAACTACAAATCGTTCCTACCCTACGTCATTTTGTAGTCTGCATTTTTGATGTGGGTACACCACGTGTTTCCTTCACGTGATGTTACGCCACCAATGGGTGCGCCTTGCACTGAATGGTCACCTTGTAAATACACTCCTTTCCCGTGCCTCGGTACCTCCCACGAACTTGGGCCAGGACCGAGGCACCAACGGAGAGGTACGATTTGCCGCACACAGGAAATGGCGCTAGTTGTTCACAGCATAGCCAAGCTATTAAGCACCTCCCTATAGACTTGTTATGGCCAGTTCTTCAAGCTGTAGTGAAGTTTTTCTTGAAGATGTTCCTTGCATATGCACATTTATCGGGTGATTAAACGGTATTTGACATCAGCGGTGTTCCAAATAAGACCGTGACAAAATGTTCTTCCGCTACACTTCACCCTGTAGACCGCTATGGCACCAGATTAGCGCGGGCTTTGCAGGTCACAACAGTAAAAGGCTACCCAGTATGCTCCATGGTTAAAGATCGTTATGCAAAAGAGTTGAAGGGCTTAAGGAAACTGGTCGTAGCTGACATACCGGTGTTCACGCCCAAGCTTAGCCCACATTGGTGTGGCAGAGATAAGTTTGGTTCCATATTTCAACTGACAGTGATGATTTGTTAGTATCCAGTTGCTTAGAATATAGAAAATACACCTAACAGGTTGACATGGTCCTTTCAATCTGAATATATGGTGTAACACTAGCGCAAGAAACAGCAACAGCGCATAGTGTACATCTGAGTTGGGTCATTGTAATCGTAGGGCAGGTCTTTAGGTTCCAGAGGTTGTTTTTGCAGTTTGAGAAGTCTCTAATAAAGACGTATTAAGACTGGGGGAATGACCAAAATCATCCCAGCAATAAGATTGGGGCCTCTGACTGAAGGAAATTAATTTTCTTACAGGGCGGGGTCTCCTATATACCTGAGTGGTTACCAGGTGAGGTGAGGCCACTACCTCATAGATGACAGGTGAGTGGATCTGTCTTAGTAATGTATAGATGTAGTAGAGAAATGCAATTTCTGTTTTTATTGTTTACTTTATTCCTGGTGTGTCATCTATACCTACAGGTGTGAAGATCACCCTGCCTGTATGGAGGTATTTGTTTAATTACTATATGTCCATTTATTTTTTGCAGTAGCTTGAACATGACAAGGTCCTGAAGAAAGCCAGGGCGAGTGGCCCAATTTGGCTAAAACTAGTAGACTGGTTAGAACAGCGGCATATTTGATACAATCAGTTGCTGCACTTTTTTAATAGGTTTGAAAGCAATACGTGTTTATTTGCTTCCATATCCTTTTTAATCCTCACAACCTTTGCACTGCTCTCTTTTCTTTCCATTGACTACTTTGAACATATGATAGTAGGTGTTTCCTGTCTAGTTTGGTGAACAATTTGGGTACTGCTGTTTGACTAGTATGTCATCCAATCCAAGATGGCTGATAGCCAGAAACCGGTCCTAGGATGCTTGATTCCGGTCCAGGAAAGACATGGCTTGGCAGTTCGGGCTGGACTGTTACCATGAGGCACAGGGTCAAGGCTGATTTGCATATGGCCATGTCTGACCTGGGGTGGTGTGGAGTGCAAAAAAACGATGGATTTAGGCCCAGATCTCTGTACTGGGGTGAATGTTTGACATTGTTCTGCATTCTGTCCATCAACTGTTGTTTTGCATTTGTCACCCCAAGTGGGATGGGTGTGCTCAGACGTGAGTCCCATGCTCTTCACACCACTGGAGTCAAGCTATCCTGGCTGAAGACGGCTGATAGCTAGAAACCGGTCCTAGGATGCTTGATTCCGGTCCAGGAAAGACATGGCTTGGCTTTTCGGGCTGGACTGTTCCCATGAGGCACAGGGTCAAGGCTGATTTGCATATGGCCATGTCTGACCTGGGGTGGTGTGGAGTGCAAAAAAACGATGGATTTAGGCCCAGATCTCTGTACAGGGGTGAATGTATGACATTGTTCTGCATTCTGTCCATCAACTGTTGTTTTTCATCCAATCCACAGAGGCACCTTTCTTGGTTATGAGGTGCGGTGGTAGGCAAGCAGGAATTCCAGATGATGACACTGGCCACGAAGGGCAGTTGATGGAAATCCTATAGCCATTTTACTGTGTCATAAGGAGTTCATTTGAATGAGTAGTTGTTGGATGCAACACAGGTTTAGGTGACTGTTTGTACAGAATTTGCATTTTTTCTTCTCTCACTATAGCTAGTTGACCACCAGATTCCAGTTGATTTTGTACTTGTAAATATCATTCCCTTTAACTTGCATGCAATGGGTGTTGCTGGGGCCGTTCCCGGCAACATCAAACGGTTTATGACACTGCCCCAGATTTACAAGAAATTGTAACTCCGAGGCAGGGCCAAAAACGTATGCCTCCCAGGAGAAATATCTTTATTTTTCATTTTCTATTCTGCAGCAAACATAGAAGGAGGAAAAAACCTCTTGCAATTGTTTTTGTGCGGGAAGGTTTCTATTCCTGCACAAAAATAATCATCCCCACAATGCAGGCAGCATTGCACCATTGTGCAAACATGCCTGCATTGGTGCACAGCAGCCCATTATGTGCCAGTGCACGGGAAAAGGACAAGCATGTGCCATATCTGATAGATACAAAGCATTCATGACCTTTTCTAATGCCATGGAGCAGCGTATCAGGAAGTCCTGTAGCACTGCCCTACAGCAAAAACTCATAAGTGATGCCCATGATATCTAGCTGGCACAGGTTTGCATCATGTCCAAGTAGGGACCACATTCCTAGTCAGGGAAAGTCAAATTCACAACCTAAATTAACCTGTGCTTACCCTCTGGTATCTTCTCACAGAGCAGTATTAAGAGGCAATGTGTAAAGTATTTGCGCAACACTTAAATTGTAGTAACACAGTGAAAACACCACAACATGACTCCCCACCAGTTTAGAAAACACAGTGAATATGTATCTGTGTAAAACAAGACCAAAGTAACAACATTCAACTATGTAGAACTTGAGTCATGAATTTTCAAAGAATAAAATGCAATATAGTGCTTTAAAGTCAATGCCACTTAGGGGTGACTTGAGGTAGTACTAGACCGGGGTAAATCCAAAGTTTCAGGGTGACCGAGACAGAGGGTAGGTCGGCTGCTGGACCCACGCAGGGGCTGCGGAAAAAGTACCTTAGATGAAGCAAGCGTCAAAAACTCAATGTGGTTTCCGATTCATGCGCACAAGCATTGCAGTCGAGGTCCTGCATCTAAGCCTTACCCCTTATGGTTCAGGCTTCGTATCTTCATCAAGCCTTTTGGTGTGTCCTCGGTGTTGTCATTGAGCCTCGCATTCAGGACCTGCATCATCATTGACCCTCCCAGCCGGGACATGCATTGTCATTGAGCAGTGCAAAGATGTCTACAGATTGGCACTGCATTGGCGTCGGAGGGCACTGCGTCGGTTCCAATCAGCATCACTGCATTGCTTTTTGAAGGAAAACAGCTGCAGAATCCACTTCCAAGGGCTAGCACTGAATTGGCCCCCTTTAGGCAGGGCAGGACGCACAGTTTGCAGAGTCCCGAAGCTGAAGCACAGCTGAAGGATGTCTTCGATGACCCTGAGAATTCAAAAACTGGGGGCAAGCCAGTAAACCCTTGGACAAGTTTGGGCTCAAGGATGTAGAGAGCAAGTCCTGTCCTGTCCACTCTCAGGCAAGAAGCAGCTTTTAGCAGGCCAACACAGCAAAGCAGTCAGCAGACTGACAGTCCCTCCTACAGCGCAGCAGCTCTTTTTCCCAATGTCCTTGATTCCAGCAGAGTACTGCTTTGCTTCTTTGATTCACTTCAGATGTATCGATACATCTGAAGCGAATGAAAGAAGCATCCATGAGCAGTGCTCCAACTTGGAAGTTAAGCTAGATGAGGTCTGCAAACGCATGGATGCCTTGGAGGAGGAGGTCAGCCTGTTAACTGGGGCTTCAAAAAGGCATGACAGAGACATTGAGTCCCTCAGAGTACAGAATAGAGCGCTGCAGATGGATGTTGAAAGACTGGAAATTCACTCCAGAAGAAACAACTTGAAATTCTTAAAGATCCCAGAGGGAGTGGAGAATGGTGATGTTAAGGGCTTTATCTGTAAACTCCTGATGGAGGGAGTTCTGAAAGATTGTTCGGAGATTAATTTAGAGACTGAAATTCAGCGAGCCCACAGAGATCCCTTCAGACAGCGTGCGGGGCGGACAGGCCCGAGAAAAATCCTGGTAAACTTTCTTACTTTCACAGTAAAAGAAATGATTCTAAGCAGGGCACTGCAAGATAAAACTCTTCAAATTGGCTCTGCTCCTTATCTCATACGTTCGGACGTGGGGAAAGTAACGGCACAGCGGCAATGGGAATTGGGAATCGGATGCCAGAACTAAAGAGTCTGGGTGCACAGGTGCAGATGAAGCTCCCAGCTTTTTTGAGAGTGGTGTGGAGGAACAAAACACACAATTTTACTTTACCCCAAGAAGAAGATGCATTTCTCGCTTTAATGCGAGATAGCCCCCGTTAGCCCCCGTCAGTCAGGCATGTACCTAAACTACTAGAGAAATAAGATAACTGTCATATAGCGCATAGTACTTTTTTCTTTTCCTTGATAGCTTAGGAAACAGCAAATGACCCTTTGGCTTAAGCCCTTTGGTAAAAAAAAACAAAAAAAGAGAGAAAAAAAAACCCAAAGGGGGAGGACACAAAGAGGGGAAAAAAGGGAAAAGGAAAAGGGAAAGAAAAAAAAAAAAAAAAAGGAAAACGTAAGCAATGCACTCTTACTCGCCATGAGTAGGGGGGGGAGACTATGCTTAATGAAGGTAGAGTTGGGAAATGCAAAATATGAATCATAGGGGAAAAAAGGGGAAAAAAAAATTCTGAACAAATGCACAAATGTATATATACACATATGAACACAAGCACCTAGTTGACCTCCGAATTCGACTATGATGTAGAAAATCGCATTTTGGCGCCTCTATATATATCTGGGGAATCACCGGCCAGAGTTCCGGTGAGCTCTCAACCGGCGATAAGATCGCCAAAAGAGGTATGGGGGGTTCCTCATGGGAGGTGGGTAGGTGGGGGGGGAATCGGAAAAAATAATCCTCATATTTACCAAAATTTGCATCATATTTTTTTTGGGGGAACGGGCCAAGGAACTATTCTCTAGATAGATCACCCATCTGGCCAATATGACGTGTAAGATAAAATGTATTTGTTGGAATGTTAATGGGCTGAGGGATAATAAGAAAGCACGCAGGATTACTGATTTTTATATAACTCTGGAGCAAATATTTGTCTACTTGTAGAGACCCATCTAGAGAAAGAGGAATGTAAGTTAGTATTCAATAAATGCAGGTGGATTCAGGATGTAGTTTGTTCAGAGCAGAGCGGCAGTACGAGAGGGGTGGCCTTAGTGATGAGAGCGAATACAGGGGTTAGACTCACGAAATTTGAGATAGACCATTCTGGGAGATGGCTGGTGGCATCTCTAATAGTTGGGCAAACTCCTATTACGTGTGCTGTATATTACGACGCCAATCAGGATGCCCCAGCGGCATTGACTAAACTTAAAAATGCCTTAGTAGAGACAGATGGTCCCATAATCCTCGGGGGTGATTTCAATCTCATTTTTGATAAGATTTAGAACGCACCTCTAAAGTCAGATTCACTCCACCACAAAAATCTAGATTAGAATTTAAGAATATAATGCGGGATTTTAACTTAATAGATATCTGGAGATCTAAAAACCCAGGGAAAAGGGACTACTCTTTTTACAGTAGAAGGTATGGCCACCACTCACAAAATCGATTTTTTTCCTGCTAGACAATACTCTCACTTCAGCAGTGGACTCAATAATGTATATCCCTGCAGTTCTATCCGACCGCTCAGCTGTGGAGTTGGTGATTCATCCAAAGCAAAAAAATCAGCAAAGGAGGTGGACTTTATATCGGACACTATTACTTGAAGAGGGGGTCAGACAAGATCTTGTGACTCAGTCCGAGGAATTTTTTAGGGTTAATATTGGGTCAGCCAGCCAACAAATAGCCTGGGATACATACAAGGCATTTACCAGAGGTGTGCTGACCACTTTGATGATCAGGAGGTATAACTCGAGGTAGGAGAAGGGGGTAGCACGTCCCCTGAAAATCAAAGAGAAAGAAGTGGAGCTTCAGAGAGCCTCAACGGAGCAGTCACTGAGCAGGCTCCCCATCCAAAGAGAACTTGACATCCTGCGAGCAGAATATCAAGCAGTGCTTGACAAAGACCTAAAGGACAAATGGGATGTGAGTAAGTTACAACACTTTGCGTATGGGGAGAAGTGTGGCCGCCTCCTTGCGTGAAAAGCTCGAGCTGATAGAATCAGGAATCAGATTGATAGTTTACTTTTGGCAAGCACGGGAGTGACCACGCAGGATGATGATCTCATCAGAGAACAGGCCAAAAGGTATATGAAGTCCCTGTATGGACCGGATGCATCTCAGGGCAGGCAGCATGCGGAAAACTGGCTGAATAACATACAGCTTCCCGAACTATCAGAATCGTGAAGACATTTCCTCAGCTCTGAGAAAAGGGAGGGTGAGGTGAGGATTCAAATTTCAAAGATGGTCAAAGGCAAGGCGGCAGGCCCAGACGGGCTTCCGGTGGAGCTTTATAAGTTAGCAATGGATCAAATAGTTGCAGATATGACATCGTTATTTAATGAAATCCTACTTCGAGGGGGGCAGGCTCCAGGTTCTTGGGCTGAGGCAGTAGTTACATTATCTTGCCTGGATCTTTATTCGGCTTTAATATCAGAGTCATACAGACCTATCTCATTATTAAATGCCGACTATAAGGTCTTTGCGGGGGTATTAGCGATGAGACTGGCTAAAGTAGTAAAATCCATTGTGCACTGTGACCAAAGAGGTTTTATCCCAGATAGACAACTGAACGAACTAACTTTTCAAGTGGTTGCGGCAATGGACGTCGCTATAGAGAGAAAGCTGCCGCTGACCATTGTGGCAGTCGATGCCGCTAAGCATTCAACCAGGTAGAATGGGAGTACCTCTGGATGGCCATGGCCAAATTTGGCCTTCCATATAACTTCATAACAGCCATAAAGGCCTTATATTTTGCACCAACAGCTAAAATTCTAGTAAACGGTTCCCTCACTGACCAGATATCTACTGCCTGAGGCACTAGGCAGGGCTGCCCTCTATCTCCCCTTTTGTTTGACCTATATATTGAGCCTCTGGTCTGCGTGCTTAGATCAGATCCTTTAATAAAACCATTTAAAATCGCAGACCTTGAGTTGAAATTCGCGCTATACGCAGATGATTTGTTGATGTATACCTCAAACCCGGAATTGGCCTTACCCAGATTAATACAGCATGCAGAAAGCTTTGGTGAGATTTCGGGGAATACAATCAACAAAGACAAAACAGAAATCATGGAATGGAACCAGCAGACAGAGACGGTGGGGAGAAAAAGCTAAATCAGGTATTTAGGAGTTCATTTAGTAAAAAAAATAGATGACATCCCAAAAATTAATTTGGATAGAGTCATCAAGGATATTAGTGCTTTACCTTACCGATGGTCCTCTCTCCCTTTAAACATCTATGGGAGGGTGAACCTACTTAAAATGATTATTCTCCCCAAAATTACGTTTCTATTTAACTCAATTCCTTTATCTTTCCCGTTGCCATTAATTAAAAAACTGGAGGGGAAATTGGGATCCTTTATTTGGAACGCCAGAGCCCCACAAATTACCTGGACAAAACTCAGGAGAAGCCTAAAAACAGGAGGGCTGGCTTTCCCAGACTTACTTCTTTATTGCCAGGCGTTTCACTTTAAACATTTCAGATTAATGGCCGGGCAATTAGACCAATCATTTATGGGCCTACTATTTTTTGCCTTACTACAGGATGTCCCTCACGGATCACACTATTTCCTTTTTAAGTTCGGAGACCCAAATTTTTTTTTTAAAGTGAGGCTGAAGATTCTGGGGACAGCCCTGAAAAATTGGGTATTTATTAGGAATAAGCGGAATATTCCCTACTATGCAACACAGGCCCCGATATGGGACTCACCAGGACTACCAGTATGCCTAAACGACCAATTGTCAATTCCATTGAAGCAGGCTGGGTTGCACTGTTGGGGGGATCTGCAGGAGGGTGGACAGCTTTTAAGTTGGGACACGTTAGCCAATCTGACAAGGGGTACACTTACCAGGTTCAAATTCAACCAGCTTTCGGGGTGGTGGTCAGGTAGACCTGTACAAAATAACAACAGAAGGGAGGTAGAGTATAGAGATAGGATTCTTACTCCACAGGCACTGTTACTCAAACAAAAGGAATCCTACTCACAGTGGACAGGAAGAGTGTAGACCACGGAAGTGGGGGACACTCAGTGTTTTATAAAATACCCCTCACACACCAACAGGCCCCTTGGTGTCATGCTTCATCATCGGGGTCTTCGCACCCCTCTAACGGGATGCGGCGTGCTGCGACCTGCGACTACGCGGGAGCACTGAAAGTATAGACTATGTGTGGTGCGTGTGATGGGAGTGGTTGGGTATTTTAAATGTGAGTGGTGGGGTATGGTGAAGGTTAAAAAGTACCTGGCTCGTAGGTATCAGGAAAAAAGTTTATTCACTACCTCGGGCTGGTACTAATAAAAGAAGTGCAGTATGAGGTAGTTAATTGTCGTAATTATGGACATTACCTCTGGTGTGCGTCGACATGTTTCGGAGCTTGTGCTCCTTCTTCAGGACGGGGGCACAACTTCCCCACCTTACTCACGTTTCTCTATTAAAAGTGTAAATAACTAAAAGTGAAAGATTATTTATAGTGATAAATTAAGGCTATAATGTGCCTACAGCGGTATAGGTCCATGCAGTTGCATGACCTGAAAGAACAAAAGACAGAAAAATAAATTGGTTGCCCCAATTAGGCTGGCTCACACAGGTGCCCCTGAAGCCCCAATGATGTATTGATCCTGTAAAGGAAAAAAGGACATACAAGACACACAACAAAAATGACACACATTGGGTTAAAAGAAGCACTATGGTCAAACTCATTATGCAAGGTTTTCTGGCTCCATGAGCAATTCAAAAACTTCGGGGTAGGTTGCTAGATTCGTAATCTATGTGAACAAAAAGATGGTTTCAGTACTTTTTACTCACTGTTTGGGTAGAGAATGGTGATTTTGTTTGTTTACTCAATACTCACAGAATCAGGGCGAGATTACCTCCGTGTTACCCCTTACGCTGCTCCGCCGGTAATGGCTAGAGGAGTGCGCCCTATCTTATATATGCTCGAATTCCTTAATTGGTTGACTGGTGATAGGATAATTGTTGGATGCGCACTAAGCCCATACATGGGTGATCCGTTTACTGGCCAATTAAATGTCTCGCCTTATCAGGTATACGCAAGGATTTTACCCGTGTTGTAGCGAGGACGGCTCGTGAGGTGCATGCGCGGAAGTTGATTGAACTGCGCACGCGTTATGCCAGACCGTTACTTCAGCATGTAGAGGTCCGCGAGGCGCATGCGTGTTGAGACGTCTCTGTGCCTACTGGTAGCGATCTCTAATGCGCATGCGTTAGTTTTCAATGTGGTTACGCTACTCTTGGTGCAGCGCAAACGTCCCTTTTAGTGAAAGTTCTGTATTCGTTATATTTAAATGGGAAACAATTTAAAAGTGCCTGTGAAGAGTCCTGGGCCACAACGTGAAAGATGGCTGGTAGTCTAATGTACTCCGCAGGTGTGCTAATGTACAACACAGGTGTGCTTTGTTTTTAACACTGTAAGGGGAAATGTCAATTTCTGTATATTTTCATATATAAGTGGGGAAGGACAGTCGGGTCCTTTGAGTAACACGTTAGTGATGAGTCAGCAGAGGATATAGGGTTCATGGCCCATATTACTGTAAATTCGACAATTGGCCCCAGGGAACATCATCATTTAGACCATGGGTATGAGTACCCAGACGGAATACCCATCGTTGTTCTTTCTGGAACAGCCCGGTTTCTGATGGCATGTGTTCGATTATGGTCCATCGCAAATCATTCACACAATGTTGTTTTTCTAGATAATGGGACGCCATTTTGGTGGTTGACTTTTTGCAGCGCACGTTGCTTTTATGTTCTCCCACTCTCGTTTTTACCGGCCTTGTTGTCATGCCTATATACTCTAAACCACATGGGCATGTAATGATGTATACGACATTCTTCGTATTGCAATTTGTGAATTGCCGCTGTTCCCATGTTGTACCATTACTGAATGCTAAGGTGTTGCTTTTCTGTGTAAGGTGGCAACTGCTGCAATTACCACAAGGAAAATGTCCTTGGAGTCCAATTGTAGTCTGCCTAGTTATGGGATTATGTGTGGGTCTCGTGTGGACCAGTATATCCTTGAGGTTTCTTCCTCTACGATGTGCATGCATCGGTTTCTCTAGGTCCAGACTGCCACAATTCAGTATCCTCCAGTGTTTGTTAATAATTCTGGACACTTCATTGGACACTGTGGAGTAGGTCGTGACGCATATTGGTCTTTTGTTTTCGTCTTTATCCTGTGGTTTATCTTCCAGGAGTGCATCCCTATGGTTGTTCTAGGCTCTTTTCATCGCCTTATCAATAGTCCTAGTGGGGTATTGTCTTTGTATCAATTTCTTTTTCAAGCCCCAGCTTGTGTTTTGAACTGACTCAGTTCTGTGCAATTGCGTCTTAGTCGCAAAAATTGTCCATATGGTAGGTTCTTCCTTAGATGTCTGGGATGAAAACTATCATATCGCAACAGGCAGTTCCTGGAAGTCGGTTTGAAGTGTGTGGTGCTCTTAAGTCTGTTATCTTCAGCGTAGATATTAAGATCCAGGAACACCATAGATTGGTTCGAGATGGTGCTTGTAAATTTTAAGTAAGCATTTTGGTTGTTTAGCCAGATCACAAAGTTGGAAGCAGTTTTTGAATCACCGTCCCAGATGATGAAGATGTCATCAATATACCTTTTCCAGGTATTGATGTGGGGTCTGTATGGGTTTTCTGTATGCAGTATTTTGTTTTGCTCTAGGTGGTGGACATACAGTCCAGCTAGACTTGGAGCAAATGTACTACCCATACTGGTGCCATGGGTTTGTAGGAAGATAGTCTGGTTATACTGAAAAAAGTTTTGTTGTAGTGCCAGGGAGATGCATTCGAGCACTAAGCCGCGTGGAGTTTGGTACCTCCATGAGTTGGTAAACAGTACTTCCTCTATAATTTGAAGTGTTTCTTCATGTGGAAGACTTGTATATAGACTCTCCACGTCGAGGCTTAGTAGGAGTTGTTTTGTTGGATCAAAAGTTTTTTCATCAAGTAGTTGTAGGACTGACTTTGTGTCCTTAAGGTAGGTGTTGGTAGACTGCACCAGAGGGCGCAAAAAGGCATCCGCAAATTTTGACAGTTACAAAACACTGAGTGTCCCCATCTTCCGTGGTCTACACTCTTCCTGCCCAGGTAGACCTGCAGACAGTAAAAACCCAAACCCTAAATTTGACCTAGTCACGAGAAGTGGCAGGTGGAAAAGCCAAATTGCTTTTTGGTATTCAGCAATGCTTGAGGCTGAGGAAGTGACTGAAGCTGAGCTAACTAAACTTTGGTGCAACGCGTTCACACTAGACAACGGAACCCTCAGCGATCTCTGGTTTGATTCATTTAGCACCCTACAATCTGTAGTTAAGCCAGTGGCACTAAAAAGGAACCACCTGTTCACTATGTATAGGGTTTACATAACTCCGAAGAAACTGGCTAAATTCTCTAACCTAGCCTATTATTGCCCGAGGTGTGGCCAGCCTAATGCGGACGACGTCCACATGTTTGCTGACTGTCCCGAATTAAAAGATTATTGGGGCAAGATCAGTGATTTTCTGGACAAGGTCCTTTCAGTACCTATTATAATCTCTACTGCCACTATAATTTCAGGGTTATATACAGGCTATAGAGTTAATGATCTCCTTACTAGATTTGTCTTTTATGTTATTCTTCTCGCAAGGCGTGATATTTGCAGAGCCTGGAAGGATCCAAACCCCCCCACGTTTCCGAGCTGTCTACGGAAATTATGATTACCAGTAAGTCTGATATGGCATGTGATCCCGCGAGTCTGGTTAAAGTCTGGGCAGCCCTGAAGGCATGGCAACTTCGATGATTGGTTATCCAATGATTTATCTGGAGCCCTGCTGGTTCTCTAGACTCCTAAGTAGCCTGGGAGCCCATAAGTCAGCGAAACTGAGTATTGATGGGAACGCAGAGGCTACTTGAGGGTTCAGGCGCACCACCCTGCTATTGGCCGTTTCCAACAAGGGCCGGATTAGGATGACCCATCTGCATCGAGGTGCCTGTATCCCATCAAGAGCTCCAACTACGGTATATGAGGATTACCAAAAAAAAATTAAAAAAAATAAAAAAAAGAGTACTGCTTTGCTGGTGTCAGTGGTCCACTACTTATACCCAGTTGTGCATTTGAAGTGGGAAGTGGGGAAGGTTACTTCAAAGAGGCCTTTGAAGATTACTGGGTACCTGCCTTTCCTGTCCTGGCTCCAGACCCACTATAGGGGTATGCAGCTTTTTCTGTGAGGACAGGCACAGCTACCCTCTCCCAATTTACCTCAGCAAGGCCCATCAGCCTAGCGATGGGCCATCAGCATTAAATGGCACACCCCAGCCCCCTATGTGTGTGATTGTCTAGAGGGAATGCACAAAGTCAAGCTGACACCCAACCCATGCATGTGCGTGTATTTGAAGACAAGCAAAGGTATGGAAAGGCCAAAGTAAGAAAATGCCAACTTTCTTAATGTGGTGTTTTCAGAATTGCAATTTAAAATCGAACTTCACCATGAGTGGTGATTTTAAATTGGGAGTGCAGAGACAACTAACTCCTAATCTCTACCTTTCCCAATTGGAAATTACACTTAAAAGATGTTTTAAGGCAATGCCAATGCTAGCCCATGGTAAAAATAGGCTGTGCAGTAGTGAAAGACAATTGCACATGTCATTTCACTACTGGACCATGCAAAACCCAAAGGTACATGTTCAACCTTTTAAATACACTGCACTCTGCCCATGGGGCAATCTAGGGCCAACGTTAGGGATGAGTTTTATGTAATAAAAGGGAAGGTTTGGGCCTGGTAAGTAGGTTAACTTGCCAGGTCGAAATGGCAATTTAAAACTGCACACACAGCCTCTGCAAGAGCTGGCCTGCAACACAGTAATGGGCTACGTAAGTGGACGACACAATTAGAGCTGCCGGCCCACAGGTAGCATTTAGGTAGCATTTAATTTACAGGCCCTGGGCACATGTAGTGTACTATACTGCATATTTATAAGTAAATTAGATAGGTCAATTGTGGATAAGCAAATGCTACCGCATTTTAAAGAGAGAGTACGTGCACTTTAGCATTGGTTAGCAGTGGTAAAGTGCCCAGAGTCCTAAAGCCAACAAAATCAAATTCATCAAAAAGGGAAAAAGGAAGGCAAATATTTTGGGAGGGCCAGTATTATATAATACTACTACTGATGGTGGGAGACTTTTATGCAAAAATGCATACACAATTACGCAATTAATCTTCAATTGTTGATTTTCATTCTTGATAAGTATTGGATGTTTATTATTCTTTGAGTCTATGGGCCAGATGTAGGAGCCCAAATACCGGTTACCGTCCGGTATTTAGGAATTGGCATGTAGAGCCATTATTTTACAGAATCAGTAAATTTACCGATTCGGTAAATTTACAGAATCTGTAAAATACCGAATCGGTAATTTTACCGATTCGGTAAATCTAAATGTAGGTGACACTCCTGAGAGTGTCACAGGCCCTTAAGAGTCGGTATTTTACCACACAATCCTATTGTGTGGTAAAATACCGAATCCAGGTGTGCATGCACATCTGTGCATGCACACTGTGCAATGTGACACATAGACATGCCCTAAGGGCATGTATGTGTGCCACATGTCGCACATGCCTTTACTTCGGGTGCTAGAGGGTGTCAAAGTGACACCCCCTGCACCCTTGCAATATTCGGTATTTACCGATTCGGTAATTACCGAATCGGTATTTCCCATGGGCTTCACAGCCCATAGGAATCAATAGGAAATACCGATTTGGTATTTACCGAATCGGTAAATACCGAATGTTACCGATTCGGTATTTCTAAATAAAAAATTAGCTACATATCCCTCCTTCATATTTACCAATTCATAAATACCGAATCGGTAAAATTCGGTATTTATGAGTCGGTAAATGTCCCTCACCTACATCTGGCCCTAAGTGTTTTTTCGTATTTTGGCGTCTTGTCTCACGATTTATCAAGGCTAAAACCAAACAAAAAGCCTCTATTTTATACAGGCCAAACAATTGTCCTACAGCGTGAAAGTCTTTAACCTGTGACATAATGTGTATATTTCCATTTCCAATAGGAAGTGACCATATTGTGGAAACCAATGCCCCATATATACATAATAAAAATGGTGTTTGCAATATGCTCCTAACAATTTAAATAATCAATCCTGCAAATAATTAAAGGGAACAGTTCTACATATGTCATCTCCTTGTGCCACATGCAGATTGCCAATCCATCACTGAGGAAAGCCTTTTTGTGCTCATGACGGAACCCGCTGACAATGCTAAACCGTGTCATGACCATATTAGTGAAACACATATCCAAATCCAAAAACTGAATCCAAATTAAAATGGTACCAAAGTGTAACCAGCAATCAAGCACACCATATTTAAAAATAATTTTATATAGCGCGAACTAGACCCGAGACATCGGGTATCAGAGCGCTTTACATTAGCACCAGTTTCGTCACATTCATTTTTGTTAGGCACAGGAAGATTAAGTGATTTGCCCAGATTCACAGGATGTCGAGCGTCGTTGCAGAGACTGGAACGCGGTTCCCCAGCTTCGAGGCCGACAGCTCTAACTGCAAGGCTACATGTTGAAAATACCTGTTTTCCATCTGCTTGTTATCCACTAGTTCTGTAAATGAGTTAAAAGCAAATTATAGTCCAAGCAAGCCACATCATCACTGTAATGTATTCAACAAACTATACGCTTCCCATCTTACTATGTCCAGTCTCTATGTAGAAGACTCAGTGCCGCATTATATCCAAACCTGTGAAATAGTAAAATCGTATGCGTCCCATATTCGAGAACACTGGCCTGGTATAGCCCACTTGCATTTTATATCATTTAGGACCAAAATGACATATATGCTAAAAAATAGAAAAGTTCATTCCCTTTCTACAGACTTATAGTAATATCCTCTATTTTCCTGTGTATGCGCCATCTATATCGCCATGAATCTCAGCATATATTCATCACTATAGCTTGGACATCACAGACGGATGCCTGTCTCACTCTAAATTGCACATATTCCATCACCCTGGGGAGTAGATGTTGTAATTACGCCCAAATATGACAAAACACGGCGAAGAATAATAAAGATCCAATATGTACCAAGAGTGAAACTCAACAATAGAAGATTAAAAGCATAATCGTGCATGTGCTTGAGGCTGTGTATTATACATTACCGCCCATTTCTAAGTCAGACGCTTAGTTCAGTACACCACATTATGGGACTAATATTTGAAAGTGTGAAATAATAATACATAATTTGTGAGAGAACGACTTTCAAAATGTGATTTGTTAATGTTGATGTACTAAAGTCCTGCATACTGAGGTAACAATTCATTATGAATCTCAGTCACAAAATTCAGAATACCAATTAACAAATTGTTAAAAGTCACAATTTGCAAACATTGCACCAGCAGTCGCTAATGACATCATTAAATGAGGGCATAGACCAGGTGCAGTGAAGGAAAGGAGAGCAGCAGAGGCCATCACCATTTGCTGGTTTAAAATCCGAATCATTCTTAGTGCCAGATGTACAATCTATGTTTGTGTTCGCAAACGGGAAATCGGCCCATTTGCGGCCGCAAAAAAGTGTCCTGGCATGTACAAATGCTATTTGCAAGTCGGTGATTCGCAAAATAGTGTTTGCGACTCTCGCTATTAGGAAGGGACATCCCTTCCTAATAGCGAGTCACAATGTAATGTACCATTGTTTTGTGACCGCATCACAGTTCACCACCTACTTCAAGTAGGTAGTAAGCCACTCGCAAAAGGGAAGGGGTCCCCAGAGACTCATTGAATGTGAGTTTCACGCACGCACATTCATTGAGTGCCGTCATCATTATTTTGTACAGATCACATTCTCCCAACTGCCTTTATTAGTCTTAGCCTTCTACACGTACACATTAGGTGCATCGACATCACGGAAAGACCCGGATGCCGTTCCTTGCATCTGGGCTCGATTTCCCATACGGAGCCTGGCAAGCGCGCACGTTACGCACAACGCTCAATGGCTTATCTACCAACGCAGCCGTTACCGCATTCCTTGCCTGTCTCGTCAGGAGCAACATGGATTGCCCGGAGGCTTCCAGCATCTAAGGTATGCTTTGGCCCCCATTGCAGCGAAAATATTTAGGTCATCGTGAGGCCCTTCTGCACCACTGATCCGAACCACGGGCCCCCCATCAGAGGTTAAGTCACGTTAACATTCAGGGACCCTGGTCACCACCTCTGTGATTATCAGACCATGTCATTGCCCAGTTGTTTTCCAACTATGCGCAGTACCACCTATGGCTCTGATTGCGAGAGCCATCGCGGGGGTCCCAAGCTAGTTTATGGTTGTTGCCTCATACATTGATACTACGCCCCGGAGGGTCCTCTAGCACGCATACCGGTTGGGCCTCCTCTCCACTTTTCGAGTAATAATCCTTGTTACATGTATCTAGTAATTGACTGCAGAGGGTGACACACGGTTTTATCATTGATTCCCTAGGAAATTATCTACATCACAATATTAACGGATGTTTACAAAGTTGGTGAATGAAGGCTCTGCGCACCTTGGATTCTTGGACCCATGGTGAATTGGACCATTGGGTTTATTGTTTGGACATATACCTGTGTAGCCAGGCTTGGCGCCAGGAGTAGGTCAGTGTTTTGCTACTTGTCCTTACATCTTCACCACACACATAGCGCCTGCTCCAATCAGCATTCTCACTTGTAGGTTGCCATACCCTGTCCTGAAGAAGACTCACAGCTGAGGCTTCAATCTCCCTCCTTGCATCAGCCGAGTCAAAACGTCGATGCCCTCCACCTGTCGAAACCTGTACCTATTGCCTTTCCGACATTCCTTTGAAAGATGCATTAATTGCACACTGTATATTTACAGATTGCATGTAAATGAACGTTTTACATTGGACAGGTCTACCTGATCTGGTTTTGATTACCAGTAACTCTGAATTTATTCAAATTCTATCTATCGCTATTCCTGTGATTCACCCTCTCATCACCCTTCACCACCACTCCCCCAATTCTTTCCTTCTTGCGTGCAACCTATATATATTGAATAGAAATACCTTGTTGAGCAAACTGAATAAATGCTGTTTAAAGAAATTTAATTTTGTTGGCGCTAATTCCTGTGTGGGTCCTCCATACATGTATTCATGAATAACCATTGAGTGTCTGTATGGGATATTGAGTATCAGTGTTGTAGTGCTCCACACAACACGTATTGTATATTATTTAAAAAACAGTCACAGACATGGCGGTCTGCTGACCCCAGCAGGCCACCATCCCTGTGAGTAGTGGCAATTCCTAATAGGGTAGCAAATAGCACCTGCCTCATTAATAGTAATGAGACAGACAATTTGCGACCCCATTAGGAATAGCTAACAGTGTCTAAGACACTGTTGTGAATTGCATTTTGTGAGTCGACAAATTGCAAGTCGCTAAGCGAAGCAATTTGCGAGTCGCAAAATATAAGTTCATAAATCTGGTCCCAAATGTCTATTCAGAAATTTGTAGAGGATGGCTGTCAAAAAAGAAAGCAAAAAAAGAAGGGGTGGGCAGAACCTATACAGTTTTGCTCTGCAGAGTGCTGCAGATTTTCCTACAAACTCCGCGAGATTCCGCAGAGTTCCATGAGTGGGCCGAATTCGGGTAGTCAAGCTGATTTCTAGCACCGGAAGCTTGTTTACTACTGAAAAATAAGCGTGATCAGTACCACACAGCATGCCAGAGGGCGCTGCTTCTTTCTGCTGCTCGACTACTTTTTGAACTAGAGAGGCAGCTTTCTAAACATGAACAGTCATAACTGGCTGTGACCGCCCATGTTTAGAAGTCTCGCATGGAGGTATTACAGTACCCGAAAATTGCGCTACAGAATGCAAATTCTCGCTCCTGCTTGCCAACTTAGGTTGGTGAGCTGGGCGCAAGAAAACTCTCTGCCACACAGTGGTTGGCAGAATTTTACGAGGACTCCACACTCATTTGTTTTCATACGCAAAATGTTTGATTTGATTTTACAAAAAATTCATGTTATGTTCAAGTTTTTAAATACATGAGGCCCAGATTCACAGAATGAACTTAAGACAAAATCCTAAACTTACTACCATTTTGGTATTCACGGAATGAACTTACTACTTTTGGTATTCACAGAATGAACTTGCTACTTTTGGTATTCACCGAATGAACTTACTACTTTTAGTATTCACAGAATGGATTTACGACTACTAACTTTACGTCCTCACTTGGGCCAGAATTTCCTCACCCAGAGTGGAAATTCCCCTTAAGGGCCTGAATTCCCGCTTTTGGGCCAGAATTTCCGCTCCCGGGACAGAACTCCAGATTTCCTGCCAGAATACCATCATTTTGGCCTGATGAATGTTTCAAGTGCCTACCATCCCCCAACATGCTCCAGCTGAAGTCAAATAACACTAACTGCAAAGCCAGCATCACTAAACATATAAAAACAGCACACATGGAAGGAACAGGTTTGGCCACAGAGCGTTTGTGTTTACAATTGCTGTACATTGCCAGAGGAAAATGGAACAAATGAGGTGGAAGAAGAACTTTACCACTGAGGAGACCACCATGCGTGTGGAGTACATAGTGAGGAACCACAAACTCCTTTATGGTCTCTCACCTTACTGCACTAGTGGCACACAGAAGGCAGCTCTATGGCAGCAATTAGCCACTGCTGTCACAGCTTTGGGGGAGGGGAGATGCACAGTCCAGGATATCAAGAAGAAGTGGCAGGATGAAAAGCAGAGGGTGAAGGAGAAATACTTCAGCATCGAGTTGAACAGGATCCTCCCTGCCCCACATTCCAGAACCTGCCTCTGTCTTCCCTCACTGGAGGAGGATATCCTCACCACAATTCACCCCCACATGCTCCATGGGCTGCCTGTGAGTGGTGTCCGCAAAGTGGTACCAGCAAATGGAATGACAAGAAAAAGTGTATGGAAAGATTGTCTGTGTTTCACTGGCACTGTGAGTAAGGAAGTTGTACAAAGTGTATATAAAAATATAGTCAGTCAGAGACTCATGTGTTACCCTCTGTATGTTTCACCACAAGTCCCAGAATCCTTTGTAATAGAAATGGCAAATCCCTCTCCCACTATTGAAAACATGGGCACAGTACTGCTGCCGTATATACCTAACCCTGCTAAGCAGCAATTGACAAAGTGCCCCTACCACTCATCCAGATGTTGAAGGAACCAAAATACAATCTAATGGACTATACTCACCAATAGCCCGTATACCTTATCTTCATGTAATAAGTCAGTCGGCAATGGAGAAGGTTCAATCGTTTATTCCAAATACAAACCCTAACAGGGGAGCCTCAGTCTGCACGACCCTCAGAGGTGCAGAGGAGACTGACTTCACACAAGTAATACAAGCATATATACGTTTCACACTTTGCACGGCGTCACCTTAGAAGGAAAGATACAGTTTGTCAAAGAGCCAACAGGAAAACCCTTATACGGCACAATTGATTGCCAGTAGCTCGGCCTAAGCTATTCCGGGGGCAGGTCAGTAAGGTGCCTCCCTTTCTATCTGAAGCTCGGGAAGGACAAAAACGGGCTCTACTAGAATGTGCGCATCCCACAGAAAAGGGCAGGTGTGACCTTGAGTTTCCCTGAGCTACAAACTAACGAGTGAAGCAGACAGCTAAGCCTGCCATCATGGTTTCGTGCAGAAAGCCTAATCACGTGATTTCAGGGAAACAGTACTAGAGACAGAGAAACAAAGAAAATGGCTTCGGTCACACCAATAGGTCTGTGCGAGCCAGATAGTGAATCGGTCCTGACTATAATAGTACAATGTGAATAATGCAATACTAATATACGGTTATATGGTTATATTGTATATACTAGGCCAACATCATGAATTTATTATATTCGTATCCCATCAGATGGCCCTTTTGGCCTACTATAGCCAATATAACTGGATTTATTCCACGAACACCCCCTCATCAATCTGCATCAGATCCGACACCTCCTTCTGGATCATTTGTTTGTCGACTTTTGCTTGTCGTGAGACGTGCAAGGCAGACGTTATTTTAGCTGCACAAAAAGAACAACAAGCAGGGCCGCAATGGAGACATAATTCTGAATCAACAAAAAACAAATGCCTATACTGATACTGTTTAACAAAGATTTTGCCACCAGAGCAAAGAACGTTTATCCAAGCTGGGAAGTGCTTATAAGTAGCCTTTTATTAAATTATCTTAGTCCAAAAAACACAGGGGTATATTTGTATTAGTCATATACATTGAGAACAAAAGCAACACTTTTACATACACTAAATACAATACGGACAAAAAAAGGGGGAATAAATTTTTAAAAAACAATTCAACAAACATACCAAAGTCAGTCGTATCACAACGTTCCTTGCTCAGTGTCTGCTTTCCTTTTATAGGTTTTTGTCCTTTAGTGTGAATACAGTGTCACATTACTGGCGTACAAAAAATTGCTGTATATATTTCAAGTTGATATTTGATTTTTCTGATTCATTTGGAATTATACTTGTAAATATTATTGTGTATATAATTGTATAGACTGCAGCAGACCTAATACATTACATGATTATTTATCTTTTATTTAATCGTGTATGTATTTGCTTTTGTATGTTTTTCATGTATGAATGGTAAGGTATGATTGTGATACGACTGACTTTGGTATGTTTGTTGAATTGTTTTTTAAAAATTTATTCCCCCTTTTTTTGTCCGTATTGTATTTAGTGTATGTAAAAGTGTTGCTTTTGTTCTCAATGTATATGACTAATACAAATATACCCCTGTGTTTTTTGGACTAAGATAATTTAATAAAAGGCTACTTATAAGCACTTCCCAGCTTGGATAAACGTTCTTTGCTCTGGTGGCAAAATCTTTGTTAAACAGTATCAGTATAGGCATTTGTTTTTTGTTGATTCAGAATTTTGGCTCAGCCTTGCTGATTAAGAGCCAACCCAAGGTGTTCTTAGGCAATGGAGACATAGGCAGCAGGTAAATATTACTCCAAAGGCTCCAGCCAGGATCATAAATATCTTCCAACCCCAAGTGGCTAGGAGACCCCAGAACCAGCTGCTAAGGGACCATGTACCGTTCTCCACATGTGCTTCGCTAGCTAAGCGATGTAGTTTTTGTATTGCAAGGTGAATGGTAGGGGCCGAATCAGGTATGAATACGCAGCAAGAGCTGCCGATCACGCGGCAGGCTCCGCCCCTATCTGCAAGGATGACGTCAAGAACCATCCGGTTCTGAAGCGAAACAAGCCTCGTCGCCTGAAGCTCAACAGTAATGTTGGTCAGGATCCCTGTTGTGGTTTGCACTACGTTTTCCACTATTCTGGACAACCGTCTTATACTACGGCTATTGAAAACAGGTCCCCAAAAGGGGGTAAGACCTTTGGCAAAATCCTCAAATTGTTGCAAGGAGGTGTCTGTCTGATCGGTACTCTCAGTATCAAAACTTCTAATACTTCGGGGCGGAGCCGGGCCGGCGGCCTAGATGGCCGCATCGAGTCCCGGCTCCGCCGACCTTCTCTCCTCACCACCTGTTCCGCTTGCCTGCCCAGTGAGAGCGCGGAGCTTCCGTGCGTCGGAATGGTCGCCGAGGTGAGGCGTCCGAGTCCGGCAAAAATCCTGGCTCCGGGGACGGAGATACGCTCTTCAGAGCAGGGCGGCCTGCCCGATGCCGGTGACCGGGACCTCGTGTTTCGCTGCACCCGACCGCCAATGCAACAACAACGGACACATCGACCTGTGGGGTGCCGGTCTCCCACCAGGGGACCTGAAAATACCCTCGACACTGCCGGAGCCCTTTCCAGGTGCAATGCACAATTCTCCTGTGTTGCTTGCTTCTCCTCCCCCCTTACTCCCCCCCCCAGCGATTTTTGTTTGCCGCCGGACTCTGAGAATTGCTCCCTGTCTGACTGGAGCATTTGGCATGCCTGCAAATTGAACGGACGTTTTATCTCCGGCTCATGGGCGCTGGCGAGAGCACGATGTTAATGTGCCTTTTTGGGCTGGGGGGGCCCGTGAACAATACTCGGTGGTGGGGAGAAGGGCATCCTGTGTTGCCCATCGCTGATACACGGGCAATTCGCCATCTTGACTGGAAGGGGACCGAAGACTCCTAAGCCTGCCTGTACGGTGCCGTGGCGCTGTTTGTTGGAACAGTGGCGATCCGATGGACTATACCTTGTGGCGGCGGCTGGGTATACTGGAAGCCGGGGGACGGCGACCGTATTTCTCTAAGGGGCCGCGGACCTATGTTCTGGTGATGGTGGGAAGTAGTCCTGATTATGATTGACCCAATGTTTCATTGTGGCCGTCACCAGCTTCGTTCGCCACTTTCATTGTGGTAAAGGTTACTGCTATCACGGCGGGACTGCGGCTCGACGTGGAGGTGGCTTATTGATGGCGACACTGTGGACTTGTTCCCTGGGGGGATTTCCTGATGTCTCACGGCGGATCGGCTACAGGACAGCGTATTCCGTGGACTACGATCGGTGATGGCGGATTGCTCTTTTCATGTGACTTTGGAGAGGCTTTGGCTATTCCTGGACTGCCATGTCTGTTTCACTTCGTGATTTCCACCCCGGTCCGGCATTTTGGGGTGGGTGGGACCTGCATCATTGATCCTGTTTGCCCGTGAGAGTCGAGTGTGCTTAGGGCGCCATTTCTGCGGCTGGGGGTGCGTTATGCCCCCCCCGTGGGTCTTGGATTGCGTAGCGACTGATACATCCTGTTTAAGTAGGTGCTCCCTATATTGTCTATTTGCTCTCTGACTGATTTTACAGGTGGGCGAATGGGGAGGGAGGTTGGGGTTCCCGCACTGCGAGTCTCCCCCATGTTTCCTTCCCTATCGTGGGCTGTTGGTTATTTCTTTTACTTTTTCCCCCTTTTTTATTTCTTTAGCTCTCTTCATTTCTTGTCTATATTTCGGGTTTACAATGGGCGACAGGCACGCTGCTGGGGGGGTAGGCCGTAGCCACATGCAGGGGTGCAGGGTGGGGGGATGGGGGAGGGGTGTTGTTGTTTTCTTCTTTTTCTTTGTTTCTATGGCCTTCTTATTCCTTTTGTTCTTGGTTATTTCTATTCTTTCCTTTTCTTTATTCAGGATCTTTGTGGGGGTAGTTTTCTGCACACTTGCGTTACCTCGATTATTAAAAGGGATTTAGACTGCTTTGTTATGGCGATTGGGAACTTGTTGGTGGGCGGACTGCTTGTTTTTTGACTATCCTGGTACAGAGTGGAATCGTTACGTCCCACTGGCAGTTCTCCTGGACTACGATCATCCTGCCCCTCGAACTTTCCATGGTTTGTTTGATCTACATATACTGCCGCGGATCCTGCCCCTTCTACTTTATTTTAAAATTAAACCTTCCTTGCTCCTTTTGTTTTCTGACAAAGTTGCTCTCCTGGGTTGCAACCGAGCATTTGTGGGACGGAGCTTTGCACTGCCATGGTCTAATTGCTATGCTCTGTTTGAACCTGTTCCGATGGCTGATTATGATGTTCTGCTATGTATCGATTGTAACTGATCTTATTTCCAATAAAGGTGGGGCAATATAAACTGGTGGGTAGAGGAATGAGAGGTAGCAACGCCCTGCCCATCCCCTTGGGAGCCAAGTATAAGCGTTTTCACCACATACAAAATATACATCAGGAGGAGTAATCATAGGAGGAGTGCGTGTAAGTGTAATTACATTTACTCTTCCCTACTCTAACATGACCTCGTCCCTGTATGCAGAAAGGGGAAGTAGTATTAATAATAGGGATCGGCAGGGCTTTGTCATTAGTGACATTTCGTTCCTTAAAATGCTGAAAATACATGGTGTAGTTGAAGAGTTCAAAGTCCTGCATTTCTTCTTGTAACCAGGTCACATTTTTATAATCAGTATATACATTCATGCAAGTATTTGTATCCAAAGATCCCTCCCCTCCATTTCCCTCGGCATCAAATCCTTGATGTTGTTCTATATACTTCAAAATGGCCTCATAGTCCCTTTCAGTATATATCTTAGGTTCAGCTACATAATGTGAAAACATCAATGACAGTAATTGGAACCAGGCTTCACAGCTAGCTAAGTAGGATAACGGTAAAGAAATGAACAATTCATGCTGATGCATTACGGAGGGAAGCAACCCACAAACCCAACAATTTGTCTTGTTGGTGGTACTATGGGTCTGATGTAACATTTCAATAAACGCATTTTTTGCATATGTTTCTCTATGTCGAGCCCTGTGAGAGGGTAAAGAATAAAAGAGGTGTTCCTCCGGGGCAGCAGTAGTTCTTAATAATTTCTGTACAGGATGCTGAAATTCTAAATAAACGAATACACTCATCACAATTATCGTGATTATAACAATAAACGCCACGAATGCCACCTTCACTCTGGTGGGCCATCCGGAACACAGATGCATATTATCAACATATCGTCGAGGGGCAAGTGGTCGTTCATCCTCCATGGCAAATCGGACAAAAGGAAATATGCTCTCTATAAGTCCAATTCTAACTCGGTCCCTCTCTATAAGTCCAAAACTAACTTTGTATCCACAAAGCACGCACACCACCAGAGGGTTCTTCTTCCCCCTAAGGGATCTTCTCCCTGTGTCCATTAGAGTCTCACAGGTAGACTTCTATCGTTCATCTAAAGAACCAACATGTAGATTCCAGTAGCACAATCGCGGCCCTTAACTCAGTCTTTCTTTCTGAACAGAGCTATTCAACACAATGTTTCAAGCTCTCAACCAGTTCAGTCCGGTGTCTCGCTCAGTACCCTAGTACCTTTATCCAATATTCCTCAGCTCAGGTCTCTGTCTAGCTGCTACCATTAGGGGCCGGGGTACCGCGTTGTTTTCGGGGCCGCAGATCGTAGTTACAACGAGCAGGTTGTTCCTGGTCATAAAACAATTCCGCTGCAAGGGTATCCGGTGCATTCGAAACCTGTGATGCCCTGGGAACAACAGCTTCTATTGGTCGAGCTGTCACACTTCTAAGCATGGGCGGATTTTGCGAATTGGCAATCCGCGAATTTGCGTATTTACGGATTCGCAATCCGCAAAATCCGCGAACTCTCGCGAATTTGCAGATTTTAACATTTTTTTTGTGTTCGCAAGGGTTTCTGCCAGTTCGCGAGGGTTGTGTACCAGTTCGCAATTGCGAACTTACTTGTCGGCTCGCAACGGCCGCGACTATGTTGTTTCTACGTCTGGTTCATCATCACAGGTTCACAGAACCCTCTGTTTCACCACTGCCACCCTCTGGTACACCCATGCCACTCTGCCTGTGGGGCACTTCCTTCCTCCCACCCCCCCCCCAAAATGGACTCCTTGCAAAGAAAAAGTGCAGGCACATGTCAACCTGAGGAGTTATTCTGATAAAAATCATAATTTTCAAGGTTTATGCTGCCTGCTGGTGGATTTCTTGTGCGAAATTGCAAATTTTGCAATCTCGCAATTGCGAGATTGTCGCTGCCCGCCGCATCTACGTGTTCGCAAGTGTTTACTCCCGCGAAATTGTATAGTATTCTAGTTGGCAAGTGCGACCAAGCAAAAAATCCGCATCGCACGGATTTTACGAATTTTCGGCAAGTTCGCGAGAGTTCGCGGATTGCGAATTTGCCGAAAATCCGCAAAATCCGCGAGCGGAACGGATTTTACGCCCATGCTTACACACCTTCCACGGTGGACAACACCTCTCTTGGTTGCCCTATTTCTTGAGCATCCGAAAAGGGCACAAAACTTTGATACAGCTCCCCCTCCTGACTCGGAATTCCTTCTCGAGTCCTGAGATCAAATGGTAGGGGCAGTGGGAGGCGTTTCAAGTGGCTCACGTGGATCCAGTGCTTTCGTCCATGCACCTTCACCGCCGTTCTGGTCACCAAGATAATTTGATAAGGCTCGGTCCACCTCGGCTCCAGACTCGATTTCCGTGGAAAATTCCTCACCATCACCCACTGGCCGGGCTCCAAGCGATGTCCAGGACCCTCTGGTAGCGGCTGCAGTGTGTCCGATACCTGTTGAGGAATAGAACGCAGATCTTTAGTTAAAGCGTACAGATAATCTGTCATCAGGGGGTAATCAATATCCCTAAAGGATCGGGGTCTGGGGACTCCCCACACATTAGCGGGTCTACCAAAGATCACCTCGTAGGGAGACAATCGAGTTCTAGTATGGGGACTTGTTCTCAAGGACAATAAAGCCAACGGGAGGGCATCAGGCCATTTCAATCCTGTACCTTCACAGATCTTGGCCATTTTTAATTTGAGAGTTCCGTTATATTTTTCAACCAATCCAGCCGACTGAGGATGTCGAGCGGCATGGAACTTTTGTTTGATCTGTAACCCTTCACACACACTCTGGACCAGCAAGGCATTAAAATGGGGTCCGTTGTCGGACCAGATAATGCGGGGCAAACAGTACCGGGGCAGATATTCCTTAATCAAGGCTTTCGCAGTGGCAACTGCAGTGGCTTCCTTGGTGGGGTAGGCTTCGACCCATTTACTGAAAGCGCACACCACCACCAAGACGTTCTTTAGATTGTTCACTCTTTCCATTTGTATATAATCAATTTATATTACATCAAAGGGTAGAGATGGCGGGGCAAAACTTCCACTCAAGACAGATTCTCTTCCTCCTGGATTATGGTGCAAACATACCGGGCAATATCTTACTATGTGGGCTGCAGTTTTGGAAATATTGGGGTTATTCCACACTGGGTCTAGCACAGCACAAATACCCTTCGCGTCTATGTGTGCCGGACCATGGGCCATAGTTACTACAGCATAGACCAATGCATTAGACAGTAACCATCGCTGTTTCTCAGGAAGATCTATCCAACAATCATTTTTATCTAGTTTTCCCACTTCCTGTTCCAATCTTTGCACTTCATCTAATGTGGCTTCTTTCTGTAGCTCTCTTACACTTTCAATGGTATTGTCAAACAAGGACGTTTCTGCTACCCATCGGGCTGATGTACTAGGGAACATGGGGGTCATTTTAGTCTGGGCTGTTTCTTTTGCTACTGAGTCAGCAAAGGCATTTCCCTTTCCAGTAGAATCAACAACTTTCTTGTGGGCGCTACACTTAATGATGGCCACTTTCTTCGGGAGTGTTAAAGCAAGTAGTAATCGATCAATCAAAGGACCATGCTGAATTTTCTGACCATGTGTGGTAAAGAAACCCCTCTCCCTCCACAGCCTCCCAAAGCTATGGGCCACGCGAAAGGCGTACTGGCTGTCCGTAAAAATGTTCACCCTCAATCCTTCACTCAACTCACATGCTCTTAAGAAGGCTATTAGTTCAGCTGCTTGAGCCGAGTGATGAGAAATCCTTGCTGTTTCTACCACTGTCATTAATGTCGTAATTGCATAGGCAGCTGTCGCGGTGCCATCTGGTAGTTTAAAACAAGAACCATCCACATACAACTCTCCTTCGGGGTGAGTTAAAGGGACATCAGAGAGATCTACGCGCCCCTTTGTTTCCTCTTCAGTTCTAAATACGCAATCATGGACATCGTCTTTTACATCATTTGAGGGAAGGGGTAGTAGTGTGGCTGGGTTCAAAGTGGCACACCGTTTGATCGTAATATGGGGTGCAAACAGAGTCAACTCATACCCTGTTAATCTAGCACTCGTAAGGTGCTGGGTCTTAGTTCTATTCAAAAGAATATCCAAAGCATGCGGTACCATGACTGTGAGATCTGTATTCAGGACTATTCCCTCTTATTGCCGGATGGCCATCGCTACTGCAGCGGTGGCACTCAGGCAACTCGGGAGGGCTCGAGCAACAATATCCAAAACAGATGAAAAGAAAGCACAGGGTCTCTGCTTTCCGCCAAAACACTGTGTTAACACTGAAAGTGAACAACCGTCCACCTCGTGCACATAAAGTAAAAAAGGCTTTCGGTAATCAGGAGTACCTAAGACAGGTGCAGAACAAAGAGCAGATTTTAAAGAATCAAAGGCTTCTTGACATTCATCCGTCCAGGTTAGGGGTTCATGCACATCTTTGGTTGTCAGATACAACAAGGGTTTAGAGAGAAGTGAATAGTTAGGAATCCACTGGCGACAGTAGGAGGTTATGCCAAGGAAAGCACGAACATCACGTTGAGTACGAGGAACAGACATGTTAGTAATTACAGATATTCGCTCGGGAGTCAATCGCCTCCCCGCCTTCGACAGTAAGTGGCCGAGGAAGTTCACTTCCTGTCGACAATACTGAAATTTAGAAAGGGACACTTTATTCCCTTTTTTAGCCAAATGATGCAACAATTTAACCGTGGCCTCCTTACAACCGTCTTCCGTATCGGAGGCCACCAAGATATCATCTACATACTGGATGATTGAATTTCCTGGGGGAAAACTCAATTCATCCAGTACGGCTTTTAAAGCTTGGCTATAAATACTAGGACTTTCTGTATAGCCTTGGGGTGCATGCGTAAATCTAAAGCTTCGGCCAGCTAACGAGAATCCAAAGACATGTCTGCTATCAGGATGGATTGGGATGCTAAAGAACGCATTTTTCAAATCTATTACTGAGAAGTACCGTGCAGTAGGGGCAATCATAGTTAAAATAGCAGTAATGTCAGGTACCACCGGATATTGTGGAACTACAATTTTGTTTACTTCTCTATGGTCAATTACGAAACGATATGTATCTTTATAATCTGGGGCACCATCAATAGGGGTTTTCTTCAGAATCGGCAAAATCAGACTATTACAGACATCAGCAGCTGTTTCTTCCACTACCCCCCTTTTTACGAGGTCACGAATGATGAGCAACTAGGCCTGTTCACCTTCTGGTGAAATCTTATACTGCGGAATGCGGGGCAGCTGGGCATTAGGTTTCAAGGTTATTGACACAGGGGCTATTCTTAACAATCCAACATCAGTATCTCCTGTAGCCCAGAGTGTCGAAGGGACAGTTGAAAATTCAGGAGGGAGTGTCCCATTTTTGGCAAAATACTGGGCTGTATTTAAAGGGTTTTTTTGCATCGTGAGATAGACACCATCTGGGGAACAGTAAATACGCAGATGCAATCTTTTCAAAATATCTAGCCCCAAAAGGTTTTCCCCACAATTAGAGGTCAAAAGGAAAGGTGATTGGATTGAAATAGGACCCACAGTGAAAGACAGAGGCTTAGATATGGGGCTTACCACAGGTATTCCAGAGAATCCTACCGAGACATTCTTTTGGCCAGACAGAGCAGCCCCTGGGACCAACGTATGGGCAACTGAACTATTCATTGCCCCAGTATGCAATAAAAATTTTCCTGACGTTCCCAATAGTTCTCCTTTAACATAAGGTCCCTCTTGGTCGACTGGTACTGTAATATGGCCCCCGCTCTGTCCTTGGCTGTCTCATGGATAGTCTTGTCCGTCATACCCACCATCCCTGTATGTCTCATTGTAGTACTGTCGATTCTGGGGGTTGTCAAAATAGTTCTTCCGTGAATCCTCATGTTGCATTTCTTCTCTTCGTATACTGTTGCGGTCTATATTTCCTCGACCTCTCCCTCGTCCTCTAACAGGACCATTCCTGGCTAACAGCAGAGGGCAATCTGCCCTCCAATGTCCTTCCTGTTTACAATATGAGCATTGATTTATGCCAATATTCGGAGGACCTCCTCTACCTCTCCCCATCATGGCACCCCTTTGGGTTGCGCCGCGCACTCCTCGACCAGAATTCTGTCCTCTACTGACTTGTTGCAACAATACTCTAGTCTTTAAATCCTTTGTCTTCTTCTCTGACTTTTCCTTGCTCTCATTCTCTCGATGTTCATAGTATTGAGCCATACTGAGAATTACTGACGGGGCAGCCGTAGTCCATGTGCTCTCGGCTGCTTGGAGGCGGGACATAACTTCGGGGAGCAAGTTCGTAACAAATCTATTCACAAATAATCGTATCCCACCTTCCGTGGATAGGTCCTGCCCACTAAAATCAATAAAAACTTTCTCAAATCTGGTAAAGAAATCTGACACACTTTCATCCTTCTTCTGTTTACAGGCTGTCAGTTTGTCCCAATCAACTTTTCTAGGAGGGAGAAGAGTTTTCATATATGCAATGATTTTATCTGGCACTGCTAATACCTCGTCTCTAGGTTTCTCTCCAGGTTTTCGCTCTGTGTCCCAGGCTTTTAATTGATCCCATGTCCCTCCTAGCTCGGGAACATGGTCCGTGTCATGTATTTGTCTCCAAATGTCTACAGGTATCAAAAAACCAAAAAATAATTCAATATCGGGTATGGTCATAATGGCAAAATTGGCAGCCTCAGCCAATTCTTTATAGTAGGCCGTGGGATTCTTTCGAGGGTCGGGGAGCTGAGCCTTTAGAATGAGAACCTCACTTCGTTTCCAAGGGGTATACACCCATTGTTCCTGAAGCCGAGCATCCACATGAGCTCTGGTTACCACATTATTGACATCTTTTAATTCCGGTAGTTCAGGATAAAAGAGGGGGTGCACCTCTCTCATAGGATGCATTGCCCCCCAATCAGCACACTTTCGGTGCATTCGCTCACGATAGTGCACCAGAGTTTCTACATTCTGATATACCTCGTCCGCTTGTAATTGGAATTTATGGGCTCGATCTCGTATATCACGCAGTATATGAGGAGAGAATCCCTCCTCGAAACACTGTTCCCATAGTGTAATCAATCGAATCGCCATATTTTCCAAAGCTAGTTGCTGTGCAACCGGTTTAAAATCTTTCATAGTACTCCAGATGTCTTCCAAAGTGTAAATAGCATTTCGCATCCACTGGGATGCCTGAATTACAATAGCTCTTCTTTCCTCTGCCCCCATTAGCGACCTGGTATATACTCGCTGATCGCTGGGGTCGGACCTGAGGCGCTTAGGCGTGGTGTCTAGACAAGCCGTTTCTGTGTAACCGTCTGTCCGGATTTAAGTCTTCCTAATTTCTCTTCCCTTATCCGTCGTCGTTTTGCCTCCTTCAACCATAGGTTCAAAGAGTCAAACATCGACTGGCGGCTTTTCTTCATAAAAAGTTTATTCTGGATATAGTTCATATTTTTCTAAATCAAACGACCCCGTTAGAGGCCATTGCAACCCGGGATTATCCTTAGTATATTTGTGCCAGAGCTCATTAAATAAAATTGGTTGGAGACCATGTTTCACATACATATCGAAACTGGGGCTGCCTTCGGGAGGGGCGGGCTGTCTTTCTTCCAGCCTTGCACTTCGCCGACAGCAGCACCCAAAACTTATTTTACTAAAACAAGGCATTTCAATAATATGTACTTAATTCTACTCACATACCCCAAAATCCATTCACTATCGGACGCGTCCTTTTCACCACTCACACTCTCATATTTCTGTCACCATAAAGTGCTGTAAAGTATTGCAAGGCCGTTACTAGTTCAATGCAAATGACGTCTTCAAAATACGAATAGAGCCTGTCGACTCCTGTTCAAAAGAATTCCAGACCAACAAATTCAACCAAACAGGAACAGTCACCAGACCGTTCTGAGACCACCTGATAGGCGAACCACGAACCCTCTTACAGGCCATCCCATGGTCCTGTTATGGTTGGGCCGGGCATCTGGGCACGTAGCTCCGGAACCCTAGCTTACCCAGTTGCTCCCAAGGCTTTCCCGAAGAGGATTCGGCCGAGCGAGTAACGCCGTACTCCGCTAAGGCACCAGGTGTATTCTCAAGTTTTGAACAAACAAGTCCGTGGGGTATCTACCTGCGCAGCCCCTTCGCCGCAACTGTAGATCCCCAGATTCCCTCGTGGTCCGGCTTCCCCGGCCACCTTCAAAAGCAGTTAACCGCTACCAAAGAAACACTTCTTCCAAGTATTTCATATCCATTACAATCAAAATTCACTCACCTGGTGCACTCAGGTCGATTTCGAGTTCTCCACTGCTGACTCCTAAACAGACCGATAGTCTGTTCTTTTCTCTCGGGTTAGGACCGTAGGAGTCTGGCGTAGGGTCTTCAGCAGCTGGGAGGGATACTGGGCTCGAGAGGGGAAATACTTGTTTTCATACCACAAACGGGTGTCTCAAATCAGGATCCTATTTCTGTCCACCCAGTCGGCCAGAACTCCTCCCTGTCCCTCTAACTCCTGTTTACAGGAGGGGATGACCCTATCGCAGAGTCCCGGCGGAGTCGCCAACTGAAGGAACCAAAATACAATCTAATGGACTATACTCACCAATAGCCCGTATACCTTATCTTCATGTAATAAGTCAGTCGGCAATGGAGAAGGTTCAATCGTTTATTCCAAATACAAACCCTGACAGGGGAGCCTCAGTCTGCACGACCCTCAGAGGTGCACAGAAGATACTGACTTCACACAAGTAATACAAGCATATATACATTTCACACATTGCACGGCGTCACCTTAGAAGGAAAGATACAGTTTGTCAAAGAGCCAACAGGAAAACCCTTATATGGCACAATTGATTGCCAGTAGCTCAGCCTAAGCTATTCCGGGGGCAGGTCAGTAAGGTGCCTCCCTTTCTATCTGAAGCTCGGGAAGGACAAGAACGGGCTCTACTAGAATGTGCGCATCCCACAGGAAAGGGCAGGTGTGACCTTGAGTTTCCCTGAACTACAAACTAACGAGTGAAGCAGACAGCTAAGCCTGCCATCATGGTTTCGTGCAGAAAGTCTAATCACGTGATTTCAGGGAAACAGTACTAGAGACAGAGAAACGAAAGAAAATGGCTTCGGTCACACCAATAGGTCTGTGCGAGCCAGATAGTGAATCGGTCCTGACTATAATAGTACAATGTGAACAATGCAATACTAATAAATGGTTATATTGTATATACTAGGCCAACATCATGTATTTATTATATTTGTATCCCATCAATGTGTCTGAGTCCGTCAAAAATATAAGGGGTTGCGTAGCATATGAAAATCAACTGACAAATGAATTGGAACAATACAAGGGGGCAGTTTTACAAGGACTGGCGGATCCCAGCATTTTAGCAGGGATGCGCCAGCACCAATGCGACACGCAATTCTACCCTTGCACCACAACGGATGCGTTGCATTAACAATGCTGTGCACCGTGGCACAGGGCTAGACAGATGGTGTAAGGGCAGCGCTTTGCTGGAGTTGTGTCGCAAGTGCAATGCAACTCCAACAATGTTTCTGAACCGCTCATACCTAGCGTGCTGCGCCACTCCTTACGTCTGTTTCAAGCATGCGTAAGGGTTCGTCGCAGCGGACTATGAAAAGTGACTCAGTGGAATCTTATAGATTTCACTGCATCACTTTCATGAGGCATTTCACAAAGGAATGCCCACTCTGCTTACATTAAACCTGACGCAGGTTTAATGTTGCGCAAGGGTACACAACATGACGCATCTCCCTAGATGCGTCACGTTGTAACTAAGTCACAACGTGGCACATCGTTTCCGCCACCGCTGTGTCACAGAACTGATGCAACGGCGGCTTAAATATCTATCATGGGGCCTGTAAATCTGCCACAAATTATCCAAGAAGTAACTCACCCTGTGCTAGCCAAAATCACAAAGCAGGAGGTGAGAGAATCCTCAGATCAAAGTATGTCATTCACATATTCCGTTGTTGATTTCCCTCCCTGCCACATCATTACATCCCCAACGCCGCACTGCACCTACCTGTCCCGTCTGCTACAGAACTTCACAACACTGTTAGCATGCAGATGATATGGGTAATGCCGGAAAAGTTCCACGTGTACATTTCCCATTTGGTTACTTTTCTCTCTTCTCACCTTTTGACATATTCAGCCAGAGCACAGACAACTGCAGTAGCAGTGGTCCCTGCATCTTCTGGGAGGAAACAACATCATCCAGAGCAAGGCAAACCACCCTCACAAACTGGTAAATCAAACTGGTCAGGAGATGGTAAAAAGGCATACATTGTCAGGAGACAACAGAGGGACGTGTTGTGCCCGAATGTGAAAGGTAACCAGAGATGAAAGACTAGCTTAACAACTATTGGATGTCAATGGACCGGGACCACGCACACAATTCTGCGAAGACAACGCAGACTTCATCAGCCCGCACGCCCTCCCCTCCGCTGACTACATCCTCCTAGGGGACCTCAACTTCCACCTGGAGAACAACAATGACAGCAACACCTCGCCAACCTCGAACTCAAGCAACTGGTGAACACCCCCACCCACTACGCCGGCCACACGCTTGACTCCGTCTTCTCATCCAGCAAGCACATCTCCTTCAACCACTCCACCGGACTTCATTGGACTGACCACAGCTGCGTCCACTTCAGCTTCAGAAGAACCACGATGCACCACCACCCGCAACAGGTTCCTCGCCGGAGCTGAAGCAAGATCACCGCCGAACAGCTCACCACCTCCCTCAGCCAGAACCCTCCCACCAGCACAACGGACCCCCAACGAAGCTGTCAGCAACCTCACACAGTGGCTGACCGCCTGCGCCGATGACCTCGCACCACTAAAGAACCCTCCCAGCAGACCCGGCAGCAAGAAAGCCCCCTGGTTCACCGACGAACTCAAGGACTCCAAGAATAACTGCCGCACCCTTGAGAAAGCCTGGCGCCACAACCAGACCTCAGACAACAGGACCGCCCTCAAGCACGCCACCCGCAAGCACCACCAGCTGATCCGTGCCACCAAGAAGACAGCACTCAAAGAACGACTGGACAACAACGCCCACGACAGCAAGGAACTCTTCAGCATCGTCAAAGAGTTCTCCAACCCCAGCGCCGGAAACAACATCATCACCCCCTCGCAAGACCTCTGCGACTCACTCGCCTCGTTCTTCCACCGCAAGATCGCCGACATACACAACAGCTTCGGCGCACAGACCACGCACCCAACCACTGAACCAACGCCCGCCACCACCACCCTCTGCAACTGGACCCCGGTCTGCATCGAAGACACCACCCGCACGATGAACACCATCCACTCCGGATCCCCAACCGACCCCTGCCCCCACCACGTCTTCAACAAGGCCGACGCCATCATCGCACCCCATCTCCGGGACATCATCAACACCTCCTTCCGCACCGCCACCTTCCCGGAGAGCTGGAAGCACGCCGAGCTCAGCGCCCTCCTGAAAAAGCCAACAGCGGACCCCACCGACCTCAATAACTTCCACCCCATCTCGCTCCTCCCTTTTCCTGCCAAAGTCATCGAGAAGACCGTCAACAAACAGCTCGCCGCCTTCCTCAAGACGAACGGATGCCTTGACCCCTCGCAGTCCGGTTTCCGAGCCAACCACAGCACCGAGACCGCCCTGATCGCAGCCACCGATGACATCAGATCCCTGCTCGACAACGGGGAAACAGCGGCCCTCATGCTCCTGGACCTCTCTGCAGCATTCGACGCTGTCTGCCACCGCACCCTAGTGCAGCGCCTCAGCAACATCGGAATCCAAGAGAAGACACTGGAGTGGATCATCTCGTTCCTCGCCGTAAGAACCCAGAGAGTCTGCCTCCCCCGTTCAGATCCGAGGCGTACCACAAGGATCATCACTCAGCCCAACCCTCTTCAACGTCTACATGAGCCCCCTCGCAGCCATCGCACACCAGCACAACCTCAACATCATCTCCTACGCTGACGATACCCAGCTGATCCTCTCCCTCACCAGCAACCCCGCCACCGCCAGAGCCAGCCTACACAAAGGGATGAAAGACGTCGCCGAGTGGATGAAGAACAGCCGCCTGAAACTGAACTCAGACAAGACGGAAGTCCTCATCCTGGGATCATCGCCCTCCGCCTGGGACGACTCCTGGTGGCCCCCTGCCCTGGGCACCACTCCCAAGCCAACGGACCACGCACGCAACCTGGGCTTCATCCTTGACTCCTCCCTCTCGATGACCAGACAAGTCAACACCGTCTCCTCATCGTGCTTCAACACCCTGCGGATGCTCCACAAGATCTTCCGATGGATCCCCACCAAAACCAGGAAGACCTGCACCCAGGCACTCGTCACCAGCTGACTGGACTACGGGAACACCCTCTACACCGGAACCACAGCCAAACTTCAAAAAAGACTCCAACGCATCCAGAACGCCTCCGCACGACTCATCCTGGACATCCCCCGTCACAGCCACATCTCCGGCCACCTGAGAGACCTGCACTGGCTCCCCGTCAGCAAGAGAATCACGTTCAGGCTCCTCACCCATGCACACAAGGCTCTCCACGACCTGGGCCCCAAGTACCTCAATGACAGCCTGACCTTCTACACGCCCACCCGCCAGCTACGATCAACCAGCAACACCCTCGCCGCCGTACCACGCTTCCGCAGAGCCACCGCCGGAGGTAGATCCTTCTCCTACCTGGCAGCCAAGACTTGGAACTCCCTCCCCATCCACCTTCGGCTGACCGAAGACCATCTCTCCTTCAGGAAGCAGCTCAAGACCTGGCTGTTCGAGCAGTGACGTACCCCTCTCCCCCAGCGCCTTGAGACCCTTCCGGGTGAGTAGCGCGCTATACAAATGCCTTGATTGATTGATTGATTGATTGAATGGACATTCACCTTTAGCAAATGACATATGTGAATAGCGAAAGATAAAATATTCTATGTCTTGACTCATCACATCTTTGTAATTGGTGAACATAACATGTATTCCACCAACAGTCCCACACCTGGAAATTCAATCATTCAATCATGCAATCGAGTGCCACAACAAGTCAAAAGGGTGTCCCCACTATTTTGTAATAGTGTCTGTAGACATAAACGAGAATTCAAATGTTAACAAATATGACAATGAGGAACAAGAAGTGAGCTACCATTGTCAGTAGTAATGACAATGTAGCCATTGTCCAACTCAGAATGTTTTCACTATATATGAAATCGCCCAGTCCACCCAGCTGGTCATGTACTTTTCACATTGGATGGCTAGTTTGTTGGCCATCAACAAAACACGATAGTGGACCTTATTTCAGGATTAGGAGTCATGTCATTCTGATGTACGTCGCTTCTATGTAGTGGGCCCATTATTATATATTATAGTTATATGTGGGATCACTCATGATATTAAGTGACACACACTTCTGCAATGGTGGTGCTCACAACTTCTTGTGCTTATCCTTCGTGCCTGAAATTGAGTGCGTCACATGGGCCCGCAGAAATGTAAAGTTGCAAACACACTTATCATTGTAGGTACAATGAGGTCCTCCCAGAATCAGAGACACACAATGACTTCTGCTACAAGGTTGGCTGTGACATCTGGTCTAGGACCACACACTGGCCCGGTGCTGGGTCATGGTGAGTAGACCCAATAATAATGTACCTGAATGCTCATTAAATGTGCCTTTGATCTCCACTGTTTGTTGTATGTGTTGTACAACACTGTTGTCCTGCATCACAAGATGCTCACATATGGTTAATTAGGGCCATATGTATGAAGCTGTTTTGCGATCGCAAACACTGCAAATCGCAAAAAAGCGGTGTTTCCGTATGCAATATTGCTAATCACAAAATTAGCGATTAGCAAATTTGCGAGTCGTACTTCATTGCGATTTATTTGCGAAATCGCAAAATGTGACACAACAATATTAAAACTCGCAATTGCCAAGCTCGCAATTTGCGATTTCGCTAAACCAAATGCATGAAAAATTAGCAAATTGAGAATTGTCGAAATTCACAAATTAGAGAATCACAATTACCACCAAGTTTGAGCAGGTGGTAACCAGGTGCAAACTATTTAAAGAGGCCCACAATGGAAACAGATTTTTTCCACAATGGCTGGGCTGTATGTGATAGCCAGGAGGCTGAGATGCAGAGCTGCTGCACAGAGAAGGAGACGCCAGGAAAGGATCTTTCAAACGCGGATAACCCTGTTCCAGCGGACTGAGGAGGAGATCCATACAAACTACAGGCTGGATGAAGAGAGCATCCTGGAATTAATAGTGGAGCTCAAACCTATACTTGGACACCCCACATGTAGGACACACACCATCCCCACCCATATCCAGGTCCTGTGTTCACTGCACCTCTTGGCATCAGGTAGCTTCCAGGGGGAGATAGCCACAGCTGGAGGGGTCTAACAGAGTGCATTGCCAAGCTATGTCCACACGTTCCTTGATGCCATGGTACAGAGGCTGCATCACCACATCCACTTTCCGAGCACACTACAGGCACTAGACCAGACCAAGCAGCAGTTCTATCAAATTGCACAATTTCCCCACATCATTGGATGCATAGATGGGACCCATGTCGCCATATCCCCCCACTCCCAGAACGAGTATGTGTTCAGGAAGCGCAAATCTTACCATTCACTGAACATACAGGTGGTGCGTAATGACAAGCACATTATCACCGACATCATCCCAGAATACCCAGGCAGCACACACAATGGTTTCATCTTCCGCCACATTGGGATACACCGTCAACTCACAAGTGGGGAGTTTGGTGAGAGATACCTTCTAGGTAATTGCATTTGTTCGAAGGACACACTAGTAAAGGACAGCATTGGCAGGACAGTGTTTAACCATATTCCTCCCACCCCACTGGTGACAGTGTGTATGAGGTCTGTGAATACATACTGACTCCTTACCTGAATCCTACCAACGCTGGTGAGAGGAGGTACAACAGTGCCCACATAGCAACCAGATGTACCATTGAGCGGACCTTTGAAATACTCTAGAGCTGTTTCAGATACCTACATAAGAGTGGAGGGGCACTACAATACAGCCCCCAGACCTGTTGCAAGACAGTGGTAGCATGTGCCATAATTGACAACATCTCCACCAGGAAAGGCACACCAGTGCAGCTCAGCAAATCGGAATCATGAGATGAGTGGGGCCAGCTCCAGGGCGAATGCCAGGCAGTGTAATTGGTGCAGCTGCTGGGCGCCAGAGGCGAGATGAGATCACACAGAGCTATTTCTTGGTAAGAAAAGATGACACAATGCTAAATATTTATTTTGAGACGGTGTTTAATTTCCTTTAGTACAGGATATATATCGGCACACAGCCTGTGTAGCACATAATGTATTGTTCAATGTCCAGCACATGTTAGATTCACAGTGCAAATGAACAATCTTGACCAAGTGCCTGTGTACACTGGGTTGATGCACCCATCTCCATGTCCAAATCTGAGCACCTCAACTGCGGTGCTGTCGGCCCGTAGCCCCTCGCCGTGGGTGCACAGTGCACCTTCACCTGTCTCAGAAGCCCTGCTGTGATGCACACTACAGTGCCTGTCCGGTGGGGGTGGGGTGTAATGCTGCTTCTGCTAGATTGGGCGTCCTCGTCTGTTAGAGTGAGGACTCCTGGGTCAGTAGTGGCAGGCTACCAGGCCCCATTCCACGTCCTGGCTGCAGTGTGCCAGCTCATGCTGCATAGTGATGCTGCGCCTTGACAGCACAGAGGTTGCTGAGGAAAGGCGGTTGACCTCCCTGGTGTAGAGGTCTAGGCGGGTGTGTGGGCACTGCATCTCCCTGCGTCTAGTAGCAGATCCACCCTCAGTTCAGCACTAAGTGCCTCCAGTGCACCCGTCTGGGTCATGAAGCCAACCCTGACTTGCCTCTGGATTGACCGTATGCTTCTTGCCTGCAGGCGCTGGACTTCTAACATGGGCCCTCCAGCCCTCTGAAGACTGTGTCCTCTCCTGTGACTGCTACACTGGTAGATGCATGTGCCTTGCTTCTGGATGGTATTGGCTGTATTGGACCTGCACGTGCTCGAGCATGGGATTGTGGCTCTAACTGTCTCTGGACTGGTTGGACATCAACATCGGGGTCCTGGGCTTCCTCATCTAGCGGGGTCAATGGTGGCACTGCAATCTGCCTGCTGTGTTTTGGAGGGATAATTGGGCTGCCCTCCTCCTGCTCCTCTTGCCCTGTCGCCTCTGGGTTGGGGGAGTCATCCTCGCCTCCACTGATAGTTCCCTGTGTTTCTGCTGGTGCTGGTGCTGTGGACACATTAATTTTCTGTCCTGCCCTGCATTTGTAATGCATTAAAATTTGCTGTTTGGAGTTACATAGATCCTGTCTGTCTAGATTTTGCCTTTCATGATGCGCACATACTGGTTGAGACTGGATGGGTGTCAGTGCTCCACTGTTAGGTGCGTGTGACTCCCATAATAAATTGCTGTGTGTGCATGTGTACCTGCACTGGACTTATAGTTTTGTTGTGCCCCTGGGTCTCTCCTGTGTGTGTGGGGGAAGTAGGGACGTACCAGGGGTGAGATGGCATGCTTCTTACCTTGTCTTGGTTCCGAGGGGTCAGAGCTGTCAAGATCTGCCACACCCATAACACTGTCCGGAAGCAGAGTCCCCTCATCTATTTCCTCGAGTCGTGTTGAAGTTGTGGCAGTGGAAGTCCCACCGCCGGTCATCTTAGGCTGCTCCAACCTGGCAGCAACCTTCTCCTTTAAGCGCTGGCGCATGTCATACCAGCGCTTTCTTAAGTCTTCCACGCTTCGGTGGACTTGCGGGTCTCAGGCACAAGCAGGGACTTCTTGCCAAAGAGGAGCTTATAGCTAACAACCATCTCCTGAATCAGGACCTCCAGCTCACTTTCTGAGAACTTGTGTTTTCTTTTTCTGGGTGTCTCCCCCTGCTGCTTGTCCTTGCTGGCCATGTCTCCAGTCTCTGCCATTAAGTGTAGCACTGCAGTGATGCCTCACCTCCACTCCTAGCCTCTCACTGTGCTTCTGAAACTCAGGTGCAGCATGGGTAGTCACACTTCCTGGTGGTTGTGATGCCATCAAGCTGCACCTGACTTTCCAATTCTCAAAATTGCGAATTCGCTAATTTTGCGATTTTTTAAATAAGGAATCACTATTTGGCATATCGCTATTGAAATATCGATTGTTACGGAATCGCTATTTTAATGCGAGTTTTTATTTACATACCGTTTTGCGATTCATAATTTGCGATTTATAGCGAATCGCAAATTGTGAATCGCAAAAAGGGGGTTTGATTGATTGATTGTGGGTTTCTAAAGCGCTAGAATCGACTCCCGAAGGAGTATCTCTGCGCTGTAGACCGCTGGGGAACCCGTCCTGGCTTTCCCTGTGAGATGGTCCCTACTGGGTATCTCCAAGGTGAAACCAGGCATCCCTGGTGTATGTGGGGGGCCGTTGTGGAGATGAGGCAAGCTAATGCCCAGAGTTGCCGAGTGTGATCCCTAGCTAGAGTAGGCACCGAGGTGAGAATTATCAAGTCCGTTGACCCGGGTCCAACACCCTGCCGCGTCGGGAATTGAACCCTGGTCCCGGGCCGTCCTCTGCTCCCAGGTCTGCCGCCTCTAACCAGTGAGCCACACCACTCCACTGTTTGATACATATGGCGCTTAATCACATACCAGATCAGTCTTTGGTGGCTAATGAAAGGATGACATAAAATGTATACCAAGTGAGTGCAGAATGGACATAAAATAGTACAATGTGTCATATGAAGTGCCAAAACACAACTAGCTTGCAATTCAAATTTATGAAAACTCCCTAGGAAAATATCCATGGCAAAATCATATAGAAATTGGTATGGATGAGGCTCACACTGATGCCAGTTGAGATGGGTGTATGGGCTGCTAAGCTGAATCTCCATGCAGTTACATGTTCAAATCATTTGGCTGAAAATCAACACGCTAATCCAGTGCAGGCGGAAAGCATCAAAGCTTCTCAACTTAGCCTCAATGTGGGATCATTACCAAATGTTGCATTCTGCTTGCCTCCTCTTCTACCGTATTTGCATATAGGTGAGTGGTTAACATATGAGGTTAGGATGTCTGCTATACAAGACACCATCTGTTGTCAGCTAAATACTACCATGATGTTGGAATTAGGGTATGCAAACAGAGGACACTCAAAGGATAGGCATAAGAAATCTGTGTTCTGTCTGTCAGAAATGAGCTTTGTGACTTGGGTAGGGAAGCACAAATGATCAATAGTATGTACCTGACTATTGCACATCTCACATATGAACACCTTTTGACTTGTCAACAGACAACATCACACTCACGAAACCTGTTGGTTTTATTGGTAAATGTGAAATCAGTGTAATGCGGAGGAGTCTGGGTAATTTATCCCATTCCTTGAAATTTCAGTAACCTTCTCATACAAGTTTGTCTGTTGATGTGTCATCTTATTGATGTCAGTACTGCGTAGAGGCCACTGGATTCAAGCAAGCCGGGCAAAAGACGGCTGAAACTGGTCCTCGGAAGCTTGTTTCCAGTCCAGGGAAGGCATGGCTTGGCAGTTCAGGCTGGACTGTTCCTATGAGGCACAGGGTCAGACTGATTTGCATATGGCCATGTCTGAACTGGGGTGGCAGAGTTGGCTAAAGAACGGTGATGGATTAAACCCAGATCTGTTGACTAGGTGTGAGTGTTTGATTGGTTCAGATGCTCCGTCCATCACCACCCCGCAAGCCGGGCTGAAGATGGCTGAAATGCCAGAAACTGGTCCTCGGAAGCTTGTTTCCGGTCCAGGGAAGGCATGGCTTGGCATTTCGGGCTGGACTGTTCCCATGAGGCACAGGGTCAGACTGATTTGCATATGGCCATGTCTGCACTGGGATGGCAGAGTGGGCTAAAGAACGGTGATGGATTAAACCCAGATCTGTTGACTGGGTGTGAGTGTTTGATTGGTTCAGATGCTCCGTCCATCACCACCCCCCTTTTGTACCACAAAAATATAACACGTCATGGAGCGTCAGGGAAACCAGTCTATTTACAAGGGGGAAAACATTTTTTGTCCACAAAGATGCATCAGTCAAAAAGTCAAGTGTCCTTATGGTCATCCTCTGAGTTCGATGCAGGCACATGGCTGGTCGGTGCAGGAACAGGCACCACATGGGTTTGTGACACACTGAGGTGTAGGGGGAAACAGTGTGGGCCATTGGACAGGGGGAGACATTGACGGTGGTATGGGAAGGGAGTTGGGAAACAACAAACGACATGGCTGTGGCCAGGGAGTTGACGCTGGTGATGAGGGTGGCCAAAGTTCCGACAAGCTCCGCTCACATCATGCATATCTCCAGACACATCTGCAGCGTGATGTGGGTGAACATGTCTGGCTGACCCTCACACATCCACCTCAAGTCCTCTGGGACAGCCACAGGAGGAACAACACAGGGAGGGGCCTGGGTGGGAGTAGAGGGATGTGGTGCCTCAGGTCCGGAGCCGATGTGGTCAAGCAGGCAGCTACGAAGAGGGGGACTGGTTGCAGGGGATGCAGCTGGAGTCCCCAATGGAATGGAGGCCTCTGGAGGTAGGGAGGCACAGAAGGCAGGCCGAGGTTGTGTATTGGCCTGTCCAGAGGACACCTCGACCGAACCCACAGGTGAATGGTCTGGAGAAGAGTCACACTCCACCCTTGGCCGGAGGTTTCAGGTTCTCCCTCCCACTTCAATGTCCACAGCGTCCACCCGGGCTGTACCATCAGATCTGTGTTCCTTGTCAGTCCTGGTGGGCCCAATCCACTTGCCTCTAGATGTTGAGGGTCCCTCCTCATCCTCTTCTTCCTCACTGGTAGAAAGAGTATGTAGCCGCCTACGCACTGATGGCCTCCCACTCCGGACCTGATCCTGCTGTTCGTCCATTTGGCCAGCTGTGCCTGCTGAAATGTAGGCAAAATCTTGATGTAGTGGTTGTTTTATTCAGGACGGGACACATACATAGATGAGTCAAGTTCAGACTTTGTTTTCCTCTGACCACACTATACAGTTCACTGTCATCTCCTGAATTGAGTCTGACATGGACATCTCACATGAATATTTGTGGCTTACACAACAGTATTGGCCAACCCTCAACTCTGGCATTCTTGTGATTGGTGTGACTTGTCACTGCTACATGTGCAGGTTCCAAACCAGTCCAACAAAGGGGAACAGAGAGAGTCCAGATTTAATCAAAATTGCCCAGTGATATATAGTCGCAGCTCTTTGACGTCTGGACAAATGCAATCTGCTGTATAGCATTGTAGGGGACAGGACAAATGTCAAATGTGGGTCACACATCCACATGGGTCTGGGCTATTTGTTTTGCTACAATGTGAGTTTAGCCTTTTGATGATCCCTCACAAAATCTGACAATCCAGTGTCACATATTGGCTTTGGTGACTGATAAGGTAATGCAGTACACCTGTGACTAGTGGTGGTTCATTGTGACAGCTACCTGTACATGTGAAATGGCATACAAGCCACTGAGGGTAAGACGTGTGTCAGTGGACACAATTTGCAAATTTAGAAACACTTAGGATTGAGGCAAGGATCTCAAAATCTGTCTTGACTTCATGGCACATGATGATCTGTCTCAATTAGAACCCAAACTCAACAAATGCAATGCAAGTCACTGCATCCAATACCGTTTAGCCTGCCATATACACACTGGACAGTGTCTGTACCATTGCTCATCCAATGCACACATTTAATCAAGCAATCAATCAATCATAGCATTTGTAAAGTGTGCTACATACCCGTGATGGTCTCAATGCGCTGGGGGAGGGAGCACTGCTACTGTTCGAAGAACCAGGTCTTGAGGAGTCTCCTGCAGGTTAGGAGGTCTTTGGTCTGCCATAGGCGGATAGGGAGGGTGTTCCACGTCTTGGTGGCGAGGTGGGAGAATGATCTGCCACCAGCAGTCACTCTTCGGATGCGGGGGACGGTGGGGAGAGTGCGGTCTGCTGAGCGGAGCTGGCGGGAGGGATGTAGGGGCTGAGTCGGCTGTTGAGGTACGCTGGTCTGGTGTTTTGGAGTACATTGTGTGCGTGGGTGAGGAGCTTGAAGGTTATCCTCTTGTTAATGGGGAGCCAGTGCAGGTCTCTTAGGTGGGGTGTAATGTAGCTGCGGCGCGGGATATCGAGGATCAGGCGTGCCGAGGCGTTCTGGATGCGTTGGAGCCGTTTCAGCAGTTTGACCGGGGCTCCTGTGTAGAGTGCATTGTCGTAGTCCATACTACTGCTGACGAGGGCCTGGGTGACCGTCCTTCTAGTTGTGGTGGGGATCCACTTGAAGATTCTGCTAAGCATGTGGAGGATGTTGAAGCAGGAGGAGGTGACAGCGTTGACCTGCTTTGTCATGGAGAGTGTGGAGTCGAGGATGACCCCGAGGTTTCGCGCGTGGTCGGTGGGTGTAGGGGGTGCTCCAAGTACCGTCTGCCACCAGGAGTTGTCCCAGGCTTAGGGGGTGGACCCGAGGATGAGGACCTCTGTCTTGTCAGAGTTCAGCTTCAGACTGCTGTTTCTCATCCAGTCGGCGACGGCCTTCATTCCTTCGTGGAGGTTGGTTTTGGCGGTGTGGGGGTCCTTGGTGAGCGAGAGGATCAGCTGGGTGTCGTCAGCTTAGGAGATGATGTTTAGGTTGTGTCGTAGGGCGATGTGGGCGAGCGGTGCCATGTATACGCTGAATAACGTTGAGCTGAGGGAAGATCGTTTGGGTACGCCGCAGATGATCTCAGTTGTTTTGGAGCGGAAGGGGGGAGGCCAACGCTCTGGGTTCTCCCAGTGAGGAAGGAGGTGGTCCAGTCCAGGGCCTTCTCTTGAATTCCTGCATCGTGTAGGCGTGCTTTTAGTGTGCCGAAAGCGGCTGACAGGTCCAGGAGGATGAGGGTAGCTGTTTGTCCATTGTCTAGCATGATCCTGATGTCATCGGTGACGGTGATGAGTGCAGTTTCGGTGCTGTGGTTGCTCTTCGGAGGAAGCTGGTCAGTTGTTTGTTGACAGCCTTTTCGATGACCTTCGCCGGGAACAGGAGCAGGGAGATGTGTCGGAAGTTCTTTAGGTCCCAGGGATCCGTCTTGGGTTTCTTGAGTAAGGCGTTGATCTCTGCGTGTTTCCAGCTCTCCAGGAAGGTCGCTGTCTCAAAGGAGATGTTGATGGTTTTCCGGAGATGGGGTGCGATGGTGATGCTGGCTTTGTTGAAGATGTGGTGTGGGCAGGGGTCTTTTGTTGTCCCGGAGTGGACGGTGTTCATGATCTTGATGGTGTCTTCACCCGTGATGTTGGTCCAGGCGAGCAGGCGGTTGGTGCGGGTGTTGGCCATGGGGGCTGGGGTGCCGGTGGTTGCGGGGGGATGGCGGCGTCGAAGCTGTTGTGGATGTCTGCGATCTTGCGATAGAAGAAGGTGGCCAGTGAGTCACACAGGTCTTGTGACGGTGGGATGTCGTTGGTGTTGGAACTGGGGTTGGAGAGTTCCTCCACGATGCTGAAGAGTTCTTTGCTGTTGTGTGCGCTGTTGTCTATTGGGTCTCTGAAGTTGGTTCTTTTTGGCGTATCTGATGAGTTGGTGGTGTCGGGGGTGGTGTTCTGGTGGGCTGTGTAGCTTTCTGGTGTTCTTTTGCGGGTCCAGTTTTTTCTAGTTTTCAGCAGATTCGCTTGGAGGCCTTCAGTGAACCAGCTGGCTCTCTTGCTGGTCTTGTAGCAGGGTTTCTGTTCTCCCGCAGAACTGTGCACAGAGGATTGGAACCTCAGCGAATTAGGGTGACCCAAAACTCACCTTAGTACCCAACAAACCCCTTACCGAGCTAGCTACAGTGTCTCATTGGTCATAACAAACTCCCAATGTTTAGACAAACCAGAACATGAGCTTACAATACCTCAGGTTACGTGGAACACATGAGCACTCATTAGTTATACTATCATTTCAAACCAGAACGTGGAGTAAATGAGGACACGTGAACATTTGAAATATTTATTTACTAATGCCGTCTTCTCAGGCGCAGTATCTTAGATAATACAAGGAAACATATTATCAGAAGCAAAGTCATCAGCATAGTTACTAGTCCATAGAAAGCAAATGGTGACAGCATGTTAACATGCTGTAATGAATAAGAGTTAACAACACTTATTTCTCACCCTCCCTAACACTCATATTATATTAATAGCTAAGAAGGTCTCTTTGGGTTTGAATTAGGGCGGGCCCATACCTCAGGATCCTAGAATGAAGAGATCACATCAGCATACACCAGCTCTCTCTGCATGCGAACAGCATCAAGTGTGCTGTGTGTGCCTCAAGCAAAGCAATAGAAAACCCGCCTAAAAGCCAAAGTTGGCAGAAGCTGCACTTATGTTATGTCTAAGAAGGCGCGAAGATCAGACCTCATAACAATTCAGTATCTTGTTGTTCCTGAAGCTTCAGCACTCCCTGTACAGACATCGTTTATTGAGCAAAGCTGATATCAGAGTAATAACATATTATTCTCATGTAAACCACAACGAACTACTAGGTTGAAAGCTAAATCAACAATTAAGTGTTGTGTGCAGAAGCAGCAAAAGGAAAAATGGCGTTTAAAAATGTAATGTGCCTATGCTAACTTAACGCAGTATAAAGATATATAGTAGCTATATGACACCCCCCCATGATCCGAGGATGGATAAGATAAGATAAGGGCAACTTCATGAAAGCAGAGTTCACCAACCATGAACAACCTTATAAGTATAAAAAACTGCAGTAAATAAATCAAAATATAAAAAATGTCACAAGCACTCAAGCCAATAGGACTGGGAGGAGAAAAATGCCAAAAAAAAATGAGGCATCATCATAAACCAGGAAGCCTTTTCAAGGCAAGACCGAATATGCAAAATATGCAGCTACAGCCTCCAACAGGAAATCACCGTCTTCATCCGAAAACAGTTCAGCCATCCAATTCAAAAGAGGAAAAGAGCAAACGTGTTCTCCCAACACTGGAGCCTCTATTAACATCAGAGGACAACTCGGAGGGTTTTCAAGAAAGCTCATTGACAAGAAATCCTGCGCTGCTGTAAGAACGCTCCAAGGACCCATTAGTCCATGCATCGCTGCTAAGGCCATAATCCTGTCGCCATTACAAACCAACTCGTGAGTAACGATGGGACTCATCAGCTGATTAAAGTCGACTTCAGGAGAAACCGATCCGCAGAGACACAAATCAATGGCCCAATCGAAGTCACAGCTTAGGCAGTGAAATACAGGCTGGACACAGGTGAAGTAGGAAAATCGGAACGGTAATCCATATGCCGTGCTTAAAATCGCAAGCGGCAGCGTGCCATAATATTCAAGCATTCGGTCCTGAAACAGCGCTAGGAGGGGCTGGGCTGCTCCTTCCTCACGTGGGGCATCCATATTTAAGGAAGCAAACAACCACTAGAACGGCTGCCGCTAGTGCCAGGATAACCGGGAATCCACCAAATAAACTCGAAAAAATGGAATGGAAGAAAGCAGGGATGACTCCGAAGATTTTTTCAAATGAAGTTACAAGACCACTGCTAACAGACTTAAAAAAATGCACCAGCCCATTTGTGGAGGACGCGTTGAAGATAGAATGTACCATCTCGCTGAAATGCAACGGTAAATCAGTATTCAAAAGGGCCTGAACTTCTGTCCGTGTATTAGCTATGTGAAGAACGAAAGTTTCCCTAGCCGAACTCAAGGCCACTTCTTTCTGGGACAATAGAGCCCTTATTCTGCTCATGCCGCTGAATTCTGCTTTCAAGGTTGGGATGCGTGGCCAAATGGAAACCTCCCTATTTTCATGTGTGGGTGGGTACAGGACATTTCTGCAGCAAACGACACGCTCAGTTACAGTTACCACATAAGCTACACCTTTAATTAACCCGCAACAATCTTCATTATTTAAAAGTAAATAACTTCCGTTCCCCAGTAAGGTAAAAGTCGGGGTGATTGCAGGAACTGGAGTCCCTTTTAAAACACAGGCCAAGTTCGGCTGGTCTTGGTTACAGGAACCGTGCAATTGTATATGCCTACACATTAGCGAATGGTCTGGTGTTTCTGTACACTCCTCCCCATTCAGATAAACTTCCTGTCCGTCTTTCAAACATCTATAAGTGAAAGGAAGGGACCAGACTTCATGGAGAAATGCACTACCTAAGGGCTCATAGCGACCTATGGCAACATATCGCATACAATTTGTAAATTTATACAGTGCAAAAGGCAAAGTTATTAAACCGTGGATAAGCCACGTTGCATCGTTGGCCTCTGTCACCGAAAAAGGCAAGGACTCCAATCTCTCAATATGTAACATAGAAAATGAAGCATCTCGCATGGAAAGCAAGCGCTGCTTGTCAGTCAAATTAAAGGGGGCAAAGAGAGAAGAAACATTCATGTAGTTCCATGGCACCTTGCCAGTTTTCAACGTTTGAAGGGTCCATGCAAATTGCATGATAGAACGTAATTGATTCTGACCATGGTACAATACAGACACTTCATCATGCACAATATCCACTACAGAAGACACAATATTATCCAAAGTGTAAATGCGGGAAGAAAGCATGTTAATACTATTATCTACCACAGCAAGCACCTTTTCTAAATTCGCCTGATCTATAGCTCTAAGGCGTGTCGCAGCCTCAATCTGTGATGTCTTCCAGATTTCATTGTAAACAGCATATATGCATCTTTTTGATCTACCACTAGCCGGGCCCTTTATGAAGTCATTCAAATCTATATCATCATTCAGCTTTGCAAGATATAATTTAACTGCAGACAATGTTGAATGTTTCAGCCAATTCTGACACAATTTGCCCAGAGAGTAAGTTGTGACAGAATGCTCAGTTTCAAAACGTGGATCAGGTCTAACCTGTGTAAAGCCATCAGATAAACCCAGAAAACGGTGCTGGCATGATTCCGCACTTATGTGCCACACTAGCCAACCTTTTGGATCCATATTGGATATGTTAAAGGACGAATTCAGCAATAGGGTTTGCAAGTCCCTAATAGAAAACTGAGTATAATTACCCCAGCCAGAATATTCTTCTTACTCTGGGATGGTTGGAGAATTACATTTTTTAGAAGTAGCCAATCCAAAGCACGTCGTTTGTGAAATAGAGGAATTCAAAAACAACATTTGATTCGGGATGAGACAAGCACGGTGCAAAGCCTCAGTGCCTTGTACCTGCCAACTCTTAGAACCCCAAACAGATTTTAAGTCAATAGTTTCTTTCCATAATTCATAGCCACCAATAGCCAGCTGATCAAGAAAGAACTACGAATACAACAATTTGGTATTTGTAAGTCTAACCTTGGACATAGGCTTCTGTGTCATTTTAAAATAAAAGGACTCGGGATTAGACTGATTGAAGTCAGTAAAATAAGTGTACTTTTTTAAATAAGTACTTGAACTGCCTTGTTTAGGAGCTGGGCAATGCTCTCATTGTGTATAATTTACAGTATTCCTTCGTGATGCTGTTTTATGTAAGAAGTGATTGCCAAAATGCTGAAAGCAAAACAAATCACCATAATTAGCAGATTCCAAGTACAAATCCTCAGCATCAAAGGCAGCATAGTATTTCAAATCAGAAAACAAAGACTCTACGGCCTGAACATCCCAATCATCAGAACGAATGTTTTGTTTCACAACATCCCCCATGTTAACCCTAAGCACATTGGGGACATTAACAACCTCGGTAGGGCCATGAATTTGAAACCTAATGGCATCCCACACTATCCCATCAAGGACAGGCCAAGCAGTGATGTTAACACATGTCAAGTCTCTTTTCAATCTGTGTGCAGAATGCGAAGAGGAAAGGGGGGGCCAAAGTTCCATTCAGATGTCGAATGCATGTTCTTTCCTCGACATAGTGTCCATTCATAAGACGGAAAAAATAAAACACACACCCAATTGACATAAAAAGGTAAATTGAAAAAAGCACCAGCCAAATATATGTCCAAGGCGGAATTAAAAAATGTTTTTTAAACAAGCTGGCATAAACTGCAAAACGTGAGGGTTTCTTCGAGGCATTGGAAACAGAGTCAAATGAAAATCTGGATTCTGTGGCCAAACGGGCTTGCAGGTCAGGCATGGACAAGTCAGTGGGGTAAGTATAGTCTATTTCAGCAAGATCTGTACCGGGCAAAGTACTTAATAAAGGACTGGAAATAGCAGGCAACTCGATTGCCACTTCAGTTTCATGATTAGAAGCAGTGGGCAAAACTGAATTTCTCACAATGGAAGGACAGGAAACAGCCGGTGTCATGCTAAGAAGAATCGGCCACTCTGTGTATCTTGACATTGTCAATTGAGATAAACCTGTTTTCCTTACGACCAGGAAGTGGTGGTAAAATGACTGTTCTTGTGCCCTTCACTCCAAGTACTGGAACCGGAGCTCGATAGGAAGGACCAAATTCTTTCTTGTTGTCGATCTTCTCCCGAACCAGTTCTCCAACTTGGGGTAGCCAGCCGACTACCGGGATCTGCAACGCAACATCCGACGTGGAGGGCAAATGTTCCTTTGCAAGACTGTCTCTGGTCTTTTGTAGATTCTGTAAAACAGTACAATGTTCATCTACGTCAAAAGTTGTGGCGCGAGCCACGCAGTCTAGACCGTCAAGGTCAGGGACGAACATCTTGATGCCAAAGAGCATTTCGTATGGGGTCCGCCCACCCAGAGACCTTCTAGGGAGATTATTAAGAGCACGCTGCATGCCATAGAGGTGGGCTAGCCAGTTTCTGCCAGTGCCTATAACTCGAGCTGTCAAAGATTGCTTTAAATCACGGTTCATTCGCTCCACTACACTGTTACCCTCAGGTCTGTAGGGAGACGAAAACTTGACTTGGACCCCCATCGAAGTCATGGCATCCTTATACGCCTTAGAGGCGAAAGCCGGACCCTGATCCGAATGGAAGGTACCACAGGCAAAAATCCCTACAAAGATGCGCAAATCTCTAAAGACAGTCCGTGAATCAGCGCTGCGATGGGGCCAGACCCACACAAAGCGTGTGCATGAATCAACCGCAACTAAGATGTACTTATACACAGTATCAGATGAAAAAGGACCGCAGTGATCTAAATAAACACAACCTAGTGGTTTATTAGAAATGTACATCTGAGTCTGTGGCGGACGCGCAGCAGTCGAAGGTTTAATCTGCTGACAAATGTCACGAAGAAGGACATAATCACGTGTCTGTTTGTACAGTCCCCGCCACCAGAAACGTTGTTGTAATTGAGTTACAGTGGCTGAGACGCCCGCATGCGCAGACGCCACACCTTCATGAGCTGCTGTAATCAAGTCTGCCCTGCGATCCGAGTTAGGAATCAAACGTTCACCAACATCAGGAATTTTCACAAAAGGAACCTTTTCGGGACTTAAGTGGTATGTGTACTTCGAAGGGAACCCCGAAGGATGTTTACCTCCCTTCTCAGTGGCAGCAACAGCCGCCAAGATGTCACTATCAACCTTATTTTTGGACCGTGTAACTGCTGCAACTAAGTACGTAGACACCGCTGATTTCGCCGCTTCATCAGCAAGCGAGTTACCAACAGCGTGGACTCCAACACGCTGGTGGCCAAGAGTATGAATTACAAAAACGAGCGGCAACTTAGCCTTAAGCTCCGCCACTCGAACCCAGATCATTTTATGTTTTATTGTGCTACCCTAGGAATCACGAAAGTCATTCTGAATCCAAAAGAACAAGTTTTCATTGTAAGACTGGACACAGTAGAAAGAATCACTTACAATAAGAGTAGTAACACTAGGATCTGCGCACTCCAACGCTAGTAAGAGAGCACGAAGCTCTGCCAATTGTGCCGTGCAATCTCCCAGTGGCAACGTGTGCACTTCCCTGGATATGAACTCATCGGTCAATATAGCACCGACCACAATGGCGCATGCGGTAACGTAGGCATGTTTAGAGCCATGCGCAACCTGCGCCGAACCATCAGTGTAAATGATGCAATGGAAGTCCTCCAAAGGTCGCATAGCTAGAGGAGCAGGATGAACAAACTCATACTGCAAGTACTCCTGCGACCGCAACGAGGCGTAAAAAATAAACGTGACATCCGTGGACGTCAAGGACGCAGCCCACTGAATCCACCGAGGGTGCAAAGCTTTTGAATTTGGTACACTGGCTTTCGTGACTGCCTCCAAATGAGGACAGGGTGTTACAACCAACATGCGTTTCCCCTGTGACAGAGCCCGTTCCTTAAGAATAGCCATCTGCACAGCTGTTAAAACCTTTTCCACAGTGGGAAACCGCATCTCAGCCGAAGTGTACAAGTGTGACTTGTAAGCAATAGGTACTGTGTCTCCCTCATTAAAAGTGAGGTACGTGAAACCCACCGTCCCTGGTATTATTCTTATCACCAGGTTGGTATGGTTATCACGAGTCAGTAAGAACTTAGAAGCGAGCAGATCAGCCTGCAAGGACTGCAAGATGGCTGAATGCTCAGGCAGCCAGCATGATTTGGAAAAAGTTGGTTGTATCAAAGCATACAAAGGCTTGATACGCTGGGCATATTCCGGAATGTATGTCCTCCCGAAATTCAAAAAGCCCAGTAAAGACTGTAATTTTTTCAGTGTTGTAGGAGCGCGCAACTGTGCGCATTTCTCCAAGAAGTGAGGAGCCAAACCTCTACCTTCATTGTTGAGCTCATAGCCCAGAAACAACACTGTGTGCTCAGCAATGTGCGATTTTGCAAAGTTAAATTTGTAACCCATGTCTGCAAAGTTACAAATAATAGAATTTACACGACACAGATGCTCCCAAATTTTGTCGTCTGTGAGATATATGTCATCCACATACGAACAAGCATCCGGGTCGAGTGCCTCCAAAATAGAGACTATGCGTGCGGTAAATATACCAGGACTATTCTTATAGCCCATTAGGAGACGCCGGAATTGTCTTTGGACCCCAGCGCATGTAAAACGGGTCCATTGGGAGCTAAAGCTGTCTAATCTGTGGGCATAGAAACCGTTGGATATGTCAAGCGTTGTTTTAAAACGCTTACGCACTAGACCATCCACTAGGGCAGATCCGTGAGTATTCTGTACTGCACAGTTACGGCAATGCGAGTTCAAATGCCGGTAATCCAATACCAAACGATATGATCCGTCAGGCTTGGTCACAGTAAAAAGAGGATTATTCATCGGTGACACACACGTTTCAATAACTCCCTGATATTCCAATTGTTCAAGGATTTCCGCGACGGAAGCCTTTGCTTCACGACGAATGGGATATTGAGGTTGAGGCTGCGGCTGAGACCGCAACGGAATTTCGTGGCATGGGGATAATTTGTCCCAACCACATTGGTTACGGTACAGAGCCGGTGCGAGAGCCCGAGCCCACTCTTCTGCAAAATGCTGCGCATGCTCTTTCGAGACAGTGTTCGCGAAACTGGGGAGGATTACCTCCTTCCCTCGCGGCGCCGCGAGCACAAAAGGTGGGGGCCAGTCAGCCTCCGAAAGCAAAATATCATACGTAGAAGACAGATTTTCCCAAAATACCCCTTTGACGGTACGCTGTATGTCACCTTCAATTAACAGGACAATTTCATAAAGCCTTTCAGGGGGAGCAAGTCTCGTATCGGCTGTTTCTATTACAACGTAGACATCAGTCGCTGTCACCCTCAGTAGTGGACGCAGCGCCTCTCTCTCTATGGTAATCTCCGCCGTGCTGTCCAGCAAAGTCAGAGCCCACGTCAGATTCCGAAGCCGCGTTCTCACTTTCTGTGGCATATCGATGCGCTGTTAAGGCCGCGACTTTCTTTTTCGCAAACTGCGGTTTTTTAGGCGTAGAATCCTCCTGCTTCGCCGCGCCGTCTGTCTGGCGGGACTGGCCACGTCCTTGTTGGCCACCACGTCCCCTACCGCCTCCTCCTCCACCGGTCTTCGGGGCCGATGAGTCCTGAAAGGAACGAGGAGAGCGTTGTTCAGAAACCTGAAATCTATCAGGCGATTTAATCATCGCGCGATCGCGCAAATCATATACTCTTTCAGTTGGCGCAGGAACTTGCGGCGCAGGATATGAATCCTGAGTTTGCTGTTGTTGCTTCCCCTGTTTCTGTTTTTTCGGCCAAGTCTGTTTATTGGACTTGGGTTGGACATCTGCTGTTGCAGACTGTCCCTGGGGTTGTTTTTTCTCCTTGAGAGGAAAATATTTCAGACCTTTACTTGTGCGACCTATAGTTTTATAAGTGGCCACAACAATCTTCGCTAACTGTCGGGGTTTTTCGGCATCGGGCAGAACAGCCAAAGCATTGGACACCTGAAAGTTCACTGCATCTCCCTTTATATTGGAGAGGATGAGATCACTAACAATCTCAAAAGAACCACACAGGCGCATACCCAATTCAACCGCTGCTTCCGGTCCTTGATCATCCTGAACACGTTTAACGATCGTAGGCAGTATGGACATAGACGGGGTGCCGAAACACCTCGTATAAACGGCCGCAAAAGTTTTTCCCCAACTTTCACAGTCAACGAGTTCAGGAGTTAAATCCTTAGGCAAAGTAATCGTCAACATTCTATGTTTATCAGCAGGAGTAGAATTCGGAAACACAGCCTCCAGCTGGTCAAATTTCTCGGCAAGCCAGAAAGGGAAATCATCTTCATCATCGGGACGCTTACCAAAAACCGAATTGACCATAACCGGATTAAGTCTTAAACCGCCATGTTCCGCCTGAACGGCCGGACCCCCGGGGGGCCTCCCGGGAGATGACAACCAATGTATTGCACTAATGCACGAATCACGGCAATCGAGACAACATGCAGTCTGCGAATATCCACAAGGGGACAAGCGCCGTGATTCGGGTGCGGGGTGAATCCACCCAACGTAGGCCAATTTGTGCCTGGAATGGACAATGGACCTAACCTTCGCAGCGGATAAAGAGTGGGGAAGGGCGCCATCAAACCAAACGCGATGCTGCCAATGATCAATAGGTATTTCCAGTGCCCTGTACGGTGTATATTCAGCCGGTACAGGTGAGGGTGTGTAGGTGTGGAACACGTTAGAATTAGCGTCCACTTCCGGAAACGTTACCCACGAATAAAACAGTTCGAATGGGTACGCCGGATCTGCACACACCACCAAAATCACAGCCAAGCCATCTAACGGGACTTGGTAAGCCTGTAAATGGTTGCGCACCGCAATGCGACTATGCTGCGGGATGACCACAGCCTGTGTCATGATTGCACTGGAAGAACAGAAAAAACAAAGGAAACTTTGTAGCACAACTGGGTAGTAATTCAAAAGAAACCGTTTTAGATAGAATCAAGCTTGAAAAGACCTATTTAAAAAAATAGGTAGGTTTCGCCGACACCACCGTTTTCCGGAAACGACAGTGAAGGGGTTAAGGTTTGAACGATATATTACTCAAGTGTCATGATATAAGTCCACCAACGTATGGGCGCCATGTAGCAGGGTTTCTGTTCTCCCACAGAACTTTGCACAGAGGATTGGAACCTCAGCGAATTAGGGTGACCCAAAACTCACCTTAGTATCCAACAAACCCCTTACCGAGCTAGCTACAGTGTCTCATTGGTCATAACAAACTCCCAATGTTTAGACAAACCAGAACATGAGCTTACAATACCTCAGGTTACGTGGAACACATGAGCACTCATTAGTTATACTATCATTTCAAACCAGAACGTGGAGTAAATGAGGACACGTGAACATTTGAAATATTTATTTACTAATGCCGTCTTCTCAGGTGCAGTATCTTAGATAATACAAGGAAACATATTATCAGAAGCAAAGTCATCAGCATAGTTACTAGTCCATAGAAAGCAAATGGTGACAGCATGTTAACATGCTGTAATGAATAAGAGTTAACAACACTTATTTCTCACCCTCCCTAACACACATATTATATTAATAGCTAAGAAGGTCTCTTTGGGTTTGAATTAGGGCGGGCCCATACCTCAGGATCCTAGAAAGAAGAGATCACATCAGCATACACCAGCTCTCTCTGCATGCGAACAGCATCAAGTGTGTTGTGTGTGCCTCAAGCAAAGCAATATAAAACCCGCCTAAAAGCCAAAGTTGGCAGAAGCTGCACTTATGTTATGTCTAAGAAGGCGCGAAGATCAGACCTCATTACAATTCAGTATCTTGTTGTTCCTGAAGCTTCAGCACTCCCTGTACAGACATCGTTTATTGAGCAAAGCTTATATCAGAGTAATAACATATTATTCTCATGTAAACCACAATGAACTACTAGGTTGAAAGCTAAATCAACAATTAATTGTCGTGTGCAGAAGCAGCAAAAGGAAAAATGGCGTTTAAACATGTAATGTGCCTATGCTAACTTAACGCAGTATAAAGATATATAGTAGCTATATGACAGTCTGGGTGTTGGGGGTGTGAGAAGTTAGCCTGGCATATGATGTCCACTATTCAACTGGGCACCTTGCACCAGTCTAAACGATCTTTATTGATGGTGGTTGTAAAGTCAACCTTACAGACAAGCTGTTGTAAATGAATCTAGGACCCTAGTGTAAATGTTTCCGATTCATGCCCTTATAGAGGTACGGATTATTCTATCCTTACATAGGCATAGAAATCATTACCATATTTAGACTGAGCGCTTGCAGCCCAAATACGGCATGGCTACTTCCACTATGTTCCAAGAATCAGCAACGATTTCTTAGAAAAACCCGCCTTCAGCAGCTAGGGACATCCCCTTGCCTGAATACTAATTTATCTAGGAAATCATGGAGTTTTCGAAGAACTGAGTCTTCTATGACATTATTAAGTCTTGGGCTGACATTGTCCTGGGAGGTCTACATTTGGGTTTTTAGACCACCGCAGCCCCAGCGCTGCATTGCTGCAACACTCACCAGGCTCTCCACTTCCCTGCTGCCTGCCGCTTCTCAACCATCGCGGCGAGGCGGCAGACCGGGGACTACATCCCCCAGCACCGCTTGCGCCTAGGAAGGCGTGCATCCTGTCCCGCCCCCGGAGGTGCGCTTAAGGTCAGCGCGAGCCCCGGGGGAGCGGGGGACTTGGGCTGACATTTACCTGGGAGGTCTACATTTGGGTTTTTAGACCACCGCAGCCCCAGCGCTGCATTGCTGCAACACTCACCAGGCTCTCCACTTCCCTGCTGCCTGCCGCTTCTCAACCATCGCGGCGAGGCGGCAGACCGGGGACTACATCCCCCAGCACCGCTTGCGCCTAGGAAGGCGTGCATCCTGTCCCGCCCCCGGAGGTGGGCTTAAGGTCAGCGCAAGCCCCGGGGGAGCGGGGGACTTGGGCTGACATTGACCTGGGAGGTCTACATTTGGGTTTTTAGACCACCGCAGCCCCAGCGCTGCATTGCTGCAACACTCACCAGGCTCTCCACTTCCCTGCTGCCTGCCGCTTCTCAACCATCGCGGTGAGGCGGCAGACCGGGGACTACATCCCCCAGCACCGCTTGCGCCTAGGAAGGCGTGAATCCTGTCCCGCCCCCGGAGGTGCGCTTAAGGTCAGCGCGAGCCCCGGGGGAGCGGGGGACTTGGGCTGACATTGACCTGGGAGGTCTACATTTGGGTTTTTAGACCACTGCAGCCCCAGCGCTGCATTGCTGCAACACTCACCAGGCTCTCCACTTCCCTGCTGCCTGCCGCTTCTCAACCATCGCGGCGAGGCGGCAGACAGGGGACTACATCCCCCAGCACCGCTTGCGCCTAGGAAGGCGTGCATCCTGTCCCGCCCCCAGAGGTGCGCTTAAGGTCAGCGCGAGCCCCCGCGTCGCGGGATCGTGCGCGGGTCGGCGCCCGGGGCTAAGCCCGGGCAAAGGGCGGGCCCTCTGAGGCCCTCAGAGGTACGAGGAGTACGGGACGGGCCACCCCACTCGATCTCATCACAGGAGGAGGTATTGTGCTGCTTCAATTTAATTGACCGTTCTGGCGTATTTATTACCATCATAAACATTATGTCCATTTAGGAAGAGCTCAACGCCCTGTGTGGCACAAAGTACGTCCCTGATGCTATAACCTCCCCTACTGTGGGCACATTTTGTGCAAATTCTAATGGCTCCCCACGGGTCCTTGCTCCTCCCGTAAATAAAGACTACAACCAAGTAAATGCTGCGCCCCTGGGTTTCAACATTAGAGGGAAGCACGACAGCGAAATTGACAATGGGACCTATGCAAGTACACAAAATCTGTGCACCAGCGCAATATTATCTCCCGCTAACCCAACAGCATTTATGGAGGACCCAGCCGTGGACAAATTAGAGGACCCTCTCTTGTCTTCCCAATCGACTTTATTGTCTTCCCAGTCGACTTTATTGGCTCAAATTGAGCAACTGTTGTTAGCTGTCATCTCTTCCTGGTCATAAAAATCACCGATTTAGGGGAAAGGCTGATTAACATTGAGACAGTAATCAGAAAGTATCCTCCTCTAACTAATACAATGGCCACATCCGTCTGCCCTAACCCTCCCATCGCCCCCGAAAAGTATAAGTCTGGTACTTGTAAGAACGGTGTCACTCAAATACAGCCTCCCTGTACACCTACTCCAACAGGCCCCAAAGTAATTTTAAAACCTACATTAAAAACTCATACAGTGGCTAGACCCGCTCTGGTAAGAATGCCACGTATGAACCTGCCCCCTGAAGCCGCCCCATATGTGTCTGTCCTCTCTGGGGTCCCTGCCCTCACCCAGGGAACACGCGAATCCCAGCAGGACCTTTTAAATAAGGCCATTTTCTGGCTACAAAACAATAGACCTTTGCCACCTGAGTTATATGGTGGTATCTTGAGTGTCAGGAGGGTGGGATGGTTAGGCACGCTGCCCAAAGACACCACTGGGGACCTGGTACTAATCAAATTTAAAAACAGGAATGTTGTCCCCTTTTTACGATTTTGCCCCCCCAAAGAAAGACATGGCACCATTCGCATTTGGGATCTGTACGATTTCTACCCGAGCTCCCCACATATTACATAGAACCAACTTTTTAGCCTTTAATGTTTTTTTTTTTTTAACTTTTGACCAAAATTTTTTATTTTTAAGACTCCACTATTAAGAGGCCACTCATAAGTTTGAGCTAAACTGACAGGGTAGGATGTAACTGATAAGTATATTGTTTTATAGTTGTTTCATTGATAACGAAACACGTACATATTGATTAGCTGATTCGTAATATTTATTTAATCTTGTTTTAATAATCCTGTAATGATTTTTTACTGTGCCTATGAAATGTTTATGGTTTTTATTTATGTATTGTTGATGCTTTTATGATTTTTAAACTAAAATCGAATAAAGCTTATCTGACTGACTGAAGTCCAATCACAAGTCAAACTCTGCACCTTCATAGTATAAATATGCCTAGATTTGCCCAAGCAGACACACGGTGGTTTGAAGCAGATCGACTAACTACTTGCCCGATGACCTGCAGCAGCAAGTGCCGAAGGAAGTCGACCCTCCTGCTGTCGCACTGAGAGACTCTGTCTTTTCTCCTGCTGAGAAATCCAGCACCAGTGTTTCCAGGCTACCCTTGCGGGTTACTGGGAAATCGAGTCCTGAGAGAGAGATACAAGACCTCCTTCATTCTAACCCAAGTTACGGAGCTGATTAGACCCTTAGAGAATTCTTGATTAGATTCTTGGCAGAAAATATTAAACTTAAACTACTCCTCACTTACTTCTTCCCTTGTGCTAGGCTTAGGTCAGGTACACCAGGGTAGGCGTATTTTAGAAGCACCAGTTGAGTACTTTTAGCCATCATTTTAACACTGTATGTATTTTATACGTTTTTAAGGCAATTTATGGCTTAGAAACCATATCATGCTTTTACAGTACTACTTTATAATACTGTTCGTATTGTATACTCTGTACTTTATTACCAATATTACGATTGTAGCAGTACATTTATTATGCTTGAGAAAGAAGACTGTTCAATAAATTCTTTTTATTGAAAACACCCGTCTCTCTATTTTCTCAGCACCTCTGGTGAAACGAAGCATGCATGAATGACTGAGTAAAATAGCTATCTATTGTTTCCGCGACTCTATAGATTGATTTCTCATTCTTGGGAAACAAAGTTGTCATGTTTATGCGGTTGTCCGAAACTAATCCCTTCTTGTGAATTCGAGAAAGTTTCTAGTGACCTCTGATCTAGCTGGCACTCACAATTAAGTCTAATAGATTCGGCAGAGACCTAGTTGACCTCAGTCCTACGTCTAAACTACAGGGTTTATTATTCCAATGCGCAGTGCCTATTGGGAATATAGGAACTACACTACAAAGCTATCCTAGTGGTAGCAGGGACCAGCAGTCATAGGCTAAGACTTCAGAGAGCATGTGAAGCAAGCTGTTTTACCAATTATAATCCCTTGAATACCAAATGAAAGGACACCACACAAGGGATATATCAAATATATATGTATTTATTTCTAACACAACCCCTCTGCACTCTTTATGAGGTCAGAGATCGAAGTACATCACAAATTACTCAATTAGCATACGATAAGTTGCACAAATACAGTTATGTCCTAGGGGCCTCACAAACCATATACTAAATAGGTGGTATAAGAACCACTTCAGAAATAGTGAATAGGCCTAGGGCCTAGGGAATCGCTGGGGCTACACTAAACAACCAAGGGTTAGGAAGTAGGAGAATCACAGTCACGAGTTACCATTGACCTATAATGGAGAACAAAGAAGTTACAAAGGTACTGTTTAAGGACACTTCCAGATGGACTACGTTAAAACCCCTTTAAACTAGGACACTTCGAGAGTCAAGACCCACGGGAGCACCGGAGTACTCGTGTTACCTCACCCAGAGAAGCCGGGTACATAGGTGTCTTTTCGTGTCGGGTTTTGTCGTCGTTTTCTATGGAGATCTGCAAAGAAGTGCTGCAGGCGACCAGAGGAAAAGTGTCTGGGTGGATCCAAGGGTGGATCGGTGATGTGAAGAACCTGAAAGCAGAGGTGACAGAGTCTGGGTCACTAGCCAGTGACCAGGAAGGAACCAGGAAGGAACCAGGCGATGTTGTGATGATCTCAGGTGAAAATGTGAAGCTTGTCTCTGCAGCCACGAGGACCAGGAGGTGTTGACGACAACCAGGAGCTGGATTCGAGCTGTCCCACAAAGGATCTAGTTGACTGCGGTGTCGGTATCGGGATTGGACCCAACAAGCCTTGGCAAATGCAATCCACGCAGGAAGTGAAGATTGGCTTCGGAGCAGACCAGCAAGGTCTGAGGAGCTTTGTCTTTGCAGGGAAGCTGGAACAAGCCTGGAGCAATCAGGAAAATAGTTTGGTTTTACAGGTTTGTCTTCAGGGGGCTCACTAGTCAGCAGGCTAGCAACCAGGAAGATGATTGAGCTGAAATGCAAGAGCGGGCCCCACGTGGCACTCGTGGAGTGTGTGAGGGCTGAGCTTCGGTGCAAATGGTGCTCCGGTCTGGGGCTTCTAGTACCCCAATGCACAACTGCGAGGGTACCTCGGTAGTTGAGCTGTTAGCAAAATGCAGGATGTCCAGGGTGTCCGGTCCCACGTCTCTCGTATCCGCCACAGGTCTCAGTTTTGCTGTGGATGTGGGTCGGAGTCAGAGAAGTCTGAGAGTCTAGTTCCTATGTCGCTGAGTCTTCGGGTTCCGGCAGGAGCATCGACAAAGCAGACCGGCAAGTTACTGGTGGTGCCTGTTTGCACAGGGTGGTCACTCCTTGACCACAAGGGAGATGTCTTCAGACTTCTAGTCAGAATAGAACATCGAAGGTCCTAGAGTTCTGTATCGAAGTTTCGTTCCAGGATAATCTAAAGTCCTGGGGACATAGCTCCTATCTTTATACTAAGAAAATGGGCTGGATTACCTGCTAGGTTCCTCCTATGGGTGGACAAAGGGAAAGGGGTGTAACCACCCCCTTCCCGCTGTCCAGTTTTGTGCCAGAGCGGGGCTGGAGTGCCCGAGCAACTGGTTTGAACCGGGCTATGCCTGGAGCACCTTGTGTGCCCCAGGCAGTGTCTCAAAAAGCATCTGCTGACGCAGCCCTCCCTGTCCCAATACACATCAGCCTGTCTGGGGAGGTGCTGGCACCTCCCTGGACAGGAAACCTATTGTCCAGGCCTCCCCTGCCGGAGTTTCATCCAGCAGCAGGAGGTCAGACTTGTGTCTGTGGCAGCAGCATCCATTTTGGGATGCTGGGGCTCTGTTTAATTTTAACAGAGTAAAGCAGTAACTACATGTCTTCTCTCTCTAGAAGGGTGGAATGCTACCCCCGCCACCAGAATTGGTGGGGAGGGGTAGTATTCCAAAGGGTTTGACACCTTACACGACATATTTTGATAAAGCCAAACCAAAATTAGCATTAACCGCGAGGATTATAATGCACTTAAGAGTATATGGTAAGGCTATATCATAGAACAGCTATAAGGAGATGGTTCCAAAAGTTGCAGAGGGGCTGAGCTCATGCTAGGGCACCCACTCATATAAAACCAAGCACTCTGCCTCCAGGATTGTCGAGGCCTACCATAGGAGTGACTTAAAGATGCATATGTGTCTATATATAAGATAGATATAGATTTACTATATCTAAGTAAGGGGTGATTACACCACCTTACCCAAGCTGAGTGATCAGCCTGTGGTGTCAGCTTGGATGGCCAGCCAGGGGTGGCATAATACAAGCTTCAGCCCCTGGTAGGCCTTGGATGTACCTATGGTACACTATACATGGGCTCACAAAGGTGACCCAATACCCAATCAGGTATGTACCTAAAGTACATGGTATCAATTTAGAGAGAAAACAGCTGGGCTGTGGGTCTGATTAGCAGGCCCACAGCCACACTAAAGTCGAAAAAACAGAAAATCACAACAAAAAGGGGGGGTGACCATAGGAAGCAGACCCTTCTCTCCTACAGGGGGTTTCTTAAGCGGGGCGAGGGTGTTGGCGCAGTCGTTGATCCATTGTCTGAGGTTGGGGGCTGCAACGTCAGGGTCGGTCGGGTCTGCGGGTGGGCTCTCGGCGAGGGCGGTGGTTAGCTGGTCCTCAGTGATCTTGCCCCAGCTGCGGTGAGGCATCAGAAGGGTGCGATGGTGGGTGTTGGGTTTCTGGAAGGTGAAGTGGATGCAGTGGTGGTCGGTCCAGTGGAGTTCAGTGGTGCAGTTGAAGGAGACGGTGCTTGCTGAGAAGATGGGGTCAAGCGTGTGGCGGGCGGAGTGAGTGGGTGTTGTGACGAGTTGTCTGAGTCCGAGCTTGCTGAGGTTGTCGATCAGGGTGGAGGTGTTGGAGTTGTTGTTGTTCTTGAGGTGGAAGTTCAGGTCCCCGAGGAGGATGTAGTCCATGGAGGCGAGGGCGTGTGTGCTGACGAAGTCGGCGATGGAGTTGCAGAACTGTGGTCGGGGTCCGGGGGGTCTGTAGACTAGGGTTCCTCTGAGGGTGGTGTTGGGGTCGGTGTGGATCTTGAAGTGCAGGTGTTCGGCGGTGCTGAGGGTGTCGTCAGCGTCTGCCGAGATTTTGAGGGTGTTTCTATAGATGATGGCAATTCCTCCACCTACTCCGTTGGGGCGGTCCTTGCGGGTGATCTAGGATGGCTATGGCGATGTCGGGCGCCAAGGTGGGGGTCAGCAAGGTCTCTGTCTGGAAGACGACATCTAGGGTATTGGTATCGAGTAGGTCCCAGAGTTCGACTGCGTGTTTGCGGGCGGAGCGGGTGTTGAGCAGGATGCATCTGAGGAAGTTGGGTTCTTCGGTGGGTGGGGTGGCGGCCCAGATGCTGGTGAAGCTGCAGCTCCGGAAAGAGAAGGGTCCTTGTGTATGATTCGGGGTGGCCAGGCAGCAGGTGCATGACCGTACGGCATTGAGTACGTGGAGGGTGCTGGAGTCGTAGCGGGGGCAGGCGTTGTGGTGAGTGCGGGGTCCAGGTGTCTGGGCGCAGTCCAGGCACGGATGGGTGCAGACGGGCTTGCCTTAGGCACGCCTTCGGTGCACCAGCGGTGCGCCCGCTGCGCGGCCTCCATATGAGAGGAAATGGGAGGGAGGAGCAGCTGGGAGGCTGGAGCAGGGTGGCGAATTAGAGTGTGGGGGCAGGGCCGCAGGGGGCACAGTGGCGGGAACAACGAGGGGGGAGCGGGCAGGTGGTAAAAAAGGCAAAAGTGGGGGGCACAGAGGGAAAAAAATATTGTGAATAAAACAATCAATAGTCATGGAAATATAGGCAGGCAGGCAGGCAGATAGCGCAGTTCAAAGTGGTAGAATACGCCGCAGCGGGAACAGCATCAGCAGTGGGCACACAGGGGGGCTGTGTGGTGGTCAGGGGAGCGACCTGCCTGGTGACAGGGTCAAGGGTCACTCAGTTATGATTCCCTTGGTTGACTGGTAGTGGTGCTGGCAGAGCAAATTCCGACACAAATGCACAAGTGTGGCTTATTTACCCAGTTGTCAGGAATAAACTACAACTCCCAAAATGCACTCTGCCCTGTACAGTCCATATGCCACAGTGTGCCTTCTTATTCTTGATGACTGCTGCATGGACATGGTATAGGTAAATGGAGGTATGGAACACACAATGGTACAGCACTGTCTTCACTCACATCATACTCCCAGACACATTATGCATAGGATGCACTTACCAGGTCTATCCTGCTCAAGCTCCACCAGCTGAGCATGGAGGGTCGGCCAAGCTGCTCGCAGGACCCTCCTGTACAGTGGGGAGAGGCGAGGACGATGCACATGGTGCTAGGAAGACTGGCCCACTAGCTCCTCAGCCTTGTGCCGGGACTAGCGTTTTAGGTCCTCCCAGCGCTTGAGGCATGCCCTAGCACTCCTGGTGTGGAATCGCACTGCAGCGCTCACCGATGTTGGCCCATAGCCTTGCCCAGGATGCAGCGCTCAGCTGGTATGCAGGGTCCCCATATATCTGAGGATATTTGACCAGCACCCCCTCTACCAAGCTGTCTAATTCCCTTTCTGTGAAAGGGGGTACTTTCTCCCCATAACCCTCAGCCATTTTGGGGCAAATAAGTTTAATGAGAGGAGCAGGATGGCAGAGGATCTGATCTGTGATAGAGGATGGCTCAGAATGAACACAAAATGGCTTCCAACAACCTGTGATGTATTTCCTGTCTCTCATTTCCTGTAGGAAATGATGTGTTCTGGGTTATTTTCAGAGGTTACGGCCTGAAAATGTAGTTTCTGGTTCCGGAGTGGCGGGTCCGCATCCTCGTATTACGGTCAGAAACCGGAAATTACGTTTTCGGGCCGTAACCTCCGAAAATGACCCGGAACACATTATTTCAGGAAATACATCACAGGAAATTGTTGGCAGCTGTTTTGTATTTATCCCGATCCATCCACAATCACTAATAAAATGTGGAAATACCTGAAATGACAGTGCAGGTTAAAATCATGAACATGTAACAAAAGGGGGAACAGACCATTTAATGAAATTTTTACGCAGACAGGGGGGGGGTGACACAACATCCAAATCAGTTTCGTTTTCTCCCACTTTGCATTATGGTACATGTAGTCCATATTGAGTGCTCATTACAAGAGTTGTGTGATGTGTTAAGGAACAATGAGGCTGGAGCAGTGGTGTATATGACAGACACATGGCGCCTGATTCACCCATGACATCATCACTCATGTTGTGTGCCCATCATTTCTGGGGGAGTCAAATATGTTGAGTGCACATGCCTGAGACTGTAATGGCTATGGCCTTTTGTGATTGAGTGACCCATCCTCATATGAACCAGGTAGGTCTCAAAACATGTATAGTTTTACATCTGTGTGAATAGATTGTTGAGGGACATACACTACACTAATCGCTGACATGGGCACATGACCTGAGGCACGCTCATTCTTTTGACTACTGTTCAACAGCTGTGATTTACATGCAGTGAATGTGGCTTGCAAAGTAGTCTCAGGATGGTATATATTGACACAGTGTCTGTCTAAGTTTCATAATTGACAACAGACAGCAAACCACATTTTGTCCATGACACTACAGGTTGCTCATGTGAAAAACATGGCAACAAGCTGATCACAGACTTGCATACCCTGAACTCGGTTATGTGCAATGGCCCAGATTCAGAGCTAGCCGAGGTTCCAGAGGTATGTGTAAGCCATGTGTTAAAGCAATGTTGTGCAAAACACAACAGGCTAATATGATCTTGCACACAACTTCAGGGGAGTACAGCAGCACACCCCATGTACGATCAAGACATCTGAATCGCGACTTCAACAGACCAAAAGTGCGCTCTATGATGGTTCTAGTCCGTATGTGTGCCCTATTGTACCTACGCTGAGGTACAGTGTTTGCACGCCTGTAAGGGGTGAGGAGATGTGGGGAGAGTGCCTACCCAGCATCGCCTGAGGAGGGAAGAAAGGGCAGTTGTTTACATTTCCCTCTTTGATTTGCACAGGACATGATCAATACTTTAGTACATGCAGTGTCTGTTGGGCCATGTATGTAGCTTTATGATTCTTATTGTACAATGGTTAATGTTGCGTGGCATTCAGACATTTCAATAACACATATCCCTAATTTTTAGTGCTTGATACTTACCCAGTAGTCACATGTTGTCAAATTCTCCTGCAGACATCTGCCGGGCAAGAGATGACATGCGGAATACGAAGCTGTCATGGGTACTGCCGGGGAACACTGCTTGCACATCAATGAACCTCCCACTGGCATCACAGACAGCTTGCACATTGATGGAATACCATCGGTGTTTGTTGCAGAAGATGTGTGCAATGCGGCGTGGTGGCTGAAGGGCCACATGTGTACACTCAATTGCACTCAGCACACGTGGGAAGTGTGCAATGAGATAGAAATCTCATGCTGCCCTTTGTCTCCTGGCCAGTGTATGGGGCATTTGTATGTAGTTGTGGGCTCTAGCAGTGATGCATCTCAGTACCTCATGCAGGCACCGCGACTGGCTTGCCTGGGAAATGCCCACATGGTCACTGGAGACCCTTTGGAAAGACCCAGTGGCAAATAAATAGAGAGCAGAATGGATCTAGAGATAGGCTGGTATTGCATGGGAGCAGCAGGTCACAGAGTCAAGTTCCTGCTCCCACTCACAAACCATATCCAAGTTGACTTCTGGAGGGAAACAGTACCTGGCCCTTACATCTTGGCTGGGCATTCCATATAGGTTGATCCTCTGTCTGAAGATCCTCTCTGCTCTCCTCCTCCTCCTCAAGTAGTTTTGCTGCATGTCAAGGGGCAGAGCAACAAACACATTCAGCAACATGTTGAAAGGGTTTGTGTGTGTCTGCTCTGCATTTATACACCCTGCGGGGCTGGGATTTGCTGCAGTGTGTCAGCTGATGCATGGTGGGGGATGGTAGGCACTTGGACAGGTGTTTACCCTTGAGGAAAATGATCAACGACTACAGTGCGCTTATTACGGCCCGAAATCGGAGATTCCGGCTTGTAAGCAGAGATTCCGGGCCATAAGCAGAGATTCCGGGTCTTAAGTGGAGATTCCTCTCCAGGGGTGGAATTTCCGGCCCAAGTGCGAAGGCAAAGTTAGTAGTCATAAATCCATTCTGTGAATACCAAAAGTAGTAAGTTCATTCTGTGTATACCAAAAGTAGTAAGTTAATTCTGTGAATACCAAAAGTAGTAAGTGCATTCTGTGAATGCCAAAAGTAGTAAGTTTAAGATTTTGTCTTAAGTTAGTTCTGTGAATCTGGCCCTAAGTGTTTGCCATTCTAAACAACAACCACAAGATTATTTTAAAAAAAAAGAAAACTAATAAACTAAGGACCTGGGGCCATATTACAGATGCAGCGCATTTTCCTAGATGGCACTAGATTTCAAAAGATGCACCCAGCTCAATCCTGAAAAATGTGCAGAATTATGATGAATGTGCTGTTACTGATTCTCCTGATAGCTTCTTTTCCTCTGCGCGCCTGACTGTAATATAGTGCGAGTGCAGGGGATTCCCTCATTTGCATTGGGCACACCCGTATGCAAGAGGGAATGCCCTCTAAAGATAGTCCTGGCGCTTTATGTGCGCCAGGCTATCGGTATTACAGAAGGGGCTGCACAAGCGTCTGCAGCCCCTTCTGTAATAACAAAAGTGCCATGGGGGCCAGCAAAGCGGGCGCAAATGCCTGCTGCGCCCAGGGGTCACTTTCACAATACAGCCCCTGTAATACTACCACATTAGAACAAAGACACAGAATGGTTAAAAGTCATTGATGCATATGTCTTTAAGTACTAAACTAATAATAATATTTGTGTGCCATTCTGTATTAACACTTACAATTATTTATCAAAATGGAAATTGTACACCTGAGCCACGAAGCCAGACCAGCTTGATTATTGACCTTGATGCAGCCGAGGGAATGCTAGAGAAAACAAGTACATCTGAACATATGTCTACACAAACAACCCCATCTGCAACAGATGACGTTTCTTAAACACGCTTGATGCTTTGGCAATTAAGCAGAACTGCAAAGCAATATAATACACAAACAAGTGTAATAGAATGTGTAAATGAAGATGCTGGAACACAGGATTAACATTTTAGTAAACTGGCAAATTGCATGCAGTTCATGAAGTTTAAAACAAGCTGCTAACACATAGGTGTAAATTAACCAGTAAGATACAGAAGTTCTACAGTACAAAAAAGAATAGCTTTGAATGTATGTCAAGTAGTATGTTCGACATTCCAGAAGCTGTACAAATATTATATAAAGGAATGGCTGAAGAATGCAAATCACAGTGTGGACAACATCACTCAGACAATTGTATTTAGGCATTTGGTCACACATTAGATCGTTGAGCAGTAGCTGCCTCTGCCTTGTGTGGCCACTCTTGTAATCTACAGGCCCATTTCACTTGCAAAGTAGTGACATTAACACAACCTTAATTCAAGTTAGTAGAGTAGTAGAAGAACTGAAAACTTCAATTGCAATAATTATGATTGCCCTAACATCACCTGAGAGTGAGGGAAGGTCTAATGGGAGTAGCATATCAGTGTGATAGCAGGGGTACACTTAGAAAGAAATAGGATTGCTCAGATACAAGGTAGTTAAAGGTAGGTGCCCATGACCAGACCTTCCACATCAAAGAAAAATGTATTTTTAGATATATTCATGAAATGCAACATTTTATTTTTTGCTTTGCCGTATTCATGAGACACAGTTATTGTTAATACAACAACGTCTACATTCATATATGCGAATAAACAGGATTAATCATTAGATATCAAGAATTGATATTTGTGTGCATTTAGTAATAAATAAGAAATGCATATTAAAACACTAGTTGTTTCACAACTATGAGCTGTTCCCTCAGCAGAACCTAACGGTTTAGGGCTACATATTGGGAGAGAGAGGTTCATCATCATCTAGATGTTCTTTCCTTTCATTGTTGCCTGTGGCTTCCCCTACACAATGCAACGTTATGTATCCTAACTCAACCTTGAATTGTTTTGCATTTTGTCTGTGGGGTGTAGTCCTATAAATCATAACTTTTATGACAAAAAGCAAATCGTCGTTATACATTTCCAAACTTTATTTCTATCACTGAGACTGTTGGTTTAGGTGCAGCATTATAGCAATGCGCTCTTGCTATTAGCCGATGTAGATATGGGGTAAGTATACATGGGTGAATGCCATACGGATAATCACCTGTAATATACAAGTAAATTAGATATGTAGATGTAAATTGACTAAACAAGGTAGCACCATGGATTATCACAATCACCAAGTAAGCATCAATTTCCCATGTCTCTCCTTTGAAGAGCCTTGTTAAATCGACTATAGTGGAAAATGAAAAGTGCAATGTGTACTCCCTGTTATGTGAAACAATGTCTGTTACAGTATAATATATTTTGCCCGCGACCTGAATCTTAACAGAATGTTGTTTTTTCTATACCTGAAACTAAGGGCCATTAGTATGAACATTTCCTTTTGTGATTCGCAATTTGTGAATTTTAGTGACTCGCAATTTGCGAATCTCAAAAGGTAATGTACTAATGTGTTGCAGACACATTTTGTGATTCCCAATTGGGTCGCAATAGACCTGCCTCAATTGAATATTGATTCATGAGGCAGGTCACGATTTGCAACCCATTGAGAAAGTGCAATAACAGAAGGTTGGTGTCCTGCCGGGGACAGCAGATCACCATGTCTCTGTTTACTTTCAAATATAGTAACCTTTTTTAAATGCAGCCCGTTTTCCTTAAAGGAAAACAGGGTGCCTTTCAAAAAGAAAAATGAAACATTTCTGTTTCATTTTTTAAGAGTAGGCAGTGGTCCGTGAGACAACTGCCTGCACTTAAAAAAAGGTTTTGCTGCCAGTCACAAAGTGGAAGGTGTTTCTTGTGGACCCCTTCCTGTTTGCAACTGGCTTACCACCTACTGTTGCAGGGATTCTGCACAAACACAGAACTATGGGGCATATGTATGTAATTTACATTTTGCGATTCTCAAATAGCGATATTTAAGGAATCGCTATTTGAGAATTGCAAAATGGAATGTATGTATGTAAGTCGCAATTTTTTGCGAATCTCTAAAATTCCTTAATTGTGATTTGCAAATTGCGAATCGCAATTAAGGAATGAGTGTCCCATTCAAGAGGCCCATAGGAATGAATGGGGATACATTCTCAAATTGCGATTTTCTATGAGAAAATCGCAATTTGAGAATCGCAATTCCAAGGGTGCCAGGGTTTCCAAAGGACACCTGTTGCACCCCTGGAATGTGCATGTAAGTACATGTGGCGCACATACATGCCCTAAGGGCATGTCTGTGCGCCACATGGCACTTTAAATGTTTTACAAAAAATGCATTTTAACAGGAAATCCTAAAATACCATCTACTTGGAGTAGGCGGTATTTTGCGATTCCTTAAGCCAAAATCGCAATTTGCAAGGCACCCCTACACAGCATTTAAGGAATCACAAAATTCCTGAAATGCTTGAGCAAAATAAGGAATCGTAATTTTTGCGATTCCTTATTTTGCTATGTGGCCCATACAAACCAAAACGTCGTTTGCGATTAACAAACGTCGGAATTCTGCGAATTCTGGCGTTTGCGAATCGCAAACAGCTTCTTACATATGCCCCTATGTGTATGATTATGGGACCTTAGTGCATAGGGACTAGGTCATCCTACCACCTTAGTATCCATTAGCCCGAGGACTGACTAGCTTTGGGGCAAGATGTAGGAAGGCCATTACCGGTCGATAACGGCCGAAATCAGCCGTTACCGACCGGTAATAGGCTTTTCCTATGTAGGTGGCAAATTTACCGATTTGGTAAATACTGAATCGGTATTTACCGATTCTGTATTTACCAAAACATCATTTACCGATTCGGTATTTTCCGAATCGGTAAATGAAATGTAGGAAGCACTTTGAAGAATGCTTCTGTGCTTACAGGATTCGTTATTTACCACCAACTATTAGTTGGTGGTAAATAACGAATACCTTTGTAAATGCAAATCTGTGCATTTACACCTGTGCCATGTGACAGGCATGTATGTGTGCCACATGTGCACACAGGCACTTTTCAAGGGTGCAACAGGGTGTCAAAGTGACACCCTGCCACCCTTGACTCTTTCCCTATTTTACCGAATCGGTAATTACCGATTCGGTAATTGTCATTCATTCCTATGCGCCTCCAGGCCCATAGGAATGAATAGCAATTACCGAATCGGTAATTACCGATTCTGTAATTACCAAATCTAAACGATTCAGTAATTTTTACCGATTTTTTATTTACATAGCATTTACCGATTCGAAAATACTGAATCGGTACAATTCTGTATTTTCGAATCGGTAAATTTAAATTATCTACATCTAGCCCATAGTGTCTCACTTGCTCTCCTACTCACTCACAGAGAAACAAGTGATTAGGCACCCCAGAACACAACAGTACAACTCTCTCAGGAATCGCGGTTGCAAGGCACACCCTTTCACTCTTGTACTTGACTACAATAAGATCTGTCTGGGACACAAACAAGTTTAAAATATTTATTTTAACATATGTGTTCCAATATGCAGTATACCTGCCACAATAAGTAGGAAAATGCATAACACAAATAAGGTCAGCTCAGCAAGTAGTCTGTAAATCATGAAAGGAGCAGTCATTATGAAAAGACAGTGTAGCCAAATATCCCTCCCCTGGTTTAGGAGCAGAATGATTATATATTAGAAGATCTCTGGACATTATCTGCAGACCAGGTACCCCAATCTATAGATGGTAAATCTACATCATAGGTGCTGCTTGGTCTTCTCCCTGTAAAGGTCCCCCTCCAACTGTGTGCTACCTATTTGTGTATTCCAATAAGACCAAAGTATGTATTTCCAATCAACAACTGCATCAGTATGTTTTGTCTAGGTGCTAGGGCTGGGCCAGAACAGAATAAAAAGGGGCATTGTTGATCAACCCTGCTCACAATGTTCAGAATAAATCCCAGGAGCCTGCAGAGTGTGAACACAGCGGTAGGTTCTCATGTGAAAGTGGCAAAAGAGGCATTTGCTAAATAAACTCACGTAGTAACAAGCACAAAGCAGCGGACAGTCTGCAGCGTGCTCATGCTAAATGAGAGAAAACTGCAAAAACAACAATTGATGGTGGGAATGTTGCACAATGGCAAAACATTCACCCCCAGTCTCAGATATGGGTTTAATCCATCGTTATTATTTTGCTCACCACACCACCCCAGTTCAAACATGGCAATATGCAAACCAGTCTTGACCCTGTGCCTCATGGGATCAGTCCAGCCCGAACTGCCAAGCCATATCTTCCCTGGACCAGAATCAAGCATCCTGGGACCGGTTTCTGGCCATCAGCAGTGATCAGCCTGGATAGCATGATTCCAGTGGCATGGAGAGCACGGGACTCACGTCTGAGCATACCCGTCCCACTCGGGGTGACAAATGCAAAAACAACAATTGAAGGACGGTATGTTGCACAATGGCAAAACATTCACCTCCAGTCACAGATCTGAGTTTAATCCATCGTTATTTTGCTCACCACACCACCCTAGTTAAGACATGGCCATATGCAAATCAGTCTTGACCCCGTGCCTCATGGGAACAGTCCAGCCTGAACTGCCAAGCCATGCCTTCCCTGGACCGGAATCAAGCATCCTAGGACCGGTTTCTTGCTATCAGCCGTCATGTTTTGCAAATGAGAGAAAACGACAATGTCCCAATGGGCCATGTGACACTACTTGAAGTACGCAGTAAACCGCAATTGTTTTGCAAATACATTCCGGCTGCAAAACAATCGTACATGCCTTTGCTTCTCTCTTTTAGGAAGACATGCCATTGGCCCGGCCCTTCCTAACAGTGACTTGCAGACCCTATTTTGCGAGTTGGTAAAAGGTTACTGACTCGCAAAATAGGGTTGGTACATTCAACAAGCTGTTTTTGCAGTCACACACAACCCTATTCTCCATTGGTGACTGCTAAAAATGGTTACATGTGCTCCTAAATGTGTTACATCTACATGTACTGTGATATTCAGAAAAAAGTGCAATTTGGCAAAAAGTCTGTTTATTTGTGTGCAATTCTGCAAGGCTGTTTGGAAAAGGGATATGTGTAATTATTCTGCCTAGCATTGTATTTTAAAAAAAGTAAAACATAGAAAGAGTGTTTTGCGATATCCTTCCAGCCACACGTATCGTTGTTAGATAACTCCCCAATGCTACTAGATGCAGGGAACACAAAATCATGCCAGGAATGATCTGGTTGCATTCAACTGGATTCACTAGAAAATGTATTAATTACATATTTTTCAGAATGAATATTACAGGCATGTAGGTAAAAGAAAGATGGGACTGCACTGAATGTCACAATATTTGTATTGCCACAATTGGTAGCCTCATTTGACGGCATTAGCACGCATCACACTTTATTCATCAGCTGCCACTCACTTTGTAATAAAGTCTCCATCAAATGTTCCCGTGTAATTGTTGAAGCAGTTTTGCTCACAGGCAGCTTATAAATATATACAACCCATAAATATGTGCAGCATTTAAAGTGTCGAATTCAAACTGGTCTGTACCACATTTATAACTGGAAATGTAGTAAATTATGATACCTATGTAATATCCGCAATAAACACTTTTTTCAACTTATTAAACGTGGTGCAGTAAGCAGAAATCGAGTGCTACATCATTCACCTTTTTAAAATGGTTTTATTTGGTGAAAAAGTATATAACCACAATATGAAGGACATGCAGAATGCATGGCAAATACCCCTTCATCCTCAATGGTAATGCAGCAATGAGGTTGGAGCCATTGGTGCTAGCAACACATTCTAATTAAAGCTGTGAGATTGTAGAGTGACAACACAATCAGTAACATCTCTCATATTTCAGCCCCTCTATGGGATTTAAAAGGGAAGAATTGAATTTATACAGTTGCTTCTTGATGGAAAACTGGAGAATGAACTTGCTGATGTGAAAACTGTGCATCCGTTTAGGCTCTGGATCCACCTTGGCAGTTGAAAACATTGTAACCCAGTGAGCTCTTACTATTGGTCATCTTGGCCATGCTCAAGTAGATTTTCCTAGCTTCAGACTTCTCAAGTACCTTTCCTACTACAGCTGCCCTCTAAAGATATCAAACTAGCACATCCTTTTAAGAGAAGTGGGAATATCTAGAAATGTCAAATCAGTGGTCTACATCTGCCATTACACTCCAATGAAAGAGGTCTCTGTAAATGTGCATGGGAGGTATTTCACCGAGGCCACAAGTATTGTGTTTGTTATGATTCCTAATAATTAATCATTATGAGGTACTGAAGCACGTGTATCAGAATCAACGTTATTTTCAACATTGCTCAGTTTGGGCTTGTTGCTGCTGTTTATACTGAACAGAGGAGTTCTTTATGGAAGGACTAGACATTGAATAGAATATGGTGGTTACTAAATCTTTCTCTGGAGTAATAATAAACATTGGCACCAGCAAGTTGCCACTTAGGTACTGCTGGTTTGAATTTTTACTGCTGGGTTATTTAGGTCCGGTCAATACTCTTTATTTCTGTGGCACGCCATAAAAGGACAAACAGATAAACACCCGATAGAGAACTGCCGTCTATAAACATAGGATGGACTAGCTAACATAGCAGTTGACTCTATTAAATACATCATACAATTAAAATCTAATAAAACCAGCCAGTTTATTAGAATCAACAGCAATATAATTAGGGGCATATTATCAAGAAATATTTCGCCACTTTTGGGGCACATATCGCCGAAAAAGCAGCGATTTTTTCTTTGCACTATCAAAAAGAACATGCTAACATGCTTTAGCGCTTGTTTTCTTGAGGTAGCTGCTGTTTTTTTTTGCTTTGCATGTCAGCGATATTTATCGCTAGTGACATGCAAAGTAGGCGTTCCTCACCAATGCAACATGAAAACAGTTGCCAAAAAAACTTCGCACTATTAACAATGCGGCACCGGACCCGCAAAGTGATTAAAAAAGCCACAGTAACCGCGGGTATCGCAGGAATTTAACCCCTGTTTAAAAGTTGACTTATCCATCTTTTGTATAGGAGGTGGATTGTGTGGTTAAGTTCACACTTGCCTATTAGCAAGCTTTTCATTAGAGCTTACTAATTAGCGCTTGATTTCTCATTCTATTGCTGCTTATTGCCGTCTATCGCTGGATTTGACATCGCCTCTGCTCAAAGCATTGCCAATAAGCCGCTAACACGGAAATGTCAACCAGCGATAGACGGCAATAACATAAAACACGCTAAGCGCGATTTGCGATAATTATCGCATTCTGTTGGTGTTTTGCTCTTCAACATGATACTGTGCAAAGAGAAACATTTGAAAATAGGTAGTTTTTTCTATGAGCAACTGAGGCGACTGGCGAAATATGTTTTTGCCTTATTTGCCACATTGTCAATAGATACCTAGAGACTGCAAACAATACATCTTGACTATTGTCTGAATACAGGATTCTACAGGCCATCTCATTCTGCGGAATTACCATATTTCTACAAATAGGAATTATCCATTTTGCCCTATCTGTGCAGTACCCTGGGCGAAAAAAGCAAGGGATCGACCACAGTTTCATCGGCTAAACCACAGGACGGGCAAAACCGCTCTGCTACTCTATCAGAGCGGGTCCAGTTATATGTGAATGTACACACTGGGAGGGACCTATATCTAAATTGTACATAAAGCTTTTTGCCCTATAATGGTTAGATTTCTTCTAAGAAATCTTCAGCTTTATAAAATCCTTTTGCCGTACAAAACAGTTTGTCAGTGTGCCCAGAGTTGAGCTTGTTAGGAGGATACTTCATTTAAGATTCTTAAAACTCATTTTAAGGTCCATTTTGGTAATTTCTGTACTTATCCCCCCGGGGTCTTCCCAAAGCCTTTCTAACCCTATACTCTCAGAGTGTCCCTTAGCATATTCAATCCATGGAAAATCACCTGCCCCTGTTTGCAAAGTATCTCTTCCAGCCCTTGCGGATGGGAGAACAACTCGTGGGATGACAAGACTCTCCTCCAGTACAATAAAGGCCTATTAGCTATCCCTTCAGAAATTGGCTGAGCCCCATGTCCAGTTTAGTGGGATTAACGGGGTGCTGACCGGGAGGCTCTGTAGCCTCCTCAAGAATCAATTCTCTGCCAATTCCAGGGTAAGAGCAGCATTGTGTCCCCAGATCTCTGCGTCATAAAGTATGGAGCCCAAGGATTGGTGTGTAGATTTTTGTTAGTCGCAAGACTGGTTACAAAAAAAGACCCCGATGGACCAGCTTAAGTCTTCATTCGGAAATATTTGATGGACATTCCAGCAGCTCACTAAGAGTGATCGCAAGGCACTCGAAACTATGTACCTGCTCTAATGAGATCCCATTTAAGGTGGGTTTAGGTTGTGTTGACCTGCAAGGGTTCAAAACTGTGAATTTTATTGTATCCACATTTATTTTCAGGCCCCTCTGTGCACTAAAACTGCTACATTTTGCAAAAATCTTCTGAATGCCCCTGGGAGACTTAGAAACAAGAAGTATGTTGTTCACAAACACTAGGCCAGGCACCTTTATATTAGCTGATCTAAGGGCACCATAATCACACATTTTCAGGCAGGCAGCAAGATCATTAACAGACAGCGTAAATAGGACACATCCTTTTCCGGAAGTGTGAGAAAGTGGCTCTATATATACTGGACCAAAGTAAGATACTGTTTGCATAGAGGCCACAAACCCCAGAGGTAGAACAGAGGTTAAAGTCAGTGCTGACCTTACTCTTAAAAGTGGTAGCTTGATCGAGCAGTAAGGCAGTACCAGAGGGCAGTGAGTTTCAAAACTTCACACTTAGAAGATTTGTCGAGTCAAACCAGTCAATGTTATCCTATGGCAGGAAAGTGAGTTATCGGTTTCCAGGTGAGTACTCGACCAGTGAAGTTAAGGTTCTGGGCATAGACTCAGGGGTCCCCCAGGGTCAGGTAGGTACAGTTGGTACAACCTCAGAGGCACAGGGGCAGCCGGGTGCAGAGGTAGTTAGGCCCATTGTTATCCAACGAGAGGCAGGGGGCCATCGGTTGGTGGCTGCTGGCTAGCAGGCCTCGCGGCTGTGGGAGCTGGGCTCCTGGTCACTTGCTCAGAGCAAATGGGCAAGTAGGATAGGTCACAGGGTGCACGGCCAGGGGCACTCGGGCGGCTGGGTGTAGGGTGTTTTTGAGGCGTCAGGCGCTCAATGTTATTCAATGGGAAAGTTAAAAAGGGAGCAAAGGCTGCAGTCTTGGGGACGGTGATTCTTCAGGTGTGACCACCACTTCGAGAGGTAAGTTGGGATCTTGGAGAAGAGGTAGGTACCCCAAAGGAAGGCACAGGGGGCCGCAGGACGCCGGGTGCAGGAGTGTCTTTGGACATTAAATACTGAATTTAGGGGCGTTACAGGTTGGGTTAGGGACCAATAGGTCCCTGTCCTGGGGTGGGTACACCCCCTAGTCAGCTCCTCTCCTGTGGGAGGGGGGCAGGAGCTTAGCTGTGATTGTGCAGGGCTCCCCATCTTCAAGATTGCCGGAGCCCAGGGTCGTGCTTCACCTCGTCTCTCCCACCTGAGGTGTGGGGTTGGCACAGGTTAGCACACCCCCTTCCTGATGTAGGGTTTCCCGCCAGTCTTCCTGCCAGAGTGGGGGTCAGAACCAGTGGGGGCCAGTTGCTGGGTACAGCAAATGGTCTGGAGAAGCTCACAGAGGCGGCAGGCCTTTGAAGCTTCCCCCTGCCCATCCTGAGGGAGGAGACCTAGCACCTCACGCAGGAATTATGTGACTCACTAGCCACTTTTTTTAAAACTAAGGTGGTGGACATCTACTCTACTTTTTCTAGTGAACAGGCAGGAAAAACTGATGCCATACCCATCATTTATCCAGTACTCAATCATCCCTCCTTTGATCAGTTTCAACCAGCTACTGAAGATCAGATTAGTACACTGATTTGTAAGATCAAATCAGGTTCCCCTCTTGATCCTTGCCCCCCCACTATAATGAATAAATTACAAAATATTATCACACAACCGCTAATGGAAATATGCAACTCCATATTTAAATCAGGTGTCTACCCAGCAAGCTGGAAGAAGGCCATTGTTAAACCTTTAATTAAAAAGCCTTCTTTAGACCCCACCATTTCGTCCAACTACAGGCATATTGCCTGTCTTCCCTTCACGTCCAAAGTCATAGAGGCAATCATGAATAAACAGCTCGCAGAGTTTATTGAACATCATAAACTCTTAGATGATACTCAGTTTGGGTTCCGGAGGGAACACGGAACTGAAACAGCATTAATAAAAGCATCGGACGAAATTAGAGAGATTATGGACTCAGGAGGAGCTGCAGTTCTTATATTATTGGACCTGTCGGCGGCTTTTGACACGGTCGACCACACCATCTTGGTCGACCGTGTCGCGACCCTTGGAATTAATCATCGGGCCAAAGACCTGATAGCCTCTTTTTTAGCCAACCGTAGACAGGCAGTAAAGTTGGGCAATTATTACTCGCCCACCACAGAATTGCCTTGTGGGGTTCCTCAAGGATCCTCGCTAAGTCCCACACTTTTTAACATTTATGTTTCGGACTTGGCGAGGGTCATTAAATCTCATGGGATGCGTGTAACCACCTACGCCGATGATACCCAGCTTGTGTTGGCGGTGCACAAGAATGGCCCTGTGGTAGCAGCTAAGTTTCAGGAGGGACTACTGGATGTACAATCATGGATGCACAGTAATTGCCTGAAATTTAATGCGGAGAAGACCGAGGTTATGACCTTTGGCACAATCTTCCCAGAATGGTCAAACACATGGTGGCCCAGTCAGATGGGCCCCCCTCCGGTGCCAGTCACTAAGGTCAGAAATCTTGGAGTGATTTTTGATAACAGGTTATCTTTTGGATGCCATGTTAACAAGGTGGTTTCGGCTGCTTTCTTTGTACTGAAGAAAATAAAAAAACTCCTGCCGTATCTACCAGCATCTGCAGGAAAAACGCTAGTTACCACTCTAGTATTTTCAAAATTAGATTATGGAAATGCTCTCTTTCTCGGCACACATAAATATATTTTAAATAAACTTCAGTCCATCCAAAATATGGCAGCACGGATCCTGCTTAACATCCCTAGGCGACAGTCCACTTCTGCAGCCATTCGCCATCTCCATTGGTTAAGGGTCGAAAGCAGGATCAAATTTAAAGCTCTTTGTATAGCCTATAAGGCCATTCACCAGATTGGACCGAAGTTTTTAAAAGAGGCTTTCCAGGTGTACATCCCCAAAAAGAATCTAAGATCGGCAGCCAGCCATCTTTTGACCGTCCCCCGGACAAGAACGGCTACTTGGGGTGACAGACGATTCTTGGTAACAGTTCCCGTGCTTTGGAACTCTCTTCCTTTGCACATTAAAACTGCTCCCACCCTTATTAACTTCCGCAAATCACTGAAGACTTGGCTTTTCAATCAATGAGAACGTGCTTTGACTGGTGTTGTAATCCTGAGTATCTGCTGCGCCTAGACACCTTAGGGTATTAGTTGCGCACTAAAAATCCCATAAATAAATAAATAAATAAATAAATATTGTTGCAGGCCCAGGAGAGTGCGGGGCTCTCCACCCAGGGGTCCAGCCACATGTCTGCTGTGGGGCAGCCTAGGCAGCCTCTCAGACCAGACGTGGATTGTAGGTTAGGTTACAGAGGGCATCTCTGGTGCATTTTACATTAAATCTCACACTGACATCAGTGCGGATTTAATGAGTCTTCAGTGGGGCCATCATGGTGCTGTGGAGTTCATAATGTCGACCTCCCAGGACTGTATATTCTTAATGGCAGCACTGCACTTACAGTGCCCAGGAATGGCCCTGGGTACTGTAGGGGCACAGGGCTCATGCACCTGTGCCCACACCACTGGCATAGGAAACCCAGCTAGAGGGGCGACTGAGGTATGCCAGGGCAGTGGATCTTGTGGGCAAGGCACACAGGGATGTGTGCCATGTCGACTCTTTGTTTTGTTCTGTACTTAGACACTCAGCCTGCAAAGGCACTGTGTGGGTGTCAGGGTACAGGGCCCCTAAGGGTGACACAATAAGTGTTGCAGCCCTTAGGGGTCTTCTCTGGTCACCATGTCCAGGGTACCTAGGGTACCATTTACTAGGGGCTGACAGGAGGCCAGAGATGCCAATTGGATTTTAGGCTCAACACAGTTTTAGAGAAGGAACACAGGCTCTGGGTACCTGGTTGGCAGGAGCCCAGGGCACACTCAGTCAAAGCACATCAGCAGTTCAGCAAAAAGTGGGGGCATACCAATGCAAGAAAGAAGGCACTTTCTCACAGGATGCCTCTGTGAACCGGGAATGGTTTGGTTACTTTTACCAGTCGGCCGCAACTATCCTGGGCATAATTCTGCTTATTTAGTCTATGAATAACTGCATGAATATTGAATGAAACACCCATCTCAATCAAAACTTGCCACAGTACTTTCCTAGGGACCAAATCAAAAGCAGATCTGCAAACACCATGTAAAGTCTGCCACCCTAAAGGGCAATGGTTTTCCAATAAAGTGACTGCAACCTAAACTCTTGATCAAAAGTGGAAGTGCAGTTACAGAAACCTGCTTGCATAGCACTTAAAATTTAATTGGCCTCTATTCCATCATGCAATCTTTCAAGGATGACTCTACTGAATAATGTGTGCGTAATGTCAATAAGATTAATACAAATGTAATTAGTTGGCAAGAGGGGGTAACCCTTTTATGGATTGGTATTCTTTTTGCCCTCACCCAAGGAGAAAAAATGGGTATTCTTTCCATAATTGGCATTAAATATTAGCGCAAAGTTGAGACCCCAGGCATCAGTCTCTGCTAGAAACAAATCACCAGGAATCCTATTGATGCAGGTGCTTTGTGTGGTCAAATCTTCTTGATGGCAGATATAATTTCTTTACTAGTGATGATAAGATGCCCATCACTGGCTGGTGCTTCCTCTATGATTGCCACTTGGGGGCTCATACCTGTGCTAGAGATGTACAACTCTGTGGTGTCCAGGTGTACAGACTCATAAAATGTGTATTCCAAATGTCTGCTGCAATATTATTTTCTATAATGGTATTGCCCCCAATGTTCCCTGTGGCTACTATATTTCAAAAGGTAGTGTGGTCATTATGTTTAGCATCAGCATAAAGAGCCTTGCATCAACCTTGGTCCCACTCTTGGTTTTACTCCTTCTTTGCAGTATTGACAGTCTTTTTGTTGGTAGCTACCTTGGATTTGAATTCTATATTGGGACCTAATCAAATTAATATATGTTTGGTAGCTCTACAGCGGCTACTAAACCATGATGGGGAGTTCCTCCTAACTCCCACAAATGTAGCTTCTGCAAAGATGTTTTTGAGACCTTCAAACAGTTAATTGTGGACCTCCCCAATCTTCATAGTAGAGTTTACATGACCCATAAGAAGGTCTATTTTGATCAAGTCCCCTCAGCTCTTCTCAAACAGCTTATATAGAAATTTTATTGATTCCTACAAATGCGCTATTGAACTCATTTAATTCTTTGCCTATTTGATGCCAGTTGATGCATACTATCAAAATGTTCAGACTGAGTGGCTATTGCCTTTTTCTAACTGAAAGATTCCTATCAAGTGAAAGGGCATTATTGTCACTGTTGTATCTTATTATTATTGTCATGTCAGTTACATATGGCCAAAGGCTAACATCTACTAGTAAATAGTCTATTAAACTAGTGCTTAGTTTCCAAATAAAAGTATGCCTTCCTTCTCTGTCAGATGGAGTTCTCCTATTTGCAAGCGTGTGCACACTGTTTTAGGGTCAGGCCAGTGGAGACCTTCTTTTAATGGTTGTAGAGTCATGTCCAGTATATCTCAGACTCTGTCCTTTTCTAACGTAAGGCTTATTGTGTAGACTGATCTTGGGTAACTGATGATCCTCAACTGGATGTGAACTTATTTCAACAGAGCCACTGGAGTCCATACACACCGGTAATCAGAGGATATGTGTGGTTTACTATGAAATATGAAACTCACTCACCTCAAATACCAAGGGAGATTTGGGGAGGTGGCCCAACCCAGGCTCCTCCAACGACATAAGGGCACAGACAGTCCCACCCTTGGCCCAGACTTTGCCCAGGCTCCGCCCAGACATGTGAATCTCACTAGCGTCTCAAGCTGCGCATTTAAGCTCAAGCAGCAAGGGGTATTGGGGATTGTAGTGGTGTTATTTTGGTTCCAGAGCTCTCACATCAGCAAAATCCCTCTGGCAGCAAACAAACAGTATCCCAAAGTCTGCAGGACTGCGTCGTGCTTCTACGCGTAACTATGGGGTCCAACCACCAGCAAGGGGTATTAGGGATTGTGGTCCCCAATTGGTGTTCCTTTGGCTTCCTGGCTCTGCCCTCGTTAAAATCACTCTGGCAGTAAACAAACAGTGTCAAGTTGCAAACAAAGAGTGTCCCAAAGTCCGTGAACTGCATCGTGATTTTAAACTTGATTACGGGCACGAACCAGCAGAAAGGGTATTTTGGTTCTATGGCTCTCCCCTCGGTAAATTCACTCTGGCATCAAATACACGTAGTCCCAAAGTCCGTAGTCCCAAAGTCCGCAGTACTGCGTCTCGCTCCTAAGTAGGATTATGGGCTCCTACCACCAGCAAGGGGTATTAGGGATTGTAGTCCCCAAGTGGTGTTCCTTTGGTTCCACGGCTCTCCTTCAGACAAAATCACTCTCGCAGCAAACAAACAGTGTCATATTTCACCCCCAAAAAATGTGGTAATTGCCTTCAAATAAACAGACAATTAGATGTACTATGAAAACAGATTAAAGGTCCCCCTGATTACAAAGTGGCACATGGTACATGGTACATGGTACATGGTGGAGTAAGATCAGTCCTTCTCTGGTATGAAAAAATACATTATCCCAAAAGCCTGGAGCTATAACTGGAATGTTACCTGGTAGTTGTATTACTCTATTAACTGCTGGTTCTAGAATACACAAGCAACTGATTTGTGGTACCACTGCATGTAATAAGCAGTGCTTAACAACTTTGTGCTCTTAGCTTGCTCAGGTACTCTTGAGTTCAGTCCATATGGTTAGAAGTCTACTACTATTTTGGGAGAATACAATTACTTCTCCTTTGATGATGTGAGTTGTGATCCCTGCATAGACCACGTGGCTGGAGATGAGGGCCTGGGAGAATGGGCATCCTAAGGTTTTTGGAAGCCATTTGTATATCTTTCAAAACATACAGAGGAAGAAGGAGCAGGGAGAGGAGACAGAGTTGGTTACCTTGTTGTCCAGAATGATGCCCAAGTTCCTAGCATGGTCCTATAGGCTAGGAGTATGTCCTAGTTTTGTGGGCCACCAGGATGCATCCCATGGGAGTGTTTGTTTCCAAACATCAGTGCCGCCGACTTTTATGAGTTGAGCTTCAGACAGTTGTCCTTCATCCAGTTGGTGATGTCTGTCATGCAGTTGTGGAAGTGGGTCTTGGTGTTGGTGGTGTCTTTGGAGAGGGAGAGGATGAGTTGTGTGTCGTCAGGGTAGGATATGATGTTGAGTCCATGGGTGTTGGTGATGCTAGCCAGAGGTGTCATATAAGTGTTGAAGAGGGTGGGCATGGGTGAGAACCCTTGGGGTACTCCACAGATGATTTCCTTTGGTTCATCAGTGAAGGGGTGTTAGAAACGGGACCCTGGCCGGCCAAGACTCGCGTCGAGGTCAGTCAGGGATCACCATTTCTAAGGTCAGGGCTAGGGAGTCACACACCAAGATAACCCCCGCTCACCCTCTAGGTAACGTGGCGCGAGCAGCAAGGCTAATCTCAGAGGCGATGTGTAAAGCGTTTGCGCGCGCACCCCAGCGACAACAACCAAAGGCCCACCACAAAGGAAACTCCACACAAGGTTATATCAAAAATAGCCTTTGTATTATAATAATAAAAACACATTAGATAACACACACACTTTACAATGTGCCAACAGGCACGGGCAAGATTTACAAGGGATTATGTACAGGACAGGGCCACCTGGACCACTGTCAGGGGTATGCACTTGTTAGAAATAATACTTGTAGGTATAACACTTTAGCACATCAACATACAATGACTGTAACACAGAAATAGTAAATGTAGCATACAACCAGTAACTACTGGTAAAGAGAAAATACCTCCTACGCCACCCTAGTCTCTGTAGGGAAATCACGCAGGGAGCTAGGACCTATGGAAGGAAAACCTATCACCTACTACGCCACCCTAGTCTCTGTAGGGAAATCACGCAGGGAGCTAGGAAACCTATGGAAGGAAAACCTATCACCTCCTACGCCACCCTAGTCTCTGTAGGGAAATCACGCAGGGGGAAGGAAACCTAAAATAATCACCTAGGCAAGTAACATTTAGCAAAGGCAATTAAACATCAACATTCCTCTAAGCAGGTCACTTTTAGCAAAGGGAAATAAAAGAACAAGGCATTACCTAAGCAGGTCACTTTTAGCAAAGGTAATGACACCAACAATCCTCTAAGCAGGTCACTTTTAGCAAAGGGGAATAAAACATAAAGAATCACCTAAGCAGGTCACTTTTAGCAAAGGTAATAATAAACAAGAATTGCACATGTAACATTAAAACGCATTCAGAGGTGCAGGTTAGAACTTTTGCGCAAGAATCATATAGCAAAGAAATCACAATGCGCAGGGTGCATGTAGCACAACACTCAAAATGTCCCTCAGGCCAACTGGCCTCGAAAGGGGCGGAATGCCCTGAGTCTCAGTGTCAGGGAGGTCTGCGCAGGCAGCACAGAACACAAAAGCCTAAACGTAGCAACTGTCCACTAAGTGCTGGACAGTTGTGAATAGCGAGTAGGCAACGTTGGAGCCAGGTGGGCTCAAGAACAATGAATGGCACCCAAGAGCCTCTCTGGGGCTCTAGAACAACTGTGGGCGCTGTGAGCCTTTCTGGCTCTAAATAAATCAACTGCCCCCTCGAGCTTCTCTGAGCTCGCAAAACAAAGTAGGCAATGTAGAGCTCCTGCGCTCTAAACCAATGAAATGCCCCCAGAGCCTCCTGTGGGCTCTAACTCAATGAAATGCCCCCAGAGCCTCCTGTGGGCTCTAACTAAATAGGGGCGAGAGCCTCGTGGGCTCAAAGACAATGTGGCCGGGAGCCTCGCTGGGCTCGAAGAACAGAAAGTGCCCTGAGCCACTCGGGGCTCTCGGGAACCAATGCGGGCGGAGCCTCTAGGGCTCAAGAACAAATGTGCCCCGGATCGTTGGAGTCCCCCACGGGGGACTCAGGAATCAGAAATGCCCCCAGGAGCCTCGGGGCTCCAAACAGTCACAAGCGCTAGGTCGCGCTATGGGGGAGGGGCGGACACCGGCAATGTGTCCCGCGGCCCCTCTCCCTCCTTTCAGGCACTCACCGGGTGTCTTGCTGCTGGAGCAGCGCGGGGCTCCTCACCTCACTCGGGAGCCTCGCAGACACGGGAGCAGACGTCCTCGGTCTCCCGCCTGGCCTCGTCTCCTTTCCCTCCGCCTGACTTCCGCCGGGGCCGCCAATGGCAGCGCGGCCCTGGGGGTCAGGAGGCGGGACTTCCGGGTCGCAACTGGCAGCGGCCCGGCAACGGATTTCAGGGCTCCCGGGCTGCGGCGGTGAACACGGGACAATGCGGCGTGGGCAGCCGCTCTTAAATAATAAAACACAACGGGGCAATGCCGGGTAGGCACCGGCCTTAAATAAATATAAAGCGAGGTAGGCACTCGCTATGCCTGACAAAGCGCGCCAAAGCGCTATAATCAAAATAAAGCGCACCCAGCGCTTAGGGGGAAAATAAAGCGCTCTTCAGCGCTAGGAGTAAAACGAAGCGCTCCCAGCGCTGGGGACAAGGGAGAGCGCTCCCCCAGCACAGCAAAGCTCCAGCAAGGTCTGGAGGCAGACAGGGGGGCAAGGCAGGGCCAGAGCCAGCACACTGGGTCTCCAGGCAGGGAGACAAGCCAAGTGGCGGTCCTCCTGGCCCCAGCAGCAGCAACAGCCCCCTCTGGCAAGGATCCACAAGTAGAACATTTCTGTGGGGACACAGCCCCATATTTATACAGAGAAATCCTTTGTTAGGAGGTGCAGGGTGGGGGGAAACCAGTTGCAGCTGGCTTGGGAGTACCCTTGATGGCCCAACCACCCCTTTCATTCACTGGGGAGGCTAGGGTCATTAGACAAACCACAGGGGGGCGGAGCCAGCATTGTGTGGGGAAAAACCCAGCCCATCCAGGACACAGATCTACTCCTCCCACACATCACTCATGCTGATCTCACACTCACCACCGGGCAGACCCATCCAGACTTCCTGGAGCCTGGCATGCCAGCCAGCTCCAGCCAATCACGCTCCACTATCCTCACTGCACACATACATCAATGTCCAGAAGTAGCACTTCCCTTCTAGACACACACAAGCCGCACATACCATTGCGCAGCATTCGCTCTCACGAGTTCATACATACTAAACTCGAGCCTGCACTCCCCACACATCAGGAACTACCAGGGCACACACATTCCCCATGCATTCCTATGGGAGGGCAGGCCAGCCATACTACACGCACGCACTTTCACTCTGGGACACAGGGAAAAAGTGCGCCAAGACCCAAAAATCACTACACAGGGTCACAAATAAAGGCAAAAAGATTAGGGGTGAACCTGCCCTAAGGCCCAAGTCTAACACGACCCCCTTCCAGCCAAAACGCAGGGCAGACCGATCACCACCGTGATGGGCTTCCCTGCTTGGGGCGATAAAACAAGGACGCGGGCCCACAACTGCAGGGACACCCTCCTGTTTTACGCCACGGTGAACCCCTAGGGTTCCTTCTAAAACTACTGTAGGGACTAACTGGGGTACCCCACTGATACTCTCCAGCTGCCCTCGGCGAGGACCAGGCCCTAGGCCATCCAGGTACCACTGGATCCTGTATACTCACAAAGTGGGGGGTAGTAACCCCTGGCACATAACAGCCATTTTCCACTCTTCCTGTCTGCAAGACAGGGCTAGACTTCCACTGGTTCTCCAGCCTAGGGTCTACAACCTCAGGCGGACCAGGAGTCTCAGGGAAGGCTCTCCTCCCCTTACCTCTTCTCCTAGGGTTCCTCCTCCTCCTGCGAGGGGTTCCCTCTAAACAACATTCTCCCAACCTAGGGTTTAACCCCTCAGGTGGTACCGGGGTCAGAGGTGGGCTCTCCCACCCTCTGCACCCCCGTCCAGAGTCCTGCTCCCTCCCAACCGGGGCGGTACCTCTGGAGAAAGAACTGGTTAGGACACTGATTACAGTAGTCCCACCCTTCAGGTCAGGCTGATCCTGAACCTGGCCTTCCAACCTCCGGTCTACAACCTTTGGTGGAACCAATGCCTGTCACTCCAGGACTTCTGGGGACTCACATACTATCCCCCAATCACTCCTTTCGCTGGACTCCTGTACCCTCCCTACCGGAGCGGTACTGCCAGACTCTAGAACCATAGAAGCTCCGCTTACAGATGCTCCAGGTCCTCTACACACTAGGAGATCTCCCTCAAGTGAACTAACAGGCAAGCTTAGGTTCCCATCCTGGTGTTCCCTAAAGAAACCATCCAGGCTCTGTGACAGGGCTTCGGGCCTCTGGGGACTCTCGGTCACACACTCACTCCCGCTCCACTGAGACAGGGAGTCAGCCCCTACACCCTCCTCACTAACCTGGGACCTAGCTGGGCTACTCTCACCCTCCTCCACCACGCTGGGCTGGAGGACACCTGACCCACTATTGTTGGAATCACTCACTAGTGACTCTAAAGAACCTCTCGCACTTTCCCATCGGTCGGCTTCCTCTGCCAGCTCATATGGTTCAGACAATTCACATCCTAACAGGTGTTGGCGCAATCCTGGATAAACAACACTGAGCAACTGCTCTTTGGCAATCACATCAAACAAGATGTCCCAGTCACATTTTGTGGGACCCAGTAACCAATCACACTGTGCTACACAACAGTCATCCTGAAAATCTTCACAAGACTGGTGAGGTGGTTTCCTAAGGTTCCTGAATTTCAACCTTAACTCCTCTTCTCGGGAAACAGGTACCAGACTCGGGGAACTGGGAGTGGGACTGTCTACACTAACACTTAAATAGCTGCCACCACTGGACTCAACCCTCCCTGGGGAATCCAGAAAATCAAAATTGCACTCAGGGGATAACCTACTCTCTAGGGTTACCTTCTCCCTGAACAAGGCCCTTTCAGCCTCTAGCTTGGCGTGCTCCAACCTGAGCTGTTCCATCGCTAGCTGATGCTCCCGCTCTTCCCTCCTATCCAACCACTCCTCTGGGGACAGGACAAGGGATGGGGCGCTGGTACTGACACTGGACCCAGCAAGGGACTGCCTATCTATGGGGTCCTCACTATCTGCTGATATCCATCCACTGTCATCATCATACAACTCACATTCTTCAGGGCTCCCAACAGACTCACCATCCTCATGACGTGCGGCCCGGGCCCTATCTCTCTCACTGTGCTCAAGATCCCACTGACCCTTTTGCCATTGGATCAGGCTGTCCCTAAGCTGGGACTGAGTATCCGACTCACTCACCTCCATGCCTCCCTCTTCACAGAATCTGACCAGCTCTGACCTACTGTACCTAAAAAGACAACAGAGATCAAAAACAGGCTCCATTTTGGCGGACGTTCTCAAAAAGAGTTTGACACAGAGAACCTGGGGGTCTGAGCTTACACAGGAGTACACAATTACAACAATCAGCAAGATTCCTATCTCAGAGAACTTGCACTCCTCTGTCCAGTGTAACACACCACTCATTCACACACACCCTCCCCTCGGACCGGTAAGGCAGTTTCTACCACCCCTGATTTTCTCAACCTGACCACAAGTGACACAGGTACCAAACTCTGGAAGCAGGGTGGGGAACAAATGTACTGGACAGAAATTACAAAATGACACCTTTCAGGAGAAGCAAAACTGAACTTCCCTAAAAAACAATAATCCCCAAAATGCGGTTATCTAAAATTGTAGAGTTTTGTAATGTGGCCTGTCGCCACTGTGGTACAGCGCAAACACAAATCCTTATCCCACCGCTGCCACCAATGTTAGAAACGGGACCCTGGCCGGCCAAGACTCGCGTCGAGGTCAGTCAGGGATCACCATTTCTAAGGTCAGGGCTAGGGAGTCACACACCAAGATAACCCCCGCTCACCCTCTAGGTAACGTGGCGCGAGCAGCAAGGCTAATCTCAGAGGCGATGTGTAAAGCGTTTGCGCGCGCACCCCAGCGACAACAACCAAAGGCCCACCACAAAGGAAACTCCACACAAGGTTATATCAAAAATAGCCTTTGTATTATAATAATAAAAACACATTAGATAACACACACACTTTACAATGTGCCAACAGGCACGGGCAAGATTTACAAGGGATTATGTACAGGACAGGGCCACCTGGACCACTGTCAGGGGTATGCACTTGTTAGAAATAATACTTGTAGGTATAACACTTTAGCACATCAACATACAATGACTGTAACACAGAAATAGTAAATGTAGCATACAACCAGTAACTACTGGTAAAGAGAAAATACCTCCTACGCCACCCTAGTCTCTGTAGGGAAATCACGCAGGGAGCTAGGACCTATGGAAGGAAAACCTATCACCTACTACGCCACCCTAGTCTCTGTAGGGAAATCACGCAGGGAGCTAGGAAACCTATGGAAGGAAAACCTATCACCTCCTACGCCACCCTAGTCTCTGTAGGGAAATCACGCAGGGGGAAGGAAACCTAAAATAATCACCTAGGCAAGTAACATTTAGCAAAGGCAATTAAACATCAACATTCCTCTAAGCAGGTCACTTTTAGCAAAGGGAAATAAAAGAACAAGGCATTACCTAAGCAGGTCACTTTTAGCAAAGGTAATGACACCAACAATCCTCTAAGCAGGTCACTTTTAGCAAAGGGGAATAAAACATAAAGAATCACCTAAGCAGGTCACTTTTAGCAAAGGTAATAATAAACAAGAATTGCACATGTAACATTAAAACGCATTCAGAGGTGCAGGTTAGAACTTTTGCGCAAGAATCATATAGCAAAGAAATCACAATGCGCAGGGTGCATGTAGCACAACACTCAAAATGTCCCTCAGGCCAACTGGCCTCGAAAGGGGCGGAATGCCCTGAGTCTCAGTGTCAGGGAGGTCTGCGCAGGCAGCACAGAACACAAAAGCCTAAACGTAGCAACTGTCCACTAAGTGCTGGACAGTTGTGAATAGCGAGTAGGCAACGTTGGAGCCAGGTGGGCTCAAGAACAATGAATGGCACCCAAGAGCCTCTCTGGGGCTCTAGAACAACTGTGGGCGCTGTGAGCCTTTCTGGCTCTAAATAAATCAACTGCCCCCTCGAGCTTCTCTGAGCTCGCAAAACAAAGTAGGCAATGTAGAGCTCCTGCGCTCTAAACCAATGAAATGCCCCCAGAGCCTCCTGTGGGCTCTAACTCAATGAAATGCCCCCAGAGCCTCCTGTGGGCTCTAACTAAATAGGGGCGAGAGCCTCGTGGGCTCAAAGACAATGTGGCCGGGAGCCTCGCTGGGCTCGAAGAACAGAAAGTGCCCTGAGCCACTCGGGGCTCTCGGGAACCAATGCGGGCGGAGCCTCTAGGGCTCAAGAACAAATGTGCCCCGGATCGTTGGAGTCCCCCACGGGGGACTCAGGAATCAGAAATGCCCCCAGGAGCCTCGGGGCTCCAAACAGTCACAAGCGCTAGGTCGCGCTATGGGGGAGGGGCGGACACCGGCAATGTGTCCCGCGGCCCCTCTCCCTCCTTTCAGGCACTCACCGGGTGTCTTGCTGCTGGAGCAGCGCGGGGCTCCTCACCTCACTCGGGAGCCTCGCAGACACGGGAGCAGACGTCCTCGGTCTCCCGCCTGGCCTCGTCTCCTTTCCCTCCGCCTGACTTCCGCCGGGGCCGCCAATGGCAGCGCGGCCCTGGGGGTCAGGAGGCGGGACTTCCGGGTCGCAACTGGCAGCGGCCCGGCAACGGATTTCAGGGCTCCCGGGCTGCGGCGGTGAACACGGGACAATGCGGCGTGGGCAGCCGCTCTTAAATAATAAAACACAACGGGGCAATGCCGGGTAGGCACCGGCCTTAAATAAATATAAAGCGAGGTAGGCACTCGCTATGCCTGACAAAGCGCGCCAAAGCGCTATAATCAAAATAAAGCGCACCCAGCGCTTAGGGGGAAAATAAAGCGCTCTTCAGCGCTAGGAGTAAAACGAAGCGCTCCCAGCGCTGGGGACAAGGGAGAGCGCTCCCCCAGCACAGCAAAGCTCCAGCAAGGTCTGGAGGCAGACAGGGGGGCAAGGCAGGGCCAGAGCCAGCACACTGGGTCTCCAGGCAGGGAGACAAGCCAAGTGGCGGTCCTCCTGGCCCCAGCAGCAGCAACAGCCCCCTCTGGCAAGGATCCACAAGTAGAACATTTCTGTGGGGACACAGCCCCATATTTATACAGAGAAATCCTTTGTTAGGAGGTGCAGGGTGGGGGGAAACCAGTTGCAGCTGGCTTGGGAGTACCCTTGATGGCCCAACCACCCCTTTCATTCACTGGGGAGGCTAGGGTCATTAGACAAACCACAGGGGGGCGGAGCCAGCATTGTGTGGGGAAAAACCCAGCCCATCCAGGACACAGATCTACTCCTCCCACACATCACTCATGCTGATCTCACACTCACCACCGGGCAGACCCATCCAGACTTCCTGGAGCCTGGCATGCCAGCCAGCTCCAGCCAATCACGCTCCACTATCCTCACTGCACACATACATCAATGTCCAGAAGTAGCACTTCCCTTCTAGACACACACAAGCCGCACATACCATTGCGCAGCATTCGCTCTCACGAGTTCATACATACTAAACTCGAGCCTGCACTCCCCACACATCAGGAACTACCAGGGCACACACATTCCCCATGCATTCCTATGGGAGGGCAGGCCAGCCATACTACACGCACGCACTTTCACTCTGGGACACAGGGAAAAAGTGCGCCAAGACCCAAAAATCACTACACAGGGTCACAAATAAAGGCAAAAAGATTAGGGGTGAACCTGCCCTAAGGCCCAAGTCTAACAAGGGGGAAGGTGGACTTTTAGTGTCCTCCTGGTGAGGTAAGAGGAGATCCATCTGAGAGCGGCTCCTTGGATGCCTGTGTCTTGCAGACTTGTGATGAGTGTGTGATGCTGTCTTAAACTCAATTTGTACCAGAGTGTCAGAAATTGCACTCTTCAAAGGAAAGCTTTTGGCTTTCTCTCACACTGGCAGATCTGGCAGTCAATATTTATTACACAAGGGTCACAGCACTTTCTAGCCTGCCAACTGTTACTAAATTAATACTCCCAGTCAACTCATCATAGCGTCATCTTTAAAAGTCATTCTTTACAAGGAGTTTTTTGCTCCCATTCTACTTTACGCCTCTTGATGAGTGCCCCAGATTTGGCTCCAGGAAGTGCACTGCCATTGTTACCATTCCCAGGGGCACTGATATTTCTGGGTTGCAGAGTTACTAGAGGTTACAAGCGGAACCCTGAGGTATTGCAGTAGAAATCCAGAATTCTAAGCCTGATTCCACTGATAGTTCACCATTCTTCCTGTGAGTTTCACCCAGAGATTCTGGTTGCTTTCAGCAGATGGTGCCTCCAGTTGTAACTGCAATACATGGAATTCCAATAGAGCTAGTAAATATCATTACCGGCCTGCTTGTAAACTTGTAATGGAAGCCATTGTGTCTCAGTCTTTGACAAGGCTTACTCCATCACAGCTTCTTGAAAATAAGTACCTTGATGTCACTGTGGTTGTTCTGCCAACTTCAAACATGGGGAACCAAGTTTGAATCCCGGATTCGGCTTAACATCCAGTTATTCTGGGTAAAACATGTAAACTCCATGCGCCTTAAAAAAATGTGTAATGTAGTCTGGCTCTGTTGTAAAGTGCTCTGGCAGTCTTGAGCCAGGTTCACACTTAAAAAAAGTCAGGCTTAGTGTGTCAGAATATATGTGAAAGCATATTCATACAAAGGAAAACAACTGTCTAGTCTGTGTGTCAGATTTTGTTTTGCTGGTCTAGATGCATTGGGCACTTTGCCACTGCTGTTCAGTGCCAAAGTGAAAGTGCTCCCTTTGTAAATAGATGTCATTGATTGGTGTTTCCATAATTGTCTTATTTCATTTACTAGTCAGTCCCAAGTACAGTGGATTGAGTGTGCTCAAGGCCTGTAAATCAAGTGCTGCTGGTGGACCTGCAGTACTGGTTGTGTCACCCACATAAGCAGCCTGTAAATGTAACATAGAGCTGCCATTGCAGTGCCTGTGTGCAGTCAATACTGCCATGACGACTTGGCAAATGGACCCACTTGCCAGGCCCTAACCTTCCCTTACATGTTAGTAACCCCTAAGGTAGGCCCAAGGTACTCCTGTGGGCAGGACAAAGTGTATTTGAAAGGTAGGACATGCCCTGGTGTGTTGTGGCATGTCCTGATGGTGAACTACTGCCAATTTCGTTATTCACTTTTGCAAGGCTATCTGTTCCCTTAAGATAGAATGGAGAGTTTGCTTATAAAATATTATAAGGCGACCCATCCCTGGGAACAAGATATTAAAATAAAGTTTAGTATGCCTGAACTCAGAATTTAAAATTCATCATTTAGTGAGGGTGATTTTTACATTCTGTGTTTGAAAATACCACTTTTAGAAAGTAGGTATTTATTTGCTTAGCCATCCATTGTGCCTCTGCTAGGATATGTATTGACTGTCTGGCTTTAGAGTGACAGGTGCTGGGGATGTGCAGTGGCTCCAGAGAGTCTGGATGAGTCAGCGCTAGGCTGCATAGACCTGGTCTGCAGTTGGACCGGTGGGAGGAGGAGCACCTGCACCTGAATAGGGCTGTGCCTGGCTTCCACAATGACGGCTCTGGCCCCCAGTGGTGTGTCTGGTGCCAGGGCTCACACTGGCAATGGAGGTTGTTGAGCACTTGCAAAGTGCCCACCAGAACTGGATTGGACTGGGCTCAGCGCCCTGGACCAGGAGAGAACACAGAGATTTAATGTATAGCCCAGACCCCAGACTTTTAGATCACTTCTGGAAAATCAATAGGAATCTTTGCCTAGGAGAAAATCTGGAGAAACTGAGGAGGAACACTTCCCCTGTGTTGTTAGCTGTCTGGGGTTGGCCTGCAGTGGCAACTTTCTGCTTTGGAAAGGAAAAAGGACTTTGCTGTTTGCTGTGTCCCCTGCTTGAGGAAGATCTCCAAGGGCTTCACGTGGTGCTTGTCTTCTGTTCTGAAGTCTCGGGTACACAAAAACCTCACCCCCAGCTCCCCTGAACTTCCTTGCTGGGAGTTCTGACCTGCCAAGAGGTGCATGTTGCTGTTCTGGGCCTCAGGAGGTTGTTCTGGCTGTGGGATGCTGGAAAAGCAACGCAACAACAAGAAGCGTGATGCCTGTTTCTGATCCATCGCCGAAGAAACCTTTGCGACGCCTGCCTGCTTGAGAAATTGCAGCACGCCGCATCGGGGTGCACCGATCTCCGAAGTCCGAGATCTCCACACCAATTCCAACGCAAGTCCTGCTGTACAGATGTAAGAACGCACGCATCATCCCGGATCATAACATCTGATCAAGGTGCCAGGTCTCTTGCATCATTGGGGTACGCAGTAAGAAACGGATGCATCACCTCCCCACGCAGTAAGAAACCAACGCATCACCTTCTCTCCGTAAGGAACTGATGCATCATCTAACCTGCGCAGCAGTAAGAAACCGAAGCATCATCTCCCCAGAGCAAGGAACGAATGCATCACTGTTAGAACCGGGAGTCTCTAGTTGGCAGAGGTAAGTACCTTAGCCCAAGTAGGGACCCTCACTTCCAGTCAGGGTGACGGAATAACCCTCTGAGATAACCCCTGCTCACCCTCTAGGTAGCATGGCGCGAGCAGTCTAGGCTAAACAGAGGCAATGTGGATAACATTTGCACTTAACACAACAATAATCCCCAATCCACCACAAACTGAGACCACACAGGTAAGTATATATAAAATATAACTTTATCTAGTTTCAGCAAGGTAAATCAAGCAGTTGCACAATAAACACTTCATTAGAAAAATGTTGCACTTAATTCTTAATGGTTCTTGTAAATAGGCAGTTCTCAGAAGCAAAACAAAACAGTCTCAAGTCTCTCACATCAGAGGTCTAAAAATATTGCCCCCGATTTCTATTCAATCCGCTCTCAAAACGAGCAAGGGACCCTCTGCCCACGCGTACTCTTATGCGTGGGCTTCATGCGCTGCAAATGCGCTCCTTGCGCGAGGCCCGGGGACTCTTTCTTTCCCCCGGGACAGACTCACGCGTTCTTAGGCGTCGGGCGCCTCGCGCACAGCAGATCTCCCGCGCCCCCACCCCGGCCGGTCCCCTGTCCTCTCCCGCCCGCTCTCGACAATCCAACGAGCGGCGGGGGAGGTGGTGCTGCTCACCTGGTGGGGGACGGCTGGCCGGGGGTGCGGAACGCTTCAGAGTCCCTCGGCGAGGTCGGCTCTCGCTGAGGGGTCGTCTCCTCTCTTCCTTCTCTCCTCGCCGGGACCAACCAATCCCGTCGCGGCATTGGGTCGAGCCTCCCGCAGCACCCGGGAGTCAGCCAATGGCAGTGCGGCTCCCAGGGCGGGCCAACGATGACGCTCCTCTCCTTCGGCCAATCACGGCCCACCACTACTGATGACGCTGCGCCGCACGGGCCAATCCCGTCGCGGCGTTAGTGAGGGGGCTCGGCTCCCTCAGCCAATGGGGGCGCTGCGGCTTCGTTCTTCGCCGCTTCAGCTCCCCAACGATCGGCGACCTTCTGGGGGGTATTCCTGGCCCCGGGCCGCGATGGGGATTTGGCGGCAAAGGGTTTTCGAGGGCGCTGGTCACGAATAGACCCCCCTCTCGGCTCACAACCCCTTGGGAGCGGATGTCACGAGGGGAGGCACCACAAGCCTCCAACCCTCGCTGGGAATGTGCCGATGAGCACACCGATCCCCTCCTCACGCTCCGCGGTCGAGTGCCACTCGTCCAAGGTCACCACAGCTCGATCTTTCAGCTGTTTCTGGCAAGGCTTTAGGAACCTGTAACCCTGGGTTCCCAACAGGAGGCCAGCTCTTCTCAGGCCCTTGGAGATTCAGTTGGAGACACAGCACTTAGCAAAGTCTCTCGTAGTTTCAAGCAGGCAGGGTCACAGCACACAGCAACGTCCCTTTCTCCTCCTCAGCTTCCAGGTAGGCAGCAGAACCGGTCAGCCCTTAGAGCACACAGCAAGGCAATCTTCCTTTAGTTCTCTAGCCGTCCTCCTTCCAGCCGAGGTTCCTTCTTGCCTGTAGAATTTCAGAATCTAAACTTCTGTAGTCAGGGGTCCTTTCCTTATACCCCTCAATGTCTTTGAAGTCCTTTGAAGTCTTTGTGCATGGAGGCCCTTGGTCCAGTCTAAACCAGTTCTGGGGGTTGCGGAGGCCCTTGGTCCAGTCTAAACCAGTTCTGGGGGTTGCGGAGCACTGAGGTGTCTCTGGTTTTCTTCTTCCTGTCAGCTTCAGGGCCAGAGGTGTCAGTTGACCACCAGGAGGGAGCTAACATGGGGGAGGTAGGCCCTGGCACAGCCCAGTACTTATCAGGCATTCCTTCCTCCCACCTCCCAGGCAGGCAGATATGCCCTTTCATCCCCGGGCTGGCTCCGACCCTCTCCTCTGGGGCTCTGCAGCCCCCCCTGTCACATCCAGACCAGGCAGGCATTCCACAAACCCAGGCACACAGAAAGGTTTAGACAAGAGAACAGCCACTTTCTAAAAGTGCTATTCTCCAACACAGAATTTAAAAACACCCTTCACTAAAAGATGTGTCATTAAATTCTGAGTTCAGGGATATCTTTCACTTATGTCCCATCTTGTTCCTATGGGAAGATAGGCTGGTATCACATGGGGCCAGCCTCCTCCATGTTACTCTATGGAGCAAGATAGCCTTTCAGCAGTGAGCACATAAAATGGCTGCAGCCCACTACCAGAGCATATTACCTGCACTAGTACATGCTCTACCTTATCCATACCCTGCACCCTGCCCAGGGGGGTACCTTGAGCCTTCCATAGGGGTGACTGATGTGCACAGACAGGGAAGGGTTAGGCCTAGCCAGTGGGGACACTGGCCAGGCTGACATGGCAGTCACTGACTGCACACAGGCTCTGCGCTGGCAGGCCTGAGTCACTATTTTAAAGCTACTCATGTGGGTGGCGCAATCTGCGCTGCAGGCCCACTAGTAGCATTTGTCATCACCAGCCCTGGCACACACAGTGCACTTTACTAGGGACTTCGGGGTGATACAAATATGCCAATCAATATTACAATTTACAGAGGGAGCACTTACACTCTGACACTGATCAGCAGTGGCAGAGTGTCCAAAGCATCTTAATCAGCAAAAACGAAATCCAGCACAGCATCACAACACATGAGTCAGAGGCAAAAAGATGGGGGAAGAACCACGCCAAAAGGTGTCAGGTCTAACAATCACCTTTTCTGAGTGTAAGGAACTGACGCATCACCTTCCCTGCGACCCTTTGTGTTTATGTGCGGGACGCATCCAAGGTACTTTGTGTGAAAAGTGTTGCATATGCAATTTGCTTTGAACTGAACTATTTCTACGATGTGAGAGTCATATTTTTATTACTGTATTGTGGATTTTTGTCATATTTGTCTTGTTTGGTTTAGATAAAGAATACTTATTTTTCTAAACTGGTGTGGTCTCCATTTGTAGCATGTTCACTCTATTACTGTATGTGTTTACAAATGCTTTACACACTGCCTCTGAGATAAGCCTGTCTGCTCGTGCAAAGCTACCAAGGGGGCGAGCAGCGATTATTTTAGAAGAGTATCCCTCTTTACCCTGACTAGAAGCTAGGGTCCCTATTTGGACAAAGGTACCTACCTCTGCCAACTAGAGAACCCCATTTCTAACAGTTAGTGTCAGTGAAAGGGATAAGGAAACACCCCATTTCTATGGAGTGGGCCCTATTACTGCACCAATTTAAACAGTCACCGCCCTGTGATGACCCAGAAGGTGAACCGCACACACCGATGACACCACAATCACAAGTTCAGATCGCAAATGCACACACCGGATCTCCTCCTGCAGCGCACACATAACATTGATTGTTCTTAGCACCACGCACCACACCACACTCGAAGGCCAGATATCGGAGCAGGACCGACCACATTTTCCCCCTCATCTCTAGTAGCATACAGATGTACCAACTAGCGAGGCACATATCGCCGATACCTCATCTGAAATCAGTATCCAGAATTCCATGAACAATCCCCCAGTTTTGCACCCCAATTCTAAATGGCAATCACTTAGCTTCACGCCTTAATGTTGCCAGGATATGTATCTAATTATTGTGTTGATAGCACTGTACCACGATGTCAACTGAGAAATGCAATCCAACCAAATGTATCCTAACACACGTTGTTATTGTAAACTATAAATGCCAATAAAAACATGTTTAAAAAAATAGAAAAACTCAATAAATGTTTGTGGTATGTGTGTTCCATCTACATATTATATAGAAAACGATGTCACGTATTCCTTGCAGAATCCAATTTGAGCACAGCAAAAGTATATTCTGAGATGAGCTAATTTACAGTGGACCAAGGCTATGTCATGGAGGCGAGGCACTCGGTAAGCTACATTATTAATATTGCACACAATAGACTATCCTGCACATCAGTGAATGCCATTGAAGCGTGAGAGGATGTCACTGCATGTCACATCCCTGACAGCATTTGTAATTTCCTGGTTTTTATTCAAGGATGCTTAGAAATCCTAGGTATGAAAGTATGCATTTAAATGATGCGCGGTATTAACACAGCCTTTTTTGTTCGAGCAAAGTGCAATCACAGTCAAATGTATTGAATTAAACTTTTGAAAGAGTATGTATTGTTTGAAAATGGACTTCATTGAAACATAATGGAGGCTTTAAAGTTTGCTTCCACGCTATTTATTGGTCAAGGCTGTGCATGTTTAAGCATAAAGTGAATAAGCTTTCTTTCTGTTGGGAATAAAAGATGATGTGTCTACACATCGACCTGAGACCTCACAGAAAAAACAGAAACATTAGCAGAACGCTCAATGCTAAAGAATTCACATGCAGATTCACCGTTAACAATTCCTGTACTGAAACGCCCTTTACGTTGAGTACATGTGCTTTTAAGAATGTTTGCAGAAAGTGCTCAGACGAAATCTAGAGTTCAAAAATTAAATGATTTACTATTTTTATCTAGATTTGACTGTGCAATGAAAAGAACGGCATTGTTAAGTGCCCTGAATACAAACATACATATGGGAGAGAGAAAAGACGCCATTTCTTATTTTAGGGCCTTGATGGAAAAGCTCGGAGATATTTATTTCTCCACTGACAGCTGCAAGCCATATGTCTTCTACTGTCACAAAGCACTCATTTTTATCAGTGGCTTGTCATTTAGCTGCTTTAAAAATGAACAGTTTGGGGGGTTTGCTGTCCCCGCTGTAGACATAGGTTCTCATTTTAAATGTCAGTATTCAGCCACAGAAAGATTAATAAATGATCTAAGGGCGGCCAAAAATACCCCAGGCTTCACAGTACAGAGAGGGATATAGAGCGGCGGAGGTATTCCATTTACACCCCACTCTCCCACACACATAATAATTTATCTTATTAGCTATCTGTCTGGCTGGACGGGACACGTTTTAAAGATGCCTCGGTGACAGTGCAAAATCTGAGCACATTAAGCACAGCTAAGTTCCAAAGAGGTCACTAAAAGCTGTTCGAGCTATGGCCATCTGTTTTCCAGAGAAATATTGCTGAACCACGGAACATTTCTCAAAGCTCGAAACTGGAAATGTATGGGGGTGTGATATTAATGGAAGGCAAAAGCCAGACAACTGGCGAGCCAAGGCCGAATGTCCCCAGATATAAGTTTGTGACTCTTGTTTTTGTTTCTAAAAGATTTTAGTACACGTTTAACGGAATTCTACACTGTTTTCTGTATGACAACTGTGACCGCGAGTGAAGTGTGAACTGGGTGAGTGAGTGTAGTGACGGGCTTAAGAGAGCAAAACATTCTGCAACTACTTTTTCGGCCTTTCGCCTTCAGGTAAATGCACAGAACATAAAACACACACCCCTTAAATGGAAGATGAATGCACTCTTTTGCGTTAGGAATGCTCGCTTGATTAATGTCTTCGCCATCTAAGTGTGTGTATGTATATGTATCCAGAAAGTCACAGAACTGAGGGGCATATTATCAAGCACGGCGTTAGCAATTATCGCCGTTTAGCGGCAGAAAACGGCCGCTGAAGGCGGCGATGATTGGGCTTGATAATATGCCCTTGAGAATTCCAATTGAAGTCCATGTTGCTGCTTTAGCGGCATTTTTCTGCCGCTAAACCGGAGATAATTTTAATGCCGTCCTTGATAATATGCCCCTGAATAAGTTTGTCTCAGTGGGGAACCCTAACGTGTATTTATAGTGCTATGAGGACCCAGCCTACGAGTGAAAGTACTGTAAATAAGCAAGTCAGTATTTTAAAATTGTATTTACAATTACATAAGGTTAGCTGTGCGAAAATGTCCAAAGAGATTTAGGGATCGATACACAAAAGTCAATTTACACCTGAGTAAATCTATACATGTAAATATACTCTTGCAATTTGTAAAAAATGTACTGCTGTTAACTGTTAACTATTTACACGTGTAAATGTACTCCAAAATGTAGAATTACCTGCATCCACAAACACAATTCAGGGAAAGGGACCTAATTTACAAGTGTAAAGTTACTGCTAGTAACTTTTGAATTGTAGATTGAAGTCTCCACCACAGGTCACAGATATCCCCATGGTGAAATACATGAAAAAGTAGACTTTTTAAAAAACTGTAAAAAGACTTGAATAATAAATATTAATGTAAATTAATTTTCTATATTTATTTTGAAATTATCCCTGCATTCAGGTCAGGTCGCCCCCACGCCGCTGTCAGGTCCCTGACATGGGTTCCTCTGCTCCTCTTTTTCCCGCCGCATTCCAGCCACCTCTGCAAGCCCTGCCACCGGATTCTTCCGCCCCACAGCTGTGCCAGATTCTTCCCCGCTTTTCCCGCCGCTGACCTCCCCTGCGCCCCCGCCCCAGACGCCCATTCGCTGCCCGCTCCCACCACCCAGCTGCTCCTCCCTCCCAACCCACTCATATGCAGACATCGAAGCGGCCGCGCCGCTGGTGCGCCGAAGGCAAGCCCGTCTGTGCCTGGACCGCGCTCAGAGTCAGAACCCCTGGCTCCCACGACCGCCACAACATCTGCCTCCACTACACCAACAGCAACCTCCACATAGTGTAAACAGCAAAGCTCTCGCAACCACAAGACAGTATGAAACATAAAGAACAATAGTGACAATAAGGTAGCAGAAAGCAGCAGATCTCTATGTTCGTGTTCTTTTTCAAAAGGATGTTTTATTGGATCCACAATCAGCCGACACGTGTTTCATCGTGTTAAAGTGGAGTCAACACGACTCTTCAGGGCTGATGAAAAATAAAATTGACTTGTGTATAGTACATTTCACTGTAACACATCTGGTACATTTATCAGTGATAGAGAAATTATCTATAGCATTACCCCCAGATAGAGTTGGGGTCCACCTAGATTTGTTTTTCAGGCCACTGGCCAGACCATAATCTATTTCAATATCTAGTTCTTCTAGAAGCCTCTCCATATCATAAGGGCTTTCTTCTCTATCCGTTAAAGAAAGAAGCAGATGGGTTGCTTGAACATCTTTAATAGTCAAAACTTCTTTGTCACAGACAGTAGGAGAGGGTCTAGATTCACTAGTAACATTAGATTTACAAGCAAAATATTTCTTCAACTTTAAATTCCGTATAAACTTGAAAATGTCAATTTTGCTCTGACAGATATCACCAGTGGTGTAAGGGTTAAAGTTCAAACCTTTGCCAAGTAAGGAAACCATGTCAGTGGTTAAAGGAAAGGAAGAAAGGTTGATTACTTGAACCGTATCATCTGAGTCAGTTAATTCCTTTGTGTGCCTGACCTGAGTTTTCTTCGATATTCCTCGTTTGAGGCTGCGCCTGCCCCTGTGGGTTTTGGGTCTGTGGCGCCCCTGGTTAGTGTTGTTCTGTTGCCCTTTCTGATGCGTTCCATTTCTAAAAAAAAGGGCATATTGATAAGATCAGTGTTCTCTGTTCTTTCATTCTCAGATTCTATGAGTCCAGCAGAGCTAAGTGAGGAGGTACTCGAAGTAACTGAGCTAGCTGTAGTGGATCTGCCCGTATGGGAGCCTTGTCTAGATTTGGGAATCAATGAATCGTATTTTTGTTCATAAGTATAAACCCTCCCATTTCTATAGTCAGCTTCATCCCTTCTGATTTGCCGGGCCTTCCTGGTCTTGATATCTGCCTGATGTTTAAGGAGAATTTCATCCAAAATGGTATAATTCTTGACAGTGGATTCAGGTTTGTTGAGATCTTTGATCTCCTGTTCTAGGGTGGATATTTCTAACAAAAGTTTAGCAGACTTTCGTTCTGCACTCTCTATTAATATGTCCATTAAGGTCATAGAATTCTGGTTAAGAGACTCGTCCCACTTGACCATTAAGTCAATGTCAAGATTGTCATATGTGGGAAAGGTCTGAGAACGTAAACCTCTAGGAATTTGTTTGATTCTTCTGTAATACTTCAGGGTGGTTCCATCCCACCACCGAGAGTTTTCTTGTTTTTTTAGCCTTTCAAGTTTGAAAAACTTTTCCCTGAGACCCTCCACAGGTGCAGGACCTGTAGTGGCAGAGGCCTGGTGTGTAGGCATTCCTTTCGCTAGGTTGTCAAAGAGGTCTGCTGCTACCTTATCCCTATCCATAATAGGGAAACAATAAGGTAAACTGGTCAAGTAAAAGTAACGTGGAGGCAACCAATCTGAATAAACAACAGGAAAGCGGCTGATAGGGTTTGGAGGAGTTTCAGATGATGGCGCTCTACCTAGAGTATACGTTACACTTTGTAGGGAGATGAGTTCTAATGCGTGGTGCGTTAAGGGCGAACGGAAAGACCCTAAAACCGTTCCAAGACAATCAACCGATTATCACAAACTGTAAACAGCAAAGCTCTCACAACCACAAGACAGTATGAAACATAAAGAACAATAGTGACAATAAGGTAGCAGAAAGCAGCAGATCTCTATGTTCGTGTTCTTTTTCAAAAGGATGTTTTATTGGATCCACAATCAGCCGACACGTGTTTCATCGTGTTAAAGTGGAGTCAACACGACTCTTCAGGGCTGATGAAAAATAAAATTGACATGTGTATAGTACATTTCACTGTAACACATCTGGTACATTTATCAGTGATAGAGACGTGCATGGAGGTGAAAGTGAGTTCCCAACAACGGATTGTTACGTGCCTAGTGTCCGTTTAGTGATTGGCGAACCATGCACATCCACACTCGCATCCTGGTGACGGTGGTAAAGTGCGTGGGTAACGGCTAAACCATTACTATCTGTTTTTGCAATTTGTTGTCTGTTAATATACAATGCCCAAATGACATGATCTGTTTCCTCATGCTCACGAAGAACCCGCGTTTGCGAAGGATCAGGGTGTAAAAGTGTAAATTGCTCCATTTTACTAAGCACACAAGTGAGTATATCGTGCTCAATAACAAAGTGGGTCTATGTACCAAAAACCAAAAGTTCATGCAACTTTGTAGCCTACCTGGTATAAAGACCCAGGCATCTATAGGTTGATGCGAAAATGAATGTGAGTTGATAGAAGTATCTATGTGTTACAAAAAGAGTAAAAAATGGGAGAAAACTAAGAGTAGGCAAGTGGTGTTGATCCGAAGGCAAGCCCGTCTGTGCCTGGACCGCGCTCAGAGTCAGAACCCCTGGCTCCCACGACCGCCACAACATCTGCCTCCACTACACCAACAGCAACCTCCACATACTCAACACCAGACGATCTAGCACATGCTGCCTGGCCGACCCAAGGAACCCCCACGGGCCCTTCTCCTGCCGGAGCTGCAGCTACACCAACATCCAGCCCGCCAACACACCCACAAAACAAGCCAACCACCTCCAATGCATCCTCCTCAACACCCGCTCCGGCAGGAAAAACGCCGTAGAACTCTGGGACTTACTCGACACCCACACCCCAGACGTTGCCTTCCTGACCAAAACCTGGCTGAACTCCTCCTCGGCACCGGACGTTGCCATAGCCATCCCGGAAGGATACAAGATCATCCGCAAGGACCGCACCAACAGACTCAATCAATCAATCAAAGCATTTGTATAGCGCACTACTCACCCGGAGGGTCTCAAGGCACTAGGGGGGGGGGTCTGCTACTGCTCGAACAGACAAGTCTTGAGCTGCTTCCTGAAGGCGAGGTGGTCCTGGGTCAGGCGGAGGTGGGTCGGGAGGGAGTTCCAAGTCTTGGCGGCGAGGTAGGAGAAGGACCTTCCCCCTGTGGTGGCTCTTCGGATGCGGGGGACGGCGGCGAGGGCGTGGCCGGTCGATCGAAGCTGGCGTTTGGGAGCGTAGAAGTTGAGGCGGCTGTTGAGGTATCCTGGGTCTTGGTTGTGCAGGGCTTTGTGTGCGTGGGTGAGGAGACGGAAGGTGATTCTCTTGTTGACCGGGAGCCAGTGCAGGTCTCTCAGGTGTCCGGAGATGTGGTTGCGACGGGGGATGTCCAGGATGAGTCGTGCCGAGGCGTTCTGGATCCGCTGGAGTCTCTTCTGGAGTTTGGCGGTGGTTCCGGCATAGAGGGCGTTGCCGTAGTCCAGTCGGCTGGTGACGAGGGCCTGGGTGACCGTCTTCCTGGTCTCGGTGGGGATCCACCGGAAGATCTTGCGTAGCATGCGTAGGATGTTGAAGCACGACGAGGAGACGGCGTTGACTTGTCTGGTCATGGAGAGGGAGGAGTCCAGGATGAAGCCCAGGTTGCGTGCGTGGTCTGTTGGTTTGGGTGCGCTGCCTAGGGCGGGGGGCCACCAGGAGTCATCCCAGGCGGAGGGTGAGGAACCCAGGATGAGGACTTCCGTCTTGTCCGAGTTCAGTTTCAGGCGGCTGTTCTTCATCCATTTGGTTACCTCTTTCATCCCTTCATGTAGGTTGGCTCTGGCGGTGGCGGGGTCGTTGGTGAGGGAGAGGATCAGCTGGGTGTCATCGGCGTAGAAGATGATGTTGAGGTTGTGCTGGCGTGCGATGGCTGCGAGGGGACTCATGTAGACGTTGAAGAGGGTTGGGCTGAGCGAGGAGCCTTGAGGGACGCCGCAGATGACTTCGGTGGCTTCTGATCTGAACGGGGGGAGGCGGACTCTCTGTGTCCTTCCGGCGAGGAAGGAGGTGATCCACTCCAGTGCCTTCTTCTGGATTCCGACGTTGCTGAGGCGCTGTACTAGGGTACGGTGGCAGACAGTGTCGAAGGCCGCGGAGAGGTCTAGGAGGATGAAGCCCGCTGTTTCTCCGTTGTCGAACAGGGCTCGAATGTCATCGGTTGCTGCGATCAGGGCGGTCTCGGTGCTGTGGTTGGCCCAGAAGCCGGATTGCGAGAGGTCGAGGGATCCGTTCGTCTCGAGGAAGGCGGCCAGCTGCTTGTTGACGGTCTTCTCGATGACTTTTGCGGGAAACGGGAGCAGTGAGATGGGTCGGTAGTTCTTGAGGTCGGTGGGGTCGGCTGATGGCTTCTTTAGTAGGGCGCTGAGTTCTGCGTGCTTCCAGCTCTCCGGGAAAGTAGCGGTGTTGAAGGAGGTGTTGATGGTGTCCCGCAGGTGGGGTGCGATGACAGCGTCGGCCTTGTTGAAGACGTCGTGAGGGCAAGGGTCAGTCGGAGATCCGGAGTGGATGGAGTTCATCGTGCGGATGGTGTCTTCGGTGCTGATCGGGGTCCAGGCGCGGAGGGTGGTGGTGGGGGGCGGTGGTTCGATCGTGGCGTGCGTCGGTTGAGTGCTGAAGCTGTTGTGTATGTCCGCGATCTTGTTGTGGAAGTAGGAGGCGAGGGAGTTGCAGAGGTCTTGCGAAGGGGTGATGTTGTTGTTTCCGGCGTTGGAGAGCTCTTTAACGATGTTGAAGAGTTCCTTGCTGTTGTGTGCGTTGTTGTCCAGTCGTTCCTTGAATGCAGTTTTCTTGGTGGTGTGGATCAGTTGGTGGTGTTTTCGGTGGCGAGCTTGAGGGCAGTCATGTTGTCCGGTGTTGGGTCTCTGCGCCAGGCTTTCTCAAGGGCTCTGCAGTCCTTCTTGGAGCTCTTGAGTTCGTCGGTGAACCATGGGGCTTTCTTGCTGCCGGGTCTGCTAGGCGGGGTCCTCAGAGGGGCGAGGTCGTCTGCGCAGTCGCTGATCCACTTCGTGAGGTTGGTGGCCGCTTGGCTGGGGTTCGTTGTGCTGGTGGGTGGGTTCTTGCTCAGGGAAGTCGCGAGCTGGTCGGCTGTGATCTTGTTCCAGTTTCTGCGTGCAACCTGTTGCTGTTGGTGGTGGATCGTGGTCCTTTTGAAGCTGAAGTGGACGCAGCTGTGGTCCGTCCAGTGGAGTCCGGTGGCGTGGCTGAAGGCGATGTCCTTGCTGGATGAGAAGACGGGGTCGAGTGTGTGTCCGGCGTAGTGGGTGGGGGTGGTCACCAGTTGCTTGAGTCCGAGGCTAGCGAGGTTGTCCAGAAGGGTGGTGGTGTTGCGGTCATTGTTGTTCTCCAGGTGAAAGTTGAGGTCCCCGAGGAGGATGAAGTCAGCGGAGAGGAGGGCATGCGGGCTGACGAAGTCGGCGATGTCCTCGCTGACTTATGTGCGTGGACCCGGGGGTCTGTAGATGAGGGTGCCTCTGAGGGTGGTCTTGGGGTTGATGTGGATCTGGAAGTGCAGGTGCTGTGAGGAGGAATCGCCACCATCCACAGGAACACCCTCAATGTCTATACCACTGACGCCGACACCCTCTGCACCGCCGAACACCGACACTTCCAGATCCACACCGACCCCAACATTACCCTCAGAGGAACGCTTGTCTACAGGCCCCCCGGACCCCAACCATAGTTCTGCGACGCAATCGCCGACCTCGTCAGCGCCCACGCCCTCGCCTCCTCGGACTACATCCTCCTCGGGGATCTGAACTTCCACCTTGAGAACAACAACGACCCCAACTCCTTCACCCTGATCAACAACCTCGCCAACCTCAGACTCAGGCAACTCGTCACGACACCCACCCACACCGCAGGCCACATGCTGGACCCCATTTCTCAGCCAGCACCCACGTCTCCTTCGACCACACCACCGAACTCCACTGGACCGACCACCGCTGCATTCACTTCACCTTTCGAAAACCAGTCACCCCCCACCGCAACCAACAGATGCCCATTCGCCACTGGAGCAAAGTCACCAACGATCAGCTAAACGCCACCCTCGCCCATTACCCGCCAGCAGAACCGACCGACCCAGACACCGCATCCTACAACCTCAGACACTGGATCGAAGACTGCGCCAATGCCCTGGCCCTATCAAGAACAAATATGATTTCTGCCCCTACGAAAATCCCCATGGTTACGGAGTGTCTCCTTATGTTTATGATACCTTAGGTAGCCCGGTTATAATAATATAATATACATATACCGAGCCTTATATATATATTTCTTTAATACTGCTGCAATGGTGGTTACCAACTGGCATAATCCTTTGTTGTTCTTACCTTTTACTTTAATTCATTTTGTTAGATATAGTAAATGACAGTTTATATGAAGTTCGACTATGACGAGAATTTGAGCTCCTGATTGGGCGCTAGTGACACATGACTAACGCGATAGTTATCAGACAATTAATTATATTCTTATAAATCTGGTAAAGGTTGATGTGAATAACTAGGCATAACAGAATAATATTCTGACAAGTTTATAGATATTACGGTTTTACTGACTTTGACCATACGGGGGAGCGTATTGGAGCGTATTAACCATTACAAGATGGCGCCCACGGTTTTTAGAGTTAAATACCTGTTCCAATATGGCGGCGGTGCAGAACGCCGAGAGACATGCGGACTACGCATACAGTATAGAGGTGAGCCTCGGGACCGGGGGGTAGCGTGCAGGGGGCCCTGTGGGTGTAAGAAGTCTTGCTTATGAGCGATTCTGTCTTTCAGAACACTTACGCGTGGCTGGAATCGTTTACGGGTGAAGGAGAGATACGAACTTGTAATTACATGTGCATTGAGGTGAGAGCCAGTTATTGCCGCACTTGTACAATTCCCTGGAGAAATAGGGATCAGTAAATGTGAGCCTGTACTTCTTGTTTTCAGATTGGTTTATGTCATCTGAATTGTGCTTTGACTTGAGAAGAAGAGATGACAGTCTCATACTTATTGTTATGGTGAGTCGTACATACGTTTGTCTTAATGATCACGTTTTAAGGGGATTGAATATCAGGTCATGGTGGATGGTGGATCCTGTAGACTATTGAGTATGTCTGACTAGCTAATGGACTATGTCAATACTGAGGCTGATCATGACATGGAGTATCTGTATATGTCTTCTAGATTTTATGGTGATTAAGGAACAGTTTACTCGAGCGGATTATTTTGAACAAATAGTTTACAACGGCTTAGAATTAAATAAGGATGGTAGGTGATAGATGCCTCCGTGTATTCATCTTTTACTGCACTTTTATTATTAATTTTAATTAGAATATGTTTTTTCAAGTATCGTTGTCACATATGGTACGTTTGGGGTGTATGCTACTGCACACATCTTGGGTGATCTGTAGTTGGGATTTTGGTCTTGGCTATATCTTCCTTACTTTTTGTGCTCATGCTGACACTGGGTGGTTTGAGGGTGTATCCCTTGATTAGAGTGACGTAAGAATTTAGTGACACTACATTACGCTGTAGTGTCTTAGTGATAGAATATGACCTTGTCTTATATATTGTTATTTGGGTTGCAGCCCTGAAGAAGTCAAATGTCAATGTACTGACTAGACGAAACACGTGTTGGCTGCACTATTCTTAGTGAACTGGATTTTCTGAGGAATAAAACTTGGACATTGTCAACTGTCATACAACGATTGGAGGACTACCGTTCTTAATTACTGTCTTGAGTGCTTGAAAGAACATTTCTTTAAAGCCCATCAAGAACCCCCCACCAACCACACCAGAAGAAAGCGAACTGGTTCTCCCAAGACCTGCAAACATCCAAGAAAACCTGCCGGAAGCTAGAGAAGATCTGGATCCACGAACGAACCCTGGAAAGCCGCACTACGCACAAGGACACCACCAACCACCACCTCATCAGAGCCGCCAAGAGAGCCTCCTACAAAGACCGCCTAGACCACAATGCACACAACAGCAAAGAGCTCTTCAACATCGTGAAAGAACTCTCCAATCCCACCTCCAGCGCAATTGACATCCCCCTCACAAGAACTGTGCAACTCGCTCGCCACCTTTTTCCACCGCAAGATCACAAACCTCCATGACAGCTTCATCACCACGCCCGCCCCAGCCATCACCGAGACCCACATGACCGCCACCCACACCAACCGCCTGACTGCCTGGGCAAACATCGACATCAGCGACACCATCAAGATCATGAACTCCGTGCACTCCGGCTCCCCGACAGACCCCTGCCCACATCACGTCTTCAACAGGGCCAGTACCACCATCGCACCCCACCTCCGGAAGGCCATCAACTGCTCCCTCGAAACGGTGACCTTCCCGGTGGACTGGAAGCACGCCGAAGTCAACGCCCTCCTGAAAAAACCTACGACTGAACCCAAGGACCTCAAGAACTTCCGTCCCATTTCCCTGCTCCCTTTTCCGGCGAAAATCATTGAGAAGGCCGTCAACATACAACTGACCAGGTTCCTTGAGGAAAACAACATCCTAGACGCATCCTAGGCCGGATTTCACTGCCACCACAGCACTGAGACAGCCCTCCTAGCCGCCACAGACGACATCAGAACCCTGCTAGAGGACAGGGAAACCGCGGCCCTCGTCCTCCTGGACCTCCTTCGACACAGTCTGCCACCACACCCTACTCACACGCCTCCATGACGCAGGAATACAAGGAAAGGCCCTGGACTGGACCACCTCCTTCCTCTCCGGCAGAACACAGAGCATCCGCCTTGCTCCCTTTTGCTCCAAAGCCACGAGATCATCTGCGGCGTACTCCTGGGCTCCTCCCTCAGCCCCACGCTGTTCAATGTTTACATGGCCCCGCTCGCCCGCATCGCCCGACTGCACAACCTCAACATCATCTACGCAGACGACACCGAGCTGATCCTCACCCTCACCAAAGACCCCCACATGGCCAAAACCAACCACCATGAGGGAATGACGGCCGTCGCAGATGGGATGAGAAACAGCAGACTGAACTCAGACAAAACAGAGGTCCTCATCCTCGGGCCCACCCCCTCGGCCTGGGACGACTCCTGGTGGCCCACCTCGCTAGGAACAGCACCCACCCCCACCAACCAAGCACTCAACCTAGGGGTCATCCTCGACGACACCCTTTCCATGACAAAGCAGGTCAACGCCGTCTCCTCCTCCTGCTTCAACACCCTTCACATGCTTCGCTGGATCTACAAGTGGATCCCCACCGAAACCAGAAGGACGGTCACCCAGGCCCTTGTCAGCAGCAGACTGGACTACAGAAATGCCCTCTATGCAGGAGTCTCGGCGAAACTCCTCAAACGGCTCCAACGCATCCAAAACGCATCCGCATGGCTGATCCTCGACATCCCACGATGCAGCCACATCACCCCACACCTGAAACACCTGCACTGACTCCCAAGCACCAAGAGAGTAACCTTCAAGCTCCTAACCCACGCACACATAGCACTCCACAATACCGGACCGGCATACCTCAACAGTCGCCTCAACTTCTACACCCCCACTCGCTAGCTACGATCGGCCGACCTTGCCCTCTTCTCCGTCCCCCGCATCTGCCGAGCCACCACCAGCAGCAGATCCTTCTCCAACTTCACTGCCAAGACATGGAACACCCTCCCCCTACACCTACGGCAGACGCAGGACCTACTGACCTTTAGAAGACGCCTGAAGAAGACCTGGCTGTTCGAGCAGTAGCGGTACCCCCCTGATTGATTGATTGATTGATTGACCTCAGGACTAAACTGAACTTTATTCCCCAAGCAGCAGTGTACCAGGAGCCGGGTTTGCAGAGTGGTATAAAAAGGTGGCGTGGCCTCTGACTACCTCTCAGCAATCCAGCTGTGAGGGCCTAACTGGAGGTAACAGGAAGGCTAGTTGGACCCAAGAGACCCTCATGACGTAAGGAGGCTTCATCCCCCAATCCAGACCGCAACAGGAGGAGCGTTTGCAGATTGGTGGAGAAAGGGGGTGTGGCCTGCAACCACCTCTCAGCAACCCCATTGTGTCGGGCTTACTGGCAGTAATAGGTAGGCTAGTTGGCCCCTAAGGAACCCCAGCAGCGAAGGGGACTTCAAACCCCATTCAAGAGCGCACAAGGGAGTGCGTTTGCAGAGTGGTGGGCAAAGGAGGTGTCACCTGCTATATAATTTAGCAATCCTGCTGTGTTGGACTTACTGGAGGTAATAAGAGGGGAATTTGGCCCCCAAGGATGCCTCTTGCTTCTTTCTGCACCCCTCTTGCCTCTTTCTGCACCTCTTTTGCTTCTTTCTGCAGTTCTCTTGCTTCTTTCTTCACCTCTCTTGCTTCTTTCTGCACCCTTCTTCCCTCTTTCTGCACCCCTCTTCCCTCTTTCTGCACCCCTGGTCCCTCATTCTGCACCTTTATTGCCTGTTTCTGCACCTCTGTTGCCTCTTTCTGTACTTCTCTTGCCTCTTTCTGCACCCCTATTGCCTCTTTATGTACCCCACTTTCCTCTTTCTGTATCTTTCTTGCCTATTTCTACACCTCTCTTCCCTCTTGCTATCCCCCTTTTCCTGCTTTCTGCATCTCTCTTGCCTCTTTCTGCACTTCTTTGTCCTCTTTCCACACCTCTGTTGCTTCTTTCTGCACTACTCTTGCCTCTCACTGCACCTCTCTTGCCTCCTTCTGCACCTCTGTTGTTTTTTTTGCACTTCTCTTTTTGTCTGTACCTCTCTTGCCTGTTTCTGCAAATCTCTTGCCTCTTTCTGCAGTTCTCATGCCTCCTTCTGCACCTCTGTTGCTTCTTTCTGCACTTCTTGTCCCTCTTTCTACACCCCTCTTGCCTCTTTTTATGCACCCCAGTTCCCTCTTTCTGCACCTCTCTTGTCTGTTTCTGCACCTCTCTTGTCGCTTTCTGCAGTTCACATGCCTCTTTCTGCACCTCTGTTGCTTCTTTCAGCACTTCTGTTGCTTCTTTATGCGTGTCTGTTGCTTCTTTCTTTAACTTTCTTGCTTCTTTCTGCACCCCTCTTGCCTCTTGCTATACCCCTACTCCCTCTTTCTATACCGCTGTTTTCTCCTTCCCCACTTCTCTTGCCTCTCTCTGCACCTCTATTGCTTCTTTCCACACCCCTCTTGCCTCTTTCTGCACCTCTGTTGATTATTTCTGCACTTCTTTTGTTTCTTTCTGCACCCTCTTGCTTCTTTATGTACCCCTCTTGCCTCTTTGTATACCCCTCTTCCCTCTTTCTGCACATCTTTTGCCTCTTTCCACACTTCTCCTGCCACTTTCTGCACCTCTATTGCTTCTTTCTGCACTTCTCTTGCTTGTTTCTGCATTTCTGTTTCTTTTTTCTGTACTTTTCTAGCCTGTTTCTGCATTTATGTTGCTTCATTCTGCACTTCTCTGGCCTCTTTCTGCACCCCTCCTACCTCTATCTGTACCTCTCTTACATCTTTATGCACCTCTCTTGCTTCTTTCTGTACCTCTCTTGCTTCTTACTGCACCCCTGTTGCCGTTGTCTGCACCCCTCCCCTCTTTCTGCACCTCCTGTGCCTTTCAGCACCTCTCTTGCCCTTTTCTGTACTTCTATTGCATCTTTTTACACCTCTGTTGCTTCTTTCTGCACTTCTGTTGCTTCTTTATGCACCTCTCTTTCATCTTCCTACACCCTGTTCCCTCTGTCTGCACCTCTTTTGCCTCTTTCTGAACTTCTCTTGCCTCTTTCCTAACCTCTGCTGTTATTTCTGTACTTATCTCTGCCTGCATCCCTCTTGCCACATTGGGCACCACTGTTGCATCTTTCTGCACTGCTCTTGTTTCTTTTTGCACCTCTCTTTCTTCTTTCTGCCCCTCTGGTGTTTGTTTCTGTACTTCTCTTGTTTCTTTCTGCACCTCTCTTGCTTCTTTCTACAGCCCACTTACCTCTTTCTCCACCCCTCTTCCATCTTTCTGCACCTCCCTTGCCTCTTTCTGTACTTCTGTTGCTTTTTTCTGCACTTTTCTTTCTTCTTTCTGTACCCCTCTAGCCTCTTTCTGTACTTCTCTTGACGCTTTCGGTATCTCCTTTGCCTCTTTCTGCACCTCACTTGCCTCTTGCAGCACTTCTCCTGCCTCTTTCTGCACCTCACCCTCTTCTTTCTATACCTCTCTTGCCTCTGTCTGCACTTCTCTTGCCTCTTTCTGCACCTTACTCTCTTCTTTCTGCACCACTCTTGCCTCTTTCTATACTTCTCTTGCATCTTTCTTTACCTCTCTTGCCCCTTTCAGCACCTCTCTTGCCTTTTTCTACATCTCACATGCCTTTTTCTGCACACCTCTTGCCTGTTTCTGTATGTCTCTTGCCTTTTTCTGCACTTCTCTTACTTCTTTCTGCACTTTGCTTGCTCCTTTCTGCACTTCTCTTGCCTCTTTCAGCACTTCTCTTGTTTCTTTCTGCATGTCAGGGAACATAGGACACCGACAATGCCAGGCATCGGGTGCTGGATGCTACCAGGAGAACTACAACTTCCAGCGGCCTCAGCAGACATGATTTATTAAAAACGCAATAATCAGGTTTAATAAAATTTGAAATGAATAAACAAGACCAGTTAAATTGAGTAACTTGTCCTTAAGTAAAGTGACTTGAATCAATGCAGCCAATTGTGCTTTTTATACTTTATGAGAGTTCCAAGGTGTCTGTTACTAAGGTCCCAACACCCCATGGTTACAAAACGTTTAGAAAGTTGGCATTTTCCTGCTGTAGCCTGTTAGTGCCTCCAGCCTGCCTCTGAGTCACATGACTGGGTGTAGCTGACAGTTGGGTTTTTTGGAATCCTCCTAGGAAGCCACACACAATAGATGGCTTAGATGTACCTACTTGGCCCTTCACTGGCAGGATGCAGGATGGGAGGGTGGAGCTAGACACTGACCTACTTACATATAGGTGGTGTCCTGCCACCATGCAAAGGGCTGCATACCCCTTTTAGTTAGTCTGGAGCAGGGTATAGGAGGCAGGAAACCTGTGCAATTCAAAGGGCAACCTCTAGAATCTCCTCCGGCTTCTAAGGAGGCACCTGTCATAAATATTGGACCTCAGACACCAATTGTTCAGTTCACACTAGACCTGTGGAGACTCTGCCAAGACAAAGCCTTGGAGTGCTGCTGCAAGGACTGCCCCTCTGCTGGAGTGCTGGCCAGCTGGAATACTGCCTTGCTGGACTGCTGCCTTGCTGGATTGCTGCCCTGCTGCCCTTCTGCCTAAGTTTGAGGGATTGGACTGGCATCTGAACCCGGGATCCCCAGAGGGACTCCAAGGGTAATCTGCTGGATTCCTGTTCAGAGCCACAGGGCCACATCAAGCTCCAAACCGTTGTAAACTGCACAGCTCACCAATGTGAAAGTTTGGTCATCCTGAACCTTCGTGCTACAGCATCAACCATTCACAGGGAGAGCCACCGCGAAACTCCAGCCTCCCTGCTCACAATGACAACAGGATCTTCGTGCTACAGCGATGACCATCTACGGCGTCAGACCTGCTCTTTGGGCTACATCAATGGTCTTCCACGATACTTATCTTCTCCTAGCGGCATCCCTCCACCATGACTCAGACTCTTTGTGCTGTACTAAGAAGGTAACTTTTCAGTGGGACTATCCTAGTACCTGTATCTGACCCGCCCTCCATCACTGTCGGCCTGAACGTGTGACTCAGATATCTCTGGTTCTGTTGTTTTGGTCTTGTTTTAGTTTTACATTCTGATCTTTTTTCTGAAATGGTGTTAGATTTTTCTTGTGTTGTGTTTTCACTTTATCAATGTTTGACCTGCTGCATAAATACTTTACACATTACCTCTCAGGTAAGCCTGACTGCTCTGTGCCAGGCCTCCAGAAGGTTGAGCACAGGTTCGTTTGGGGTTTGCTTGTGCCTCATCCTGACAAGGATTGCAGTTGCTGCTTGAATATCATTTTATCCCCCTCAACAAGTAACCCAATTTCTCTTAAACAGATAAAAATAAACAAGGACAAATAACAAGGTCAGACTTTTCCCATTTTGTCTCTAAGGAAGGAGGACCGTTTTAATTGAATGATTCCTCCTTCTTCCTGGGGTTCTAGATGTTTAGCACGTTCCCGAAAACATTGCATGCATTAATTAACATTGGAAATTCTATGAAAAATTACTCACACAATTTAAACACTATAAAAAAAATTCAGATAAACATTTACCACATTTAGATGATTATTCGTAGAATGTCTGCATTCTTTTGTGTACTGATAGTTTCAAGTAATTCCACTGAAATATATATATGAAACTAACTTAAACGTTCTCATTGTTCCCTTTATGTAAACACACAACTCCAGTCCATGCCTTTTAATACCCTTCATGTAAATCGCATGAAAAGCCTTTGTTTGTGGTGTCCTATAACTAACTTTCCACACTAATTCAGTTTGCAATAAACCTTCCTTCACTTCACTCCAGGTTTCTTTTTGTGTGCATTTACAAAACAACAAGTCTGTATGAGTCTATCCTCCTAATGCATTCTGATTCGCAGCTGCAGAAACGATATTTGAATGTGTGTGCTACTGAACGATTCGTAGCTTTGGTTAGACCCATGAAACAAATTGTTGGGACCAAACTACAGTTTAAAATTGCTTAAGTGTTATGATTTCTTTCTAAAAAGGAAAAGGTAGGTACACATTTCTTTGGTCAGTGATCTTTGTAAAAGCACGCAGATTTAAAAACTTACCATTTTAAAGAACAATTGATGCAGAAACTCTGCTTGTCAGGTAAAGACATCCAGTCACTGGCTGTCATGTCAAAGGGTCCTGCCTACTTCTCCCGTACTGGTAACTACCGACCATACAAATGTTTGTGCCCCAAACTAAGTGCTTTCAATTCAACTGAATTTCAAGTGAGTGTTTTTCCGAAAAAAGACAGCTTTCTAATTTAGCCGTTGGTTCTTTTTGTGAATTTATATAGGACTGTGTTGCATGCAGTATGTCTGAACTAATGGTAAAATAATATATTTTACACAAAGGCATCTATCCTACCCCCAAGCCACCTAGTATGATGAAATGGAATGATTTGCAATGGTGTTAATTTATACTAAAGTCATTGATGTCATTTATGGGAAAGCAGGTGTCGTAGCTGTGACCCCTAGCTTGCCCCTTCCTACCTCTGGCACTGTCTTTGTCCAATTTTTATGTCACTAATAGTGAATAATATTTTTAACTATTAGTGTGTAGGAAGGTAGGATACTTCTGCATGGTTACCCCCACTTTTTGCATGGGAGCAAGTTGTTTTTGAATAGTCTAACTGTGATCCTGCTAAACAGGACCACAGTTTCTCTGCTTTCTGCCGTAAACCGTTTTGGTCAGTATTTAGGTGCATCCCAGATTGGATACTGGGGTACCTAGTATATGTTTTTTTTGTCAACATTTCTTTTTATTGAGCATCAAACAAAGCATAACAGAGAAGGTAACAACCTCAAAGGCACCTAGGGCACGCAGGTTCCGGGGTTGCAATACAGTCAGGTATGATGGGTTCAGCTTCACATGATCCCAAGGCTTGCTACATCCCCGTGCAGAATGAGTGATGCTAATTTAAAGAAAATATAACACCCCCCCAGAACAAACAACTCCCCCACCCCCCCACCACCCACCTGGTGGTGACTAAATTATAATGGAAGAGTAAGAAAATAATACATGGGAGGCAAGTTTTAACTTGGCATAGTGACTATTGGAGAGGTTAAGGCAGTCCCAAAGTATACCTTAGGGGCCTCAGAGTGTCAACGTGTCAAAAGGGAAACCTATATTAGGAAGAGGTGCATGGCCCGCACCGTCGGAGGACAAACCGCAGAAGGCAGACCCAGAGACAGAAAGGCTACCAAAGGACCCCAGCTGAGCACAAAATCTTCGTAATTGTTCCGAAAAATGTCCGCAAGACGTTCCATGGAAAGTATCCTCCACAGTCGGGCATGCCACAGCGATGTCGCCGGGGTATCCGCCTTCTTCAATGCAGCTGCAATAGTGAGCTGGGCTGCCCCCAGACACGTACACATAATTGCTTCGTCAGTTTAGTTTGCCTGGCTAAGATGGGGTCTCTGACTCAAAAGAGAGCAAAGTCAATGGAAACCGGAATTGCATAACCCAATTTGTCTTTGATATGAGATAAAATTTCGGCCCAAAATGGTCAAATCTTATGGCAGTCCCACCACATATGCCTGAAGTCCCCCTGAAGCCCACATCCCCGCCAACAAAGATCCGAGGTGTCCGGGAACATTCGTCGAAGCTTAGTGGGGAATAGGTATCAATCATGTAATGTTTTATAGTGAGCTTCTTAAAGAGCCATGGACTTGTTGTGCTTGGCAATGTCCCTCCACACAGGAGGTATGAACATTGAAACACCGCTCTTCTCCTTCAGACGCAGTCAAAACTTGAAAGATCTCTTCGTACACACTAGACCCAGGGATCTGGGAGGAGTGAGGGAAACCAACACACTGCCTGGTCTACCAAGACTGACTGGTCATACTAAGTGCGGCTCATGCAGTGTTGGTCACCTCACGTGCAATTCTAAAACCATTGACCTTGGCCTCCGCACTCCCTGGGAACAGAGATCCCATACTAACTGCAATTCCCAGGGAGTGATCTACTTGATAACATGCCCCTGCCAACAAAGGTACGTGGGGATGACAAGTAGAAAAGTGCGCGTGAGAATCACAGAACATCGGAGCACGATAAGGTGTGGAAAGACCAACACAAGACTCACGGCTCACTTTCAAGAAAAAGGACACGGTATAGATGAGCTGAAGTGGACCGTAATAGAAAAAGTCCAACTAGGGAGACACCAAGCAGATGACCAAAGCCTTTTGCTCCGGCGGGAGCAGAGATGGGTGTATCGGTTGAGGAGCCATTTGGTGGGACTCAATGATGACATCCCATGGCAGGCATTGAGCAGACAGTAGATTGCTACAAATAAACATGGTGTGTCGCTTCTACCACCTAGTAAAATACGATTAGAATAAGGAGAAGCCCTCACTGTTGATTGAATAGCTCTATGGCACACCAGTATCTCCACATTCATTCCCCTTTGAATTCCGGGTTACTTTCACCCCATGAGGGACTTTCTGGACCCGACACCTCAGGGGATGGAATATCGTGTATATATATTTATATGCATTATTTACAATCCGTAACAGTTCATGAGAAGTGGGAATATATATGACATCGAGGTCACATGAGTGATATGGGGAATGGCACTGGCATAGTAAGATTCTATAGTTTTAAGAGGGGTGGTACCTAGGAATTCTAGCTATAGGTCCACTCCTTTACAAACATCCCATCACGACACAATGTAGGGGCTTTTCCAACGGAGCAGCGTGCCCCATAAGTAAGAGTGGATCAGGTTTGTTTTACAGTGCCACACGTGTCTTGAACCAGCAACGTGAGGTGGCGCACATTAACAGGACTACATTTCCCATGACACGGAGTACGTGCGGGAGGGATAGCGCATAACGTGAGGACGTCGATGGCGCGGTCATGTGGGACGCTCTAGCCAGGATCCGATATTAAAAAGATCTGATAGACACCGCGCATATCATCTGCGCGGTGTCACGGTTTGCAGGTGATCGAGCAGGGACTTGCCTACAGAACGGTAAGGAGGGGGTTCAAGGGGGTGAGCGCATAGAGCGCATGTGGCTGAATAGACCCGATGAAGGCACCAAAACACTATATACAGACTTAGCGTTTTTAAACTCAGGTGTGCATCTGGAGGCGGAGGCATTGAAGGTAACATCTTCTCCCGCATTAACTTTGTTTCAGATTGTGTTCTTTGGCGTCCCTCTTGCCGGACACCAGTTCGAGTTTGTAAAATCTATAAACTCGGTAAGTGAACAACAAAAAAGATAAACTTTTTGAGTGGGGACACTTAGACAATATGAGAAGTGGGGTTTAGCGTAATGATGGTCTCACGAACATCGAGGGGGTAAGGTACGAGTGATGACGCAAAATATGAGGACATGGATAGTTGTAAGGGCTCGTTTCATGCATATATCAGGTCATGTACGGGCGAGCGTTGAGTGAAGTATGAGCAGGGTTCTGGGCACACGATGCAACCGGTATTTTGGCTCAACATCAGACGATGTGTTCTGAGGAGATATGAAGACAAGAGAATGATAGAAAGAACATGCAAATACTAATAGGGTGGCTGTACTATCTCCTCTTTTATTGCTGCAGTGAATGTTTTCCCGCATCTGAGGGAGCAGTTTCCACACACAACATGGGAGGGGCACGGATCTAGCAGACCTGCCTCATCCTTGGGGTATCATCATCCGAAGTACGGAGGAACCCAGAGTGGCACTGATTGCGACGGTCCTGAAGAAGACCGGAGTGACCTTTAAGGCACACACAGAGCGGTCAAAACATGTTGACTCTGGCAGTGGTAGGAGGGAAGCTTTGAGGTTCCTAATTATCTCTTTGAGGCTTTTTCCCATCCTTTTTCATTTTTTACTCCTGATAGGGGTATCAAGAAAAGTTTAATAAAGGTTGTGTTTTGGTTGGCACCAATAATCAGTTTTAATCACTTTCCAAACTGCACCTTTTGTCGCACTTTTCAGTTGTGGTCACTTGGTGTTTGCACGGCTTTCACCATTATTTGTGTTACGTGTCGTCTATGTTGAACTGTCCTGGTTGTACGTCTTGTTAAGAGGAATTTATTATTTTTCCCCCCTCCCTAATGCTCCGCCCTGTGTGTGGCTACACCAGGGCGTATTGCAAGCAGGCCCGATGATGAAGCATGTCACATACCCCGGTGTGTGAGTGAGGGCAGTTTTTCCAAACAGAGCGATTTGCCTTATTGGGGTCCTCTCTGTTTGTATATTTTGTATGTGTAATTCACTCTATACACCCCCTATGTGCGTACATTTGAGTTTCTTGGGGGTCCGGGGTGTTAGAGTATAAACTGACTTGACTCTCGCCCCTTTTTCGTGTTTAATACCTCCATATTAGTACCCATTCCCCATCCGAAATGTCCCTACATAAAAATTGCTCCCAAAAAGTCATGTAGCGTGCCCGTGGATAGTGTATGGTGTGGAGCAGCGTGTCATAGAGAGCCAAGATAGCGTATTTCATGGAGCCAGCCCTATGGGCCACAAACTTCTCAATTTCCGTAAGATTCTTAGTAGCCGCCTCGCTAATGTGAGGTGTTGTGACCCAATGTTTGAGCTGAAGATAGTGGTAATGTTCACTCTGCGGGATCGTGAATTCCTTCTTACACTCATCAAACATCAAGACCTCCCCATGATGAAACAAATTAGATATTTTGAGGCAGTACCCCTCCCTCCAACTGTCTAAGGGCCCCTCATGTAGCGCCAGGAGGAATTCTGGATTAAAATCAATGGGTGTGTGAGGGGAAGGGAATGTAGTCCAACCATCCCTGTTTGTAACCTTATCCCAAATGATCAAAGTCGTGTGGGTGGGGATGCTAAGATATGCTCTGGGAGGACGATCTCTCCTGGGTTTACAAAGTACATCCCATATATATCGCCCCACAACGGCACAGTCCATATGGAGCCAGTGCTTGTCTGATTTCCTTGCCGACTACTCAGCTGTCACCTGTAACTGGGCAGCTTGATAATATAAAGTAAAGTCAGGTAGGGCCAATCCGCCCTTATCTCGGGGGCGTCTGAGCACATGATAGAGCAGGCGTGCCCTCCACCCTTGCCAGATGAATTTGTTGACCAGAGTGCGGAGGCTTGGCAACAAAGTACTCTCCAACTCGATGGGGAGTGCTTGGAATAAATAAAAAATGTAGGTGAAACCGTCATTTTGATTGCATTAATTCGCCCCAGCCAGGAAATGTAGAGAGGTGACCATCGTTTAAGGTCCTGCTGGAGTTGAGTCAACAGAGGAGGGTAATTCGTTTTGTGAAGCTCACCCAGCTTAGCCGTGAGACGCACTCCCCAATAGAGTAAAGAGTATTTAGCCCATTGAAAAGGCGTCAGGTGTTTCAAGCGAAGCATCTCAGCAGGAGGAAGGGTAAGATTAATTATGAAGGATTTCGTGAAATTTATCTTAAACCCAGCTTCTTGCTCAAAGCTGCATAGTTCTCCTTGTACTGCCTGCAACAAATTCACCGGATCCGCAATCGAAAGGAGGATGTCATCGGCAAAAAAAGAGGTCTTATGCTCAAAAGAATGCCCCGGATCTCATCGTTGGACCTAAACTTAACCTCCAAGGGTTCAATACTAAGGGCAAACAAGAAGGGCGAAGGGGGCACCCCTGTCGGGTGCCTCTGCTCAGAGCAAAAGGGGAGGAGGAGCAACACTTTACCGTCACGCGAGAGGTGGGATGATGGTAGTTGTCCTTCACCATATTAAGAAAAGTGTCTCCAACTCCGAACTTCCACATAGTTAAAAAGAGGAAAGCCCAGTCCACCCGATCGAAGGCTTTTTCCGCATCGAGACCCACTAGAATTGCAGGGATCCTAAACCGAGAAGCTTTACTCGATCAGATAAACAGTACGCCTGATGTTGTCATGTGTTTGCCTACCTTTTATAAGGCCAGATTGGTCGAGATGGATTAATTCTGGCATCAGATTCTCCAGACGCGCTGCTAAGATTGCGGAATAAAGTTTATCATCCAAATTAAGAAGCGCGGTGGGTCTGTTGGAGCCGCAGAGTTGCGGATCCTTACCAGTTTTGGGGATTACCGTGATCACTGCCTCCGCCATAGAGCCAGAGACCTGTGCATCAGAGGCGATGGCCTGAAATAAAGCTGTAATATGAGGAATGAGCTCTGCTGAAAAACACCTGTGAAAATGAGCTGTAAGGCCGTCAGGCCCCAGGGCTTTATGCAGTTTGAGTCTAGAAATTGCCTCCCGAACCTCCTCCTGCGTTATGGAGGAATCTACCGATGCGGCTGATGCCATGGATAACTGCGGGACGGTAAGGGTATCTAAAAATTGTTTTTGCCATGCCGTGTCTGGAGTAGTGCCCTGATAGAGCTGACCATAGAAATCCCCAAATATGTTTGCTTTAGCGGAGTCAGAGTCTGTGAGGTGTCCCTGCCGATCTAAAATCCCCCCAATGAAGTTCCTTTCCCCTTGTACCCTAAGCTGGCGTGCCAAATGCGAGCCCACCTTATTGCCCTTTGCGAAGAAAGACTGACAAATCTTTAGCAGAGAGAATTCCGCCCGATTGGAATATATGGACCGTAGTTTACCCCTGAGAGCGGTGAGTTGTTTCTGGAGAACTTGGGTTGGGGTGGCTTTGTTTGCCTGTTCCACAATCTCTAGTTCCTTCTCAAGAGCCTCCCTTTCCCTCGTCCTTTGTTTGTTTAGTGTTGAATTAAGTTGAATGCATTTCCCTTGAATCACAGCCTTAAAGGCATCCCAGATGTTCTGTGGGGATGTGTCCTGCGGGCCATTATGTACAAAAAAGTCAGCAATGGCCGCCCTTATGGCCTCTCTGGCCACTGGATCTTGGGTGAGAGCCAACGGGAAATACCACTGAGGAGACCTCAGAGACGTCCCACTCCAGAGAAGGCCCAGGGTGATCAGGGTGTGGTATGAGACAGCTATCAGGAGTATCTGGGCAGCCTGGAGTACCCCTAACAGGGATTGGCTAATAAAAATGTAGTCAATTCTGGAGTATGTCCTATGTACATGGGAGAAATATGTATAATCTTTGGTATTTGGGTGTATGGAAGGCCAAGCATCAGGGAGCCCCAGGTCAGTGATTTTCTGTCGAACCCTGCTAGAAAAGGTGCTAGTGGTAGCCCTATTAGTACTAAAACTATCCAGGGATCCCTGCCACGTAAGATTAAAGTCCCCCATAAGCACATTGGAACCTTCGGCAAATCCCCCTATTTGATCAAGAGCGTGCAAAGGGAAGACAGATTGCCCTGAGTTAGGAGCGTATAGTGAGACAAAGGTGCAGAGCGTGGACCTCAGTCGGCCTTTAACTAACAGCAGTCTCCCATCCCTATCGGATTTCACAGCCTCGAGTTGGAAATTTGTCGGGACATGGAAGAGCAAAGCCACCCCATTGTGTTTCGTAGCGGCAGAGGAGGTATAAATCATCGGATAGCCCCTGTGAAGCAGCCTAGTAACCCATGCCCTCTTGAGATGAGTCTCTTGCAATGCTACTACCTCAAATTTGAGGCCATTCAAATATTTCCACATTTTCTAGCGCTTCTGTGGGGAGTTCAATCCCTTAACATTCCAGGAGGCTACATTAACCATCAAAAAGGGTACCCCCGCCCCTCTCCCCAGACTGTCCCACTGACCACCACCCCACCGAACAAGTCGCTTTACACTGACCACATGTCCAACTCAACCAACAAGGCCCCCCGCCCACTCCCCTTACCACTAGTAGGTTATAATCCTGCTCCTCAAAAAAGGAAAAACAAAGAACAGAGAACCACCCCCAACAGTCACCACCGGGGACCCTCCCCCCGACCGTAAACGAACCCAAAAACCCAAAGCCGTAAGACCCGTAGGTATACGGCCCGAACACCCTCAAGACACAAAAGGAGGAATAATGGGTAACATGGACGAGACCCGCACCCCCCGATCGCAAAGCCATGAAAACTAGGGAACAGCATAATATCGAAAAATAAAAACCTCAATGTGGTTGGGATACAAGTCGGGCAACTACCGGCGCCCCAGTGGCCCCTCCTGCCGGTGAGCCCAACAGCGGCGTTGCCATTATCCAGTATGACATGGAAAACCTGAAGGTCACATGCTGAGCAAGCGGGAGGATATAAAGTCCCAAAGGGGATAGGAAGCGACAGCGATTCCTCAAGGCCGTGTGCCAAGAATTGGAGCTCTTCCTGAGCCTCTGTTGAGATGTCGAGGTGAGAACTTCCTCTGGCCAGGGCAATCCCAGGGATAAAAAACCTCAGAGGCCATGGTGCTCGAGTCTGGCTTCCTCCGTTACCTTTGAGGCCCCACTCGCCGAACTGTCCATCCAGGGGACTGCCGACACCAGACTTCCCTTAGACAGTCCATCGATCATAGAACAGGCACCCATGAGGATATGCACTCCCCTATAGGACAAAGAAGCATCAACGATTTCTCGTGACTGTGTGCCAAGGGTTGGGCCTACCCCTGGATGGTGCTGCCTCTACTGAATTCCCTGAGCTTGGAGACTCTTCTGGAAGGGGAAACCCCAGAACACGTAGACCATCTGAAAGTTCAAAAATGTGGTGGGTTTTGTTGCCATGTTCAACGATGAGACGAAAGGGAAAGGACAACTGATAGCAAATTTTATCTTCTTGCAGTTTGGCGGTCATTGGTCGCAGCGTATGCCGGCGAGCCAGCTAGTATATGGTTTTAAGGTGCCCAGGGCATAGATGCCACAGATGTTGCCATGGGCTCAAGCATGCATTTTGCCACCCTTGTGAGACCATTCAAAATGCAACTACAGGCCTGCCATTGTGGCCTGTGTAAGCTGGTGCTAGCACCACTTACGAAAGATATAGGTTTCCTATATCTAGGGTCACTGAACTTAAAACCTATGCCTATGTATGGTTCTAAGTGTGAGGGTGCACCTGCATGAGCAGGTATACCCCTACAGCCTACGGAGTCCATTCTCCCAGGATGTAAGTGAAGCAGCCATATACCATATGGATGGGCACCGAGTAATTACACAATGACCATCTCAAAATCGGCTGTAACGTAACCTATCATGTTTGGTTTCAAACATGCTGAAGTCATACCCCCATACTATAAACGGTGTGGAAGGTATGATTCCAAGCACTGGAACGGGCCTCTGGTATGCTCTTTGTGCTCCAGGTATCAGTCTGCTAGACCCGGGCTGCACAACATGGCTGCTGCCGACCAGAGACACAATTCTGCCCTCCTGCTGCTGAGTCAAGCTCGAGCAGGGGAAGGCAGAACAATAGGCATCCTGTCACAGGGAGGTGTGACCACCTCCCAGACAGGATTTAATGTATTGGGGCTGCGTGGATGTGCTTGCCAGTGCCACTCAGTCTGCATGAGGAACACATTTGGTGCCTCCTTGCATAGTCCAGTTCAAACCAGCTCTGGGAGCCATGGGCTCCAGCTCTGGTGCAAAAATGGAAAAAGGATATGGGAGTAGCCTCCCCCCTGTACAAATCATCCCCTGGGAGGGCCCCCTGAATTGTCCCAACCCTTCTTAGAGTATTTAAGGGCTTATCTGGGTGTAGGTCCCTAGATTTGCTGTGGGACAAGATTCAATTCAGGTACCACTTCAACTTCTTCCGTCAGGGCACTCTGGACTTCGCTGGACTTCATTTGAGCTCGACTTCCTCCCTCTTTCAGTCTGCTACATCGTCTGTGCCTTTGCACCACACAGAAACCTTCCACGGGCCTGAGGGCATCCAAGACACCTGAAGGAATCTCCCTTGAAGTGAAGGAGTCACTCCCCTGCATCTGCAGGCACCACAGCTAAGCTGACCTGTCTGCTGATCCTGAGCTCCTATGGACTCTGAAAGGTTCAACAACACAGGTTGTGGTTCTTCACAGCTTGTAAGATCTGCCCTGCCGGCCCTCTCACCAAGTTTGAGGCCAGTATCTCTTGTAGGAGCCACAGGAACTGAACCCCTGTGTACCGCATTGACGTGCTGTTTCAAAGTTTTGTTTTGCTTCCTTCCATCAAGATCTTTGGTCTCAAAGTAGCCTCAATCTTAAGAATCTCCAGTGACCAGAATCTTTGTCCACATCGCACTGCTTGCACTGTGGTCTGCATCTATCCGTTGAGCTGCTCAAGGTCCTCCTGCTAATCTTTTGCCTCCAACCTAGGGGTCCTGTTAAGGGTCACCTTTGTTTACTTTAAGCTCCTCTGATTGCTCAGGCCCGGCCTGACTTCCCTATTTGTGGTGAGCCCCTTGGACCTTGCTGGTCCCGACATTGCACCTTCTTCGACTTCTACATTGTTTGCACTTGTCAAGGCTTGTTGGTGCTACCGATGGACACCCACCCTTCAGCTCTCGACATCCAACATGGGACAGGTTGTACATGGCTCCTGGTCTTCCTCAGCATTGCCTGGTCCTCACAGCTGCAGAGTTAAGGCCACTGTCAACACTCCTGAAACACCTGACATCAGTGGGCATTCGTCTTCCAGGTCTCCGGGTCACTTCTGAGTGACATAGACTCTGTCCCCTCTGCTTGCTCGAACTCTTCAACTTGAATCCCCCTTTGGATTTTACCGGACACTTTCTCCTTCTCCAGCAGCAACACTTTCCTGAAGTCCTCCACTGAGTTTGACGGCGGTTTTCAACACAACTTCACACCTATGCACCTGGCTCCGCTGATATAGGTAACATGAGTATTAGGGTATCCATGGGTAGGGTGGTTCTCCAACCTTCTGTCTGTCATGGGGTTTCTTCAGGGTTCACTGGGAAGGGACCTTTTCTTTATAATTGCAACCGCAACTTAAACGTTAATTTACACGGAGAATGTGGTCGTGTTTCCACACTGCACACCATCTCCATGAGGTTCCTGGTCATGAACCTTGGGTGGTTCCTTCAGTCCCCGGCACTTCTACGTTCTCTGAACCTTGTCTTGACATGAATTGAGGTTCTTATACCACTTTCTTAGTATATGGTTTGGTCTCCCCCGCGGTTCACAGTGTATTCTGTGCTAGTTACATGTTTTCTATGCAAAGTATTGTGTGCATTGTGTATATCTCCAGGTAGGAGACATCTATATGTGTTAGTGACTATTAAATAATAAATACACATTTTTATAAATATCTTTTGTTGTTCTTTTTCAAATTATCAATGCCTATAATATTGCATTCTGGTAATAAAAGCTGCTTTAAACTCCTTCTGGACTACGCCTGACGGCTGCTCTCCACAGCTACCACTCAGAGAGCTTTCCAAGGTTGTCTAAGACCTCTTTAATCACTATAAGGGTTGTCTGGAATGGTGCAGGGTGCCCACTTACATTAGTGGACTGTATATACCATGCCAGCCTCTCATATAGTGTAATAAAAATGGAGTACAATTAGCTGGAATATTACCATATCCGACAGCTAACATAAGTAAAATATGCTTTTAGATGTATGTTGTATGCATGCTTGTGGGTGAGTGCGTTTATTTAAGAGTGTGTAAATATGTATGTGTTTCTGCATGTGTGTCTGTGACTCAAAGTAAAGGTCAAATGGTGTGTGATGTCTCTTCCGCTACCCCGTGTATTTTGATTAATTATTGCCCTTGGATTCAAGCCTCCCAATTGTGGTCTCATCAATGTTTTATTGAAGTGCTTCTTGTAAAATAGATACCTTCTGAAGTACCTCTGTAGTAATCTGGGAACTCAGAAACTAGTTTAGCTCCTGCACTTCAGAGATCCAGTTAGCTGGCACACATTATTTATGAAAATCCATTTATTTTAAAAAAGTAAATACATGAAGATCTGATTTCTGAAGGTGACAATCCCATATAGGTAATATGAAGAACCAACCTTTCAGGCCAGACAAAGAGACCCTGAAAGATCATTCCTTTTTGTGCGATAACCCCGATTTTCTGTTGACTGGTATTACGGTTTGTGAACTCTGCTCACTGGGTCACTGCTGTACAGTCCCAAGTGTATGTAGTCTGATCCCTAAATCATGGTATAATTGGCTATTGCCCAATGGGTATATTTTTTATGTTTAAGCAGCTTTATTTAGAATAAAAGCATATACAATTGATATAAATACAACAAAATGTAAATTAACTTACCAAGAAGAGTAGACCCTGGATACGGTACTAAAGCTTTTTTATATTTTACGAATTTCATCAGGAAAGAGGGGAAGAGAAAAAAGAAAAGAGGGGAGAGGGAAACGGAAATAGTGAGTTAAGATTGATTACAAAATTAAAGAGCAATAAGGAGAAAGCCTTTTAAAAAAAAGAAAGATGGTAAAATATAACAAAAATGTGAAATAAAAGAGTTAAAATGAAGCAGAGAAAGTAGGAATTCACAGTGGTTTAAAATGTTCAGAGAGCATATAATTAATATTTTGCACAGCTATGTTGTCTAAAAAATTTGTTAATGGTAACCAGTACAATTCTCTATTTAATTGTGGCATACAAGGGAAGGCAAAAGCCATATCTAACCGACGATAGTGACAAACATTATACAACCATGCTACAAATGCAATATTAGAGTAACATTTCCAATTAATTGTCACTTGCTGAAAAGCTAAAGCTAATATAAGGTCAAACAATCAGGTCTTATGAACATTTAACATGTTGAACGAATACAAGTTACCAAGAAAAAGCAATATCAGAAACATTGCACATTATACATCAAAGATTTTTGTAATTTGTGACTAGACTTTCTTCCAAAATGAAGCAGTAGAAGGACATAGAAAAAGACTTGCATGAGGTCTATGTTCCGATGACCACAAAGTCCAACAGGCACTATTAGTAGTGTTCGAGAATTTGGCAATAGAAGGTGGACTATGATAGAAAAAGAATAATGATTCAGTAGCAGAAACCATTCTAGAAATCTTAAATAATCTGAACCAGATTTTATTCCAGAATGTGATTGGAGAAGCGTGGCTCAGTGGTTAGAGGCGGCAGACCCGGAAGCTGAGATCAGCTGTGGACCAGGGTTCAATTCCCCGCCTCGGCGGGTCTCGGGCTCAAAAATTCCACGGACTCGACAATTCTCGCTCCGGTGCCTACTCGACTCACGGGGTCACACTCTGCGACTCTGGGCAATAGCTTGCTTAATCTCCACTACGGCCCCTCGCGGCGGGATGCCTGGTTTTCACCTTGTGAATACCCTGCCGGGGTATCTCACAGGGGAATACCAGGACGGGTTCCCTAAGCAAGCGCCTTGAGACCCCTGGGTGATTTGTGCGCTATATAAATCGAAATACATACATACATACATACATACATACATTGGCCAAGCATAACTCAAATCTGCTTCTCATTAGAGTTCTATTTCAGATTTAGCTTGAGATAGATTGGGGCAAAGGCATTATTTGCAAATAAGAGAATCTGTAGGAGCAGAAGCAAGTATTCTGATTAGCGGGGAAGCGAGAGAGAGAATGTAGGATTGGAAGGTAGTGAATGAAGAGTTTGCTGAATGAAATCAGTAAGAATAGAGAATGTTTGCCAAATTAATCGAGGATATTTAAAAGCTGTTTTAAACTATGGAAAGTAGCCCCACTGCTTTTGAGCAGTCAAGCATGAAAAATAAAATTATAATAATAAAGCTCACTATCATTTAATTTTTCCTCCTGTACTTCCTGCAGCTGAGCCAAGTGTGGACTATCCATTCCCACATGTCGACAAAGCCTCAGGAAGGAAGTGGAGTGGCAGCCCTGCTTCACATGCTCATCACAGTTTGGCCAGCTGTCTAAGACTGGCCAAACTGTCATGTACACTTCAATGTCTTCACCCGAGCAGTGCTTTACAGCTTGGGTGAAGGACAAACAGAGGATTATAGGGCCTTAGTGAGTGCCTAACTATGGCGCTCACACCAATCATAGCACTGCTCTCATGCTAGGTAGTACCAGCATGAGACCAGCATCTGAATTGGTGTAGGAGATCCTCTGTTATGCTGGGAGTCAACGTTGAGGAGGAACAGAGAGTCCAGAAGAGCACTGATGCTCAGAATGCAGGTAAGCATTATTTTTTTATTTCTTTGCCCCGTGTGTGCCACCTTTGCTTCCCTCCCTTCACTGGCCCCTGTGCTGCTCCCTGTGATGCCCCTCCCGCACTGCCCCCCCACTTAAATGCCACAGCAGCCACCACTGATTAGAACCATTAAATAAGTGGTGGACCCATATAATACCCTATTGCCGTCAGGATTTCCAATATAGGAGTCCAAAGAATCACAAGAAATGGACAGAGTTTGATGATAGGGTTTCAACATAATAGTATGCTTGAATAGAAGTAAAGAAGTAGTAACATTAAAAGAAGAAAAGGAAAGAACTATTCTAAGAGAGTACGGCGCAAGCAAGGCCTGTTCAATATCTAACCACAAAGATGTAAATGAGGAAGTTGACACAAGAAGCCATTTCGAGGTCCGGCTAAAAAAACATGTTGTGACATGTCGCAAAATCTGGAAAATTTGCATCACTCTTTGTTTTAACTTTTATAAGATGTGAATTGGAAATTCTAGATTTTTCTTATGCCAAATAAAGGAAGATTGTCGAGAATCTATTCTTTTAATGTACCAGTAATGAGAACTGGGTTTATAGACAAGATATACAATAAAATGGGTGATATCATCATCTTAATGGAGTTGAGATGGCCCCACCAGGAAATGAATAAAGGGTTCCAGAAAGAGATTCATTGATCAAATCTATCTTCTCTCATATTTATGATGACCATTTCTTTAATAGAATTTGTGAACCAAATACCTAAGTATTCAATTTTAGAACTATTTCAAAGAAAGACAGTAAAATCTAAAGAGCCTTTAAAGCAATATTTGGTAATAGGTAAGACCTTGTTTTGGCGGAATTTATTTTATATGTAGATACATTTCATGACGTAAGGCAGGGATCATACGATCAGGGTTGGACAGGAAAAGAAGAATGTCATCAGCATTTGCCGAGAGTTTAAAGCGCTTGTCTTCATACTGAAATCCTGTTATTAAATTGTTATTATGAATTTTTGACACAAAAGTTCAAGGAATAGAACATACAAGAGTGGAGATAAGGGGCAACTCTGCCGTACCCCTCTTTGTAATGGAAAATACTGTGAAATTCAACAATGAGCCAATACAGAGGCTGTGGGTGCCTTATACAAAAGAGATATAAGTGACATAATAATAGGGCCACATCCATGCCAAGTAAGAGATTTAAGCAAAAAAGTTCCAGTCAACTCTGGGCCTGGGAGTCTTAGGAGAGACCAGCAGGTACTGCTTCAGAAGTCTGAAAATATGGGACTTGGAAAGTGTTTGGACTTCCAAGACCTCAAGAGCATCAGTGGGACCTAGTTGTAAAGGTGTTAAATTTCATCAGATACAGCTTCCAAGCTTGAATAGGTGAAGCATTTTCAGCTGAAAGAGATTAAATTGGAAGGTAGAAATCTCAACCAGATGAAGGCTCAATAAGGATCCAATTGATGAGAGTACTTCACTGGCCGCAAAATTAGAGTTTTTTCACACTGGGCATTTCTTTAGAAATCCATTCACTTCAGTTAGATCTCGTCCAATGGCTATCCAACTTTGAGAAGACTTTGACAGACACAGTGTACAACCTTGCCCCAATGGTTGATTTTGACTTCCAATAAGTAGACTATGTCAGAAAGAGAATATTTTGCCCTGGAAAAACCCGCCATTGTGTTATCCAAAATCCACTCCACCACTGTCAGCCTCCAATTGTGCCTAATTCCTAGTCAACCATGAACAGTGGTTTCTGGTTGGTGCTTTACTTTTTCTTGACTTTTTTTAAACTAAAACTATAATAATTCATACCTCTGGTTCCCATTTTTGTATTTTAATCATTTTTATGCTTCTTTCCTACTTACAATGTTCTCTATTTTTAGAAATTGGTTGTTGGATTAGTATTGTGTTGCATTTTGACTCTGTAATTGTTTTCTACTGCCAAATACTTCACAAACTTTTCATTACTTAAAACCTATCTTCTCTGTGCCATAGTTACCAGAGATTGTGCTCAGGATTATGTGCTGAATTTGTGTGTTGTAACTGACAACACTTTTAGATTTTTCATAGAAAGAGCATTTTTGTTTCATAACTTTAATGCCATTTGATTAATAAGCAGGAATATTTCTGAAAAAAAAGGTTTACCACCTTGGCTTCTTCAAAGAAAGATCTGTGCTGAAACATAAAGTTAGAGCCCAAAAAAACACGGGTCTCAATACATTGCCTACTCATGTTAACTCCCATAGGAAAATGTGCTTTCCGTTACAGTAAAACAATTAGCTGAACAGAATTGCACCAAATTTGGCAGAATATTAGAACTTTAGTTAGAAAGCAATGTGATTTGATATTAATCCATTCACCAGTTTCAAGAGATCACTGTTAAAAAGGGACTTGAGTTGGGTATGAGGTTAAAATGTTAAGTATTTCAGGATGGTTGGTCCTCCAGGAGCACTGAGGTACTGGAAATTGAAATATAGGTCTTCAGAGTGACCGAGGAAACTGTTTTGGCCATCTGCCATTTCGATGCATCAGCACCGGTATCAGTTTCATGGTACATTCTTGTGGCCAGCATTGCAGGATTTGTGCACTGAAAAATATTTTTAAATAATACATTAGGGACAGGGTAGAGACATCATGATCTCAGGCACTTGGTCGGGGGCGGGCAGTGGTACCTCACAAGATATTTAAATAAAAAAGTGTTGAGAAATAGAGGCTGGTTATTTATATATATTTAATCTAGTCTGATGTAAAGTCTCTAATGCCCAACTACATCTTGTGCAGGTCGAGACTTCACTTTCTTCGTCTTTGCATAATCATTAACATGGCTACCTTTGATGTAGATGTCATCTGTTCTTATCTTTCCAAGAACCTGTGAAAGTGTCAAGTCATTCAGACAATGACATTGAAAGGACACATGTAGTAGAAATCAAAGTTCAGGGGGGAGGAGCAAGATGGTGGGTTGACGCCGCCGGGAAGACAGGCACTCTGAGCAGCTCCCGCTAAAGACCGTTAAAGCCCGGTTATAGCCCTTGCCGATTGCTCTCATCTACCAGAATCGATGGAAACCAAATGCAGAAACTAACAAGGTTGCAGAAAGGAGCTTGAATCTTGACTTTTCTTTAAAATTATATCGGGACTCCTGCTGGTATACAGAATCTGCATTTGCTGATGGTTGTCGGAGCTTGTAAACTATAAACGCGATAAGGCGCAACAAAGTAACCAATTCAGGTACCATTACATACTTGCCGGATTTATCACATGATTCATGCTCGCACTTGCTGTCAGCACCGGAGCCCTCAGGCGGATTAGCAGATCACGGCAGCTCTGCTGGCTGAGCTAGGGGATTAGCTGGGAGTCCTGGTTTGCAGGCAAAAGGAGTAAACCCGTAATGGCTCAGCCGAAAATGCCAGCACGCACTACATGCGCAGGGAAGCCTCCACCCCCCGCTGCAGTGGGGGTAATAGAGCGGAGAGAGGACATGGATGCCAGTGCAGGAACGCCGAATGGAAAACTCCTGGCTGACAACTCCAAGATCGGTAAGCCCATTCTTCAGCTGATTCGCTCAGGGAAAGCTGCTGAGTTAATTTCATCAAAAGTGACTATAGAGATTGAATAAAGATATTGCAAGGATGCTTATGGGGGCTATACCTGACCAGCAATTAAGCTTCGAAGAAGGCACTGCAGTGCAGATGAGGGTGAGACTGTGGAACAGGGGGCAAATGTGTTGGATAATGTGGCTTTGATCTCAAATGGCAACCATGATATGTTAGGAACAATACTTCAGACTAGTTTGATGGGGAAACAGAGGATGGCGCAGGCAGCCTGATTAGAACAGAAGATGCTGTTGAGACTAACATTACTAATGGAACTAATGGAACTTAGAACTCACTAAATCTGAGCTCATCAGAGGAAGGGGAGACACCTCAAAATCTAAATCAAACTGGGGCCAGAAAGGATCTAGAATCGAATACAAAGAACTCACCCAGATCAGGAACCAAGAAAAAGAATGTAATAACAAAAGCTAAATATCTAAGGGGGAATAATAAGAAAACACCGGCTAAAGTGGACCAACAGGGTGGTGCATTTTGCAATAAGGAAATTCTGAATGATACGTCCCTCCGTCGCTGTGTTCAAACAAAGAGTGGTGTTAAGTCTCTGGTCTCAAGACTTTCTGGGAGCAGCCCGACAGAAGCACCTCAGAATGAAGACGTGACAAGGAATAAAGATAGAGACATAGCTCCCATTGTCTCTATCACGCCTCCCTCTTCTGTGATTTCCACCGCCTCTGTACAACCAAAGCCATCTGATATTGGGGCAGCCTTACGAGCTGATGTTGGCGAAGTTGACTCAAGTATAAGATTAAGTCTAGAACCATCATTAGCTTTAATCTTTCAAGCACGAAAAGATCAGAGACATGAAGCTCAGGAACATTATTCACAACTCAGGACGGATAACGTAGGTATCCAACAGGCCCTTCAATCTGCAACAGCCAAGGTGGATTCCCTTGTAAATGACATAACAGATCTCCAGCAACGTATAGCAGATACTGAGGAGGCTGTGTCCCAGACAGTGGAGCTAGCACAGACTCATGATACTTCAATCAAAGTACTCCAGCTCAAGGTGGAAGATTTGAAAATCGCCAGCGACGGCAGAACTTGAGGTTATTTGGCGTCCCGGAGGGAAAAGAGGGCGCAGACCCTCGAGCATACTTGGTGCTGCTATTTCAGAAAGCCTTCCCAGATCTGTCAGATTGGGCAGCCAGATACAGCGGGCACATAGACTACCTCTTGGGCCTCAGAGACAGGGATCTAAATTTCCAAGGCCTTTGTTAATTAATTTTGGTAATTTTTTGTTACGTCAAGCTGTATATCTAAAGGCTCGCCCTAGCTCGCCTATAACATCTAAAACTGTTACTTTTTTTGTACGCTCAGATCTTTGTAAAGCCACGATGGATAGGCGATGGTTAATGCGGCAGGTAATAGAACCTATGAAATCTCTAAATGCACAGGCATTTTTACAAGAGCCGGCACGGCTAAAGCTACTGAGAGGAGGTCAAACTTATTTTTTTTCTGCAATTGAAGAGGCTAAGGAGGCACTTAATACATGGCTACATGAGAAGGGTGGGAAGCATTAAGTTGAAACGAATTGTTGTGGAGGGGCTTATTAATATTTTACTTTCACGATTTCAGGAGTAGAGGCTTTCAGGTGAGGGGGCTGCATCTGGGGTGTACTGTCTTCCTTTGGCTGCTAGTTCAGCAGCTTTTTATTAGGGGGTAAATCCTCTCCCAAGGTACGGGGTGGGTCTATGAGTACTGGGAAGGGTTGGGTGGATGAAAAGATGAGAAAAGAGTTCAACAAGACAGCTAAAAAGAAGTAGAGATGCTTACAACAGGGCAGGAGGAAAATAAACTGAAAAGAATAATGGGTTACATGAAACGGGAAAATAAACACTTTTATGATGAGTAAAATCAAATGTATTATTTGGAATGTCACCGGCTTAAATAGTAAACTCAATTGGCAGTTGGTATGGGAGGAACTGAAAACATATAACCCACAGCTTGTAATACTAACAGAAACACATCTTTCTTTTAAAGATCGGAAGTTATTAGAGCAACTTGGCTATGAAACTATTACATGCACTTCACAGTCTTGCTCTATCAGGGGAGTGGCTATTCTAAAACAAAAAGGATTTCGATGTGTGCCTTTAAAAACTTTGACCGATCGAGCTGGTAGGTGGGCAATAGCTCAGGTAGAAATACAAAGCAAAAAGTGTGCCATATGTGGTGTATATGGTCCTAATCTAGATGAACCACTCTTTACTGATTCGGTAAATATGGAACTTTTAAATTGGTAAGGAGAAATAATCATCCTGGGGGACTTTAATTGTATTATGGATTACAACATAGATACTAGTAGACAGACACCTATTCGTAGAATGAACAGATCAAGAGCAGCCATAGTAGAAATGGGAAGGTTACATCTAGTGACGGATCTGTGGAGATACTTCCACCCTAACACTGCAGGATATACTTATTACTCATCTCCGCATCAGTCATATTCAAGAATAGACATGGTATGGGTTTTCAACGGTATTGCTATAACAGCTGAGATGATGATATAACCGAGGACCACAATCCCCTTATGGTAAAATTCCAAGCTCCACCAGCAGAAATGATTCACAAACCTTTTACGTTTCCAAAATATTTACTTACAGACGAGACTTATGTAGAGACTATTAGTAAGCAGCTCAAACTCTTTTTTCAGGAAAATAAGGATACATCTACACCTAATATAAAATGGGATACTTGGGAAGCAGTGGTTCGAGGTTTGACATTACAATACATACTACAACAAAATAAAAAATAGCAAGACCAAACACAGCAGGCTATTTTGATTATGAGACAGGCTGAAGAGGCTCTTATACATGCCGTTTGGTCCGCTTCATCTAATCAGGAGGAGTTGTTACGAGATGTAATTGATCGAAGGGTAACAGCTAAAAATGTATTTAGGGAAAGAATGATCAATAGATTTAATAAATATCGTGCTATACAGTATGAGTTTAGTGAGCTTATGGGAAAAGTCCTTGCTCATAAGGTAGCTGACGATTAGGCTAAAACTTATATTACAGAAATCAAATCACCAAATGGGACTACACATACGGAGCCGAAAGGGATTTTTGAACAAATTTTTGTTTTTTATCAGAAGTTGTATACTTCTGAATCTATCTCTAATGATGAAGATATACAACAGTACTTTCAGAATATACACTTGCCAAAATTAAAAGAAGAAGATACTGCTATTATGGGTAATGACATCAGCAATGAGGAAATATTATTAGCAATATCTGCGCTGCCTTCGGGAAAAGCTATAGGGGAAGACTCGATACCTCTGGAATTTTATAAAGTTTTTAAGGAACACTTAATTAAACCATTCAGAGAGGTAACTCAACATATCGGTTACAATGGAGTGGTATCAGAATCTTGGAATTTGACATGAATAGTCTTCTTCTTAAAGAAAAATAAACCTCCTAATGAGTGTGGCTCTTATAGGCCCACCTCACTTTTCAACTCAGATGCCAAAATATTCGCTAACATTTTGGCTACTCGATTAGCACCAGCAATGTCTGAGCTTGTCTCAGTCCATCAACATGGTTTTATTCAAGGTAGGGAGACTATGGCTCATATAAATACTGCAATCACTGCCTTTGATTTAGCGGAAAAAAGAGGGATTCAACTGGGTATTTTGCTTTTAGACACGTAAAAGGCGTTTGATAGGGTGCATTGGAAGTTTTTAAGGGTTATACTGGAGAAGGTGGGCATAGGGGAAAGATTTCAACAGTGGATTCACGCTTTATATGGTAAGCCTCAAGCTAAATTAATGTATCTAGGAGCACAATCGGATATATTTTCAATCTTCCGTGGCACTCGGCAGGGATGCCAAACTCTCTCCCCTTTTCTTTGCCATTTATTTTTTCATTGCAATCTAATCCTCAAATCATCCCATTAAGGTAGGGCATAAACTCATTAAAGGTAACAGCCTATGCAGATGATTTAGCTATATTCTCACCCAAACCAATCAGCGCAATGGTAGAAATAACAAGCATTTACAATGCAATGGTCTCGGCATCATTAAAGGTAGAGCTATTGGCATTGCTCATGACATTTCTTTTTTTTTCTTTAAATCATAAATAAATGGCATTGTCATTTACATTGTCAATACACACCACTCTGCACTCAACTGCACTCACCTGCACTGCACTGCACTCACCTGCACTGCACTCACCTGCACTGCACTGCACTCAACTGCACTCACCTGCACTGCACTCACCTGCACTGCACTCACCTGCACTGCACTGCACTCACCTGCACTGCACTGCACTCACCTGCACTGCACTCACCTGCACTGCACTCACCTGCCCTGCACTGCACTCACCTGCACTGCACTGCACTCACCTGCACTGCACTCACCTGCACTGCACTCACCTGCACTGCACTGCACTCAACTGCACTCACCTGCACTGCACTCACCTGTACTGCACTCACCTGCACTCACCTGCACTGCACTGCACTGCACTGCACTCACCTGCACTGCACTGCACTCACCTGCACTGCACTGCACTCACCTGCACTGCACTCACCTGCACTGCACTCACCTGCACTGCACTGCACTCACCTGCACTCACCTGCACTGCACTCACCTGCACTGCACTCACCTGCACTGCACTCACCTGCACTGCACTACACTCACCTGCACTCACCTGCACTGCACTCACCTGCACTGCACTGCACTCACCTGCACTGCACTCACCTGCACTGCACTCACCTGCACTGCACTCACCTGCACTGCACTGCACTCACCTGCAAGGCACTCACCTACACTGCACTCACCTGCACTGCACTCACCTGCACGCCACTGCACTGCACTCACCTGCACTGCACTCACCTGCATGCCACTGCACTCACCTGCACTGCACTCACCTGCACTCCACTGCACTGCACTTGCCTGCACTCCACTCACCTGCACTCCACTCACCTGCACTGCACTCACCTGCACTGCACTGCACTCACCTGCACTGCACTCATCTGCACTGCACACACTGCACTCACCTGCACTGCACTCACCTGCACTGCACTGCACTCACCTGCACTGCACTCACCTGCACTGCACTCACCTGCACTGCACTCACCTGCACTGCACTGCACTCACTGGCACTGCACTCACCTGCACTCACCTGCACTGCACTCACCTGCACTGCACTCACCTACACTGCACTGCACTCACCTGCACTGCACTCACCTGCACTGCACTGCACTCCACTGCACTCACCTGCACTGCACTCACCTGCACTGCACTCACCTGCACTGCACTCACCTGCACTGCACTCACCTGCACTGCACTCCACTGCACTGCACTCCACTCCACTGCACTCCACTGCACTGCACTCCACTGCACTGCACTCCACTGCACTCCACTGCACTGCACTCACCTGCACTGTACTCACCTGCACTGCACTGCACTCACCTGCACTGCACTCACCTGCACTGCACTCACGTGCACTGCACTGCACTCACCTGCACTGCACGCACTGCACTCACCTGCACTGCACGCACTGCACTCACCTGCACTGCACTCACCTGCACTGCACTGCACTGCACTCACCTGCACTGCACTGCACTCACCTGCACTCACCTGCACTGCACTGCACTCCACTCCAGTGCAGTGTGCACTGCACTCACCTGCACTGCACTCCACTGCACTCCACTGCACTGCACTCCACTGCACTGCACTCCACTGCACTGCACTCCACTGCACTGCACTCACCTGCACTGCACTCACCTGCACTGCACTGCACTCACCTGCACTGCACTGCACTCACCTGCACTGCACTCACCTGCACTGCACTCACCTGCACTGCACTCACCTGCACTGCACTGCACTCACCTGCACTGCACTCACCTGCACTGCACTGCACTCACCTGCACTGCACTGCACTCACCTGCACTGTACTGCACTCACGTGCACTGCACTGCACTCACCTGCACTGCACTCACGTGCACTGCACTGCACTCACCTGCACTGCACTGCACTCACCTGCACTGCACTCACCTGCACTGCACTCACCTGCACTGCACTCACCTGCACTGCACTCACCTGCACTGCACTCACCTGCACTCACCTGCACTGCACTCACCTGCACTGCACTCACCTGCACTGCACTGCACCGCACTGCACTCACCTGCACTGCACTGCACTCACCTGCACTGCACTGCACTCACCTGCACTGCACTGCACTCACGTGCACTGCACTGCACTCACCTGCACTGCACTGCACTCACGTGCACTGCACTGCACTCACGTGCACTGCACTCACCTGCACTGCACTCACCTGCACTGCACTCACCTGCACTGCACTCACCTGAACTGCACTCACCTGCACTGCACTCACCTGCACTCACCTGCACTGCACTCACCTGCACTGCACTCACCTGTACTGCACCGCACTGCACTCACCTGCACTGCACTGCACTCACCTGCACTGCACTGCACTCACCTGCATTGCACTGCACTGCACTCACCTGCACTGCACTGCACTGCACTCACCTGCACTGCACTGCACTCACCTGCACTGCACTGCACTCACCTGCACTGCACTCACCTGCACTGCACTCACCTGCACTGCACTCACCTGCACTGCACTCACTACTCACTACTATGCACTCACTACTCTGCACTCACTACTCTGCACTCACTACTCTGCACTCACTACTCACTACTCTGCACTCAGTACTCACTACTCTGCACTCACTACTCTGCACTCACTACTCTGCACTCACTACTCACTACTGCACTGCACTCATCTGCACTGCACACACTGCACTCACCTGCACTGCACTCACCTGCACTGCACTGCACTCACCTGCACTGCACTCACCTGCACTGCACTCACCTGCACTGCACTCACCTGCAATGCACTCACCGGCACTGCACTGCACTCACCTGCACTGCACTCACCTGCACTCACCTGCACTGCACTCACCTGCACTGCACTCACCTACACTGCACTGCACTCACCTGCACTGCACTCACCTGCACTGCACTGCACTCCACTGCACTCACCTGCACTGCACTCACCTGCACTGCACTCCACTGCACTGCACTCCACTGCACTGCACTCCACTGCACTGCACTCCACTGCACTGCACTCCACTGCACTCCACTCCACTGCACTCACCAGCACTGCACTCACCTGCACTGCACTGCACTCACCTGCACTGCACTCACCTGCACTGCACTCACCTGCACTGCACTCACCTGCACTGCACGCACTGCACTCACCTGCACTGCACGCACTGCACTCACCTGCACTGCACTCACCTGCACTGCACTGCACTGCACTCACCTGCACTGCACTCACCTGCACTCACCTGCACTGCACTGCACTCCACTCCAGTGCAGTGTGCACTGCACTCACCTGCACTGCACTCCACTGCACTCCACTGCACTGCACTCCACTGCACTGCACTCCACTGCACTGCACTCCACTGCACTGCACTCACCTGAACTGCACTGCACTCACCTGCACTGCACTGCACTCTCCTGCACTGCACTGCACTCACCTGCACTGCACTCACCTGCACTGCACTCACCTGCCTTGCACTCACCTGCACTGCACTGCACTCACCTGCACTGCACTCACCTGCACTGCACTGCACTCACCTGCACTGCACTGCACTCACGTGCACTGCACTGCACTCACCTGCACTGCACTGCACTCACGTGCACTGCACTGCACTCACCTGCACTGCACTGCACTCACCTGCACTGCACTCACCTGCACTGCACTCACCTGCACTGCACTCACCTGCACTGCACTCACCTGCACTCACCTGCACTGCACTCACCTGCACTGCACTGCACCGCACTGCACTCACCTGCACTGCACTGCACTCACCTGCACTGCACTGCACTCACCTGCACTGCACTGCACTCACGTGCACTGCACTGCACTCACCTGCACTGCACTGCACTCACGTGCACTGCACTGCACTCACGTGCACTGCACTGCACTCACCTGCACTGCACTCACCTGCACTGCACTCACCTGCACTGCACTCACCTGCACTGCACTCACCTGCACTGCACTCACCTGCACTCACCTGCACTGCACTCACCTGCACTGCACTCACCTGCACTGCACTGCACCGCACTGCACTCACCTGCACTGCACTGCACTCACCTGCACTGCACTGCACTCACCTGCATTGCACTGCACTGCACTCACCTGCACTGCACTGCACTCACCTGCACTGCACTCACCTGCACTGCACTCACCTGCACTGCACTCACCTGCACTGCACTCACCTGCACTGCACTCACCTGCACTGCACTGCACTCACCTGCACTGCACTCACCTGCACTGCACTGCACTCACCTGTACTGCACTCACCTGCACTGCACTCACCTGCACTGCACTGCACTGCACTCACCTGCACTCACCTGCACTGCACATACCTGCACTGCACTCTGCACTCACTACTCTGCACTCTGCACTCACTACTCTGCACTCTGCACTCACTACTCTGGTGTGTGCCTGGCTGCCTTTGTGTGTGCGCGTCCACAGACCCTGGTCGGCTCGTGCACCGCTCTGTACTCCCTTGCGAGCTTACATGGCGACAATAGTTCTCGTTGCCGAGACCTAAAAAGCATTGTAAGATGTTGAAATAGAGTGCGGCGTGCCGTGTGAGAACAATGTAGTAAGGAAAACAAGGGGACTCTAATAAGTGAACCTGGGGTTGACTAATGTTTTAGAAAAACAATGGTTCTTATGTGGCCATAAAAGGTCCTTGGTAGGAAGCAGTGTCAGAATTTGTGACTGCCCTAGAGTCGAGATAGGTAATAAATATCTCAGGGACGATAAGTAATATGAACAGCCTGTGCGCCTGTAAACACTGGTGCTCACACGAGCTGCTCCTAGAACTAGTGAAACGACAAGTCCTCGAAGAGCGCACTCGGACTGGACACTGCTTTGGTGGGGAAGAGATGCAGAACATAAATCAGTTTGAAGGCCGCCCGAAACACACCAGTGCTGGTGCAAAACCGCGGTATGTTAGGAATCTGAATAAACTGCGACATACGTGCAAACCTGCACTCCAGACCACTGAATGGAAAGGCACATAGTTGTGTAGATCTCACAAAGGAACCAACTGGATAAACACGAAAAAGATGTAGAAGGTGCAGCCACCATTGTTGCTGATTAGGAGCGGCAGATGTTGAAATAGAGCTAGGCGGGCTGCGTGGCTGCCCTTGTTGAAGATTACGTGTAGCGTGCTGTACTACTGTAAAAAAATGCTAATGAATACCAAAAAAAAACCATAAAAGCGGGCTCCTGTCAAAATATTAAGCATGGCGCCAGTGTTGTTAATATGAAAGCTGGCGCAGTGCGAAAACCTAAAGCACGACGCCCGGGGCGGGCCAGAGATGAGGAGCAGGGAGTGGAAAAGCAGGTGTCCTTGTAGGAAAGCATGTCGTATGTGCAATAGGAGAATAGGGAACACTTTCTGGGGTGACTGGTGAAGTAGCAACCCTGAATGGGGGTAGGAGGGAAAGAAGCAACACCGACCGTGGGGGGTTGGGGGTTAGGAAGAAGCAATACACACTGGGTGGGAAGGGAAGAAGCAACGCATGCAGGGGGTGGGAGGGGAAAGCAGAGGAAAGAAGACAATAAATAACAAGCAACCAGTAAACGTGTCCGTCCTAGATAAACAAACGCATTTTAAAACAAGAGGTGCTAATGCTACCTGCTGTGCGTCTGAGATGCCACGGAGTGCTAGCGGAAGAAACGATCGCTATTGTAAACAAGCTGAGGATCAACGGGCGCGCACGACGCAGCGTGGGCGTGCACATCAGCTGAAGATCGCCGGAGAAGACACAAGTCTGCCTTCTGCCGTGACTGACCCGATGCGGAGGGAAAGAGCCCGGTGAGTGGGGGGGGGCGGCAGAGAGAGAGAGAGTGTGAGAGTGTGTGTGTGTGTGTGTGTGTGTGTGCATGTGCATGCATGCATGCGTGCGTGCGTGTGTCTGTCTGTCTGTGTGTGTGTCTGGCGCATGCCTGCCTGCCTGCCTGCCTTTGTGCGCGTTCACAGACCCTGGTCGGCTCGTCCACCTCTCTGTAGTCCCTTGCTAGCTTACTAGGCGACAATAGTTCTCGTTGCCGAGACCTAAAAAAAGAAGCAGATAGATTTGGAGTAGTAGCCGGCTATAAGCCCAATACACATAAAACGCAGGTGTTGGTAAACTTTACTACCGGGGATTGTCTAGAGGGGTATGTACTGTGGCTACGTATCTGGGGGTCAGAATATCTCCACTGACCAGCCAAATAATCTCATTAAACTATGAAATATTGATTAAAGAAACAGCTATCTAGTTAAAAAAATGGCACAAACTCCCGGTTGGTATTATTGGCTGTGCTAATATAATCAAAATGAAAATACTCCCAAAATGTTTGTATCTTTTCAGATCTATTCCTCTACGGGTCCCCAATAGTTTTGTTTAAAAGATTAGATGGTCTTTTCAGTAGCTTCTTATGGGGCTATAGGAAGGCACGCAGAGCATTGGATCTATTGAAGTGCCCTTTTGAACACGGGGGTATAGACTTCCCAGAATTTAAAATGTACTTTTGGTCTGGTTTTACAGCTCGCTTCCAGAGTCTCTTAAATCTTTCATGTACCACCTTTTTTCATCAACTTTTATTGGCAGAAAATAGTATGATGTATATTTATAAAACCACTGATCCCAATTACTTTAAACGGGTAAAATTCAAGACTCTACGGGACACTATCTCCATCTGGAAAGCTATTTTCACCAGCCGTGACCAATCTTACTATCACGACAAACTCGTTCTGTGGAGGAATCCAATCTTCCCTGAGATTTTTCATGATGCTCTACTACGACAATGGGCGGATTTTGGGATCTTAACACTTGGGGATTTATTTGACCATGGGGGGTTTGCCTCCTTTAAGTAACTGCAAATTCTGTTTAAACTACCACGTCATATGTTTTTTAAATATTTGCAAATTAAGAACTTTCTGGTGACGCATCTAAATCTGACTAATGTAGTTGAGTCAGAGTTATGGGATTTATTATATCAAGATAGCGCCAAATTCAAGATTAGTCATATGTATATCCTGCCAGTTTTAGAAAGGGGGATGGTAAGAAATTAGCCCATAAATGGAGCATGATACTCGGGGAGGAGGTCTCAGAAAACGATATAGAGCAAAGTTTATGCGTAGTAAAGAAATCTGTACATGCTACTAATCTACAAATGCAGCAGTTTCGTACTATTTGTACTTTGTATTATACACCAGAGAAAATAGCTAATTGGGTCAATATTGGGACAGTTAGCACACAAACAAAATGTCCTAAATACGATCTTTTTGCTGCAAATTTGATACATATGTTTGTGGAGTGTCCTAAATTGAAAGACTTTTTGGCAACAGATAGGCCAAATTTGCTCTCAGAAATTAGGGATTGATTTTTTCCCTACAGCGAGGGATATTATGTTGGGACCTAATATGTTTAGCCATCAACAGAATCGGCTATTATTGATCGTAGTAGCAAGACTGGTTATCGCCAGAGCTTGGATCAGTTTATACTCTCCAAGTATTAGCGATTGGTGGATGTTGCTGAAGGAGATATACTCAATGGAAAACATGCTGGCGAACGTTAGGGGGTTACAAGCCCAGAATAAACTTGAATCTTTATGGGGACTCATATTGGAATGTTTTTGATTAGAAATTTAGTATAATTATTTACGTATCTATTGCCTCTTGTTTAGTCTTATCCCTGCTTTATATAATCTCTGTGTTTCCTTATTACTTTTTTCTCTTTTGTTTTCTTTCTTTTTTTTTCTCTGTCATAAGATATATGTAATCCTGCATATTATTGATTTTTTTTCTTGTATTTGCTGACTTGTTGAAGAATAAAGATATTTAAAAAAAAAGAAAGGACACATGATGTGCATAAAATGACTTCAAAAAGACACCTGATTCATCTTCAGTCTGAAACCACTTTGTTAGAAATTGGGGGGCTTATTTACGAGAGGCTCACACTGCGTCACTTTTTTGATGCTCTGCCAGCACAAGACTCTCAGTTATATCTATGAGGCCACGCAAAGCCACTGTGTGTGGCTTTGCATTATCTCATAGATATGGAGTAAGACAAGGCAGCTCAAGTTTCTGCATTGCCTTACTCTGCATCAAGGAGGCGTTCCATGGGTGTTACAGTGGGTTTTTCCATGCAACACCCATGGATTTTGATTGGGCCCCAGATTTCCCTAATCACCTAAGCCAGGGGCAGCACCAGAACCTTACTCCTCCCATGAGCAGGTGAAACAAGGAGAAATATTTGTATTTCTCCTTGTTTTTTCCTCTTTCCATGTGTAAGAAAAGAAAGAGGGAAACACCTCTCTGGATTGTTTTTGTGCAGGAAGGTGCAGAAAGAAGATTCGCTGCGCTGCCCTATGCCAATTCCTCATGAATGAGGTGCTGGGTTTCTAGTTGGCAGAGGTATGCACCCTGACCAAGCAGAAACCACAATCCTAATCAGGGTAAGTCAGATATATGCCATAAATTAACCTTTGCTCACCCCCTTGTCGTTTTACACAAAGCAGGCAAACTTAACTTAAGAGGCAGTGTGTAAAGTATTTACTCACACTTCAAACTGATAGTGGCCTCTGGAGTGTAGAAGGCTGACCTTCAGTTAGGGTAATCTGCTAGTGTCCTAATATAAGATCAAATGCATTCAGAATCTGTGAAGCCCCTAATCTATCAATCGGCCTATCAGCCCAGGAGATGGGATCTTAGTGACTGAATTATGCCCCCTGTAATTTAAATAGAACCCGAGCTCTGGTGTAGTGCCCAGTGGAGCAGCATTTGTTGCTGGCGCCACAGGGCTTAACCAGGGGCTACTGGAGGATTCAATCACCCCCATCTCTGGCATCACCGAAACCTCATAATTGCTGCTGGCCCTCACATTTCCAGATGGCCTGTAAGTTTTATTCCTGTCATTGAGGCTGTTTCCTATGTTCACATTATGGGTATGCAGGTGGGTTGTCCCAGGGATGAGGGTAAACAGTGAGGACTACTCCCCCAGCAAGTAGTGGTAGTACCTCTGCTGCCCAGAATTCAGAGTAGGGGAAAGGTTCACAACTTTCATTGACCCATCCTTCTCCTTCAAGGCTAAGAAGTTAGGTAGAGATCCACTCTCCTCTTCCTCCTCTCTATCTGTCACCAACAGTATGGTGAGCTCAGATCTCTCAAAGTGTTATTAAAGACAGTTGATATATAACACCCAGTGGTGGTGCCTCAGGGGTTTGAGGTCCACCAGGTAGGTTACCTCCACCTTCCTCTCAACTATCTAATATGGCCTGTACAATGGTCTTGGAGGGCCCTGGTCTCCTCAGGTTTTATCACCCACACTTCCTGCCCAAGTTATAACTCCACAGGGGTAGCATTTGCTTATACTGCTGCTTCATTACTTCCTGACTGGCCTCTAAGTTGTCAGAAGCTTGTTTCCATAACTTGCCATTTGGCTTCTGAAGGCCAGTATGTAGCTGACTACTTCCTGGGGAGTTTGATTGGTAGCCTGGACTCACTCCTCTTTACCCAAACTAAGATGTACCCTTACATAGGTCCATACAAAAGCTCAAAGGGGCTAAAGCCAACCCCCTTCAGTGGCACCTCTCTATAAGCAAAGAGAAGGTATGGCAAGAGGAAGTCCCACTTACACCTCAAAGCCCCAGGCAGGCCTTTCATCATACCCTCAAGGTCTTGTTGAATGTTTCAACAAGTCCATTGGTTTGTTGATAGTAGGGGTGGAGAACATGTACGTCACCCCACACTCCTTTCATATTGGCTGCATATAAGCAGACATGAAGTAGATGGCCCTGTCAGACACTGCCTACTCGGGAAAACCCACTCTATTGAAAATCCCCAATAGGACCTTCACCACTGCAAGTGCAGTTGCAGTCCTCAGAGACATGGACTCTGGACATCTTGTGGCATGGTCTAACAGTACCAGCATAAACCTGTTGCCAGCACTGTCTGGGGATCCATAGGCCCAACAATGTCCATGCCCACCCTCTCAAAGGGTGTGCCAATGTCAGGCATAGGATTAAGGAGGCTTTCAGCCTTTACCCTGTCTTCCCACTAGCCTGAAAGATCAAGCAAGTCCTCCAGAATGCAGCTGAGGAAATCTTTATTGGAAATCAATAAAAATGGGAGACAAGCTTGGCAAAGGTCTGGTCCTGCCTCAGATGTCCTGCCAGGAGCATTTCAGGAGCCAGTTCCAGTAGTAATGCCCTGTTGCATTGGGGAATGAACTATGCCTTCGTTACCCCTTGAACAGGTGTCTTAGGCTCACTATACAGGAGGTTTCCCTCTCAATAAATGTGGGTATTCCCTGCGGCATGACCTGCTGCCTGGGCTTCGGTCTGTTGCCTCATGCCCTCCGGGGTTGGGCAGTCTTTCTGCGCCTTACATACCTCCTCATTAGTTTGCCCCATTCCACTTGCCATCCAGCAAGCTCGGGCTGGTCATCAAGAGAGGCAATATCTTCCTCAGTGGGCTCTGGGGTGCCAACCTCTGGTGCCCCAATCACCTTAGCTGGGAGACATTGAGGGGTTGGTTTCCTATGCCCCTTGCCCGTTGCACTTTTAGCAAGTGCTGGGCCAGTCTTACAGGCTCCAGCCCTCCTTGACTTTGTTCCTGGGCAGCCATGGACCTGGTGGCAGCACATTTCCACTCAGGCAAACCTAACATTCCCAGGTGTGCCTTAAGCTCCACTTCGTTCCAGGTAGTGTGCTCAAGGAATTTAGCTAAAAACAGTACATAGGCATTTTAGGGCTCACTGCAACCTTCAGAAGATGAAAAGCCCCCAAAACAAATGAAACAAGGTCCACAGGATAGTGACTCTCCCGATTGCCAGCCACCACAGCCTGGTGAAATGCATTGGATAAAACGTGCTCTGGGGCCACCGGCTGACTCTTTACCATAGTCATGCTAGCACCTGTTTCTCTCAGAGCCTCAACACATTACCCATTGATGGTAACCCATTGCCTATACTTTGCAGTATTTTAGGGCACATGGATTTTAGCAACCATCCCACTGTTAGAAAGGGACAGGGAGATTAACCTCATGGAACTTCCCCTACCTACTGAGATAAACTCCTGCCCAAGCAATAAGCTTGTCACCCCTGGTGTTTTACATCCAGTAGGAGATAGTGCTCTTTTTAGGTACTTCGGATCCCCTTCTAGTGCACATACTCAAAACACTCATAGTATTTGGGATTCATTGTCAGGGAACTTCTTCTGGGGACCGGATTGGGAATGGAACCATTTACCTAGTGAGTTGTTTTGGGGGCCTTGAGAGAACTCTTTCTTTTTCTCACCCCTTCTTCTTTTGGTGGGAACCCCGATCACCCTTTTGGGATCCCCTTCGTTGCACTTATGGACACTCTGGTGCTGACCCAGATGTCCACTTCTGCAGCAAGCTTCCTGGGGTCAGTCAGCTTGCTGTCCACTAGGTGATGGCTCAGCTCTGAAAAACAAGTTTCTAGCATGTGCGCGTTTAAAATTAAGTTGCACAGCCCAGAATAATCCTTAACCTTTCTGCCCCTCACCCAGCCCTTCAGTGCCTTGCTTGCATTGTCAAGGAAATCTACCCATGTATGCGAGGAAATCTTGTGGATGCCTCTGAAGTTCTGCCTGTACTTCTCAGTGGGCAGCCCAACCGTACTAAGCAAAATGCCCTATATGAGAGTGTACTGTGCCTGATCCACTACCTCCAGTTTAAGGAATGTGTCTTTCCCCACCATAGGCATCTATCTCCACAGACTATCCCCCAGGACTCCTCAGGAACCTTGTGCGCGCTAACAAACTTATCATAGGCAGAGAACCTCTTGTCTATGTCATCCCGCACAACAAAACTCGGTACCAAATCCTGTGAAACTTCCTTTCTGCTGCTAACACTATAGGCATGCTGCCATCACTATTGCTGGACTCCACTTGCATGGTTTCGATGTCCTGCTCTCTCACGCTCAGCACAGGGGCCATCCTCCTCTCGTCCATGGCCAGCCTTTTCTCTTCTGGGGCTGGCTCCTTCTCCAATTTAGCAGGTAGGGGGTCACAGACATAGCCCAAAAAAAAATGTTGGATTTCAATTGGGGTGAATTGCTTTGAATTGGTCAAGATATGTAGTAGTAATAGTGTACACTAAGTCACTCCATGGCACTACATAAACACAAGTCCTATCCTCACCGTTGATCACCAATGTTAGAAACTGGGTTTCTGGATGGCAGAGGTATGCATTCTATTCAAGCAGGGTTCGAATCTCCTGAGGCAAAATAGCCGGGAGTGTGTTTTTATAACTGTAATTCTGTGTATTGTGATTTTAAAACTTACCTTTCATTGCCACTGCTACTTGCATCTCGAGGGCGCCGTGTAGCGGATTTAGCGCTCACGTGACCCCCTCCCTCCGGCTTCCTCCACGGCTGGCCACGCCCACCTAGAGGCCACGCCCCCTTCCCGCCCTACTTAAGCGCTGAGTCGCTAGCGCTCGCTTGGTTCGAATCTCCTGAGGCAAAATAGCCGGGAGTGTTTTTTTTATAACTGTAATTCTGTGTATTGTGATTTTAAAACTTACCTTTCATTGCCACTGCTACTTGCATCTCGAGGGCGCCGTGTAGCGGATTTAGCGCTCACGTGACCCCCTCCCTCCGGCTTCCTCCACGGCTGGCCACGCCCACCTAGAGGCCACGCCCCCTTCCCGCCCTACTTAAGCGCTGAGTCGCTAGCGCTCGCTTGGTTCGAATCTCCTGAGGCAAAATAGCCGGGAGTGTGTTTTTATAACTGTATTTCTGTGTATTGTGATTTTAAAACTTACCTTTCATTGCCACTGCTACTTGCATCTCGAGGGCGCCGTGTAGCGGATTTAGCGCTCACGTGACCCCCTCCCTCCGGCTTCCTCCACGGCTTGCCACACCCACCTAGAGGCCACGCCCCCTTCCCGCCCTACTTAAGCGCTGAGTCGCTAGCACTCGCTTGGTTCGAATCTCCTGAGGCAAAATAGCCGGGAGTGTGTTTTTATAACTGTAATTCTGTGTATTGTGATTTTAAAACTTACCTTTCATTGCCACTGCTACTTGCATCTCGAGGGCGCCGTGTAGCGGATTTAGCGCTCACGTGACCCCCTCCCTCCGGCTTCCTCCACGGCTGGCCACGCCCACCTAGAGGCCACGCCCCCTTCCCGCCCTACTTAAGCGCTGAGTCGCTAGCGCTCGCTTGGTTCGAATCTCCTGAGGCAAAATAGCCGGGAGTGTGTTTTTATAACTGTAATTCTGTGTATTGTGATTTTAAAACTTACCTTTCATTGCCACTGCTACTTGCATCTCAAGGGCGCCGTGTAGCGGATTTAGCGCTCACGTGACCCCCTCCCTCCGGCTTCCTCCACGGCTGGCCACGCCCACCTAGAGGCCACGCCCCCTTCCCGCCTTTAAGATCTCCTATATTAATGTGTAACCCCAGAACGCGCAGCGGACGTGCGCAGCCCATCTGCGCCCGTCCGCGGCCGGACGGGGCTAGGGGCACGATCCCATGCCAAACTCACATCATACTCCCCTGAGGAGCTTACCACCCTCCAAGGCCACTGGCCTCTCTCAGAAACCGTCCGCAGGCACATCGCCTCATTAGGGCTTGCCTCCTCTTCTACTCCTACATCGCCGCCTCCCCGGTTGGCCTCTCCGCCACATGGCTCTCCCCTACCTGACCCCTCCCCCCCTACTCCGTCGCTATCTGTTCTCTTACTCAACACCAGGTCAGCGGTCAAGCACCATCACGAGCTGTATGTCCTGCTTGAAACTGAGAAGCCTGACTTACTGCTCTTGACCGAAACCTGGTTTTGTGATTCTTCCCTCCCCGTTCTCTTGACTACCCTCCCCCCTTCCTACGTTGCCCTGCGCGCCGATCGTTCGGCGGGCAGGGTTGGTGGTGGTGTGGCGTTAATCGCTCGGTCTGAATTGATTTTTCAAACCCTCCCCTCTCCCCCCATCCCCCTCACTGAGTTCCTTGTAGCCCGTTCCCTCTCCTTTTCTCCCCCTATTACCTTACTTCTAATGTATCGCCCACCCCAGTCTTCGTCTCTGTTCTTACCGGCATTTCAAGATCTGCTGGACAATTTGGTGGTCAACTACGCCTCGGTTCTGGTGCTAGGGGATTTTAACTACTGGCCCTCGGACCCCTCTGAGTGCACTGCTTCGAAAGAGTTCACAGAGTCTCTTTTTTCTCTGAACTTTGTCCCGCACATAACTATCCCCACTCATTCGCACGGTCACATACTTGACCAGGTTTGGTCCCTCAATCTTCCAGTCTCCTCGGTGACTATATCTCCCTGTCCCTGGTCCGACCATGCCCTTATTGCTTTTTCCATCTCTTCTAACCCTGTATCCAAAGCCCCCCACGCCAAAAATACCTGGGCGCGGAATTGGAACAGAGTCGATTTCCCTTCCTTGTCCTCTCTGCTTCGGAACTCCACTCCAACCCTTTCTGGTCTTTCATCCGACTCCCAAGCCAACGCTCTTAATGCCTGGCTGACTGGAGGTTGTGACTCAGTGGCTCCCCTGCGTCGCATTTCCATCCGGCGACCCAAGGACTCCAACAGGTGGTTTAACGACCACCTAAAAGAGCTAAAACTGACCGCTAGACAGGCAGAGAGGCAGTGGAGAAAAAGTTACCACCCCTCACTAAAAACCCTCTATCTCACATCACTTGCCGAATATAAAACTGCAATTCTCTCCGCCAAAACCTCCTATTTTTCAACAAAAATAATGTCAGCCGAGAACAAACCTCGGGAAATATTCGGTATAGTGAATGACCTGGCCTATTCCGACAGAGCTTCACCCCAAATCCCCCCATCTCAGTCACTATGCGACCAACTCAACATTTACTTCTTGGAGAAGATCGATACCATCAAGGCCAACATCCCCCCTCCCTCGTCTGCCTTTGTTGATCCCTCCCCTCCCACTGTTCAATGTCATCTTACCTCCATCCCCCCCCTTACTGAGGCAAGATTCCGGGAGATACTCCCCAAAGTAAAGTCGGGTTCTCCGGCAGACATCTGTCCGGCACGAATCCTGCTACAAATTTATTCCTCTTGCCCTGAATCCCCCATTACTTTCCTCAACAACTCCCTTGCGCAGGGAGTAGTGACCCCTGCGCTCAAATCAGCCACCATAGTGCCCATCTTAAAAAAGCCTGGCGCTGACCCGTCCATCTCAGCCAATTACCGCCCCATTTCCCTGCTGCCCTATCTGGGCAAGGTGCTGGAACGCCATGTCACCGCAGTATTCAGCGCCCACGTAGAGGTTAATGGGGGACTGGCCTCCCGCCAGGCCGGCTTTCGCCCCAGGCACTCGACCGAATCAGTTGTGGTCTCGGTCCTGGACAACCTCAGGAAGGGTATGGATAATAACAAACATCAGGCGCTGGTACTCCTCGATCTCTCCGCCGCCTTTGACACGGTGGACCACACTATCTTACTGTCCCGTGTCAAGGCGGCTGGAATTGAGGGTTCAGCCCTGATCTGGCTTTCCTCCTTCCTGAGGGACCGCACCCAGGCGGTTCGGCTAGGAGACTTCACGACCACTCCACTCCCTGTCACCTGTGGTGTTCCCCAGGGCTCCTCTCTTTCCCCTCTACTATTCAATCTTTATATCTCTCCTCTTATTTTCGCTCTTCAGCAGCTGGAGGTCACCGTGTACAATTATGCCGATGACCTCCAGCTCATCTTTGACCTGTCTTCTTCTCCTCTCTCTGTTTCCAACTTCCAGTCTTCCATGACATTCATCAGGGACTGGATGAACCACAACCATCTCAAATTGAACCCGGATAAAACCGAGTTGGTTCTCACCGGTGGTTCTTCCAGTCCCTGGAATTCTCTCTTCTGGCCCCCCTCTCTTGGTCCCTCCCCCACTCCTTCAACCTCGGTCAAAACACTGGGTGTTAAAATGAACAACCAGCTCACCCTTCATTCACAAATCAGCGCAGTAGTCTCCTCCTGCTTCCTCACCCTCCGAACCATCCGCACTGTTTCCCGTTTTTTTTCCCCCCAGGCACTCAAGTTGATCATGGCCGCATTGGTGATATCGCGGCTGGACTATGCCAATGCCCTCTACAACGGCATCCCAGCATACAGCCTGCGGAGGCTCCAGATGGTCCAGAACCAGGCGGCCCGGTTGGTCTTTGGTCTCCCACGATATCATCACTCCACACCGCTCCTCAGGGAGCTTCACTGGCTTCCTGTTAAGGAACGTTCCCTTTTTAAGACCGGCTGCATGGTCTTCCAGGCCCGCCAAGGCACTGCCCCTGCCTTCATCTCCTCGTTAATAAAAGAATACGTCCCCACTAGAGAGCTTCGCTCTTCTTCCAAATCTCTCCTTCAAATCCCACGTTTCAAACATAAAAAGTGGGGTGGAACCAACTTTTCTAGCTTAGCCCCCACGTTCTGGAACTCCCTTCCTGATCACCTTCGTTCTTCCACCCACTATCTTTCTTTTCGTAAAGACCTAAAAACGTTCCTTTTCAAACAGGCCTTCTCCGTGTAATCTCCCTTTTTCTCTACGACAGGTTAATTTTGCCTCAGTTGCCGAACTCCCCACTAGCGCCAAGAAACTGTACGGTGCACGCTGCGCTCTATAAATGTTTTAAATTAGAAATTAGAAATCAGGAACAACAATCCTAGTCAGGGTAAGTGAGATACACACCATAAAATAAACTGTGCTCATCCTCTTGTAGCTTGGCACAGAGCAGGCAATCTTAACTTAAGAAGCAGTGTGTAAAGTATTTGTGCAACACTTCAAAAAGTAATACAGTGAAAACACTACAAATAAACTTCACATCAGTTTAGAAAAATGGATTTTGATTTTGTAAATAAAACAAGACTAAAACAACAAAAATCCAATAAGTCGAAGTCGAGAAATTCATTTTTAAAGATTTAAAGTACCTTGATCCTGGTCGCAACTGCCAGAGGAAGGTGCATAGCTGAGCTATGCTTTGGTGTCGATTTTCTCCATGCAATGACGGTAATGTGCCTTTTCTGAATTCAATCACCAAAGGAAAGATACATTAGTTCTGAAGCCGATGGGCCTTGGTTTCTCCATGCTGACGAGGGAATGTGTTGATCTTCTCACACTCCAGCCATGGGGATGCAGCAATTCCGAGATGCTGCTTCTGAGGTGATGCACCGTTTCTGAGTGTGATGCGCCGGTTCTGTTCTGCAACAATGATGATGTGTTGATTCTGCTTCACGCAGCAGAGGATGCATTGGTTCCACTGGAGCAAGCACCTGGATCCACTTCCAATGGCTGAGGCACAGGAGAGAGACTTTGATATCCCTGAGACACAAAAATGGAGGCAAGTCAACATGCCCTTGGGGATCACTTTGGGCTCAAACAAAAGTCCAGTTCTTCCTCAGCTGGAGCAGAGGGTAGCAGGCAGCAGGACAACACCGCAGAAAAGAAGTTCTTCTAGAGAAGGTGTTCAGCAGAGTGGCAGTCCTTGTAGCAGCACAGCCGTCCTTCTTCCAGACAGAGTTTTTATATAGGTCCAGAAGTACCTGATTTGGTGGGGCCAGAGACCCAGTACTTTTACCCAGTTGTGCCTTTGAAGTGGGGGTGACTTCAAAGAGGGGCTTTGAAGTGCCCAGAGGTCACCTTTCCCAGCCCTGGCACCCGACTCAGTACAGGGGGGGTTTTAGCCTTTTGTGTGGGGACAGGATACTGCCAATTCAGGTGTGTTGTCTCCTCCCTCCCATCCTGCCCAGGATGAGCCAATAGGATGCCTATGGGCACTCCTCAAACCTATTCTTCCTTTCTGTGTGACAGTCTAGAGAGAATGTACAAAGTCCAGCAGTCACTCACCCTAGACATGTATTGGAGAAAGGCTGCAGGCACACAGAGCTTTAAAAGCAAAGAAATGTCATTCTTCAAAAAGTGGCATTTGTAAAATAGTAATGTTATATCCAACATATTTTAAGTGGTCTCCATGTTTTTAGGTTAATACAAGTCTCTAAGCAGGGATCCAGTGATAATTTTAAAAGTCTTTTTTAGTTCTTTACAATATCATACACCCACTTCACTAAGCATAAGGCACTTTGGGCCAGATCTATCAAAATTGGATTGAGTCTCTAATAGCGAATTTTACCGTTTTGCTATTATAGACTCGCAAAATGCAATGTATGTATGTTCCAGCCAATTTTTTTGCGATTCATACACTTTCCTTATTTGCGACCCACAAATTGCGAATTGCAAATAAGGAATGCCTTCCCATTCATTTCTATGGGCCTAGAGGCCCAAAGGAATGAATGGGAATTGCATGCGCAATTTGCGAGTACCCGATAGGTATTCACATATTGCTCATGCAATTTCAAAGTTGCAAGGGGGCCAAAGGCCACCCTGATGCACCCCTGAAATATGCATGTGTGCACATGGCACACATACATGTCCTAAGGGCATGTATGTGCACCACATGGCAGTTAGAAAAATGCTAAATCGTGCATTTTTCTAAGGATTTGCAATTTACTACCAACTTGAAGTTGGTGGTAAATTGTGATTCCTTAAATCAGGGTCGCATTTTAAAAAGTGCTTCCTGCATTGCATTTAGAGAACCGCAAATTGCGATTCTCTAAATGCATTCGCAAAATAGGTGATCACAAAAATTGCAATTCCCTATTTTGTGATTGGCTTTTGAGATGCTACATCCCAAAAGACTTTTTTCCATTCGCAAATGGCCTAATTATGCGAATCGGCACATTTGCGAATGGGGAAACACTTGATGCATCTGGCCCTTTTTGCTTAAAAGTATTTATTTCTACAGGCTCATCCTTTTGCTTGACACATCTAAAATAACCAACCAAAATGTTATTAAAACAGCACTAATGTTGCAAATCATGAGAATAAAAATAAATGTTTTACCACTTAACTAACAACCGAACACCCTAAAACCTACTTTTATGCTCGATACTATGAGATTATGTAGCAGAGTAACTTGCATCAAGAGTTTCTTAGAGAGAATCAATGCACTGCATCCCTGTTTACAGGACAACACTGTAGTTATCAGGGTTTAGAAGCAACTGTTCCCTCGAACAGAAAACATGCATGAGCAGTGGCTTCCCTCCTCCAGGACTTAGCTCATTATCAGCTCTTAGTGCTGAACGGGATGCAATGGTGTCACAACTCTCTCTGTCAAGATCTTCTGGCAGTATATTGAGCCATAATCTAGGGCGAAGGACCTCTCCTGACAAGTGGTCATTTGGCAGGCCTTTTATACAATATCTTATCTGAGATTGGAATTACTGACATAAACTTAGGAATGTCTGACATAACCTGTGTGCATCAATATGGTAGTTGTAGAAGCATTCTTATAAACAAATAGGGTAAAACACACAAATTGAGAATACACTGTTCATGTTATTATTATCTGACCATGACATACAGATAACAAGGCACTTTGTTAAGACATGAGAGCCTTAGTGAGGTCTTCCCCTCCAACTCGTGTTAGATCTGACAGCCGTAGAGTGGACTTTCCCAAAAATGTTGCCTGATTGCCTCCACTTTTTGCTGTATATGTTTTGTTGGCTGTATGACTCTGGATACTTTACCACGGCGGGCCAGTGCAAACGTGCAAGTGCTTCTCCCCTAAACATGGTTTCACTGACTTATCCACATTTGGTATATTTAATTTATTTTTAAGTCCCTAGTAGAGTGCACTACCTCTGCCCAGGGCCTGCAAATTAATTACTACTAGTGGGTCTGCTCTTCATACAACAGGGCAACCCAATCTTTCCCCACTGAACTAGGTGTTACAGTTATTAAATGAACCCATTCCTGGAGAACTTGCGCTCCGGTCGGCAAAACCTCATGAATAAATCAGTGCGTTGAACACACAGTCTTCAGCCCATAAATAAGTCTGCTATTTGAATGAAAATTGGTGCATGTGGTATCTTTGAACATTGTGCAAGATTGATTGTTTGGCAAATCTTTTCAGGTTTTGTTCCTTTCCAACACTGGGTCCTGATGATGGTCTTCTGGACATTTTGGGCCATTTGAAACTGAAACTTTGACAGTGAGCCCTCTTTAACAGCATTGATTATGACAAATGATGCTTCAGTGCTCTCGGAACATTTAAAATACAATGATGAAAATTCTATAGGACTGCGAATTTATTAACCTGTATGGTTAAGAGGATTTTGCGCTTCCTCAGATCCCCGGCTATGCTTTACTGCTTTCATAGCCGCAATGTTGTGCAAAGGAATGCGTAGGAGGGACAAAATGGTCCAGAAGGCACTCTTCATTATGCTCCTATTCTACTCTTCCTCATTACAGTCCAGCAGCATCCCCTCTCCTTTGTCATCCTACTTTGCCTGGGAGAGAAGGCAGTGATTGTTTCTCATAATGCTCAATAATGCAGGAAGCGCATTTTGAGCTCCCCCTTACTCCCTCTAGGAGTAGGAGGAGCTAAAACATTTACACTAAGGAGTGTAGGAGTCTGTCTACAGAATAGGAGGTCCCTTAATACCTGAAGCCCACATGGAAGCCCACATGATCTACTGTTGCCATACTGTCTAGCAGCAGTTGAAGTACTAGGCCCTTCAGGGGTGTATAATGGATTTGTGTCAATGAATAGTATCTACTGAACATCATGATGACCTGCACCAGTCTGATATGGGTAATTTTCGGGTCTGTCACATACAGTAGCACATAGTCGGTGTATAACAATATTTTGTCCTCCCATTGTCCTTTTCACCAACTGGTCCCTCCAGACCCTGGCCACCAAAGACTCAAGGGCCAGGGTGAAGATGAAAGGGGAAAGTAGGCACCCATGCCGGGTGCCCCTCAAACGTTTTAAATTTCTAGAGTGACTGCCTTTCACCTTGACCTATGCCATAGGACCATTGTATAGAAATTGAAGCCACTGCATACATTTAGGACCAAATCCCAGTTTGGGCAGCACTGCAAAGATGTAGTGCCATTCTACTGCATTGAACGCCATTCTGGCACCCAGAGAAAGCACCAATGCTGGCTCTCTCAAATTTGTCGATTGCCCCAGCACCCCATGAAGATGACAGAGGTTGGAGGTTGTACTATGATGGGGCATGAATCCCAATTGGTCAGGGTTGACCAGTGATGGAATCACTTTGACCAGGCGTTGTGCTAATAGCTTTGCCAATATATTAATCTTATTTAGGTTGAGATAGTTTGGCCTATGTAGGGCACAAGCCTCAGGTGGTTTCCCCACGTTATGGATGACCACAATGGTGGCCAGTCTCTTTGGTCATTTGACAGCGCCCCTTCTCTCCTACTTACTTTGTACATAGCTAAGAGATGAGGTGCCAACTTAGAGCCCACAATCTTGTACAACTCGACTGGTATCCGATTGGGCCCAATGGTCTTGCCTGATTGAGGCACCCTCAAAACCCCTCACATTTGCTCTTCTGTAATGTCTTCCTGTAAGAGTGCTCTGTCTGTTGCTGACAGATTGGGTAGAAATATGTCGTGGAAGAAGGCCCAAGCATCTTCGGACATTGTAGTAACTGTTGCTGAGTATCTGCAAGCGTAGTAGTCCACAAAAGTATTGCCTATACTGCTGCTGTCTCTCATTAGCCCATCCCCCTCTGTCATGATCTCAAGCACCCAGTGCCTGGTCCGTTCCCTCTTATCGAGCCATGCTAAAACATTACTTCCTTTGTTTCTCACCTCATAGAGATGGCAGTGTGTGGCACCGTACATTGCTATGTTGCCAAGTAGTGATAATCACTTTCTTTTAGTGCCAGTCTGTGCCTTGCTTCTGAGGTATTAATTACCAGGAGGAGGACTTTCAGGGTCATCTCCGCCTGTTTAAATTCCTCTAATTTTCTTAGTTTGTCTTTTTTATGTCCTGCTGTAAGAGAGATTGCCTGGCCTCTGACTGCTGTCTTATAAGCCTTCCATAGTGTGTGTGCAGACTTGACCTAGGATAGGTTTTCGGTAAAGTAGTGTTGTATGCTAGCTAGCGGCCCTTCTCGTATGGTGCATTCCTTCAGTTACCTGGGGTTGATCGGTGCGCCTCCCACATCGACCTCAATTCCAGAACATTCCGCGCCCATATGGGCCAGTAGTAGGTTATCTACCTAGCTAAGTATGAGACCTCAGAGTAAAGTTTTGTCTTGCTGCTGCACGAGGAGGTAGTCTATCCGAGATAGACTCCCACATACTCCCTAATAGAAGGTGTACTGCTGCGCAGTGGGACTGTGTGCTCGCCACACAGATCCTCCATCCCCGAAGCACCTCAAAAGTCTCCAAGGGGGGCTGCGGGTCGCCCCTGTCAGACTGGGAGGGCAGCGGTCTCGCTCCTCATCCAAATGTTGGGTTAAAGTCGCCCCATGAGCGTCATGCTCTCTGGCATGTGTAGCAAAAGTGTGCTTAGGTTGAAGAAGGTGGAGTCGTGTAAACATGGCGGCACATAAATCAAGAAAACATTGATTGTCTGACCTTCCCATGCACAGGATAGGGCCACATGTGGTGTACTAACGTTTTGGGCACCTCGCTTCAAGACATGCAAGCAGAGTATTTTATAGAGAACATGAAATCATACCTTTAAACGCAAATATGCGCTTATAGCCATATTCTGAACATTTGGTGGTGAAAATAACAAACTCGTCTCTGTCGCGGAAATAATCGATTATTTGGATGAAACACAATCGGGTTACTTAGGAAGTGCTAGAAAGCAGAAGTTGTGATCCTATTCTGTAAATTAAGCAATAGATGAGTTTTTTCTGGACACAGCTGAAAGTATAGCACTGAACCTACATATCAAATCTCCTAATAACTTTATAAATCGTTATACAACAAAATAATAGCAAAAAACATAATAAATTACTTCCTCCCTAGGCTGGAAGCTATTTTAGTAATAGTTAGATTGAATGCATTTCCTTTCATACCGCTCACAGTTTAAATACTGCTTAGTATTGACTAACAAACAGCGCTGAAATCCCCTGAAAACAACATAACCATCTATTGTGAATAATGTTTGTTTATAGCATAATGTAGTACAGCATGAAAAGTATTCTTATTTCCCTATGTGTCCCTATTATTACCGGCAGCGCTTTCATCAAACAACATCTGCTTTTTGATTTATTTTTCAGTGCTTATGACATTCAACACTAAAACTGACTATAATAGCAACAGAAAAACAGGAAAACATAAAAAACATTTACCCCTTTTAAAGAAAAGCATCTTTTATGCATTTTCTATGCTTTTAAAAGTCTGCCAATAGACTTAAAACCGGTTTGCTGACATGTTTCAGTGGATTTTGTGTGCCATTGAATTGATAATGAGAATAAATGGTTATCCAGCGGTAAGGAAAGCAGCCTAGACAACAGATGGGAAGTTTGGATTGGACAATGCGTGCAAAGTGGTCCGCAGCATTTTTATCTCTGCTGTTTAGTGCAATAATTCAATGGTGCCGAAAAAATTTGAATCTTCTAGATCAATTTATGTGGTACATGAATTCTGCCTAATGCTTGGCCATAAACAGTATTTGCACCCATATTTGGAAGCGCAAGTTGTCGTTTTTCCCAAGGTATCGACACTGAGCCTGAATGGAATTTGTGGAGAAGGGTGCGTTTCATGGACAGTGTCATTTTATGCAAAATGGTGGCAAAACCAAACGTGTGCATGCTTCCACCAGCTACTTGTCGCTGACCTGCACCATTTAATTAGACACTCTGGGGCATATTATCAAGTAAGGGCGTTACATTATCGCCGCTTTTATCGGCAGGAAACTGCAGATAAAGCGGCGATAATGGGCTTGATAATATGCTCTATGAATTTCAATCGAAGCCCATGTTAGATGTGAAGACATCTAACATGGGCTTCGATTGAAATTCATAGTGCATATTATCAAGCCCATTATCGCCGCTTTATCGGCAGTTTCCTGCCGATAAAAGCGGCGATAATGTAACGCCCTTACTTGATAATATGTCCCTCTAGTCCTTATTTATACTTTCCGTGGCTTTGAATGGCCTCATAAATTGGAGTAAGGCAAGGCAGTGCAAATCACTGCATTGCCTTACTCTGGGCAAGGGAGGTGTTACATAGGCATTGTTATAATTGTTCCCAAGCAAATCCCATGGTTTTTGACGCATTCCCAGATTTTCCAAACCTGGTAAACCTGGGAATGCGCCAAAAAGATATGCCTTCCTTGGTGAGGCGTAACAAGGAGAAATATGTTTAGCTTTCCTCATTCTTTCCCCTTTCTCTGTGTGCTGCATTTTGCAGCATACATAGAAAGAGGAAACAGTCTCTATGAATTGTTCTTGTGCAGGAAGCTCTCCCTTCCTGTACAAAACAATTCTGCCTACAACACAGGCCCCTCTGCATCATGGCGCAAGGGTGCCTGCATTGGTGCTAGACTGATGAAATGGAATGGAATGTGCAGTATAGGATAAAGGTAACTTGCTGTGCTGTGCTGCCCTGCGCCACAATTTCCGTAAATATATCCCCTCAGGGGAAAATTTATGAGAATGTGTTGCAGCTCAGTGCAGCACAGCAAGTCATCTTACAAGGAAAGTCCAGGAATGTACCGTTTTTAAAAGAATACTATGCATTACTGTTCTTGTCTCTGCACTAGTGTCGTTTTGGCTGCCTAGCGGCAACGCAGACACTCTTGCACCATGGTGGAAGGGTCCCTGTGTTGCATGCAGGACCGTTTGTGTGCCGGAAGGGGAACCTTCCAGCACAAAAAGAATCCTGAGAGGCAAATTCCTCTATCTATGTATGCTGCAGAATGCGAAACCTTTACAGAGGTTGACACACTAGGACGTGAGCACTCCAGTACTGTGGGATCATGACAGTCTGGTTGTGTTCTTGGAGTTGAGAGAGGACCTGTGTTGTGCTCCAGCTCCTGGGATGCCAGACTATAACAAGTCCTGTTCATTGTTCTGTTTGAGCGGGAAGGTTGTGCTTTGTCAGTTCTAACTCAAAATCATGGGGAAGTACGTAGACCAGTTGCCTACTTCTCAGCTACTGTAGATCCAGTAGCTTCAGCATTGCCCAGATGTCTTAAGTCCCTTGCTGCAACCAGTGTCAGCATTGAGAGATGTGAGAATATTGTAATTGATCTTCCACTTACTGATTTTGTTCCACATTCAGTTGAGCTCCTGATGACGAGAACTAAGACACAGCATATGACAAATAATAGACTCACACATTTTGAGCAGGTTATTCTTGCTTCAGAGAATGTGACTTTGAAACGTTGTTCTGTTCTGAATCCTGCTATCATTTGTCAAGTCTAAGTGATGAAGTTTGTGAGGACCATGACTGTGTCGATGTGACTGAACTTTGCACCTAAGCGAGGCCTGATCTTGTTGATGAACCTCTACCTGAGTCTGGTGAAATCTTTTTTGTAGGTGGTTCATGCTTAAGAGACAATGTGGATCACTTGAGAAAAGCCTTTGCTTTATGTACCATTTCTGGAGTCCTGGAAGCTGCTTGTTACAGGGAGTATACTCCGCCCAGGTAGCTGAAAGCATTGCTTTGACTTATGCCTGTTTGGTTGCTGATCAAATCCGAGTCACCGTCTACACCGACAGCCAATACGGGTTCGGTGTGGGTCATGACTTTGGACAACTATGGTCACAGAGGGGTTTCTTAATGTCATCAAGATCTCTCATTAGAAATGGGGAATATGTGAGACAATTTTTGGAAGCTTTGCAACGTCCAAAATAAATTGCTGTGGTAAAATGTTCAGCCCATGGGAGTGGAAATTACTTTGTCTCTCTGGGAAATAGATATGCAGATGAAGTTGCAAGTTTTTGCACTGAACAAGGATGTATTTTTACTGGAGATTACACAGGAGAGAGCCCAAAAAGAACCGAGCTCAGCATGATGTTTGCCATGGCAGACCCCTTGTATGAGCTCAAGCGTCTGCAGGGAGAGGTTTCAGAAGAAGAAAAAGCTGTGTAGGCCAGAGCAGGTTGTGAGAAAGGAGATGAAGGGATTTGGGTTTCAAGTGATGGTCGAGCAGTATTACCAGATGACTTATTAAGTCCTACGGCAAGACAGATATATGGAGCAGTGCACCTCGGAAGGGATGCTATGTTGCAAGTGTTCAGAAAGACGTGGTACAATCCACGGTGCCATATGTTTGCTGAAGCAGTGTGTCACAGGTGTGTTACGTGTCAAAAAGTGAATGCTGGAAAGATAACTGTGGTTGCATTGAGTCATATTGGAAGGTCTGGGGGACCTTTCAACAGGAAACAGCTCGATTTTATTGAGATGTCTAACTGCAATGATTTGAGATATGTTCTGGTTGTGGTGTCTGTTTTCTCACGGTGGGTGGAAGCATACCCAATGAGAAGATGTGATAGCCCTACAGTAGCAAAGCTGTAACTTAGGGAGTTGATTCTGCAGTTCATTTTTCCAACTTCATTGGAGTCGGATCGAGGCACACACTTCCAAAGTGAAATAATGAAGTTACTTTGTGCTGTCTTAAATGGGACTTTAAAGATGAGGATGGCGAAAGTGTGTTTGGCTACGTCTTTGAAATGGCCATATGCATTGCCACTGGTGTTGATGAGTGTTTGTAGTACTCCTGATAGAAGAACCGGCCTTTGACCACACAAGATCCTGATGGGGAGGGCTATGCTATTACCAGCAGTGCCATCCACAGCATTGATAAACATCACAGCTGATTTGATCCTTGACTATTGCAAAGGACTGGCTGATGTGGTCCGTTCCTTGTCTCACCAGGTAGAAGCTGCAACTGCCCTCACCTTGAGGGACCTCTGTCATGACCTGTGTCTGGGTGATTGGGTGCTAGTTCGCAAGCACGTGAGGAAAAGTTGCCTTGATGACCATTGGAGAGGCCCTTACCAGGTGATCTTGGTGACAAATACAGTGGTGAAGTTTGTAAGTTTGCTAAATTGGATACATGCTTCCCACACTCGCATAGTTTCAGAACCCCTGGAAGAAACAGCTCCTCTCATAGAAGAAATTTCAGCTGTGGCAGCAAGGCCACTCGAGAGGACAAGCCAAACTATGGGGTTTGCTCATGAAGCTGGTCCACCAGAACAGGCTGATGAGGGTTACGTGACACAAGACCCAGGGTTTGACTCTGAGGGAGAAGGTAACATTGTGAATGGTATTGAGTCAGACTCAGCTGAAGTAACTGGTGTGCAAAGTGGTCGGGCAGAGGAGAAAAGCTGACACTGCAGAGGACTCGTGTCCTGGGAGACAAAGAAGGCTAAACCTGAGACTGGCTCCTGAGAGAAACCTTGCTCCTGTGTCAGAGACATCTGAATTGGAACTGAGTGAAGTAGAGCAAGTCCAGGAAGGTCCAAGAAGGTTGAGGAGAGTAAGAGTGCCTTGCCAAAAATACGCTGCTCCTGAGTGGTCTTATATGGTCTTATATGGTCCCTGATGCCGGGAGTAGTGAGAACCGGGAAACTGAGGTCGTCAAAAGTGGTCAGCAAAACGCCCAAGCTGAAAATTGATGTGGGATTGATAGTTCCTGGACTGGAAATAGAGGATGTGCTGCCAATAACTGTTCCAAGACCTCCAGTACTGAGAAGAGTGTGGATTCTGATTCTTCAGGAATTGTCCCTCCCGACTTTTGGGTATCAGCCACCAGCTCAGGAGATCGCCGCTGATCGCCTTGAGATTTTCAGCGTGTGCTAATTGAAATTGGTTCTGAGCTTATAAGGGACTGTGAATGAACTGTAAATTGAAAATAATTGTTCCAAAGATGATAACCTAGATCCGAGTGGAAAAAGAATAAATTTAGGGTTTTCCGTTAAAGAAGAAAGAGGGCTAGGAAAATCTTTGGACTGTGTAAATAAAACCAGAAGAACTGAGCTGTGAAAGACTTTCCAGTACTTCAAGGAACTGTATTTGAACAGTTTGAGCAGCAATCTGAGGAGGAGAGAAGAGACTTCTGTGTGTCCTCTTGCTGAACTAAACCTGTGAACTAAATATGGAGTCTGGAAATTCGAACCGTAAGTCTAAGTGTGTGAAAGGTACACTCATTGCAGGAGTAATAGTTGTTTTAGCAGTAGTTATTATTGTATCTGTAACCATTTCACATGAATCAGAAGTTGAGGAAGTGGGAGTATAAGGGATATCCACACCTACTACTTGCAGCACAAAAGAGGGTATCGTAGTAGCTGAACAGGCTATGCTAGATCAGAATAGTCGTATGTTGCGTGTAGATTTATCTAGGGGCGATTACATGCTTAATGCATATACAAAGCTGCTATACGAGTACATAAACACAATGAATGTGAGAGACTGTTATGTTTGTATGCAATTGCCTGCGTCTGTGGAGCAGGGGTATTCGTTACCACCATCTTCCTTTGATGTATGGTATTAAATGTAGTTTGTTTCTTAGTATGTTTCATGATAAAGGTCACTATGAATATTATTTTCTAATTATGATGTAGTGTTTTCAAATTTCCAGTTTATAAGCATTTGAATAAGTATGATTATTATAAGCAGGAAGATAGAGTAGGAAAATATTTCATATCTACTGTAACTTTACATACAGCATATGCACATCTTCACAACTTAACATGTTCATTAACAGATGTAGAGAAGAAGTTTATAGATCAGGTGGAAGATAGACATCAACTATTAATAGGAAATCGCTATGACAAGGAAGAGAAAGTTGAATGGACAAGGAGGAGTTAGCGCATAAAGCAAAATGGAGTAGTGGTCCAATTGCGTTGGATTTCGAGCAGAGAGGGAAGTTGTGTGTGAGACAAGTTCAAAGATATAATGATAACGTCTTCGTGGGAGAGAGTGTGTGTGATCATATTTTCACGGTTGAGGATACCGCAAAGATGTTTCTACAAGATGCAGTACAAATAGTGCCAAATGCATATTTTGTGTATGGGAAAAATACCTATGTGCGATTGCAATTGAATTGATATGGTACAAGCTACATAGCAGTAGTGTTTCCCAAGATTTATCATGTGGAGGATTTAGACCATTTGGAAGGTGGATTACATCCTAGAAGAAAGCGGGGTGCAAGTGCAGGAGAAATTGTAGGAGATATTTTTGGGGCATTGATACCAAACGTGGGAGTAGTCCTGAATGATATCAAGATTAGAAAGTTATGGACCATTGTGGACAAGCTGTCAGCAAACACAGCTCAGTTGTTGTTGCTTTTAGATGGAGAAATGGTGTAGATAAGAGCCTTGGTGATAGAGAACCGTCCTGCTTTAGATGTTTTACTTGCAAAAGAGGGTGGAGTCTGTTAAATGTTGAAAATCCAACAGTGCTGCACTTATATACCTGACCACAGTAAAGATCTGAATAAATATATGAGTAACATCACTGAGATTCATTATGAAGTACATGATTTAGCCACAGAAGGAGTTTGGGACAAGGTGGAAAAAGGATTTGGTAAAATAGGAAGTTGGTTTTCCTCCCTTGGAAAGAGAATTCTTGGTTACATCTTGAAGCCTATTATCATAGTGGTGTTTTGTGTGATTACATTGTGGGGATTAGTTCGAGTTTACAAGTGGCATATAGCAAACCAAGTTGAGACGTCACTTAGAGAGCAAGAGCGAAGGATGGGAAGACTACTAATATGAGAATATTAAAAGCCTGGAGAGGTTCAGACAGGGAAGAGTGACTACAAGTTCTGTTTAGATTGGTTCTTTCTCCAGGGAGTGTTATTTGTTTTGATGACACTTGCCATCAGAGGGGGAACTGATGGAGCGCGATGGTGCTCTAAAATTGTAGGGGTGCATCATAATCATGGATAGTCAGCATCTACATATATATTCTTGTGTTGTATTAACTATGATTAGTAGAATTGTATTGTAATAACAAAAATGTGCAAGTGAAGGAATAGAAAAGTATTTTGTGCCATGGAGAAAAGAAATGAAATGGCGTTTATATTTGAAACTGTAACTTTTAGTATACTGCATTTGCCTAACAAAAAACATACGTGTAATGTAATGCATTTTGATTTAAATGTGCACCATGATGAAGATTGCACGAAGAAATAATGAGTTATGCTTAACGTGTAGTAATTGTAGATGTTTGCAACGCAAGAATTATTAAAACGAGTGTATAATTTGATGTGTAAAGGCCTAAACGAAATGATCATGTGGTGCTTATGAAAGGCCTATTCGTTTATTCTTATATTGGCTGAATTGTGTAGGCCTGAAAATGTAATTTCCCTGGTAAGCTCTCACATTTAGAGGTAGTCAGCGAATTTCATGTGTATGCAAGGATGCCCTGTTCTCACTTTTCAGTTGCAGGTGAAGAAGCTGCCATTGTTAGTTAGAACTAACGCCTTTTGTTTTAGGAGTTAGGCATGGAGGAGAAGTGATACTTTGTAAACAGCGGGTTGATAATTGGGAGCCAGTGTTTTTCTCGTTGAGGAGGCCTGGGAACCAAGGTCATCAGACTACACTTGGAGAAGACTGTGGGAAGCTACCTAGGAGAGGTGTCCGTTCACATGAGGTTATCTGTGGGTGTGTTTTACATCTTTGCATTTTGTATTAGGGAAAGGGCTTCAGGGAGGAGAGGCAGAAGGAGGCAGGATGAGTTAAGAGAAGGGGTTAGGAGATCGATCTGGAAAGAGCGTCTTAGAATGATCACTGTAGCTTTAGTTACCTGATTTACTCTGTGAATTTACTGTTCAGGAAGTCTTAACGAGCTGACACCTTTAACTTACTCTGCCTGGGAAATGTTGAGTTGGGATGTCACCTTAGTGAAAGAACAGGGACAGTCTAATGCTTTCTACTTTTGAGCCAGAGATGAAGTCTGACTGGAATATTGGAGCAGTTTTGGCTTGTGTTTTGTTCTTAGAACTTTTTATCCTCTTTATGATTCATCGGATTAGATTCATTCGTAGATTTGGATTTGAATTAGTTCCCATGTATTTTTACAACCTTGTCTTGGGGAGCTTGTATATTCAGTTCTTTTTGGCTTTGTAATAAACCTCTAAACTGGAGTTTGGAGTCTGTAATCATTTGAGCAATAGTTATTTTGACTATTAAATTGGCTAAAATGAGATGTTGCTCCCCTTTACACTTCTCAGCAGGTAATAAAGGTTTATCAGCCCAGGGTTCCTAGTTAAATTTGGTAGTGGAACCCCAACCTTATCAACTCTGACTTACTCACACAGCACAAAGAAAAAACCTCAAATGACCACAGCCACTGGCCACACATTACAATGGCACTAGTCTGAAACAAATCACCTCACCTGATCTTTGACAGCCATACATGGACTCTCGAACGGGGTTCAAGTTCTGTTCTTTTGTGACAAAATGTCTGCCCCTCGAATGAGCTCCTAAGCTGCCTGCCAAGACCCTCTGACTTTATGGTCTCAAAACACACTAGAAGGTTTGAGAGTATTTTCTTCCCTGCCAAGGACACTTATTGGAATTGGCCGCCTTCCATGCAAGCATTCCAGGGAAAAAAAACTTCCCACTTTCCCTCTACATTCTCACATGTTTCAGCCTTTATCTTAACAAAGCTTACGAAAGTCTGCGAGGGTACATTCAACAATCTCTTCTCTAAAAACAAAACAAAGCAACATTGAACATGATTAACCCAAACAACTTGCAAACATGCTGGGGCCTGTATGTGCACGCAAACAATCTCAAGCAAAACAGAGTTAGAGTTCAGGATGAGATGAGGCCATGTCAAAGCCAATAGTAAGAACTTCATAACACTTCCCAATGTACAATACAATGCACATTTGTGCACTGCCAATAGCATCAGACACTTCATCTTTCAATGTACAACACAATGCACATTTGAGCACCACGGCTCCTAACACTGCCCTTCGTGACCAAAAATTACATTCCACACCTCTCTCTCTCTCTCTCTCATGCTTTCAAATGCACATCCCACATGTTCTGTTTTTGGAAAGCTGTTGTACTCTGTGACAGCACCCACTTTAAGACTACAAGATTACATGAAAGAAATCTTCAAGAGAAACAAGGCATATGCAGTATGTACATTCATGCCAGGGTAAAATGAAACACCAAAGTCAATTAAAATGATGGTAGTCAAACTATAAGAGTGGCTCTAGCACTGCAATCCCCCACATGGACAATAAGGAATTTACATGTCTCAATAGACACCAAAACAACATCATTAGATACTGTATAACCGGAGTTAGCAATTTTCAGCCAATAAATATATCAAAACTTTGCAAAGTGAAAAACATCAACGTTGTAGGCAAGGCGAAAAACACATATACGCAATTGATACATTAGAGGGTGAGTTCAATGGAACCCACTCAGAGTTAAAGTCTTGGGAGTCCTTAGACCAGTTCACAACAGCTAGCGCTATTTTACCTGGCTCAGCGGAGCAGAGTGCAGAGGTGCACTTTCAGCTGTCAAACAGAGCTGTCAATCAGACCTGTGGTAGTGAAATGGTTACCTTAGCAAAAAGGTACTTGCAGGGTGACTTGAGCAAAACCATTTGAAAGCAAAGGGCTGGCCCTTGACTAAGAGTCTCCAGGCAGATCCGATCTACCTGACTCGGGGACTCGAGTTTGATGGTGCTCTTGGCTATACATTGGGCTGAGCCAGATCCGCGGCCAGTGGAGCTGGCAGGCTTGCCAATAGAAGGTAAAAACAAATGCTATATCTTTTCAAAGGAGCCACAGGAGTCATTGGTAATTCAAGCAGATTAATGTCTTCTCTTGAAGCCTTGAATAAAGCAGGTAGTAGTCGTATTGACCACCACAAGCCTTGGTACCTGCATGCCCTCCGGTTTAGGAAATCTTTATCCAAAGGACGAGGGAAAAGTTTTAGAAAGCTGGGCTTCTCTGAGGATTGAGACTACAGTTCCCAGAAGCCACCTGCACAAGGACTTTGAATGGCCATGCCGGGCGGCATGAAATGCAAGACTATACATTTGTGGACTTTGAGGTTTGTGCCTGATGACTAAGGGAGACTAGTTCTTCTAGTCCAAGGGAGTTCTTGTGAAGTCTGGAGTTTGCGAGGGGTTTACCTTCCTTGTGGAATCAGTCCCTTACCTTGGTTGAGTCATAATCCAGCAGGTGCAGGGTGGCGGCAACAGGTGCAGAGGTTAGCGCCTATCTTTGTGGAGTTCTGCCTTGTCGTGGACATGGGTCTCTTCTTGATATCACGTTAAATCTAAGGTTCTGGTGTCTGATGTGCCCCTTAAATCCTGGATTTAGGGGGTGTTAGTGGGCATGAGTACAAGTAGCCAATAGGTATCTAGGCCTGCGACTAGTCTACCCCAGTAGTGATGACAGCCTGTGGGTGTATATTACCAAAACTAGTCAGACCCCAATTTCTAGCCTAAATTGCTGATGACCAAAGCAATCCTTGGTCGTGCTTCACAGCTCCCAGCCACTAGATGTGTGGCCAGCCTTGTGGGGGAGTACGCCTTCCTGCATAGCAAATTTTTTGTCTGTCCGTGAAAAGCAGTGCCTTGGGCAGGAGGAGGCTTTGTTCTTGAGTGGTTGACTGTTCCTTTGTCAAGTGGTGAAAGTGAAGCCTTTGAAGCTCACTGACAAACTGGTGTAATTCACTAGATATCCTTTATGGGCAGAGGTGTCACCTCCTTCTCAAACAGGTATTTTGTCTCTGCCCTCTTAGAGCAGCACACACTATCAAACATGAGGTCAGACTTCTCTCTTGGTGGCAAAGCTTCAAAGAAACACTAGTTAAATTAGGTGGGCACTGTTTAAAGTGCCACCTGGGTACATTTTGGTTCAACCTCGCACCATCAGTGTGTCGGGGGTTAAAAAGCATGTTTTTTTACACCAAACACGAAACAAATCAGCCGGGCTATCATAGAGCTGGACATATAGGTACTGTCCTAATGGCAGCCCTTAGTATCTAATGGACCGCCAGTCACTTGCAGTAGAATTACATTTTAAATGCTACCACAGGGCCATATATGCTTGCACATATATGTCCACACATTTAATATACTGCCCCCTGCATTATGAGCTTAGGAGGCATACCTTAGGGGTCACTGGCATATTAAATACAGCGCAGTGACTCTGTCAAACATGGTGTGTGCAGGGTTAAACTTGAGCAGGCAAGCTGCTCATGAAGGTCTGACAGGCCTGCAAATTTCATTTTACTTGGGTCATTCAGGGTGCCACAATAAATGCTGCAGCCCTGGTACCCCATTTACATTCCTACAATGGGTACCACTGGCACCATATACTAGGGCCTTACAAGAAACATACCTGCAAAGTGGGTATACTAATTCACATTTACAAACTAAAGAAAAGAGCACTGGTGCTGGGCCTGGTTAGCAAAACCCAGAAGACTCTCAGAGCAATTTCCACGACATCTAGCAGTTCAAATAGCGGCAAAAAGTGGTGGGCTCTTTTGCAAGCAGCCCAATTTGCTACGGTTGCGTACACTTTCTTTATTTCGGATTGATGACCCCAAAGAGGTCATGTATCTGCGTTGGGACAGTAACTGCCTAAAGTAATGAATGACACCAAAACTGTGCAGAGTATTAGTGAGAATCATCATTCTCAGTTGGCCTGAAACACAGCCTGCTCTATGTGGAGCATTCTGTGAGAAGTTGGCCTGGCATATGCTGTCCACTATTCTAGTGGGCACCTTGCACCAGTCCAAACGACCCTTATTGATGGTAGGTTAAAGACAACCTTTATAGAAAGCTATCCTAGTGGTAGCTGTGGAGAGCAGCCTTCAGGCTAAGTCTTGGAGGAATGAAAATCAGCTTGCTTTACCAGTCTATAATCTTGTGAATGATCAAATGAAAAGATAACCACACCAGGTGGATACAAAAAGTATATGTATTTAATCTAAACACATCCCACTAGTCTCTTTATGAGGCTAGAGGCAAAAATACATTCAGTAAACTCAATAACACACAGTAAATTAGCACAATATACGTTGAGCCCTAGGGGCGTACGAAACCATATATCAATAAAGTGGTATAAGAACCACGACTTGCATAGACAGAAGGCCTAGAGCCTTTAGAACCGCTGGGGCCACCAGGAACCGCCCAAGGTAGTGACACAGGGGACCCACGGGGGACACGTGCAGTGTCTAAACACAGCCGCGAATCACCATTAACTTCAATGGGGAAAGTCGCAGTTGGAATTTTAGAGATAAAGGACACTTAGAAGAGGACTTGGAGCAAACCCCTTTAGAACTAGGAGGTTCTAGAGTGAACACCCATGGGAGCATCAGAGTACTCGAGTTACCTCACCCAGGGAAGCCGGGTGCATGGGTGTCTTTTTGTGTCGGGTTTCATTGTCGTTTTCAAAGGAAAACTGCTCCAAAGTGCTGCTGGCGTCCAAGTGGAAAGTGTCTGGTGTGATCCAAGTCTGGATCGAAGATGAGAAGAACCTGAAAGCATAGGGGACAGAGTCTGGGTCACTTGCCAGTGACCAGGAAGACGATAGGTGGGTGCCCACCGATGTTGGGTGATTGCAGGTGAAGAAGGTGTCGCTTGACTCTTCAGCCATGAGGACCAGGAGGTGTCGATGATGACCATGTTCTGTAATCAAGCAGTCCCACAAAATATGTCGAGTGCTTCAGTGTCGGTTTTCCGGTTTAGGCCCAACAAGCCGTGGCAACAGCAAACCACGCAGAAAGCAGAGATAGGCTTCAGTGCAGACCAGAAAGGTCTGAGGGACTCCCCACTTGGTAGGGAGTCAGGGCATGTCTAGAGCAGCCAGGGAAGCCCAAGGAAAAGTAGAGTTTCCTTTGAGGGGTATAGTAGTAATGTACCCACTGCTAAGGTAACACAATCTAGCGATTTACAGTGTAGTCCAAGGGATATCGTCATTCCATCCCTGAATGTCAGTGGATAATTTAAAAATCCATTTCTGTTCCTTAGCAAAGAGAAATTTTGATACATCCCTAATGTAAGATGGAATATAGGGTTTTTCCAGAACCGTCCACTGAAAGTCAGTCTCACTATGATTGTGTTCAAGGAAGTGTTTCGTCAGGTTAGCGATATTACTACTATACCTTGTTGAGTCAGACACCGATTGCTGGGCAAGATGAAACTTAATCTTTGGGGACAGTGCTTGTTTTATGCGATATAAACTTAACATACTCGTGTCTGTAACTGTGACATCTCATACATATTGGCGGTACGTTCAACTAAGACTTAATGACCGATAATCATATCCTGAAGCAAATTGAACTACTATTTTGGCCATTATGACATCATCTCGTAGTAGTTCATTTTGTCTCGCGGCTTTTCCCGCGAGAAGACGCTACCAATCTCTTAGTTATTATCTATGTAGGAGCGACGGCATTCAGAGGAAGCCTTGAGCCCTTTTTAGTTATTATTAATTTTGATTTCAATGTTATTAGGTGAGTTGCTAGTCACTCATTTATATTACTACATTGAGTATTGAATCGACATCAGTGAACTACATTTCTGTCCATTATGACGTCATTTGGTAGTTCTTTACCCGCGATACTATCGCGAGAATACGCTATGAGATAGTGCCCTGGATGATATAGGGAACGCTGTTTTCGTGGACTAAGGAAATTAGATAAAACGTTCTTTTCTACAGAACTATACACCAGATGGTGCCACTGGCTCGAGATATTTACCATCGCCGCTTTGAAGCATTTCACCAAACGTACCTTTGAATATGGGCTACTCTACAAGTAAGTAATGCCCATTCTGCCATCGCCTACTAATGTGACCCTCCTCCTCTACCTCGTTGCCTCCCCCTTACTCAGGCTTAGTCCGGGGCAACGACAGAGAGGTAAGGAATGGTCTTATCTTTTGGGCATGAAGTGGTTTAGAGAGAGAGATATGTAAGAGGAGGTCTGCTCTCTCTATGAGATTTCAAATAAGCAACACCTATGATGGTGTCTATACTTGGGCTACAGGAGGCTGAGCCTTTTCATGTGAGTTGAGTAATGAGAGTGCTGTGGGATAAGCACAATATAGGGTGTAATGCGGTTGGGGAAGGTAATGAAATGTTCCTGTCTTCCACTAACACCAAGCATCCTTACCTATTACCCACAGTGCGTGGCCTCCTTCATCCTGAGATAGGTCCAGGTGAGGTGAGGCTATATCCCCTGTCATCATGGGTGAGTAGTAACGGTTGTTACTTTGTAAATAAATTTAGTGTTACAGGATAAACAATATATTTATACCACTTTTATTATTTTTTTATTGTAGGTGAACTTTAAACCATTTGACATGGAGGAACTATAATTGATATCCTTTATGATTTAATTTATTCACAGTTTGTATATGGTTTGGTTGGTAACACTTACTTGCAGTGACAAAAAACATATTAGAACAGAGGCCCTGAGGAAAGCCTTGGGAATTTTTTTCCCCCTTTTTAGGCAGAAACATTTCGGCCCATGTGCAGCTATTTGTTAAAACTGCTGTTTTGCGCTGTTCTCGTTTTTAATTGAGAAAGAGACTTTAAACCATTAAAGTAGTTATTGTAAGTCTTCTATTCTATTTTTAATATTAGTCACATACTCATGTTATTATTATTTTTTGCACTGCACTTTCCCAATCAGTGTTCTTACACTTGGTCTACAAGTAACTGTGGGCTGTTACCCAGTCTGTTAAGGTGGGAGCTGGATATGTCTCGATGTTCCAGAGACGACCGATCCCTACCTTAGGATGACTAGATGATAACAACTAGAGCACTACCAAAACTATGATGGGAATCCATCTCTGGACATTGGGTTTCACCTACTTTTGCTGGTGGTTACATGTGTTGTTTTTTTTAGTAACACTTCTAAGATTGAAAGGTATTTAACCTTGCACCTACTGAGGCTTTAAATCTTAGTTGTTTTGAGTACCTCTTTACTCTTTGCTAGACCCCCAGGTTTATTGAGTTTTATAGGTTGGTCACTAGGGGATGATAACCTGGGCTTGGTCTTTAAACTTCCCTTAGACCCTCCACTCCTCGTTTTGCTGTTAGTTTGTTAGAGCAGCTGGCGGCTGCGGGTCAATTGTTCAACTACACTTTATAGGTAGTTTGGTCTGATTACACTAGGTTGAATTAGAAATCACTTCTCACTCCTGTTTCCAGCTCTTGTTTTGGCTCCCTTTCTGGCGTGCCTAACAAAGGACACTATCTTACAGACATGGCTGAACGTCCAGGTCTGGCATATGATGATGCAATGTTTCAATCCATACTCGACAATATGCCGAGTGTTTTAGAATCAGTTTCCGGACCCCCTACAGGGTCAGTGGACGAATGGGCTAAGGTACTGACGTTGAAAAAGTCTTACTCTCGTACTGCAACACATGGGATAATCATGGCAGAGTACTTAAGAGCTAGCTGTGCCCCACCAGGACTGATTGTGACTAACGATCCTCGCCTTTTTCTGACAGATAAACTATTCCTCAAGGACTGGTCCCTGATTGCGTGGCGATGCACGAGAGATTGGCTGATCCTCATTATTAGCACCGCCAAGAGGATAGCGGATGCTATCCTCATTGAGATCCAGGTCCTTGAAGGACAGATAAGGACCACTATTACACCTGCCTTATTTAAAAAACAACTAGATGAGTCCAATAAAAACAACAAGGACTTTAAGGACTCCATTTTACATACAAAAATTGAAAAATTCAAGAAAGATCTGGATAAATTCAAAATGGAGAGAGTGTACCCATATACAAGTGACTCTTATAAGGCCCCTGAGTTCCGCAATAACGGCAGGGCCTATGGCTCCAACTATTCTGGTTCGAGTACAGACTCTGGGAGTGACTCTGATAATGCAGGTCCCTCATCATACACAGGCAGAGGACAAGGGCGCTCCAACCGTTACCAGAACTATAGAGGACAACAACAGCATTCACAACTTCAGCCATGGTGGCCTCCATCCCCTTGGGGCCCGCCAGGCAACTTCCAATACCCTCCCCAGCCACTCATGGCTCCTTTTGGAAGTTACCAGAATTTTAATGGCCAACCTTTTTTAGGATTTGGCCCACGCAGATCAAGAGGCAAAAGAAGAAACACTCAACCTCAGGTACACTGGGAAGACACATCAGGACCTCACTCGGGGACACGCAGCAACACGCGGGGGACACCTCGCGAGTGAATGAACACTCTGAACCCAGTTTAGTCATTAATCTTATTAAAAAAACTCTGTCAACCATCGAAGAGGTAGTCTTGAACATAGGCCTAGGGTACGTCATTACCAATAATGGCGACCCTTTCAGATTACAGATTGAACTAGCGCAATTTTTTCGCAAATTGCGTTTACACTACTTCTTCAGAGATAAAACCAACATTGACAACGCAGAGCTGGTTAACAATACAGGGTTAAGAACTAAATCCACCTTCCTTCCACCAGTACATTCTGTACCACCGCAGGTGGCGACTTTTGAGAGGGCAGTGAAGGACGATGTGGAAAAATTATGGACTTCACAGACTGGTACTTTTAAGAAGCTATCTAGATTGGAAGAACAGGCCCTTCAATCCCTGGCTCAAGATCCACTGATCACTATCAAGCCCGCTGACAAAGGGGGCTCGATTGTGATTCAAGACACAGAAACTTATCGATAGGAATGCATTTGACAGTTAAGGGACACTAATTCTTACGTCCCCCTAACCATGGACCCCACTGAGAGACTCACAGTTGAGATTAGAGATGTGACAGAAGAAGCACTGAATGAAGGGTGGATTACTGGCCAAGAGGCACTATTCTTACAAGCCCAGAATCCTATAGTGCCCTATTTCTATACTCTGCCCAAAGTTCATAAGGCCCTTAGACCACCTCCGGGCAGACCTATAATTTCTGGTCAAGGCTCACTCCTGGAGCCTCTCTCTGCTTTTGTAGACTTCTTCTTAAGACCCTTGGTGCAGACCATGCCCACCTACTTGAAAGACACGAACGATGTCCTGAGGGTAATCCCGGAGATCGACTTCAATGTAGAGACAGACTTTCTGGTCTCACTTGATGTCGAGTCTCTCTATACCTCCATCCCCCAGGATGAGACTCTAGAAACTATAACTTCCATTCTGGAGGGCACTAACTTGGAGACCATTACGCCAGTCCCTTTCATCGTGGCATTAGCAAGAATTGCGATGAAAGAGAATTTCTTCAAGTATGAAAACACCATCTATTTGCAGGTATCCGGGACAAGCATGGGAAGCATTTTCGCTCCCAGCCTAGCGAATCTCTATGTTCATACTTTCGAGCAAGGACATGTCCTCACCACCACTAATCCATTTTATTCACATATAAAATGGTGGAAGCGATACATTGACGATATCTTCGTGGTATGGCGAGGTGATATGGAATCAATGATATCGTTCCAGTTATGGCTTAACTCATGTAACCAGTTCCTTAGATTCACCATGGAGAGCAGCAAAGAGAGGATATCCTTCTTGGACCTTTCCATCTTTGTGACCCCTACAGGCTTACAAACTGATTTGTATAAAAAAACGATGGCCAGGAACTCACTTCTGCTATACGAAAGCCAACACCTCAAAGCCCTAAGAGACAATTTGCCATACGGGCAGTTTCTCAGAGTGCGACGTAATTGTTCCTCCCTCACTACTTTTGACAAACATGCAGAGAGCCTGTCCCTTCAACTATCAGCCAGACATTATCCCAAACAACTGATTAAACGGTCTTGGAAAAGAGCGGCAAATAATCATCGTGAGGCTCTTTTGGAGGTGAGAGGTCCAAAGGCTCCCCTAGAACGCTTAACCTTTGTTAGTACGTTCGACACTAAATCAAATCAGGTTCAGCGTATTGTTCGTCATCATTGGCGAATTCTCAACTGTGGGAATGAGAGCATCGAACAACCTTTGTTTGCCTTTAAAAGATCCACCAGTCTAAGGGACCGTCTAGTACATACTAGACCCAGGGAAACCCCTAAGAGAGCAGTGGGGACACTTTGGGACTTAGCGGCTGTGACAGGACACCATCCATGTGGTAATTGCTCCGTTTGCCCGCAAACATCTAAGGTCACTCAAATAGAGATAGGAACAAATCGCCCTTGGATCTTGAAAGAGTTTTCCAACTGTAACAGTTTGCATCTAATATACTTGCTGACATGTCCTTGCCTAGAAAAATACATAGGCATGACTACTAGAAAGGTACGCACCAGAATGCTAGAGCACAAAAGTGCCTTTAGATGCAAAAGAAACATCTATAAGCTGACGAAACACTTCCTTGAACACAATCATAGTGAGACTGACTTTCAGTGGACGGTTCTGGAAAAACCCTATATTCCATCTTACATTAGGGATGTATCAAAATATCTCTTTGCTAAAGAACATAAATGGATTTTTAAATTATCCACTGACATTCGGGGATTGAATGACGATATCTATTGGACTACACTGTAAATCGCTAGATCGTGTTACCTTAGCAGTGGGTACATTGCTACTATACCTTGTTGAGTCAGACACCGATTGCTGGACAAGATGAAACTTAATCTTTGGGGACAGTGATTGTTTTATGCGATATAAGCTTAACATACTCGTGTCTGTAACTGTGACATCTCATACACATTGGCGGTACGTTCAACTAAGACTTAATGACCGATAATCGTATCCTGAAGCAAATTGAACTACTATTTTGGCCATTGTGACATCATCTCGTAGTTCATTTTGTCTCGCGGCTTTTCCTGCGAGAAGACGCTACCAATCTCTTTGTTAATATCTATGTAGGAACGACGGCATTCAGAGGAAGCCTTGAGCCCTTTTTAGTTATTATTAATTTTGATTTCAATGTTATTAGGTGAGTTGCTAGTCACTCATTTATATTACTACATTGAGTATTGAATCGACATCAGTGAACTACATTTCTGTCCATTATGACGTCATTTGGTAGTTCTTTACCTGCGATACTATCGCGAGAATACGCTATGAGATAGTGCCCTGGATGTTATAGGGAACGCTGTTTTCGTGGACTAAGGAAATTAGATAAAACGTTCTTTTCTACAGAACTATACACCAGATGGTGCCACTGGCTCAAAATATTTACCATCGCCGCTTTGAAGCATTTCACCAAACGTACCTTTGAATATGGGCTACTCTACAAGTAAGTAACGCCCATTCTGCCATCGCCTACTAATGTGACCCTCCTCCTCTACCTCGTTGCCTCCCCCTTATTCAGGCTTAGTCCGGGGCAACGACGGAGAGGTAAGGAACGGTCTTATCTTTTGGGCATGAAGTGGTTTAGAGAGAGAGATATGTAAGAGGAGGTCTGCTCTCTCTATGAGATTTCAAATAAGCAACACCTATGATGGTGTCTATACTTGGGCTACAGGAGGGTGAGCCTTTTCAAGTGAGTTGAGTAATGAGAGTGCTGTGGGTTAAGCACAATATAGGGTGTAATGCGGTTGGGAAGGGTAATGAAATGTTCCTGCCTTCCACTAACACCAAGCATCCTTACCTATTTCCCACAGTGCGTGGCCTCCTTCATCCTGAGATAGGTCTAGGTGAGGTGAGGCTATATCCCCTGTCATCATGGGTGAGTAGTAACGGTTGTTACTTTGTAAATAAATTTAGTGTTACAGGATAAACAATATATTTATACCACTTTTATTATTTTTTATTGTAGGTGAACTTTAAACCATTTGACATGGAGGAACTATAATTGATATCCTTTATGATTTGATTTATTCACAGTTTGTATATGGTTTGGTTGGTAACACTTACTTGCAGTGACAAAAAACTTTTTAGAACAGAGGCCCTGAGGAAAGCCTTGGGAGTTGTTTCCCCCTTTTTAGGCAGAAACATGTCGGCCCATGTGCAGCTATTTGTTAAAACTGCTGTTTTGCGCTGTTCTCGTTTTTAATTGAGAAAGAGACTTTCAACCATTAAAGTAGTTATTGTAAGTCTTCTATTCTATTTTTAATATTAGTCACATACTCACGTTAATATTATTTTTTGCACTGCACTATCCCAATCAGTGTTCTTACACTTGGTCTACAAGTAACTGTGGGCTGTTACCCAGTCTGTTAAGGTGCGAGCTGGATATGTCTCGATGTTCCAGAGACGACCTATCCCTACCTTAGGATGACCAGATGATAACAACTAGAGCACTACCAAAACTTTGATGGGAATCCATCTCTGGACATTGGGTTTCACCTACTTTTGTAGGTGGTTACATGTGTTGTTTTTTTTAGTAACACTTCTAAGATTGAAAGGTATTTTAACCTAGCACCTACTGAGGCTTTAAATCTTAGTTGTTTTGTGTACCTCTTTACTCTTTGCTAGACCCCCAGGTTTATTGAGTTTTATAGGTTGGTCACTAGGGGATGATAACCTGGGCTTGGTCTTTAAACTTCCCTTAGACCCTCCACTCCTCGTTTTGTTGTTAGTCCTATGGAGTGCTTGCAATGCAATGTATAAGGCAGTATTTTACATATGAAAGTACATTGAATCCTCAAACATTACACTATTTTTCTCATCAATACATTGTGTATGTAAAACAACCCTGTTTGTTGATTCTCTCCTCACTTAAGCAGGCTTTTTTCAGACTTGAAAAAAATATTTCAGTTAGGGCTCAAAATGCAAGGCAGGACAATTGGCTTTGCCAAACTGACTCCATCTGGCCACATCTTAAGATGATCCATGATTATACCTTCTACAGCAGTGTGAGTCCCCTGCTGGGACTGCCCAGCCATCAGGGATGGGGAGACCCTTGCATGCTAGTGATGCTACAGTGCCTTGGGAGCACAGGACTGCTGGCACCTAAGGCACAAGTTTAATTCTAAAAGGAGGCCTCTCTGAATTCTATTAATAATGAAGCTTAACACAAAAACCATCACTAAATAGCTGGTACGTCTGCTCTGAGGACTGGCTACATATGTGTAGTTCTCTGGTCGAAACATCATTCGACCAATACAATACGGCAGACGTAAGACATCTGTATACTATAACAAGCATTGGCAATGCAATAGGTCTCGCATTGGTGAGAGTTTAAGCTATTCTAAATGGCAATGCCTCTTATTTATGTTTTAAACATCAACAGATAAATAGAAGACATTGTCATTTACAACGCCAACAGCTCAAACTTTCATACATGTGAGATCTATTGCTTTGCAAATGCTTGTTTCTTTTACTATCTAGACACATATCCTGTCCATTTGGCGTTTCATTTAACTTTCAGCTGTTTTTCCTAAATTTATGCTGAAGATTTTAATTTTAAATCTAAACTGTTTGCTCCATGACTGAGCACTCCTTAGTATTATATGATGTTACACGTTCTTTTTCAAACCTATCTGTAGATTACTGCTTCACAATTGTCCCCAACTTCTCAGTATACCACTGGAAAAGCTATTCGTCATCTTATACCTCTTACACTACTTTCTCATGTAGAAGGTGTTTGTGGTTTCTCCTTCTTCTATATTTTCCTCCTCATTCTGCAAGGCTTTCAAATGGTCTTGTCTTTATGGTGCTCATGAGTTCTTAACAGGGATATATTGGCCATGATGTATGAAATGTAGGGCAGTGCATTCCCGTATATAAATCTGCAGCTCTGCTTGATTGAACACTAGGGACCTCATTTATGGAGTTTTGGCGAAGGTCAGAGCAGAAAGTCACCTTGCTACACTGAACTGCTTCAAAGTGAAAAGACGGGAATGCACTCTATTTATCCAACATGGTGCTTTCCTGTCCTTTCTCCCTGAACTAATGCTGTGTTAGCAGCCTAGCACCAATGCAGGCACCCTTGCACCATGGTGCAAGGGTGCCTGTGTAGGTGGCAGGATTGGTTTAGAGCATGCACAAAAACAGCCTGGGATGCGTTTTCCTCTTTCTATGTGTGCTGCAGAATGCAGCACTGTTAGACCTGGCATCATTGGCATAGGATTCCCCTGTATTTTTTGCCTTTTCCTTATTTATTTTGCTGTGTGTTTAACTTCATTTTTGCTGGTCTAGATGCTTTGGGCACTTTGCCAGTGATGTTCAGTACCAAAGTGCAAGTGGATTGGTGATTCCATGATTGGCATATTTGATTTACTAGTCAGTCCCAAGGATAGTGCACTGTGTGTGCCCAGGGCCTGTAAATCAAATGCTGCTAGTGGGCTGCAGCACTGATTGTGTCACCCACATGAGCAGCCTATAAATGTAACTCAGACCTACCACTACAGTGTCTGTGTGCAGTTTGGTGCTGCCACGTCGACCCGGCAAGTGCACCCACTTGCCACACCCTAACCTACCCATTTATGCCAAGTGAGTCATCCCTAAGGAAGACCCAATGTGCCCCTGAGGGCAGGGTGTAGTGTATTTGGAAGGTAGGACATACCCTGATGTGTGGGGCATGTCATGATAGTGCAATACTGCCAATTTCACTTTTCACTATTCCAAGGCCAACTGTCCCATAGGATAGAATGGGCAGTTTACTTATAACATTCGATAAATATAACTGCCCATGGGAACAAGATCAGAAAAGTGATGTTAGTATTCCTAGACTCAGAATGTAAAGGGGCCTCATTTAGTGAGGATTATTTTTACATTCTGTGTTTGAAAATATCACTTTTAGAAAGTAGGTATTTTTTCGCTTAGCCATCCTGGATGCCTCTGCTAAGTTTGTGTATAGACTATCTAGCTTTGAAGTGACAAGGGCTGGGGATGTACATTGTGTTCAGACAGCCACTTGGGGGGGTTGAGGTGTGACCTGCCTTCCAGGGTGAGTCAGTCCTGGGTTGAATAGACCTGGGCTGCAATTAGGATAGGGGGAGGGGATTTTTTTCACACCTGAATGAGCCTGGTCTGTCTTGGACAATGGTGTCTTCACCCCCTGCCAGAAAGCTGCACCAGAGAGGACCGAACTGGTTTTGGCTGGGCAAAGAGTGTCTCTGCCACTAGAGAACAAGGAATGTTGTGCTTTAAAGAGTGGGGTCCAGACCTCTGAACTTTAGATCATTTCTGGAATTCAAGAGGTACCTTTGCCCAGGAGAAGAGCTGGAAAACCTGAGGAGAAGTACTGCCCTTTTGCTGTGTGTTGTCTGGGGTTGGCCTGCAGTGGCTGTTTCTGCCAAGGAAAGAACAAGGACTTTCATGTGTCCCCTGCTTGAGGAAGATCTCCCAGAGCTTGAACTAGAGCCTGCCTCCTGTTTTCGAAGTGTCAGAGATACAACAACTTCACCTCCAGCTCCCTTGAACTCCCATACTGAGAGTTCTGACCTGCCAAGAGGTGTCCGCAGCGGTTCTGAGCCTCGGGAGGCTGTTGGGAGCTGGAAAAATAACTTAACGAGGAGTAGCACAATGCATCCACACCTGTGCACCGATATACGAAGGCCGAGATCACTGCACCGATACCGATGCATGCAGTGAGGCTGCAAGAACCAACGCATCATGGGACCGCAGCTGAGGACATCAACACAGCGCCGTTGCTGCCGCCGCACCGAGAACGGATGCATGCCCGATCCTTATGCATCGCACCGGGGAGCCAAGTCTACAAAGATGCTGGGGCGCAGTAAGAAACGGATGCATCACCTCCCCTGCGTGGCAGTAAGGAACCGATGCATCACCTCCACTGGAGTATGGAACCAACACATAACCTCTCCTGCATGTAAGGAACTGACACACCACCTTCCCTGCGGCTGTTCTTGCTTTTGATTTTGACCCATCCAAGGTACCCTGTGTTGAAAGTGTCACATCTACGATTTGCTTTGAACATAACTGTTTCTACCTTTTGAAAGTCATATTTGTATTACTGTATTGTGGATTTTTCTCGTGTTGGTCTTGTTTGGTTTACATAGGATTATTTTTTTTTCTAAACTAGAGTGGTATCCATTTGTAGTGTTTTCACTGAATCACATTATGTGTGCACAAATGATTTACAGACTGCCTCTGAGATAAGCCTGCTCATGCCAAGCTACCAAGGGGATGAGCAGGGGTTTATTTTAGAAGTGTATCCCCCTTACCCTGACTAGGAAGCAGGGTCCCTACTTCGACAACGGCGCACACCATTGCCAGCGAGAGACCTCCATTTTTTTAATAAGCACAAATTCAAAGAGGAAAAAATGGAGAGAAGTAAAGGTACTTCTCCTTGTTGCTCTTCCCCTGGGGAGGCATAAGGTTTTGGTGCATCCCCAGGTTTACATGATTCTGTAAATCTGGTAAAGCATAAAAATTCATTGGTGCTGCGTGGGAACACCCACTGCAACGCCGATGGAACAACTCGCCAGCACAGAGTCAGGCAATGCAGAATGTTGGCCTGCCTTGCCTTGCTTCATATCTATGAAGCCCTTCAAAGCCCTGCAAAGTAGCTTTGCAAGATCTCATAAATAAATAGTGATGCTCCACTGGCACAAGGAGCTCATAAATAAGTTGATAAAAGAGTGTGCCACACCATATTTATGAAGAGCCATGAGCCAATGATACTATTGACTATACTGGTACAAAACAAGCCATTTTAACATAATGGTAAGAGGTGCATCATGAAGCTAGGAAGAGCCAGTGGTTTCTTGTGTAATATTTGAACTGCAATTACACCCTACAGTACAGATTTCTATGCAGTAACAACAATCCAAGCATGATCCATGGGAAATGTGTAATTTCACTGGAATGACACTATGGGGCCCATTAGGGGGGCCCATTAGGATGTCGGTGGATTGCCCCCGCCAGGCTGGCGGTAGCCACCGCCAGCCTGGTGGGGGCAATCCGCCCGACATCCTCACTAGTTTCCCCCCCGCCATTTTAGTATGGCGGGGGGACATGGCGGACGGAAAGACCGTCCGCCGCTTTTCCGCCCCTGTCGCCTTGCGGACGGGGTGGAAAAGGAATAATACGGTGGTGGTGTCTATCAGACACCGCCAGCCATATTAGCATGGGCATTTTACAATGCCTTTCCGAGGCGGCAATGCCGCCACGGAAAGTCATGCGGTCCTCACTCTGGGGGCCCCCTGCGGGCCCCCAGAGTGAAGGAGGGGTGGGGGCTGCACACAGGGGTACCTGTGGTACCCCCCCCACATTTGCATAAACAAAGCGGCAGGCACTGCGCGGTGCCTGCCGCTTTGTATAGGTAAATGCTGTAATGCATTTCTAGCATTGTGGCGGGCGGTGCTGAGAGCACTGCACGCCACAATGCTACAAATGCAGGATGTGCCCGCCACTGTGGCGGGCACATCCTAATGCCCCCCATGGGACCCCCACCCTTATGGCGGGCGGTCCCTATCCCCGCTAGGATGACGGGCGGATCCTAATTGACCCCATAGTATGTGTGTGAATTTTAACACATCATTCTTCAGGTCAATTGTTTGCACCTGATTTTATTTGTCATTTTAATTAGATTTTATGCTAAAAAGACTATTCTGCCACTCAAATGGCTCTGGCTTGTATGACATCCAGAGAGTAGGGATGTTGTGTAATTCAAAGTAATTTGTCATTGTGCTTATGTCTACGCTCAATTGAAATCATATTTTGCACACGAAATTTGATTGACACTGCCACTTCCAATGCCTTGTGTCATGTGGAGTCTCTTCGTATCTCAGGGCACCTGCACAACCACATAGTAATTTTGGCCATAAATTGGTCTCTATTTGCTCACATTCCCAAATCATCAGTCAAGCTGCTTTGGTACACAACCATTACAACACAGTCATTACAATGCGTTCCCATTACAGTGCGGTTGTATCATTGCAAATGTTTTTACAAATGCATGACCATTACAAAGCTCATTTTTATCACGGATATGCCTTTATAACGCATGCCAGCGAATTTCATTGTGAAGGCATGAATGGTAAAGGGATATGTATTTCAAATATGAGTATTAGGTAAGTATTAGTCTTTAGGGGTTAGGGTGGATATGAGTTGGAAGGATCGTTGAAAGTTGTAAATGCATTACTTGTCACTGCTGGCTTAAATCAATGTACTGGGTATTATATGCATTTTACTTTTCCAAGATGGCACCCTCATGAGACTTGCTTAGTCCTCTTTTCATTTGCATGTCCTTTGAGTTTTGACAAGCTGGCCTTATCCAGCCTCTACATTTATATGCTCTGTAAACACTGATTGTATTGTGTGAGCAAGACCAAGTCCAGGTAACTATAGCTCGCACATCCACAATGCACTGCTGATGATGTCACATATTACTTCACTCATGACATGGTCAGTGACATCACTCATGACATCACTCATGACATCACTCATGACATCCCTGATTACATCATCCAGTGAATGTGTGTTTTTCTGAAAGTTAAAGATGTTTTATATATGTATATCACAAGGTCGATGGAAAAATAAATGGGTATGTAAGTGTCTAAATGGATGATTTTTTTTGTAATATTGATTGTATAACTGACTGAGTGAATACATGGATTTGCAAGTAATGTTTAAATATGTAGATATCTGTATCAGTCTCTCACTTTGTGTATAAGTGGCTGCATGGGTTGGTGAGTAGCTACATGAGTGTCTATATGGGTTATTAGTTGTTTTTTTGAGTATCAGTATGAGTGTCTGAGTGTCTATATGATTCAGTGGAGGGTATTACTTTGCGCATAGATGCCTGAATGAGTGACTCACTGTTTATATGTGTTGAAGACAGCATGTGTGCAGGACTGTATGGGTGGATGAGTGTGTGTATGGGTGTATTAGTGAGTGAATGACTGTCTCAATAGTGTCTTTATGAGTAACTTCAAATGTTTTAAACCAGTATATGTGAGTTTTGGTGTTTATAAGTGAGTATATGTGAGAGTGAGAGATTGGAAGAGTTTCTGTATATAAATATGTGTTTCTATAAGTGATTGTTTAAGAGAGTAAGTATGTGTAAGTTTCTGTAGAAGAAAGTGTGGTGGTGTATGTATAACTGTATTTGCAAGTAAATGGATGTTTGATACTTTATTTGCATGTGTGATTACGTGTGTGACTAACTCTATTGATGAGTGGCGGTGTGTAACAGGATGTATAGGTTTTTGAGTACATATGATGAGTGAGTACATGTATGAGTGACTGTATAGGACTGTTGCTGAATGAGTGGATGCGTGTGTAGATTTTGGAATTACTGAATAGGTGTGTTGTAACTGGTATTGGTGTGTCCATTGTTTTGAACATGTTAGTTTCTATTTTTGAGTGTGTGTATCAAAGGTTATATTAGGGTGAGAGGAGGTCTGCCACTCTATCACAAGGATGATGTCCTCAGTGATGTCATCAGTGATGTCGTTTCAGCTGTCATCAGTGATGCCAGGAGTGATGTCACTGACCATGTAATGAGTGATGTAATATGTGACGTCATCAGCAGTGCTTTGCTGGCACGAGTTATAGTTACCTGAACTAACCAAAACAGGGGAATTTCTGTAGTTTTGTGCTAGTGAAATGTCCAACTAACTATAACGCCCCTGAAACCTATGGTTTTTCAGTGAATTTCTAAGGTTCTTTAAATGCTAATTTCTAACTATGACATGCTTGAAACCTATGGTTTTTTAAGTGAATTTCTAAGGTTTTTTAAATGTTAGTTTCTAACTATGCCTACAGAGGTAGGACATGTGAAGAAAGAAGAAAAAACGCACAGAAAGAAGCAAAAGAAATGTAGAAAGGAGCAACAGAATTCCTCAAAGATGAAGAAAAGTGCAGGAAGAAGCAAGATATGTGCAGAAAGAACCAACAAAGGAGCAGAAAGAGGCCTTGTTACAAAATCATTCTGTGCCCACAACTTTTTAACGGGTAGTGGTGTTAACTGACTCTGAGTATTCTGCTGGCTATGGGGGTCCCACCATACCTATGCTTTCAGTTTAAACGACTTGACGAAGGGACTTTCGCCAGAGTAAGGTATGGCAGGAATGGGCAACTGACAGCCCGTTTCCTGTTGCTAAGAGGGTTAGACAGGTTTGCGTACTTGCCCTGACCCTCATTTCCCTCTTTTTAAATGGGCTGATAGAAGACCTTATCGCAACCAAGGACATAGACTCCCCAAAACTGGCTTTTCGAAGATTTCCCGCACTTATGTTTGCAGATGACACCCTGCTGCTCTCAAAGTCAGCCATGGGCATGCAGTGTGTGCTAAATGAATTCAGTCAGTTTTGTAAAAAGAGGAACCTTGTGGTCAACATCAATAAAACTAAATATATAGTTTTTAATGCTAATTCCACCAAGTGCCCCCATCCAATGATGGAGAGTAGACCCCTGGAAAGGGTGCCCATTTTTGACTATCTGGGTCTCTCACTGAGTGATAAAATGGGGTGGGCCCCCCCCAATGGCCAAGGCCATCCTAAAACTTACACAGGCTGTGGGGGGAATCTTAAAAGTTCGGAAAAATTGTGTTTTAAAAACCATAAGCCCACCACTCGAAATATATAAAGTCCAAGGCAGGTCAGCTTCCCTATATGGGGCGGAAATGTGGGGGCATATACCATCAAACGCTCTCACAATAACTGAAAATAATTTCATTAGGCAAATCATGACCCTGCTAAGAAACACACCATTAGTGCCGCTAAGGATGGACCTAAATATTTCTCCAATTGCTGATGCCTTTACTTCACGTCCACTGCTGTATTGGCGGAAGTTGAGGAGCATCCCTGAGTTGGTTAGCTATAGGGAAGAATTATAAGCGTTAATGGCATCACTCGGGGCAGGCAGCATTCCTTGGTTATTATTTGTAAGGCACTCTCTTAGTGCATTTGGCATGGAGAACCTCTAGATTAATCCAGAAATATCCTCCCCAGCCATCACTAAGAAAACTTTGGCAAATACGATAAAAGAGTACAATTTAACGAAAGTTTATCGGTCAGTAAATACATCAAGCCTAACTTATGGGTTCTTGGACTTTAAGTCTCACTATGAATTTGAACAGGTGATAGATTCCATACAACCCACATTAGTGAAAAAGCTGTTCCTCACGGAGGAGGAAACTGCAGTTCATGTTATGCTCTTCTGTGCAGCACATACAAGAATTAGGCAGAAATGGATTATTCAACTTTGTAAGAACCTGGGTATTAGGAATAACCTTGTCTTTTTTTAGGATCCTAAAGACAGATTCTGACCCAGTCTACGTGGTTGCAATAGCAAAGTTTCTGTTCTCTATGTGGACAAATCGCAGGAATCTGCTAAAAATAGATTAGAACTCTACCATCGGCAAAAAGGTCAATTCATGGAGCTTTTACTTTAGCTTGGGTGGAGGCGATCTTGTAGTATGTATCTTGGGATCGGTAGATTAGAGGGATATTTTTACTATTTTTATATTGGCATACTTAACTTAAATTTTTTATAGTGTGTTTTAAATGTATTCCCACAACGATGATTCTTAAAGAATTACATTATTTTATTAGGAACAAATTTAATGTATATTATAATTTTCCATTTGCAATTACCTTGGATCTGCAATTGTTGTAAAATGAATGTGCTTTTATGGTTATATACAACCACAATAAAGTCTTTGAACTGAACTGACTCTGACTAACCAGGCCTAGAGCTAGTGGTATGCTAAGGAAAACTTAAAACACAGTCAAAACACCTACATACACTAGGGAACACTATGAGTTTGGGGTACCCATGTGATTAGCATGACTTCCTCTGTAAGCCCCTAGTACATAAGGCAGGGGGATTAAAACTACCTCTTAAAATGCGCCACGTGGTGCGTTTGCACGCTGGTGAAGGGAGCCAGAGGTGACGTGTGCAAACACGCCCTGTGGGTGTTTTAAGTTGGGGGATAACGTCCCCTTGAATCCTGAGGGTCCCTGGGGACACACTTACCCACCAGGTACCTCCAGTAAGCGCCACCGAGTTGCATTGCAGAGAGGTGTAAAATGGGGCATGGCCTCGGACCATCTGTCTGCAACGCAGGGCAGTGGTGCTTACTGGAAGCACCTGGCGGGCTAGTTGTCCCCCAGAGACCCTCAGGATTGAAGGGGAATTATTTCCCCAACTTAAAAAGCACCACAGGGCGTGTTTGCACATGTAACCTTAGGTTCCGTCCCCTCCCTTCACCACTGTGTAAACACACCCTGTGGCCATTTTAAGTTGAGAGATTAAGTCCCCTTGAATCCTGAGGGTCCCTAGGGTCCAACTAGCCCACTAGGTACCTCCAGTAAGCGCCACAGAGCTGCGTTGCAGAGAGGTGTAAAAAGGGGCCCGACCTGGACCACCTCTCTGCAACGCAGCACAGTGGCGCTTAATGGAAGCACCTGGTGGGCCATGGGGCACTCAGGATTGAAGGGGAATTATTTCTCCAACTTAAAATGCACCACAGGGCGTGTTTGCACACGTCACCTCAGGCCCGGCCCCCTCCCTTCACTACTGTTTAAACACGCCATGTGGCCATTTTAAGTTGGGAGATTAAGTCCCCTTGAAGCCTGAGGGTCCTTAGGGTCCAACTAGCCCACTAGGTACCTCCAGTAAGCGCCACAGAGCTGCGTTGCAGAGAGGCTTTAAAAGGGGTGTGGCCTCTGCCCACCTCTTTGCAATGCTGCTCCCTGGCGCATTCTGGAGGTACCTGGTAGGCTAGTTGGCCCTCAGGCACCCTCAGTATTGAAGGGGAAACAATTCCCCAACTTACAACTCACAAGGGGGTGTGTTTGCACAGTGGTAAAGGAAGGGGGCGGGGCCTGAGGGTCCCGCCCTGCCATAGCAAACAGCAGTATCTCTGATGTAGGCACCCCGGGACACTGCAGGAGCTGGCCCTAGGGGGTGGCGGTCCCCAGGGCCATCACAGGGCTCCAGGAGCGGGGTCTTGCAGCTTACCTCCCAACATTTGCAAAGCCCCGAGGCACAAGAAAACTGAAAAATAAGTGGTCAAAAGACGCAAAGTGGGCAGGGTAGAAACACCCTGACCCCCTAGGCCTGCTCAGGGTGTCCCACAAGGACCCCCAAGGCCCAAAACATTGTAATTTTTTTTTAAATCGCGGGATGCGCGTAGGATACGTGTATCCCGTGGAGAAAAAAAAACGGAGCCTCCTTTATTTGAAATATGCCCCCTGGGGGGCCTAATCCCGGGGGAAATGCATTTAATTATAATGGGGAGCCCAGAGGGGCCCCCCAACCCCGGGGACCACCACCCCCGGGGCTTTAATGTTACATATGCGGGGGGCTCACGGCCCCCCACAGCCTCGGGGGCGGCGACCAACTTCTTTTTTTTATAATAATGGGTCCAAGAGGGGTCCCCCGGCCCTGGGGACTGCCACCCACAGGGCTTTAACATTATGTATGCGGAGGGGCTCACGCCCCCCCAGCAGCCCCAGGGAACACCACCCCGGGGTTTCTATTTTTTCAAATTAAATTAAAAAGCATATGTGGGGTCGCTCAAGCCCCCCACACACCCCGGGGACCGCCACCTCCCCTGGGCACTACATTTTGAAATTGGGGGTCCGTGACGGTCCCCCCAGCCCTGTGGATCACCACCCCTTGGGGCTTTTAAATGTTGGGAGGGGGGCCGCGCGGCCCCCCTCCTGGAGCCTTGTGGTGGCCCTGGGGACCACCACCCCCCAGGGCTGGCTCCTGCAGTGTCCCATGGTGCCCAATCCCGGGACACTGTAGTTTACTATTGTTGTGCGGGAGACTCGTGGCTCCCACCCTACCATAGCAGCATGTTGGCTGCTCTCCATGTAGAAAAGCAATGCCGGCTCCCGCAGGACCCGGGGAGCCGATAGGGACTGTGGGGGATTGGGGACCCCCCACGGTCCCCAACGAGAGGCCAGGCCCCGGGGGATGGGGTCCCTGGGGCCAGAAGTGGCCCAGGAGGGGGGCCACGCGCCCTCCCTCCACAACTTAAAAATAATTAAATAACTAAATAAAGGCGGGCCCAGGGGGATGGGGTCCCCGGTTCCCCTCCAACACAAATTATTTTTAAAAAACGAGGCAGAGCCCCGGAGGATGGAGTCCTGGGGCTAAAAGAAGCCTCAGGAGGGGGGCCACGTAGCCCCCCTACCCATATTTTATATAAAAAAATAAACTAGGGGGAAAGCCCAGGGGTATGGGGTCCCCAGGGCAAACAAAATCGCGAAAGAAGGGGGGCTACACAGCCCCCCTTCTTAAATAAAAGAAAATGAAAAACACCGGCATTGCGCTGGAGGCCACACCCTCGCCCCCTGGCGCGTTTGCAGAGTGTGGAGTTTTGGAACTTTAAAATATTCACCTAAAATCAGCCAAACAACGAATTCCGATTCACTCACCTGCTATCAGGAGAAACCTCAGTGCTGCATCTTTGAGACCAGTACTGATCCTGGAAAGTAATTCTAACCATACTTACCAGTAACTTGAATTTCCTTCCATAGGCTAACATTGACTGGTTTCACTTGGAAATTCTTTTAAGTGTGGAGTGTTTGAACTTTATAAAATACCTATAAAATCAGCAGAAGTACGAATTCCGATTTACTCACCTGTTATCAGGAGTGACCTCAGTGCTGCTTCTTTGAGCCCAGTACTGATCCTGAAAAGTAATTCTAACCGTGCTTACCAGTCACTTGTATTTCCTTTCATAGGAATCTATTGTCTGGTTTTCACCAGAAAAGGTTCCGTGTCTATGTTCACAAATTAAAAATCGCATGTTTGACTTAAACGCATTCTTTATACTGTTTACAGGAGATGCATCCGTGCTGGATCCAGGAGCCACACTGAGTGAGAAAAAGTAACGTTAACACTACTTACCTTAACAATTTACTTACCTGCTAAGTGAATTTCCTCCCATAGGATAACATTGGTGATCCTATGTGAAAAAGTTTCTAAGTGTCAACTTTTAAAATACAATAATATTCCTTAAAAATCACTACTGTAACCAAACCGCTTTTACTCAACTGTTTACAGGAGATATCCCAGGACTGAATCTAGGATCCAGTCCTGTGGTTAGAAAAGTAATCCAAAAAGTAACTAATGGCATTTAACTAGAAATTGACATTGATCTCAATGTTGCATTGTGTATGAAATTGTGTTGCGCATTACAACAACTGTAACTACCGTACTTAGAAGACTATTGCCTATTTGCAAAGTATTTAAACTAAAGTAATTCATTCTGAGAAGGTATATTTTGTAATGTAATTTATCATGTAATTATAATGTAATTAAAAAAAATATAATATCTAAAAATAAATTGTATAAAAATTGAGAAAATCTGTATAAAAAAATAAAAATAACAATTAATACATTTAAACTGTCATTTACAAAACCTTTGAAATTCACTGAAAAAAACATAGGTTTCAGACATGTTATAGTTAGGAATTAGCATATAAAAAACCTTTGAAATTCACTGAAAAACCATAGGTTTCAGACAAGTTATAGTTAGGAATTAGCATTTAAAAAACATTTGAAATTCACAGAAAAAAACATAGGTTTCAGGCACGTTATAGTTAGGAATTAGCATTTAAAAAACCTTAGAAATTCACTGAAAAAAACATAGGTTTCAGGGGCGTTATAGTTAGCTGGACATTTCACTCATACAAAACCATTGAAATTCCCCCGTTATAGTTATTTCAGCTAACTATAACTCGCGCGCCCACAATGCACTGCTGATGACGTCACATATTACATCACTCATGACATGTTCAGTGACATCCCTCATTACATCACTGATGACATCTCAAATTACATCACTGATGACATCATTGATGCCATCATTCTTGTGAAAGATTGGCAGACCTCCTCTCACCCTAATATAACCTGTGATACACACATTGAAAAATAGAAACTAACATTTTCAAAACAATGGAGATACCAGTGCCAGTTAGAACAACCTATTCAGTAATTCCAAAATCTACATACACATCCACTCATTCACCAATAGTTCTATATAGTCACTCATACGTGTACTCACTCATAATATGTACTTATACACCTATACATCCTGTTACACACCTACACTCATACATAGAGTTACTCACACACATACTCACATATGGAAATAAACTATCAAACTTCCAATTACTTGCATATACAGCTATACACACACCACTACACTTACTTTGACAGAAATCTACACATACTTACACTCTTTAACAATCACTTATAGAAACACATACTTATTTATACAGGAACTCTTCCAATCTCTCACTCTCATATATACACACTTATATACATCAATACTCACATATACTAGTTTAAAACATATGTACTTACTCATAAAGACACTATTGAGACAGTCATTCACTCACTAACACATCCATACACACACTCATCCACCCATACAGTCCTGCACACATGCTGCCTTCGAAAAACATACAAACAGTGAGTCACTCATTCATGCATCTATGCAGTAAGTAATATCCCCCACTGAACCATACAGACACTCATGCTGATACTCAAAAAAACAACTAATAACCCATATACACACTCATGCAGCTACTCACCAACCCATGCAGCCACTTATACACAATGTGAGACACTGATACAGATATTTACATATTTAAACATTACTTGCTAATACATGTATTCACTAGGATACACTTATTAAGTCAGTTAGACAATCAATTTTACAAAAAAACATCCATTTAGACACTTATTTACCCATTTATTCTTCCATCGACCTTTAGATATACATATATAAAACATATTTATTTTTCAGAAAGACAAACATTCACTGGATGATGTCATCAGTGATGTCATTTGAGATGTCATCAGTGATGTCATGAGTGATGTCACTGAACATGTCATGAGTGATGTAATAAGTGACGTCATCAGCAGTGCATTGCGGGCGCGTGAGTTATAGTTAGCTGAACTAACTATAACGGGGGAATTTCAATGGTTTGGTATGAGAGGAATGTCCAGCTAACTATAACGCCCCAGAAACCTATGGTTTTTTCAGTGAATTTCAAAGGTTTTTTAAATGCTAATTCCCAACTATAACTTGTCTGAAACCTGTTTTTTTCAGTGAACATATATATATATATATATATAAATATATACACAAACACACATATTTATATGTATTACCATGCATGCCTTTAGTATGAAAATGTAAGAATTTTACAGAAAAATATAAACCGATATTATATGTATATATATATATATGTATATATATATATATATATATTACCTACTGGCGGTCGCCAGTAGGTATATATAGTTAGGATTTTTTCTCTATGGGATTTTTGAAAATTCTATGTCTAATAACTTTGGCGTTTGTGGACGGAATTGGCTGACATTTTCAGGAAAATGGCACATTTTGTTTCTGAGCAGCCCCTGAATATTTTGGGGGGGTTCGTCAAGGGGGGGCCGAGAAAAAAGGGGGGTCCCAAAACGCGTTTTTCCCATGTTAATTAATGTTAATGTTAATTTGGCCTCACTTTTAGCCCGAACGGCTGAATGGATTTGCACGAAACTTGGCAAAATTGTAGGGACTGGTAGCCCGATGTGCCTTTTGTAGGTCTCAATATATGTGCTCCAGTGGATTTTGAGAAATTAACGTTTAAAAAAAGATATATATCTGTAACAGCGGACCGGGCAGCGCTCCAGGACGCGTACTTTTCGCGCAACGGAGCTTTGTGAAGCGAAGCTGATTGGTTCTCCGGCGTCTGTCAACATTCCAAACAGTCCGTAGCGGCCGCCATCTTGTCTCTCGGTAGGATCCAGAGACAAGAGGAGGCCAAAGCGAAGGGGCAAATGACCATAAGGGGGCATAGTACATTGTCGCTGACCCCCTAGGTTTGATGTGGAGGTTTTAAAAGGGCCCCGCGGGGCAAAAAAAAATAAAATAATAATAATCGAACGGCTGAATGGATTTGCACGAAACTTGGCAAAATTGTAGGGACTGGTAGCCCGATGTGCCTTTGCTAGGTCTCAATATATGTGCTCCAGTGGATTTTGAGAAATTAACGTTCAAAAAAAGATATATATCTGTAACAGCGCTCCGCTTCACGTACTTTTCGCGTTACGGAGGTTTGCGAAGCTGATTGGTTTTTCGGCGTCTGTAAACATTCCAAACAGTCCGTAGCGGCCGCCATCTTGTCTCTCGGTAAGATCGAGAGACAAGAGGAGGCCAAAGCGAAGGGGCAAATGACCATAAGGGGGCATAGTAGATCGTCCCTGACCTCCTAGGTTTGATGTGGAGGCTTTGAAAGGGTCTCGCAGGGCAAAAAAAAAATATACCGTTTTTTTAGTTTTTTTGCGTGGAGTGCGCCCGGTTCGCGAACCGGGAAGCGTTCTGGGGAGCGTACTTTCTTGAAAATTAGTGAAAAAAGTTAGAGTAAAATAATAATTGTGAGTGATCAGATGTAGGGTAGCTCTGAGAAGAGCTTTTGGGTTTATGGTACATTTAGGTACTTATAAGTAGGTACCAATGCACAGTCTTAAATTCAGAGTGAAAACTCTGTTGCCCTCATCTGAGAAGTGAACTCCATCTCCTCTGTAGATATCTTGCATGTAGTAACGCAAGTTATTGTTGTACAGGGAGCCCATTCCATGGTCTCTCATGTAAGCTGAAACAGATTTGTTTACATGCTTCCTCGATTTCTCAATTTGTGGACAAAATTGGTTCGACCACCTCCATTTCTGTCTTTGGCATATATTTGAATATACCAAGGCAGTCTGAGGAAAAAGTGCCATCAATTGCTCAAAGGTGTCCTTTAAAAGCATTTCCAGACCTACCCCAGTCAAAGTGCCCAAATCATTACCTCCACAGTGCACAATTAACAGGTCAGGTTTTGGCAAATGCATAAAGGTTTTCACCAATGGTATCAATTGGTGACATTTTAATCCTCTGTGGCCAAACCACTTAATTTCCACATCTTGTAAATTGAGGTTAGGTAAATTCCTGTTTTCAGCGTACCTTTGAGCCCAATAGATGTAACTATGTCCAACAATCCAGACAGAAAACATGGTGAGAGAAGGTTCTGCTGCAGTCAGATGAAGTGTGGCAATGAAATGGCAGTTGAAAAAATGAGAGTGTAAAATGAAAAAAACTGAGGAGTTTCTGTGTTAATGAAGCAGTAAGAGTGATTGGTGGATTTTGATTGCTGAAAACAGAAAGTTAGTGTGCATGGATGAGTTCGTTGAAAGATGTATTTTGAGTGGCGAAGAAAAAATCATTAAATGAAAGAATGCTCTGGATATGCAGGTGCACTGAGAGTTCAGAGTTCAATTGCAACATTGTTGTGTGAGAGGTCTTGCAAGAGGTGGTTGCTATGCAGAAAAAGCAGAGAGGGGGCAGAGGGGGGAAGGGTTTTGCTTTGAAAAAAAGTGAGGGAAGAGTTTTGATTGGGTGACATGAGAGATATGTGTGAGGAATTACAGCATTTCTGTGCTTTTGATAGCTGCAGACTCTGGAGTGCATACCTTTTGCTCTGCTGAAGACAAATTGGTGTGTTTCTGAGACTGTTTTGAAACTCAAAGTATTTGCTAAGGTGAGAAAAGATTTCTTTAATTTAGATAGAAAATAGTGTGCTTTAAGGAGAAAATTATGAAGAAAGTTGTGTTTTTCAAATGTTGCTTTGTCTCAAGTGTTTCACAAATAGATTTTGTTTCTTTGAGAAATTGTAATTGGAGAAAATGTGAAGTATTAGTACTGACAGGGCTTTTATGTGCATAGGAGCTGTGGAGTGTTTTCAAATTATGACTTGTAAATCGTTTTTGAGAAAAAGCAATGGTTTTAATATTGATGAGAAGGACATAATGGTGTCTGCTTCTTTATAAGGTAATTGAGAGTCTCTGATGTTATTTTTCCCATTTCAATGTAAGAAGTTTGTCTGTGGAGCAAATTGCTTGTAAATATGCTCCCACCTGTGCATGGCAAATTTAGATTTTGAATGTTTCCGTTACATAGGCATGTTAAAGGTGACTGAAACATGCTGCAAAGGCAATCAAAAAATGCTTTTATGTGTCTTAAGGACATTTTAAGTCATTTCCCCATGTGCAGTGTTTTCAAATTATGAGTTGAAAATCGTTTTTGAGGTAAAGGAATGTTTTCAAAATTTATGTGCGCCATATGACCCCAAATTTCTTTTTCAGGGGTGCAGCAGGGTGTTCTTGAGACACCCCTGCACCGTCGGAAAAATTCGTAATTTGCGATGAGGTAATTGCTAATCGCAAATTGCACCTTCATTCCTATGGGCCTCCTGCTGCATGGAAATGAATGGGTAATTTGTAATTAGCAAATAGGTCATCGCAAACTAGGAATGGTAAAGAATCGCTATTTATTCCTTAAAGTTCGCTATTTAGGAAATGCAAAAAACTTTGATGATACATATGGCGGTTCATCTCTAACAAGATAAGAAGCATAGGGATAGATTTATGATGACTGGCGCATCACCAGGGATGTGTTAGTCATTCTGTGCCGCTGTTCCGTCACCTATGGTGTGCTGCATTTACAATGCGGCGCATCATGGGGCAAAAACAGCACAGATGCGTGACGTATTTGTGCCGTAAAGTTGGCGCATTGCTGGAGTTGTATCGCAAGTGTGATGAAGCTCCAGTAAGGCTGAGGGGTGCCCCTGTCGCAGGGTTTCTGTTCTCACACAGAACTGTGGACAGAGGATTGGAACCTCGGCGAATTAGGGTGTCCCAAAACTCACCTTAGTAATCAAAACCCCTTAGCAAGCTAGGTACAGTGTCACATTGGATATAACAAACTCTCAATGTTTAGACAATCCAGAATATGAACTTATAGTACCTCAGGATACGTGGAACTCATGAACAGTCGGTCGTTATATATTTCTTAGAAACCAGAACATGGAGTTAAGAAGAACACATGTGTATTTGAAATGTTTATTTACTAATGCCGTCTTCTCAGGCGTAGTATCTTAGATTATACAAGTACACATATTATCAGTAGCAAAATTACCAGCATAGTCAGTAGTACATAAAAAGCGAATGGTGACAGTATGTTAACATGCTGTAAATGAATAAGAGTTAGCAACACTTATAAGCAGCCGCGGGCCGTGGAGGGAGTTACGGTGGGGCAGGGAGGCGGGGAGGGGGAGGGGCAGGGTGGAGAGGGCTCCACCCTGCCCCTCCCCCTCCCCGCCTCCCTGCCCCACCGTAACTCCCTCCACGGCCCGCGGCTGCTTATATCTCACCCTCCCTAATACACATAATATATTATTTGCTAAGAAGGTCTCTTTGTGTTGGTTTAGGGCGTGCCGATACTTTAGTGTCTTAGATTTGAAGGAATCACATCAGCATACACCAGCTCTCTCTTCATGTGAACCGCATCAAGTGTTGTGTATGTGTGTTCGGCAAAGCAATATAAAACCCGCCTCATGCCCAGAATTGGGAGAAGCTGCACTTATGTTATGAGTATGAAGTCGTGGAGATCAGACCTCATAACAATTCTGTATCGTGTTGTTCTTGAAACTTCAGCACTCGCTGTACAGATATAGTTTAAGAAGTAAAGCAGATAGTAGAGCAATAACATATTATTCTCATGTAAATCACGATGAACTATTAGGTTGAAAGCTAAAGCAACAACTAAGTGTCGTGTGCAGAAGTTGCAAAAAAGGAAAAAATGGCGTTTAAACCGGTAATGAGTCCATGCTAACTTAACACGGTGTAAAGATATCCAGGACCTAGATGACACCTCCCCATGATCCGGAAACGAACTGAATAAGATAATAGAAGTGCCATCTCATGAGAGCAGATTGCAACTTTATATGTGGACGGTCCGCAAGGTAAAACATTAAAAACTAGGAAAATTTAATGCTAAAGAAAAATAAAACAGCCAAGTACTTTATCGAGTCTTAAGCCAATAGGCAAGCTAAATAATAAAAACTGGACAAATAAGTCAATGAATTGTCAATGAAATGCTAGTACTCAGCATATCAAACATGAAAAAGGTCTATGACATAACTGTGTATGCAAAATAAGCTGCAACAGCCTCCAATAGGAAGTCACCGTCTTCATCCGAAAAGAGTTCAGCCATCCAATTTAAAAGCGGAAAAGAACATAAGTGCTCTCCCAGCACCGGATCCTCTATCAACATCAGAGGACAGCTCGGTGGGTTTTCAAGAAAGCTCTGTTCCAAGAAAGACTGTGTTGCCGCCAGTAAATTCCAGGGACCAATTAGTCCATGCATCAATGCCACAGCCATAATCCTTTCGCCAGGACAAACCAACTCGTGAGTAATGATAGGAGTCATCAGCTGATTAAAGTCGACGTCAGGAGAAACCGGTCCGCAGAGACACAAATCAATGGCCCAATCGAAATCACAGGTCAGGCAGTGAAATACAGGCTGGACACAGGTGAAGTAGGAGAATCGAAAAGATAATCCATATGCCGTGCTTAATATCGCCAACGGCATTGTGCCATAATATTCTAGCATGCGATTGCGGAACAGTGTCAGCAGCTGCAGGGCGGGAGCTTGCACAGGAGGGACATCCATATTTAAAAATGTAAAAAAGCACAAGAGCGTCCGCTGGTAATGCAAGTAAAAATGGGAATCCACGAAGCAGAGTGGAAAAAATAGAATGAAAGAAAGCAGGGATGACTCCAAAGATTTTCTCAAATGAAGTCACGAGACCACTGGTAACAACTTTAAAAAAGTGCGCCAGGCCCTTTGTGGAGGACGCGTTAGAGATAGTCCGAACCATCTTGCTGAAATGGAAAGGCGAATCTGTATTTAAAAGGGTCTGCACCTCTGTACGGGTGTTCGCTATGTGAAGCACGAAAGTTTCACGGGCCGAACTCAAGGCCACCTATCTCTGAGACAAAAGAGCTCTTATTCTTGCCATGCCGTTGAAATGTGCTCCCAAGGTTGGTATTTGTGGCCAGATTGAAAACTCCCTATGTTCATGTGTGGGAGGAAATAGAACATTTCTGCAGCAAATAACCCGTTCATTTACTGTTACGATAAAATGAATACTTTTAATTAACCCAGAACAATCTTCATTATTGAGCATCAAATAACTACCATTTTCCAAGAACTTGAACGTGGGGATGATAGCAGGAACTGGTGTGCCTTGCAACACGCAAGCCATATTTGGTCGGTGTTTGTTGCATGAACCGTGTAACTGTATGTGCCTACACATTAGTGAATGATCTGGCGTCTCAGTGCATTCCTCTCCATTCAGATAAAGTTCTTGATCATCTTTGAAAATATGTATGTGTATGGAAGCGACCAGACCTCATGAAGAAAACCACTACCTAAAGGTTAATAACGACCTATTGGTATATATTTCATACAATTTGAAAACTTATATAAAGCAAAAGGCAGCGTTATTAAACCGTGGATAAAGCACGTTGCCAAAGCAGTCAACCTTTTGGATTTATACTGGAAATGTTAAAGGAAGAATTACGGAGTAGGGCCTGTAAATCTTTAATGGACAACGAGTAAAATTACTCCAACCATCATATTTCTCTAACTCCGGGATAGTAGGGGTGTTTAATTTTTTAGAAGTAGCCAATCCAAAGCATTTGGTCTGGGAAATTGTTTCATTCACAAACAACATATGATTTGGGATGAGACATGCACGGTGGAAAGCCTCAGTTCCTTGTACCTGCCAGGTTCGTGAACCCCAAACTGATGTAGATCCTGGATATTTTTACTCTGTGTTACGTTAGCATGGTCTCATTACTGGTTTAAACGCCATTTTTCCTTTTTTGTAACTTCTGCACACGACACTTAGTTGTTGCTTTAGCTTTCAGCCTACCTGCGTCAAGATCTATGCCTGCTTCAAGCAGGCGCAGGGTTTTGATGTAGCTTTGTCCTATCTGATTGTAAATGCGGCACACCGTGGGTGGCAGAGCAGCGGTGCACGTTAACTGGTGCATCCCTGGGGATGTGCTAGTTAATATAAATCTGCCCCTTTACATTTAATTATGTGCAGGGGACACAGAGTAGGTGAGGTTTATCCAAGGTTAAGAAGAGATGAGTCCTGTTCAGTGAAAAATTGGAGATAGGCTTCAGTATATTATATACTTAAGTAGTGTGTTAAGTTTTTGATGACTGTTATTAATTTACTGTTGGGTAATAGTGGTTAATAACATTTTTTGTTATATTTTACCACAGATTCAACTGCAGATTATTTCAAGATTTTAGGATGCCTAGCAAAGAAAGAGTGAGAAAGGCTGCAAAACGTCAAAGACAGCAGGACCATGGAATAATGCAGCAGTCCTCTAACAAAAAGATTTGTCAAGTCACCAAGAAAGCACCGGGTAAGAGTCCAAAAACAGTCATAAGAAATATGTGTAGTAAAAAAAATATTACTACAGAAAATGTTTCAGTCCAGAAAAGGAGAAACAATTCAAATGGTAAGGAAAGGCCAATGAGAAATGTTACTGCTAGAGTAAGAGATAACTCTATGCATGAAAGTAGAAGGAAACAACAGTTTAGGGATATTCGTAAACGAATGTTCCGCAACAGGATAATTGGGAATTTGTTAAAAAATATTAAGAAAGGTCAACAGAAAGTGGTTTTTTATAAGAGAAAAAAAATAGTTGAGAAAGTTATTGATCAGGCATTTGAAATTAAACGTAAGTTATTTATTTTGACAATCAATAGAATTAGGAAGCTAAACAAGGTAATTTATGATTTCAAAAGAAATAGTAGATGGAAGAGAATAGTTAATCGTAGTAATTTTTGTGAAGTTTTTTCTGGAGAATGGATGCATAGTTCAAGCTCTGAGGCATTTTTTAATGAGGAGAGTTATTTCCAGGATAATGATTTGGTGCATGCAGTTGACACCAGTGGTCGAGCTTATGAAGTGAAAGATGGTTGTCCAGTTGAAAAAGAAAAAGTTGTGAGAACAGAGATAGAAGAGGTTTTAGGTAATGAGGTTTTAGGGAGACGTCCTAAGGGTCCTGTGTACACCTGGAAGTGTAGTAGTATTTGCAGTGTACGACAGGATTCCATCAATTTGCTTTGTGATTTTATACGGTCATTTAATAAGAAAAGTTTGAAGCAGAAAATGAAGTTGTTGCAAGAATTAGATCCTTGCAGAGTGAGAGAAGTGATAGGTTTGCATGGTCATTCACTGGCTTGTCTTTCCAGGAGAGTATGCCAGAGTGTTTTTCATCATTTCAGGATGCTAGCAGTGCATCATAATAAAGTGAGGAAATTAGTTAGAATGTTGTATTATGCTAAGAGTCCAGCAATTATGCTTAAACAATTATGCGCTGCTCTTTTGCATGGTTCTGAAATAGATGTGAAGAATATATGTGAAGAAATTGAGTTTTGTTACTTTGGAAGTAAAGAGGAGAATGTTGAAATTGACCAAGAAGAAGAGAGTAATGTGGAAGATAGTGTACAGGTTTCCAGTACAGATAATTTCCAGAGGGAAATTGCGACGTTTGAGGTGAAATCAAGTGAGAGGCCAAATTTCACTTGTGTGTGTTGTCGACGCACTTATTATAAGAATCAGACTAAGTTAGTGGATTTATATGGAAAAAGTGAAAGGGAAAATAATAGTGAATGGAAGGATTTTACAACATACTTGATGGTAGAAAATTGTTTTGATTTGGGATTGGATCAACGTGTGTGTACTTATTGTTGTAACAAATTAAATCAAAACCAGATGCCTGCTAGAGCAGTTCATAATAATCTGGAATTGGTTGAGATTCCTTCTGAATTGAAGGATTTAAATACTTATGAATCTATTTTGATTCAAAGTATCCATCCCTTTCAGGCTATTGTAAGAATGGAGCCAAAGACAGGGAAATTGCCTCCATCAGATTTACAGAGAGGATTAAAGGGAAGAGTTGTTTATTTGCCTCTAGATTTGAAGAAAAACATTAACACAATTGGAGTAGAAAAAGTGGAAGAGGAACCTCTTGTTATCTTAGTTAATGGGGTTCCGACAAAGAATAAAAAAATATGGCAAGATTTAGTAGATGTTAGGAAAGTCAAAAGGGCAACATTGTATTTGAAAAAAAATAATAAATACGATAAAAATGTATATGTTGCAGAAGAGGAAGTAAGTGAGGAAGAGGATAGCGATTTGTGTGCTGGTCAAATTGAGAAAGTAGAACCCTGTACTAGTGAAGAAATATAGTGTTCATCCTTTGCATTCCAAGGAAGTCATGGGGAATGCTATTGAGTTGTTTCAAATGAAACAAGCGAAAGGGAGTCCCATTAGTGTTTGGGAGGAAAGTTTGGAAGCTCGGTGTTTCCCACAGCTTTTTCCAACAGGTCAAGGGAGGAAGATATGATGAGCGACCTCATCAAATTCCTGCTTCTGAATACCGGACTTTGCGATTGTATGCAGGTTTCGACAATGCATTCCTTATTTGTTTCATCTCCTGTTTGAAAGCGATCTGTCTGGACTGTCATATGCAGTGAATCACATCTTGAAAAGTGGTATACACATGCAAAACATCTCGGCAAGTGACTTTATGGATAAAGTCAATGTCCAAGACAGTATTTTGGATTCTCACCTGATTAATCTCATGGCGTGTCAGCGTGGTACTAATGAGTACTGGTACCGTCGTCATGGTGATTTAAAATGTATGCTGAGGAACTTAGGAACTCCCACATGGTTCCTCACTTTGAGCTGTGCTGAGTATGGCTGGGAAGACTTACTTGAATTTCTACGAGAGGCAAATGCTAACGTAGAAAACATCGAATTCAAGACACCCGGAGAACTGTGCTCTTTGGATCCAGTCAATGTATGTAGGTACTTCAATCATAGATTTGAAGGTATGATGTCTTTCATCATGAATAAGAAGAATCCACCTCTTGGAGAGGTGTTGGATTTCTTCTGGAGGAAGGAGTACCAAGCAAGAGGTGCTCCTCATATACATATGTTGCTGTGGATCAAGGATGCACCTAAATTTGGAACGGATGCAGACGACTCAGTGATGAGTTTCATAGAACAGTATTCTACGTGTGCTGTTCCAAACGCAAAGGAGAAAAAAAGCCTAAGAGAAAAAGTTCTACGTTTCCAAAGCCATCGATGTGGAAAGTACTGTCGTCGTAAATTCCGGAACAAAGACAAGTTCTACACCAAATGTCGTTTCGGCTTTCCACGATCGGTGATTTCTAAAGGAAGAGTGAACAGTTTGATGTCTTCGCTGCGACATAATGTGATGAAGAAATCACCTAAAAACACATACAATTTGAAGAGGAACGAAGAGTCTAAGTACATCAACGACTACAACCCGGTGATTTTGTCCATGTGGAATGCTAACATGGATATACAGTTTGTGGCTGATAACTGTATGGCTGTGGCTCGGTATGTGACATCTTACATCACCAAAAAAGAGAAGACAGAATTGAAGGATATGTGGGAGGACATTTCCCATGAAAAGAGCCTCAGCAAGAAGTTGTACAGTTTCAGTCTGAAGATGTTGTCGCATCGAGAAATCGGAGCTTACGAATGTTCTGACCGGTTGTCTTCAGCAAGTCTCTATGCCAAGTCCAGGAGTATCGTTTGGGCGAGTGTTGGTCTTGCTGCAACGCGTAATCGAGTTCTGAAACCTGTGCGGGAAATTGAGTATTTGGCGGAAAAGGAGCCAAACAGTACCGACATTTTGAAGAGCAACATGTTGGATACATATTATCCAAATCGAAGCAGTCACCTCGAGAATGTTTGTCTGTATGAGGTTCTGCAAAATTACATATTCAAGAGGAACATCAAAGAAGATACTGAGAAAGGAGTGTATGCTGTAATAGGAAGTGAGGGATGTCTGGTCAAGCAAAGAAAATGCCACTTGATAAACCATCGAAAATTGAGTGGCGAATCTCCTGAAAAAAAGGAGTTTTTCTATTTAGCACTTTTGCAACTTTTTAAGCCTTGGCGTGCAGAAGAGGAACTGCTTGGAGATTTCCTTTGTTACGAAGACTCATTCAATGCTGCCGAGGAGACCATAGAATGTCCTGCTTTTCCCAAATATGTAGAAATGTTGAATGTTGAATGTGGAAATTGAGCAGGAAGCAACGATTGCAGCCGAGATTGCCAGAGACAGTTCTCAGGACAGTCAGAGTTCTGCTTCATTGAGTCAGGATCCACTAGGAGGACCTCTTATCGAAAATGAAGCTGCCACTGCTATGAATGAAGTGGAAAGAGCCATGGCACATGCTCAGGAGGATGCGGTTAACTTAGAAGAGTTGGAAAGACAACTCAACGTTGAGCAGAGGAAAATATATGACGAACTTACCATGCAAATTGATCATGGATTAAGTCATGACAAGAAAGAGTGCTCATGTACGTCGTTGAAGCCTGTCCGACTGTACGTGAGTGGAGAAGCGGGAACTGGAAAAAGTTTCATTATTAAAGCAATTTCATGTTATTTACAGGAAAGGACAGAGTCATCGCTGTCTTGTGTTGTCACCGCTCCAACTGGACTGGCAGCACATAACATTAAAGGGATTACTTTACATCGTTTACTGATGCTGCCAGTGGAGCATGACAACAAATTAGAATATCACAAGCTATCTGGAGATGCTTGTTTTGAAGTTTCAAGAGTCTTGAGGAAAATGAAACTTCTTATCATTGACGAAGTAAGCATGGTTTCCAATGTCATGCTTGCCTTTGTGCATTTGAGAATGCAAGAAGTTCTCAAAACAGAGTATGATGTGTTATTTGGTGGCAAACACATCATTGTTTTCGGAGATCTTCTGCAGCTGACACCAGTGAAAGGGCAACCTGTGTTCAAAATGCTCACGCATGAAGATACCAGGAAGTGCTTAGGGAGTATTGGCAACGTCAATATATGGTTAAACTTCAATTATGCTGAACTGCATGAAAATATGCGTCAGGCAAAGGATGAAGTTTACAAGACTATTCTACAAGATGTTAGAATTGGAAAAGTGACCGAGCATGGGAAAGAAGCTTTACATGCACGATTACTGACAAATTTATATCCAGACGAAGATGTTGTGCCTGAGAATATTTTTCAGAAAGTTACTGAGAAAAAATCTGGAATATGTTTGATGCCAACTCTTGCAGAATGTGCCAAATTCAACAACAAAATGTTGCATTTAGAAAAGCAAGAGATTGTGAAATTGGAAGCTATTGACAGAGTAGAGCATATGGGATCAACAATTATTTTGTCTGAGAATCTGAAAACAAAATTGGATTCATTAGAGAAGAGTATATCTAAAACTGCGGGTTTTGAAAAGACTCTGAATGTGTGCTTGAACTGCCGTATAATTTTAAGAAGGAATTTACATGTTGAAAGAGGTCTGGTAAATGGATCAATGGGTAATGTTGTTGATTTTGTGAAATACAGAAATAGAGATGGAATTGAATTTTTAAAAATTAAATTTGATGGCATTGAGGAAGTACAGCTAATTGCTCGTTGTTCTGCTAGATTTTTGCTTGTAAAAGACTTATATGTTCGTCGTAAGCAGTTTCCTGTTTGCTTGGCATATGCGGTGACAATCCATAAATCGCAAGGTTTAAGTGTAGACTGTGCATTGGTGAATATTGGCAGTTCTGTGTTCAAGGAGGGTATGGCATATGTGGCATTGTCACGAGTTAGGACTTTATCGGGATTGTACTTGATTGAGTGTGATGTCACAAACATTTGCGCGGATCTAGATTGTGTTAAGGAATACAATAGGTTGAGAAGAGAGTATGCGCCACATTTGCCTCAGTATCCTTTGTTTGAGAAACGTGTGGTAGGCCGGAAACGAAGAAATGTGACCAATACTGGGGAGGTTGTAGCAAAAAGACGAAAAGTCGATGAACCTGAAATTATAAGCAGAAACAAAAAGGATTCTGTTGAAGATGTTGTTGGTTTTCAATTTGAAAACAGTTCTGGTGTCAACTGCTATGCTAATGTAGTGGTTAATGTTTTGTTTTCTCTAGAAAATGTAAAAGAAGAGATTGTGGTCAATTCTGATCAAAGATTTTGCAGTTTGTTAAATTCTGTGTTAGAGAAATGTAGCACTGATAGAACAAACATAGAAAGTGTGTCTGAAATTCGAAATCTGTTAGACAGATGTTCAGGCCAAACACAATTCTCTCAAAATAGTCAGCAAGATTGTCAGGAGTTTTTAATGTATATGCTTGATGTATTGCATGATGAAGGTGTAGATGTAGATCACCTGTTTGGGCTTTCTTATCAATGGCAGCATGACTGCGAGAACTGTAGGGTATCAAGTACTACTAGTGTAGACTCAGAAAGATTTATATATTTAACTTTGCCAGACAGTAAATCAGACTCTTTTAATAAGCTAGTAAAAGCAGCTGATCACAATATGGAGTGTAGGCAATGTAAATCTGAAATGATGTCCACATTATTTATACGAACATATGGCCATTATGTCATTTTAATGTTCCAACGATGTAGGCCTGATGGAACAAAATGGACAACTTTAATTAAAAATTTTGTGGCTTCACAGTTGTCAATATCAGGAAGGACTTTTGTAACTGTAGCAATTATATATCATGATGGTACTTCAATAACATCAGGACATTATACAGCTTATTTAAAGTGTAGAAATGGCTGGTCATTCTGCAATGATTCTGTTTTAATTTTCAAAAAAAAATTGCCATATGACCTTAAAAACTCTTACCTGGTGTTTTTAAAACCAAAATTTTAGGGAAAGAATCTCAGGATGTGCTCTGAGGAATTTCAAGAAGTTCTCATGGCTCCTACACTATTTGGCCTTGAGGATAAGTGTAGTACAGAGACATAACTTTTTACCATAACACTGGACGTCATTGAGAAATACGTGCACTTTGAATGAGTTCAGAAAAACTATTTCTTTTTATAAGCTAATTGAAGCAGCCAATCAAAACATGGAGTAGAGGGAATGTAAGTCTGCAATGCTGTCTACTGTTTTACATTGCTTTGTGATTAAAAGTGATGTAGAGAATTAAATAATTGTACTAGTCATAAAGGTAGTGTAAGTCTGCTTCATAGTAAGCAGTATCAGTGTGATAGGAAATGTAGAACATGATTGAGCAAGAAGGGGAAGATATTACTAGTCCAGGATTGTGTAAATGATCTTCAACATTTTAATTCTGAAAGTTGCGGAAATGCGAAAAGACGGGATTGGCTTACAAGAAATCCAAGAGTTATAAATGGCTTTGACAAGATTTGGCCTTGTGGAAACTTGTGGTAGAGAGCAAGAAGTCATTTATTGTATGTAACATGTTTTTGAAAACGATGGAGGTTTTCTTTCAGAAAGTGGCGGGTTGAAAGTAATAACAGCACAACAGAGTGTAAGCTGTTCATAGGACATCCTTGGCCGTCATGGAAAGTAAGTTAACTTTAAGGAGTTCTGAATTCTGATTTGTTATGTTGTATGGGTTTTTTAAACACAATCATTTTGATTGTGTTTTTTTTTCCCCGCTGTTATATGATGAATACCTTCAAGTCACTGTTTTTAGTGAAATTTGATACATTCTGAGAACAGCAAAAATAAACCATTTAACATGTATAATTAATTCTGTTCTGTTTGCATTTATGATGTACATGTAGAACTGTGTAGGAGGCATGGAGAAGGTGAGGCTTCTGTAAGTGTCAAAGTTGTTGCATACAGTGAACACATTCACACATCGGTCCACTCTTCCTTGGATGTGGTGGAGGTGGTGGGGAAGCACCAGCTGAAGCTACTAAAGAAGCCATTGCTCACTGGTAACAAAGGGTCTTTCTCTCACAATGATGAAAGTCAGAGTGAGGAAAGAAAGAGGGATTTTCATCATTTGGGAAAAACAATAGTTCTCAACCAATGAAAAGTGTTCATTTTAGATTATATGACCTAGTCTTACATCATTAGGAAACCAAAAGTGAAATGAACCAATGAAAAGTGTTATTACCAAGTCACATGACCTGCTGTGTTTATGTTACACGCTTTGCAGGGCCTTCCGGTTTGCTTCCAGAAACCTGTGCTTTGCGACTCGGTAAGCGTACCAGTTCGCTAACGTAGTACGTCATATGACGTATCACGCGACAACGCGAAACGTCATGCGGACGGGAGGCGTCACGATGTTGTTTTCTAACGCGGCAGTTGCGGTAAAGAAACGTTTACTGGCTCGCGGTCTATTTCGCGGCATCAAGGTCAGCTAACGGGAAGCTTCCCGATTCGCGAAGTGGGAACGAAGAAAAATTAAAAAAAAAAAAAAAAGTTATTAATAAACATATAAAATATATTTTGGGATTTAAAGAAAAATACATTTTACAGCTACAGATATTTGCTATTAAAAAACCATTGAAATTCACTGAAAAAACCATAGGTTATAGATTATATATAGTTAGGAATTAGCATTTACAAAACCTTGAAAATTCACTGAAAAAACCATAGGTTATAGACCATATATAGTTAGGAATTAGCATTTAAAAAACCTTATTTTACTCACACAAAACCATTGAAATTCCATATATAGTTAGTTGCACTAACTATATATCGCGCACCCGCAATCCACTGCTGATGATGTCACATATTACATCATTCATGACATGGTCAGTGACATCACTGATGACATCACTGATGACATCTCAAATGACATCACTGATGACAACATCCAGTGATTATGTGTTTCTGTAAAGTTTAAATATGTTTTACATATTGAAGAATGAGTGGATGTATAAGTGTCTGAATGAAGGTTTTAGTAGGTGCGTGATTGACTGTATGAGTGAGTGATCAAATGCGTCTTACTAAATGCACGGGTTAGTGACTAAACTGTCTGAAAGTGTGCATCAGTATGTCTGTTGTTGTGCAAGCTGCTGCATGTGTTGATCAGTAGCTATATAAGTCGCTATATGGGTTATTGATTGGTTGCACAAGTATTTGTATGGGAGACTGAGTGTGTGTATGGCTGGCTGGGAGGTGTGTGACTCTGTGCAGATCAATGTGTACTTGTATCAGTGATTCTATAAGAGAGTAAGTATGTGTTAGTATATGTTTGAAAATGTAAGGTACTCTATGTTTAACTGTGTAGATTAGAAAATGGAAGTGTGATTGATTCTTTACAGGACTGACTAGGTGTGTGAGTAACTCCATGGATGAGTGGCAGAGTGTGAGTGTCTGTATAGGTGTATGAGTGCATATGATAGTGTTGTAAAGATGAGTGATTGTATGTATGAATGATTGTATGGGTGAATGAGTGAATGTGTGTGTAGACGTAGGAATCAGTGAGTGCGTATGTAGTAACTAGTATTGGTGTGTCAATGGTTTCAAAAATTATACTCTGTATTTAACACTGGGTTTTAACAGAGGTTATATTAAAGTGTGAGGAGATGCATTGTATTGTCACATTAATGATATCATCATTGATGTGACCATTGATGTCAAATGAGATATCATCAGTGATGTCATTTGAGATGTCATCAGTGATGTCATCAGTGATGTCACTGACCATGTCATGAATGATGTAATATGTGACATCATCAGCAGTGGATTGCGGGTGCGCGATATATAGTTAGTGCAACTAACTATATATGGAATTTCAATGGTTTTGTGTGAGTAAAATAAGGTTTTTTAAATGCTAATTCCTAACTATATATGGTCTATAACCTATGGTTTTTTCAGTGAATTTTCAAGGTTTTGTAAATGCTAATTCCTAACTATATATAATCTATAACCTATGGTTTTTTCAGTGAATATATATATATATATACATGTACGAAATGGGGATAAAAGGCAAACAGGAGAGGGGTTTGCTTTATTTTCTGTTAGACGGTTACATTTCTTTTTTCAAATTTTTTGAATTAGGGTGTCAGGATCATAGTGAGACTGGGACCAAACGGGGCAAAGCACGCAAAATGGGAGTGAATCCGCCACTTGGCGTCCTGATACAAGAACTTTATTTACCTTTCTTGAAAATCATACTGTTTATTTTTTACATGTTGTTTTTTCATGATGGGTCCATTGCTTAGAAGTAAGCACCTTCAAACTCACCAGAAAATTACGGTTGAAACATTTCTTCGAAAAAGTTTCAGAACCTCCGAAAGAGAAAAAAACAGATCTACTTTTGGGTCTACGACCTTCCAGCAGCTACATACCTCCAAGCAGCCATAAAAGCATTGACACATTCGAGACTTTGGTAAAACAGGACATCTCCAAAATCAACTTCAGGAAGAGAATCTGTAAAAACATCACGAATAAGGACATGGATGCCTTAAGGAACATCGCCAACAACCCTGCCATCAAATGCCTCAAAGCGGACAAGGGTGGCGCCCTCGTCATCCTCAACACACATCTGTACAACCGGCGAATAACGGAACATGTCATGGACTCCAACACCTACCTTCTTCTAGGTGGTAACCCCACCAGCGAATATAAAATCGAGTTGTCTAAAATTATTGACAAAGCATTAGAAGATGATATCATTGACGATAGAACAAAAAGGTATTTGACAGTAGAACACCCCAGGAGCCCCACCATCACCATGTTGCCTAAAATACACAAGAACCTTATGCACCCTCCATTCCGTCCAATCGTTTCTACTAGAGGATCGATACATGAACCTACAGGCAAGTTTATTGACCGATACTTGCGACCCATAGTCTTGAGGTTGGAAAGTTATATAAAAGACACTACAGAGTTCCTAAACAAACTGGCATCAATCCAGATCAATGAGAATGAGAAATTGTTTTTATGTACTGCCGATGTAAAAAGTTTGTACACTTCTATTCCCCATGAAGTAGGAATTGACGCAGTAGAACAAGCCTTGCTTCGATCCGACATTGCTGACCCCTTGAAAACGTTCATCCTGGAATTGATGGTATTTACTTTATATCACAGCTACTTCTCTTTCGAACAGAAATGGTATCTACAAATGTCCGGAATGGCTATGGGCAATTGCGCTGCTCCCACATATGACAACATCTATATGGGTAATTTCGAACTCAATAACATTTATATGAATAAACACTGGACGGACAATTTAAAACTCTACGTACGCTACATTGATGACTTGTTTTTCATCTGGAAAGATTCCCGAGAAAACCTGGAACTCGCACTTACAGATTTGAATTCTAAAGACGATCGCATCGAATTCACGTGGAACATTGACAGCCAGGAAATAACATTCCTTGACGTACTCATAAAACTCACCTCCCATGGTATTCAGACTGACCTGTTTCGAAAACCCACTGGTCGAAACAATGCCCTACTATACAGCAGTTTTCACCAAAATTCTCTGAAAAGACACTTACCATTCAGCCAGATGCTAAGAGTCACACGTATAGTATCTGATCCCAACACTAGAACGGACCAAATCAAATCCATGGCATCAAGATTCCGCAATAGAGGATATCCAGAGGACATCATCAAGGGGGCCATAGAGAGAACTTCTTCAATATCACGCTCAGAAGCTCTCAAGAGCACCAAAAAAACTGACAACCAAAGGATGGTTCTTGTCTCTAGACACTCCACTGTCAGTAAAACTTTTAAGAACATCATCCTAAAACACTGGCGCATCCTGTCCTCTGAACCAGATTTCGGGGACCTTTTCAAGGAACCTCCCATTTTTGCCTACACTCGTCCTATGAATATCAAAGAGATTTTGTCGAAAACCACCACCGCATCTACGAAACATACAGGTACACGTCACTGTCACCACTGCAATAACTGTAACAATATCATCAGCGGCAACAACATCAATCATTCCATGAGAGGTTTCAACATCAAATTAAATGTAGACGCCACATGCGATTCCACAAATCTCATCTACCTTCTCAAATGCCCTTGCGGAAAAATCTATGTTGGCAAAACCAGCAGGAAAATAAAAACCCGTTTGAATGAACACAAGTCAAACATACGAACTAAAAACGTTAAATCCAGTGTGGCCCTCCACTTCACTGAAGCCAATCACAACGTGGCACAATTGAAGTTCTTGGTTCTTGAAATTGTCCCAAAAACCGACGGAAGAGACAATAACAAGACCCTCCTACAAAGGGAGACAGCATGGATTTACAGACTCCAATCACAGAAGCCTTTTGGTCTTAACGACCGGACTGAATTAAGCTGTTATCTTTAATACCCCCCGGGTATTTTCATGGTACATTGCATCCCAGTTTTGTTGGTTAAGTTTACTGTTTTGCCATTATTTATCCTATGATTCAATTGTGTCCCACTCCTTTCCAAGATGGCCGCCCTGTTCTGCCCCCATCCCACAGTCCTTCACCGCTTTCCATCACCCTTTCACTTCATCCTGGAACTCCGCGTTCACTTCACGAAGTCCTCGGAATCTAGAACCAGACCTGGTCGACACACTCCACCTTCGCATTTAAAGTAAGTCTTAGCGTGAAACCCCAGTTACCTGCCTCCACCCTTCCTTCCTAAACTCCCCCACATTGAACGGACTTTCCGTTACTTTTTTGCAGTGTCACGTCAACACTGATCCGAAGACTATCACGTAAGTCTCGACCTGTTTGAACCTGCTGGCTTCATTTAGCTTAACCAACCCACCACGTTTCGCCTCCCTTCACATTGTCGGTGTAATGTTTTGAACAGATTCACCACTGACCCCCACCCTTCCTCTCACCTGTTCGTTCCTATCCACCTCCTCCATTCCTTTATACCCACGGCCATAACCCTTGTGAGTGATACCACCAGATGTTTAATAGTTTATGTGGACGCATGCGGTTAATTTACACATGCATCTATTGTTAACTTAATAGGATGTTTCAACAGCATTTTCGGTACAATCATTGATTTGAGTTACTTTTTACTCTTTGTTGCAGCGCTCCTTGAGAAAGGACTGTCCAAGTCCGAAATGCATTGGAGCATTTCTAATCCATTGTAATCATGTCGACGAAATTGATTGTCTAATGACTTACATGAAGAAAGCATAATACCTCCAAAAATGAACTTTCCTAAATAAAACGAAGAATCTGAGACTTTGAAACTCTTTATTGAACATTTGTGGAATCAGTTGTGTTCTCTCACATAGAACCAGATAAGTGTGCCCGATAGCAGGGATGCGCCTACGCCTCAGTAGCGCACTCAACCCTTCAGCCACTTAGACGCATCAGGACAGTTGCGTTACCTGCAGGAGCACCTTGACTCTCCTTAAACCATTGCAAACAGCACTCAACTATTGTGTATAAAAACGCAGTGCGCCGTGCCTACCTTTCCATTTTCCATTGTAGCACTTGCCAGGGCACTGGCCAGTACCCTGATCAAAAATGTTGGGTAATTATATATATTTTTTAACTGGCGCATTTGTTCATATTAATCCTGATTAAGGTGGTAATTCTGAGAAGATGCTGATCGACATATTCAGAATAGCATGATTGTTTGTCAACAAGCAGTATCTCTAGCAATTCATTGTAACCTTCGAAAGTAGCACTAAACTATGCATGGCTGCACCAGCTACATCTTTAACTCCCTTTACCCGATTCAACTGAATGATCAATAAGGCATCACCTATTTTTTATTAAAATGTAGTTACTGTGCCCGCAATAATTTTTGTTGCATCTGCCCCTGAAGAACACATACTAGCCTATTTACATTTGTTAAACATACTAATCTAATGAAAATTGTGAACATTCTGTTTACTGCATGTTTTTAAAGTTTTCTATATGTGTACTCTATATTGGAATTACAGCTGGAGATAGAACTGGAATTATCATATAATGCTAATTAAAAAACCTCTTGGATTCTAAATCCATAGTAATAATAATGATGATAATAACAACAACAACAATATTATTAGTTATATTATTATTATTAGTATTATTATTATTATTATTATTATTATTATTATTATTATTATTATTATTGTTATTATTATCCACTCATTGAAAATTATTACCTCTTATTTTGCATTTGTTTCTACAAGAGAAGAAATTATTACTGGTGTTATTATTGTTGTTGTTGATATTATTATTAGTATGCCTCTTTCTCCGAGGTTAACACCCAAACCTAAATATATGTAGACATGAGCTGAGAGCTTCACATGAATAAAAATGCTGTAAACCAAACCTTGAAATAATAAAAAGCACTGTAAAATGAACACGTATATCAATAACAGCTTATAGACCTAACAACCAACATAATTTTTAGTGTTAACAACCAACATTGGAAGCATATTTTAACATTCACTAATATTTGCTTCTTCAAGGATCCTTATTTGGTTTTAATTGAGTAGCACGCACCATAAAACAGGCAACCATCTTTGGGGTGTCTTCCTGTCACATTTTTTAATGTATATGTTATTTGATTTTTATAGCAACAAGTAAGATTATATGATTTATAAGCTAGGGGTTGTGAATATATGCATGTCTTGTCCTGTGTGGTAGAGAGGCATTTTTAGTAAACTAAAGATGCTGTGCTGGGTTGTGTGACAGGGAGAGAGCAGGAAAGCACCGTATCTAAAGAGTTATGGCACTCTCCTCTTCTGTTTCTTGCGCCACCGAGCAATCAATCAGCAGAGCACCACAGACTCACATTTGCACCATACTGCGAAGGTATCTGAGTGAGTCTGGCATAGGATCTGTACTGGGATGGTGACTCTTCCTATACAAAATACTATATTTAGACTGACTTTAAAACTTCTCTCACATTCGATGTGTGCTGTACAATGCAGCACACAAGCAAAGGGTGAAAGGTTAGGAATATTTAAAGCATTTCTACTTTTCAACGCCTGCTTTCAAATGCTGTTAATTCTTGCACAGAACCCTGTCCACTACTTACTGTTGGTAGGGCTTTGCATCACAAACTATGGGGAGTTCACAGGAACGCCCATGTACCACCCATAGAACGCCCTCTTGACGCAGGGTAACATAAAGCAGCTCTTTTTGCTGGTTTGCGTTACCTTTTCCCACAAACTAACACAAATACCAATTTGCTGGGACTGTAAATCCTAAAAGTAATACAACCCCCACGCATAAGCTTTGTAAATCTGGCCATCCGTATTTTTCAAAGGGAATAATAATTATGCAGGATATTTTGAAGGAAAGGCGAGGCTATTACTATTCAGTAATACTGTAACATTATTAATATAATTGACTTTTAATTACCTTTTCAATGACAGACTAGAGAATTCATTTTAATTTAATTTTCTATGAGAATCACAACTGTACCGCTAAAGACAGCTTGGACTGATTAAACATTATGAATTAGCATGGAACATCTGCTTTAAACAAATTCTTTATTGCCTCTGTTTAACGTCAAGGGATTTCCAATGCAAGATCTGAGCATTGTGTTTGTTGTTGGTGATTGTGTTTTTTCTATGAAGCAGGCCTCAAAGGCTTTTACCGCTTTTACCAATATTTATTGCTTTTTATTTGTCCGTAGATCAATTTCAGAGATTACAAAGTAAAGTGGAGATTGTGTTCGTTCTATTAGCAAAGAAAAGGGAATTCATTTTCTTTTAGAATTCAACATTTAAAGTAGTTAATCAGTAGATGACAACAATGACATCACTATGGGGATTTATATCTCACTTAGTGGATTTTCTATAAATGTCTTTGTGCCATTGCTGGTCATGGTAATACGTTTAACTCAGTTGTATTTTACATGCATTTACAAATATCTTTACACACTTATGAATCTACAGACAATTAAAAAGCTATATACAAGTGTAATTGTTGAGATACTGATGTATGGAATTACGTCTGCGTCATTTACTCACTCAAACTGAGGACAGTAATGTGGACAATCTGCTAGCACAGATACATCTAGACAGTTTTTTAGGAGCAATCGAAATTACAAGTATCTGGTCTGAAAGAAAAAATGGGCACCTTCAGTTTTTCAAGCCAATGGTTGATACATGGAAGTCGGGAAAACATTTTGAAGTGTAAAATTATGTGCACATGTGCATTTGCATGGGTATACACCAGTTTGGTGTCTGGTGGTCGGGAGTAAAAGTTGGGCAAGACTGTCATGTAGAGAGCAAAATAAGCAAGCTTAAAGCACAAACATGGGATCTGTGAGATTCTCCTCCTGAGAAAACAATTGAAAACAGATTGGCAAATGGTGCATTTTAAAGCAAATTAATTTATTGAGAAAGCAAGGTTTGTAAATCAGTGGGACCGTATAGTCTAGAAATATTAAGCTGCCCCATATCTTACTGCATTAATATGTTCAACAGTTACTGTAATGTGCATATTGTACAGCACAACAACTTCAGGCCCTTGCACTGCATGCAGCATCTACTTTGGAAGTAAATGATCTAACCAGTCTGCGGGAAGCACTCACAGCTGCTGGTTGCCATCAGTCATATAGAAATATGTGCAGACAGGTCTTTAATTGAGATGAACGAATAGGGGCTCTCCAAATAGGAGCATGTAAAATGTATTTCTGTGATTCCTATAGTGTGCCAGTGGTATTTAGGTTTCTCTGTCTGAGATGTTAATTCATCCAGCTATATGACACAATAAATAACATACCCCTTAAACCTGCCTGTACTATGGACTTTGTCAATGGTTGTTCGCTGTTTAGATAAATGAACCTAAACATGCTGCGCCGTCTGGCTCTTCTGTGGCCGAGCTTGGAGCTGCCTGTGTGTCAAAGAGCCAATGCTTACGTAGCTCTTATGATTTTTACTTGGTTAAAGACCAAGAGAGCTGCACCTGGATTGGATGGACAAGCCAACACAGGGCTGTTACCCAGCCCCTGCCTTCTAAAAAGAATGGATTTTAATCGAGAAGCCTGAAGTTCGCATGTCAGGCTGGCCGAGTCTAGAGTCTAGCCAATCTGTCATGCGCATTTTAGGAACACAGAGAGCCTGCATCTCTCCTTGACAACAGCCACGCCCCCTCCCTTCGTCAGGGCACAATACAAAGGAATTCCAGCCCAGCCTGTCTCAGCATCCACCAAACATTTGCACATAGAGAGTTTTATATGCACTGGCGCCACCAAACAAACATCAGAATTCATGGGGGAGTGGATAAATGAAGTGGGTCAATTTCCTTCTGCTCCTTAGGAGGAGCATCTGCTCATATACACTCCAATTAGGGATGATGGGACTTCCACCAATATTTAACAAACATCAACCAGGCATTTGTGATATTTTGGTGAATGACCAGTGTCAGGGTCCTTTTCAAGAGCTCACGGCAAGTAGGGGTTACTGGGCCTAACCGTGGATGTTGCAGCCTTTTACTCCTACTGTCCTGGGACCCTACTATGGATCCTGGGCAGCTGGACCAATTACTGCCCCTTTTAGCACTTGAATCTCAATGGTGGTGCAGGTTGAGCAATCAAACACTCTTCGAGAGGGAGGTAGGTGCGAAGCATACATGATAGCAAAGTACAAACAGTAAATAAAATAAGTGAGATGTATAGTGGAAAAGGTAGTATTTTAACAAAAGCACACAAATCATAAAGGCAAAACATAAATAAAATCCAGAGAGGCATATTTATCAAGTAGTTGTGTCACACTTCCACCATGCAATGGCACACAAGAGTGACAAAACTACTGAGTAAGATTTATCAGGCCACGCAAAGCCACCTTGCATGGCTTGATATATATAGAGTAACTCAACAAAGTGCAAATCGCTGTGTTGCTTTACTCTCCCCTGGGAAGACATTCCATGGGTGGAGTGTGGCCGTTCCCACACATCCACGCAAGGATATTGGCGCATTACCAGATTTATCATTACTGGTGTATCTGGGAATGCATCAAAATGATACACTTCCCCAGGGGAGGCATAAGGAGGTGAAATATCTTTATCTCGCCTTGTTACTTCGTCTTTCTATGTGTGCTGCATTCTGAAGCACACATAGAAAGAGAAAATGCCACAGTGTATCGTTTTTGTGCAGGAAGGTGTGCCTTGCTGCACAAAAACAATCCTGGTTACAATGCACACACTATTGCACCATGGTGCACAGGTGCTTGGATTGGCGCTAGGCAGCACATTGTGCGCCAGCATCTGGAAAAGACAGGAATGCACCATTATTAAATACGGCACATTCCTCCCTTTCCCTATCATGCAGTGCAGCACGGTGACTTGCTGCACTGCATGATTTTTTTTATAAATATTCCCCACACTCCACTGTCCATTTCTAGTGAGGTTGGTTATTCCCCAGTAAATACTCGAGGCGATTTTCAGATCCGGTGTTAGGAGTCAACTGCGGGAGCACTATGGCCTACATTTGTGCTTGCCCCCAACAGTAATGTTGGGCTCAAAAAGTCTTACCCTATGTGATGGCCGGCAAAGAATATGAGGACCAGGGTGTAATGTCTTCCCAGTCTGGGTACCCGTAAAAGACTACACAACACATCAAGATTGGTATTGCACACCTTCATTCACCTGCTTGCAACTGCAAACACAACATTCTAAAGCAACTTTCACTGCAATACACTCTATCCATTATGTCATAGCTCTACGGAGTTCATCAGGAGTCAACATGGTTCAATCATTTTTAACTCACGAGACACTACATCTCCCCCTCTGTTAAACAATAACTTACTGATTTTACAAAATGTATACTCAAATATACATTTAATCTCCTTCAGTAATGCGGCAGTGCAAAGTTTAGACCTGCCACCATTAATGTCCATGATCTGCTATTATGGTGAAAAGACAGCAGCAGGCACTGGTGCTTCAGAATAAGTCCCTCCTTTGTCATAAAGATCTAGTGAACAATGAATCAAACACCGGGAGTAAGAAGAGTCTCTGGTAATAGCCTTCAGGGAGTGCTGGGCACCATGTATTCTTAGGGCGACACCACTTGAAAACGTTCTGCATCAAAGGAAGCATCAGATTTTCTTTTCCGCATCTGACGTGCGAGCACTCTATCTCCTCTCTGGAAGATAATTGTTTTAGAATGTTGTCTTCGGTCAGCATATGTCTTTATCTTTTGTTTCTCAACCAAGTCACTCATATGAGTTGCATTCTTGTCTCTTTCTTTCTGATTGTTCACAGTTTGTATATTGAGATCCTCAAGGCTGCACGCTGCACAGCTTTACTTAGTGTGCTTATAAATCTTTCAACACTACATTGGCATGCAGCCACAGAGGGGGTGCTCTTTTTGAATCTTTATATTCAGATTCTTAAAAAGTATTTGAACTTCTCAGAGGTTCTAACATGTGAAGGGTGTGTTGAATAACTTTTATAAATAGGCAGTTGCATATATGGCAGGCATTTAATTCCTTATCAACTTGCTCGTCGAGATACAGATGCCAGACTCGATCTAGGGTAGCCCGTTTTGTGGCAAACGTTTCCCCTTGGTCCGTTGTATGCCACTTCAATAATTTTCGGCAACAGACTCTCTGGAATCAAGATTCTTGACCCTCGTTACATTTCTCTATTTTTATATTCACCCTCACTGGTGAGAGGTTGAGGATGCTGGTTCCACGACTGATGTGTAATTATATCTTTCAACTTTAGCATGTCACTACCGTGACTCATGGCACTGATAATCTGAGCTAATGTATTGGGAGCTGGTGTGTTTGATTTTATGATGAAGTTGATATAGGCTTCAGCTGACTTGGAAAGAGTGCCAAGCCAAAGTCCCTAACCTTCAAGGTGAGGAGGCATCATGGCCTTTGAATTGCCTAATATCGTTACCAATACTTGATGATCAGTTACCAGTTTGAAAGTACTATGGCTAAACTTTCTTTTTTGGGTTATGAGTAAGGACTTTCTGGTTGGGGCAAACTCCTAATTGCATGCACCCCATTATGCCTTAAGGCATTCAGGAGTCCACTGGGCTGTGTAAGGATAGCACCTAACCCAACTAGGCTACCATCAACAACAACCTCTGTATGAGGTTTTAGGGTGAAAGAAGCCATTTCAGTAGCACTCCCAAAGGCTTGTGTGATTTTCTTTAACATGTTCTCACATTCATGTGACCACTGAAATGAAACTTCTTTTTTCATCAACTCTCTCAGTGAAACACTTACAGTGGAAAAGTATTGTATATATGTATAAAAGTAGCTGACCATGCCAAGAAATGTACGCACCATTGAATCATCTTTTGGGGGATTAACATTTGTCAGTGCTTGTATTGTAGAGGGATCAGGTGTCATACTCCCATCAGAAAAGATATGGCCAAAGAAGTTTAACTTTTTCTTATGGAACTCACATTTATCTGCATTCAAAGTCAAAACTGCATCAGCCAGCAAACAACATACTTATGCGAAAGCCTTATCGGGCTCTTTTTGGGTAGCTCTGAAAACCAATACATCCTAACTATAATTGAACTCATTTATAACAGGCTGTAGGATACATCGAAAAAGCTCTGGCATTTTGGATCGAAACAGGCCAACATGTGTAAAGAAGGCTGTAATCTACCTGCAGTTTTCTTTGAATTCCAACTGATGATAATGTTTATTCACATCAAGACAAAAGAAAACCTTTGCACCATTTAATTGTGTTATCATATCATCAATGGACCTGGATGCTGCTCTTGTTCAAATGCCTTGATTGCCTAATGCATGTTTTTTTTAAACAAACTTTATTGAAAACCTCAGTTTGGTTGCAATATATCATAGCAAATACTTATGGCATTTTTGTTTTTGTTGTTTGTAATCCAATCTTTACCAATAACTGCTTTATACAGACTTTAAGTTACAGCATACCATGAAGTGTACCATAATACAGTCAGTACAGATAAAAGACATTTGACACATCCATGATATATAATATAATCACAGAAGGTGATTGCATGTTATACTTTAAAATTATGTCATGAACTGAACCGTCCCCCCTCTCTCCCTCCCTCCACCCTTTTCCTGGTCTGCCGGTCTTTGCCTTCTATCCAGCCTAGGACACATAGTCTATTATCATTTTCTGTTTGTTGATGCTGGTTGATGCTGGTATGCAGTAGTCTAATCAGTAGGGTCTTTTTGAGCTTTTGGCTCTTGTATACCATGTTTGTCGGGGTTGTTTGTGGGGTAGGATTGACATGTATGGGTAGGAGATCTAGCTGTTTGAGTTCTTCCAACATGATATCCCATTCCATAGAAATGGAGTGTTTTCGCAGTCCTTGCGATTCTTCGCGTCTGAGTGCCGCGCTTTCGGTGCTGCCCCACTGTGCTACCTCGTCCCGCCATGTTTGAAGTGGAGGGCTCCTAGGGGGATTTCCTTCGCATAGTAATCACTCTAAAGGCCAAAATAAATGTAAGGTCTAAAAAACGCAATTGGACCTTCAGGGCGCTGGTATGCTTGTGCAGGCCTAACAGACATCCCAATATGTTGTCTGTAATTGTGAGGTGTGTAATCTCCCCAAGTGTATTCCGGATCTTTCCCCAATAATGACGTAGGTGGGGGCAAGCCCATATCATGTTGATGTAGCCCGCCTCCCCCACCTTGCATCTTGGACAGCAGTTTCGAGCTTCAGGAAACATACGCTGTATTCTCTTTGGAGTTAAGTGAGATTTATGAAGAAACATAGTTTGGATAAATTTAAATTGAGCAATACGGGAGACACGTTTGGGGTGTTCTAAGATACTCTCCCATGCTTTATCAATGAGTTCCGTGTCGGTGGTCTCTGCCCATTTCTTGCGTAGATCCTTGAGGACAATGAAAGCTTGTGCTTGAATGCCTGTATATAGCCATTTGACAAGGTGGCCACCCCTCCCCATATAGTAAAGTAGATGTACTAGTTCATGTTGTGGAGGTTCGTTGCGTTGAGGCACCCATGTTGCCCTAATGTAGTGTACAGTCATTGCATGTAGCAAATAAAGGCGGTCAGGTGCACCAGTAATCCACATGAAAGAGCCATGGTCTACTAGAGTGCCATCCCCAAACAGGATTCCAACATCCTCCACACCAGGCTCTACCCAATCATGCAGTCTGGTCATCGTGAGCTTGCCCCCGGGATTGGTATTCCTAATAATGGATATTACTCGCGTACGGGATCGTGCTTTTTCCAATAGCGTTTTGCAGTTTTTAACAGCGGGTGTCCATCCGGGGATATTTTTATTTTAGGGAGCAGTAAATTGTGTAGGGTTCCACGTTCCAGGTTATGAGCGGTATATCCTATTTCTTGTAGGCTCATATCTGCCGTCCAGTAAGACAGCCACTGGAGCTGACATGCATAGTAATATGCCAGGAAATCGGGAACCCCCAGTCCACCCCTGTGTGACGCCCATTGCAGCTACCTGAGGCTAACCCCACTTCTTCCCTTCCCCAAATAAGCTCCAGCAGGAGCGTGTCAAGTGTGCGAAAGGTGGATTGTTTCACCGTCAGGGGCAGATTAACAAAGAAGTATAGAAGCAAAGTAACATTACCATCTTAGAGATGGCAAACCGCCCCATTACTGATAATGGCAAAGATGTCCAGAAAGATATGCTGGAGCGTATAGCAGAAATGGCCTTCATTAGATTAGCCTCTAGTTGATCCACCTGTGTCCTATATATGTGAATTCCCAAATATTTGAAAGTATTATGTGCTACGGGTAGCTGGTATGTGTTGAATTGGAGCATATCTGGGCGTGGTCCTTCCCGGAAATAAAAGGCATTAGATTTCCCTGCGTTAATGGCTAAGCCCAATATGCTCTCAAAGGTGGGAGAAAGCATCCGGAAAGGGTTCCCCCTAGCTGTCAAAACACGCAGGTAAATGAGAATGTCATCCGCGTATATTGAGATTAAGGGGCCCATTACGATTACGGGCGGATCGCCGTATGGCGGTGGCGATCCGCCCGCTAAAAACCACATTCCGCTCCCAAATTCGCCATGGTAATCTGGGGGGGGGATTCTGGCGGACATAAAGACCGTCCGCTGGTTTTCCGCCCGGTCGCAAGGTCGGCCGGACGGAAAAGCAGTAACATGTTGGCCGTGTCCGGGAGACACCACCATCCATATTAGCATGTGTGCGGGGATGTGCCTTTCTGCCATTGGGGGCCTGTTGTGGGCCCCCAAGGACTCTGGGGGTGCGGGGTGCACATGGGGGGTACCTATGGTACCACCCAGCAGTTCCATGCACAACATGCCTTTCTGGCATTGTGGCAGGCAGTGCTGAGAGCACAGCCCACCACAATGTCAGGAATGCAGGATGCGCCCGCCACTGTGGCCGGCGTATCCTAATGGCCCGCACGGGACCCCCGCCCTTATGGCGGGCAGTCCCATTTCACGACAGCCCGCCATCCTAATGGGACCCTAAGTGTGTGGTGCCATCTATTGGTATCCCCAGAAGTTTGGACGACTGTCTCAGGGCTATGGCTAGCAGCTCCAATTCCAGAACAAACAGAAGGGGGGAAAGTGGACACCTCTGTCGCGTACCCCTGTGTACAGTATATTCGTGGGAGATGTGGCCCCCAGTACGTGCCCTGGCAGTGGGATTAATGTAGAGTTGACATACCCATTAGGGAGGCCAAAGCGCTGCAGGGTGCAAAATGTATCCCCATGTTAAAGAGTCAAAGGCTTGACGCAAGTCCAGCGCCAAGCATCCCGCATTATCGTACTCTGTAGGGGTGGCCATCATGATATGATGAAGTCTCCTAGTGTTTAGAGAAGTGCTGCATGCAGGGAGAAACCCGCATTGTTCTCGATGTATAAGGTTGGTGAGGGCAGGTAATAATTGATTAGCGAGGGCTTTGCTTAGAATTTTATATTCGGTTGCTAATAAGGACAGAGGTCTGTAGTTAGATAAGTCGGTGCCATCCCGTCCCGGCTTCGGGAGTGACACTACTAAGGCTTGCATAGTGGATGGTGCCAAGTGGCCGGTGTCCCAGGCTGTCTTATAGAGTTCCTCCAGTTTAGGGACTAGGATGTCTGAGTATGTTTCGTAGAATTCAATGGGCAGGTCATCTAGACCATGGGCCTTGTTACGGTTTAGACCTTTGATTGCAGCTCCTATTTCGTGTTGAGTGATGGGTCCTGAGAGATCTTTTCGTATATCTGCCATTATTTCAGGAAACATCAGGTCATTTAAGAAATCGTCTACTAGTCTATCATTAGTGTGCGCAGGTGTCGCATATAGGTTGCTAAGATAAGTACAGAATGCCTCATTAATCTCCAGTTAGGTGTGAACTAAGCCCTTTTAAGGTGAGTGTATGCTAGTAATGATAGGCGCTTCTGGGTTGTCCCGTAGTATCCGGGCTAGTAGCGCACCAGACTTATCAGCCTCGGTATGTTTCCGTTGTGTGTAAGCCTGGTGGTCTATAAGTGGGAGGGTTTCAAGGGTCTCCGCATATTTAATGCAAGGCTCTTGTACGGATTCCCGTGTGTCTGGGTCAGTCACTGCAGCTTGTTCCAGATCTGTAAATAGGGTTCCTATATTAATAAGACTTTTATGTGTTTCCTGTCTAGCCCCTACCATGGCACCAATTGCAGAACCCCGCACCACCACCTTAAGCGCATCCCGATCTATAAGGTTGGAGGAAGCTGTGTTCCAATTTTCAGTTAGGTAATTACTGATGGTGGTGGATATAGTGGCCGAAGCGGGGCATCCTCCAGGAGTTGGGACCATAGTTTTCAGGTCAGGACTGGGGTTGGGACTCTACCCCATGTAAGTGTAAGCTCCAGAGGGTTATGGTCAGAGAAGGTTTTGGCTAAGTAGGTGGACTGGTGCATATGTGTGACAATGGTGTGGGAGCAGAGGAACCTATTGATTCTGGTGTGGAGCTGGTGGACTGGTGAGTAAAAGGAATATTACCTATATGTAGGGTGCAACATGCGCCATGCATCATGTAGCCTCCAGCCCTGTAGCCATGTGTTTAGAAGCTCAGCCTGTTTGCGGGCTCCGGCACTATGCAATGGAGGATGGGATCTATCTAAGTCCACATCCAGGACAGCGTTGCAGTCACTACCCAAGATCCAGGGAATAGTGTCCCACCCGGCCAGGGCCTTACCTAGGCTCTGAAAAAATGTGCCTTGATCAAAGTTTGGGGCGTAGATTCTTCCCAAGACTATAGGTAGACCATCTAGGGTGCATTTTTGCAGAACATATTGGCCCTGGTCATCTGTGCGGCGATCTGATTCAATAAACAGAACCCCATGGCGTATCCATATAGTTGCCCCTCTGGCAAAGGTCGAATAGTTAGTAGTGAATACGTGGATCCTCCATTTTTTACGGGTCTTCATTGCCTCTGACTCCATCACGTGCGATTCCTGGAGCAAGACAATGTGTGCCCTCCGCCTAAGGAGATAAGCATGGACTTGGTGTCGCTTGTGTACTGCCCCGAGCCCTCTCACATTCCAGGTCAGCAAATTATATGATCCTAAGGTGGCGTTATTGCGAGGCATAGGTGGATATTATGGGCTATGCTCCTTGCAGTTCGGAGCCAATGAGTGGGCACAGACCAGGAATTCCCCTTCCCTTGAGAACTAAACATACTCGGCTCAGCCATTAAACGTTGCTGTGTTAAACAAATACCCATAACAAGCAAATTCCATAAAATAATGCATTTGTGTGGGGTCGGTGCTGCTAACCATACTATATCTTGCTTGGCTGCAGATCTCCGGTAGCGCTACACAGCCCGGGGGGGGGGGTAACATATTTATCTGTGCGGATCGCCTTAAGTATTAGTATAGGGTCATGACACGGAGGTAATGTGAAGACCTGGCGTTATCTAAAAGTCGGTATCAGGTGGTATGTGCAATGGCTACCTATATACATAGCCAGAAGTAGAGTATAGCATTTCCGAGCATACTGTAACAATTGTATATACAACATAATCATTAGTGAACCAGTTACAGAAAAAAGGATACTGGTTGGCCTGGTATACTATTCATGTAGCTAAATTGTCCCAGCCGGTGTATTTACACAGTGTAAGAAGTCAAATCCTTGCAATTCAATTGTCGATTAAATCATCCACAGTCTGGGGCGTCACTGAGGGAAACAGAGTGATGATGTGGTCCGAGTCGGATTGAATGGTGCAGTCCTCTAAGTCTGTCGCTATCTTGGAAAAATCCTCGCGAAATGATCCAGCCACAGCCAGCACGTCCGCTCTGCCTGTCATCGCTTGAGCTTGACTCGGCCAGTTTTTGTAGGGTTCTACTGGCTACAGTCACGGGTTTGCGGTTGTTGAGTCTTTATGGGACTATGTCTTACCGAGCCCGATGACGTATCCTGACTCTGTTCCATCACCTCTAGCCATTCTTCTACATCATTGGGGCTGTCAAAGAAGTGAGTTTTCCGGCCGTGTATAGTTTTTAATCTGGGCGTGAACAGTAGGGCATATTTAAGCTGAGCGGCCCTTAATTGTTTCTTGGCTGGCTGGAAGGAGGTCCTTTGGTGCTGTACCATTATGGTGTAATCTGGGTAGACAGAGATCTGCAGATTTTTTTACTGGATTTGTGTTTTTTCTCTTGCTTTTTGTAATAGCACGTCTCGATCTCTATAATTGAATATTTTGACAATCAGGGGACGGGGTGGCGTTCCGGTCTTTGGTGTCTCAGTTGGAATTCGGTGCGCTCTCGCCACACAGCAATATGGGGATAAGCCGTCTTGAGCTACATAATCTCAGAACCAAGCTTCCATTCGCTGCACGCTGGAAGTCCAATGACTCGTATGTTGTTCCGGCAATTCCGGCCTTCCGCGTCCTCGATCCGGTCCTGAAGGCCGTTTACTTGGTACTGCAGCTGTTTTATTTGCATAGAGTTGAGGGTCCATGCTAGTCAGGGCCTTCTCGTGTTCCCGTACTGTGTCAGCGAGTTTCCCGTGATCTTCTCTCAGGAGGTTAAGGCCGTTCGTAAGGGCTCTGATTTGCTGTTCTATTGCTTTCCTAGAGTCCCGAACTTCCTTGAGTAGCAGGTCTAGTTTGTCTGAGGGGGTGTAGGCTGACCAAGAGGCGGAGGTACTCAGCGATGGGTCTCTAGTGTTGGTTTCAGACACTCCGGGGTGGCCTACCGCATTCTGGCCATTTTCTAACATCTTTCCTTTGAGTCTGCCCATCTTAGTTGCCAGTCGGTCGCTAGTGCTGTTGAGGTGTGCAAATTGGATATACAGGGACACTGTTGCCACCCAACGCAGTGCAGGCTTAGCAGCACTGCCCCACAGTGCAGGGAAAAGTAGTCCAACCAGAAATCCCAGAGCGATTCTGAAACACAGCCTCTGCGCTCATACCCCAGCTAGTGAATTAATACGGGCCGAGGTGCAGCACACCAAGATAGCAAGTCTGCTCACTGTTCCAGACAATTATTAGGAATTAGGAGTGGGGGAGTGGGATGTCGACTCTGCTCCGTGTCTTTCATAGCTGAGCCCAGCCACACCATACTGATCCTCAGTGAATCCCCCCCAATCAGCACTTCTTCCCGGAGTGTAGGTAGGCTCCAGGTCTGTAGGGTATATTATTAGTTGTTACACCCTGCTGCCCGCTGCTCGCTACCACTGTCCCATTCCGCTCCCACTGTGCTCCGATATTACCGCCCCCAGGATGGACCAGTCACACGGAACCTGCTGTTTTCACAGGTGTATGTGGGGCTTCCCGCCAGCTACCGATATGGCACGCCGGGGCCCCCAACAATACCTCTCCCAGCACCTCCACGGCCCAGGAGTGATGGGGAATCCACAGCATACAACTTAGGAAAGGAAGGGCCTGCCAGCCCAACCAGACATCGCCATCCACTCAATGCTATCAGTCTCCCTTTGTGTCCAGCAGGAGAGTGCTCGTGCCTAATCTGTCCGGACCGCTCCCCTCAATTAGCAGGCATCGATGCAACTGCAAGGGAGGGGGGAAGAAGGCCCGCACTCAGCCCAGTCCTGCTGCAAGCCACCCGCTCTCACCTTCTTTGTGTGTTGTGTTGCGCCGTGGGCCGAACAATCCCACCGATGCTGTCCAGGCTCAACAGGTCCCAAACCAGCAGACGTGTGTTGCCAGCGAGGCTCTCTGGCTGACCAGGGACAGCCACCGGCCATGTCAGTGGCCACCGGGAACACCGACCGTCAGGAGCAGGCAAGGGCCGCAGCACGCCATCCCCAGCAGAGCGCCACAGGTAGGCCGTACACCCCGCATTCTCAGTCGAGCACCGCGAATCGTCATGCCGCTGCAGCTTCACCGGAGCAGATCCACCAGCACCCCTCCCAGGCCCTTAACAACGGTGCCCGGAACCCTTTAGGCGGTGTGGATGACTCTCAGCGCGACGATTCTACAGGATAATTCCCCCCGGGGTCCGGAGTCTCACCAGATCACGTCCACCATCTTAGGCGGCTAGCCATGCCTCCCGCCTAAACCATGTTAATGCATATGCATACCGCTCCTTCACTGTCCTTTTTGGGCACTACCACAATGGGAGAAACCAATTCGGTTTTCAACAGCATCTTGTAAATGAAAAGCAATTGCCTATGATTGAGCAACAGGACAAATGTCCTCATTAATATACAACTTTACTTTAAAGTATTAAGCTTTACCACACCATGAAACAAAGAAGGGAATCCACTTACTGTTTCATGGCGAGCATTCATGTTGTAGTTCACAGAAATCAGTCCCATGTAAGCAGCTGTGCGGAAGTTGAGTAGATAGGCACTTAACGCAATACCTTGAATGCACATGGATGGGTTTCATTATTGCTTCAAATTAATTTAGACTTTTTAAGGGTGTTGATGCAGCCCATGTCTGCACTTTGGTTTTCAACGCATAAGTTGAGGTAAAGGATGAAATTCATTATATTTTTCCTCAGGCATATTGTTTGTCAACACACCACTGTCAATGATGAAAGGTATTGAACAACCATTTTACTTTCAGTGTAATTTTGGACAATGTTTGAATGACTTTGGTGCTTTAGCGCGTCAACTTTTCTTTGACTGACATTTTTCTTCATATGCAACCAGTGCAACTCATGCACTTTTTTCTTAAGTAAAAATTGACTAGGCACAATCATCTTCTTCACTTTTACTTGATACTGATATGGAGGAACGGTTTGATGGTAATTTACATGACAATCAACTTTGTTCAGTGTTGATTTGTCTTGCCTTGTAGGTGCGCTTCAAACGTTGCTTCTGAAACATTCCATTGGCCATTTTTCTTCACGCTATGACACACTTGTTTTTCCCTTTGCTTTGCACACCATCACGAAATGGTTCTTCAACCCAAAGCCCCTACACATCTGCACAATGGCTGGACATTTGCCATAACGTGGAAATGAAAATCCACATCTAAAACGGTATTTAGACAAAATATCCAAATAAAAATATAATTGTACATAAACATCGTGTTTCAAATATTGTTTGTTGACAATATTGTGGTATTTAATATCAATGTCAAGAATATCTAATTTAGGTGTAGTATTGAATGTCAACGTTAAAAATATCGATGTAAAAAATGTTAAAAATATAATTTTTTTAATGTAATATGCTTAAATGTGTTTATTTTTTTTAAAGTAATTTATTGTTTAGAAGCAGGTTGTTGGGTTTATAGGGGATGAGGGTGGGGAGTGTTTTTAAATATTTATATAAAAAAAAATAAAACATTAAAAATATATCTTGTTTTTGAAGGAGTGGGATTTTTGGTTTATTGGGGATAAGAGTGAATAGTGTTTTAAAATATTTTTTTATTTTTATTTTAAATATTTAAACAAAATTTAAAAAATTGAAGAGTTGGATGTTGGGTTTATAGGGGATAAGTTTGGAGAGTGTTAAAATATTTATATAAAATTTTGAAAATGTTTAGAAAGTGAATGCAATTCATATTAAATCAATTGGAGTGGGATGTTGTGTTTATAGGGGATATTTTTATGTGGGATGTTTGTTATTTATATTTTAATTTGTATTTACATTTTAAATTGTGAATAATAAAAAACATTATTATTCGTATTTTATTTTAAAAAAATGTTGATATATTTTCAAAATTGTTATAAATATATTTTTTCAAATGTTTATTTGATGATAGGTTGTATTCTTGTTTTTAATTTCAAACAAGAATATGGTATTATTTAAAATGGATGTTTTGTAGAAAAAAATTCATTATTTGTATTGTAAACTTTTTAAATATTTTCCTTTCATGGATTTTAAGTTAAATAAAATTGAAAACAAATGTTTTCTGTTTATATGTTGATAATACATTTATATAGGTAAAATTGTTGATAGTTTATTTGAATTATGTTGTTAATGGAGTTTGAAATTAGAATTAAAAAAATATCAAAAGTAAAGTATATATGTTTAGTGTCCAGCACCTTCCCTGAATTAATGTATTTGGAGTGGGAATAGTACATTATATATGTTTAGTGTCCAGCACCTTACCTGAGTTCATCTGGTTTGGAGTGGGAATAGTAAATTGTATCTTTTTAGTGTCCAGCACCTTCCCTGAGTTAATGCGGTTTGGATATGGAATAGTATATTATATCTGTTTAGTGTCCAGCACTTTTCCTCAGTTAATGTGGTTTTGATTGGTAATAGTAAATTATATATGTTTAGTATCCAGCTGCTTCACTGAGTTCCTTTTGGTTTGGAGTGGGAATGGTAAATTATATATGTTTAGTGTCCAGCACTTTCCCTGAGATAATGTTGTTTGGAGTGGGAATAGTGATTTATATATGTTTTGGGCCTCATTAGGATGACGGGCGGACTTTGCCCGCCCGTCATCCCATCGTAAATCGGGACCGCCCGCCATAAGGGCAGGGGTCCCGGGGGTGCTATTAGGATGTGCCCGGCACAGTGGCAGGCACATCCTGTATTTTCAGCATTGTGGTGGGCGGTGCTTTCGGCACCGCCAGCCACAATGCTGAAAATGCACTTTCACATTGTCATTTACAAAGCGGCAGGCCCCGCGCGGTGCCTGCCACTTTGTAAATGACAATGAAGTGGGGTACCTGCACCCCCCACCTGTACTTCACTCTGGGGGCCCACAGGGGGCCCCCAGAGTGAAGACCGCATGCCTTTCCATGGCGGCATCGCCACCGCGGAAAAGCACTGACAACCAGACTTCATAATATGGCTGGCGGTGTCTATTAGACAACGCCACCATATTATTCTTTTTCCGCCCCGGCCGCAAGGCGAAAGGGCGGAAAAGCGGCGGGCGGTCTTTCCTCCGCCGTGGTCCCCCCTGTCATCCTAATATGGCGGGGGGAAATCTGGTTATAATATCGGGCGGATTGCCTCCGCCATGCTGGCGGTGGCTACCGCCAGCCTGGCGGAGGCAATCCGCCGGATATCATAATTGACCCCTTAGTGTCCAGTAATTTTACTGACTAAGGAGCTCATTAGGATTTTGGTATTCGGCATATCTGCGCTACCGGCGGTGGCGGAAAACATACTTTCCTGCACTCCAGCGGCTTTCCTCGTGTCCGCCATAGTACAATGGGCAAAGGAAGCCCATTTCCTGTCCACTGCGGAGTTTCAGGACCCGCTATGTATTTCCTTCAGCAAAGGTGGCGGAGGGAGCTAATAGAGAAACACCACTATCCGGAATGATGTTACAACCACCGGACAAATCACGATGCCTCAAATAGCCCAACAGAACGCAGCAGAGAAACCAGCCACTCGCAGAGTGCAGAAGCACTACTGCGGAGAGAGAAACTCAAATCCCAGGCACCTCCATGTGTTCCTGACCGCTATGGAGCCAGCTCTGCAAGCCCTGCCACTGCTGTACCTGATCTACTACCAGCATATAACAAGTCGCAGTGGTCAACACCGCAGGTACGTAAATAAAACATCTCCATATACAACCACAACACACAACTCTTGTGCTGAAATACGGTTCCTGTCTACATCATAAAGTCTGGTAGAGACAGGAACATATCCCCCAGTGTACTCATTCATGTACTGCTTGCCAGAAATTGATACCTCCACATCATGGTCACCCATCACTATTGAAATCACTGCAATGTCTCGGTCATGTCACTGCAGCGGTTAAGACGCGGGAAAACCTGCACACAATGTAGTAGGCAGAGCCGGCACCAGGCATGGGCAGTGTGGGCAGCTGCCCAGGGCCCCTCCTTCACCCTACCCACATGGTGTCCCGCATCAATTGGTCACAGCCCACAGCACACTTCCCACATCCATTTATGCCCATGCTGTGTGCCCCTTTTCTGACCCTCCTCCATACACTATTTAGCAGCCAGGTGTGGCTCAACCTCGCACCTCAAACATCTAAGGGCAAGGTAGATTGACCGGGAAGGTGAGGGTGAAGATGAACAACCTGTACAGAAGGTCAGGGGCTGAACAACCCTCCTCCTCACACCTACCTTCCACTCATGTAAATCAAACTGATTAAATTAAGAAATGAAGAGTCACTCTGCATATTAACAATCACTGAACTGTTCACACTGCATGTCAAGTCCCTCAGACAGATCCCACACTGACACTCTGCCACATACATATATATACCATAGGTCAGCAGCAATGTATGGCAATAAATGGACCAGCCCAAAGTAGAGTGCACAGTGCTGGAAAACCATGATTCAAGCCACTTAGCATTTGTAAAGACATGCAAGAGGAGGAACATATCACACTACCCTTAGGCCATCAATTCAGACATGGGTGGCACAGTGATCTGTGCAATATCTCTGGGATACAGCAATGAAAGCTATGCATAGGCACAGGAATGAAAGGAGGTTTCAGCAGCCATGCAGTGACCAGCCTCACGTCTGAGTCAATTACCAGATGCATAAAACATGACTAGAGGACTGTGCTGCTCAAATATATGCACTGCACATGCACATGAGCAACCATGACTGCAATCAAGTAGAAGAAAATACCACATAACATTTTTTCAGTACACAGTTCTTCCTTCCACAGTATAGTGTCACACTATGAAGTGGTCGGGAGGGTCACACATGGGCAAGGCATGGGGTGGAAGACATGAGACTGTAGTGCTGTGTACATAAGTACTGGACAGGTGAGGAGTGTACAGTGCAAAAACATATAGAGGAGTAACTCATAATGTGTAGGCATCAGAAGCACTTGTAGGAGGTGGTATGATTCTCCATACCACATACTATACTTGTCCCGAAAATATGTCAAGTGACAGCAATCCATGAGAAAACTCACAAATAATGTCAGTGTGGCTGAGCAGGTGAGCACAGTGAGCACAGACATAAACAAGGCCTATGGCTGATCAACAAAACACAATACAGACTTTACAGTGACACACTCTGCATACTCACAACTGACAGTGACAACAAGTAGGTGACCCCCAGGAGTGCAAGGGCACACCGACACACTGCACAGTGCTCAACCTATAACTCAACCGATAACTCCTCCATATGCCCACTATCTGTAGCACATGTCTGACATTGTAAACAAACAGGCACTCATTTCCTGGATCATACATGTGTGTAGTTGGCATGTGCAGGGGCGCATACACATCAACACCACTAACAATGACAGGCCAATCACACTGTATGACTACTCAAGTGCACACATTTAAATGTACCCATGTGACTATGAAGACAGGCCTACATAAGATGACTACACATCAACACTGCTGTTCACACATCAAGAAAGATCCCAGAGATATGATGGACCCTGGCCACTCCGCAAGTAATCCTGTGGATAAAATTCACCTCTCTGTGGTATTGCATCTTAATATGACATGTGTACAATTTAGCAAACCTGACTATAGAATGATTAAGATAAGAGTGGATCATGACAAATAACCATCATTGCACCCTCAAACGTCAGAGTCAAGAAGAACAAAAGTGCCTGTCACCTCTGTCAACCTCTGAAAAAGTAAATCAAGTAATTGCCAATGTGAAAGTGGCATACAGAGCATGTTTCACATAAACATATATCCATACATAAAACCTTTTATTTAGCAAGGGCAGCGACCAAGCAGACAACATGAGTAACAGTCTTAATTACATAATATCCAGATAGGCATCAAAAGTGCATACCATCAAGGTTTTTGGCCAGTACAAATTCCTAGTATGCACATGTGTTCATGAGAAACTGTACAGGAAATGGTCATCAAAAGTAACTACAGCAAGGCCATTGGCCAGTACAAATTCTTAGTATGCACATGTGTGCATGACAAACTGAACAGGAAATGGGCAACAAGAGTAAAGAAACAGCAAGGCTATTTAAGCAGTACATATTCCTAGTATGCACATGTGTGCATGAGAAACTGCACAGGAAATGGGCATCAAAAGTACCAAACTACAAGGCCATTGGCTAGTCCATATTTCTAATCTGCTTATGTGTGCATGAGAAACCGCACAGGAAATTGACATCAAAAGTACCAAACTGCAAGGCCATAGGCCAGTCCATATTTCCATTTCGCACATGTGTGCATGAGAACTTGCACATCAATTGGGTAACAGCGTCCACTGCCATGAGAATCACCACAGCTCAGGGGCTACATATGGGCAGTCCAGGCACCGCTGTTGGAGAAATGGTGTGGGAAGTAGGACTTGGCTTAAACATTTGGCTTTAAGTTGAACTAGGAAGAGGCTGATTGTCAGGGTCAGTTGGAGGTCTGGATCTGGGAGAGATAACCGGATGAGGTAGAGGCATCCGTGGCTGTGGGAGCCTGAGGGCTGCTTGGACCGGGTGGAGTGGAAGCACAGGGAGGTGGAGACATGCTGTGTGGAGGTACTGTGGTTGAGGGGAAAGGTTAAGGGCTGGGTCTCAACTGTATGGGGATTCGATAGCCCACATGTGTCTTGGCCTGAGTGGGAAGTAAGGTGGGCAAAACAGCCTTATTCTCCACCAAAGGTGCATCAAGAGCAAGTGGCTCTCCCTGTGGGGATTTGCTGGACTTGGTGGTATACTTGGGGTGGCCTTGCCTCTCCCCCTGCATCCCCTGTTGTTGAGGTAACCCCCCACTTTGCTCTCTTGTCCCTGCTTCACAGGGGTGTGGGTGGGATTTGAAGGCACCATGTTCACAGTAGAAAGGGCAAGTGTTTGTGGGTCTTTGGTAGCAGGTGTAGGGATGGGAGTGCCCTTGGATGGTAGTGATTTTGATGAATGTGATGTTGATGCTAGCTTCTTGGCCTGATGCCCCTGAGTGCCACATTATTGGCTTTTGGGTTTGCGCTCATGTGTACCCGTTTTGTGTTGTGGTGATGTTGTCCGTGGTCTGGTATGCTTCGAGTGCTGCTATTGTGTGCTGTGTTTGGAGGACTTGGTGCCTGATGGTTCTGGTATGTGGGCACTCTCGTCAGGTGGTGCCACTGGTAAGGTGGTTGCTGAAGGGACAGGAGCTGGGCTGGGAGCTTCTGACTGGTGAATTGATGCTGTCACTGTGGAGGACAAAGATTGGACAACTTGGTGTAGGCCACCCATGTAAGAATGAATGTCCTCCATAAATGCAACTACCTGTGCCAACTTCTTGTCATGATCCTGTAAGGTATTCAGGAGAGCAGTCTGACCCACACACAGCTGGTGCAAAATGACTACCACCTCCACACTCCACAGGGGAGACAGGGGCAGGGGCAGTGGTGCCTGTGGGAAGGAGACTCTACCCTTCCTAGAGCTGCATGCACGGACAGTACTTGTGAGAGTATCCGGGAGGTTGGGCACTGAATAAGGTGTGGTGGAAGAAGAGGCAGATATGGAACTTCCTGTGCCCGCCTACATCAAGGAGGCACTGCTGGAGTCTCAAGATGTGGATGTTGGTGTTTCTGGACGTGAATCATCCAGGGCACTCCTGTCCCCCTCAGAGGCACTAGTCACATCCGTGTCAGTGAACTCATGTGTAGCAGTCGTGCCAGAAGCTTCCCCAATAGTACCAGTCCCCCGTCCTTCCCTGCCCTCAGTAGATGCCGCAAGAGACAGAGACATAAGTACAGTATAGTGCCATACTCACAAACTTCATATGCAAACAAAGCACAAAACCTTAAAATGACACTCTCATGTTAAACTCCTCCATGTGCATTCAGCATGTGCTACATTTATGCATTCATCAGAAGATGCATGACACCATTCATGTAATGTGACTTTTAAATATTTCAACATGATTAAATGTGACAAGGTTCATGGGTTTGTTGACACATGAGAAACTAAATGTTGTACAAATGCAGAACAGCTGCACTCAACACAGAGGCCACTTAGAAGCCATTGCATCACACTAGAGACATCACAGAGCTCAAGCATCCATCTAGCTCTGGCTTTGTCACTGCCAAGATGCTGGCCATTAGTGATATAATGCTCCTGCACGCCAACCTGCCACTCCAAGGGAGCACCTTCAGCATCATCTCTGCCACATTTTTGCTCAGCTGGCAGATGTCATCCCACCTCTTGTGGCAGTGTGCATGCCATCGATTGGAGACACCCAGATCCTGCACCTTGCGTGCAATGGCCCTCCATATCGCCTTACGCTGATGGACCTTAAGCTGCAGGCATGGGAGAGAAGAAGAGAAAGTTTCAGAGACACTGTGTTGGGTACCACTGTGCGTCAGTACAGCAGCATAACAATACATATCACACTAATACCTAAATGTGGAGCAGAGGCCAAAAGCATGACACATAGTACACTTTGATCTAATAATCTCATAGAAATGTATACATGTACTATGATGGACATACTACATGGCCATCTCATACACATGCAGAGTGCCAGCACAGCAACCAATGTGAAAATGGCCCTCATCTGTAATGTAGTATGTGAGTGAGCATGACATACAATACAGTGGAAATGATGTGTCATGGCAGACTCACTGTGTCCAATACTACGCACCCTTTAATGTCCTTGACCAGTGCATGGCTACATGTGTCATGGTGGTCACATTTAGGCCTTGATCTTACATTCTCACACTCTTCTCACAAGGTGTAGTCCTGTCTTGTGCAATCCTTAGGTCTAAGATAGCTCATTGAGAAAGAGGGTCGTGGGCAACACTCATTCCATTTAGTGATGTGTCCTTGTAACATTGGGCAGTTTCTGTGCAGGCCAGAGAGACTCACACTGAGGTTAAAGTGGGCCATTAGAGACATCACATGCATGTACAATATGAGAGGGTAAACAGTGCCTACACATGCAAGACTAAACACATAATGAAATCAATAGCAGGATGACATCTACAACTCACATTTATCTGATGTGTCGTAGGTGAATTACCACCAAGAGCGTTACACTCAGGCATTGTACTCTTGTGCATAATGCACAAATCACCATAGGGGCAATTTAAAAACTGTACACACATCATTCAGTACCCTCTGGAAAATATACATTTGTAATGTCACAAATGAGCATGTTAAGACTAATGGACTATGACATCACATAGCACAGGCAATGTTTGTTTAGACTTTGACTGTCTCAAATCAGCAGTGTAACTGTATGGCTGCAATACCACTGCATGTCACTTCCATCCTTCAATGCAGTCATGGATCTGCGGAAATGAGGCTGCACACCCCATTGACATGAAGTTAGCATTAAGCATGGGCGCAAAATCCGTTCCGCTCGCGGATTTTGCGGATTTTCGGCAAATTTGTAATCCGCAAATTCCCGCGAATTTGCAGAAAATTCACAAATCCGCGAGCGGAACGGATCCGAGGGGCAAAAGTTCAAGCTTGTAACTATTTTAGAATGGCGCCGGCAAGCTGCCAGCGCCATTCTAAAATAGTTGCTAAGTTAGCTTCAACAGGAAGCACGAATAGAAGCAGGTGCTCGAGTTTAACTGAATTCGAGCACCTGCTTTATTTTATCTATTAGTGCTTCCTGATGAAGCTAACTTAGTAACTATTTTAGAATGGCGCTGGCAGCTTGCCGGCGCCATTCTAAAATAAAACAGGAGTGGGGCAGAGGGCAGAAGTGCATAACAACGAGTGGGGCAGAGGGCAGAATGGCACAACAACGAGTGGGGCAGAGGACAGAAGGGCACAACAGCGAGTGGGGCAGAGGGCAGAAGGGCACAACAACGAGTGGGGCAGAGGGCAGAATGGCACAACAACGAGTGGGGCAGAGGGCAGAAGGACACAACAACGAGTGGGGCAGAGGGCAGAAGGGCGCAACAACGAGTGGGGCAGAGGGCAGAAGGGCGCAACAACGAGTGGGGCAGAGGGCAGAAGGGCACAACAACAAGTGGGGCAGAGGTCAGAAGGGCACAACAACAAGTGGGGCAGAGGGCAGAAGGGCACAACAACGAGTGGGGCAGAGGGCAGAATGGCACAACAACGAGTGGGGCAGAGGGCAGAAGGGCACAACAACGAGTGGGGCAGAGGGCAGAATGGCACAAAAACGAGTGGGGCAGAGGGCAGAAGGGCACAACAACGAGTGGTCTCGCACAAAAAATCCCGCGAACATGCAAAGCGCCCTGCGAACACGCAAATCGCCCCACGAACACGCAAAGCGCCCCGCAAATACGCAAAAATAAAAAAATCCGTGAATTCGCAAAATTCGCCCATACTTAGTTAGCATGCTAGGCAGTGTATCACACATTTACATTACCCAGTCTCAGACCAACGTTTGTTTATTTTTAATGAAGAAGAGCGGTAGAAGTGTCCATGTGGCCATCCTCCCCACATACTCAAATGCAATTCTTAATAGGCCATGTATGAAGCATGCTATAGGAAAAATATGGATGTATGCACATTGACTTGCACTCACAGATAGATACTACTGCAGAGCAACATCATGTGAGCATTCTGAGCACTCTCAAACTTTTATTCAGAAACACTTTCCAGTACATCTGGTGCACTATATAGCCTCCTATACTGTGAAAGGACTTCGTCCACCAGGACCTCCGGCTCCTCTGTGGTGAAGAGAACGGTGCTGATGTTCTCAGTTCTCTCTGGGTTCATCACTGGGTCCAGAATACATGAACAGCAGCAGTTAGTGGTAAGGAATGGCCGGCAGCAGTGTCTGAATGCAAGTAAAATGTGTGGCTCTCTCACAGACATTTATAGGCCCCTGGGGGTGTTTCAGTGGTACTCTGCTGCTGCAATTGGTTTGCCAGGTTAGCATTTTTCAATTGTATCCTATGACCGGGCCCGCAGTAGTAGAGCACTCCTACCGCGGGTTTCAAAATTGTATTTCACTACCGTGATCGCGGTTCCTATTGGCTGCAATGGCATAGGCATTGGCGGTGTCACACAGCGGGTCCAAGCGGTTGTTACCACAATCCTGCATATTTCAATTTACCCAATGACTGGGCCCACGGTAGGGGAGCATGCCTACCGCGCGTTTCAAAATTGTATTGCACTACCGAGATCGCAGTTTGCATCGGCTGCAATGGCATTGGTGGTGTCACACCGCGGGGGCCAGGCGGTTGCTACTGCAATCCTGCATCTTTCAATTGTACCCAATGACCAGGGCTACAGTAGCAGAGCACGCCTATCGCGGGTTTGAAAATTGTATTTCACCACCGTGATTGCTTTTCCCTATTAGCTGCAATGTCATTGGCGTTGGCGGTGTCACACCTCAAGGTCCAGGCGGTTGCTACCGTAATTCTGCATCTTTCAATTCTACCCATTGACTGGGCCCGCGGTAGCAGGGCATGCCTACAGTGGGTTTCTAAATTTACTTTACTACCGCGATTGCGGTTCCCTTTGGCTCCACTGGCATTGGCATTGGTGGTGTCATCACACCACGGAGTCCAGGTGGTCACTACCACAATCCTGCATCTTTCAATTGTACCCAATGACTGGGCCCACGGTAGCGGAGCACACCCACCGCGGGTTTCAAAATTGTATTGCACTACCGCAATCGCGGTTCCCATTGACTGCAATGGCATTGGCATTGGCTGTGGCACACCACAGGGTCCAGGCAGTCTCTACAGCTATTTTGCATTTTTCATTTGTGGCCAATGACCGCGACCGCATTGGCGGAGCACACATACCGCACCTATGGACACATTATGCTTTAGCAATGGCAATAGCCAATTTTCATCATTGAACACCATACCTTTATAATGTATTATAGAACCTGTTTCCAAAATAAAATGCTAGTGTGACATTCAACTCACTGATGCCTACACATGCCATGTCAGTGCACATGATTACATGGTACTTACTCACATGTCACATATGATATTTGTGTGCATGTACACATATTTTGTGTGTAATGGAGTCTCATATTTGTGAACATGTCAATGTGTGAGATGGCTAATCAACCCACAGTAATATTGGACTGACCACATAATGTGCCTTTTTCACAGTGTACATTGCATTTGATAGTTGATCAGCTTACACACACTGTGCTCATTGTTTGGAAAAGTTGTGCTCTATGCAACTTAAGCAAAAGGGTGTGGCAGGTGCAGGGAGCTAGGTAGAAGTCAGCAGTGTTGCTGTTTCCAACATGTGCTGTGTCAACTGATCCCGGGGCTGGTAACACAAGATTTAGGAGTGTACCATTTACAATTCACATCGTCAGATTATGTTTTGGAGGTATACTGACCACATGTACGACTACATGAGATCAATGTGTATCTGCATGAGACTTGTGCATTAAGCTGTTGTTGCAGTCCGGTCATTGTTGGCTCTGCGTCAGGCAAGATGTAAGATCTTTGACACATCTCATAGGGGAATTAAATTAACATGTGTCCCCTTTCATTTTATGAAGGAGACAAAAATGTGCATTGTCCATTCCCAGTGCTGGCAAACATGGAGGATGAGGACATCATAAGGAAATTCTGTCTGGATCGCCTTACCTTTCAAGACCTATGTGGTCAATTGGAGCCCCATCTGAGGTCTCACAGAACCTATCTGATTGTTTTGACACCAACAGTTAAAGTGATGGCGGCCCTGCATTTCTTTGCAACTGGTTCGTTTCAGTACATGGTGGCCATTGCCGGTGGGATGTCTCAAGCTATGTTCAGCATGATGCTACGTGATGTCCTGTCTGCAATGATGACATACAAGGACCGCTACATCCACTTCCCAAAGAGACATAAATTGGCAGGTGTGAAAGGTGATTTTTATGATCTTGGACACATACCTAATGTTAGAAACCACCGCAAAGGAGCGCACACCGCTAGCCCCTCCTCCGGATCGCCCCTCAGGACTCTGGTACTTGTAGTTCAATAGTGGATCACCCAGGTGGGTGCAAGTCGGTACTTGTTGGACTGATGAATCTCTAGACCCGATACATGTCCCGGGTTTTTGGGTATCACCCGAGACATGGCTCGGGTTTCGGGATAACTTCCCTCATCAGTAGAGAAATGGTTAGGGGTGGAGGAGAAGGCCGCCAAACAACCGTCAATGGCCTCGATGCCCGAACCGGCACGCAGGGCAGCATCCAGGAGCCCGTCGGCTCAAAGCTCAATGGAGCCAATTAGTAGAAACCACCGCAATGGAGCGCACACCGCTAGCCCCTCCTCCGGATCGCCCCTCGGGACTCTGGTACTTGTAGTTCAATAGTGGATCACCCAGGTGGGTGCAAGTCGGTACTTGTTGGACTGATGAATCTCTAGACCCGATACATGTCCCGGGTTTTTGGGTATCACCCGAGACATGGCTCGGGTTTCGGGATAACTTCCCTCATCAGTAGAGAAATGGTTAGGGGTGGAGGAGAAGGCCGCCAAACAACCGTCAATGGCCTCGATGCCCGAACCGGCACGCAGGGCAGCATCCAGGAGCCCGTCGGCTCAAAGCTCAATGGAGCCAATTAGTAGAAACCACCGCAATGGAGCGCACACCGCTAGCCCCTCCTCCGGATCGCCCCTCGGGACTCTGGTACTTGTAGTTCAATAGTGGATCACCCAGGTGGGTGCAAGTCGGTACTTGTTGGACTGATGAATCTCTAGACCCGATACATGTCCCGGGTTTTTGGGTATCACCAGAGACATGGCTCGGGTTTCGGGATAACTTCCCTCATCAGTAGAGAAATGGTTAGGGTTGGAGGAGAAGGCCGCCAAACAACCGTCAATGGCCTCGATGCCCGAACCGGCACGCAGGGCAGCATCCAGGAGCCCGTCGGCTCAAAGCTCAATGGAGCCAATTAGTAGAAACCACCGCAATGGAGCGCACACCGCTAGCCCCTCCTCCGGATCGCCCCTCGGGACTCTGGTACTTGTAGTTCAATAGTGGATCACCCAGGTGGGTGCAAGTCGGTACTTGTTGGACTGATGAATCTCTAGACCCGATACATGTCCCGGGTTTTTGGGTATCACCCGAGACATGGCTCGGGTTTCGGGATAACTTCCCTCATCAGTAGAGAAATGGTTAGGGGTGGAGGAGAAGGCCGCCAAACAACCGTCAATGGCCTCGATGCCCGAACCGGCACGCAGGGCAGCATCCAGGAGCCCGTCGGCTCAAAGCTCAATGGAGCCAATTAGTAGAAACCACCGCAATGGAGCGCACACCGCTAGCCCCTCCTCCGGATCGCCCCTCGGGACTCTGGTACTTGTAGTTCAATAGTGGATCACCCAGGTGGGTGCAAGTCGGTACTTGTTGGACTGATGAATCTCTAGACCCGATACATGTCCCGGGTTTTTGGGTATCACCCGAGACATGGCTCGGGTTTCGGGATAACTTCCCTCATCAGTAGAGAAATGGTTAGGGGTGGAGGAGAAGGCCGCCAAACAACCGTCAATGGCCTCGATGCCCAAACCGGCACGCAGGGCAGCATCCAGGAGCCCGTCGGCTCAAAGCTCAATGGAGCCAATTAGTAGAAACCACCGCAATGGAGCGCACACCGCTAGCCCCTCCTCCGGATCGCCCCTCGGGACTCTGGTACTTGTAGTTCAATAGTGGATCACCCAGGTGGGTGCAAGTCGGTACTTGTTGGACTGATGAATCTCTAGACCCGATACATGTCCCGGGTTTTTGGGTATCACCCGAGACATGGCTCGGGTTTCGGGATAACTTCCCTCATCAGTAGAGAAATGGTTAGGGGTGGAGGAGAAGGCCGCCAAACAACCGTCAATGGCCTCGATGCCCGAACCGGCACGCAGGGCAGCATCCAGGAGCCCGTCGGCTCAAAGCTCAATGGAGCCAATTAGTAGAAACCACCGCAATGGAGCGCACAACGCTAGCCCCTCCTCCGGCTCCTGGATGCTGCCCTGCGTGCCGGTTCAGGCATCGAGGCCATTGACGGTTGTTTGGCTGCCTTCTCCTCCACCCCTAACCATTTCTCTACTGATGAGGGAAGTTATCCCGAAACCCGAGCCATGTCTCGGGCGATACCCAAAAACCCGGGACATGTATCGGGTCTAGAGATTCATCAGTCCAACAAGTACCGACTTGCACCCACCTGGGTGATCCACTATTGAACTACAAGTACCAGAATCCCGAGGGGCGATCCGGAGGAGGTGCTAGCGGTGTGCGCTCCATTGCGGTGGTTTCTATTAATTGGCTCCCTTGAGCTTTGAGCCGACGGGCTCCTGGATGCTGCCCTGCGTGCCGGTTCGGGCATCGAGGCCATTGACGGTTGTTTGGCGGCCTTCTCCTCCACCCCTAACCATTTCTCTACTGATGAGGGAAGTTATCCTGAAACCCGAGCCATGTCTCGGGCGATACCCAAAAACCCGGGACAAGTATCGGGTCTAGAGATTCATCAGTCCAACAAGTACCGACTTGCACCCACCTGGGTGATCCACTATTGAACTACAAGTACCAGAATCCCGAGGGGCGATCCGGAGGAGGGGCTAGCGGTGTGCGCTCCATTGCGGTGGTTTCTATTAATTGGCTCCCTTGAGCTTTGAGTCGACGGGCTCCTGGATGCTGCCCTGCGTGCCGGTTCGGGCATCGAGGCCATTGACGGTTGTTTGGCGGCCTTCTCCTCCACCCCTAACCATTTCTCTACTGATGAGGGAAGTTATCCCGAAACCCGAGCCATGTCTCGGGCGATACCCAAAAACCCGGGACATGTATCGGGTCTAGAGATTCATCAGTCCAACAAGTACCGACTTGCACCCACCTGGGTGATCCACTATTGAACTACAAGTACCAGAATCCCGAGGGGCGATCCGGAGGAGGGGCTAGCGGTGTGCGCTCCATTGCGGTGGTTTCTATTAATTGGCTCCCTTGAGCTTTGAGCCGACGGGCTCCTGGATGCTGCCCTGCGTGCCGGTTCGGGCATCGAGGCCATTGACGGTTGTTTGGCGGCCTTCTCCTCCACCCCTAACCATTTCTCTACTGATGAGGGAAGTTATCCCAAAACCCGAGCCATGTCTCGGGCGATACCCAAAAACCCGGGACATGTATCGGGTCTAGAGATTCATCAGTCCAACAAGTACCGACTTGCACCCACCTGGGTGATCCACTATTGAACTACAAGTACCAGAATCCCGAGGGGCGATCCGGAGGAGGGGCTAGCGGTGTGCGCTCCATTGCGGTGGTTTCTATTAATTGGCTCCCTTGAGCTTTGAGCCGACGGGCTCCTGGATGCTGCCCTGCGTGCCGGTTCGTGCATCGAGGCCATTGACGGTTGTTTGGCGGCCTTCTCCTCCACCCCTAACCATTTCTCTACTGATGAGGGAAGTTATCCCGAAACCCGAGCCATGTCTCGGGCGATACCCAAAAACCCGGGACATGTATCGGGTCTAGAGATTCATCAGTCCAACAAGTACCGACTTGCACCCACCTGGGTGATCCACTATTGAACTACAAGTACCAGAATCCCGAGGGGCGATCCGGAGGAGGGGCTAGCGGTGTGCGCTCCATTGCGGTGGTTTCTATTAATTGGCTCCCTTGAGCTTTGAGCCGACGGGCTCCTGGATGCTGCCCTGCGTGCCGGTTCGGGCATCGAGGCCATTGACGGTTGCTTGGCGGCCTTCTCCTCCACCCCTAACCATTTCTCTACTGATGAGGGAAGTTATCCCGAAACCCGAGCCATGTCTCGGGCGATACCCAAAAACCGAGACATGTATTGGGTCTAGAGATTCATCAGTCCAACAAGTACCGACTTGCACCCACCTGGGTGATCCACTATTGAACTACAAGTACCAGAATCCCGAGGGGCGATCCGGAGGAGGGGCTAGCGGTGTGCGCTCCATTGCGGTGGTTTCTATTAATTGGCTCCCTTGAGCTTTGAGCCGACGGGCTCCTGGATGCTGCCCTGCGTGCCGGTTTGGGCATCGAGGCCATTGACGGTTGTTTGGCGGCCTTCTCCTCCACCCCTAACCATTTCTCTACTGATGAGGGAAGTTATCCCGAAACCCCAGCCATGTCTCGGGCGATACCCAAAAACCCGGGACATGTATCGGGTCTAGAGATTCATCAGTCCAACAAGTACCGACTTGCACCCACCTGGGTGATGCACTATTGAACTACAAGTACCAGAATCCCGAGGGGCGATCCGGAGGAGGGGCTAGCGGTGTGCGCTCCATTGCGGTGGTTTCTATTAATTGGCTCCCTTGAGCTTTGAGCCGACGGGCTCCTGGATGCTGCCCTGCGTGCCGGTTCGGGCATTGAGGCCATTGACGGTTGTTTGGCGGCCTTCTCCTCCACCCCTAACCATTTCTCTACTGATGAGGGAAGTTATCCCGAAACCCGAGCCATGTCTCGGGCGATACCCAAAAACCCGGGACATGTATCGGGTCTAGAGATTCATCAGTCCAACAAGTACCGACTTGCACCCACCTGGGTGATCCACTATTGAACTACAAGTACCAGAATCCCGAGGGGCGATCCGGAGGAGGGGCTAGCGGTGTGCGCTCCATTGCGGTGGTTTCCACATACCTAATGTTGTTGGCGCCATTGACTGCACACATGTTGGCCTAGTTCCACCACAGACACGTGATCACATCTACCGAATCAGGAAACATTTCCATTCCATTAATGTGCAAGTGGTATGCCAAGCGGATATGATTATCTCCCATGTCTGTGCCAAATTCCCCGGTTCTGCACATGACTCCTACATACTGCGCAACAGCATCATTCCACAATTGATAGCAAATCTGCATCCAGACCTTGCATGGCTTGTTGGTGAATACACAGTCAAGTAGTGTGCTGTATGTGTGACATGCTGTGCTCAGCTACTGTTTATATTAGAAAATTGCTCTCTGTATCTCACACCTAGGTGACTCTGCGTATCCCAACTGGCCTTGGTTGCTGAGCCCAGTAAGGAATCTAAGAACACCGGGTGAAGTTCGCTACAATGATGTACACGTCATGTGGTGGAGCGTACTATTGGGCTTCTGAAGTCTAGATTCTGGTGTCTGGACAAAAATGGAGGTTCACTACTCTACCCTCCCCAAAAGGTGTGTCAGATCGTAGTTGCATGCTACATGCTCCACAACCTGGACTTGTGCAAAGAGATCCCCCTGTTCCTGGATGATGATGAGCAGCAAATGCCCCCCCTGCAAATCCACACATGCCCAGTGACGACCACAGTGGAGAAGAAGAAGGTGCTTACCTCCGTCAACAGCTGATCAACAACTACTTCACTTGAGTGTAAGTGACATTGTACAACAGTGACATTGTCTGTTGTCATTGATGGTATGGCCAGGCATAGATGGTCTTTTTTGACTACTGGCTCTTGTTTGCTCAGTGCTAATGGCTGATGTGGGAGGCACTGGGTATTTTTTTCCACGTACCTCATGTCTATGTTGATGTTGTTACTCATTGTTATGTGTGCTAGGTTCTGTACGTTGTTGACTTGTGGTGTGTTTTAGCTGTAATGGCATCACCTGACAAGCAAATGTCATTCTCTTTTGTCTTTCTAGGTTCTTCACCCTATCAATGCCTCATCACAATCAGAGCTTGTGGTACATTGGAATCTGAGTTGACATTGTGCATACTGTGATAAACATGGAGCTGACACAAAGACATATGTGTATAAAGAGTGTTTATTTACAATAGTATTTGTGACAGAGAAGTGATTTTTTTTAAATTGTGCAAAGGGAATTTCTGAGTTGTCAGTGATGGTAAATGAGACAAATAGAGTAGTCACCACATGGATGTAGTCACACAGTCCAACAGACTCCTGCCATTAACATGGAAATGTGGGTAAGGATAGTCAACAAAGTCAATGTGTGCCAATATGGCTGGCTCAGCAACTTGGATTTGGATGGTGCATTACCACGTGATCCTCCCGTGGTGTTTCTTGGATGTCCACTCCTGCATTTGGCACGGGGGTCCTCTCCTGCAGGCTCAGCAGTGTCTAAGGAGTCATTTTGTTACAGCTCACTCCTCTCTGTGGCCGCAACTGAGGTAGTGGGAGTATTAGCAGGCGGGCCACTGAAGGGGGGTTGTGCTGTCATTTGGGACGCATGTCTGTCCCTCAGAACACCCACAAGCTGGCCCATGAGGTCCACAAGTTGGCCCATATGTGTGTCCATGTACCTCAGAAGCCGGCTGAGCTCACACACTTCTTCCACAACCTGGCCGTTCTGGCCCTGGTTCTGTTCATATGCCCCATGGGCACTTGCGACAGTGGCCAGGATTTCGGTCTCAGTGTCTTCCTATATTTGTTTTCCAGTTGCCCTCCCACCTGCCCTGCTGACACAGACCTGTTTCATTGTCACTCGATGCACCCGCACACTCTACCTGGCATGCTCTGATTGTGTTGGTAACCACTGAGGCAGGGAGAGTGTTGCAGGCAGCAGTGGTGACGGTGGTGGTGGAGGCCGCACAGGTCATTGTGTCAGGGGTCAGTGCTGTTGTTGTTTGCTGTGGTGGTGGGGACAATGAGGGCATGAGATGTAGTGTGCCCTGGCTGTCCAGAGGGGCCAGGTTGATGCTCCTCATCTGAAAATCGCACGGAGTCTGCATCTGAGAGTTCACGTTCCAGGGTGGAAGAAGACAGGCTCTGCAGGTTGGAGGGGTTTTCTGCTGCAGTTGCGTGTGGATCTCCTGATAAACAGAGGTTAAATGGTCTTTAAAGTGCACTCCACAAGCTTGGTGTTAGACTTTTAGATGTTACATTTGATACAGTAAACACTTTACATTGCAATCACTTGGTAAGGCTGGAAGATACTGAGCATCAAGACATGATGTTGAGGTACATACATTACTTGTCCATGGTGTGAATGTAAAATGAAACCATGTGCCACGTACAGATTGTGTGATTACAAGGACAGGCCATCATCTACCAACTTGCGGCACATCGACTTTACGTAATGCATCTTTATTGTTTGCTCTTCATGGAATCAATTTCAGCTAAGCAGGAACTAGCCACTGGAATGTTATACATACATTTTTCATATCATGTATATTACTTTGTTTATCAGATTGACCATACATGTTTTGTGTTTATATGGGCCTTCATGCTCTGACACCATGGCACTTACACATTGCATTGTGTGCTGTGCATGATTGGGCCATGAACTACTTTCACATGCGACTTGGTCAGTCAAAGTTTAATTTCTGTGACAGTTACGTGCTTAGCTGTCTGCACACTGGATGTGGCTTTTGGATCTATGCCACATTGGCTGATATATGAGTGCTCCATGCATTTTGAGAAGGATGGCAGGGGCCATGCACTGACTACCTACCTGTTCGGTGACACAGTGGAGGTAAATGTCTGCCATATGGTTGTGGGTGGGGAGAGTGCTCCATCCTGCTCAGCTGTGTGACAAGAGGACATGAGAAGGCTACCTACCTTTAAGTCTGAGGAGAGCAATGAAATGGCTGCCACTTGGTTCAGGGTATGTGGAGTGCTCCATCTTGCTAAAGTGTGGGACAAGGGGGCCTGGGGGCCCGCTACGGGCCCCACAGGCAAAGACCACATGCCTTTCCATGGCAGCAACACCACCATGGAAAGGCACATCTCAGCAGGCATTGTAATATGGATGGCAGTGTCTTGCAGACTCCGCCACCATATTAACCTTGTTTTCTGCCGGTCTTTCCGTCCACTGCAGACCCCCCAGCCATCATAATATTATGGGGGGTCTTTGCTGTGTGGATGATTGCGGATCGCCCTCGGGCCAGCGGTGACTACTGCCGGCCCGGCGGGTGAGATCTGGCCACCATCCTAATGGGCCTCAATGTCAGGAAAATATTGTTTAAAAGTAAACATTTTTTGAACAAATTTTAAAGAAAAAAACGTGAAATATTTTTCAATGTAGAGTAATAAATATTATATATGTAGGTATATCTAATACATACATATTTACAATTTTTATCATATTATAAAAATATATTTTTATACTTTGTTACATTGATATATATTTTCTATAAATTTTTTGGTTTCAGATTTTTATTTTACATTGAGTTCAAAGGGGAATAGTCTTTTTTTATTTCCATTAGGTTGCCATTTCTTTTTTAGTAACTCGTATTTTTCAGTCTATCTGTGTTGTTTTTGGGTCATTGCGGAAGGAGAAAGCTCGTAGTTGGAAGCTGCATCACATCGGTTAAGGTTAGTTTATTTAATTACTTTTTTAAGGTAATTTAAGGCTAGGATGAGGGTAGGTAGGTACTGTTCAGGGTTTGTACATTGTGTTTTTGGTTGTTGTGTGGTGAACTAGGTAGATTGTTTTATTTGAGTTACTGTTAGTGCATAGTAAGTTTAATGTTATGGTTTCGTTTAGAGTGTTAGTTACGTCTAGAGTTGTATGTATTAAGTAGTAATAAGTATGTTTGTGTTTGTTTTATAGTGCTGTTAGTGTATGTTTGTGTGGGAGGGAGTTGTGTTACAGGTCCTGTTCCTTCTGGACTTGGCGTTGGAAGAAGGTTTTGGTTGATTTTTTTGTTTAAAGGAAATGTGTATTAGTTTTGAGTAAACTAATAATTATTTTACATTTACCTTATTTGTTGGGGTTTTCATGGAGAGTTTCTTTTTTTAAACCTATTCTTCGGGGTTTTTATTGTTCTACGCTGTGGATTTTCTGTTGAAGGATTTTGTCTTGAAAAGATGTATTTTTCAATTTTTTTGGGGTTCTTTAAATTAAGTAATGGATTTTCAATGTTTGGATTTTACCTTGCTTTGCTGAGAACATTTTTCAGCTAAGAAAATGTAAGAGGTTTTAGATTATTATTAGTGGGTGGGCAATGTTAGTTATATATTTGTTATTGTTCAGTATTTTAATGATGTGTTTATATTTGTTTTCTATATAGGTAGGATTGTTAGGTATTTTGTTGTACTTTCAGATTGGATCTATATTTTTAGACATTAAGGGGCCCATGAGGATGGCGGGCCCCCGCCAGGCTGGCCGTAGCCACGGGCGGCCTGGCGGCCTGGCGGGGGCGATCCGCCCGCCATCCTTGCTCTGAAAACCCCCCGCCATATTAGGATGGCGGGGGGGACCGCTGCGGACGGTAAGACCGTCCGCCGCTTTTCCGCCCCGGTCACAATGGTAAATATGCAGGTGCGCCCGCCACTCTGGCGGGCGCATCCTAATGCCACCATCCGGACCCCCGCCCTTATGGCGGGCGGTCCCTTTTTCCGATGGGATGGCGGGCGGACAAAGTCCGCCCGTCATCCTAATGAGGGCCTTAGATATTATTAAGATATAAAATATTATTGTTATGTGAAATATTTCTTTGTATGGATATAATATTTGATAATATATTTATGTTTTATATCTTAAAAATAATGTGAAGGTTTTGCTAGAAATTTAATTTAGATATTGGTTCTATTTATGTAAGTGTGGACGTTTTTTAGAGTATGGATTTTGCAATAGATTCTAAGGGGGCCATTAGATGGTACCCTAGCGGAGCTGGGACCGACCGCCTGTGGTGCGGCAGTCACGCCCCGATGATTAGGATGCCACCGCCACTGTGGCGGTGGCATCCTCCATTCCCAGCATTGTGGCCACAATGCTGTGAATGCACTGCATGTATGCACAAGGCGACAGGCACCACGAGGTGCCTGTCACCATGTCCATGACAATGTAGTGGGGTACCATAGGTACCCCCATGTGCACCCCCTATCCCCCAGAGTCCCAGGGGGCCCAGAAGCGGCCCCCGTAAGGAAACTTTGCATGCCTTTCTGTGGCGCACCACAGAAAGGCAAGTTTCTGCCCACATTCTAATATGGCTGGTGGTGTCTAGCAGACACCGCCACCATATTAAACTCTTTTCCACCGGTAGACTTGTAGACCGGGCGGAAAAGTGGTGGACGGTCTTCCCGTCTGCCGTGGTTCCCCTGCCATACTAATGTGGTGGGGGTAAATGGGTGGCGGGTGGGGACGGATGTAGGACGGATCGCTACCATCATGCGGGCGGTGGTGATCTGCCCTACATCCTAATTACCCCCTATGTATTCTAGTACTTTAGTGTTTGGGTAGAGCCTTACTTTGAATTGTAAACGTTCATACATTGTTTTAATTTGTTTTGTTACTTTGGGACATAGTTGTGTTACAGATTTCTCTAGTCTTAGTTGTCGGTTGCTTTTTTCTTTTTGGATCGATTCTAGTAATTTATGTAGGGTAGGTTGGGTTCTTCCCATTGTGGCTTAGAAGGCATTATGTTATCCTACTACTGCATTATTCATTTTTGCTTCCTTGTTTAGGGTACTGTTGTACACATTCCACCATTGAATGTGGAATTTTGGTTGTCCAGATCTATGTAGCCTTCCTACCCAGATATCCTCGAAATAGACTAATAGGGGACTTTGTTTTTGTTCATTGGTTTGGTTCACTGGTTAGAGGAGGTAGACCCTGAAGCAGAGGTCAGACCCGGGACCAGGGTTCAATTCCCGTCGCGGCAGTGTCTTGAGCCCAAATATCCACGGACTCGATAATTCTCGTTTCGGTTCCTACTCGAATCACGGGTTCACACTCTGCAGCTCTGGGCATCAGCCTGCTTAATCTCCACTACGGCCCCATCGCGGCGGGATGCTTGGCTTTCACAGGGAAAAAGCCAGGACGGGTTCCCAAGGCAAGCGCCGAGATGCCTACGGGTAATCGAGCGCTATATAAGAACGCATAATAATAATAATAATAATAATATGGGCTTTCAATTAATAAATTGTAGCGTTCAGCAACTTCTGTTATTGGGACTTAGGCTAGTGCAATTAGTTTTTTTATCATATGCAAAGTTGGCGTTAGTTGCATATTCTACACTAATAGCAACCTTGTATTGCTGTGTGAGGGTATTTTTTAGGATGGCTTGTATCACTGACTGTTCGAAGTCTATGATCGTTTTTGGTGGGTAGTAGTCAGTATTTTGCTTTATTTTCGTTAGCAGTTCTACATAGGTAGATGTTTGTTTGTTAGGTAATAGTGCGTAAATGAAGGAGATGTTGCAATTGTGGTACTGTCCATGGATTTTGTATATTTGGTCAAATGGCTTGGGACATATTTTAAATGTACCATCCATGTTTTATATGTTTGAAGTTTTTGTAGGTTTGTAGGAGTTGCAGATATTAGCATTCTTTTCTCATTTGATTTGTTATCATAAGAAAATAATTGTTCTTTATGAGTTACAGTAAGTTCAGATGGTATTTGAATTTCACTGAATGTTTTGGGGGCAGGTGGGGTGTGAGCAGTAGATTTTTAAGTTCTAGAAATGTATCTTTCTAAAGTTGTGATGGAAGGTGGTTGTCCAGTTAAATGTTTAGGTACTCAGGGTAGGATGACTTTTAATATTTCTGTTGTGGGTTTCTGAGAGCAAGAGCTAGCTTCTTTAAGAGTTTCTGAAACATCTCTTACTTCTATCTCATCTATGTTAGGGGGTTCTTATGTTCTTTGACATTTGTTACTGTAGTTTATTTTGTTCTTGCCCTTCCATAACATGCATTTTAATAGTATTTAGTGCATTTCCAATTAATCTTGTCAGCTGTTTGTTTCTCTTGGGTGTAGACATATCCCAAATAGCATAGTAAACGTTTTCCCATTTGCAATGTTATACATTTTGCACCTTCAGTCATTTTGTTATTTGAGCTGTTATGAGAGATTTATTTAGAAAATGTTAAATATATTATACATGTTTTTATTGAATTAATATAGTCAAAGTTGAAAAAATACTTACATGTTTTGTTTTGTGGAAATTGTGAGTTTTTGTGATATATTTTGTTGGTCTTTGGATGCAGTGCTTGCTTTTTTTCTGTTTAAGAAAATATTATTTTAATTAATTTGTTTAACAGAATTGTATGTATTTTGGGGATTGGTTTGTTAGTGGGGGTTTTGAGTATAGATTTTTACTTCTTGGATTAGTATTTCTTGTATTTATACTTAGGTTATTTGAATGGCTTTCTTGTATGTGGTTTGCAGTTAGTTGGGTAGTGTTTGGATATTCTGTAGAGGAGAAATAATTTATGATAACATTAGGTTATTTGTTTAGTTTGTTTTGGTTTAGTTTTGTTTTCTTTAGTTATGTTATTAAATAATGTTTACTTACTTTGTAATGTTCAATTAGAAGTGTTGGATGTGGCAGTGTGATATCATAGAAGAAATTCAGCAGAGGTTTTGCTTTTTCTCATATTTTGCTGGTGTTAAACAGATTCATGTCGATTTTTCATTGGTTTACATAGTGTTTACTTAATTGTACTTTCATTTTTATTGGTTTATGTGTTGTTTTTGATTGGTTTCTGAAGGATGGGTTTAAATTGTTTTGACAGTTATTTCCTTTTTTGGTAAACACTAATTTGTATTATTATTTTTTATGTTATGTATATAATTAGTTATATGTTAGTATTTATTTTGCTAGTGCATAATGTAGGAAATATATAAAATATTGTTTGTAAAAATTATTTATTGGAGGATGTCATTTTTATAAAATATTTTGTAGTGGTGTTTTATTTAATTGTTATATTATTTTTTTGTTATTTACTTATATTGTGTGTCACCGTTGTACTGTTGTTTATATTATTAATGTTAAGTTTTGTGTTAATTTTATCATTTTTGAGGTATCGATATTTGTGTGTTTACGATAATTATGTTGTCTATATTTTTGGTTTAAATATTTTTGTTGTTATATATGTTTATTTATTGGTTACAACATATGTTTAACAACATTTCTCTTTTTCAAATTAGATTTATTGGTGTTTTTACTGTCTATTTTATATCGGTATGTGTATATTTTTTAGTTAAATATAGGATGTTGATATTTTTGTGGTTGATAATAATGTGTTAAAAATTTTGTTGGTCGATAATATGTCAGTGATCCATATAAAACAACTTCTTTTTATGTGTAGACATCACTTTGTGTCCAACCGTGTTTTGCTATGGCTTGTTTTTCACACTCATGACTGATTAATTCTGGGAACCTCTTGTCAATTTTCTCACAATTAAGCTCTAGAATCCATTAACGCTTGTTCCAGACTTGAGGTCTTATTAGGATGGAGGATTTTGGCACATCTGCGGTGCTGGTGGAAAACGTTGATTTCTTCACTCCTGCGGTTGTCCTCGCGTCTGCCATATTACAATGGGAAAAAGTAGCCCATTTCCCATCCGCTGCGGAGTTTTGGGATTTGTCAGAATTTTCCTGCCACAACGGTGGCGGAGGGAGCCAATAGCAAAAGACCTCCGTGCGAAATGACGTTACGACGACCGGTAAAATCACGATACCTCAAACAGCCCATCAGAACACAGCGGAGAAACCAGCGACTCAAAGACGTCGGAAGCACAACTGTGGAGATAGAAACTCGAATCTGGGGCACCTCCTCCACACGTTCCTGACCGCCATGGATCCAGCTCTACAAGTCCTTCCGCTGCTGTACCTGATCCACTACCAGTAGATAAGACGCCACCGCGGTCAACACCGCAGGTAAGTAAATGACACGTCTCTGCATACAACCACAACACACAACTGTTGTGTTGAAATATATTTCCTGTCTACATCAGACACCCAGGTGGAGCAAGGAACACATCCCCCAGTGTACTTACACCTGTCCTGCTTGCTAGAAATTGTCACCTCCGCATCGGAGTCACCCATCAACATAGAAATCACTGCAAGGTCTCGGTCATGTCACCGCATTGGTGAAGACGCGGGAAAACATGCCGGCCGGCACCAGGCATGGGCAGTGTGGGAAGCTGTCCAGGGCCCCACCTTTACCCTACCCATATGGTGCCCTGCATCACTTGGTCACAGTCCTCAGCACGCTTCCCACATCCATTTCTGCCTATGCTGTGTGCTCCTCTTGTGCCCCCACCCATGCACTATTTAGCAGCCAGTTGTGGCTCAACCTCGCACCACACACTTCAAAGGGCAAGGTAGATTGTCTGGGAAGATGGGGGTGAAGATTAACACCCTGCACAGCAGGTCAGCGGCAGGAAAACCCTCATCCTCACACCTGCCTTCCACTCATGTGAATCAAAGTGAATACATTGAGAAATGAAGAGTCACTCTGCATATTAACAACCATGGACCTGTCCATACTGCATGTCAAGTCCATCAGAAAGATTACACACTGAACCTTTGCCACATACACATACCATAAGTCAGCAGCAATGCATGACGATAAATAGACTTACACCTTCTGCCCATTAAACTCGCAAATACCCATTGAAATTTGTACGTTTGAGCAAGCCATAATGAAAGAAGTGGATGAATTGAATCAGCAACTTCCAAAACCCTTCCAGAATCTAACCAAAGCAGAAAATCTTGCTTTGACAGAACTGAAGAACAACAAAGACATAGTCATAAAGCCAGCGGAAAAGGGTGGAGGCATAGTCCTCTTAACAACAGAAGGATATGACAGACAATGCATGGACTTACTGGCAGACACAAAACTCTATCAAATAATGACGATCGACCCAACAGCACGCCTACAGAGAACCATAACCCTGATGGTTGAAGAAGCAGAAGCTAACAACTGGCTATCCAAAAAGGAGGCTGATTACTTGGTGACAAGAGCACCAGTCACACCGTACTTTTACTCCCTGCCCAAAACACACAAAGGGAGAATTCCCCCACCTGGAAGACCCATTGTCTCTGGAATCAATTCCATCTTAGAGCCATTATCGGAATTCGCGGACCAGTATCTGAGACCATTGGTCCAAAAAACGCCTACCTACTTAAGACACACGGGATCTGATTAACATGTTACTCAATTTTGAATACTCAGAGAACACCATGCTCTTAGTAGGATTAGACGTCGAGAGTCTCTACACCAGCCTACCGCAACAGAAGACTTTAGAGACTCTCGAAACAATACTTTTCAACACCGACTGGCCCTACAAAACTCCAAGACACTTTGTACTGGAATGTTGCAGACTGGCCCTCACTGAAATTTTTTGCCAGTATACGGATACCCTCTACCTCCAGCAACATGGCACGTCTATGGGCAGCGCCTTTGCGCCAAGCGTGGCAGGTCTATATGTGAGTACTTTTGAGCAACCCACATACATAATGAAAACAACCCTTTCGTTCGCCATATACTCTTTTGGAAGAGATATATCGACGATATCCTGCTAATCTGGCAAGGAGACACGACATCTCTAAAAGATTTCCACAGGTGGCTGAACAATCAAGATGAATGCTTGAATTTCACTTATACAGCCAATGCACAAAGTCTAGATTTTCTAGACATCACCATCTTTTCTGAATGAAACACCTTACTAACGAAAACATTTTTCAAACCAACGGCAAAAAATAGTCTGCTATCCTTCAATAGCTTTCATGCTCGACCCTTGAGAGAAAACCTCCCTTACAGCCAGTTCCTACGACTAAAGAGAAACTGCAGCTCCCTTGCAGATTACAAAACACAAGCTACTGATCTATGTGAAAAACTCACAGTTAGAGATTACCCCAGGAAAGTAATCAATTCCTGCAAAAAACGTGCCAGAAACCAACCGAGAGAGTCCCTACTTGAGAGTTGCCCAAAACAGATTGACAACAGGACCACCTGTGTCACGACTTACAGTCCGATCACCAATCAGGTGAAGAAGATAATCAACCGCAATTGGAAAATCATAACATCCAATACCCTGACCTGGTCGAAACCAAGATTTGCCAACAAAAGGAGCAGGAATATCAAAGATCTACTAGTCCACACAAGACCGCCACCAAAGAAAAAGAAACAACAACCAGCATTATGGAACAACCCCCCAATAACTGGACACTATCCATGTGGTACTTGTGTAGCCTGCGCAACCACAAAACCAACAAAGGAATTGCAGCTACTTCCAAATTTCCTATGGAAATTAAGAAAACACACTAATTGCAACACCAGTCATGTCATCTACATGATCACCTGCCCGTGCGACATAAGGTACATAGGGATGACATGCCGCAAGGCAAAACAATGACTCTGTGAACATCGGAGCAACGTAAACTGCAAGAAAACCACCACAAAAATGTCGTCCCACTACAAAGAACAAAATCACACAGCAGACGACCTACACTGGGTAATGTTAGAAACTCTGGACACAGTAGACAGAAATGCAGCAAAAATCCTATTCGAGAAGGAACAACGTTGGGTCCACAGGCTCAAAACAGATACCCTGGGTCTCAACGATTCCATTCCTTGGTTATCCCTTAACAGATGATTCATTCACGATAATCCACTTCATGAGGAAAAATTCTATGTGCCCTAACCACAGTGGTCTAAAAACATAAGCCCCAGATAAGCATCATCCTAATGGACGACAAGATAAATACAAAAACCAATATGTTTCCTCTCTAAGTTTTGGGACAGATCTACAAAATAAGCTCAAGGCTCCACACAGATTTGCACAAAACTGCCGGTACCCCCTCTAACCCCCCCCCCCAAAAAAACTCTCCTCTTGTTCATAGTATTCGCCAATTTGAACTAAAACCCTCAACCCTAAAAACAAGGGGCATTTCTAACAACAACTGGCCCATTCAGGGTCACCACAATCATAACAAATATTTCTCTGATTTAAATTAAAACCCACCATTTCCAACACACCATTCCTGAAAATAGTATTACCACCGATTTGTACTTCTAATTCACGCAGTAAAGTATTCCTTGAAGTATTTCTTCTATTACCACCGCCATGAAGTACAAATTCACCCGGAACCATATGCATTCCGATTCCGGGTGACGAAAGGCAGAGTCAGCACAAGCTGCCAGGACAGAGCAGAAGGGACTAAGGTAACCGCTAAGACCGCGCTCTCTCAAGAAACGAGAACCGCAAGTATAAAACCCTTTCCCTAACCCCTTTTTCCTCTTTACAAACCTTGTAGTGAGACCTCTCTCGTCCAGCCTAACTCCCCGAAGAAGCAATTTCTTACTTTTTAATAAGGTACGTAACAATACCGGGCAAACCACGTTATCACGAGCACCCAGAGCAAACGCATCGCGCTTTGAGCTGCGCGTTATAGTATAATCATACAATGATCCTAGACGATTAAAATAGATGAAATAGGAACGCATTTGATTTATTTACGAACCCATTTAAGAAACAACGAACATATGCATATTACTTTATTTAAAAATCGCCATACGCACCAATATTGCACCACTAATCTAAGCACTAAATATGTGTAGCGTTATAAACGCAAATCACGAGGCGGTTTGTGTTATATCCATCTCACCATAGACCACGCACAATACCAAGTACAATCTTAGAGTTATGGGTACCTCACTACAGTATAAATCGAATCACCAACGCCCGCCGAAGCATGATAATGGAAGAGTTGACGCCAGAAATGAGTGTGGTTCAATGAAAAGTATTGCCATTTTCTAGTTCTTTGTTGAAATCATTTGATTTCACAAGAATACTATTGTACATAACTATATGTCTCCTACACCCTATCTCCCTGTCTGTTGTGTGTATGTATGTCTATTTTTTCTTTCAGGTACAATGAAGCCTTAACCTCATGAAGAATCAGGTCAATAAACCTTTTATTCTTCACACATTTTTCACTATTTCACCCCTATTGGTCCTGACGAAAGCCTATTGATCTATTGACTACCCAAGGCTGAAACATGTTGACCTCTTTTTAATTTGTTAAAAGAAATGCACTTGAATTCCTTATCAAATTCGTAAGTTGCACATACAATTTTATAAATAGTCCGAATCCAGATTTATTAAAAATTCTTCTTCTGGCTGTCCGGACTTTTTAGAACCACTACCCCCCCCCCCCACTGTTTCACGATCACTACTGCCTTAAACCTAAGGTAAAACCTCCTGGTGGAGGGTGCACACACAAAAAATGACCCAATGATTACGCACGCACGTGTAAAGAAAAGCGGGGACACAGTATATACCGCTTAGAGAAGTTTCCAACATACACGTGTATGAGGGCCATATTTTGGGAGATACCAACCTTCGACCTGCAAAACCATGGTTTAAGCAGGACCAGTGATCCTTTCTCCTTCTTGATTAAGAGATAAATAGACTAGCCCAAAGTGGAGTGTACGGAGTAGGAAAACCATGGAGCAAGACATATAGCATTTGTACATGACATGCAAGAGGAGGAATATATCACACCACACTTAGGCCATCAAATCAGACATGGGTGGCACAGTGATTGAATTTAAACTAAAATAACATCTGTGCAATTTCTCTGGGCTACAACAATGCAAGCTATGCATTGAACAAGGAATGCTAGGAAGTGTCAGAAGCCATACAGTGACCAGCCCCACATCTGTGTCAACTACCTTGACATGATTATGCCAGCAGCACAACACAAATGGCCCATGTCACACTCCCTAACTGTCAAACCCTAGTAGGACCTTCACACATACCCCTCATCTAGCCATCTCACACCTGCACCAATCATAACCTGTGAGAAACACAGATAAAGGTGCAAATAAGGTCATGTGAGTTTCCTGATAACCAACAACACACCCTGGTGTGTAAATCCCACTCAGGGATGTCTGAACCAATGCTGATCAAAAGCCAATAGCCAGACACAAATCTCACAAACAACTTCCAAAGAAGTCCAACAAGCTCAGTCATGTGCAGGCAAACAGTGGACCCTAGACAGAACAGGAATACACAACATTTTCACTGTGGCCAATTGCACAGACGCCACAACCCAACCCAATCAAAAATTCCATTATCAAATTCCAATCATGAACACTAAATGTGATCAATAGTACACATCTGTTAAGACAGACATAAACAATACACCAATTATCAAGTGAGCATGGTGTCAATGTGTAGCACAAGCATGTACATGCACACTCCTGACAAGTGACAGGTCAAATATAGGACATAGCATAAATGTGTACTCAAAAGAAGCTCATGAACAAGAATACACATTGCTGCATGTGACATTCACACAAGAAATGCACACTACAAATTCAACACACATCTGAATGTATTACATTGCACAAACATCTCACACACAATGTCATGCAAATAGAACATCACACACACATGCACCAGTCAGTAGAATGAGCCAACACAGGCCAAACACTGCATCTATCAACCAAAAAAACACAACATATGCGCATACCAATTCATCACATAGCAAACTCAGCGGGACATCAGGGGGATGCACACCAGGCAACTACAAGGCAACCTACACTGACAGCAGTGCATGTACAGTAAGCAGTGTGTAAACATCAGCAAAACCAGCATCACACATATCTGAGTGCTCCACCATGAACCTCCACACTACAAGTCATCACAGCACACAGATCACATCACACTCAGGAAGGGTAGCAGTACATCAGCAAACAGATACACCTTAGCCATCAACCACAGCTGCACAACTCAGGAAAACCCAGAGGCATCCAACATGACTAGATGACTCTGCTGGTCAAACATATGCACTGCACATGAGCAACCATGACTGTAATCAAGTAGAAGAAAATACCACATAACAAATTGTGAAAATGTCCTGAGTGGCAAATGGGTCCTGTACACAGATCATCCGCCAACAGTGTAGTGTCACACTATGAAGTGGTGGGGAGTGTCACACACTGGCAAGGCAAGGGGTGGAAGAGGTGAGACTGAAGTGGTTTGTACATCAGTATTGGACATGTGAGGAGGGACAGTGCAAAAAAACATAGAAAAGTAACTCGCAATGTGCAGGCATCACAAGCACCTAGAGGGGATGGTATGACTCTTTATACAGTAAGGGTGGTTGGTAGGTGCACAGCACTGGTTGATTTAAAAGTTAGTTGATGAGTTATGCTGGAGAGGGTGCTCTCGAGGGAAGTGTGACCGTCTCACACTGTGAAATATCGATAGGCGTGTGTAAGCAATGAAATTGCAATTACATCCCCTCTTGGAGGCACTACTGGGTGTTCATAGAAATGACTCTATTAATTTTTCAAAGTTCAATTTTATTTCCATATTTCATTATTTTGTAGAAGGCTTCGTTATTTCACAAATATATAGATATTCAACTCATATCTATGCGATGTATATCAATAATTATCCAAAATACTCCGATGCATTTCGGGCTGCACGCCCTTTGTCAAGGAGAAACTACAATAAAGAAAGAATGAGCCCGAGTCAGGGTAGTTGAATGAGGTCGAATAATTAAAAAAATCAGGTCAGGAAGGTGAAATGGCATGACAAATAACGTGTTAGATGAATAGCATGCAATGGGATGCTGACGCGAAAAGCGCCTGTGCCGATTAATCGCGTGAAGTTGTGAGGGAAATAACGCTAACCATATAAAAGGAACGAGGGTCAACATTATATACAAAAACGCGCTGACCGCGTGTGGGGAGTACTGTGCAAACGAAGTAAATAGTGACCGCGCTAAGCGCGTGTGCAGATTACCGTTTTAAAAGTTCGTGAAGGGAATAAAGGTTCCCTGGGAGGATAACTTACTTGGTGCTGGACGCCGTGGCGTTCAAAGCAGGTAACGCGGCGGTCTGGCGATGCAATGTGATGCATCAGGGAGTGTATACATAAGTGAAGAAATAAAAGACGGACAGGTAGTGAGAATCACGGTGGCCATCTTGGAGAGGTGAAAAACGGAAAACTTAAAAAGGAAAACTGAAAAAGGACTGACAAGACATGCTTAATGAGAATTAAAAGTTAAAGTCAGAATAGAGAGCAAGGCACAGTGGTGTGTAATAGTTATAGGTAACAGCTGTATTCTGTGCGATCATTGAGACCATGAGGCTTCAAGGTCTGAAGGCGAAAAGTCCATTCAAGTTCTTTCTGCAGCAGTCTTTTGCGATTGTCCATACCTTCTCTGTGTGGAACACATTCTAGAACCATGAATTGGAGTTGTGCAATGGTATGGTGGAATTCTTGAAAATGCGTTGCAACATTAGATTTCTCATTTTTGGTTCTTATGTTGGACTTATGTTCGTTGATGCGAACCTTGATTTTTCTTTCAGTTTTGCCAACATAAAGTTTGCCGCACGGGCATTTTAGAGCATAGATGAGGTTTGTGGAATCACAGGTTGCGTTTACTCGCAATTTGATGGGGTTGCCCTTCATTGGATGTCTGATTGCATTGCCTTTAATGACACAATTACAATTATTACAGTTGTAACAAGGTTGGGTCCCTTTGAATTTTTGTGGAACTGTAGGTGGAGCTGAAAGAATTTCTTTGATGTTCTTTCCTCGGGTGTAAGCAAATAATGGAGGGCTATCAAAGATATTCCGAAAGTCTGATTCCATCTGGAGAATAGGCCAGTGGTTTAAAATGATTTTTTTAAACCTGTTGCTAGATGTTGAAAATTTGGAAACTAGAACCACACGTTGGCTGGGGGGTTTAGTTGTTTTGACTAGGCTTTGTGGTCTAGTGATGTTAGCAACACGAGTTTCAGCGTCGTTGATGATGGTTTGGGGATATCCTCTCTCAAGGAACCGTTGATGCATTTCCTTAATCCGAAGGGTGTACGTGTCCTGTTCCGACACGATGCGTTTGATACGCAACATTTGTGAGTAGGGCAGATGTTTTTTAAGAGACCCTTGATGGAAGCTTTGGAAATGGAGTGTATTGTTGCGATCAGTGATTTTTCGATGCAAGTCTGTGATGATAGACTGATTTGAAATTTTTATTTGAACATCAAGGAATGAGATTTCTGTGTTGCTTGTCATCCATGAAAGGAGGATTCTAGGATCCTTGGTATTTAGATCTGTGAGTGCTGCGATAAGTTCCTCTTCTGAACTGGCCCATAAGAAAAACAGATCATCTATGTATCGTACATACATTTTCAGTTTGCCTTGGAATTTAGGATTCTCATATATATGGATTGTTTCAAAGTTCTCCATATAGATGTTCGCGTACGTTGGAGCCGCGCAGTTTCCCATGGCCATTCCTGTGAGCTGAAGATACCATTTGTCTTTGTCTTGAAAATAACTGTGGTAGAGTGTGTAAATCATCAGCTCCATAAGAAAGGTTTGCATTTCAGGGTTGATTTCACTTTTGAGCAAAGCTTGTTCAACTGCTTCAATACCCCCCTGATGGGGTATGGAGGTATATAGTGAGCTAACGTCTGCAGTGCATAGGATCAATGATTCATTGTCTGAGTTCTCAAACAGAGCAAGTTTATTTAAAAAGTCAGTAGTATCTTTTATGTAACTTTGTGCTTTGATGACTAAAGGTTGCAAATATCTGTCAGATATTTTCCAGTTGACTCATGGATTGATCCTTTAGTCGAAACAATTGGCCGGAAAGGTGGATCATGGAGGTTTTTATGGATCTTAGGACTCATGAAGATTTTTGGGCATCTCGGGAACTCAGTTGTTAAATATTTCTTGGTTCGATCTTCAATGATGCCGGATTGGTGTGCTGTGTTGATGATGTCAAATAACGAGTCTTGGAACTCTTTAGTAGGATTACTCTGTAGTTCCATGTAGGTTTCTGGGTCCTGGATATGTTCCATTAAACGTTTCTCGTACATGGTTGCTCAAAAGTGAAATCAACCCTGAAATGCAAACCTTTCTTATGGAGCTGATGATTTACACACTCTACCACAGTTATTTTCAAGACAAAGACAAATGGTATCTTCAGCTCACAGGAATGGCCATGGGAAACTGCGCGGCTCCAACGTACGCGAACATCTATATGGAGAACTTTGAAACAATCCATATATATGAGAATCCTAAATTCCAAGGCAAACTGAAAATGTATGTACGATACATAGATGATCTGTTTTTCTTATGGGCCAGTTCAGAAGAAGAACTTATCGCAGCACTCACAGATCTAAATACCAAGGATCCTAGAATCCTCCTTTCATGGATGACAAGCAACACAGAAATCTAATTCCTTGATGTTCAAATAAAAATTTCAAATCAGTCTATCATCACAGACTTGCATCGAAAAATCACTGATCGCAACAATACACTCCATTTCCAAAGCTTCCATCAAGGGTCTCTTAAAAAACATCTGCCTTACTCACAAATGTTGCGTATCAAACGCATCGTGTCGGAACAGGACACGTACACCCTTCGGATTAAGGAAATGCATCAACGGTTCCTTGAGAGAGGATATCCCCAAACCATCATCAACGACGCTGAAACTCGTGTTGCTAACATCACTAGACCACAAAGCCTAGTCAAAACAACTAAACCCCCCAGCCAACGTGTGGTTCTAGTTTCCAAATTTTCAACATCTAGCAACAGGTTTAAAAAAATCATTTTAAACCACTGGCCTATTCTCCAGATGGAATCAGACTTTCGGAATATCTTTGATAGCCCTCCATTATTTGCTTACACCCGAGGAAAGAACATCAAAGAAATTCTTTCAGCTCCACCTACAGTTCCACAAAAATTCAAAGGGACCCAACCTTGTTACAACTGTAATAATTGTAATTGTGTCATTAAAGGCAATGCAATCAGACATCCAATGAAGGGCAACCCCATCAAATTGCGAGTAAACGCAACCTGTGATTCCACAAACCTCATCTATGCTCTAAAATGCCCGTGCGGCAAACTTTATGTTGGCAAAACTGAAAGAAAAATCAAGGTTCGCATCAACGAACATAAGTCCAACATAAGAACCAAAAATGAGAAATCTAATGTTGCAACGCATTTTCAAGAATTCCACCATACCATTGCACAACTCCAATTCATGGTTCTAGAATGTGTTCCACACAGAGAAGGTATGGACAATCGCAAAAGACTGCTGCAGAAAGAACTTGAATGGACTTTTCGCCTTCAGACCTTGAAGCCTCATGGTCTCAATGATCGCACAGAATACAGCTGTTACCTATAACTATTATACACCACTGTGCCTTGCTCTCTATTCTGACTTTAACTTTTAATTCTCACTAAGCATGTCTTGTCAGTCCTTTTTCAGTTTTCCTTTTTAAGTTTTCCGTTTTTCACCTCTCCAAGATGGCCACCGTGATTCTCACTACCTGTCCGTCTTTTATTTCTTCACTTATGTATACACTCCCTGATGCATCACATTGCATCGCCAGACCGCCGCGTTATCTGCTTTGAACGCCACGGCGTCCAGCACCAAGTAAGTTATCCTCCCAGGGAACCTTTATTCCCTTCACGAACTTTTAAAACGGTAATCTGCACACGCGCTTAGCGCGGTCACTATTTACTTCGTTTGCACAGTACTCCCCACACGCGGTCAGCGCGTTTTTGTATATAATGTTGACCCTCGTTCCTTTTATATGGTTAGCGTTATTTCCCTCACAACTTCACGCGATTAATCGGCACATGCGCTTTTCGCGTCAGCATCCCATTGCATGCTATTCATCTAACACGTTATTTGTCATGCCATTTCACCTTCCTGACCTGATTTTTTTAATTATTCGACCTCATTCAACTACCCTGACTCGGGCTCATTCTTTCTTTATTGTAGTTTCTCCTTGACAAAGGGCGTGCAGCCCAAAATGCATCGGAGTATTTTGGATAATTATTGATATACATCGCATAGATATGAGTTGAATATCTATATATTTGTGAAATAACGAAGCCTTCTACAAAATAATGAAATATGGAAATAAAATTGAACTTTGAAAAATTAATAGAGTCATTTCTATGAACACCCAGGAGTGCCTCCAAGAGGGGATGTAATTGCAATTTCATTGCTTACACACGCCTATTGATGACTCTTTATACCACATACTATACTTGTCCCACAAATGTGTCAAGTGACAGCAATGTAGGAGAAAAGTCACATATAATGTCAGTGTGGCAGAGCAGGTCAGCACAGTGAGCACAAACATAAACAAGACCCATGGCTGTTCAACAAAACACAACACAGATATCGCAGTGACACACTCTGCATACTCACAACTGAAAGCGACAAAAAGTAGGTGTACCCCAGGATTGCAAGGTCACACCCACACACTGCACAGTGCTCAACCTACAACTCCTAGAAATGTCAGATCATAGTTGCATGCTGCATGCTCCACAACCTGGCCTTGCACAAAGAGAACCCTCTGCTCCTGGAAGATGATGAGCAGCAGATGCCCCTGCTGCAAATCCACACATGCCCAGTGACGATGATAGTGGAGACGAGGATGGTGTTGACCTGCATCAACAGCTCATTGACAACTACTTCCCTAGAGTGTAAGTGACATTGTACAACAGTGACATCGTCTGTTGGCTTTGATGGTAGTGCAAGGCATAGATGAGGTTTTTGACTGCTGGCTGTTGTTGGCTCAGTGCTAATGGCTGAGGTTTATGGCACAGGGTATTTTTTCCAAGTGCCTCATGTCTAGATTGCTGTTGGTGCTCATTGTTATATGTGATGGTTTTGTACATTGTTGACTAGTGGTGTGTTTTAGCTGTAATGGCATCACTTGACAAGTAAATGTCATTCTTTTGTGTCTTTCTATGTTCCTTCACCTTATCAATGCCTCGTCATAATCAGAGCTTATGGTACATTGGAATCTGTGTTAACATTGTACATACTGTGATAAACATGGAACTGACACACAGTTATAGGTGTGTAAAGATTGTTTATTTTCAGTACGTTTTTGTAGAGAAGTGATTGTTTTTAAAATAGTGCTAAGTGAATTTATGAGTTGTCAGTGATGGTAAATGAGACAAATAGAGTAGTGACCACATTGATGTGGTCACACAGTCCTACAAACTCCTGCCATCAACAGGGCACTGTGGGTTAGGATAGTTAGCAAGGTCAATGTCAAGGGCAACACAGGTGCCATCATGGCTGGCTCAGTGACTTGCCTTTGGTTGGTGCTTTGCCATGTGATCCTCCAGTGGTGTTTCTCGGACGTCCCCTCTTGTGTTTTGCAGGGGGGCCTCTGCTGCAGGCTCAGCGGTGTCCGAGGAGTCATTGTCTTGCACCTCACCCTTCTCTGAGACCGCAGCAGAGGTGGTTGGAGGATCACCTGGCTGGCTACTGGAGCGGGTTTGAGCCGTCATTTGAGCTGCATGTCTATCCTATCCCTAAGTGCACCCATAAGCTGGCCCATGAGGTCCACAAGTTGGCCCATATGTATGTCCATGGACCTCAGCAGCAGGCGCTTCTTCCACAACCTGGTCCAACTGTCCCTGGTTCTGTTCATATGCACCAAGGACTCTTACGATAGTGGACAGGGCTTCTGTCTGTGTCCTCCTGTGAATTTCCCCCAGTTGCCTTCCCACCTGCCCTTCTGACACGGACCTGTGACTTTGGGACTCGACGCACCCACACACTCTCCCTGGCATCCTCAGATTGTGTGGTGGTGTTGGTAACCACTGAGGCAGGGAGAGTGTTACAGGCAGGTGATGGTGAAGGTGGCTGTCGCACAGGTTGTTGTAGCAGGGGTCAGTGCTGTTGTTGTCGCTGTGGTGATGGTGGGGACAATTAGGTCCTGAGACGTAGTGCACCCTGGTAGCCCAGAGATGCCAGGTTTTTGCTCCTCATCTGAGAAACGTAGGGAGTCTGCATCAGAGAGTTCACGTTGCAGAGGGGAGGGAACGAGGCTCTGCAGGTTGGTGGTGTTTTCTGCTGCAGTTGCTTGTGGATCTCCTGTTGAACAGAGGTAAAATGTCAGTTAAATGCACTCCACAAGCTTGGTGTTAGACTTTTGAATGTTATATTTGATACACCAAACACTTTACATTGCAATCACTTGGTATGGCTGAAAGATGATGAGCATCATGACATGATGTTGAGATACATACATTACTTGTTCATAGTGTGACATTTAATTTGAAACCATGTGCCACATTCAGATAGTATGATTACAAGGATATGTTATCATTTACCAACTTGCTGTACATCAACTTTTGAGGATGCTTCTTTTTTGTTTACTTTCATGGAATCATTTTCAGCTAAGAAAGAACTAGCCATTTGAATGTTATACATACCTTTTTCATATCATGTACTTTACTTTGTTTGTCAGATTGACCATACATGTTTTGTGTTCATGTGGGCCTTCATGCTCTGACACCATGGCACTTACACATTGCATTCTGTGCTGTGCATGAATGTGCCCTGAATTTCTTTCACATGTGACTTGGTGAGTCAAAGTTTAATTTCTGTGACAGGTACATGTGCTTAGCTGTGTGCACAGTGGATGTACATTTTGCATCTATACCAAGTTTTCTGACATGTGAGGGCTAACTACCTGTAAGTTTGAGGAGTGTAATGAAATGGCTGCCACATGGTTCTGGGTGGGGGGAGTGTTTCGTCGTGCTCAGCTGTGGGAAAAGGGTGCTTGGTGCTAGTTGTAGTGCTAGATTCCTACCCACAAATACCCCTCCCTGTTCAGACGGCTACCTACCTGTTAGGTGAAACTGAGCAATGGAATGGCTTCCACATGTTTTTTGGTGGGGGGAGTGTTCCACCCTGCTCAGCCGTGGGACAAGGGTGCCCACCCACAGACCCCCTCCCCATTAAGATGGCTACCTACCTATAAGTTTGAAGAGTGCAATGAAATGGCTGCCACATGGTTCTAGGTGGGGGTGTTCCATCCTGCACAGGGGTTGGACAAGAGAGAATGAGAAGGCTGCCTACCTGTAAGTCTGAGGAGAGCAATGAAATGGCTGCCACATGGTTGTGGGTGGGGGGAGTGTTCCATCCTGCTCAACTGTGGCACAAGGGTATTTGATAGGAGTTCCAGTGCTGGCTTCCTAACCACAACTCCCCTCCCTGTTAAGATGGCTACCTACATGTAAGTTTGAGTAGTGTAATGAAATGGCTGCCACATGGTTCTGGGTATGAAGAGTGTTCCATCCTGCTCAGGGGTGAGACAAGAGAGCATGAGAATGCTATCTACCTGTAAGTCTCAGGCGAGCAATAAAATGGCTGCCACATGGCTCTGGGTGGGGGTGATTTATCCTTCTCAGCTGTGGGACAAGGGTGCCTGGTGGAAGTTGTAGTACTGTATTCCTACCCACAGACCCCCTACCCTGTTCAGATGGCTACCTACCTGTAAGTTTGAGGAGTGCAATGAAATGGCTGCCACATGGTTCTGTGTGGAGAGAGTGTTCCATCCTTCTCAGCTGTGGGACAAGGGTGCCTGGTGAGAGTTATAGTGCTGGCTACCTGTCCACATGCCCCATGGAAATATAGATAGCTACCTTTGAGGGGATTCAGAGGAAGGACATTTTAGATATGGGAGACATGTGTTGGGAAGAGTGTGTTGTACATAAGTGCATTTGTGTCTAGGAAGTGTAGCTTTCTAGTTGTGCAAGACAGTACATAGCAATGTAATGGGAGTCAATTGTTGGTACTTACCAGCCTCCAATCCCCCGGGTATTTCTGTGAGACTCTCTGGCCACAGCATGGCAAGCACCTTCTCCTCCCATTCGGTGAATGTTAGTGGTGGAATGGAAGGACCAGCCCCAGTCCTCTGAGCCAGCTCATGGTTCTTGTTGGCACGCTCTTTCACCCTGCACTTGAGGTCATGCCACCTCCTCTTGATGCCACGCAGGATGCACAGGGTGGTCCCTACTGATTTGACTTTGTTGACCATCCTTTCCCACATTTGATTTCTTCTGGCTCCTGGTGTCTGTTGGACCATGCATCCAAACAAATGTTGATTTACTGTGATTATCTCATCTCCCATGACTGACATTCATTGTCAGTGTATTTTGGCATTTTTTTCTCTGTGATATGTAAATGGGTGAAAAGTGCAGGAGTGAAGGTTGCGGTAGAGATGTGTGTGGTGTGTGGGTGGTTGTTATGGTGTGATGTATGCTGATTTGCCTCTCCTTTATACTGTGGTGTTGGGCTCTTCAGTTCTGGAGTTGTGCAAAGGATGCTAGGCAGGGAAGGGATTGGTTTTATACTCAGCCATGTGGGTGGGTCAAAATAGAGGATTCATGTCAGGTGTGTTGTCTGGGTTGACCTGGGATTTTTTTTTCTTGCCATGGGGATGTGTCATTGGTTTGTGTCAGATGTTTTTGGAGGCTGCACCAGACAAACAGCTGCACTTGGTATCCTTGTTGTGTGGTCACTATCTACCGCCATTCTTCTTTCCACTCGACCGCAGCGGTCTGAATGCAATGGTCCTTCCGCAGGCTCTACCATTTATCATTTCATGCGATCGCGGTGGTCGGGAACAACTGATTGTTCTGCTGGCTCAGCTATCGTATCATAATTTCACTTGCGGTCATTCCACTGGTCGATCAGCATTTTTGGGTCTTTCCGCAGCAATTCCGTCCTCCGCAGACAGATTTTTCTAGCTGTGCATCCACCGGTTTTGCCATGGTACTTGCGGACCGTTAATTTCTGCTACCAAGGTGGAAGTTTCTCTAAGCATTCTCCATCTGAATGAACTAAACAAGCATCCATCGATGACCCTGAGACATATGGTTTCTTCCTCATTAAATTCATTGAACTTACAGTGTTTGATGAGTTTGTCAAGTCTTTCTACACATTGATTGATGGTTTTACTAACTTTCTGTCATTCTTGACTGAAAATACATCTTTCATAGTCAGCATTGGGCAAGGGATTGAACTTGAGATTCAAGTATATGTGATTTCTTCATCACTTTGTGACATTTTCTTCATGACTTCTTTTATGCCGTCACTAGCAAAAGTTTTGAGGAATGTGATAATCTTTTTGTTATCAGTGTCTTCAAGTGCATTTAGGAAATCTTCAAATGTCTCTGTTCACATAGTCCCTCGGTTGCCAATATTTAGCTTTTTGGTGGAATTGAATGATGATGGTGGTTTCGAGAAAGTGGCAGCGTTGTAGGTCAGAATGGATCTTAATGAGGCGGGACGTGGTGGTATTTCCACAGTGTTTCCTACTCATTCTGTCTGAGACATTTTGACATACTGGCCTCTGGATCATCCTTGATGATAACTGGAAACATGATTTTCTTCTTGGTCTTCATTGAAATAACAACATTCCACTATTACAAACCCCTCACTGACTTTCACTTCTCAAAGAACTGTGGAGTTACTTGGAGTCCCCCTCAGCAGCTTTGGTGGCTCGCCTCTTCAGTTATGGACAGCTCCATAGGCACAACCCCGGGAACTTCTCCTTGGGTTGCTTTGCCCAGTGCTGCGGTATGAAGACTCTCTTTAATTACTTCTTGGAAGCAGACAACTTGTTCTTACATCAAGGTTGTTTTGCTTCTGGCATCTCTGTGCAGCGGCTTACACCTGGTTGATCTCTGCCTCGCAGCACTTATAATCACAGCTTTATCACTCTGTACTAAGGGGCCGATTATGATGGCGGACGGACCTGAGTCCGTCCGCCACCATAGAGTAGGAGGGACCGTCCGCAGGGGCTGCGGCGGTCCCTCCGTACAGATTAGGATGTGACCGCCAGGGTGGCGGTCACATCCTCAATCTTTAACATTGCGGCGGGTGCAGCTTCAAGCTGCACCCGCCGCAATGTTAAAAATGCATACATTGCATTTGTATGCAGAAAGCGGCAGGCACCGCGCGGTGCCTGCCGATTACTGCATACAAATGCAGGGGGGTACCATAGGTACCCCCCATGTGCAACCCCCACCCCCCCTCACCCAGGGGGCCCGCAACGGGCTCCCGCAGTGAAGCTCCGTATGCTTTTCCACGGCGGAAAACCCGCCGTGGAAAAGCATTTCTTTTTGGGCATCCTAATATGGCTGACGGTGTCTGAGAGACACCGTCACCATATTAGTGCTTTTCCGCCGCGGTTGTAAGCCAACCGCGGCGGAAAAGCTGCAGACGGAAACCAGGACCCACCAGCCATCCTAATGTGGCGGTGGGTCTTTGGTGGGTCCGCTGAGGTTTTTCCATATCCTCCGGGCCGGCGGTGGCTTCCGCCGGCCCAGAGGATGCGGAAAAACCGCTATCCTAATCTACCCCTAAGTGTGGCTCCATGTTGCATAATAGCTACTCCATATGCATTAAAAGTGAATTCTGTACTTTGTCGATGTCACAAGTGGCATGCATGAGCAGTTTGCCTGGACCACGGCAAACTCTCTAAGAGAGCACTGTCAATCTTTGGGTTACTTTTCCCCTATCTCTTCATCATTTGTAGCATCTTTGAAGCCGGGGCACCTGCTAATAACTACGCCACATACGGAGCTTGGTGTCACATGTCTTTATTCATCTATGTGTAACTGCATGTAACTGAGAACTCAACATTCTAAAGCAACCTTCACTACTCTGTCCATTACATCAAAGCTCTACGGAGTTTATCAGGAACTAATAGGGTTCTGCCATTGTCATCTTGCAAGACACTGAAAAGTGCACATTTCTGTGTGCTCTAATCTCCTGAGGTTTAGGGGCCAACCCCTCATTCATGATGCTGCGCGTTAGACCTTGTGAGTATCCAGACGACCTGCCTCATTATCTCCTTGTTTTTGCTTTGTTCGCCCTAAGATGGCAGGATATGCCCAGATGTGAGTCCCTTGCTCACTTTGCCACTGGATTCAAGGTAGCCAGGCTGATGAGGGCTGTCACCCCAAAACCGGTCCCAGGATGCTTGTTTCCGGGCCAGGGAAGTCCTGGTTTGGCAGTTGGGGCTGGACTGTTCCCATAAGGAACAGGGTCAAGACTAATTTGTGTTTTGCTGGGTCTGACCTCGGGTGCAGAAGTTTTCTAAAGAATGATGATGGATTCAACCCAGATCTGTAACTTGGGGTTGGCGTCGGATATGTTTTAGCGCCCCGTCCATTATCTTCTTGTTTTTGCTTTGTTCGCCCTAAGTTGGCAGGGTATGCCCAGACGTGGGTCTGTTGCTCCCTTTGCCACTATATTCAAGCTAGCTTGGCTGATGAGGGATGTTACCCCAAAACTAGTCCTAGGATGCTTGTTTCCAGTCCAGGGAACACCTGGCTTGGCAGTTCAGGCTGGACTTTCCCATAAGGGACAGGGTCAAGACTGATTTGCATATCGCTGGGTCTGACCTGGGGTGGCAAAGTGATCTAAAAAATTATGATGAATTCAACTCAGATCTGTGACTGGGGTGAGTGTCTGAGAAGTTTCTGCGCTCCATCCATTATTTCCTTGTGTTTGCTTTGTTCGCCCTAAGTTGGCAGGGTATGCCCAGACATGGGTCCCTTGATCACTTTGCCAGTGGATTCAAGCTAGCCTGGCTGATGAAGGGTTTTACCCCGAAATCGGTCCCAGGATGTTTTTTTCCAGTCCAGGGAAGACCTGGCTTGGCAGTTCGGGCTGGACTGTTCCCATAAGGAACAGCGCCAAGACTGATTTGCATATGGCTGGGTCTTACCTGGGGTGGCAAAGTGATCTAACGGATGATGATGGATTCAACCCAGATCTGTGATTGGATTAAGTGTCTGAAAAGTTTCAGCACTCTGTTCATTATCTCCTTGTGTTTGCTTAGAGTTGGGAGTCCTTCATCACATCTCCTAGCAATTGGAAAGTGTTGCCCGTGACTTCCAGGACACAATGATCCAGGACAACAGCCGTACCTCCATGGTCGCCCGCTCATTACACACAGAGGTTGTGGATTTCCTCTGCCTTTCCTTTATGGTAGCCTCCTCCTGGCCTATGGGGGTTGCAAACTGGCTCTGCAAAAAGGATGCCAAGATTTTACCCCACGGGTCACTAATTAATTCTGTACGAGGACCAGTTGAACAAGAGTACATTACATCCTATTTGCGGAGCATTACGAGGTCCCGCATTGAGAATGTGTTGCACAGTGAAGACGATGCGTCATTTCCAAGGAGCTGCAAAATTGTAATATGTGGTCCTGCATCAGCGTCATGGAAGTCAGGTGTCGAGAATGCTTTGCACTGTGAAGGGGAATCATTGGTTATGGTGAGCTACGAGACTGAAATGTTAGAACCTGCATTGTCATCAAGGCTACCGTCAACTAGAGATTTGCGATGCATCAGTGAAGCTTTGCACAACTGTGGTTCTGATGCAGGCTACAAGGTTGCTGCCGAGTCCTTGCCCTGAGAAAAGCCTTGTAGAAAAGGTGATGTGTCATTTCTTCCCCGATTTGTGTCGCACGGCAGAGGAGATGCATCAGTTCTGCTGGATCTATAGATGGGCTGACAGAGCACCTTCCAGCCCACTTCCAGGGGTCCAGTACTGGGGTGGGTCACTTTGCAAGGTAGGACTCACAGATTTTAGAGTCCATGTGCAGGTTTCAAGGTTGTTGGAGCCTTCTTCCACTGAGACTCTAATCAGGAGGCCTGCTAACTAGCCTTTAGAGTAAGTATTGGGTCCTGGGTTCAGTAGATCCAGGTCCAGTCCTCCTCACAACGGCAAGAGGGCAGCAGGCAGCAGGTCAGCATAGCGAGGAAGTAGTCCTTCAGAGGAGCAATCCAGCAGATTGGCAGCCCTTTCCACGGTATAGCATCTTTCTTCCTGGCAAAGTATCCACAGGTCCAGAAGTGTACAGAAAGCTGGTGCGTGGGGTTCAATATTTATACCTGGGCCTTCCTTTGAAGTGGGAGATGCTTCTAGCGGTTTACCTTTGAAGTCACCAGGCTTCCTGCCTTCCCAGCCCTGGCTTCAGATTATCTACAGGGGTATGTAGCCCTTTGTGTGGAAAGAGTACATAGACTATTCAGATGTAAGTGAGGCTGGCCCAGCTTCACCCTTCTATTCTGCCATTGATGGCCCATCAATTTACACCTAAGCTCCCATTGTATGTGGCTTTCAAGGAAGAGTACACAAAGCCCAACTGTCAGCTACACCCAGTCATGTGACCCAGTAACAGACTGCAGGCACTAAATGGTTTAGGCAGGAAAATGCCAGTTTTCTAAAAGTGGCATTTTCAAAATTATAATTTAAAACCTGACTTCACCATGAGAGACGGATTTTAAAGTCCAAAGACACCGAACATTAACTGGTTTTCTGCTCCATTTGGAAATCATCATTTATTATATATGATAAGGTAACTCAATGTTATCATATGGGAGAGTTCTGCCTTGCAGCAGTGAAAAACAAATGTAAGAGTTTTTCACTAAGAATTGTAGTAAGAAGCATAAAGTGCCAATGATAGTCAATTGTTGCAATAGTCTAGGACCTAGGGTCCGTTTGACACTGACCAAGATGGAGGGCGGATTGCAGGCACCAACCAGGCTTGTCCTGGTCAAAGATTTTACCTTATAACTTAGTCCTTCAAGTTCGAATACACTACAAGAGTACACTTCTAAAGCACCCCATGACCTCAGAAGAGTCACTTAGAGGCACACGTGTGAGTGAGAAGTCAAGAGGATCCAGTCCAGATCCATTTGCTACTGGCCATTTGTACAGTTGTAATAAAGGCCTCTGGTAGTGTGTTGTATCCATAAAGCTTGAAGAGGAAGTCAGCCTTATGACTACTTCTTTATCTTGGGTACAAGAAAGGGCACGTCCAGTCGTTCAAGGCTCCTTTCAGGTAACAGACAGCAGGTCCCACCCTCTTCTGCTCTTCCTCAAGTCCAGGAAGGTTCTGAATTCAGTGCCGGGAGATACCACATTTATGCCTGGCACAAGCTAGTGGGAGAGAATGACTCCTGGTCATACCCTAATCAATGGTACAGCCCTACCCACTTTTGGCATTTTCAAGAAGGTGAACGTCTTCATCCACATTCAACTTGGGCTCTGAGGGATGGGGGTTCATGTGGAAAGTGTACAATGTAAATCCTAATGTTCTCCCACGTACTAATATTCTGTGTGCTGCAGTCACTGTACCCACAATAAACCCAGGGATGGGAGTTTGGTAAAAAAGAGTTTTCAATGAACCAGAAGCTGGATACACAAGAATTATGTTGGCATTCTGTTTCTCTTCCTTTCAAGTGTGCCCCGATGTTATTTGTAAAACCCAAAGACAGATACCTTGTGGGACAAATCAGGCATGCCCCAAAGTGTTATGTGCAAACCCATCAGACCTATTGAGTAGGATTTGACACTGTAATATCAAAAAGGATGCTCACATCAGCTACACTGCTTATTCTGGGAGGCTCGAAGGAGTCATCTCTGCGCATTTAGGCCAGCCCATTGTTTGCTCTTAGGAGGCATTTCACACCTTTTTCACACTTATTCAAATGCTTGTAGCTGGCAGATGTTTTAGAGCAAATGCAAATAGCCTACAGGAACTACAAGAGGAAAAATGGTACATTTCTGAAAGTAACTTTTCCTTGCTATGTGTCGCTAATATGACTTCGCCATTTAATTTGATTTTGCTATCTGTTAAAAAGAGATGTTACATTATATTTCTAGCTAGTCCTATTCCGAGATACAGTAGTTGGATTTCAATATGTACTCTGTGGAAGAGGTGCGGTGCAGTGTCCTGGGCAACTGACGCCGAAACCCGGGAACTCACGGTTTGATTGCCGGTGGCAGATCAGCCCAGCACCATGTGACTCTGATTTCTAAATAGGACAAATGGGCCTGCCATAGAGAAAATAGTTTTTGGGTGCTAGTCACTGTAAGGATGAGTGATCATTACATTTACATATATTCTACTTTTAATTACAATGTGTCCTGCCTTGTGGACTACACAGCCCACATTGGGGTGACATTAATAGTTAAAAGGGGTGTTTGGACTGTCAAATGAGTTTATTTAGGCTATCCTGCTTTAGGTTTAAACCTATAATAATTATTAAAAACCCACCAAAAGGAAACTAGACCTCACCAGTGTGAACATATAAATACTGATAAACACCTGCACAATCGCAAACTAAATGTCATTCAAAGAAAGAAAAAGAGAAGTGAAACAGTCATTTTTTTATTTCTTCCTGGAGTGGTCAATACAATGTAACTTTGCTATACAAGGTAGCTGGAAGTAAGATTGGTCTAACAATATTCTGCTTGTGTTTTGTTTAGGGATGTCACAAAAATATTGTTTTTTCTTCTTTTTGCTTTTTTCAGTTTTGTGGTCTTTGGTCTAAAGATGCAGGATTTAGAAGCATGTTATGGGTCTTATTTAATTATTTAATTACTTAATAAACCGTAGAGAATCAGGAAATATCAAAATCATATTTCAAGTTTTGGCTACATTTGACTCCTTCACTGATATATAAAATGTCTTGTTTCAAAAGAATCTTTCCCAATATATACCTTACACATTTACTCACAGTGTGAGAATGGTTGAAACCCTTTGATACATCAGCCCCCTTTTCTAGCGAGTCAGTATTGATAGTAGGTGGATTGTGAGGATCTTCCATCACATATTGATAGTGATGTAAAAAGAAGTTCATACTACTGCCTTCTTAGACTTTTACAGGAACACATGACTTCTGTAGTAGACATATTTAAAACAAATTGTCTGAAAACATCCTTGTCTACTAAATGTTCAGTATAATTATAGATGTGAAACATCTCCTTGAGAGTAGGTTGGGTGACACTTTTAGTGACTTTGGAACTGCAACATGTTCTATGTTAGAATGCTTGACACTTCAGAAGCAAAGAAATGTTGAGGAGTAATTCCGGAAATTTTATTTCACAATGCATGAAAAATGGCTTGCAATAATGCATAGGAATGTCCCTTCACTAACCATGGCATTTGAAGTCAATGAAGCCTCACTACTGAGATACTCTGCACAAGTTTTAGATCCTTTCATAAAGGGTAATTTTCTCCAGGCTTTAAAAAGAACTGCTTCATTTTTTATATCTTCAATAACTCTGAGGGCAAGCACGCACAGTTCAACACATATGTTGCAGAACCTGTACAAGATAACCACAATCTTCAGGTAGACATGTATTGGTATGGAAAACTATGTCAGTGGCCAGAGTTCACAAATTGTGTACTGGCTGTTTTGTCTCAAGTGTCAATGTTGAGAGGGTCTTTACACAGGTTCAAGTTTACATGGGATGGAAAGTTTGAGTGCGCATGACCAAAGACGCATTTAAGAAGTATTGTATGGTGTACTACATAGGTTTTTTTGTAAGAATGCAGTTGGACCTCATATACACTGTACGTACACTGTCTATATAACATGCACTATCATTGCAGAAAGCAAGAATTAATAAAAGCGAAATGTTCCATAATCTCAGAAAAAAACTGTTTCTGTAGTTTTTTAGGGCGTGAAAATGTGTAACTGCTGATAACTATTGTTAGTTTAAGGAATTGAAATCAATTGAAAACACTCCAAAACAGGAAAGCATAGGTTTATTTGGACAAATAGCTCCCTCTTGCTGTTCTTTGCCATTGAACAGATTGAATATCCACAGAGAGTGGGAAATAGAGTCCTTCACATAATTGACCTGCAGACTAAGAGTCCAGATGGGCTGAATCAGGATGAGTGTACATCTCCACGAATAATGTCAGCACATGTATAGGATCATATTTACTGTTCTAATATGATTGTTACCCATGTAAATGTACACTAGTGCAATGGTTTTTGAAATGTTTTTAATCTGTAATGAGATTTCTCATGGATTTTAATATGTGTGTTTTATTCTCTTTACAGGAGAAAAGGAAGGGGCAGATAATAAAGGATTACTTCTCGTCTAGCCATCCCCTACCCTTTTCTTCTTTGCAATGGGTGAGGGCCCGACTGCACAGATAAGAGACTTTAGCTAAATCTCTTTTAATTCTGCTTATTTGTTTTCACACACATATTTTTCACTTTATTTTGTTTTTGGATGTTGATGTAGCTTTGATTTATGGGGAATTAAACAGACATATTCAGCATGATGAGGAGGCTTTCAGAAGCCAGCTATTGGTCTAATAGGCACTAGTCTGGATATGTGTTGTGCTTCACCCGTCTTTTAGGAATATCTGACTTAATAATTTCTGTCAACCGGCACTAGGCCGATTGAAACTTTTCATTGTTAAATATCCCACACAGCTTCTTTATAGGCACAAGTCTGAATGGAATGCATATCTATCATATAAAGTGTTTAACTCTGGAGAGAATATGACATTGCTCTTAGCATTTTCTGTTACTCTCCTTGAATCTTACAATGAGATATAACATGGCGACTAGGTTCAATTGTATATATTATATGTAATTATAATTTTTGTTTGATGATTTGTAAATGATTTGGACTCTAATGGACATTTACATAAATACATTGACCATGTAATGTGAAAATCTCAAATATAAAAGAGAACAAATAAAAAACAAAAATATATAAAAGGAACACATACATTAAAATGAAAGATAAAACAATTAAGAAGAGTAAATATAATGGGCACGCACAATTCTGGGCATTACCCCGCAATGGCATGATTTTATCGATATAAAACCAGAAATCACCACTCTACATCAAGGTCATGCAGCAACCTATAATATACCTCGACTTCCAGCATGGGACCTACATTCACCTAATCATTACATAAACAATAAAAACAAACAAGTAAAAATATAATTCCAAAGATCATTCTCGTTGTGGGCCTCACCCTACAACGGCATACAAGTACCAATATATTGTGAGAAATCATTACTCTATATAAATAGCATGAAACAAAGAACAAAATACCCCGACTTGCAGTGTAGAGTTTACATGCATCCAGTTCATTCCACAGACCCACATGGTAAATGGGCCATCAGCGAACCATAAGAACAACACGTCATACTCTCAAAGCATGTTCACTTATAAATGCAGCCTAAGTTCAAGTCAAAGACCATGTTAGTGGTATGTCACCATTTAATGCGACTTGCAATAAAATGTCCGCATGATTTAATACATCGTCCACTTAGTGATCGATAAGAGAACTTAAGTCAATAAAGCCAAGATAGGCAGCTTGCACCATCGTATCTTTATAATGACGTATACCGCATATTACCATTCATGAATACCCACCATAATAAGCAGTCGGTAACTTCGTATCTTTATACTAGTTGTAGGAAATGGGACTGGTGTTCAAGTTGAGACCATATACCATCCGGGAAATAGTGCCGCCATCTTACACAGCATATTATCTTGTTTAGGTTATTTCACTTACAAATAGGCAACAGAACCTTTATGTTGTTATCGAAAGCGCGTCATAGGTTGCCAAAAAGGCAGCTTGCCGCATTGCATTCATTGCATTTCGTTGGTCACAAACAACTTGGCAGAAAAGAAAAACAACCCCTAAAGGGGTGGACCCTCTTAAATAGTCCTTCGAACAACCAATTATTCACACCTGATATCGCCTGAGTCGATGACCCTCCCCATACAGGGTTGGTGTATTGGCCATATTATAATGGTGTATTCTCATGCTAATCCAGCAGTTTGATGTTGACATTTATAAAGCATCAACATTCAATAAATATTGTGACAGAATACCTTAAAAAAAGAGAACACTCAAAATAGGAGGCAGTAGATCATGATTCGGCCTTCCTCGCATGAACTCATTCACAACCTACTCCCGTGATGCATTGTAACAGTGCTTTTTAATACAAGTATGGAAACCTTCATCACCTAATCCTCCCGCATGCTAAGATTTTGAAGTAATATTCGCTGTCAAACAGTGGACATACTCCCACCAACTTCGCCGTCCATCAATGACATGATTTCAATTCAATAAGGAATGATAACAAACATAAATATAAAAAAGAAATGAAGAAAATGAAGTAAATAAAAACAACAGAAGATAAATAAAAAAATTACATAGAGAATGACCAAAAAGAATATCTGACGGTATCAACCTTTAGGTATCAGAAAGCCAGAAAAACAACTGGATATAACAGGATGTTCCCAACATCTCTTACAACAAACATTAATACAAAATATTATAGTGTAAGATTTTAGCTACTACAAAAACATTTTTTAACCAACATCATTTAATAGTCAAGCACTACTGCTTAACAAAACTGGCAGCCAGCACTGCTGCTTTTTTACTGGGGCTGATATTGCAGGAGCACTGCAAAACTGCCCCTCAGTAACAAAACGGGCTCCACTGCTCCAAATCTGACCCCACCCTTCCAGCCTCTCGGCCAAATGTATGATGCCTGCTATGGCCTGTCCGGCACTGTGGAAGGCCTTGCTGTTGATGATTGGCTTACATTAGTTGTGTCATGTTGGAAATAAACATGCGCACTGCAGAGCATCTGCAACCAGGACAAAGCTACACTATTATATATTAGGACATGCCTCATTCACAGTGCCAGTGAACCTCTGCTTTCCTAACGAGCTACACAGCAGTGGCTCGCGGATATCTTAAAGATTTTGAGGGTCAAACATATTTTGGAGGCCCCTGTGTGGATCAGCTTTGAATTTATGATCCAGTTTCAGATCTCTCGTGTCCAGATCACAAACTGCAGAGATACACTGGTACAAATGTTAAATTTTTTTATGGGTAATATTCAGCGACAGTGATGTTTGTTTTCAATAATGTAACACGGTAGAAGGTACCTAATACTACTGCAAATAATCACTGTGACATTCTCCTATTTGTCATATCTGAGATCCTGTTTGAATCTAAAAGAAACATTTTTTATGGATGTTGCATGAAAAAAAAACACATTTGTTGTAAAATGTCTGTAATAGATTACAAATAAATCAAAAGAAAATGCTATTTCCGACAATCTGAAAAATTATTTTTCAGGATCATCAAGGCAAGACTCTGCAGAACAGAGCTGGCTCTACCAGGGGGGTTCACTCCATGCTTCAGAACTGATTAGCTCAATGATCAGCTCAGATGGTTTCCTCAATACACAGGGGAAGGAATGTACATAGAAGTGCACCACGTGTGCTTTTAGAATCACTGATATATGTTAGTGATTCTAAAAGCACATGTGGTGCTATTTGACTTGCTTTTATTAATTGAGCTTGGCAGATTGTGTGCATGTTTTAAAGTATACATGTTAATTGCAGCGGCGTGTATAGGCACGACAGGCGCTGCAAATAACATAAATACTTTAAAAAAATGCAAACTATCTCCCTGCAGCCACGCTCTATTTACAAAAGGCATCCAGCAAGTCCAGAAGCACAAAGTGTGCTTTCAGAATCACTAATATATATTATCATGTTAATTGCAGCACCTGACATGCTAATACACGGGCTGCATTTAACATGAAAACTTTCAAAAAAGCATGCAATCTGCTGTACTCTATGAAGCAAAGGCAAGCAGAAAGCTTAAAAGCATGATGTATGCTTTCAGAATCACTAATATATAGCACGGCTGGGGAAAGATTGCTTTTTTTGAAGTATTCATGTGGATCGCAGCACCCGTCATGCTTCTATAGGGCACTGCGATTAACATGAATACTTGTTTCTCGGGGGATGTGCTGTGTGTGTGTGTGCACTTCAAAGAAGACACTGCGCGCTCGGGGGGACTGACATAAGTGCACACGTGCACCTTACAGTGAACAGTGGTTGTGACCTTTTTTTGACACAACGCAACTGACAGATCCATCCTACTTCATTTCAACTCAATAGCAATTCCCTATCCCATCCCCTTGTATTGGGGAACATGGGCAATAACACGAAGACATATTATTCACATTACCCGCATGATGTTCAATCATATGGAATGTCATATAGTATCCCCTGCCTTCATTCTTGATGGTGCAAACATGTTCCTCTATACAGGATCTCAGAGACTTCACTGTGCTCCCTACATGTACTATGTCACATCCACAGCCAACTACATATGTGACAAACTTTGTTTTACAATTAATGTAATTACATATCATGTGTACTTGTTTGGTGTTATAGCCGAAAAGTTTGATTATATTATTGCCTAATATGCATACATTCCATTCTTAGTATGTATAGAAACCCTTTGTGGCTGTGGGTAGCAATAAGTTAACCATCCTGGATGTAGGTATGTACCTCAGACACAGTAAGTCCTTTATTGGTTTACCCTTACAATTAATCAACCTAGGTTTCCTGGAAATGTCATCCTTAATTCCAAGCACCTCATTGAGTAAATGCCAATATTTCCACAATATCTTAAAGACATTTTTACTATACATAGCATATCTAATGATGAATGCCAATAGTGCTTGTTTTCCCTCACCTTGTTTTGTTTTTTCCAAAGCGTGTCTTCCCTGGCAACTCACTTTATCATGCCCTTCCGTTTCTGTAAAATCCTATTATCATATCCCCTAGCCATGAAAGGCTGGACCTTGATTGGACCCAGCTCGGGGTGTGTTCTGGTGTAAGCCCTGGCCCTTAGGTGCTGTCCCTGAGGCCCTGGGAGCCTTAAAAGTTGCCATAAGGAGCTTCTCCTGAAACTCTGATAAGTGTGCACTTTCAAGACCTGCGGAGATTCAGTGGTGTCTCACAGCAACCAGGAAGTTTTTTAGAGGACTTCATTAGATACAGCGCCATGTTCACACCGCTTGAGAATTTTGACCTTGAAAAAAAAAATTAAGTTCAGAGTTAAAAATCTTAACTGGAAGAAGGTGAGAAAAGTATCTGCTTGGTGTTAAGATTTTGGTAGCTGCGATATTTGAATTTTACCCACACCAAACTTTTCCTGTTGAAACAAATTGCTTCAGCAGGACCCCATCCAGCAGCTATCTAGCTTTGAGCAAACTTTACTGGATACCTGCCCACCTGGAAGATTTTGACTTCCATTTCAGAGACTAAGTAAAAAGGCAAAATCTATAACTTTGATGAGTCTGCTAGGTGTATCTCACCCATGCTCCATTTTGATTAGCCTGAAATTCTGTTCAACCACAAACAGTGACTACCGTTTGGTGATGTACCATTTCTTGGAACTTTTTGTCTTAAATATTTAGAAAAACATATCTCCACTTCACTGTATTGGATTTTTGCATTTATGTGTAAGTTTTCTGAATTAAATATGCAATTTATGTTGTGTTGTAATTTAACTTATTGAACACAAAAATATGAAGCATTCCCCCACAGTCAAGAGATCTGGATTAAATGTATCATTCTTTTGCTCACCATGCCACCCCAGTAGAGGAGGGTGAACAGTGATTTCCATATGGCTGGGTCCAACTATGGTGACATGGCTAGCAAAATAACAACAGATTAAACCCATATCTGTGACTGGGGGCGAGCATTTGAAAAGTTTTAATACTCTGTCCATCATTTTATTTTGTGATGTTGCTATGTGCGCTCTAAGTGGCTGTGGGTCTGCCCAGACCTGGGTCCCTTGCTTGCTGCTCCACTGAATTCAAGCTATCCTAGCAGAAGAGGGGTGATACCCTGAAACTTGTCCATGGATGCTTGTTTCCAGTTGAGGGAGGACTTGGCTTGGCAGTTCAGGTTGTACCATTCCCATGGGGGAAGGGTCGACGTTGATTTGCATATGGCTGGGTTCCATGTAGGGTGATGCAGCAAACAGCAAACACATTTTTGATGGATTAAACCCAGAATTGTAACTGGGGTTGAGTGTTTGAAAAGTTTCAACACTCTGCCCATCATTTTATTTTTTTGATGGGCCCATAACTTGTTTTCCACATAAGGTATTCACACCAAATGTGTGTCCTTTTTTCCAACATCTTGGGGGTTCTAAAAGAACCCAGGGTTTCTGGAGGCTCATGGAGGGGTTAGGGAAAATAGACAAAATATAGCTACATTTTGAGTTTTCGCAGAAAAATAAGAAGACAGTGCTCAGGATAAAAGTGTCTGCTTTTCTTTTTTTTTAAATGGCATAAATGCACAGTATGCTATGCTATAGCCATCATACTCTCAGCTGAATAAGAAATACACTTTTTTTAACACAATTTTGGCATTTTAAAGAGGTAGCCCATTTTTCTTATTGTTTGTACTTGTACCTACCTCCAGTTTGTGGTGGAAACAAGTGTGAGACCCATGGGTGATCCAAAAAATCTAGAGATATCTGAAAAGTAGGAATATGGTCATAAGGCTTTTCTGGTTGCAGTGATATATAGGGTTTGTAGGTTATCCATGAACCCAAGATGCCCAGAGCCAACAACTGAGGTGCACCGTGGGATGGTTTTTCATTGTGTACTGAGTGTAGACAAATTCATATGCTGAAATATGTAGACTAAAAAATGGGTATCAAGAAAACCTATGTATTTCTGAAATGGTCACAAGATATATAGTTTAGGAGAAGCGGTTATTTCTTAAATCTCTGAATTTGTGGGTACCCGTACTGGAATATAATTTAGAGAGTATTTTTTGAAAATGTCTTTCTTTCTTACACACTGGATTACCTTTGGAAGGCAGAAATACAGTGAAATCCAATTGGAAATTAAAAACACCCACTAATCTATATTCCCATATGTCTTCTGATAAAAGTGGTTCCTCAATTGTGTTGGTAGGCCTAGTGCCTGTGACAGGAAATGGGCCAAAACGCAACATGAATATATCTATTTTTTTCACTAAAAACTGATCTGGTTTTTGCAAAGTGGGTAGCTGTAGATTTTGGGCCCTAGCTCATCCAGCACAAATGGAAATCTAGCAAACCTGTGCAATTTTAAAAACTAGACACATAGGGGAATCCAGGATGGCTGACTTGCATGGCTTGCACCAGGTTGTTTAACCCAGAATCCCTTGCAAACCTCAAACTTTAACTAACAAAACACATTTTTCTCACGTTTCTGTGATGGAAAGTTCTGAAATCTGTGGCGAGCCACAAGCTTCCTTTCACCTAGCCTTTCCCTAACTCTTCTGATACAAATGCTAACTCTCTTGTGTGTTTAGGCCTACTGGCCACAACAGAAAGTACCCAAAAAGCAACATGGACACATCTCACTCAAAACAGACCTGTTTTTACAAAGTGGGAAGCTGTAGATTTTGGGCTCTAGCTCAGCCGGCACCTAGGGAGATCGAGCAAACCTGTTCAGTTTTTTAGAACTAGACACATCGGTGAATCCATGATGGGATGACGTTCAGGGCTCCTACCAGGTTGTTTTACCCAGAATCCCTTGTAAACCTCAAACTTCGACCCAAAAAAACCACATTTATCTCAAATTTCTGTAATGAAAGTCCTGGAGTCTGCAGGGAGCCCTAAACTTCCTTCCACCCAGAATTCATAGTGCCCGTGACATGAATCGATCAAACAAATGACAATCAGAGCCCTTGAGTGACGACTCCTACTGACATTTGTTGGATCTGTTCCAGTTGTGGCACTAGGCTCAACCACACAAGTTGCACAGTGTTTTTATTGGCACATGTGGGTCAATGCTGAGTACTAGGAATGTTGTGGAATCCTGTGGATTCATAAAGTTTCCATCACCAAAATGTAGGAAGAATGCATAATTTCAGGCAAAGTTTGAGATTTGTATGGAATTGTGGGTAGGAAAATCACATGAGATTCACACAAGGCACACCACCATGGAATTCCCTAGTTGCCTACTTTTCAAAAATGTCTGGGGTTGGTAGGTTTCCAAGGTTGATGGCCGAGCATGGCCATAAATCCAGGAGCTACCTCTATTGCTGTTCTCCCCATGGAGCACTTTAGGGCCTTTTGTGTCAAGGGTTCTGTACCCACCCACACAAGTGTGGTATCATTTTCATCAGGATACATGGGGAATACTGTGTGGTAGGAAATATGTGTCTCCCTTGCAGATTTCAAACGTTTTCCTCACAGAAATTTGAGAAAATGTGTGTTTTAGTCAATGTTTGATGTTTTCAGGGCTTTGTGTGTAAGAAAATTGTGTGTGATGCATGAGAAGCACACCACCCTGATCTCCACCAGATTTGGTAGAAGTTCCTAGGCCCTGCCTACCTACTTTTGCAATAGTTCCAGTTTACCTTACTGAAAATAGACCCAAAATGCAAGGTGTCAGGGAAATCCAAAATAGTGAACATCTTCACCCACACTCAACTCTGAGAGCTAGGGGGGTTGTCTAACACTAGAATCAAGTTTGACACAGGCACTGCACCTTCACCAATTCCAGAGAGAGAAGTCTGGTAGGACAAAAGCAGGGTTCTCCATCAACCAGATAGTAGATACCCCAAAATGTCTTACACCCTGTTCCTACCCTTTCAAGTGGGCCCAATGCTTTGAACGTAGCTGAACAGACATGCCAATCAGGATTTGCCACTGCAGTGTTAGTAAGAATGCCCACAGCCCTCATCTTGTATTTTCTATAGTGTTGCAAGGAGACATTTCTGCTGAATAAGGTCTGCCTCTAATTTGAATTGAGACATTTCGCACGGCTTACACATATGTTCAAGGCTAGGCCCAGGCTCAGTGCTGTCAGAGACATATGGTAATTAGCCCTCCACCAGTTCAGGCAGGCAAAGTGTAACTTTCCAAAATGTTGTTTTCTTTAATATTCAGTAAAAATCTGACCAAAGTGTTGATTTCGATTTTTCCTACCTTTTATAAATACTGTTTTTATTTTTCTAGCTGGTCCCAGTCACAAGATACAGTATTAGTATTTAATATTGCTACCTAGGGTTTTTCCTTTGCTTCATACTGGCTTTCTAGAGTAAACATAGCGTTTCGGTGCTTTGAACATGTTTACTGGGGAGCACAGATACTTTACTACTGCTTGGCAGGAGTAAAGTGCATAGGGTTCTAGAGCCACCATAGCCATAGGGTCCAGCATAAAGATTATGAGGGTGAAAGGCATATGTTCTACAGCTATATATATCTGGAACTGGATTACCTACTGGCGGTCGCCAGTAGGTATATATAGTTAGGATTTTTTCCCTATGGGATTTTTGAAAATTCTATGTCTAATAACTTTGGCGTTTGTGGACGGAATTGGCTGAAATTTTCTGGAAAATGGAACATTTTGTTTCTGAGCAGCCCTTGGAAATTTGGGGGGGTTTCGTCAAGGGGGGGCCGAGAAAAAAGGGGGGTCCCAAAACGTGTTTTTAACATTGAGTTTTCCATAGGGCGGTTGGCCTCACTTTTAGCCCGAACGGCTGAATGGATTTGCATGAAACTTGGCAAAATTGTAGGGACTGGTAGCCCGATGTGCCTTTTCTAGGTCTCAATATATGTGCTCCAGTGGATTTTGAGAAATTAACGTTTAAAAAAAGATATATATCTGTAAGCGCGCTCTGGGCAGCGCTCCGGTCCGCGGACCTTAAGCGTACCGGAACTTCGCGTAGCTAAGCTGATTGGCTCTCCGGTGTCTGTCAACATTCTAAACAGTCCGGAGCGGCCGCCATCTTGTCTCTCGGTAGGATTGAGAGACAAGAGGAGGCCAAAACAAAGGCGAAAATGACCATAAGGGGGCATACTAGATCCTCCCTGACCCCCTAGGTTTAATGTGGAGGTTTTAAAAGGGCCACGCGGGGCAAAAAAAACAAAAAAAAAAATTTGTTTTTTTTTGCGTGGGGAGCGCCAGGTCCGCGAACCGGGAAGCGTTCTGGGCAGCGTACTGCAATGAAAAATGAATGATAGACTTTTCAAATGCTGTATGTTAATTGATTGTTGTTTTTGTTGATTATTTTTTATTTTCTTTATTTTTTAAGCATTTTTTTTATTGTGATTGTGTTTCATAATTTATTAAACTTTCTAACATTTCATTGTCAGAAATTTCATAATTATCATTGAATATACATTGTAGTCTCTGAGGGTGTAAAATGTCCTCATTTTCAAGGAGGTTATCTACTGCTTGTACACATTGCAGTAGTTCTTTGTCTAAAGTTTCATCGAAAAATTCAATATCATTTTCATCATTGATTTCTTGGCTGCTCTCTTGCAGGACAATTTGAAATTCAACTTTCTGTTCGCCTTCCATTTTGCCTGAAATTTAGATTAAAAAAATATATATTAGTAGAGATAGGGCACTGTTGGGATTAATTTTGGGCAGTGTATAGTATCAGAGTGGAAGTAGGAATATAAAAAAGTGTATGTGATTTAACGTAAGTAAATTCATAATTATACAAGAGAAGCCTAACTCCATCCATAACTATAACAGAGAAGTCTATCTAAATCTATAACTACTACAGAGGGATAGTATATAACTATCAGAAAAAGTTTACCATATTAACTTATAGTGCACAATATACTTCAGTTTTAAAAATAAAAACTTACCTTTAGATAGAAGTTGAAGGAATTAGTGAAAATCCTCTTGAAATGTACACCAAGAAGTAGTAGTCAAAATGGCTGTGTTTTCTTCTCTTCCTTTATATATATTCAGGTATATAACTAATCAAATGTCAGGTAAAAAAAGTAGAAAATGAAAGTAACATTTTAATTGGTTGTCAATTCCAACACTTCAGATGTGTTTTGTGAAGTAATTTACCTCACGGTATTTAGAGAGGTCTACAGGCTAAATGGCTAAATGGAATTCCAATCAAATTTGTGAAAATGGTAGGGATTGGTATGTAGTATGAGCTAGTCTATATTTGGTGAAATTGTCTCCAGTGGCTTTTCTGTGAACTACTTTCCCACCTTTTTTGATGGTGCGCTTCCCAGGGAGCGACCCGGTACGCGAACCGTTGAGCGCCCCGGTTCGCGAACCTTAAGCGTAACGGGAGTCCACCATTTTGTGTTTTGGTCGAATTAAGATACAAGATGGAGGGCAAATAATGTTCAGAATGGGTAGAAGGGGGCACGGTAGACTTATCTTGACCCCCTAGGTTTTGTGAGGGTGGCTGAGGAGGCCCATATGTGCGAGAAAAAAAACATTTTTTTTAAACATTTCGCGAGGTTAGCTCCCGGTTCGCGTACTGGGTAGCGCCCCAGGGAGCGTACTTTGTTGAAAATTAGTGAAAAATGTTAGAGTAAAATAATAATTGTGAGTGATCAGATGTAGGGTAGCTCTGAGAAGAGCTTTTGGGTTTATGGTACATTTAGGTACTTATAAGTAGGTACCAATGCACATTCTTAAATTCAGAGTGAAAATTCTGTTGCCCTCATCTGAGAAGTGAACTCCATCTCCTCTGTAGATATCTTGCATGTAGTAACGCAAGTTATTGTTGTACAGGGAGCCCATTCCATGGTCTCTCATGTAAGCTGAAACAGATTTGTTTACATGCTTCCTCGACTTCTCAATTTGTGGACAAAATTGGTTTGACCACCTCCATTTCTGTCTTTGGCATATATTTGAATATACCAAGGCAGTCTGAGGAAAAAGTGCCATTAATTGCTCAAAGGTGTCCTTTAAAAGCATTTCCAGACCTACACCAGTCAAAGTGCCCAAGTCATTACCTCCACAGTGCACAATTAACAGGTCAGGTTTGGGCAAATGCATAAAGGTTTTCACCAATGGTATCAATTGGTGACATTTTAATCCTCTGTGGCCAAACCACTTAATTTCCACATCTTGTAAATTGAGGTTAGGTAAATTCCTGTTTTCAGTGTACCTTTGAGCCCAGTGAATATAACTATGTCCAACAATCCAGACAGAAAACATGGTGAGAGAAGGTTCCCCTGCAGTCAGATGAAGTGTGGCAATGAAATGGCAGTTGAAAAAATGAGAGTTTAAAATGAAAAAAACTGTGGAGTTTCTGTGTTCATGAAGCAGTAACAGTGATTGGTGGATTTTGATTGCTGAAAACAGAAAGTTAGGGTGCACGGATGAGTTATTTGAAAGATGTATTTTGAATGGTCAATAAAAAATCATTAAATGAAAGAATGCACTGGATATGCAGGTGCACTGAGAGTTCAGAGTTCAATTGCAACATTGTTGTGTGAACTTGCAAACACCAGAAGTCTTCCAAGAGTTGGTTGCTATGCAGAAAAGGCATGAAATGGCAGAGGGGGGAAGGGTTTTCATTAGAAAAAAAGTGAGGGAAGAGTTTTGATTGGGTGACATGAGAGATATGTGTGAAGAATTACAGCATTTCTGTGCTTTTGATAGCTGCAGACTCTGGAGTGCATACCTTTTGCTCTGCTGAAGACAAATTGGTGTGTTTCTGAGATTGTTTTCAAACTCAAAGTATTTGCTAAGGTGAGAAAATATTTCTTTAATTTAGATAGAGAATAGTGTGCTTTAAGGAGAAAATTATGAATTATGTGGCGCAAATTGCTTGTAAATATGCTCCCACCTGTGCAAGGAAAATTTAGATTTTTAATGTTTGTGTTACATAGCCATGTTAAAAGTGATACAAACATGCTGCAAAGGCAATTAAAAAACGCTTTTATGTGTCTTAAGGACATTTTAAGTAATTTTCCCATGTGCAGTGTTTTGAAATTATGATTTGAAAATCGTTTTTGGGGAAAAGGAATTGTTTTTAAATTTATGACAAGGACATAATGGTGTATGCTTCTTTATAAGGCAATTGTCTGTCCCTGATGTTATTTTTCCCATTTTAATGTAAGACCTTTCTCTGTGGCGCAAATTGCTTGTAAATATGCTCCCACCTGTGCATGGCAAATTTAGATTTTAAATGTTTGTGTTACATAGCCATGTTAAAAGTGACCCAACCATGCTGGAAAGGCAATAAAAAAACACTTTCATGTGTCTTAAGGACATTTTAAGTAATTTCCCGGTGGGCAGTGTTTTCAAATTATGAATTGAAAATCGTTTTTGAGGTAAAGGAATGTTGTTAAAATGTATGTGCGCCATATGCCCCCAAATTTCTTTTTCAGGGGTGCGGCAGGGTGTTATTGACACACCCCTACACCTTTGGAAAAATTCCTAATTTGCGATGAGCTAATTGCTAATTGCAAATTGCACCTTCTTTCATATGGGCATCCTGGCGCATGGAAATGAATGGGTAATTTGCAATTAGCAATTTGCTCATCGCAAATTTGGAATGGTAAAGAATCGCTATTTATTCCTTAAAATTCGCTATTTTGGAAATGCAAAATAGTTATATGATACATATGGCGGTTGATGTCTAACAAGATAAGAAGCTTAGGGATAGATTTATGATGACTGGCGCAATGAAGTGGACATCACTTACTTCATTGGTAGAGCTTTACATGTATTATGTCCTCTGTATTCTTCATCAAGCGTAACTTTAATCTGCAATCCTGAGTAGGCCTCACCTTAAACAAACCTCTGGATAGGCCACATCTTATCGTCATCCTGAATTAATCATTTAAAATGCTAGGGACATATTTATGATAGGTGTATGCCTCTTTTGCGCCACTTACAAAACACTGTCCATGGGGAAATGACTTAAAATGTCCTTAAGACACATGAATGTGTTTTTTTAAAGCGTTTGCAATTTTTTTGGGTCACTTTTAACATGGCTATGTGACTCAAACAGTCAAAATCTAAATTCACCATGCACAGGTGGGAGCATATTTACAAGGAATGTGCTCCATGGGGAAAGGTCTTATAATGTAATATGGGAAAAATGACATCAGAGACACTGAAATGCCTTATAGAGAAGCATACACCATTATGTCCTTGTCATAAATTTGCAAACCATTACTTTTCCCCAAAAACGATTTTCAAATCATAATTTGAAAACACTGCACATGTGGAAATGACTTAAAATGTCCTTAATTCAAAATTTGCTATTCCTTATTTTGCGATTGCACTGAAGGATTTGCAAATTTTGCGATTTCTTAAATGCAATGTATCAAACAAAAAATATGTAAAAAAATGACATTAAGGATTTGGAAACTACCACCAACTTCTAGTTGGTGGTAATTTGTGAATTCTTTTCAAAAAGCTTTTTTTCCAAAAAACAAAAGGTGCCATATGACGCCCATACATGCCCTTAGGGCATGTATGTGCGCCATATGCCCCCAAATTTCTTTTTCAGGGGGTGCAGCAGGGTGTTCTTGAGACACCCCTGCACCCTTGGAAAAATTCCTATTTTGTGATGAGCTAATTGCTAATCGCAAATTGCACCTTCATTCCTATGAGCCTCCTAGCCCATGGAAATGAATGGGTAATTTGCAATTAGCAAATTGCTCATTGCAAATTAGGAATGGTAAAGAATTGCTATTTATTCCTTAAAATTCGCTATTTAGGAAATGCAAAATAGTTTGATGGTACATATGGTGGTTCATCTGTAACAAGATAAGAAGCTTAGGGATACATTTATGATGACTGGCGAAATAAAGTGCAAATCACTTACTTCATTGGTAGGCCTTTACATGTATTATCTCTTCTGTATTCTTCATCAAGCGTAACTTTAATCTGCAATCCTGAGTAGGCCTCACCTTAAACAAACCTCTGGATAGGCCACACCTTATCGTCATCATGAATTAATCATTTAAAATGCTAGGGACAGATTTATGATAGGTGTATGCCTCTTTTGCGCCACTGTGCGTCACTTTTATGATGCAGCGGCGGTGCAAAAGATTTGCTATGAGGCGACAAAATTACAAATTGATGCTTTTAGGCAGATATGTCATGGTGTAAAAAAAACGTACCACATGAAACCGATGCAGCAGTGATGCAAAAGATGCACCATGTTGCAAGACAGGCCTCACTTGGGGCCATATGTATCAAGCTAATTAGCATTCACAAAGATCTAAATTCTGCGAATTTCGGCCTTTGCGAATGCTAATTAGACAAATGGTATATATCAAACAAGTTTGATGCAAAATAAGGAATAGCAAAATTTGCTATTCCTTATTTTGCGATTGCACTGAAGGATTTGCAAATTTTGCGATTACTTAAATGCAATGTATCAAACAAAAAATATGTAAAAAAATGACATTAAGGATTTGGAAACTACCACCAACTTCTAGTTGGTGGTAATTTGTGAATTCTTTTCAAAAAGCTTTTTTTCCAAAAATCAAAAGGTGCCATATGACGCCCATACATGCCCTTAGGGCATGTATGTGCGCCATATGCCCCCAAATTTCTTTTTCAGGGGGTGCAGCAGGGTGTTCTTGAGACACCCCTGCACCCTTGGAAAAATTCCTAATTTGTGATGAGCAAATTGCTAATCGCAAATTAAACCTTCATTCCTATGAGGCTCCTAGCCCATGGAAATGAATGGGTAACTTGCAATTAGCAATTTGCTCATTGCAAATTAGGAATGGTAAAGAATTGCTATTTATTCCTTAAAATTTGCTATTTAGGAAATGCAAAATAGTTTGATGGTACATATGGCGGTTCATCTGTAACAAGATAAGAAGATTAGGGATAGATTTATGATGACTGGTGCATCACCAGGGATGTGTCAGTCATCCTGTACCGCTGTTCCGCCACCCATGGTGTGCTGCATTTACAATGCGGGGCATCATGGGGCAAAAATGGCACAGATGCGTGATGTATCTGTGATGTAAAGGTAGTGATTGCTGGAGTTGTATCGCAAGTGCGATGCAGCTCAAGCAAGGCTCAGGGGTGCCCCATCTCCACAATGTTGCGTCAAGACCTATGCCTGCTTAAAGCAGGCGCAGGGTTTTGACGCAGTTTTCTCCTATCTGATTGTAAATACGGCACACCATGGGTGGCAGAGCAGCGGTGCACGTTATCTGGTGCATGCCTGGGGATGTGCCATTTAACATAAATCTGCCCCTTTACATTTAAGTATGTGCAGGACACACAGAGTCGGTGAGGCTTATCCAAGGTTAAGAAGAGATGAGTCCTGTTCACTGAAAAATTAGACATAGTCTTCACCTGATCAGCATTGCTGGACATGGCTAAATAATAGCTGCAAAATATTACTCTTGTTAAACAATTTTACTATTATAATCTCTGAGATTTGTCTCTTACTCTGCAACATCTCATTGTTGTTATCTTTCTTTAAAGATAAAGACAACATCAACATGAGTGACAATTTGCAATCAGTTGATTTTGACCTGATCATTGAACTTGTAATTGAAACATCAGTGGATGTTGATCCATTGGATGATTTAAATCCTGAGGATGAAGAAGAGCGTGATGAGGATGCAGATTTGTCCGAATTATATGACATAGGGTGGGAAGCTGACCTGCTTGAGCCTATGGAAATATAAACAAAGATGGCGGCGGCTCACTAGACCGCTGTGAGACACTCTCCACGCCGTGCCTAACTAATGGGCTAGGAGAGGGATTAGGACCTTGTGGCACTCACGGGGCATGGTGAAGCAATAGAAACGGATACAGCGGTGAACGACATCGGAAAAAGCAATCGAGCTGAGACTGCTGTGGCAAGGTTTTAAAAAATGAACGATGAGTGGCGCTCACCTTGCAGCTTCGGATGACCAGTCATTTTCACCGGTGCAGTCACGACCACTACTTCACTGGATTGCGTCAGCCCTCGGCCTTACAGTGTTAAGGCTCTTTATCCAGCTTCGTGCCAGTACTGAACTTTCTGGCGATCAACCTAAGCCCAGAAGCGCCCCTGCCAACGATCTCATACTGCAGAGTACACAGATGGCCCCAAAAAATGCTTCAGCGGTGGCAGCCGCCTCAAAGACCCGGGCGGCCAAGCAAGCGCTCCGTGACCAAAAGCTAGCAGCAAGACGCGCCGGCTCTCTGACGGACGAAGTTGTCGGATCCGATGGGGGACAGGCTCAGCCTCAACAGAAACAACAAAGGGCAGCAAGAAACATCAACCCCCCGGGTCCGGGTCCGGGCCCCTCCGTTGTGGATTTGCTCCGAAAAACACCGGCCGGGGTTGCTCTCTCCCCCTCCCTTCAACATCCAACAAGCGGACCGCTGATTGCAGCGCCACTCGCAATCCCGGCGGCACCTCCCAACTCGGACTCGTTGGTGTCAGCAGCAGCCCGCTCTGTGCCTTTCGAAGGAGCAAGCCTCACAGTAAGTTTCCCTGCTACAGCTACAGCTACAGCTGGTTTGGCTATACCGCCGCAATGCCTAACAGCCGTTACAGAAGGGCTAGGGAGCTACACTGTAGAGACAGCGTTGGGGGAAAATACTTTTGCAATACCAGCGCAAATACAGGCTTTAACAGCAGTAGAAGGGGCAAATGTACCGATTCAAGAACCGGCTCAATAGAAGCTGAGGCTACAGCACTTACAGCACTTACACCTACCATATGTGAGCCTCTACTAGCAAGAGTTACACAACCGGTGCTACAACCACACCTACAGTCACAGGCTGAAGCTACACTCGCCCCTACAACTGCCCTTACTGCCCTTACAATTGGCACAATTGGCACGAGTAATATAACAAGTATGCCCGACCAGCCACGGCTTGAAACGCATTCTACATCACTTAACCTGGTTAACGTGGGGGGCAGCTTAACAACGCCCCCTCAAGCGCAAACACTGGCTCAGATTCAAGGTACTCCTGCATCAACCACATTAGTGGAGAAGGAAAATGAAGAAGAGTCAGCACTGCCTTTGCCAGTCTACATTGGTGGGGCCGGAATCGCTTCTGACACGGATTTGGAACCGCTAGAATTCTATACTATTTCTGAAGGCCGCGAGGACTTAGGATGGCACCATGACTTAGACTCTGATTTAGACCCCCTATCCGATCTGCACACAGGTTCTAGCACCAGCACGCAGGATAGCGATGCGGATGATTTACTGGGCGATGCTACACTGGGAAGGCATACAGTGATTAAAAAAAAAAGAAGCCATCATGCAGCAGGCCCCCATCGGGATTGTGCGCCTGTAACAGCCTCCAGATCTCAGGGGGCTTCTCTCTTGAAGGAGCAAGATACTACCTTAACGGCAGTAATGGACACGGTGCTGCAGGCGATCGCATCCCACAGGGAACAAACCTCTAAAGATGGCCGGAAAGCTCAGCAAGCCCTACAAAAGGTACAAGGAGTGGTGCGCAAGCTCTCCAAAACTGTGGCGGCCTCAAATGCAAGAATGGCCGATATGGAAGAACGAATAGTGGTTAACGAGGCTGACGCAACTGTGGTGAAAGATCAGGTCGATGCCCATGACGCTGAATTGACTGATGTAAGGTGGAAGCTCGAGGAGATGGAAAATCGCATGCGCCGAAACAACCTCCGAATACTGGGGGTTCCGGAGAAAAGCGAAGGGGACAACATACGCGTTTTTGTGATTCAACTCTTTAAAGATACTTTCCCCGAGTTATCCTCATGGAACTGGGAACTAGAAGTTCAGCGTGTCCACAGAACCCCGGCTACATTACGAGCTACCAACTCGCAAAGCAAATATCCTAGGGCGATATTGGTCTATTTCGGCAACTTTCTACTACGTCAAGTTATTGCAGAGAAAGCGAGGCCTGATGCCCATCGGTCTCGAGGCGACATTTCATACTTCGCTAGGCCGGATTTTTGCCACACAACTGTGGAGCGGAGATGGCGATTACGACAGCTAATCAAACCCTTTCTGGACAAAAAGGCCAAGGTTTATTTGAACAATCCTGCCACACTCAAAGTTTTGTATAATGGTCAGGTAAAAATTTTTTCCTCTGAAATCAAAGCGAGGGCCTTTCTAGATAGCCTGACATAAATACGAAAATAAGCACTTTTCTTTTTTCTTCTTCTTTTTTTTTTTTCTTCCCTCCAGGAACTCTAAATACAGTGGCTATTATAAACAATACATAGCCCCCGGACGGCGGGTTATGCTTAATGACATAGGAGGAATAAGTATAACTAATAGAATTATGAAGTTTTAAGCTTGATACTAACTCCAATTTTTTTTTTCTCTGATAGTCACCCAGAATATGAATAAGAATTTGTTGTTTGTATTACTGTTCCGATGTATGATTGGCTTGCACTTACGGGTTCTCTTTTCGGCTCAGTGGGTACCACAGGGTCCTAGATTGATTATTCTATTCTAGACTTATCTGTCTCACGCCTTATACCTCTCTATTAGTCCGCACATGTGTTATTAGATGAAAATGGAAGTAATAATATGGCGCGGCGCAGGGGTGTTTCTCCATCACTATAGACTCTAGTAAGAGTCTTTATGCCCCAAAGGGTGGTGTGTGGGGGGAGGGGGTTGGGGTTCGGGGAGGGACTTGAGAAGGGGGGGGGAAATGCAAAAAAAAAAAGTTTTGGCAAGCTCAGTCATGTGTTACGATGCACAAGAAGATTATGGTATGATGTGAACCAATATAGTTTAAACAAAAAGCGAAATTGGAAAAATTGGAAAAAGCAAAAAAAATGTATTATGCACTTCAAGAGAAATGGAGGTTTTTGGTTTCAAAATATTAAATTTGGGTCAGATTCTTATACTAATAAATGGGGAGAATAAGTTTATGCACGTGGAATGTGGCAGGCCTCAATCATAAAAATAAAAGGGCTCAATTATTTCAATTAACACGTCAAAACCCAGTTGACATAATATGTCTTCAAGAGACACATATTGCATATACTGATAAAGATTTACTCAAATTACCTGGTTATAATTTAATGGCAGCCACATCCCAAACTTCCAAAACTAGAGGGGTAGCCATTTTGGCTAAACCTATAATAGGCTCCCCAATTCGTAAATTGGCCGACAAACATGGTAGATGGGTCATAATTCAGCTACAGGTGGGTATTACTATCTGTGCAATTTATGGCTCAAACTTAGACGATCCCGATACTTTTCGGGAGCTCGAAATTGAACTGGCCTCTTGGTCTGGCTCTCTGGTCCTTTGCGGGGATTTTAATATCGATATAGGGCTGCCCACAGGGAATCACCTATCTTTAAATTATAAAGGGCGGAAACCGAAGGTATACAGCGCTCTAGCTCAGATGATGAAAAGTTATAATTTAGTGGACGTCTGGGGTTTACTCCAGGGGCCTAATGCAGATGGTTTTACTTACTTCTCTTTCCCCCACAATAAATACGTCCGAATCGACTATATTATGTCGAATATAGAGGAGAGGGACATTATAGAAATAACTAAATCCCCGAAAACAATATCCGACCACAATGCGCTGACCTTCATCTTCGATACGGCCAATTTGGTTAGACCAATGACCCAGTGGACTTTTGACAGGAGGTTACTGGTTAATCAGGAATACATAACGTATATTAAATCATGGGCCCAGTCCTTTTTTGATTGTAACCAGTTCAGTGCATCCCGTTTAATAGTTTGGGACTCTTTTAAAGCTGCATTGAGGGGTGAAACCATTTCATTTGTAGCTAATAAACGAAAGAAGGAAAAGCAGACTAATATACAACTGATGCAAGAGCTTTCTAATCTCGAGACCCTTCATGCCTCCCAAATAAATCAGTCTCAAAGAGGGCAAGTTGATTCTACCTCAGATCCTGGGAAAACCTTAAACAAAATAATGATTATTAAAAATGAGATCAATAGCATGCTTATTCAAAAGGCTGCCGAAACTTACCAGGTTCATAAGGCTAGATTGTATGAATCAGGAGAAAATGTGGGGAAGCAGTTAGCGTTACGCACTCGACAAAAACAATCACTAGGTAGTATTAAGAAAATCGAATTTGAGGGTAATGAGCATACAACTCCTAAAGAGATTGTTAAAGTATTTCAAAAATATTATCAAAAACTCTACGGTAGCGATATTTCACATCCTAATAATGAAATAACAACATTCTTAAATAACTGGCTTCCAGATCAGACTATACATAAATTTATTGATGATGAGACTAAGGCCAATCTGGACAGAGAAATTACGATTACTGAAGTGGAAATTGCTCTAGCCGAGATGGCCAAAGGCAAGGCGGCAGGCCCGGATAAAATCCCATTGGATCTATATAAAATTCTTGGTAACCAAATAACCCCTCTCCTGCTCGATTTGTTTCTTGGAGTGCAATACCACACAATTCCTCCAGAGTCATGGAAGCAAACAAATATAATAATTTTTCATAAAAAGGGTAAACCACCTCACCTCCCTTCTTCATATAGGCCCATATCCCTGATTAATTCCGACTCAAAACTATACGCTAAAATACTTGCAAATCGACTGAGCAGGGTCATCGAACATCTTGTGTCCCCGTGGCAACATGGCTTTATCCCCGGCAAGGGCACTACTGACCATACTCGGAGAGCCATAACCCTGTTTGACATCATGGGCGCCATGGGGGGTGAGATGTCGATGATCCTCCTCGATGCCGAAAAGGCATTCGATCGAGTATCATGGCAGTTTCTTTGGAATATCTTGGAAAGAAAAAATTTTGGAAACAACTTTATTAAAGCCATTAAAGCCATCTACATCAACCCCACGGCCAAAATCTCTATAGCCGGTGTCGAGTCGGAGTTCATTAAGGTTCAAAGAGGCACAAGACAGGGCTGCCCATGCTCCCCGGTCTTATTTGCCCTATATATCGATCCTCTCATTCAGAAATTATTGTCCTCACCCGCAATTCAACCAGTTATTACAGGATCCTTTTCCACTAAAGTCATGGCATATGCTGATGATGTCGCTGTAATAACCACCAATCCATCTGAAGCAATCTCTGAAATCGGGATAATTACTCAGGCATTTGGGATATATTCAGGGTACTCTTTGAATAGAGATAAAACGGTGGTATTAGCCACTAATAACACCCAGTATGAAAGTACACTCAGGGTTAAACAGGCTACATATCTAGGAGTAGGCCTCTCTGCGGAGATAAGCAAGATTGGTGAAATAAATTATTCTCCCCTTATTGATAAAATCAAAATTGATCTTAGAAGGATTGATAGCTTGCACCTCTCGATAATAGGAAGGGCCAATTATATTAAAATGAACATTTTCCCACGGGTTTTATATTTTTTTAGAGCAATCCCTCTATTACCTGGTGAACACGTTATTAAGACTATAGATTCCATTATTGCAAAGTTCATGTGGAGCTATGGTAAAATAAGACGTGCCCTTCCCCTGTTAGCGCTCCCTCAAGATAGAGGTGGCTTAGCTCTACCAAATTTGAGATTTTATTTTTGGGCAACACTAGTACAACATATGGACCCTCTTCTGACTAATAAACCCTGACTAATAAAACCTTAGTTTAGGTGAAAAACATAAGGCTCTGTTCTTAAGGCAGCCAGAACTATCATATTACAAAAAAATTAAATTAAAGACAGTTCTAGACGCTCGAGTAGTATAGAAAGCTATTTGCAAACATCTGGGTATTCCTACATTTACGAAATATACACCATTATGGCAATGCAAAATGTTTTCCTCCATTCTTAACGACAATAGATTTCAGAGTTGGGAGCTCTTAGGCATAAAATCAATAGGCGATTTTTTTGGTAACAGTACTCCCCTATCCTTTGAGCCTTTTCAGGAAAGATATAACATTCCCGCCTCTGATTTTCTAAAATTCTATCAAATCTCATCTATTATCTGTAATACTACACCAAAAATTATACTAGATAATATACCACTACTGGATATTATAGGGAAAAACTCCACAAGAATTGGGGTCCTATATCAACTATTTATGGTCAATGCCCCTGATGACCTTGAGCGCACGGAACAATCTTGGGCCTTGAAATTAGCTAATCCCAATGTAGATATAGATCTCTCCTTAGCCCTCGCAGCAAAATATTTTATCGCCTCTAATTTAAAGGCTCAGTATTACAGAACCATTTATAACCTATACTATACGCCAGCTAAATTACTTGCTTGGGGGCTCAGGATTGATGATAATTGTCCTAGATGTAATCAGCCACTTGCAAATCTCCTGCATATGTTTTCTGAATGCCCCGCATTAACTACAGTCAAAGCTATGATGCTGGAATATTGGGCCCAAATCTTTGGGCATCAAATAAAAGACTCTACAACATTGCTCCTATTAGGCCATGATGATTCTTTGGAGCACAACAGTGAAGAACAGGCGGTACTTTTTCTGGGATACGCCGTGCTTCGTATAATTTTGGCAGCTAGATGGAAAGATGCAGAGCCCCCTACCTTTCATATGTGGCTCAGTCGATTTATAGCTATTTATAAACAAGAAATTGCAATCTATGCCACAAGAGGTAGGAAAATGAGGGCAATAGGGAAACAGATTTGGGAACCTATTATTAGGTGGTATAATTGCGAAAGTGGAAATCAAGTGTTGGATGTTTGATGTATTTTGATATTATGCTCCTCTTCGCTTCCCGTTTTTATTGATTTCTAATCCATTAAGATATCTTTAATTTAAAGATGTTTTATATTTTCTTGGTATTATATTGGCTACTTACTTCAACATATGACATGTTTCTATGCTGTACTACATGCACATCGTACCTATCTGCATTGTTTATTTTTGTGTATTTGTTTTATTTGTCTGAATTTGCCAACGAATAAAAAAAAAAAAAAAAAAAAAAAAGGAAATATAAACATTTATTTTTAAAATGTATAATTAATAAAAAGTAAAAATGTAAACCGTTTAATTTAAAAATAAAGACACCTTCAAAAACAGGTTATGTGTAGTGTCTTCAATAAAATATTAAAATATGCTCATAAAATTAGATCAGATTCACATATAAAATAGCACAGGTAACATAAATATAAATGTCATTTCTTTTCTGCTATTTCTGTATTGTAAATTTGCCAAGGACTAAAAAATCTTCTATTTAAAATGTCAAGTAGTGTGTTAAGTTTTTGATCATTGTTATTGATTTACTGTTTGGTAATAGTGGTTAATAACATTTTTTATTATATTTTACCACAGATTCAACTGCAGATCATTTCAAGATTTCACCATGCCAACAATAGAAAGACAGAGAAAGGCTGCAAAACGTCAAAGACAGCAGGTGAAACAAAATAAGCAGCAGTCCTCTAACAAAAAGATTTGTCAAGTCACGAAGAAAGCACCGGGTAAGAGCACAAAATATTTCATAAGAAATATGTGTAGTAAAAAAAATATTACTACAGAAAATGTTTCAGTCCATAAAAAGATAAGCAAATCAAATGGAAAGGAAAGGCCAATCAAAAATGTTACTGCTAGAGCAAGAGATAACTCTGTGCATGATAGTAGAAGGAAACAACAGTTTAGGGACATTCGTAAACGAATGTTCCGCAACAGGATAATTGGCAATTTGTTAAAAAATATTAAGAAAGGTCAACAGAAACTGTTTTTTTATAAGAGAAAAAAAAAAGTTGAGAAAGTTATTGATCAGGCATTTGAAATTAAACGTAAGTTATTTATTTTGATAATCAATAGAATTAGGAAGCTAAACAAGGCAATTTATGATTTCAAAAGAAATAGTAGATGGAAGAGAATAGTTAATCGTAGTAATTTTTGTGAAGTTTTTTCTGGAGAATGGATGCATAGTTCAAGCTGTGAGGCATTTTTTAATGAGGAGAGTTATTTCCAGGATAATTATTTGGTGCATGCAGTTGACACCAGTGGTCGTGCTTATGAAGTGAAAGATGGTTGTCCAGTTGAAAAAGAAAAACTTGTGACAACAGAGGCAGAAGAGGTGTTAGGTAATGAGGTTTTAGGAAGACGTGCTAAGGGTCCTGTGTACACCTGGAAGTGTAGTAGTATTTGCAGTGTGCGACAGGATTCCATCAATTTGCTTTGTGATTTTGTACGGTCATTTAATAAGAAAAGTTTGAAGCAGAAAATGAAGTTGTTGCAAGAATTAGATCCTTGCAGAGTGAGAGAAGTGACAGGTTTGCATGGTCATTCACTGGCTTGTCTTTCCAGGAGAGTATGCCAGAGTGTTTTTCATCATTTCAGGATGCTAGCAGTGCATCATAATAAAGTGAGGAAATTAGTTAGAATGTTGTATTATGCTAAGAGTCCAGCAATTATGCTTAAACAATTATGCGCTGCTCTTTTGCATGGTTCTGAAATAGATGTGAAGAACATATGTGAAGAAATTGAGTTTTGTTACTTTGGAAGTAAAGAGGAGAATGTTGAAATTGACCCAGAAGAAGAGGGTAATGTGGAAGATAGTGTACAGGTTTCCAGTACAGATAATTTCCAGAGGGAAATTGCGACGTTTCAGGTGAAATCAAGTGAGAGGCCTAATTTCACTTGTGTGTGTTGTCGACGCACTTATTATAAGAATCAGACTAAGTTAGTGGATTTATATGCAAAAAGTGAAAGGGAAAATAATAGTGAATGGAAGGATTTTGCAACATACTTGATGGTAGAAAATTGTTTTGATTTGGGATTTGATCAACGTGTGTGTACTTATTGTTGTTGCAAATCAAATCAAAACCAGATGTCTGCTAGAGCAGTTCATAATAATCTGGAATTGGTTGAGATTCCTTCTGAATTGAAGGATTTAAATACTTATGAATCTATTTTGATTCAAAGTATCCATCCCTTTCAGGCTATTGTAAGAATGGAGCCAAAGACAGGGAAATTGCCTCCATCAGATTTACAGAGAGGATTAAAGGGAAGAGTTGTTTATTTGCCTCTAGATTTGAAGAAAAACATTAACACAATTGGAGTAGAAAAAGTGGAAGAGGAACCTCTGGTTATCTTAGTTAATGGGGTTCCGACAAAGAATAAGAAAATATGGCAAGATTTAGTAGATGTTAGGAAAGTTAAAAAGGCAACATTGTATTTGAAAAAAAATAATAAATACTATAAGAATGTATATGTTGCAGAAGAGGAAGTAAGTGAGGAAGAGGATAGCGATTTGTGTGCTGGTGAAATTGAGAAAGTAGAACCCTCTACTAGTGAAGAAATATATGAACATTATAGTGTTCATCCTTTGCATTCCAAGGAAGTCATGGGGAATGCTATTGAGTTGTTTCAAATGAAACAAGCCAAAGGGAGTCCCATTAGTGTTTGGGAGGAAAGTTTGGAAGCTCGGTGTTTCCCACAGCTTTTTCCAACAGGTCAGGGAGGAAGATATGATGAGCGACCTCATCAAATTCCTGCTTCTGAATACTGGACTTTGCGATTGTATGCAGGAGATGCTAGGTTTCGACAATGCATTCCCTATTTGTTTCATCTCCTGTTTGAAAGCGATCTGTCTGGACTGTCATATGCAGTGAACCACATCTTGAAAAGTGGTATACACATGCAAAACATCTCGGCAAGTGACTTTATGGATAAAGTCAATGTCCAAGACAGTATTTTGGATTCTCACCTGATTAATCTCATGGCGTGTCAGCGTGGTACTAATGAGTACTGGTACCGTCGTCATGGTGATTTAAAATGTATGCTGAGGAACTTAGGTACTCCCACATGGTTCCTCACTCTGAGCTGTGCCGAGTATGGCTGGGAAGACTTACTTGAATTTCTACGAGAGGCAAATGCTAACGTAGATAACATCGAATTCAAGACACCCGGAGAACTGTGCTCTTTGGATCCAGTCAATGTATGTAGGTACTTCAATCATAGATTTGAAGCTATGATGTCTTTCATCATGAATAAGAAGAATCCACCTCTTGGAGAGGTGTTGGATTTCTTCTGGAGAAAGGAGTACCAAGCAAGAGGTGCTCCTCATATACATATGTTGCTGTGGATCAAGGATGCACCTAAATTTGGAACGGATCCAGAAGACTCAGTGATGAGTTTCATCCAACAGTATTATACGTGTGCTGTTCCAAACGCAAAGGAGAAGAAAAGCCTAAGAGAAAAAGTTCTGCGTTTCCAAAGCCATCGATGTGGAAAGTACTGCCGTCGTAAATTCCGAAACAAGGACAAGTTCTACACCAAATGTCGTTTCGGTTTTCCACGACCGGTGATTTCTAAAGGAAGAGTAAACAGTTTGATGTCTTCGCTGCGACATAATGTCATGAAGAAATCACCTAAAAACACATACAATTTGAAGAGGAACGAAGAGTCCAAGTACATCAACGACTACAACCCGGTGATTTTGTCCATGTGGAATGCTAACATGGATATACAGTTTGTGGCTGATAACTGTATGGCTGTGGCTCGGTATGTGACGTCTTACATCACCAAAAAAGAGAAGACAGAATTGAAGGATATGTGGGAGGACATTTCCCATGAAAAGAGCCTCAGCAAGAAGTTGTACAGTTTCAGTCTGAAGATGTTGTCGCATCGAGAAATTGGAGCTTACGAATGCTCTGACCGGTTGTCTTCAGCAAGTCTCTATGCCAAGTCCAGGAGTATCGTTTGGGCGAGTCTTGGTCTTGCTGCAACGCGTAATCGAGTTCTGAAACCTGTGCGGGAAATTGAGTATTTGGCGGAAAAGGAGCCAAACAGTACCGACATTTTGAAGACCAACATGTTGGATACATATTATCCAAATAGAAGCAGTCACCTCGACAATGTTTGTCTGTATGAGGTTCTTCAAAATTACATATTCAAGAGAAACATCAAAGAAGATACTGAGAAAGGAGTGTATGCTGTAATAGGAAGTGAGGGATGTCTGGTCAAGCAAAGAAAATGCCACTTGGTAAACCATCGAAAATTGAGTGGCGAATCTCCTGAAAAAAAGGAGTTTTTCTATTTAGCACTTTTGCAACTTTTCAAGCCTTGGCGTGCAGAAGAGGAACTGCTTGGAGATTTCCTCTGTTACGAAGACTCTTTCAATGCCGCCAAGGAGACCATAGAATGTCCTGCTTTTCCCAAATATGTAGAAATGTTGAATGCGGAAATTGAGCAGGAAGCAACGATTGCAGCCGAGATTGCCAGAGACAGTTCCCAGGACAGTCAGAGTTCTGCTTCATTGAGTCAGGATCCACTAGGAGGACCTGTTATCGAAAATGAAGCTGCCACTGCCATGAATGAAGTGGAAAGAGCCATGGCACATGCTCAGGAGGATGCGGTTAACTTAGAAGAGTTGGAAAGACAACTCAACGTTGAGCAGAGGAAAATATATGACGAAGTTACCATGCAAATTGATCATGGATTAAGTCATGACAAGAAAGAGTGCTCATGTACGTCGTTGAAGCCTGTCCGACTGTACGTGAGTGGAGAAGCGGGAACTGGAAAAAGTTTCCTCATTAAAGCAATTTCATGCTATTTGCAGGAAAGGACAGAGTCATCGCTGTCTTGTGTTGTCACCGCTCCAACTGGACTGGCAGCACATAACATTAAAGGGATTACTTTACATCGTTTACTGATGCTGCCAGTGGAGCATGACAACAAATTACAATATCACAAGCTATCTGGAGATGCTTGTTTTGAAGTTTCAAGAATCTTGAGGAAAATGAAACTTCTTATCATTGACGAAGTAAGCATGGTTTCCAATGTCATGCTTGCCTTTGTGCATTTGAGAATGCAAGAAGTTCTCAAAACAGAGTATGATGTGTTATTTGGTGGCAAACACATCATTGTTTTCGGAGATCTTCTGCAGCTGACACCAGTGAAAGGGCAACCTGTGTTCAAAATGCTCACGCATGAAGATACCAGGAAGTGCCTAGGCAGCATTGGCAACGTCAATATATGGTTAAACTTCAATTATGCTGAACTGCATGAAAATATGCGTCAGGCGAAGGATGAAGTTTACAAGACTATTCTACAAGATGTTAGAATTGGAAAAGTGACCGAGCATGGGAAAGAAGCTTTACATGCACGATTACTGTCAAATTTATATCCAGAACAAGATGTTGTGCCTGAGAATATTTTTCAGAAAATTACTGATAAGAAATCTGGAATATGTTTGATGCCAACTCTTGCAGAATGTGCCAAATTCAACAACAAAATGTTGCATTTAGAAAAGCAAGAGATTGTGAAACTGGAAGCTATTGACAGAGTAGAGCATATGGGATCAACAATTATTTTGTCTGAGAATCTGAAAACAAAATTGGATTCATTAGAGAAGAGTATATCTAAAACTGCAGGTTTTGAAAAGACTCTGAATGTGTGCTTGAACTGCCGTATAATTTTAAGAAGGAATTTACATGTTGAAAGAGGTCTGGTAAATGGATCAATGGGTAATGTTGTTGATTTTGTAAAATACAGAAATAGAGATGGAATTGAATTTTTAAAAATTAAATTTGATGGCATTGAGGAAGTACAGCTAATTGGTCGTTGCTCTGCTAGATTTTTGCTTGTAAAAGACTTATATGTTCGCCGTAAGCAGTTTCCTGTTTGCTTGGCATATGCGGTGACAATCCATAAATCGCAAGGTTTAAGTGCAGACAGTGCATTGGTGAATATTGGCAGTTCTGTGTTCAAGGAGGGTATGGCATATGTGGCATTGTCACGAGTTAGAACTTTATCAGGATTGTACTTGATTGAGTGTGATGTCACAAACATTTGTGCTGATCTAGATTGTGTTAAGGAATACAATAGGTTAAGAAGAGAGTATGCGCCACATTTGCCTCAGTATCCTTTGTTTGAGAAACATGTGGTAGGCCGGAAACGAAGAAATGTGACCAATACTGGGGAGGTTGTAGCAAAAAGACGAAAAGTCGATGAACCTAAAATTACAAGCAGAAACAAAAAGGATTCTGTTGAAGATGTTGTTGGTTTTCAATTTGAAAACAGTTCTGGTGTCAACTGCTATGCTAATGTAGTGGTTAATGTTTTGTTTTCTCTAGAAAATGTAAAAGAAGAGATTGTGGTCAATTCTGATGAAAGATTTTGCAGTTTGTTAAATTCTGTGTTAGAGAAATGTAGCACTGATAGAAGAAACATAGAAAGTGTGTCTGAAATTCGAAATCTGTTAGACAGATGTTCAGGCCAAACACAATTCTCTCAAAATATTCAGCAAGATTGTCAGGAGTTTTTAATGTATATGCTTGATGTATTACATGCTGAAGGCGTAGATGTAGATCAGCTGTTTGGGCTTTCTTTCAAGTACTACTAGTGTAGACTCAGAAAGATTTATATATTTAACTTTGCCAGACAGTAAATCAGTCTCCTTTAATAAGCTAGTAAAAGCAGCTGATCACAACATGGAGTGTAGCCAATGTAAATCTGAAATGATGTCCACATTATTTATACGAACATATGGCCAGTATGTCATTTTAATGTTCCAACGATGTAGGCCTGATGGAACAAAATTGACAACTTTAATTAAAAATTTTGAAGCTTCGCAGTTGTCAATATCAGGAAGGACTTTTGTAACTGCAGCAATTATATATCATGACGGCCCTTCAATAACATCAGGACATTACACAGCTTATTTAAAGTCTAGAAATGGCTGGTCATTCTGCAATGATTCTGTTTTAATTTTCAAAAAAAAATTGCCGTATGACCTTAAAAACTCTTACCTGGTGTTTTTAAAACCAAAATTTTAGGGAAATAATCTCGGGATGTGCTCTGTGGAATTTCAAGAAGTTCTAATGGCTCCTACACAATTTGGTCTTGAGGATAAGTGTAGTTCAGAGACATAACTTCTAACCATAGGACTGGACGTCATGGAGAAATACGTGCACTTTGAATGAGTTCAGAAAAACTGTTTCTTTTTATAAGCTAATTGAAGCAGCCAATCAAAACATGGAGTAGAGGGAATGTAAGTCTGCAATGCTGTCTACTGTTTTACATTGCTTTGTGATTAAAAGTGATGTAGAGAATTAAATAATTGTAGTAGTCATAGAGGTAGTGTAAGTCTGCTTCATAGTAAGCAGTATCAGTGTCATAGGAAATGTAGAACATGACTGAGCAAGAAGGGGAAGATATTACTATTCCAGGATTGTGAAAATGATCTTCAACATTTTAATTCTGAAAGTTGCGGAAATGCCAAATGACGGGATTGGCTTACAAGAAATCCAAGAGTTATAAATGGCTCTGACCAGATTTGGCCTTGTGGAAACTTGTGGTAGAGAGCAAGAAGTCATTTATTGCATGTAACGTGTTTTTAAAAACGATGGAGATTTTCTTTCAGAAAGTGGCGGGCTGAAAGTAATAACAGCACAAAAGAGTGTAAGCTGTTCATAGGACATCCTTGGACGTCATGGAAAGTAAGTTAACTTTAAGGAGTTCTGAATTTTGATTTCTTATGTTGTATGGGTTTTTTAAACACAATCATTTTGATTGTGGTTTTTTTTCCCCGCTGTTATATGATGAATACCTTCAAGTCACTGTTTTTAGTGAATTTTGATACATTCTGAGAACAGCAAAAATAAACCATTTAACATGTATAATTAATTCTGTACTGTTTGCATTTATGATGTATATGTAGAACTGTGTAGGAGGCATGGAGAAGGTGAGGCTTCTGTAAGTGTCAAAGTTGTTGCATGCAGTGCTGCACTTCTGCGTATTCTTTCATATGTCATTTGAGATGTCATCAGTGATGTCATCAGTGATGTCACTGACCATGTCATGAATGATGTAATATGTGACATCATCAGCAGTGGATTGCGGGTGCGCGATATATAGTTAGTGCAACTAACTATATATGGAATTTCAATGGTTTTGTGTGAGTAAAATAAGGTTTTAAAAATGCTAATTCCTAACTATATATGGTGTATAACCTATGGTTTTTTCAGTGAATTTTCAAGGTTTTGTAAATGCTAATTCCTAACTATATATGGTTTATAACCTATGGTTTTTTCAGTGAATATATATATATATATAACTATAAATGATTATTGTGGATCAAGCTTCTACAGTAAAGGTTGCAGTTAAAACCTTCGTACTCATTTCCATTGACAGTATGGAGCTAGTTTTAATTTTTTCCTAAGCTAAGTAAAAACACAGATGCACAGCTCCATCCTCTCACATGCTTCTCGTGTCAGTTGGAAGGAGCAGTCCACAATAATAGAAATTAACCAGGAGGTTGGATAAGAAGGGGAGGGACAATGAACTATCCTAGCCATTTACCTAATTGCCTGGTTCATTTCGTCCTTTGGTGGAGTGTGATGGATATTGGGTGAAGGGGTGTGAAGAGCATTGCTGCCTCTTACACCCTCTCTCTCTCTCACATCACCCTCCTCACCTACAGAACAATATGTGGAATTGCTAGGGAGGACCGTGAGGCAGTAATATCTGCCTGTAACCATACCATAGCCATGTCCACTAGTGTAAGCCTCTGTAAAGTGGGAAAGGCTAGTAAATTCCTATTTGATCCTTTTAATATGCATGTGAAGACCAGAAGGGATCGCATAATTGACAAATACCCTCAAACCACTACCACTAAAAGGAGTTTGTCCTCCATCGGGGAGAAGAGTTGAAAAAAGGGATGCTGATTAAGATGGGCAAAAAAGCACATGATTTAAATATACAACAGGATGAGGGTGGCAACTCAATTTAGATCCTCCCTGGTGGAATTTGCAAAGTGGATAAACAGGAGCTGCCGAAAGCTCAATTCTAATAAACCAGAGTTACTCATTATTGATAAACAACCCTCTGTTTGGTCATCAGCCCGGTGGCCTCATGCACTTGGTCCTACACCAGACACCAAGATCAAAGTAAATAATGTAGGAATTTGGTTTGACACCAATGTAACATTTGATAGCCAAATATCCTGCTTGACTGGGAAATGTTTTCGCACTCTCAAAACTCTGGCAAATACGATTGGCCTCATCCCCATAACTGAGAGGAAAACAATAGTCCAGGTTCTTGTTATGTTCAGACTGGACTATTGTAACATACTCTATATTGGAGCCACACAGAGCAGACTACACAAACTGCACAGAGTGCCAAATCCAGCAGGACGTCTATTCCTAAATCTCCATAGATGTGCGCACTCTGGCCTTGTCCTTGACAAACTACACTGGCTTCCGCTGAGCAAAAGAGTATCCTATAAAGCTGTGTGCCTCTGCCATAAAATCTGTAATGGCAAAGGTCCCAGTAGCGGACGGTCGTGGGAGTGCTGCCGGCAGTGACGTGGAGAAGGGCAGGTTAGGGGGTAAGTAAACTATGGATTAGAGTCGATTACAGGTAAGAAAAGATAAAAATAAATAAAACGAATTTCGTTGCGCGCACTGCATCCCATGACCGTCCGCTACTGGAAGGTCCCCAGTATCTATTCCCTTTAGTAAAACCCTACCACCTCAGTTGAAGGCTTAGGTCGATGGGCACTGCTTTGGAGGTGGTCCCGTTACAAAAAGGACTCAAATGGGTGGATGCTCCTTTGGTTTCAGAGCATCAGAGCTGTGGAAAACTCTGCCCTTCCATCTGAGACAAGAAACTTTTGAAACAACTTTCAGAAAAGAATCTTAAAACCTGGTTGTTCAGGCTGACCTAATTCAGTACTGCTAGAGACTGCTGCCTGGCCTTTTCCTTAATTAATTAATTAATTGCGGGTTTCTAAAGCGCTAGAATCGACTCCCGAAGGTTAGATTAGATTAAACATTTATTGTGTAGTTAATAAAAACCATTACAAAGTTAAAATACATCATTTAAAATTGATCAGTTTACATGCTTGATTGGAAATTAAAATCAGTATCAAGTTCATGTATAGTTTGAAATTATTTCTTGGCTCTGTACATTAAATGTTCTTTTATGCTCAAACCTCTTAATTAATTTGACTGTTCTACAGATCAATTGTGGGTCCGCTGTACACAGGACATATATTATAGCAGAGCGACAAGTACGTATTCCGTGCTCATTTAACTTGGCCTTTAACCAGCTCCGACGTTCCTGGTCCAAAGCCGGGCAGATGCAAATCAGATGCATAAAGTCTTGTTTTCTGGCACCACATAGGTCGCACTCCTTGGTGCCAGAGGTCCTCCAGTCCGGTCGTTCAGCATTGGTTGGAAGGCTGCCCATCCTTATACTAAGATATTTTAATTTGATGTATAATGGAATGGCGAGTCCTAAATAGGCCACTGGCTTCGGCTTGTTGTATGATTGAAGAATCATCCAGGCATGTGAGCGGTGGCTGAGTATTGATCTATCATTAATCATAGAGTGACTGTTTGCCGCTTTTTTAGCTACCAACTTGAAAGATGATACAGGTAGCATGGTGTGCCACAGGGATGTTAGTTCGGTGGTTTCAAGGGACATTTTTAAAAACTTAGCGTATAGAGAATCGGGGCTGTTTTGCATTGCTTCCCACATTGCAGAGTTAATTTCTTTTTCCCTGTGCATCCAGATGTCATACCAAAACTTGACAGTCTCATATTTTTTTTGCAGTTCTTGAGACTGCAGACCGAACTCAAGCCGAACCTGTGCCGGTGAAGCATTACAGGGTAAATTAAAGATTCGCTTGTAGACACTTGTTTGAATTTTGTCTAGAAGCTTGGCGCTTCTGCCGTGATGTAACACACTGCCATAGGATATTGTTGGAAGCAGCTTGGCCTTAATCACTGTCAATAAGGGACTGAGTAACGGACCTTTTAGTTGCTTCGATAAACTGTTTAAAGCATACAGCAGTGCTGTTCCCTTCTTTTCAATGTCCTTAAAATGCATAGAGAAGTTAAGGCGCCTGTCCAGTTGTATTCCCAAATATTTATAGCTATCAACCACTTCCAATTTTTTATTATCTATTATAAAGAGTGGCAATGCTTTACGGTGGCGAGTTATTACCATGATCTTTGTTTTCTTGGTATTTATTTCAAGAAGGTTCTGTTTTGTATATGCCACTAGTTCGTGCAGAAGGCGTTGCAGGCCTACTTTGGTCTGGCTGAGAAGGACAACATCATCGGCGTAAGAAAGATGTGTTAACCGTAAGATTCCTAGCCGGGGTGGGTGGGCATTAATCCCATCTAGCCTCGTGGTCAGGTCAGCCATAAATAGATTGAAAAGATGCGGGGCTAAGACGCAGCCTTGCTTTAGTCCATCATAAGTGGTGATCTTCCTGGTTAACCGGCGCCCATTATCGATCTTGACCTGCATCCAAGTATCCGTGTACAGAGCCATTATAGGATTCAGTATTGTGTCTGGCAGACCCTGCTGCTTTAGCTTTGACCAGAGTAGCTGTCTGCTAACCCGGTCAAAGGCTGCCTTAAAGTCGACAAAGCAGGAATAGAGAGCTTGATGGCTTTGTATGCTTTTTTCGGCGATCATACTTATCGCCATTGCATTGGCCATGGTGCCTGTACCACAACGAAATCCCGTCTGATTGGCTGGAATTTTATTTTTGACTTCGGACCATTTTATGAGATCAATTAGCACCAATGACGCATAGTATTTTGCTTCAGCGTCTATAAGTGCTATCAGGCGGTAGTTGGCTGGATTTTTACGGTCTCCCCCTTTATAGATCGGGTTTATAATCGCCCCTCTCCAGCTTTCCGGGAGCCGACTTGTGTTGTTTATTGTGTAGAACAAGCTATTGAACTTACAGGCCCAAAACTGAGGATCCTCCTTATAGATGGCCTGAGGGACTCCATTCGGTCCTGGAGCACTGTCTTGCTTGCTTTTCTTTATTATTCTTAATATTTCTTGTTCCACATGTGAGCCAGATGTGTGATCAGTGCCTTGCTGTTCGTTACTTGAGTTATTTGGGTGTTCAGGATCGGAACTCTCCTGATTCTCCATATTAGATGTGCAGTGTACTTTGTTTTCTGTTACGAGTGGCGGCATCACTCTGTTTATCGAAAAAGAATCAATTATATGTTGGACCCAAGCCTTTGATGTAACACAGGTTATGTTTATTACTTGCACTGGTCTGCTTAATGAGTTAACCTGTGCCCAAAATGCTCTGGAGTCAGATTTGTTTATGTTGTATAGCATTTTGGTCCAGAAATCATTAGTTCGATCTTTTTTTTCTGTCCAAAGTTGTTTCTTATATTGTTTCCTTATTAGTCGGACTGTTTGCCAGGCGTGAGTATCTCTGCGCTGTAGACCGCTGGGGAACCCGTCCTGGCTTTCCCTGTGAGATGGTCCCTACTGGGTATCTCCAAGGTGAAACCAGGCATCCCCGGCATATGTGGGGGGCCGTTGTGGAGATGAGGCAAGCTAATGCCCAGAGATGCCGAGTGTGATCCCTAGTTAGAGTAGGCACCGAGACGAGAATTATCGAGTCCGTTGACCCTGGTCCAAGACCCTGCAGCGTCAGGAATTTAACCCTGGTCCCGGGACGTCCTCTGCTCCCGGGTCTGCCGCCTCTAACCAGTGAGCCACACCACTCCACTAAGACTTGCTCCCGGCTCAGTCTAAGTTTACTTTCCGTTTAGGTCTGTTTTTTTTCTTATTCCCTGTCATTGTTCTTATAGGGCAATCCTAGCGTGGGGATGCTCCTTTTGGAGTAACCATTGTGGTTTAAAAACGTATTACATAACATAACATAACAACAAGGGACACCCAGGAACACCAGCTCATGATGTACACATGCTTCTTTACAGTAGTGAAACCATTACATCTTCTCTCACCTCCAGCAATAGTCACGTGATGCACATGATAGTAGCCAAATAGTACTGATTTAAGGTATTATTACCTATTCTAGACAATTGCTGAATCAGCCTTTTCTGAATGCTGGTTCCAGGTCAGCAAAATATGATTATTGAATCTGCTTCACCGTCCAGCTCATACCTTCCCTGCGCCTTTTGCTCAGTTACTCACGTGTAGTAGTATAGTATTGTAGCATTTATATATCACTTTAGGCTCTTGACGTGTCCACCAAAGGAGCTCAATTTGTATAAGGTGCCTGGGGTGCTTTCGGAGTGCATGGGTATAGATATAGTTTAGTTTATATGTGAGGCATTGTGCATGTGGGTGAGTTTCAAAGGCGTGTTTCAAAAATGCTGTGCCTCGCAATGCTGTGCGTAGGCATTAGGTGCTGCACAGGGTGAGTGTAGATCCAGCCTGGCATACCTATCATTTCAGCAGTTCTCAGTTTTCCAAAGCTGAGAACGCCATAAAGGGCCTACCTATCATGCGGTTATGTCACTGTGCAGTCCACGAGAATGGATTTTAAATGGAATACTCTCAATAGCGAAAGAACTCCAACCCCTTGGGATACTGTTAGTGGTTGCAGGAAGGATCCAGGAACAAGCAAACAGAGGGACCACTAGTGATGGCATAATGTAAATAGCAAATCCGTACATTACATACACACAAGTATATGTTAGCACTTTAGAAAACAGGAACGCCCAGGAAGTTTCAGTGAAGTGGCTAGGGAAACGCAGTGCACATAATGAATAACTTCTAGGTATTCACAAAACACAAGCAAAGCCTGTTTCACAGTGAAAATACACTTAAGGTGAAAGTGTAGGATAATGTCACAAAATGTCCAGTTTTAACAAAATCAGCTTGGGGAGGGGTGTCACGTACAGCAACATATATTCAGGACACAAACTAAATACTGTACAGTTCAAAACAAAATTTCAAAACAAGGGGGCAGATTTAGAAGCCCCTTGCGACACTTGTGCGTCACTTTTAACGTGGGGAAAATGACGCAAAGTGGCGCAAGGGTCTTGTAAATCTGCCCCAAAACGTTTTCAACACTAAACCCTCTCTTATATATTGCAATCACAGATTGGCGAAAATAGGCGGAAGTCACCACTGTATGCGAATGTAATTTTGAGAGGCACATGTCGCATACTTTTTCATATTTCAAAACGGATGTAAGCATATATCCAAAAATTGGCCAACTATCCACATGCATGCAAACAAATGATACGTGGTTAGAGTTGCAAACTAAATATTGATGAAATACCTTAAAATGTAATCTTTCTATCATTTAGCCTGAAGTAGAACCACATGCATTGCAATTTAAATTCGCTCTATCCCCTCTTCCTCTTCCACTTTTAAGGTGTGACGAAGAACCGATTTTTTTTTATTTCGCAACGTTTACCCATTAATTTAAGTTGAACATCTGGTGAATATGGTTAGTTTAAAATTGTATTTTGCTACAAATTGTGTAGTCCTTGATTCTGAGAGTCTGCGAAGTGCACAATGCACTATATAGACCAGTCCACTCACACTGCCTGAAACTTTGGTTTATGGACGGACACCTATTCAGCCAAATGGCTTCAATGGCAAATGTGTCTCCCAATTAACACTATAAAGCTTCTATTGATGTTTGATCTTGAGAGGGTCCCCTAATATGATTCGCTTTTCAGAACCCACAGCTGTTCGCGTGTCAGCTCAGGTTACTTCCTAGAAACGGAGCTCTTTGATACCAGATTGGGCGACAACGCTGATGGGCTCTTCACTGGTTTTTATTTCACAATATGAACCATTGAAAGCATTGATCTCAGTCTAGCTGTTATCCAGGTTCCAGGAAGTAATCTGAACTGACTACAGTCCAGGCTTAAATAAAGTGAAATTATTTATAGTGCTTCTCATTATTTTATGTTTCCATCGTTGACTTTTGTCGCTCCTATTTCAGAGGGGACTGCGAGAAGATGAAACATAACTGAAAGGAAGAATTATGTTTCAAGTTTCTATATTACATGCAATGTGCAGAAACTCATAAATCGAGCACACTATGTACATATATATTTGCATGTATAGGTGTAGTTTTACACGATGTGCGACGCAGGTGCAGAGAAAGAAGCTTAGGTGGGCTTCAATACAAGTAGCCAATCATATGGATTAGTACAATAAAGATTATTGGGCTTATTTATGAAAACTGTTGCATTGTTGAATGAAAATAGCGATGCAACAGTTTTCACTGCACCCTTCTTGTGACAAGATGGATGCATGAGTTTTACTGTATGACGCATCATGTCGCAAGGAATGACAGGTACGTTAGTATTACTGACGTTTTTGCTGCCGCAAAACTGACGCATTGATGGAGTTGTGTCGGAAGCGTGACGCAACACAAGCAATACAGGGAGGGCTATGAATATAACACTGTGTCAGTCTTATGCTTGCTGTAAGGCAGGCATAAGATATTGACACAATGGCGTCCTAAAAGTGACGCCCCGAAATCTCATAGATTTCAATGCACCACTTCTACAAGACTTTTTGCAAGAGCACGCCCACCATGCATACATGTTAAATGTCGTATATTTGTAAAGCGCACAGCTGCCCCAGCAAAGGGGCGTCCCGGCGCTGTATACCGCTGGGGAACCCATCCTGGCTTTCCCTGTGAGATGATCCCTCCTGGGCATCTCCAAGGTGAAGACAAGCATCCCCAGCGCTGATGGGGCCGTTAGTAGAGATTAAGCAAGCTATTGCCCATAGTTGCTGAGTGGGACCCATGGTTAGAGTAGGCACCGAGGCGAGAATTATCGAGCCCGCTGACCATGGCCCAAGACCCTGCCGCGTCGGGAATCGAACCCTGGTCCCAGGCCGACCTCTGCCTCCGAGTCTGCCGCCTCTAACCAGTGAGCCACACTACTCCACTACCTATACCTAGTGCACTTATGATGTGGTGCAGGGGTTTACAAAGTGACGCATCTGCCTAGATGTACCACTTTGTAAATCAGGCACAACATGGCATATTTTTTGCACCACCGGTGACGCAGTGGTACGCAAAAGGCTCAAAGACCTCTTAAAAAATGCCCTTCGTTCCTCCGAAATTACAGGTTGTTTTTAATTTCCATTAAGAACATTTGCCTTTGCTTTTATCAATGTTCTACTCACTGTATGTATATTTTAGTTGATATCTATATATACAGGTATGCCATGGAAGTGGGAATAAATGGGGCCTAATAAAGCAAGTATTTTAGAACATCAGTTGTAATAAATGCGCATTCACACATTTTTACTACGATGCAAAAGTCAAATTCCAGTTTATTACTACAATACAGCATACTTGACATGAAAAAAATACTGCATACCTCATAAATTCCCTTTTACAAACACTTTACACACGAAAACAAATTTCCTAAAAGTCACAAGGTCTTTAGAAAGAGATATAACCTTACTGCTGAGATTTCACCAATGCACTCCATGCAACTTGGTTTTGGTTGAATATCTTTTTTGTTAAATCAATAAAGATGCAACAAATTCATTCTATCTATCTCTATCTGTCTATCTAGTTCCTGTTCTCTATTATGCTCATGTGGCTCATGTACAAGTGACTCATACTGCCACATATGCTCCAACTTACACTGCCTTCGACTACCACCAGCAAATAACTCCTGATCATGTGGATTTGAGTCCTGCAGCCACAGCCCAAATCAGCACGTAGACGCACATTTGTAAGCTTGATCCATGAGCAGGGCCGGACTGGGAACCCAAAGCAGCCCTGGTAATATTGTCAGACCAGCCCCCACCCATGGTCAAGGTGGCAAGGGTGAAGCATTTCATGAAGCACTGCTGCTTAACAAAACAGCTGCTGCTTATGTTATAGGGGTCAATATTGCATCATCGCTGCAAAACCGACCCCCAGCACCAAAACTGGCCTTCAATGCTTCAAAACCGGTCCCACCCTCCGAGCCGCAGGGACAAACGCCTGATGCCGCTATAGCCAGTCTGGCCTTGTCCACAAGACCTATTTAGCAAATAATAGGTAGAAACATCTTACTCTTTTTGTGCAGGGAAACTACATGGCTGTATCATGAAGATGCTTGCTGATGCAAGGCATTGCAGTTGCACCTGTTATTAGGACATTGCACTTTCTAAGGTGCAAATGTTTCGGAACTTCTCTTAGGAAGACCATTTTAAGAGCATTCTTTAGACGGCAACTCTTGGAAATTGAGCAGTCGAAGCCTCGCCCTGCTTCCGAGCTGTGTTGCCTGCATAGAGGTTTTCTAAGTTAAGTGCATACTTTTAAAAGTCCTCAATGTGTTAAGAATAGGCACAACGCTCTGTGCCAATGCACACATGCATGATACATCCACTCCATGGCATGTGCTGGTACTCCTTCAGCATATGCATGTAGTGGTATTTTTATATTTCGCAACTGGCTGCATGCAATAGAACATATTAGTGGCGTCCTGGGAGACAATGCAAGATAGTGTGTATTGATTACGGGCACACACATTCGAATTACACAATGACATTACTCATCAGACATTCATTACAGTTCACACATATCAGACTTTAACGAGGTAGGATGGCCTCATCTCTTTAATTTTCCCAAATGTATATTGAAAGCTGATAATTAATGGTTATCTGTTGTTTTCCTTGTTAGGAGACAAGGGAGAGGGGCGAGTTTGAATTAAGGAAAATTATGAACGGCATGGTGCCTTATCACTTATGCGTTGATATTTATTTTATTATCCAGTCAGCCTACCCTTGCATGGGTCCTTCCCCAAAAGAAAATCTAATCATTTGTGTCCATGTGAGATTGAATCATCTCAAATTGTTGTGCATGTTTTCTTTTCCCCCCCAAATTCTATACGGAGATTCCTAACAGGCACATACATTGTTCTTGTACTATGTGTAATAATTGTCACGTCCATCTTTTTTATAGCTCCTTTCCCTGTCTTCACAGCCACAACCAGGAAGGGGATGATAGAGGGGCGTGGCTTAGGAGCCTTTCGAGATGGCCGCGACTCACGGGAGCTCCGCCGGGACGTAGAAGTCGGAGCTGCTTCCAGGACTTAATTTCTACTTTCGGACCCGGAATTTGGTCTTTTCCGAAGTCGGACAGGATGTTGCCTGCCCTGCTGCCACGACGACCGCTTTCTGTAAGCAGTTCCCCTTCATTTTGATGTTTATCGCTGCCGCTCTCCTCAGCAGCGTTGCGGCCGCCATTTTGTTTTTCGGCGCGTCTGCGTTTTTCCTGCTTTTGATGCTTTTTCCTCACAACTCCTCAGCGGACCCTCTACTTTTCGGCCATAAGGTTGGTTTTTTCCTCTCTTTACCTCACTTTTGCCATTTTTGATTATTGCTGGCATTCATGGGTGTTTTCTGAGACAGACTTTGCAGATTTTCTTATTATCTTCACCAGTTGGTTATCTTTGGCGCACAGATTTCTATCGATTACGCAGTGGTTTTCCTCTCACTTTGATAATGGCTACGGCACGCACTAATCGCAATGGGTCTTCTCGGCTAAAGGAAACAACTTTGGAGGACTTTAATCCTTTTAATGTCTTACAAGACTCTCCAGAGGATTCCCTCACGGACTCTGTTAATTCTAAGGGGTCTGCGTCTTCGGTGTCCCGCTTGACCACTAAGCAAAACACTAAAGCGCCCCTTACTGTACCTAATTCCTCCTCTCTACCAGGCAAACGAGTCAAGGTGAATCCTCCTTCTCCACCTCCTGCATCATCCTCTTTGGCTTCCTCAGACCTCATTCTTGAAGAACTACGTGCCCTCAAGCCTCACATGGAGAAAACTAATCTGCGTTGCTTAACCTAGAGTCCAACTGGTCCGTCACTGAACAGAAAGTTGGAGTGTTGGAAAATCGTGTTGAGCTTCTTCAAGGCCTTACGGACCAGATTTCACCCATGTCTAAAGAGATTACATTACTTAAACAACAGGTTGAACAGTTATAAAACCATAATAGGCGTAACAACCTACGCATTTATGGCCTAGTAGAGGGTTTGGAGGGCCCCACACCGATTTCCTTTTTTCAAACCTTTTTGCCAACACTTCTTGGCTTACCTGATTCTCCCGTTCTGAATATTCAGCGAGCACATTGTCTTGGTCCAAGTACATCGTCTTCAGCCTCCTCTCCTAAACCTAGGGGAGTTATTTTGTACTTTCTTGAATATACTGATCTACTCCGTGTGTTGCAAGCTGCTAAACAACGAGGGAAAATCATCTGGAATGGCTCTACTCTATTTTTTGCTCAAGATTACGCTAAGGCTACAGTGGATCGGCGTAAGAAATTCCTGGATATGAGGCCGGCGTTGCGCAGTTTGAATGCGAGATACGGTTTATTCCATCCTTGCCTTTTCAAAGTGACCTATAACAATAAAACTACCACTTACGGAGACCCTGCTCTTCTGCAACGGTTCCTGAATAGCTGCAGAGTGGATTCAATGGACATTCCTCAACCATGAAGTCTGATACCTGTTTAACATGATTTTTCTCCAACATTTTTTATCTTCTTCGTTCCTCTATTGTTTCTTGTGATGTCTCCTTATTTTGCTGATTTTTGTCTTTCATTTTTGTTGCTATTTCTTGTCTGACGTATTTCTTCACCTTTCTGGAGGTTGTAGCTCTGCTTGTGTTTCTTTTGTAAGTTTCGTTGTAAGTTTTCCCTTGTTCCTCAAGTTTTTTCCCTCCTTTTTCTCTCCCCTTCTAGGTGGTTTCGTATATGGTCCCAAATTGTTTTTTCACCTATGGCGTTGTTCCTGAGGTTGTCTCCTTCTCTGTCGTCTCGTCGTGGAGTTTTCCCGTTCTTCGCTCCATCTCCCTCATGTGGCTTCACCATCCCTATTTTTTCTATTTCCCCGTGGTATGTTTTTCATATAACGTTTTTCTCTTATTTTTCTTCTGTACCCTTCCTTTTCCTTTAATCGCTTTTTTCCCCTTTCGCTCTCTTTTTTTTCTTTTTTCTCTTTCTTCTCTCTTTTTCTTTTATCTTTTTCACTCTTTTCCTTTTTCTTCTATTTCCATCCTCTTCTTTTCTGTACTAATTTTCTTCCTTCATTGTCCTTCATTTTTCTGATCTATACTCCTTTGTCTTTTGCTCATTTTGCTACCTTGCGGTTAAGTTGTAAGTTATGCTGGTTACTCATGCTCATGTTGCTAAATATTGTGTTATTCAATTTTGCTGATAAGTTTCAATGTCTATTAATGTAATCTCATGGAATGTCAAAGGTTTGGGGTCCCCAATTAAGAGACAACGGGTTCTTTCGCATTTAGCACATTTGAAGGCTGATATAGCTTTATTGCAGGAGATTCATATTAAAGATGTTGAAATTTCTAAATTACGCCGGAACTGGGTAGGTCATGTTTATGCCTCCCCAGGTTCGGGGAAGCGTAACGGGGTCGCAATTTTATGTCATAAGCGTCTAAACATTCAACTTCTTTCTCAAGATACTGATACGGAGGGTAGATGGGTGGTGGTTTCGTTATTGGTCAATAAAATTCCTTTAACCGTTTTCAATTTATATGCCCCCACTGTTCCTGATAAATTGTTTTGGCCCTCCATCCTTCAATACTCTATGAATTATAATGATGACTACTTTATTCTTGGAGGAGATTGTAATATGGTTGTAGACCCATTTCTTGATAGGAAGTCCTCGTCTCGTTTCTCCCCTTCTCAGGTTCATACTCAATTCACGTCCACTACTTCCCAAAGGTCCCTTGTTGATTCCTGGAGACTTTCCAACCCCACCTTACTGGAATATACATATTTCTCACCTGTCCACTCCTCCCAATCACGTATTGATTATCTCTTTATTTCTAAGAATCTCACTCAACATATCACTCACTCTGACATTGGGTCTATCCTAATTTCCGACCATGCCCCTGTCTCATTAGGTCTTGATTTACTCCCTCCAGTTAAAGGAACTCGAAGATGGCGTTTTAATAATGCCCTCCTTTTAGATACATCCTTTACTTCTGCTTTCCTTGATTTTGCACCACGCTTTTTTGCAGAGAATGACACACCACACTCTTCTCCTCAATTAATTTGGGACACCTTTAAAGCTGCTTCTAGGGATTTTATTATTTCTTATGTTGCCAAGAAACGTCGCCTTGCACACCGATCTTTATCTTCTTTAACCTCTCAGATTAAACACTTGGAACTTTCTTATCATTCCACCAAATCTCAATCAGTCCTTACCCAACTCATTAAAGCTAAACTTTCCTTTAATAAATTAACTACCAACTCAGCCAACCTGTTTTTACTTAAGTCTAGCGCTAAATTTTACTCTGCCCAAAACAAGGCTGGGAATATTCTTGCCAACTACCTTAAAATCAAAAAAGAGCGAACGAAGATCGATTCGATTGTTTCTTCCTCTAATACTGTACTTCATAAGGATGAGGACATTTTAAATGAATTCTCTGCTTTTTACCAAACTCTTTATACTCCAGAATCTCCTCCTGTACCCTCCGATATTGATCACTACTTATCCTCTATTCCTCGTCCTCAACTGACCGATGTTGATTTTTCCTCTTTAGATAAGGATATCCTTCCCAAAGATATTTTGGATGCCATTCATGTCCTCAAAAAAGGTAAAGCACCGGGTCCCGATGGGTTCTCTATAGAATTTTATTCTCATTTTTCCTCTTTTCTTGTTCCCAAACCCCATCATTTATTCAGCTTTTTTATATCCTCTCAGAAATCTGAAGGTACCTTCCAAGAAGCTCCTATTTGTCTCCTTCCTAAGGATAACAAGGATCATACTCTCTGTAAAAATTATAGGCCTATTCAATTAATTAATTTAGATTACAAAATATTTGCTAAGATCTTAGCTCTTCGTTTAGATAAAATTCTTCCATTCCTGATCGGTTCGGAACAATGTGGCTTCATCAAGGGACGCCTTCTCTCGGATAATACCCGTCTTTTCTTTAATGTTCTTAGTAGGTCCCCCACTTTCAAACACTCCTTAGCTGCCATTGCATTGGATGCAGAGAAAGCTTTCAATAGAGTCAATTGGTCCTTTATGCTCTCTACTCTCTCTTGGTTTGGGTTTGGCCCTAAATTCATATCTTACATCTCCCTACTATATTCCTTTCCTAGGTCTTTTATTTTTGCTAACGGTCTTGTATCTTCTTCTTTCCCCCTTTTCCGTGGTGTTCGTCAAGGTTGTCCTCTTTCTCCTTTACTTTTTATCCTTGCTTTGGAACCGTTTTTGTCAAAAATTAGATTAAATAGCGATATTTCTGGATTTCCATATGGAGACACTCAATTAAAACTATCTGCTTATGCAGACGATATTCTTCTGTTTATATCTCACCCTCACACATCTATTCCGGCTTTTTTAGCTGAAGTCTCTTCTTATGCCTCAGTCTCTGGTTATAAACTTAATGTTGATAAATGTGAAATTCTCCCTCTTAATAAATATTGTTTCCATGCTGATTTTTTACTTTCGTCCTTCCATTGGAGTCCCAATAAAATCAAATATTTAGGTCTTGAATTTACAACATCTATTAAAGATACAGTGGCTTTAAACATTAAAAACTTAATTGATAATCTAACAGCCTCCACGACTAGATGGCATCCCTTATTTTTATCCTGGTGGGGCAGATTAGACTCTATTAAAATGATGTTGGTTCCGGTAATTTTATTTTTTCTTTCTAACCTTCCGGTTAACCTTCCTAAGTCCTGTTTCAAAACCATCTATTCTGTCCTTTCAAAATTTCTATGGCAACATAAAAAAGCTAGGATATCTTTTACCAAACTTAAACGTCCCAAGTTTCTAGATGGAGTTAACTTTCCGGATTTCGCGTCCTACCACTCTTCATTTTTTCTTTCTCATTCAACTCCTTTTTTATTAGACGCGGTATCAGGTTTTTCCTCACCTCCGATATGGGTCACACTTGAATCCTCCTTCTTCCATCCTTTTACCTTCAAAGAATTTATTTCTCTTTCTCGCGTTCCATCTAAGATGTCTCTTCCTATTCTTAAATTTGCTAGGAAACTCTTCTTACCCTTTTTCCTCACTGGTCTTGACGATCGCGCTCAATTTTTATCTTCGCCCATATGGGATAACCATTCTGTTAAAATTCATAACAGAACGTTCTTCTGGAAAGATTGGTATTCTCGTGGTCTTTTTTGGGTTCATCAATTCTTTCATGATGGCCTTTGCCTTCCTTTCTCGTCCCTTCAATCTCTTTTTGCTCTTCCTTCTTCCTTTCTTAATAAGTATCATTTGTTGCGCGTGGCTCTTCAAATGTCTTATAACTCTTTTCCCACTTCTTCTTCTCCTCCTGTATCCTCTTCTCTTACTCTTCCTTTCCTTTTGTCTTCTCCTTCGGCTTCGCAAATTTATAAAAAAATCCATGATTTTCCTCTTGATAGAGATAAATCCAAGACGGAACTTGATTGGGAATCTGATTTGGCTGATACTTTTTCTATTTCGTTATGGCATGACATTTGGAATAAAATAAGAAGATCTTCTAGAGCAGCTAATACTACTCAGACCTTATTTTTTATTTACAACAGACTCCTGATCACCCCTGCCCGATTACACACTATGGACTCATCTCTCCCCTCCACGTGTTGGTCCTGCTCCTCTCCTTGTGCTGATCTCAAACATATGCTTTTCACTTGCCCACTTATTCATCTCTTTTGGTCTAAAGTATGGCAACAAATTAATTCCATTTTTTCTACACATTTTCCCTATTCTATCACTCACATTTTCCTAGGTAGCTTGTCTGAGGTTTGGTCCTCTTTGCCCATTAATACTTCTATTATTGACCTGCTCTTGGCAGTGGCTTTTCAACAGATCACTAAATCCTGGAAAGATACATCAAACGTCTCTTTTCAAGCGTGGTTGTATGGTGTTTGCTACAACCACAGATTGGAAAGAGCTTATGTCTCCCCCTATCTCTTGCTATTAAACGTGACCTCTTATGGATACCAATTACTAATTTTCTTGATGTTTCTGCTTCTTCCCGTTCCTTGCATAATCCTGCTGTTGAGGAAGTCCCTAAACCACCATGATGTAGTTGTGTTTCTATAGTAATATTTAATTGTATTATATAAGCATTTTCTCATTGTTTACAGTTAAAGAATTTTATTTAGCAACGTTTATCTCTTTAGATATTTTTTAGGCATCTTGCATAATGAAATGTTATTGTTTTCCTGCCCATCCCTTTTCTTTCTTTACCTTTTTCTTCTTTTTGTCTTTCATCCCTCTATTTTTCTTTCTTTTCCCTTCCTTTTCCCTTTCTATATTTTGTGCTTCATTATTATATATTGGATTGCTGTTTATTTGGTATTTTGATTATAATAGATGTTTTCTGGTTGCAATCTTTTCTTGAAATAAACTTCCTTTTAAACTAAAAAAGGAAGGGGATGATAATTGAATCGATGTTTATATACTTAACATGGCTTAGTATCGCTGGCATGTTTATCTGCTGCAAGTGTTTTAGCCTGATCCGTCTAGTTTTAAATGTTTTGTACTGATTTTTATAATTAATAGTTTAAAGTATTTGTTTTATCCTGTTGTTGGTTCATGGGTCTTTTAAGATTCAAAATAAATGTTAAAACTGAATGAATGAATATTTATAAGTTTATTTAGAGTTATATTAAGTGTTCTACTCAAAGTATCCAATTTTCAGTCTGGTTTAGTTGCCAGGAAAGACCGTATGTCATCAGAACCCAAAGGCGGGAGATTAGTCACTGGGCCGCAACACCTCTCTGTGTACACACTGTGAGAGCTAGATTGCATCCACCATACCCAAGCAACTCTTTACTCTATCCACTGGCAGATACAAGCTTTCTGAATGATTTTGAAGACTTGGGGACAGATTAGCAATAATTTTTCATCATGGTGGTGATTCTTTTGTGGCTCAGCCACGATGCAAAATCATTTTTGGCATTTATTAAGCCATGCAAAACTACTTTATTATTTGCTATAGTTTAGCTAGACCCTCCAAAGTGCAACACTTTCCCTAATGTTGCTTAGATTGGAGCAGGAGTAGTAAATCGAACTCCTCTGAAGTACAACACTTTCATTGTTTTTGATTACATTGGAATTGGAATAATAAATTAAACCCCTCCATAGTCCAACACAGCCCTTACTGTTGTTTAGGTTGGAGTTGGAATAGTGACTCTAGCTCCTTCACAGACCAACACTTTCTCCACTATTTTTTTAGTAATGTTTGTTAACATGTATAGTATTTATTTTTTAATTTTTAATGTATGTAAACTTCATATTTTTATTGATATTTTTTACACACATTTTTTGTTTGACATTATATTTGTAGACAATATTTTCCCATGCAGCCAATGAAGAACACCAACACTGTTTCCGTACAGCTCTCCAGGACAACAGTTGGGATGTCTTTAGTTATTACTGTTGTCAGAAATCTTATAACTCCCCACAGTGTGTGCATAATTCTACCATTTCCAGAACTTAATATGTAAATATAATTATTTGTCCTAATTGGCTGGCATTCACCTATAAATATTTGCTCTGCAGTTAATAATGGGCACCTCAGCATAACTTTGTGAACATATTGAGTAGCACAACCTTTTAAGCCATGTATGATGAGTTTTACGTAATGTCCACTTAACTTTCCCATTGACTTTGGATCATGTTTGAAATAAAGACTTAATCTATCTACAATCTTTCATGTTTAATGTCCACACCACTTAACATTGTCAAAAAATATCTGTCTTATGCCTGCTTAAGCGCAGACACCCCGTTCACACTGCGGGTTCTCTTACGCCTATGTCCTGTTCATGTGGGTGACTTATGATTCTTGAAAAAAACATACTTAAGGAACCTGTCCTGCATTTTTTCGAAAGGAATATCATTCCCAGCATGATAATTCTATCCTAGTGAAAACCCTTTATGTAAAAACAAATCTGTGGTCTTTTGTTTCCATGGTCACATGCACATTCTGTTTTCCTTTGACGGGGGGAAGCCAACCCTAAACCTCCCCCCAAGCTCATGTGTTTCCTCCTCTTGTCTGCACCTTTTGCCTTGTTTGCTCCAGTCCTTCTCATTACAGCCACTTTCTTTCCTCTCACCAACGCTCATCTATGTTTTGGTTTCTTTACACTCTAATTCTTTCCCTCAACCCTGTTATCTACCTCGATTTCCACTTAGTACCTCCAATCAGTGAGTCCAATAATATTCCCACACCTACATATACTTTAATATGCCTACCTATGTCCACATGTGACCAACTCTCCTACTACCTACACACTATTACATCTTTCATTAGCTGTAGCCAACTACCTTTCTTCCTTTATTTCCCTGTATTCTAGCAATTCTACCTATCCCCATAACATAACGTATGCAGTATCTAAAAAAATTTACCTGTTAACCCTTCTACTAGCACTGCTCTCTGTTTGTACCCCATTTCTACTTTACCTACTGTGTCCATTGGTACCTATAGCCAAGTTTCTCTACCCATACCCTTCTGGCAAAACCCCTACCCAGCGCTTTAAGTGGGATGAAAAAACTGGCCAACGTAATGAAGGGCGGGGCTTAAACATGTAAGCTAAAAATCTGTGTTTAGCATAGTACGGCCTCCGACTTGTATTTTGCTGTTTGTGTCATTGCATCCTGCTATGATACAACAAGCATCATCATACCTACAACAAGTCAGGACTATGTCAATGGTTGTTAGTTGCATAAGATAATTAAGCAGCAACTGTGGCTTGCATATAATATTGAAAAAGCTTCCACTTAAAGCCCTGGTGACACAATGACAATGTTGCTGCTCCTGAGTTTCAAAAAGAGAATGGAAATTCAGAGAGAAAATGACTCTATAAAGAATTTCCCTTCCCTCAAAATTCTCACCTGGCATGACGTCATGCTGTAACTTCTCCACTAGTGAGAAGTGAACATTGTGAGCATTCGCTTCTCGATGTGCCTGCCCTTACTGCAGTCAGGAAAAAAACGGACCGCCAGGGCACAAAACAGAGCCCAATAGAGAACCATTTTGATGCCCCCTTTAAATATCTGCTGCTGCTCAGCACTGGTGAGACCCGGCCCACTTAAAGCCCTGCCCCTACCTTTTGTAGTCTGTACATAGCTATACTCTGGTATCTCTACCGCTACCTGCATCCTAACACCATTACAACTGCACATACCTGAATCCTAATACTTCTATACTTCGTATTTCCTACAACCTCTGCCCCTGCTTATACATCAGTACCTCTACCCCTACATACACCCAGCCCTGCTGCTATAGCCTATACTTCTCAGTGTACCATAGGTTATCTTCCTCCTACCCTCTTCATTAGTTCTGGATGTTTTTCAGCTTATCTATTTTCCTTTTTTGTTTTGTTTTTATTTATTGTTTGTTGCATGTTTTCAAATGTTTGGAGGAGTTTCCTAATTTTAAAGCTTACCAACATAGTTTTACTTCACTGGAGTAGCCAGTTTAGCATTCTTAGGGCCAGATGTAGGTAGCCAAATACCGCTCGGTAACTGCCCAAAATCGGTAAAATCGTCCGTTACCGACCGGTATTGAGAAAAAGAGATGTAGGTGTCAAAAATATACCGAATCGGTAAATATGAATCGGTAAAATACCGATTCTGTATTTTCCGAATACATATTTACCGAATCGGTATTTACCGATACCTTATTTACCGAGTCCTTATTCACCGAATCGGTAAATAAGAACTTGGAAAAAAAGCCAATCGAGATGTAGGAAAGGCCAAAAATACCGAATTCAATGAAATTTGGTATTTAAGAGTCGGTATTTACCATGGACTGAAAGCAAGTGGTAACTTTGTGCAGGCTGTAAAAATGGGCCCAAAATGCAACAGTGTTGCAAAAATGGCGGCACTCTATGTGATTGCGAGGAGACGAAGGCTACAGGCTGCAGGTCTGAGGTATGGCAAAGGGAGGAGCAGGTATACAGGCAGAGGATCACTCTGTTCCAATTGACTGAGCCTGAGATACTCCAGAGGTACAGGCTGCACCCCAGGACCATCATGGACCTAATAAGGGACCTCCACCCATACCTGGATCACCCAACACCCAGGGCCCACGCCATCCCACCCCATGTCCAGGTGCTGTGTAGCTTACACCTGCTGGCCTCTGGGAGCTATGAGAGTGTGATAGCTGCAGTAGGAGGTGTATCCCAGAGCTGTCTGTCCCGTTTTTTCAGGAAGTTTCTGGATGCCATGACGCAGAGAATGGGACATTACATCCGGTTCCGTGACACACCTGCGGAACTTGCAAAAACAAAAACTGATTTTTATGGACTGGCACACTTCCCGCATGTGATAGGCTGCATAGATGGCACCCACATTCCCCTATGCCCACCTGCAGCCACCAAACACATATACAGAAACCGTAAGTCTACGCACTCCATCAATGTGCAGCTGATATGCAATGCAGGCAACATCATCACCGACATAGTGGCCAAATTTCCTGGGAGCACGCACAACTCCTACATTTTCCAGAACAGCGGAATATACACACGGCTAGTTGCTGGAGATTTTGGAGATGGATATCTGCTAGGTACATACGTGTAACACACCCTGTAATGAATGGCAGCTGAATGTGCAATGTCATTGTAACTCATGTACCTCTCATTCCCTCCCAGGTGATAGTGCATATGCCCTGCGTTCCTTTGTGCTCACATCGTACCTCAACCCAACCAACAGAGCCAAAAGGCGATACAATGTGGCACACAGGTCTACTCGCAACGTAGTGGAGCGAACATTTGGACTCCTCAAGAGCAGGTTCCGCTGCCTCCACAAGTGTGGAGGTGCTCGACAGTACACCCCCATCCTGTGTTGCAAGATAATAGTGACCTGTGCCATTTTGCACAATCTTGCTACCAAGGAAGGCACAGAGGTGGAGTTGACACATCACGAGAACATCGATGATGACCAAGAACATGCAGAGCCCCAGGCAACAGGACCAGCAGCACTAGATGGTAGATTGAGACGGACAGAAATTACACGTCGATATTTCTAGGTAATGTATGACACATAGACAGGTGTAGTGTTTGACAAGTTTAGTTTAATCTTCACTACATCATCATTGTCACATCGGAAAAGGCTTAATTAATCAAAGTCAAAGTCTCTGGCTGCTCCTGCTCAGTTGCCATCACTGTGTGCAGTTGAGTCAATCTGCAGCATAGGTCAGTGCTTCCGTCCACGCACTACATTGCACGATTGTTGTGTCTGGCTTTCAGATTGCCTGCTGGGGCCAGACTCAGCAAGGCTGCGCCTACCGCTCCTGCGCACCTGCGGAACTGGTGTGCTGGAGACACTCCTGCTGGTTGACCCCTCTGTCTCCTCCACACCCTTGTCACCAGCATTGCCTGTGTTAGTGTTGAGCATCTGCTCCATCGCAGAGGTCACTCTTCCCATGCCCCGTGTCATGTCTGTGCAGCAGTGCACAATTGCATCCTGCATGGAAATAGAGCGTTGGCACAGTAGTGACGTACTTGTGGCAAATCTGTTCATTGCCTTTGTTTGTTGGCGCATATACTGTCGATCCCTGCCACGCTGTAGATGGTCCCTGTCCAACTTATCCGACAGTACTCCCATGTATGTGGAGATGTCTGTAATCTCCTTTGCAATTTGGTCCAGACTCGATGCAATGTGGCCTATGCCCTTGTCCATGTTGGTCATTTTACTATTCATGCAGCGAACCTGCCTATGCATGGCTAACAGTGCTTTGGCCTGCTGGCGCTGTACCTTCACCGTTGTGCCCTCCAGGCCACAGAATACGCTCTCCCCTTCCTGCCCCTCCCCACCCTCACGTGCCCTCCTGCCAAGAACACTGGTGCGCGCAAGGCCTGCTGCAATCGGTGGTCTAGCCCTGTCAGCCACAGGTGCAATTTTCTGGGGGACATCAACCTCATCCTCCGATTCAGAGGTTTGCAGGATCCTCTGAGGGGGCTCCTCATGCCTACTTGCCCCTCCCGGCATGGACACCCTGGACATTGCTATGGGTGTGTTTGACAGGTCAGGAGACCCAAACAACAGAGGGGAAAGTGGGACAGGTGTTGTGGGTCGGTCTGGTGATGAGGCTTCCTGGGTGGTGTCGTTGCCTCCTTCTACCGCGCTGTGACCAGATTTTCACTTCTCTTTCTCCCCTCTCTTAGTTGCTGCTGCCCTCTCCTCCCTTGGTGGTGCTGAACTGCGTGAGGACTCTCCTGTGGAATGAAATTGACATAGGGTCAATGTTGTTGTTCATCTGTGTGTAGTTCTTAAATAAATTGTCTACACACCTTTGCCCAGTGCATTTTGTGTGTTTGGTGATGTGTGTGGCATGCCTTCCAGAGTCATGTGGTGGATGGTTTGCATCTATGAATTCATGACTACGTCTACCATGATGCATTGCTGCCACCAATTATGAGCTGTTATGCAGTGTGATGATTCTACACAGAGGGGTACCGTGTCTGGTTGCTGGTTGTGGATAAGGGTACATGCCTCTTATTTTGTTTCTTTGTAGCTTTTGCTGTACTGTCCAGGTCTCCTATTCCATGGATGCATTCTGGCTCCATGGTGGTTTCCACTAGCTCCTCAATCGCTGTCAGCTTTGGTGCTTTGCCCCTGCCACCTCCAGTCACACCAGCATCCTTTTTCTGGGCTGCAATCTTTTTTTTGTCACAATGCGCAGGTCCTATCACCGCTTTTTTATGTCCTCAATCTCCCGGTGGGTCACACCAATGGCATTCACTTTGCCCTGTATGGAAATCCAAATGTTCCTCATCACAGTCTCTGCAACATGCAGAGACTGTCTCCCGAAAATTTGGCTGTAGTGGCTTACAATTTCCTCTACAGCCACCTGTAGTTCTTCTGGGCTGAACTTGATCTTCCTTTTTCTCTCCCCACCATCCTTTTGGCCTTCATGTGACTCCATTCTGTAGCACTGCTTGCCTGTGGATGCTCTGCTCCTCTCACCTCTGCTAAATTGTTTGTTCTGTTGGCTTGCACCTGCATGGGTGTGGCCACTCCCAGGTACTGGGGTGGGGTGCTTCAATCTGATTGGTTGGATTCTCAGGGCCTTGGTTGTGGGGTGTGTAGGGTGTCCCTGATTGGTTGGCAGGCTCACATGGCGTTTTTCAAACTCCCGATTCGGTAATTACCGATTCGGTAATTACCGATTCGGATTTATCCGATTCTGTGAATCCCATTCATTCCTATGGGCCAGGAGGCCCATTGGAATGCTTGGTTTCACCGACTCGGAATTTACCGACTCGGAATTGTCCAATTCGGTAATTACCGATTTGGGTTACCGAGTCATACCGAATCGGTAACTTTTACCTCATTTTTACCTACATACCATTTTCCGATTCAGAAATACCGATTCGGTATGAGTCGGTATTTATGAATCGGTAAATGGAAATTACCTACATCTGGCCCTTAATGTTTCTTTTTCGCCAAAAAGCGATGTATTTATGATTAGAACAGTGTCCTCTTTAGAAATGTGGCATTCCATTGTCAATTGAGTCAAAGGGTCCCCTTCACTTAATGAATATGTCTTTGTATTATATATTACCTTAAAAATAGCACAATTTGTTCTTTTCAGCAGCAAGGTCATCTGACAGCAAGGCTTCTTCATCTATCAAGTATAACACCTTATAGTTACAAAACAGAAATGAACAAGAGGTGTTTGGCTGATTTTGTTGTGCCTTAGTCAACCATATGTATTTGTTATTCTGAGTACACCAGTACAAGTGCCAAGGTAATAAAATACAGTAATACCACTCACAGTACTATTAATACCGGAAAGTCAACTGTGCCTTCACCGGGTCATTATGATTTACCACATCTAAGTTAGGGTATAACATGTAAAAAATTGCATCCCAGCCCATCACATTTTCCAGGAATATTTCCACCTCCTTTTAGCAGGAATATAGGATGTGCCCAGAACTACCAGGCCACTTGAAACCGCATTTCAATCAAAAGTGGTATTTTCTGAACAAAGCCAGGACTACCGGGCCCCTTAGAATGGGTGTGCGGGGAGTGAGTTATGGACCAGATGTACGAAGCTATTTTACAATCACAGATGATGTGATACAGAAAATCACAGGGTTTGCAAATGCAAAAATACTTTTATATATGTATTACGTGCCTTTTGATAATCAGAAAAGCCTTTTTGACGGCAAAACTGGTTTAGCAACCCATACCAAGGTGAAAACAGGTAGGGGTGTGAAAGGAGTGTTCCTTCCTTATATCCATTCAGTATGGCATGTATCAATGCTGCGATTAATTGATCAGTTACCACCACCTCTAAGGAGTCGCATTGCAAATCAGAGACCATTAGCAATGTTATCACCCATAGCAGTTTTGGACACTTTGCAATATCTGTAAAGTGTGCCTGCCTAACATTTACATCCTCTACAGACCACTATTATGGTCAGTTCCACAATGAATGAATCAGCATGCTAATTGTATACAGCTTTCTGAACATAGAAGCCTTCATAAAGTGTTTTCAATGTCTGGAAAAGTGTAGCACCGTCCATCCTTTAAAAAAAAGAATATTACCATGGTAGATCCACATATGGAGAATATCTCTATGGCTGGCCAGCTTTACTGCAAGGGACTTCTAATAGTTTTATAAGATTTTGAGCAAGGAAGTGCAAGCCATATGAAGGTGGAGTCACCATCTTCCATTAGTCATCTGATGCAGCAAATTCCACACTACAGCTAAGCATCTTAACATTAATACAGCTTCGACCTATGATTTTATGTAAGATAAATGTGTGCATTTCAGGACTAGTTCCGTTACATTGACAGGACAGTACTTCCTGAAAAGCTGCTCCCACCTATAATTGCATTTCTGCAAAGTCTGATGAAATGCGATACACCTCCATTGACAATAAGAGACCAATAGGATTTTCTCTAGTAATACCACTAGACCGGTTTTCAATGTATTGCAACCCTTTGTCAATAAACTAATGTAGCTTTGGACAGTGAAGTGCTTCAATGCATATCACAGAGAACCATAAGGGCATATGTACAAGGAGATAACGCCACCGTAGCGTAAATTTTTTCTCTCTGTATTCACAAGCTGCCTCTAATTGCAGTTAGCAGCAGATTTCTTTTGTAAACGTTCCTTTTACGGATCACCACTTCTGTTAGCGGGACTTAACGAAAATGAGATACAAGGTGGACATTCCCATGTAATAATTCCCGCAAAGCCTACTTCGTGTTATTTACAATGATTTATCGGTCCGGCGATACTTAAAAAAAACTCATGCTAAGGCCAGTTAGTGGCCGGATTTTAAGATCAGAAAAAAATCTGATCTAAAAAATGGTGCAAACACACCTGTACATAAGGGACATCCCAGACCCTCATTTGCTCACCTAATGATGCCATGGAGGTGCTACATTTGCGGCTCGGAGTTCCAAGAGGACCACAACAATCACCACCACTGCCACCTGGACCACCACAGAGGCGGAGCCAAAGAAGAGAGCGGGTGTACCGTCAATGCATCACCTGAAAGACCTCCATCCAGAGGATGTGATAGCCCACTACTGGCTGAAAAGGACCTCCATCTTATGCATACTCACACAGATAGCACTGATGCTGCAGGCACAAGCAAAGCACAAAAATACCTCCACAGACAAAGTTACTTGCAGTGCTGCACATGTTGGCCTGTGGTACCTTTCAACCAACCACTGGCAGAGGGGGTGGAGTCTTGTGATGTAGTGCCATTCAATGTTAGAACATGGAGTTGAATGATAGTGTTCTTACCTCAGCAGTTGGCGGAAGACACCAATGGATGTGGTTATATAATAAAGCTTCTCTCCTTATCGTCATCTATATCCAGTGTGGGGACTTTATGACACTGGCGACAATTATGCGTTTACTGGACAGGTAAACCCAACATTGTGGAAAGGTTAAGGAAAGGAAAACGCGAGCAGCGTGCAACAAGGAAGAAATGGTGGAATTCAGCATTGCAGAAGCGTGAAAAAGCAAGATAAAAGAAACAGAAGACAGCGGATGGTGTCTGCTTCACTGTCGGAGTTAAGTGGGGAGAGTATGGGCGGAAGGTAAAGCGGAGGAAAGTGCAGGTAGCTGGAACGCACAAGCTGTCTGCGTTTCACGTTCAGCACTGTGGAAATCCAGCTTGTGTCAGAGTTAGCCCAAGTTCCCAAAGAAAAAAGACCAACGGTAAGGATTTTCAGGCTGTAAGAAAACAAGCCAGATCAACTGTGGAAACTAGCATCAAAGTTGACGTAGCAATGTTGGCAGCCATTTTAAAAGAGGATAAGCATTGGATTTCAATTGGAACAAAATGTTTTACTGGCAGAGAAGAAATTGATTAAAACAACGAAGGAAACAGGCACCAATGTTTAAGTTAGTACTTCGGGTGCATTTTAAAAGAGGAATAATAGAAAACAATAGGAGATTTTTTTTTAAAGGAAAAATATTTATTGAATATTTTTATTGTTTTAAAAAAAATGTACTCTACAGTGAAAAGTATAAAGGAGATTGGAATATTCTTCAGTCTTGAGAAATAAGTATGTTTTAAATAGTTGGAAACACAATGTTTGTATTTGAAAATGAAATGTAGAATATATGTTGGGGTGAAAAATAGTTTGAAGGATATTTAGAAAAAATAAAGGAAAGCTAATTGCAAGGTAACATATACAAAGAGAAGTTAGAGTGTGAATTTATTTTAAAGAAGTGTAAAAAGAGGTTGTAGAATGCAAAATGTA